>NC_138777.1:170121246-171568692 GCF_965119305.1 Pelophylax lessonae | reverse complement strand
GTACCCTCTGCGCTCTGCCACAAAAGAAAGGCAGACTATCCCTGCCTCTCAAGGTGCGACCAAACCACTACTTTGTCCTGACTAGTAAAAAAAACATATATAGGACTTTTACAGGTGCCTTAACCTGTATGCCACAGTTAAACTTTAACATTTTCATTTTTTTTCCTTTAAAACATGATCTTAAGATCCATTAAAATACATGAGATTCTGGCCATAGAATGTTATATGTATAAATATCACTATATTTTAAGCAGAATAAAAGATGTAAGCCCCTTCAAACAGAAAAACAACCCCTTATTTCCCCTCCTCTTTCCTTTACCCCCTTCTTTTTTTTTCTTTCCCTTCTTTTTACCAGTTGGTTCTCCTGTGCGTGGTAGTCCTCTAGTTCCTGGTCATTTAAAAATATTTTTTCTATTGTGTTGCATACATGTGATTGACATTTAAGAGATTGCTATGTAGCAATATGGCTAAATGTAGACGTATACTTTTCTTTTTGATTGTTTCACAGAACCTGAGGAAGTTGGATCTGTAAAATTCCACGAAATGTGTCATGTAATAACACCTCCCTGATCGTATTACCATACAGAACCTTCTGGTTGAACAGAGGTAAATTAATATTTTTTTGTATTGTAGGATCTATTGTTGTATGTCTATTAATGGGCCATCTATGGCCAGAATGTGATGTATTTTAACTGACCTGAAGGTCATGTTTTAAATAAACAAAAAGGAACAAAAATTTAAATGTTGAAGTTTTCATTGTAATATACAGTATATAAATGTTGGGGCACCAGTAAAAGTCTTATATGTGTTTTTTTTCCTATTCTTTGTAATTTTAGTGATGTTGGTGTCCAACTAAATGATCTTTTGATCTGGGCAATTTATTTGCTGTACTACTTTGTTCTGTTGATGCAAAACCTACTGTACTTGCCCCTTACTACCTGTGTTTGAGGAACCTCCACCTCTTCCTTTCGGCCTTCCAGATAGGAGGAACATAGGGGACTGCCTAAATTTAGCTTTGACGATAGAGGGGATAAAGGATGTGGTGCTTTGGAGCACTTAAAAATGCGGTGATATGGAGAACTAAAAAAGAACCCTAAAACACAAAATTTCAACCCTAAAACATTAAATCCCAGACAATATATTTATATTTTTAAACTAAAATTAAAAAAGAAAATTGAAAACATGAAAAAAAAACACCAACATAAAACTTCACAGAAAAAAGAGTGGTTTGGTTTATACACTGCGAACGTAGAGGTAAGTACACAACAAATATGGAGGGGGTGGAAGAAGGGTACACACTATAAAGGGCCACCACACTGCAATTCACTGCAAAACATTACAATCTAACTGTAAGTACTTTACAATACTGTGTATGGCACATGTTAGCTGCACAGTGTAACAACAACTATCTCTCCCTGCAAACAACAATCTATAAGCTGTCTCTATCTACTCTACTCCAAGTCTCTCTCCACACACACACACTGCTGTAAATCCTTATTTTTATGGGGAAGGAGTTGGCACATAATAAAACCCCCAATACTGGAACCTTGCAGATAGACACCAAACATGTCTACATTAGAGTAAGAAGACGGTTAATACTCTAGATCTCCTAAGCAAACTATGAATAGGATTTATATCATATTTGGTCTCTATCAAATTGAATTTTTATTCTGTTTTTATAATATGCTGATTGTTGGTTGCTGAAACCCTGTTATCTGAAAATAAAAATATAGTTACACAAGTTGACATTAGGGGAGTGTCTGCTGTGATTGGACAAAGAGATAGTTATGTTCATACGCCCCTTGTCCAATCACAAAATGCCTTGTATTCTTTGATGTGATTATGCTGGACACTGCAGAGTACCATGCTATTTATAAGGGAAACCTTTTTTCTAGTACTATATTGCTTTTTTAAGCAAGTTGCTTTACCTCCAAGCAAGGTGAAAGTGGTTTGAAAAGTCCCTTGTGAGGAAAACATTATCTTACAATTCTTGCGTATTCAGCAGCTTTTAAAATATTTGGGTGTCTTAGGCAGGCCATACACGATGCAAATTTCGAGCGAAAATACAAATCAAAAGTAAAATTGTTTGTTTTTTGTATCGTTAGTGTGGTATGTGTGACACCCGATTTTCATACGGCAGCCGAAATTGATTGATCCAACATGTTTTTTTGTTTTTTTTTTTGCGAAAATTGGCCAAATTTCGTATCAATAATGGGGGAGTTGTATGATTTGACCTAACAAAACACAACTACGCATGATTCCTGAAAAGTTCGAACCGGAAGGAAAAGATAACTAAATAAACAACAACACACAAACTATTGTTCGTCTACAACATATAATGATAATAATGCAGCAAATACTATAGGTTACAGCAAATGTCTGCTGAGGTGCCAACATGTCTGCAACAAATGTATGTGCATGTATAATGGACCTTTCACACCTTTTAAGCAATGGCAGGAAAAAATATAAAGAAAGCAGCCAGTAATGACCTACTGCAGTGTTTTACAACTCATTCACTGCAGAAGAAAAGGGTACAGCAAATCTGCTTCATACAGGAGGTGCAGACATGTCTGCAAGTAAAGTGGAATAAACACAAATGTCTGTATATATTGAATGGACCTTTCCTAAATTACATAAGAAACATCAAGTGTTGTGAATACAGTTGGTTTACAGTAGAGAAGTGGTTAAAAGGTCAAAACAACATTGCATCACTTCCCATACTGGCATAAAAAATAGTGTTTGGAACTACGATTTTCGAATTTCATTGATGGTACACTCGCATGCTGTACGTGAGCGCCGCTTTTGTTTATCGATCGACGGATCTTTCGAAATTTGCATTGTGTATGGCCTGCCTTAGCCACGTTGGACTTTTGCATTAGATGCGGTATGTGTGTTTAATAATTGGCGATGGAGATCTATATTAACTGCGCAGACCTACCTAGAATTCTGTCTATGTATGTTATATCTGTGAGTTGTCAAGTATTATTTGACAACTAACAAACCAAATTTTTTAATACATTTTTTATTTTTTTATAAAAAATAAAAAATTATTTTTATACTTATCAGACCATACTTCTATAAAGTTTCTTCTCTTCATTCTTCCAATGTATGCCTCTGCTTGCTACAGATTCCCTACAGATATAAAAAGAAAAACCAAGTGCATGCCATGTGTTAACATGATTTGTCATGCAAAGGGAATTCTGACAGTGCAGAAACATATTTTGTCTACTTTAGTCTAAATGATGCTACTGTGAGAATAATCATAATAATAATAATAATAAAATAAATAAGTAGAATAATCGATATGTCTAAAAACAGAGGAATAGGCACAATTCATTTCTAACTCCAGCCAAAATATGTTTTTTCATTTTGCGTAGAGGGAGAACAGTAAGGACTTCTGGCATGTTTTATTGCTCCCAAGGATGCCATTAGCGGGATTTACATGATTATGTCATGTAAATCTGGGAGACACCAAGAAAAGAGATGAGGTGAACAGATGTCACATATACAGTAGGCCCCTGCTTCTAACACCTATACTACCCAGCTTGGAGATGGTAGATGCTTATACTTAACTATTCTCAGACCACTCACGTGATCTTTACAGCGGCCGGCTTCAGTGTAGACGGAGGACAACTGACAACAATTGGCCTATAGTAAGCCTATAGGTGTTGTCATTACCCAGGCTCTGCAGCCATTGTAGCTTCCTCTCCTCTACACTGAAAATGGCGCTGGAATCTCATCATGTGACATGACCGAAGCAGCTTTAGAATAGTTAAGAATAGGCATCTTTTCTTTTACCAGGTAGAATGAGAGCAGGAGTAGATTTAGCTATAATTAGAATTTGACTGGGATTCCACTTTCAGTTTTAAAGAGTTTGTTCATACATGACCCAAATTTACCCCCAAACCTCCCTCTAGAGCATGTTGCAGCATTTCTTTTTTTTTATTTTTTGTCTTTATCATGTTCCAGTAGCAGGACACAACTTTTGTCACTCCCTGTGATGTCATCATAAGGCTTGTAAAACGCATGCAGGGGCAGCTACTTAGGAAAACGATCAGCAGGGTGCCCTTGATCAGTTCCTGATGACATATGCACACCCTTAGGCCCCTTTCACACAAACGATCCGATCAGATTCGCCTGTCAGTTTTTTAGGCGGATCTGATCGGATCCTCCATGCATCCCTATTGGGCAGCGGATGTCAGCGGAGACATGTCCGCTGACACCCGCTGCTATCCGATCCGATCCAATCCTGTCCGTGAAATCTGGACGGATGGAAACCCTATTTTCCATCCGTCCAGCGGATCGGATCGCATGGAACCGGATGAGAACAGACAGGCGGTCCGCTCTCACCCGATTCCTCCATAGAGGACAGCGGGGATCTGACAGCTCCATTACCGCGCACAGATCGGTGTATCGATCCCCGCTGAGCAGAACGGAGTCTGCCGGCGGATGCGGACAGTGTGAAAGGACCCTTAAGCTGGCCATAAATTGGTAGAATTTTGAATGAAAATTCTTAGAAGAAAGAAGTTTGTTCTTATAATTATTAGTGGGTAAAATAGACATTCATTTTCAGTCGCAGTGGTAAAAAAATTTGAAAGAGCAGGATGAAAAATATTTCTCAAATGAACAAATTTCTAACGATGTATGTGGTTTTCATTTGGTAAAGACCATTCATTCCAAAATCAAATGTTAAACGTAAACAAAATCTTTCGAACGACATTTGAATGTTCTAAAAAAATTTCCTTCGAATTTTCATTGGAAATTCTATCCATCTGTGACCAGCTTTAGAACTATATCTCCCAAGAGCTCATTTCATACATACCATGGTTGGGCAGGTTCTTGGGAGTCAATTCAGTAGTATTAAATGCTGGCCCAAAAATCGAACAATAATGGAAACGCTGTGAAAAAGCTGGGTGTACATGTTTGACATAGATCAGCCCCTGGCTGCTGTGTTTAACGCTGGCTATAGAGGGCTGAAAAGAAAAAAAAAGAACAGGGTTCTCTATTCAAACAAAAGAATAAGGATGGAAGAATCTCTACTGCTGGGACATTGTATTCTGACAGTGGGATCCAGCTGATTATCTGCAGACGTTGGTTGACAAAAGTTTTCCAGCATGTCCCTTCAATAGAAGTAAATCAAACAGTCAACTTTTGTTGAGGTCCCTGCTGAACCAGACAAATTTTGATCAGTATATGGCTAGCTTAATTTCTTAAATAGAAGATCCACGTAAAGTAGAATAACCCACCTATGCCTCTTGTTTTGTGTCCTGTAAGAAGGCTACATGGAACAATCATCAAAAGTGTTGGGGGGCAAATTGAGAAAATGATTCCTCTGCTTCTGAAGAGATCATAGTCCCAGGATGCTCCTCTCAGACCTTGAGATATTTAACCTAGGCACACTTGACAGTTTATATTTTAAATGGGTACATTTTTTGTCTTTGTAAAATTATACTATTGCTACATTTGGTAACAAATTGGGAATTTAGTTATACATTCATGCATGGTTATTGATAAGTCTGCTTTAAACTTACTTACATCATAATTCTTGCACTTGTAAACAGATCTTCTTGGATATTACTAAATGCTTGATGCATACATGATTCAGAAAGATCAGCAAACCAGCTAGCCTTAACTTGTCTTGCCAGTCTAGTTCTTCCTCTCTAATCTACCCATTACTTATGTCAGTGTTTCTCAATCGTTTTACCTTCGAGGAAACCCTGCCAAAAAATATGAAATCCTGGGGAACCCTTGAAATAGCGTTCAGATCTACAGCTCATGGAACGTTGGTTTGATCAGCAAGCTGTAATATAACAACATTTATTTTAAGAAATAACATTAAATAATAGAAAAAAATATTAGAACGTACCTATTCTATGTGAAGCATGTGCTGTTTTTTATGCACAGATGCTCAATTCTGGGTTTAACTTGAGCTAAAAAGTGTACAGGAGGCAGCAGGACAGAGCACAAAAGGTTAGAACACAATATAGAGGGGACAGCAGGGTACATTATGGGGTACACAAGGGCATATTACATGGGGGGGGGGGCAACAGGGCACACAGAAGAGCATGGGGCACATCATAGGGCACACAGCAGGGCATGGGCACACAGCATGGTTTGTGGCACATCATGGGGCACACAACAGAACATGGGGCACATCATGGGGCTCACAGAAGGGCATAGGGTACACAGCAGGGCATGGGGCACATCATAGGGCACACAGTAAAACATGGGGCACATCATGGGCACACAGCAAAACATGGGGCACACAGCAGGGCATGGGTCACATCACAGGGCACACAGCAGAACACAGGGCACATCATGGGACTCACAGCAGAACGTGGGGCTCATCATGGGGCTCACAGCAGAACATGGGGCACATCATGGGGCACACAGCAGGACATGTGGCACACAGCAGAACATGGGGCACACAGTAGAACTTGGGGCACATTATGGGGCACAAAGCAGAGCAGGAGGCACATCATGGGGCACACATCAAAACATGGGGCACATCATGGGGCTCACAGAAGGGCATAGGGTACACAGCAGGGCATGGGGCACATCACAGGGCACACAGCAAAATATGGGGTACATCATGGCGCTCTCAGAAAGGCATAGGGCGCACAGTAGAACATGGGGCACAACATGTGACACTCAGCAGGGCATGGGGCACATCATGGGGAACATAGCAGGGCAGGGGCACATTAGGAGCACACAGTAGAACATGGAGCACATCATGGGTATACAGAAGAACATGGGGTACATCATGGGGCACACAGCAAAACATAAGGTACATCATGGGGCACACTGCAGGGCATAGGAAACACAGCAGAACATGGTGCACATCATGGGGCTGACAACAGAATATGGAGCACATCATGGGGCACACAGCAGAACATGGGGCACATCATGGGTCTCACAGCAGGGCATATGGAACACCATAAGGCACACAGCAGAGAATGGGGCACACACCAGGGCACACAGCAAGATACAAGGCACACAGTAGGTACAGGGCACATAGCAGGACATACTGCATTGTACAGGGCACACAGCAGGTTACAGGGCACACAGCAGGGAACACCGCATAGTACAGGGCACACAGCAGGGTACAGGACACACAGCATTATACAGGGTGCACAGCAGGGCACACGGCATGCTACAGGGCACACAGCATGGTACAGACCACACAGCATGGTAAAGGGCACACAGTAGGGTACAGGGCACACAACAGGGTACTGGGCACACAGCAGGATACAGGGCACACTGTAAGGTGGACACAAGGCACACAGCAGGGCCCACAACAGGGCACAGGGCACACAGCATGGTACAGCACACACAGCACTGAGCACAGCTGGCACTGGGCACACAGTAGTGTACACAGTAGGGCATGGGGTATACAGCAGGGTACAGGGCACACAGCAGGGTACACTGTTGTAGCAGTTTCCTTCAAATGCAGAGTAGCGCAGGAACCAGCTGTAATAAGACGGCTCTCATTCCTCTCTTCTCATCATCCCAGGTAATGTCAAATACAAGCACCTGGGGTGGACGGGAGGAAAGGATGGGTCAGCGGGAAGGATTGCTCTGTGAGAGAGGTCTTATTTACAGCTGGCTCCCATGCTACTCTGCATATTGGCTGAGACTCGATCTGCCCGTCAGCTATCTGTGATTTATGGGTAGATCGCCGTGGAACCCCTTGGAACTTCGCGGAACACCGGTTGAGAAACACTGGCTTATATAAAAGCTTGCTTTTTCCCAAATATACCATCAATGTCTCTGGGCCATTTTTGACACAGCATTTTTGCCTGAAACTGCCCCGTGTATAGTGTCTGAATCTGATATTTTTATAAGTGCTCTTTTCCCTGAATAGATACGGATGTCCTAATAAATAGTTAAAGATGAACTATAGTGTATTTCAGTGAACACATAACCTTACTGTTTTCAAATTGTTTTCTTGTAAGATAAAATAAGTATATCTAAACCCAAAGCTTTTTGAATTTAAAGAGCAGGGCATGGTTAAAACCCTGTCCTTATCTGGCCATACGCTAGTAGATTTTTGAAACTCATATGAACATTTGTATGAAAATTCAGTTAAATACGAAAATGCAATAATTGTAAATACATACATTCAATGACTTGAAAAATGTTTAAAAGTACTTCAAAATTCCCATTGCTTTCAACGTTGGATTTTGGAATGAATGGACTTTCCTTAACAAAAACCCCACGTAGATATTTGTGCATTCGGGAAAAAATTTCCATCTTGCTTCTTTGAATTTCCTCATTACCGCAGTTGATTTGACCCCACTACCAATAAGAACATGAAAGAAAACATTCTTGAAATTATTTATAACATTTTGACTAAAATACTACTAGTGCATGGCCATTTTGAGGTTTTCATTTGCCATCTGTACTCCCCTGGGGAAACTTCCCCTTACTTCCTGACCTGTAGCACAAACAGGAAGCGACAGGAAAACTTTCCAAAGTGAGGGAAACCCCCCTCTCAGAAAGTTATCGCTGAAGTAAGCGTCCTTACTGAAAAAATTCTCTTTTATCCCTGCTCTGTTGGCAACCTAAAATTTTGGATTTTCCCTTAATTTCAACCACAATGACAACAGTCACTAGGACAGAAAATAGAGGATAACTGCCATGAAAAATTGATGGAGGTTCTAATCTTTCTCCACACTATCCAAAACTAAAAAGAAAAGTTTTTTGGATTCGATACACCTTAACATATTACAATACCCAATTGATTTGTTCAAGAAGGCAAAGAACAATAAAACAATGCACAAGTAATAAACTTGTCAAATATGACAGAGTTTATAGTTTTTTCTAAAAAAGTATACGTAACAAGCAAATATGTCTGCAACCATATACATATTTTCAGCAAGTACAGAATATACAAAGAAGAAAAATGTTTAAAACATTAAAGGAATTCCATACTGACAGAGTACTAATGCATACCTCCCTTTTCTGAAATGACTAGGTCCTTTACTATCATATTGGATCTAGTGGCTTCAGTACTTTATTAGTTGCTAATGTGGAATAGGTTGGCAAATTAGGACTTCTGACTTTCCTGATCTGCATGCTCGTTCGATGTCAGTGGTTCAGACAGCACTGCAGCAAGAGATAGCCAGGCAAGTAATATATTTTTTATAAGAAAGCCTACTATACAGTGCATCCGGAAAGTATTCACAACGCTTCACTTTTTCCCCATGTTATTATGTTACAGCCTTATTCCAAAACTGAATAAAGTCATTATTTTCCTCAAAATTCTACAAACGATACCCCATAATGACAATGTGAAAGAAGTTTGTTTGAAATCTTTGCAAATTTATTAAAAATAAAAAACATAAACAATCCCATGTTCATAGGTATTCATAGGCTTTGCTTGATACTTTGTTGAAGCACCTTTGGCACCAATTACAGCCTCAAGTCTTTTTGAGTATGGTGCTAAAAGCTTGGCACACCTATTTTTGGGCAGTTTCTCCCATTTTTCTTTGCAGGGTCTCTCAACCTCTATCAGGTTGGATGGGGAGCATCGGTGTACAGCCATTTTCAGATCTCTCCAGAGATGTTCATTCGGGTTCAAGTCTTCACTCTGGCCTGGCCATACAAGGACATTCACACCGTTGTCCCATAGCCACTCCTTTGTTATCTTGGCTGTGTGCTTAGGGTCGTTGTCCTGTTGGAAAATGAACCTTCCTCGCAGTCAGAGGTCCAGTGCAGGTTTTCATCAAGGAATTCTCTATGCATTGCTGCATTCATCTTTTCCTTAATCCTGACTAGTCTCCCAGTTCCTGGCGCTGAAAAACATCTCCACAGCATGATGCTGCCACCACCATGCTTCACTGGAGGGATGATATTGTAAGATTCTGGTACCTCCGGTACCCTTAATCACCACTTTCTCTGTAATGCGTCCCACCTTTCTCTTCAGGTGGTATGCATATACCTTTAAGAACGATGATGTCACTGCTGAGCGCCGCAGAGCGGCTATTTCAACCGCCGGCGGTCTCACTCACATTGTTCGTTCAACCTGCCTTGTTATCCACATGCTTTCAAGCCTGTCTCTCGATCGGAACCTCCAGCTATTCCCTTTACCTGGAGCAGACCGGAACCTCATTAATGATCCCTCTATCTCGCTACCGGATCATTCCTTATCTACTGGACCTCTCTAAACTACTAACATTACAAGTGATAAGTACCCCGCAGGGGAACCCTCCATAACCTTATTGCATTATCTACCTATGCACATTAAGGACTGTTACTACCTATCCATATTATCCTATCATCTGCACTGTTACATAGATTGCTAGCTCTTGACCCTTCTACCATCTATCATCTGCACTGCTGCATAGATTGCTAGCTCTCCTGTCTACTACTATCTATCCTTGCACTGGGTTAGTCTATCCTGTATTTGTCATCTGCTGTCCTCACCACCTGTTAGCATACTCGATACTAACCTATCTGCATTCCTAAATACCATCTTGAACTCTCCTATACAAACCTATCAAGTGATTACCATCCTTGTCACTGTTCACTCCTGTCCCTTCAGCACATCACCTTCATACTATCATATACATCCTATCACTCCAGGAACATCTCATTGAGTGTGTATATATCTGTATGTTGAAGCTGACAGGCCCACGGTGATGAGTCCTGGAGAGTTGGATCTGGTATTCAACACATCTCTACATGACTACTGAGTGGAGATTTTGCAGCTGCAAATCCAGCCTATACTAAAAACGCAGGAGCGTTACAGATATTGGCCAGGTGATGAGCGGTGCCTGGTTTCCTTCAAACATGATGCTTGCCATTCAGGTCAAAGAGTTCATTTTTTTGTTTCTTCAGGTGCCTTTTGGCAAACTCCAGGCAGGCTGTCATATGCCTTTTACTGAGGAGTGGCTTCTGTCTGGCCACTCTAGCATACAGGCCTGAATGGTGGAGCGCTGCAGAGATGGTTGTTGGCTCTCCCCTCCCCACAAGAGAAATGCTGGAGCTCTCTCAGAGTGACCATTGGTCCCCTCCCTCACTAAGGCCCTTCTCCCCCGAACGCTCAGTTTGGCCAGGCTGCTGGCTCTTGGTAGAGTCCTGGTGGTGCCAAACTTCTTCCATTAATGGATGATGGAGGCCCTTGCGCTCATTGGGATCTTTAATGTTGCAGAAAGTTTTCTGTACTCTTCCCCAGATCTGTGCCTCGATACAATCCTGTCTCAGAGGTCTACAGACAATTCCTTGGACTTCATGGCTTGGTTTGTGCTCTCAAGTAAGTATTAGCCTGTATTTGGTCCAAACTTGTGTTTGGACTGAATCTGGAAGGAAGATGTAATACCTGCCAGTTACTGGCCCAGTCAGCCATGGCCAGGGCATTCCCTGCTCTGCAGCTGCATGTGCACAACGGGGCAGGATACTTATATGGCCATATGACGATACTAGATCAATGTCATTGACCCAATATGGCCATGTGGCCAAGTACTTTTACTGATTTGTTTGGTGTGCCCTGGAGTATTAGGACTGAATGTTTCTGGTGACAGGCTTGTTTAAGGTACATGTAAACCAAACCACTCTCATAAAAGCTTTAACATGTTTCAATTTAAATTTTCAGCCTTCCAAAATTTGCTGTTTTCATTAACGTGGCTGTAAAGGCTAAAAGTCTTTAAGGCTGGGTTCACACATGTTCAAATTGGATACTAGTTTCCCGGCATCCAATTCGCATGACAGGCAAGTGTGATCGGCCCTCAATCTGTATGGCTGAATTTGCAACGCACAGACATCGCATGTGATTTTCAGAGCAGTGCGGCACTGCGAATCACATGTGATGTCTAACATCGCACATATGTGTGAACCGGGACTGAAGGTAAAAACAACTAATGTAAAAAGTCAAACTAATTTGTATGGGCGCTCTTAGGTCGCAGGGTGTCTAGGCACACAAAAGGGAGGGTTAATTAAGGGTGCCACATCCTAAATTGCAAAGTGGAGAGAATGGAAAGAAGGGATTGGACTTTATAGGCACCAGTATTAAAATAAAATTAAAATTTTAATACTGGTGCCTATAAAGTCCAATCCCTTCTTTCCATTCTCTCCACAACTAATGTAAAAAGATTTGGAAGGGCATTTGCACATTAGAAAAAAATGAAAGAAGAAGTGATTAGACCTGCGGACAAGGTTTTCAGAACTTCTCTATAATTTATTAGCTATGCTTTGAAAGCTGTTTAGTATGTAGTTTGATTGGATGGTGATGTCAGAACAAACCTTATGACTGATAAATCAGTGATTACACTGCGCTATGGCTTTCCAAACTAATATAACTGATACATCAGCCCAAATGTAGGCAATTCCTATTACAAAATGACAAGCTTGCTTCCCACAGTTTATAGTCATGCTCAAACGCAGCCAACATGTTAGTAATATTCTGTTCGGACTGTGGGTTTGGCTTCAGTGTCTGCTGAAATTTTGTTTTATTGTGGATGATCTGCTTTAACTCACATTAGAAACTCCACAGACACGCAAAGTGATGTAAGCAGATTTTTGAACTGCACTGTGTTTGCTTCACTGAAGAAAACCATAGTGAATATTTAGCATGCATTAACTAGGGCATTCTAGCTCATTGCATAGTCAGCTTATATACCACCCTCAATGTTTCTTTATCAGCGTGTCATCATCATTTCACAATCACTTGTTAATTAGACAAAAATCCATAAGACTACACCCTGCAATGTGCCCTCCCATTTCCATGTTAGCTGTTTCGTGTACATGCACCCTTGGCGTCAGCTTTAAGATTTTGCAATACCTAAACAGATGGACAGCTATTTGTCAGGTTCCTGTTTCTTTTTTCAATTTCTTTCTCTGTGTTCTTGAGTAAAACTCTTCTATCTAGGCCCCATTCACATCTTGGCGTTCCGGGAATGCACGCAAAAACGCTCATCACTCTTGCAGTGCTATTAATTCTTAATTCTTAACAGCATCCCAAGCGCGTTCACCTTGGCACACATTTGTCAAGTGAAAAGAATGCAGAAAAAGATACACTAAAACGTGAATGTCGAAAATACACAAAGCTCACTGCAAAAAAAAAAAAGGTGCAGGAGCTACTTTGGCGCGTTTGCAACACGTAGGGCAGCCCATTCAATTTGTGCAAAATAAAAAAAGCAAGAAAAATGTGATACATTGTGAATGCAGGTGTGAATGCAGCCTTAAATGAGTAGATTGTATTGTATTGAAAAAAATATAAAATTCTGGATAGGGCATTGTCATTGATTCTTGAATTGTTGAAAGTTACACGAATTTTCAACAATTCAAGAATCAATGACAATGCACTATCCAGAATTTTATCTTTTTTCAAGGAATACATTACCTGGAACTCATAAAGAGTCACTCTTTCGAATTTTCGTGCTTCTGCATGACAAATGTTGGTGTTTGCAACAAATAATGTATCTATCGGAAACAAGAATGTGAGTTTGTTATTTGGAGGCAGTACTGAGGACAGATTGTCCATACTGAAAACTCCGTCCTCTATTTAGTGCAATACCACTGAGCTCCTTGCCCAGCCACTGCACTTGACACAGAGACAGCCCCAGCAGCTGACGAGTTTTGCTGTTGGGTGGACAGAGCCTGCTGAGAATTTGAGAGTAGTTCCCCATCAGATCTGTCTCTTTTGTGATTGATAGCGGATAGCAGTGTGAGGGTTCCATAAGCTACTAGTGGGCTGTTTATTGGCTTTGGAATCTGTGTACTGCCATTCACTGTCCATCACAAAGAAGGGGGACCTGATGGGGAAGTAGTCTCATAGCATCTTCCATCAGGCTCCATCCACTGTCAAATTGTCAATCTAAGGGGAGGTGGACCTGTAATTTAGTGTGGTCAGGCCTTAGTCATTGGTTACTAGAATGCTGGTATCCAGGGCTGGCCCAAGACATTGTGCTGCCTGGGTCCAAGAATAAAATGCTGCCACCCCCCCCCCCCCGCCCAAGGAAAAAAAACCAACAAAAGGCCCCCCCACATCCATTATTTTATATAAATACAAAATCTAGAAAATATTATATATACTGTTATCTTCTTCCATAACTCACAACCGGACCAGTCCACCAAACACCCACTGTCTGTCCTCACTCCTCCACTTCCCTAGAAGATCCAGGCTGCCTGACGTCATTGCGCACACCGCAAACACATGGGGGAAGTTCCCCAGAGGAGACACTCTGCCTCCTCATACTCATCAGTTTGCACAATGGGCAGCAGTATGAGATGGGAAAATTCCGCCCGTAACACGCCACAAACTGATGACACACAAAACTGCTGGAAAAAAAATATTGGGAGTCAATTTGCTGCCCCTCTCCAAGTGCTGCCTGGGTCCAATGGACCAAGTGGGACCCATGGTAGGGCCAGTCCTGCTGGTATCCTAACAAGGGGGGGTTGGCAGGCATAAATAAGTCCAATATGACACTGGACTTACTTACCTCTAGATGTCTTAATACCAATTTGATGCAATATTTAATTAATTTGTTGCAGCGACAGTGAATGGCAGAAAAATGTAGCAAAATTTGTTGCACATGTCTGAAAAGTAACTAAAGTGTCACACTTTATTAAAATTTGGCCCACAACTTCCTTTCACTGCATTACCACTAGAAATCTGCTGCAATCTCTAAAGCAGGGGTGTCCAACCTTTCAACCTTCCTGGGCCACGTTGGAAGAAGAGGAATTGTCTTGGACCACACATATAATACAATAACAATAAGGATAGCTGATGAGTAGAAAAAGAGGAGCAGAATTTAAGTTAATGATCGCTGATATAGATAATGTACCTAATCTAAGTAATAAAACTTAATTAAAAAAAAAAAAAAAATTATTATAAAAGTAAAAGAGGACAACATTAAACCTGTGAAATTTTTGACACTGTTTTTGATAAACGAATGCATCAATAATTGGTTTGATGGGTGTAATATCAATTCTCAATGAATTCTAATATTTTGGTTTTAATTTTGCCTTTTGCATTTTTAATCCTTGAATCTAAAAGTTACTCACAAAGATAGGTGCGGTTAAAAACTGATGACATGAATAAGGTGGGATTGTCAAGAATGGAATATTTTTCTTTGGGAAGAAAAAACATATAAAAGTCAGGTAAAGGTGTTTGCTAAATGTAAACTAATTTTTACAAAAAAATTCCCCCCATAAATCATTATTTTTAAATAAGTTTAGGTTTTTGTGTTGGACACCCTCGCTCTAAAGTAAATCACCCCTAACATAGTCAGAACATCAAAATCAATAGTAGCCAGCAAATGGCTATACATTTTGGAAATCTACAGTTTTAACACCAGGTGGCAGCACAATAGCATGTGAAGGGGGCAGCACAACAAGACTTCAAACCAGATTTAAACCATTCTTTTTTTACTCTTTGTTGACAGCTGCTTCAGCTAAAATCAATACGCTGAAAGTGAAGCAATTGTGAACAGAGAGTTGCATTTCTCAAGCAATTATTACAGTCATCTGCACAGCCCCAGCCTGATAGGCAACAACTTCTGAAAGCTAATCTAACCGATCTTACAAACGGGCAATCTTGGATGTAAAAACAGGGGGCCTGAGCTATGGCTTTAACCCCCCCCCTCCAAAATACGGTCCCTAACTGACAGTCATACATACACATAATAGGGCCAATTTAGACAGGAGCCAATTACCCTACCAGCATGTCTTTGGAGTGTGGGAGGAAAACGGAGTACCCAGAGGAAACCCATGCAGGTACAGGGAGAACATGCAATCTCCAGGCAGGTAGTGCTGGGGTTGGGATTCTAACTGACGACCCCAGTGCTGCTAGGCAGAAGTGCTAACCACTGAGAAACTGTGTTGCTAATACCTGATCTAAAGCCAAGATACCTAAATCTGAAGTTAAAGTAAAACTAAACTCTGGTTAAAAGAAATCTATTCAAAATATCTAATATATATCTTACTCAAAAAATACCTTCTATGGGTTGCAGATTTTTCTTGCTGGTGTGAATGGATTTCTTGTTAGAGGGTGGCTACATTCATCCTCCATGGTCTCCCTGTATGCAGGAATGTAGACACCCTCCATTGCTCCCCCAGATGGACTATGGAATTTGTAACGTGCGTAGAGCAGCGCACATAACAGCAACTAATGTGTATTGCTCATCAGTGCTGTATCTTGGCCTAGGCCAACAAGGCCCAGGCCTAGGGCAGCACTTTGCAGGGGGGCAGCAAAAAAGCTGATGGGGCTGCACTGATATGCCGCATTGATGGGCAGTAATGAGGTTGCACTGATGGGCACTGAGGAAGCTGAACTCATGGGAACTGCTATGGACTGTGGTTGTGGTCTGTGGTTTACAGATTACAGGGTGGGTCATAAACAGGAAAGGTTGTGGCCTTTACAGGAAGGGGTGGGTCATATTTAAATTAGGGGTGCCCAAGTTTAGTCAGGCTAGGGCAGCACAAAACCTAAATACACCACTGTTGCTCATTCCAAAAAAAGAGAAGTGAGAGAAAAAGGAGAGGTTTGGGAGCTCATGGAGGACATTTCAAGAAGGCAAAAAAAAAACACAATTTCAAGCAAAATAGATTACAGGGCCATCAAGTAGTGGATCTGTATGTAAATACTACATGTATTGAGGCGCTAGCTATGTGTTATTTTTTTTACAAAAATCATAGGCGTGTATGTAGATCCATGCAATCAATGTAAATCACAACCCAATAATTTATTAATGACTAACAACAACAAGTAAGTAAATTCCAAAAAAGCATATGCAAAAAAACTCTTGTGACAAAAGAACAAAAATGTGAAACAACAATATTAGTAAGTCTTTGTAAATATATTAAATATGTCTCTTCAAATCTGCTTCTTTAAGTTTCACCACGTGTATATTAGTGATACATGTTGTTCTTAATATGCTGAGCTCTTCTTAATAATGTGCTCCACCAGGGCTGGCCCAAGACATTGTGCTGCCTGGGTCCAAGAATAAAATGCTGCCCCCCAAAAAAAAGTCACACCCACCAAAATCTTTTTCTATAACTCACCACCAGACCCGTCCACCAAACACCCACTGTCTGTCCTCAGTCCTCCGGTCACTCTTGTGTCTAACACTGCCACCACCCTAGAAGATCCAGCCTGCCCTACGTGAGATGGGGTGCGCTGATGTTTGACATTGCGCACACCAGGATCATGGAGGGACGTTCCCAGGAGGAGATGCTCCATACTCATCAGTTTGCACTACGGGCGGCAGTATGAGATGACATGCCGCCCATAACACGTCGAAAGCTGTTGACACACAAAACTACTGGAAAATAAATCTTGGGAGTCAATTTGCTGCCCCTCTCCAAGTACTGCCTGAGTCCAATGGACCCAGTGGGACCCATCGTAGGGCCGGCCCTGTGTTCCACCACCTAATGTGAGGGGGCCTCTCACCCGATCGCTTTGGGCCACCAGGAACCTCACAGCCTTTGAGGATTTAGGTCTTCAGGTTCCAGGGTATCCGCTTACTTAACTTTAACCTTTAGTGTGTCCACCAGGGCATATTATTGGCAGACATGGGAGTAAGTCACACATGTGCAAGTCACAAGCAAGTCTCAAGTCTTAACCTTCAAGTCTCAAGCAAGTCTCAAGTTACTGAGGCGAAAAGCAAGCAAGTCAAGTCGAGTCCCTGCTAGAAGTCAAGCAAGTCATTTATTTTGGTCAAGTCACAAATCAAGTCAAAATACTGATCTACCCCAATTTTCACCTTTAAATCAGTTAAAAGTCAGTGGTCAGGAAAGGTTTTGTTTTATTTTCAACATTAACAAAACTGCTTAGTGCTTTTTGAATGCTTTGAATGCCCAAACAGCTCAAAATCCTTCATCCGGTCATGTTTCAACACCACAGTCACTAAAAACATGTTAAGTATTTCCATTGTTAAACAGCCAGTGTCCTAAAAATCAGAACACACTGAGGTGTTTTAATACTACTGTTACTGTGGTGTCAGAAACATAACAGGCACATTCATTTTGCTTTAACACATCTTGAGAAAATGCAAATATTTAATAACTTAAAAAAGTAAAGTCATTTCGAGTCATATGTCTCAAGTCAAAGTCAAGTCTCAAGTCATGAATACCAAGTCAAAGTCAAGTCAAGTCTTTTATTCATTTTAGTCAAGCAAGTCTCAAGTCCTCAAACTGGTGACTTAAGTCGGACTTAAGTCAAGTCATGTGACTCAAGTCCCCCACCTCTGATTATTGGGTATTGTATTCTCATTCTGGTGGAGACACTGAATGTTAAAGTTAAGTGATGGATGCCCAGGATATAACAAACACAAAGACCAAATCCTCAAAAGCGGTGAGGGTCCTGGTAGCCCAAGGCGATCTGGTGAGTGGCCCTCTTACATTACGTGGTGGAGCACATTATTTAAAGAGGTTGTAAACTCGTATTTGTTTTTTTTTTGTTTTTTTACACCCTGCAAGAGAAAGACATAATGAGCTAGTATGCATCGCATACTAGCTCATTATGCAATACTTACCTTAGAACGAGCCTTGCCGCTCACTCACCTCTATGACGGGCGACATGTCCAGTCGCCCGTCTCCCGGGATCGCGGCATCCGGCCATCTGATTGGCCGGAGCCGCGGTGACGTCACTCGCGTGCACGCGCGCGGGAGGCGACGGTCACGGCACGAGACTCTGAAGGAACGGCACGAGCGGCCGTCCCTTCAGAGCGCATGCGCCAGTGACGTCACTGGCTGCATGTAAGGTAAATATCTCCTAAACGGTACATGTTTAGGAGATATTTACAGTACCTATAGGTAAGTCTTATCATAGGCTTACCTATAGGTACAAGTTGTAGAGGAGGGTTTACTTCCTCTTTAAAAAGAGCACAGCGTATTAAGAACACCATGTATCACTAATATACACCTGGTGAAAATAAAAGAAGCAGATTTGAAGAGACATATTACATATATTCACAAAGACTTACTATTATTGTTTTAAAATTTTTGTTTTTTTGTCACAAGAGATTTTTTTGCATGTGATATTTTGGAAGTTTTGTCACAAGAGTTTTTTGCACCTGAGTTTTTTTGTATATGTTATTTTGGAATTACCTTACTTGTTGTTGTTAGTCACCCAAATTATTGGGTTGTGATTAGAGATGGGCTTGGGCGTCTTTGAGTTCCCACCTGCCCGATCCCGCCAGGAAGCCGATATTGCACTCCGCTAATCACAGGCATTGAGACATTTCCGCAGCTGCACAGACGGGAAATGTCTACCTCCCTGTGATTAGCGGAGTGCAGTGTCGGCTTCCTGGCGGGATCGGGCAGGTGGGATCCCGAACACGTCCGAGCCCATCTCTAATTGTGATTTACATTGATTGCATGGATCTACATACACGCCTATGATGTTTGTAAAAATGAACACATGGCTAGCGCCTCAATACATGTAGCATTTAAATATTTTTTTAGCATTAGCCTGAAATTGAAGGCAGCGATTAATTGTCAGAAATTGCACATTGGAGGTGCCGATTTATCTCCATATTTTAAGTGGATCTGTATAAAATATTTTTGGAGGATGAGGATATTTGTTTAGTGTCTTTTTAAGTGAAAATGAAGAAAATTCATACAGAATTACTATTTGCTGTTGATGTTCTTTTTTTGCTAGTGACACTGAAGCGCGTCGAAGCATCCTTAAGCACTTCTGGACCGGAAGGATTTGCCCCCTTAATGACCAGTCTATTTTTTGCGATTTGGCACTGCGTTACTTTAGCGGACAATTGCGCGGTCGTGCGAAGCTGTACCTAAATAAAATGTATGTCCTTTTTTCCCCACAAATAGAGCTTTCTTTTGGTGGTATTTGATCACCTCTGTGATTTTTATTTTTTTGCGCTATAAACAAGAAATGAGCGACAATTCTGGAAAAAAATAAACTATTTTTTCACATTCTGCTATATAACATTCCCCAAAAAAATAGAAAATATTTTTTTTTTTTAACATTTTAGGCCAATTTGTTTTCTGCTACATATTTTTGATAAAAAAAATTGCAATAAGCGTATTTTGATTGGTGTGCACAAAAGTTTTCGTGTCTACTAACTACGGGAAAGATTTATGTACCCCGAATATGGGTGTAACATGTGACATGTTATGAAAGGTGAACTTATCCTTTAACAATAAAAGTGCCTCTCACCCTGTCTATGTCAGGTTTCATACATTCCACAAGACTGCCTTCAAACCTGCCAACAGCTTTGCAGCTAATCCAGGTGGAGGCGGGAGCATGCCGCTGGTGGCGCGCTCTCGCCCCCTAGCTGCAGGTGCGCGACTGACATATACCCAGGGCCGGTGCTAGACTATTTTACGCCCTAGGCAAGACCAGCTACTTGCGCCCCCCCAAAAAAAAGGGAAGGGGTTAAATACTCCTCTATGTCATACCCAGTGACCATGATCTGATGGTTCCTCCATGTTATGCTTTCATACCCAGTGACCCCCCATATTCCTCCATGTCACACCCAGGGACTTTGATGTTTTTCCATGTCACACCCTTGGACCCCAATATTCCTCCATGTCATGCTGTCATACCCACTGACCCTGATGTTCCTCCATGTCACACCCAGGGAACCCCGTGTTCCTCCATATCATGCTGTCATACTCAGTGACCCCAATGTTCCTCTATGTCAGACCCTGATGTTTTTCCATGTCACAGTTGGGGACCCTGATGTTCCTCCATGTCACACCTGGGGACCCCGATGTTCCTCCGTGTCACACTTGGGGACCCCAATTCCTCATGGCACACCCAGGGACCCCAATTCCTCATGGCACACCCGGTGACCCCTATCCTCCATGTCACACCTGGTGACTCTGATTCCCCATGGCACACCTGGTGACCCTGATTCTCTTTCATACCAGGGATGCTCCATGTAACACCCAGGGACCAGCTCAGTGCAGAGAGTCACTCCTGCATGGGGTTAAGGCCGTTCAGCTCCAGCTGAAGAGGATCATCATACAGGCAGCACTCTGATGGGCTCCATTCCTGCCTCTTGGGGCCCCTCCAACAGTAGTGAAAGCCAGGGCCTGATAGTTCCGCCACTGCCCAAGACACCTGGCATCTTTCTCTGTCCCTTCTTCTTCCCCTACCGCCACCTCTCCCCTCAGCTCACAATAATCATTCATGATGGAGAGAGATTGCTGACTTCTGGCTGCGCCCCTAGGTGGCAATGCGCCCTAGGCGGCTGCCTGGTTTGCCTAGTGGAAGCACCGGCCCTGCATATACCTTCGTCGGTTCGCACAGAAGGGGCCAGGCTACCGCAGTAAAACTGTGGCGGGCGATCTTGAAATGCTTAAAAAAAAAAAAAAAAAAGAGCACAACGTTTCCATTTGGTAGGTGTTACATACTGTGTATTCTCACATAAAACCTATTAAATTTGACATCATACCCCTCAAAGCCTTTGACCATTGACACCCCTTGATTTACTCTCACGTGTGACAAATGAGGTGTTCAGGGTGATCCCAGGGTGCTATTTCTATGTGTGCTGAATTAGTGAGCAGACACAAGCCTGGCTGAGAAATATGTGCTGTGGCTATAAGAAACAGGATTCCTGGGCCACGCAGGTATTGTAGGATGCTTGATGTATGACACATCATTTGTCAGGGTGGGGCAAGGTTACAGTGTTTACCTGACTGTGAAATCTGGCCTCCTTGAAACAAAATGGCTATCCCGGTATTAATTTATCATATATTCATTTATCCGGGCACCTGGATTAGCTGCAAAGTTGTTGGCAGGTTTGAAGGCAGTCTTGTGGAATGTATGAAACCTGACATAGACAGGGTGAGAGGCACTTTTATTGTTGAAGGATAAGTTCACCTTTCATAACATGTCACATGTTACACCCATATTCAGGGTGTAACATGTTACGAATGGACCGGCCCCCGCACCTCCCCAATCCCCGCTGTGACAGCTAGCGGGGTTCTTCTCCCTCTCCGCTACCTGTCACATCTTCCCCTGTCTGACCACATCTCTGATTGACAGGGCTATGTGCATTGAAAACTACAAGGTCCAGCAGCCTTTGCGGCTGTCAGCTTGTAGTTTTCAATGAACTACCACTGCGCTGTGGAGCGCCATGGTAGTTCATTCATTCATGCTTCCTATCAGATTGTATCTGCTTGCTCGTAGGGAATGTACGGGGAAGCAGATACACTGGCAGATCTGCAGAACCCATGCATGGCACCAGAGATCTACTGATTGCTGGTGCAATGCTTTACAGGCTCCAAAAAAAAAAAAATCACATTTTATTACCTGCAAAAAAATGTGCATTTATTATTTTGTTCCATAAAAGTGAACTTATCCTTTAAAGCTGAAGTCTAGCCCTGTCCAGACACAGCAGCTGTCAGACTCTTATAGAGCTTGAAATGTAAGCTTATCATAAGGTGCAGCAATAAATAAACCTTATTTAGCAAAATAAAAGAAGTCTCGGATAAAGTGCAATTTGGATAAGCACAATCCAAAATAAAGTGCTTTCATTTAACAATCTCCTATATGTATACATGTGTGGAATGAAATAAATGATCTTCAGTGCTTAAACTAATAAAGCCCCCTTCACACAGGAGCCTTCCGTTCCGATCAGTAGGGGATCTATCCACTGATCCCCTTCTGATTGCAGCAGAGCAGGTAGATAACAGGTCTGTGTCTGCTCAGTTTATGCAGAGTGGACACGGACAGACCTGACACTTTATGGGTGGTGTAAATGGACTTCGCTGTTTGTTTACACCTGGCTGCCCCTGATCAGGTCCACCCAAATGGAAGGGGACGCAGTCCTCCTCCTCTCTTTTTAGTGGGCCTGATCGGACCCGGAGGTAGGCGGGGGTGAAAGGACACAAATCTGGGAACTGACTAACTGCCACTGATATTAACCACTTAAGCCCCGGAAGATTTTACCCCTATTCCGACCAGGGGATATTTTGCGATTCGGGACTGTGTGAATTTAACGGACAATTGCGCGGTCGTGCGACGCTGTACCTAAACGAATTTGACGTCCTTTTTTTCCCCACAAACAGAGCTTTCTTTTGGTGGTATTTGATCACCTGTGCGATTTTTACTTTTTGCGCTATAAACAAAAAAAGAGCGTCAATTTTGCAAAAATAACAATATTTTTCACATTTTTTTTATATGAAATTCCCCAAAAAAAATTTTAAAAATCACATTTTTTCAACATTTTCGGCCAATTTGTTTTATGCTACATATGTTTGGTAAAAAAAAATTGCAAAAAGCGTATTTTGATTGGTTTGCGCAAATGTTATCGCGTTTACTAACAAAGGGAAAGATTTTTGTCATTTTTCTTGGTTTTTTTAACGCGTAATGGCGGCGATCTGCGATTTTTTTGCGGTACTGCGACATTGCGGCGGACAGATCGGACCCTTGACTGACATTTTTGACACTTTTGGGGTTACCAGTGACATTTCTACAGTAATCAGTGCTATATACAGTATATGCACTGTTACTGTAAAATTACACTGGCAGTGAAGGAGTTAACTTTTTTTGAGAGGGAGGGGCTATGTGTGTCCCTAGGGGCATGATTCTAACTGTGATTGGCTGTGGCTTGATGTGTAGGAACAATGACCAATGGTCCTACATAGTAGAACCATATGATCACTATTTCTACACAGGGGAGAATGACAGGCGGCTTGTTTACATTAGTCACCTGCCTTTCTCCCGCTGTACTAACGATCGCCGAGTGACACACGCGCGGGGGGGTCCGTGACTACGCGGGAGCGGGAGCGCGCCTCCGGGGGCACGCGCTCGCTCCCTAGACCCTCACAGGCTAGCGACGTAGACCTACGTCGCTCTGCCTGTGAGGGGCTGACCGCCGCAGTAAATAGTCGTGCGGCGGTCGGCAAGCGGTTAATACAGTGATCAGTGCTAATAATATGTACTGTCCCTGTACTAATGAAACTAGCTGGAAAGGGGTTAACATCTAGGGCGATCAAGGGGTTAAATATGTCTCTGTGTAAGGTGTGCTGCTTTTACTAGTTGATCTCTAAATTTCTCTTCTCTTGCTTGCAGGGATGAGAAACACAGAGATTGTTCCTTGTGGTCAGAGGTAGGTGTTGAATGTCAGCACAGCTCCCAGCTGTGAATGTACACAGCCGATCAGCACGTCACAGCCATGAATGATTGGCCAGGACTTTCTGAATGGCTCCCTCTGTGTACAATCGCAGCGGGAGCCGGCCGGGGGGGGGGGGGGGGCGCATGCACGCGCCCTAAACCCGAGGACGCTACAGCGGCCGCTCGTCAGCAGTACAAAGCAGGCGGCCGGTCAATAAATGGTTAATGTCTGTTCTATTTGGCCTCATCCACAGGGACAGACTGTGCCAATGCAAAGGGCAAAAGGCCATCTTTTGCAGCCTGGGATGCACTGGAGTTCCATGCTGGAGCATGCAGGGAGCCTGTTGAAATCAGCGACAGGCATCCCGGGACCTATTTGTGCGGGTCCGAGGTTGGGATCAGGTCGCAGACAGACTCAGCGATTCTGATCCATACATTGAACCTGCACAGATTTACACTCTGAGATGTGCCTGCAGGTTTGTGCTGCCTGTATGTCCATGCATGGAACTCCTGTGCATCCTGGGCGACTGATAATGACCCTTGGCAAGGATGTACGGATTGGTACACCCATGTTAAAGAGGCCTTTATGTCTGTTTTTAGGCAAGGAATTAATTTCCTGTTGTACACTTTTACCACCTATGGTTAGTTTCTTCAACACCTAAAAAAAAACGAAAGCAAAAACTGATGTAAACTGACCAGAACTGAAGTGAAACTGATGTAAATTTCACTAAACAGAGTTGAAGGCGGATGTGCAGATGTAACTTGAATCAGTATTCATCGTTTTTTCTTTGTAGAAAACGTGACTGAGCTGATCACGCCCCTCTGAAAAGCCCCTTGGTTAGGCATCATCAGTTCAGTCACTTTTTTGCTAATAAAAAAAAGAATAAATACAAGTTCCATCGATCTTCATCGGTTCCTACATTCATCTTCAGTTCTGTTTTCATCCATTTATCAGATAAAATAAATGTCAGCGCTCTAGGAAAAGTAGAGTTAGGCCTCTTTCACACGGGCGCACTGCCCGACGGAATCCGTTCTGCTCAGCGGGGGATCGATCAGCCGATCCTCGCTGAGCAGGTGGATGACAGCTCTGTCTCCACTCTGTGTGTGGAGACGGAGCTGTCAGATCCCCACTGTCCTCTATGGGGAGATCGGATGAGAATGGACCGCCTGTCAGTTCTCATCCGATCCGAATCTCCAGACGGATGGAAAATAGGGCTTCCATCCGTCCGGATTTCACAGACAGGATCGGATCGGAAAGCAGCGGATGTCAGCGGACATGTCACCGCTGACATCCGTTGCCCCATAGGGATGCATGGAGCATCCGATCAGGTCCACCTGAAAAACTGACAGGCGGATCGGATGGGATTGCCCGTGTGAAAGGGGCCTAAATAAGAATATGGAGCTGCTTGCAAAATAGTGCAAAATATATATACACCCAAAAACGTGAATAAAAAACAATTGCAGCGCTCAGAAAATAACTAATTAGACATAGTTAAAAAGTCCAATATAAGTCCAAAAAGATGAATGAAATAAAAAAACAGATAAACAAAAACAGGTAAAGTGTCCCAGTGCAGAGATCAAAAAGTGTTTTATCACTGGTAAACGTTGTCCTCCACCGTTTAGATAAAATGCACACTCACCAGAGCTAATTGCTGTTAAGATTATAAGACAGCAATAGCGTATGTAGCTGCTGGAGTCTAAAGGCCGTGCACACGATACGAAAATCGGAAGAAAAATTTAGTCCGACGAACGATCTGCCGATTTTCGGATTGTTAGTATAGTTCTTTGGACAGCCGAATACAAATTTTCAGACGACAAAAACTGGATATGCAGGCTATAAAATTTTTATCGTACGTCAACACAACGTCCAATTTTTGTTTAATCAGGACAGTTTTCATCCGAAAAAAATCATAAGAGCAAGACTAGGCATGCTCAGAAATGAAAGAACACATACAAAGCAACTCATCACATGACATCACTTCTTGAGTTGAATTCTGTTATACGAGAATTTTTCGTATGAAAGTAACCTCTTCACTTTCCATATGAGACTAGCATGAAACAAAAAACGGACAAAAGATTGTCCGATAATCTGATCGTGTGTAAGAGGCTTTAGTCTCTTTTGGTCCCGGAGAACGAACCAACCACTGAAAGGGTCTCCCCATGTGGAATTGTAGCATCGGTTATATGCATATGAAAATCCAAATAAAAAGGGAGATACTCATAGTGTAGCAATCAATAACAAAAGGTCTTTAATTAAAGCTGAGTTCCGGCCTGTTTTGCAACTTTAGTGATTCCTGGAGTGCTCGCTATGCTGATCATCAATTGGGCATTTTCAATTTTTTTCGGGGATCCCATACCTTATTTTCAGGGCATTTTTGATTGTACTTCCTCCTTCTCCCCCCTCTGTGGCCGCAGCCACCAACATCACTTCCGCCTTTGCATTGTATCCTGGGAGCTGTTTGTTATCACTCCCAGGAGGCTGGAATCAGGAAGAACTCCCAGAACACTCCTTGGAATCAGGAAGAAGGACACAGCAGATTACACTGCGGCTTCAGAGGCCCACATCCAAGATGGCCGCGCCCAGACAGTGTTTTTAAAAGTAAGTTATTGACTAAAATCCAATACTGTATACGTTGTAAGTATGAGAATAGCGGTTCTGTAAAGGGCGATGGATTAGTATTATAGGGGTATTTTTAGTTAAAAAAGGTATTTGAGGCCGGAACTCAAGCTTTAAAATGCAAAGTCACAAAAATGGTTAAAATAACACTGACCAAACACAGTGTAATAACAATATAATGAGGTCCAAATTAAGGTACAAAAGGCAAAGATGTATCTATCAACTTACATCACAAGCCACCACATCAGATGTTAAAGTGGTGGCTGGACCTCAGCCATGTCTCAGTAGCTCTACGGCCGTTTCGCGTCACGCGCATCATCAGAAGCATTACGAGGAGCATCATTTTTTTTTTCATCCATTTATGTCCACAAAAATGGAAAAGGAGGCAGACCTTTTCATTTTTTTTCTTCTGTGGGCATATACTGACTTGGATGTAAATGGATGTATAAACAGTTTTTCAGCCCACCTATAGACATACATTGTGGTCCAGTCTGGATCCGTCTGAAAAACTGTCAGACAGATCCAGACTGAGCACCTGTTGTGAAAGGGTCTTTATAGCCACAAATGTAAGTTGGTGCTGGAAAATTTCCCTCGGTCAGGGAAGCACTGATTACAGGTCCCTCTATGATTGACATCCAATGCCCCCCCAGCCCAGTCTTCCCCTGGAGCACAGTACAAGAGGGCTTTTCCTTAAGCCCAAGTTCACACTGGGGCCATTTTGAAATTGTGCGAATTCAGCTGAACTCGCACGATTTTGAGCAGGCATTTCAGTGCGACTTCGGGGGCGATTTCACAGACATCTGTGTGGGTTCCTGCACAGATGTCGTTTGAAATCACCCCCCGGAGTCACCAAAAGTTGTACAGCAATTACTTTTGGGAATCGTTGCACCGATGCGGACGGTGCAATTGCTGGAAATTGTATTCGATTTGACCTGTGATTTGACATGCATGTCAAATCGGACCAATGTGAACGTGGGCTTAAAGTGTAACTCCACTTTTGTTGAGATCAAAACATTCCCCTTGTACATTGCAAGGATATTAACAAACTTTGTTGCAGATTCCTACCTTTTGTTATTCTGAAGAAATCCCTCTGTGTTTCTCTCTGCCCTGTGGGAAAATGAATCTAATGGGAGTGGTTTCATAATTATCAATCAGCTGTGGCACCTGCACAGCACTAATGAGGAAAGCAGTTGGGCCTACATCCCTTTAGATGTGATTTCCTTTTGGGAGTATCTCACCAAAAATGAAAATTTTGTTGCAGGGGAGGTCTGAAATCTGACTTGCATCTTAGGCAGACTCATGGGTGAGCCAATCACACAAGCAGGAAATGTTTCTGGGGTGTGGTCAATATACATTCTGTGTACAGAACAACTCCAGGTAGCCATATTGCATTGCATTTTCAGAAAATTACAACAGGTGCAGATTGACAAGGAAAGGTAATTTTAACAACATTCAATTACAATATGATTTGTGCCGCAATTGAATACGCTATATTGTTTTTTTTCGATATTTGCTATTTTTTTTCCCCCACGAAAGTGGAGTTATCTTTTAAAGAGGAAGTAAACCCTCCTCTGATACTTTTACCTATAGGTAAGCCTATAATAAGGCTTACCTATAGGTACTGTAAATATCTCCTAAACATGTACCGTTTAGGAGATATTTACCTTACATGCAGCCAGTGACGTCACTGGCGCATGCGCTCTGAAGGAACGGCCGCTGGTGCCGTTCCTTCAGAGTCCCGTGCCGTGACCGTCGCCTCCCGCGCGCGTGAGTGACGTCACCGCGGCTCCGGCCAATCAGATGGCCGGATGCCGCGATCCCGGAAGACGGGCGACTGGACATGTCGCCCGTCATACAGGTAAGCGGGCGGCACGGCGGGGGCTCGTTCTAAGGTAAGTATTTCATAATGAGCTATTATGCAGTGCATACTAGCTCATTATGTGTTTCTCTTTCAGGTTACAAATATATATATATATATATATATATATATATATATGAGTTTACAACCTCTTTAACTTGCTGCACATTTTCACTGGCAAGTTGTACACTTGTTCTTGTTGACACTTTGTAGCAAATTTGCATGGCAAGTCTCTAGCAAGAGCAAAGTTGCAGTGGTGAGTCTATAGCAAGAGCTCTTCAAGTCTACATCATGAAAATTCAGCCACAGTGACCCCTCTGGTGGGATGACTATTGTGCAATATAACTGAACCAGAACTTGCAGCAGACTTTCAGAATGTTTGCAAAGAAAATTATCTGGAGTCATGCAATGCGGAGTTGCTGCAAATGTGCAACAAACTTGTGAAGCCTGGCGAGTCTAGCAATAGCTTGGAAAATCATTTCAAATTTACGGCTCAGTCGCTTGCTATCTGGGATGTAATTGGTGGTCTTTGGTAAAATGCTTTAATATTGGTAGTTAGTAGGAAGAACATCCACTTACAATGGTAATCAGTCTGCTATCTCTATAGGCATAAAAAAAAAAAGGTCACTGGGTTCATGCAGCTGACTCTCCCAAGTGGCACTAACCTGGGAACTATACAGGCACACTCAACAAGTCAGTCATCCACAGCTAATAGAACCCCTAGCAACCTTTGGAGGAACCCTGCTTGAGAATGGCTGTTATAGAGTCTTATGGTATACAGCTACACAGTACCCTTACTGAGTCACAGAGACCATGCTGTAAAAAGTCCATTTGTGCTCCTTTCATTATCTGTCATGAATTATTCCCAAGTGTATGCATGCTCTTTGTCATCCTGACACTATTTTGCATTATTGCTTCTAACTTTGCACCTATTTAGGAAGCTACAGTAAGGACTCATTTACGTTTAGGGCTGTACACAGAGTTGTATAAAGTACTCAAAACCCATACTTGAGTAAAAGTACAAGTGCTCGATCAAAAAGTGACTTGAGTAGAAGTGGAAGTGCTCGATCAAAAAGTGACTTGAGTAGAAGTGGAAGTGCTCGATCAAAAAGTGACTTGAGTAGAAGTACTAAAATATTCAACATTTTTTGTACTTAAGTATTGCAAGTAGTTTTTTTTTAAATTTTGCTACTCAAGTACTGAAAGTAAAAGTACAAGTATTGTGTTATGTAGTTATTAAAGAAAGAAGTCAAAAGTTTGAACATCATATTGTTTTTTATTATTTCAAATGCAGCTTTTATTTATACATACAGTAGCATTTATTTTCGTATGCGCTAATAATACACATGTTTTGAGCTTCATGAAACCTGCCATCTACTGTTCTGGCAGTGGTAATTTTTATAATTGTAACGAGTAACTATGCAGCACAAAAAAAAAATATCGGAGTAGAAGTATTGAAATCATTGAAAAAATGTAGTGAAGTAAAAGTGGAAGTAGGAGAAAAAAATTCTACTCTAGGAAAGTACAGATACCAACTTTCGGTACTTAAGTACAGTAGATCTACTTAGTTACTATACATCTCTGGCTGTACACCAGCAAGAATGAGTGTACATGTACAGCAGGGATAAGAGGAGGATTTGATCAGTTATTGCCAGCAAGTCTGTACAAATCAGTGACAGTCAGCTATAGCTGCGTGAGGTTGTATATGATCGCACGTAAAGAGATTACATATAGTTAGAGAGAGATGAGCAGCTCTGGATGCATCCATCTGGGATCCTTACCTCTCAAATATTCACATCCTGGCTGGTGTATGGTCCTGAACAGACATATAAATGAGCTTTTAGGTTCCATTCACACCAGGTGCAATGGGGCTGTGTTAGGCACCTATTCTAGTGCAGTCCCATTGCAAGACAATGTAAAATGCCCAATTCACACTACAACATTTTGGTGGCGAGAGGGTGAGTGCACTGAAGAAAAAATACTGCATGCAGTACTTTTTTCAGTGTAGCGTAGAGCGAGGCAATCAAACACCTGTACTAAAGGCAAAACTTTTTTTTTTATTTTGGATAGAGTAAGGGAGGGCTATAACGCCTGTCAGATATTTTTTTGCCATCTGTGTCCCATTGCGTAGATTTCCCTTCACTTCCTGTCCCAAAGCCAAACAGGAAGTAAGAGGAAATCCCTTCAAATTGAGGGAATTCCTTGAGGACCTTCAGGTCACCAGAACTAGTTTCTGCATTGGAACATTTCCACTCTATTACTTTTCTGGGGACAACCCAAAATTTTGGATTTTATTTTACTTTCACTTTTAATGATAATGTTAAACAGGACAAATAGAGAGAGTGACTCTCCTAGTTCAGAGGCCAGGATTACACCTACCGTGTTTCCCCGAAAATAAGACCTACCCTGAAAATAAGACGACCTACTGCTATTTTTGAGGAGGGTTGAAATATAAGCCCTACCCTGAAAATAAGCCCAAGTTTAGTGTTTGTAAAATCCTAGAATCCACTTTTATACTGTTTTTTATAATGTCCAGTGTGTGTTTCTGTAATCTAATAGTGTGAAATACCTTCGGTACAGCGCCGCTCGGCGCTCAGCTGATTCCCTGCTCTTCTCTCATAGTCGTCAGCCCCTACCCTCTGCAGTGTTCAGAGCGGGTCTCAGGAGCGCCGAGCATTATATTATAATTGTGTGAAATATCTTTGCTACAGCGCCGCTCTGTGCTTCCGAGACCCCTAGCTGACAGCGGGTGAGAAGAGAAGGAAGAGCAGTGGGAAATCAACTGAGCGTCGAGTGACGCTGTACCAAAGGTATTTCACACTATTATAATATAATACTCGGTGCTTCTATGACCCGCTCTGAGGGGAGGGGCTGAGATCCCCTATTGACAGCTATGAAAAGAGAAGGAGAGGAGAGCAGAGCAGAGCGGGAGATTAGCTGAGCGGTGCTGTAACAAAGGTATATTACACTATTATATTACAGAAACACACTGGACAGTATATAAAACAGTCATAAAGTGGATTCTAGGATTTTACAAACACTAAGCTAGGTTCACACAGGGGTATCCTGACAGGCAGGGAGGGAGAGAAGACAGCACATTACATGATAAGACCTACCCCGACAATAAGCCCTCCCAGAACCATGCCCATGCGCTTCCCCTGGGGCGCACACTCGGCACTCTCTGTTATTCCTGCATCCTTCGGCCACATCTGATCATGGATTGTGGTGAAGGGCCAATCACAGCGACCCTTTACCATGTGATCAGCTGTGTCCAATCACAGCTGATCACTTGTAAACAAACTTGCTGATTTTTGGCATTCCTTTCCTTGTGCACTGTCACAGCGTGAGGAGAGGAAAGCCGGTAACCAGCAATTTTGACAGGGGACATTTACACTGATATCAGGGAACTATCTAAGCTGCCTATCAATGCCCATCAGTGCTGCCTATCAGTGCAGTCTATCAGTGCCCATCAGTACAGCCTCATCAGAGAAAATTAGTTATTTGCAAATGTTTATAACAGAGAGAAAAGGTTTTTTTTTTTTTTTTTGGATTTCAAAATTTTCAGTGCACAAACAAGGTCCATAAAGACATGGATGGGTGAGTTTGGGGTGGAGGAACTTGGCTGGCCTGACCTCAACCTGATAGAACACCTTTGGGATGAATTTGAGCGGAGACTGAGAGCCAGGTCTTCTCTTCTCTTCTGGGTGTAGAGGGGTGAGATGGGTGTAGAGGGGTGAGATGGGTGTAGCCGGGTGAGTTGGGTGTAGCGGGGTGAGATGGGTGTAGCAGGGTGAGATGGATGTAGCCGGGTGAGTTGGGTGTAGTCGGGTGAGTTGGGTGTAGCCGGGTGAGATGAGTGTAGCAGGGTGAGATGGCTGTAGCGGGGTGAGATGGGTGTAGCGGGTTGAGATGGGTGTAGCGGGGTGAGATGGGTGTAGCCGGGTGAGTTAGATGTAGCGGGGTGAGATGGGTGTAGTCGGGTGAGTTAGGTGTAGCCGGGTGAGATGAGTGTAGCGGGGTATGTTGGGTGTAGCGGGGTGAGATGGGTGTAACGGGGTATGTTGGGTGTAGCGGGGTGAGATGGGTGTAGAGTGGTATGATGGTGTAGCGGGGTATGATGGGTGTAGCTGGGTGAGATGGGTGTAGCGGGGTGAGATGGGTGTAGCGGGGTGAGATGGGTGTAGCGGGGAGAAATGGGTGTAGCGGGGAGAAATGGGTGTAGCGGGGAGTTGGGTGTAGTGGGGTGAGATGGGGTAGCCGGGTGAGATGGCTGTAGCGGGGTGAGATGGCTGTAGCGGGTGAGTTGGGTGTAGCGGGGTGAGATGGGTGTAGCAGGTGAGTTAGGTGCAGCGGGGTGAGAGGCCGGGTGAGATGGGTGTAGCAGGGTGAGATGGGTGTAGCGGGGTATGTTGGGTGTAGCAGGGTGAGATGGGTGTAGCGGGGTATGTTGGGTGTAGCGGGGTGAGATTGGTGTAGCGGGGTCAGATGGGTGTAGCAGGTGAGTTGGGTGCAGCGGGGTAAGTTGGGTGCAGCGGGGTGAGAGGCCGGGTGAGATGGGTGTAGCGGGGTGAGATGGGTGTAGCGGGGTATGTTGGGTGTAGCGGGTGAGATAGGTGTAGTGGGGTATGTTGGGTGTAGCGGGTGAGATGGGTGTAGTGGGGTATGTTGGGTGTAGCGGGGTGACATGGGTGTAGTGGGGTATGTTGGGTGTAGCGGATGAGATGGGTGTAGTGGGGTATGTTGAGTGTAGCGGGGTGACATGGGTGTAGTGGGGTATGTTGGGTGTAGCGGGGTGACATGGGTCCAGTGGGATATGTTGGGTGTAGCGGGGTGAGATGGGTGTAGCAGGTGAGTTGGGTGCAGAGGGTGAGAGGCCGGGTGAAATGGGTGTAGCGGGGTGAATTGGGTGCAGCGGGGTGAGAGGCCGGGTGAGATGGGTATAGCGGGGTGAGATGGGTGTAGCGGGGTATGTTGGGTGTAGCGGGGTAAGTTGGGTGCAGCGGGATGAGAGGCCGGGTGAGATGGGTGCAGTGGGGTGAGAGGCCGGGTAAGTTGGGTGCAGCGGGGTGAGAGGCCGGGTGAGATGGGTGCAGCGGGGTGAGAGGACGGGTGAGATGGGTGCAGCGGGGTGAGAGGCCGGGTGAGATGGGTGCAGCGGGGTGAGAGGCCGGGTGAGATGGGTGTAGCGGGGTGAGAGGCCGGGTGAGTTGGGTGCAGCGGGGTGAGATGGGTGCAGCGGGGTGAGATTCCGGGTAAGTTGGGTGCAGCGGGGTGAGAGGCCGGGTGAGATGGGTGTAGCGGGGTGAGAGGCCGGGTGAGATGGGTGCAGCGGGGTGAGATGGGTGCAGCGGGGTGAGATTCCGGGTAAGTTGGGTGCAGCGGGGTGAGAGGCCGGGTGAGATGGGTGTAGCGGGGTGAGAGGCCGGGTGAGTTGGGTGCAGCGGGGTGAGATGGGTGCAGCGGGGTTAGTTGGGTGCAGCAGGGTGAGATAGGTGTAACATTGGCACTACGATGCACACACAGTGGTTGCTGTGAATGAACCCTGAGGTTGCATGAGATCCCTCAGTATTCAGGCAGTGTGAGTCCAATCCACTTTGCTGTGCCTCAGGGGTGTAGGTGCAGAGACCAGCCCCCGCCTGTCAATGTCAGCCTGAAATATGCTGCTGTTAGAGGCTGCACTGATCAGTCCTGACTTCTAGGACCCCCATAGGTTGAGGAAGGTGAGCGGTGAACACAGCACACCTTCCTATATTACTCCTCACTCCCCTGAGCCCATGTGCTCCGGCTCCAGCCCGCTGTCATATGTCATCCTCAGAGCAGAGCGTGCCTGTATGTGGGCGGGGTCACCTGAGAGGCCGGTATGTGAGGAATGTGACGGGACAGGCCACTCCCCTGCACTCCACACAGGTGCCAGGACGGGACGGGGCCGCTGAATGGCGGAGGCGGGTCACGTGATGCGGGAGAAATGCTGAGCGGGGTAGTGCGGTGATAAGAGAACTTTCCTCCTTCCTGGTACAAGGACCGTCTCATCCCCGACTTCTCCCAGCCCGCCCCGTCCCCGCCCCCCTGTGAGTCGGTGCCGCCCCCTCGTCTCCTCCCCTCACCTCTCCCTCCTAGTCAGTCCCCGCTTGTCTCTCCTCACCTCCCTTTTCTCTTCTTGCCCCCCTGACCTGCCCTCAGTCATGGCGGGGGCCCGGCCGGGGGTACACGCTCTGCAGCTGGAGCCGGTGCGGGTGCCGGAGATTCTACAACGGGGCAGCAAGTTCATCAAATGGGACGAGGTGAGAGCGGAGCATGGACGGGGGGAGGAGGAAGAAGAAGGGGGGGGGGGGGAACTTTCTACAATCACTGACAGCAACTTCTCCACACTGAGACCTCACCGGGGTCACCCAGCATGGGGGAGGGGAGTGTGCTGGGACTTGTAGTGCGCAGACAGCAGGGGGAGCCCAACACCCTGTTACCCCATCTACAATCTGTTCTCATGAGTGATGAGGAGTAATAAGTGATGGGGTCACTATGATGAGGAGTAATAAGTGATGGGGTCACTATGATGAGGAGTAATAAGTGATGGGGGTCACTATGATGAGGAGTAATAATTGATGGGGTCACTATGATGAGGAGTAATAATAATTGATGGGGTCACTATGATGAGGAGTAATAATAAGTGATGGGGTCACTATGATGAGGAGTAATAATAAGTGATGGGGTCACTATGATGAGGAGTAATAAGTGATGGGGTCACTATGATGAGGAGTAATAAGTGATGGGGTCACTATGATGAGGAGTAATAATAAGTGATGGGGTCACTATGATGAGGAGTAATAAGTGATGGGGTCACTATGATGAGGAGTAATAATAAGTGATGGGGTCACTATGATGAGGAGTAATAATAAGTGATGGGGTCACTATGATGAGGAGTAATAATAAGTGATGGGGTCACTATGATGAGGAGTAATAATAAGTGATGGGGGTCACTATGATGAGGAGTAATAAGTGATGGGGTCACTATGATGAGGAGTAATAATAAGTGATGGGGTCTCTATGATGAGGAGTAATAAGTGATGGGGTCACTATGATGAGGAGTAATAAGTGATGGGGTCACTATGATGAGGAGTAATAATAAGTGATGGGGTCACTATGATGAGGAGTAATAATAAGTGATGGGGTCACTATGATGAGGAGTAATAATAAGTGATGGGGGTCACTATGATGAGGAGTAATAAGTGATGGGGTCACTATGATGAGGAGTAATAATAAGTGATGGGGTCTCTATGATGAGGAGTAATAAGTGATGGGGTCACTATGATGAGGAGTAATAAGTGATGGGGTCACTATGATGAGGAGTAATAATAAGTGATGGGGTCACTATGATGAGGAGTAATAATAAGTGATGGGGTCACTATGATGAGGAGTAATAAGTGATGGGGTCACTATGATGAGGAGTAATAATAAGTGATGGGGTCACTATGATGAGGAGTAATAATAAGTGATGGGGTCACTATGATGAGGAGTAATAATAAGTGATGGGGTCACTATGATGAGGAGTAATAAGTGATGTGGTGACTATGATGAGGAGTAATAAGTGATGGGGTCACTATGATGAGGAGTAATAAGTGATGGGGTGACTATGATGAGGAGTAATAAGTGATGGGGTCACTATGATGAGGAGTAATAAGTGATGGGGTCACTATGATGAGGAGTAATAAGTGATGTGGTGACTATGATGAGGAGTAATAAGTGATGGGGTCACTATGATGAGGAATGTGTCTGTTTTGGGGGCGGGGTCCCCCATGTGATGTTTTCGGGGACCCTGCATACGCTGTTTTCCCTACAATCTCACCTGGAGGAAATCCCTGCCGGCCTCACTTCATTCAACAAAGGTTAATTGTTCCATTTACTTTTGCCAAAGAGGTCTAAAGGAACATGTCAGGCTGTAGAGTGGCTGCATCCAATCAGAGTCAGCCGTTTGTCAGGTATTTTGACAGCCAGTGGAGTCAGCTGTCAAAATAGAATAGCCACAGCGGGAGATTAGTCCATTGGCATTGTATAGTGTAGGATGGATGGAGGATTCTGTCAGTGGGTTTTTTGTTTTCATCCCTTACTATGGGGTTAATTACCTAAAGCTGGAGAACGCAACATCTTGTGCAGCTCTGCATAGAAACCAATCTGCTTCCAGGTCCTTTTGTCAATGTTAAAGAAGCTGAAGTTAGAAGCTGATTGGCTACCATGCAGAGCTGCACCGGATTTTGCACTCCTCTAGTCTTAGTAAACCAACCCCTAGAGTGTATGGCAAGTTTTACCTGCCAGGGCAGCAGCAATAGAACAGCAGAGGTGTATTGCAATAATTAAAAATCTTTCTCCAAACCCCATGGTGTTTTCTCCTGCCAGTGATGGGCAGAGAAGACATGGGAGGGTGATTGAGTCTTGGCTGCCCACTTCCCCAGTGTCTATGGACAGCTTTATATTCCATTGTCTGGCTGTGCATTGTAGAGCCACAAGTGTCTAATAGTTTTCATCTGCTGAGCTGGGATAAATAGGTCTCATTGTTGTGGTCGATGAAAGGGGGTTGGGATTGTTTTGGAGACTCCTGTGTTCTGGTGACAGAGAGGCAGTGAAGGTGTCAGAAGTGGTTTCCGTGGGCAGATGTACATATTACAGTTCTGAGATCACATGTGTTAACCTCTTTCCAACCATTGAACAGCACATTGTTGGGGGGTGGACAATCATCGCTCGCTGGCAGTATTACTTTTTAATGTATGAGTATGCTTAGAAATAATCAGATTTGCTTGCTCTTTTTGAAGATGTTTGCACCATGGTGCTGTAAAGTTTGTGATATACTTGAATAATTAGATGTATCTGGGCTGTATAGCAGGCTACTAGAGCTACATATTACTATTATCTGAGCTGGTCATCTCTAATAAACCAATCCAGGTTCCCAAATACCCTGTACCTGTATAATTGGCCACATTTCCTAGTTGGTATTTGCATAAGGCCAGCCCCCCACTGCCTCCTTGCACCTTCCCAGAAGTTGAGTTTTTAGGGGACTCTAGGGGTGCATTGTGGTAGGCAAGCGTGTTAGAGGTAAAATGTGACACCAGGGAATGACTGTCATACAGGTGGAGGCTTGCTTTGTTTTATTTTTAGGATCATGTGATAATTGTATTTTCCTTCTCTGCGTTGCGATCTTTGGTGCACTTTTATCTCTGAACCTCACTTTTTCTGTGGTTGTTTGTCTTAAATACGTACCAGAGCTGCAGTTGGATTTCTACGTCCAATTAAATTACTAGCATTTCTTTTAAAGCGGTAGTAAACTGCACCATTTTTTTTTTTAAAACCTTGCAAGGTAAAGGCACAATGTGCTAGTATGCATCACATACTAGCATATTATGAAATACCTTAGCACAAAGCCCTCCAGTGCTGCGCTGTCATTGGTGACATGTGACTCCATCTTAACCGTGTCTTCCTTCCAGGTCTGTGTCCTCTTGCCATCTCATTTGCCGCGCCGGGATGACGTCACTCCCGCATGCATGGAGCTCTGAAGGGATGGTGAGTGTATACCGTCCCTTCAGAGGGCATGCGCTGGTAGTGTCACTGGCTGCATGCAGTGTGAATATCTCCTAAACTGTGCAGGTGTAGGAGATATTCACTGTACCTACAAGTAAGCCTTGGGCTTACCTGTAGGTACAAGTTCCAAAGAAGGCTTTACTGCCACTTTAAGCATGGAGGGAAAACGGAATACCTGAAGGAAACCCATGCAAGCACAGAATAAATAAGCAAACTCCATATATGTAGTGTCCAGCTCAGACTTTGAACTAAGGACCCCAATGCTGCAAGTAATCACTAAAAAACTGTGCTATCCCCATTGGTGAGCCTTAAAAAAAGAAGTATGGACTTCCAAAAAACAAACAGTTTTCTTCCCCACCGGCTCTGCAGCGAGAACTGAGCGATCAAACATGGCTGATTGCTCAGTTCTCCCCTCAACTCTGGTGGTGGCTGGCTCAGGCTCTCCGCTGATTGCTGAGCATGCTGGCAGTCCAGCCATAAGGTCAGGATCTTGTGCATGCTGGCGGCCCAGGCTTTTGTGCGGATCCAGCCATAGGGTCAGGATCTTGTGCATGCTGGCGGCCCAGGCTTTTGTGCGGATCCAGCCATAGATCCAGGATCTTGTGCATGCTGGCGGCCCAGGCTTTTGTGCGGATCCAGCCATAGGGTCAGGATCTTGTGCATGCTGGCGGCCCAGGCTTTTGTGCGGATCCAGCCATAGATCCAGGATCTTGTGCATGCTGGCGGCCCAGGCTTTTGTGCGGATCCAGCCATAGATCCAGGATCTTGTGCATGCTGGCGGCCCAGGCTTTTGTGCGGATCCAGCCATAAGGTCAGGATCTTGTGCATGCTGGCGGCCCAGGCTTTTGTGCGGATCCAGCCATAGGGTCAGGATCTTGTGCATGCTGGCGGCCCAGGCTTTTGTGCGGATCCAGCCATAGGGTCAGGATCTTGTGCATGCTGGCGGCCCAGGCTTTTGTGCGGATCCAGCCATAGATCCAGGATCTTGTGCATGCTGGCGGCCCAGGCTTTTGTGCGGATCCAGCCATAGGGTCAGGATCTTGTGCATGCTGGCGGCCCAGGCTTTTGTGCGGATCCAGCCATAGATCCAGGATCTTGTGCATGCTGGCGGCCCAGGCTTTTGTGCGGATCCAGCCATAGGGTCAGGATCTTGTGCATGCTGGCGGCCCAGGCTCTTGTGTGGATCCAGCCATAGATCCAGGATCTTGTGCATGCTGGCGGCCCAGGCTTTTGTGCGGATCCAGCCATAGATCCAGGATCTTGTGCATGCTGGCGGCCCAGGCTTTTGTGCGGATCCAGCCATAGGGTCAGGATCTTGTGCATGCTGGCGGCCCAGGATTTTGTGCGGATCCAGCAATAGGGTCAGGATCTTGAGCATGCTGGCGGCCCAGGATTTTGTGCGGATCCAGCCATAGGGTCAGGATCTTGTGCATGCTGGCGGCCCAGGCTTTTGTGCGGATCCAGCCATATGGTCAGGATCTTTTTGGAACATGGGCCCGCTATGCAACATTGGCTGACAGTGAGCTTTAGCCTGCTGTCGGCTGAAAGTGTGTCACCGGTGTGCAGAACAAACTGCACTCCTGTGTCCTACAGGAAAAAAATTGCCCAAAAAAGCTTTGGTCATACTGCTCCTTTTAAACCTAACCTAAGGCCTGTACGCTGCAATGACAAGACCAAAAAGGCAGTGGCAATGGCGGCCAATCAAAATTTCTGATATCCTTTATAGGTCAGCCTATACTGCACTGCTGACAGCTGGTTGGTTTACTGTGGTGACTGCACTGATACTTCCTAACTGCTCCTGGCAATTTATTGGGTTATACTGTAGTTCATAACTAAGTTATGAAAGAACTGAAGCAGAGTATAAAGTTATTATTGCCATTGAAAGAAGCAGAAATAGAAAAGCAAGAACCCTGGGAGGTTTCCATTTGTGCCCCATGCTTCTGAGAATGCTAGATGCTTGTATGTCTTGCTGATTCTCTTGCTGAAGTATTTTGAGTTGCTGGAAGTATGCAGATAAGAACTTATTGACTTTTTTTCCCCAGCGCTCCTGATCTGTATACTTGTTGTGGGTCGATGACTCCTAACAGTCAGGAAACGAGCATACCTGGAAGTACCATCTAGTTTGTTTGCTTTCAGTAGCTGGAGAGAAGGGAGGATTTATGCTGCAATGTGGCGGATATTAAAAAGCACCCTGCATGGTTTGCTTTAAAGTGATGGCCTTTATTGGCTACCAAATGACTAAGACGGAAGCTTGCAAAATACATTTTCATTCACACCTGAGCATATCGTTTTCAGGGGTTTTTTTTGGGCTTTTTTCAGGTGTTTTTGGGCTTTTTTTCAGGTGTTTTTGGGCTTTTTTTCAGGTGTTTTTGGGCTTTTTTTCAGGTGTTTTTGGGCTTTTTTTCAGGTGTTCTTGGGCTTTTTTTCAGGTGTTTTTGGGCTTTTTTTCAGGTGTTTTTGGGCTTTTTTTCAGGTGTTCTTGGGCTTTTTTTCAGGTGTTCTTGGGCTTTTTTTCAGGTGTTTTTGGGCTTTTTTTCAGGTGTTCTTGGGCTTTTTTTCAGGTGTTCTTGGGCTTTTTTTCAGGTGTTCTTGGGCTTTTTTTCAGGTGTTCTTGGGCTTTTTTTCAGGTGTTCTTGGGCTTTTTTTCAGGTGTTCTTGGGCTTTTTTTCAGGTGTTCTTGGGCTTTTTTTTTAGGTGTTCTTGGGCTTTTTTTTTAGGTGTTCTTGGGCTTTTTTTCATGTGTTCTTGGGCTTTTTTTCAGGTGTTCTTGGGCTTTTTTTCAGGTGTTCTTGGGCTTTTTTTCAGGTGTTCTTGGGCTTTTTTTCAGGTGTTCTTGGGCTTTTTTTTTAGGTGTTCTTGGGCTTTTTTTCAGGTGTTCTTGGGCTTTTTTTTTAGGTGTTCTTGGGCTTTTTTTTAGGTGTTTTTTTTTTTTTTTGGGCATTTTTCAGGGGTTTATTTGGGCATTTTCAGGAGTTTATTTGGGCATTTTCAGGTGTTTTTTGGGGCTTTTTTTTCCAGGTGTGTTTTTGGGCTTTTTTAGGGTGTTTTTTGCAGGTGTTTGGAGGCAGGCATTGACATCTATCAAACACTAGTAAACAGCCAAAAAAGAAGCTCATGTACTTTTTTGAGCTTCAGGTGTTTTGCTTCAGGAGACAAAAACACTCAGATGTAAACAGGGGCCATTAAAATGAATGGGATTTTGCATTCACACGTGAGCATATCGTTTTCAGGTGTTTTTTAGGCGTTTTTTCTAGCATTTTTTGGGAGTTTCTCCGGCGTTTTTTGGGTGTTTTATGAGCGTTTTTTGGGGCGTTTTTAGCAGGCGTTCGGGTGTGGGTGGTGTTAAAAGGGGTGGAGACCATCTGTGTGTTTGAAAAACGCCTGTGAAACACCGATAGCGGTGTTCTAATGCATTTCTATGGGACCAGACCAGCTCTTGATCAGCCCAAAAAGTAGCTCCTGTACTTTTTTCAGCTACAGGCGTTTTGCTTCAGGGGACAAAACGCTCAGATGGGAACAGGGGCCATTGAAATGAATGGGATTTTGATTGTTGGGCATTTTGGATTTTCACAGATGAGCGTTTTATGAGTTGAAATACGCTCAGGTGTGAACAGGGCTTATACTACTGACAGGGCCTCGGGACAGGATAGGGGACATGCTGGTTGGCTAATGAACGTTGTCATTTTACCTCCAAACTTTGTAGTGTGCTTAGGCCAAAACTATACCATTGGCAGCAAAAGATGACTTGCTACTTGAACTTGAGTTGTGCCAAGATAATAACATGCCTCATGTTCCGCATATGAAGAGAATGAATTGTTGATAATATGTTGTCATCCGAAAACCTAATCCAATTATAAGGTGATTTTTACTATGTTTGTAAAGGTAACTTGTGCTTGCCCAGTTGTTATGTGGATCGTTTGGTTGCTCTAGTTTAGTAAATGACCTAGAATGATCCTGAAGAACAGGAGTTGTGACTTCACTGTATGCTTGTTTAGGGTCAGTGACTTGGAAAGCATTGTAGATAGAGAACCAGCATGACAGCTAGATGATTGACATTTCTTAACCACTTAAGCCCCGGAAGATTTTACCCCCTTCCTGACCAGGGCCTATTTTGCGATTCGGCACTGCGTGATTTTAACGGACAATTGCGCGGTCGTGCGACGCTGTACCCAAATGAAATTGACGTCCTTTTTTTCCCACAAACAGAGCTTTCTTTTGGTGGTATTTGATCACCTGTGCAATTTTTGATCATGTGCTATAAACAAAAAAAGAGCGACAATTTTGCAAAAATAACAATATTTTTCAAATTTTTTTAATATGAAATTCCCCCCCCCCCAAAAAAAATGTAAAAATCTAATTTTTTTAACATTTTAGGCCAATTTGTTTTCTGCTACATATGTTTGGTAAAAAAAAACGTAATTTGCGCAAAAGTTATTGTGTTTACTAACTAAGGGAAATATTTTAGTCATTTTTATTGTTTTTTTTTTTTTAACGAGTAATGGCGGCGATCTGCGATTTTATTTGCGGGACTGCGGCATTGTGGAGGACAGATCGGACCCTTGACTGACATTTTTGACACTTTTGGGGGTACCAGTGACATTACTGCAGTAATCAGTGCTATACATATGCACTGTTATTGTTAAAATGACACTGGCAGGGAAGGGGTTAACTTTATTTGAGAAGGAGGGGTTAAGTGTGTCCCTCGGGGCGTGCTTCTAACTGTGATTGGATGTGGCTTTACATGTAACAGCAGAGATCTACAGTCCTACATAGCAGGACCGTATGATCTCTGCTGTTACACAGGGGAGAATGACAGGCGGCTTTGTTTACATTAGCCGTCTGCCTTTCTCCCGATGTAATGGACTATCGCGAGTGACCGGCGGACATCGGGTCCACCGATCACTCGCGCGGGAGGGTCTGTGAGCGAACGGGAGCTGGAGCGCGCTCGCTCGCTGGCGCCTCACAGGCTAGCGACGTACCCCTACATCACTTTGCCTGTGAGGGGCTGACTGCCGACGTAAATCGTCGTTAGGCAGTCGGCAAGTGGTTAAGAAGCAGATCAGCTCACAAGTTCCCGCTTATTTATCATAGATTGATTTCTTGAAATATTTTCTCTTAAATTCTTTAGTTTCTTAGATGTTGTTACCTATGCAAAAGTGCCATTGCATATATTTCAGGATTTTTTTTTTTTTTGGTAATCTACCAGTTCTCAGTAAACTTAGTCTGTGTATACAGTAAAGCATGCTTGTTATACTCACTGTGGAACCTAAGGGGTTAATCCTCTGCATTGTGTAAAATGGCTGTTTGATCCTCCCCTTCTTTTACTGTCCCCATCAATCTGCTGATATTACAAAGCCTTGGAGGCACTCTGCACATGATGCTCAGTTTGGTGTGTTTTGCTACAGAATTATTATTATGATTATTATTTTTTTTTTAATTTGGGGGAGTGCATGTGATCAGCACAGGGCCAATCAGCACTGTCCAGACAGGGTCAGGGGTCATGCCACCTTAGGATAGTCAGAGGAGAATGAAAACTCCTCTTACAAGATTTAACCAGACACTGATAGAAGTCACAAGAGTGCTCTAATGCTCTAACCGCTGACAAGGAAAGGTTTTTAGCAGTTTATATTTACTAAAATAATAGCATTTCCATGTTCTGTGTACGGTGGGAGACCAGATATAGTGACTGCAGGCTCCTGGGTTTAGTAACACTTTAACACTAGTAAACACTATTAGAAATTTGATGAAAATATCCATATTTGGAACAATCATGAAATTTTCTGTTTGTTAGCACATTGCTTTGGAGAGCCAATATATAATGTTCAGTCAAAGGAAGGAACCTGTTGGAAAAATGTTCTTGTTCGGTTATTATAACGTCCAATTTTCATTTTAAATCACAGTATTCGTCCTATAAATCGAATGAGCAAATCTGCGTATGATTGGAAACAAAGTCCATCCATAGACTAGACCAGTGATAGCGAGCCTTGGCACCCCACATGTTTTGGAAGTACATTTCTATTGATGCAGTTCCGAAACCTGTGGGGTGCCAAGGTTGGCCATCACTGGACTAGACCGACAATATCTATGTATGTGGGAAGTTGTATTCTGTCATTTCTGAGAATTTTCTTATGATTTTAGGAATTCTCGTTTTCAACATGGGACAAGAACAGGTCCAATCGCATGACAAGTCACAGCCGGCAGTGGCACCGTTCCAGTCAGTGTGACACCGACTTTGCGGCGCTGTAATGATTTACAAAAGTAGTTCTGGTTCTACCTTTGCTGATTTCGGGTGCGACTTCACTAGACATCTGTGCATAAAGCCGAACCGATGTCTTTCAAGTCGTAACTGAAGTCGTTGCTTTAAAATTGTGCAATTTCAGATGAAGTTGCACGATTTCAAAGCCGTGTTCGGTGTGAACGAGGGCTAATTGTCAAAGCTTAAGGCCCCTTTCACACGGGCTTTTCGATCCGCTCCATCTGTCAGTTTTTCAGGTGGACCTGATCAGATGCACCATGCATCCCTATGGAACAGCGGATGTCAGCGGTGACATGTCCGCTGACACTGGCTGCCATCTGATCCAATCCTGTTTGTGAAATCCAGACGGATGGAAACCCTATTTTCTATCTGTCTGGAGCATCGGATAAGACAAGATCAGAGAGGCGGTCTGTTTTCATCCGATCTCCCATAGAGGAGAGCGGGGATCTGACAGGTCTGTCTCTGTAAAATAAGCGGAGACGGAGCTGTCATCTGCCTGCTCAGCGGGAATCGGCAGATCGATCCCTGCTGAGCAAAACGGAGTCCATCGGGCGCACCGCTCGTGTGAAAGGGGCCTTAGAGCCCATTCACACTAGCGCGACTTGTGAGGCGACTTGTGTCGCCCCAGGTCGCTTGACATAACAAAAGCAATGTTAATCAATCAGTGCCGTCTTAATTGGCACTACTGAAGTCGCTCCGACTTCAGAAAAGGGTCCTGTACTACTTTGAGGCGACCTGTGATCCGACTGTCCCATATACTTCAATGAGAGTCGCCTCCTTATCTTAATTGACACGACTTGTTATCAGACTTTCCAGGAAGAAGAAAGAGATTAGCCAGGCATTCCCCACATTGCAGCCATGCCTATGTGATATATATATATATGTATATGTAATGGTATATATATTCCATTATCTCTGCTTGGTCTGTGTGAGTGGCACTGGTGGACACAGATAAGTGGCACTGGTGGACACTGATTCATGGCACTGATACGTGGCACTGGTGGACACTGATTTGTGGCACTGGTGGACACATACGTGGCACTGGTGGGCAGTGGCACTGGTGGACACTGATACGTGGCACTGGTGGACACTGATTTGTGGCACTGGTGGGCAATGAGGAAATGAGTAAAAAAAAAACAGAAAAGGGGAATTAGGTCACAACACATCATATTCTTATTGGCCAAACACAAAGTCGTCTGTCATTTAAGTCGCACAAAATAATTCACAAGTCGCGCTGAAGTCGCGGTAAAGTCGCTGTAAAAAGTCGCTCCGACATGGGGCGACTTATGGTCGTGGCAGTGTGAACCGGCTCTTATTGAACAAGCTGAAGTTAGAAGCTGGCTACCATGCACCAGATTCGGAGTGCTCCAGTTTTAGTAAATCTCCCCAATTGTATTCTAATCATGTCTCAGAAAATTGATCTCTTGAGCCTAATGTATAAACTCTAATTGCTGCTAATAAGTTATGTAGGTGGCCTATACCTTCCATCTCTTTTTATTAGAACACCCTTGTTTTATCATTGTTGATGTGCTGGTATCATTGTGTAGATATTATAAAGGATAGTGGAAATCACAAGCCAGTGAGAAATCACCATGTTTCAGATTCCCTCCCTTGGCTTATAAAGTCTTTTTTTGTTGACAGTGGCGTGTTTCCTGTGTGAATTAAATCCCGGGCGCTCCGTTCACACTCATAACTTTTGTAGCTACAACATAGTTCATGTTACAAATCACAGGCTCTGTCGTGTTTTTGTTTCTGTTAAACAAACGTCATTTTGCCTGAGGACAGGAGCGAGTTAATGATCCCGGGCCCGCAATTTGCTGGATAGTTCTCTTATGTTTACCAACATGGCTTTCACAGAATTAATAGTTAGAAAAGAGGAGGACTATCTGGCTGGTGACCAAGGAATGGCAGAAGAATTTGCATTGCAATTGAATTTCCTTATTCAGTCAATAGCCATTTATACCGGATCTGTAGTAAATTGATTGTATCTTGGCCATCGAAAGCTGTACAAACCAGATGCCCTTTGATTGTCACATGAAGGAAATTGTCAGTTTATGATAGACAAAGGCTGTTTTTTATTCTTGAACATCAGAAGATTGTCAAATGCACGTTTATGCTCATGGCTTATTTTCATGGGTATTTTGGTTACAAAAGTATTTTGATGCCTACAAAGTATTCTGCACTATTATGTTGGCATTTTAGTTAAAAGATGTATGGGGTGATAAAAAAAAACAAACATTATATATACACACATTTTATTTATTTATTTATATATAGTCCAGTTCCCCGATATCCTTTTTAAGAACTGGTGCCCAAAACTGAACTTCATATTCCAGATGAGGTCTTACTAATGATTTGTACAGGGGAAAAATTATCTCTCTCTCTCTCTCTCTCTCTCTCTCTCTCTCTCTCTCTCTCTCTCTCTCTCTCTCTCTCTCTCTCTCTCTCTCTCTCTCTCTCTCTCTCTCTCTCTCTCTCTCTCTCTCTCTCTCTCTCTCTCTCTCTCTCTCTCTCTCTCTCTCTCTCTCTCTCTCTCTCTCTCTCTCTCTCTCTCTCTCTCTCTCTCTCTCTCTCTCTCTCTCTCTCTCTCTCTCTCTCTCTCTCTCTCTCTCTCTCTCTCTCTCTCTCTCTCTCTCTCTCTCTCTCTCTCGCTCGCGCTCTCTCTCGCGCTCTCTCTCGCGCTCTCTCTCTCTCTCGCGCTCTCTCTCTCTCTCGCGCTCTCTCTCTCTCTCGCGCTCTCTCTCTCTCTCGCGCGCTCTCTCGCGCTCTCTCTCTCTCTCGCTCTCTCTCTCTCTCGCTCTCTCTCGCGCTCTCTCTCTCTCTCGCGCTCTCTCTCTCTCTCGCGCTCTCTCGCGCTCTCTCTCTCTCTCGCGCTCTCTCTCTCTCTCGCGCTCTCTCGCGCTCTCTCTCTCTCTCTCTCTCTCTCGCTCTCTCTCTCTCTCTCGCTCGCTCTCTCGCTCTCTCTCTCTCGCTCGCTCTCTCGCTCTCTCTCTCGCTCGCTCTCTCGCTCTCTCGCTCTCTCGCTCTCTCGCTCTCTCGCTCTCTCGCTCTCTCGCTCTCTCGCTCTCTCGCTCTCTCGCTCTCTCGCTCTCTCGCTCTCTCGCTCTCTCGCTCTCTCGCTCTCTCGCTCTCTCGCTCTCTCTCTCGCTCTCTCTCTCGCTCTCTCGCTCTCTCGCTCTCTCTCTCGCTCTCTCTCTCGCTCTCTCTCTCGCTCTCTCGCTCTCTCGCTCTCTCTCTCTCTCGCTCTCTCTCTCGCTCTCTCGCTCTCTCTCTCTCTCTCTCTCTCGCTCTCTCTCTCGCTCTCTCGCTCTCTCTCTCTCTCTCTCTCTCGCTCTCTCGCTCTCTCGCTCTCTCTCTCTCGCTCTCTCGCTCTCTCGCTCTCTCTCTCGCTCTCTCTCTCGCTCTGTATATAATCAAGCTTTAATAAAACAATAGTGAAAAACTTACAAGCAAAGCACTTTATTCAAGTGCAAACGATCAGCGCTCTCAGTATACAATTAGACTGTAAGGATGGCCGCGGGTGACGTCATGAGTTGCTCCTCCACCTGTACACGTTACGTCCTGGCTGGGACTTCCTCAGTGGGAATGGGGCCGCTCCTAAATACACTTGCAAGCTCCATGGAAACCAAATGCAACCTATCGGAACCAGCTGATTTGACTGCGCAGCTACCCAGCATAACAAGTGAAACGGAAGCCAGTACGAATTATAATGATCAATCACTGAACTTCCATCAATATTGTACGTCAAACTCCTCCTATCAACTATACATGTGCTAATATTAAAGTGGAGTTCCACCCTAATTTTATACTTACCTCCATCTTCTCGCTCCGGGTCACCTGAAAAAGAAATGGATAATCGCATTTTTTTTTTTTACTTACCTCGTAGCGAATAAAATATACTTACCTTACTTCCTTCTTCCTCCTTCCTCGGCCGCGGCCCGTCGTCACTTCCTGGCTCTGCAATGATTCCTGGGAGTTGAACGTCATCGCTCCCAGGAATCATTGCGCCTGCACCGGCCCCGCCGTCACTTCCGGGTCGCGCGCGTCATCCCTCCACAGCTTCTGGCCATGCCCAGAAGCTGTTTAGAAGGGGATGACGCGCGCGACCCGGAAGTGACGGCGGGGCCGGCGCAGAGCATCGTGGGACCGAAGAAGGCGAAAGAGGATGCCGAAGAGGATCTCGTTGGCTTCAAGCTGCCCACATCTGAGATGGCAGCGCTGGACAAGACGTTTTTGTCAAGTATTTGTCCTAACAGGTAAGTGCAACCCGGGACAGATCAGAGGCTAGCCATTGTGGAATGTACTAGCCCTGACTGTCCCGGGGGTATTTAAAAAAAAAAAAAATAAAAATTCCAGGGTGGAACTCCGCTTTAAGGGGGGCTCCCAACCTCCACAGAATCAATAAAATAATGAATGATATTTTCACATACCAGTTGACACTATATGTTTTACGTTTTTAAATTCAATTTAAAATCAGTATATTATATCACATTATCTGTTTTTTATTTTGTAATTTCTATGTTATTTTTTTATATTTTATTTTTCAATCATTATTTATTTTTCATTTATTTTTGGGGCTTGCATATATTGTGAAAGGATGGCCGTGGTTGAGTCGCAAGTTTTAATGAATGATATTTTCACATACCAGTTGACGCTATATTTTATTATTTTATTGATTCTGTGGAGGTTGGGAGCTCCCTTTAACATTGGCACATGTATAGTTGATAGGAGGAGTGGTGTTCCCTTAGCTGATATATGTGAGGTTTAGGTTGGTGTTCCATTTAAACCAGCTTTATTAATAGTGAGGGCGACTCCAGAATTAAAATTTTACCCCCATATTGGTTTGACTCAGTATAGTGTTGACGTACAATAGATGGAAGTTCAGTGATTGATCATTATAATTCGTACTGGCTTCCGTTTCACTTGTTATGCTGTGGAGCTGCACAGTCAAATCGGCTGGTTCTGATAGGTTGCATTTGGTTTCCATGGAGCTTGCAAGTGTATTTAGGAACGGGTTGACTATGGGTTTCCTTTCCCGCTGACGAAGTCCTGCCAAGGACGTAACGCGTACAGGGGAGGAGCAACATGTGATGTTACCCGCGGCCATCCTTAGTCTAAATGTATACTGAGAGCGCTAATCGTTTGCACTTGAATGAAGTGCTTTGCTTGTAAGTTTTTTTTTTTACTGCTGTTTTATTAAAGCTTGTTTTATATACCGAGAGTACTAGATGTTCTTTCATTTATTTTACATACCACAGATGGATTTTATCACAACTATTGTATGCTGACTGGAGTATCTTTGACACCATTGGGGAAGGTGCATTGGGACCTGTTTGGTCTTATGAAGGAGCTGAGAGGCTGCTTATGACTGTGGTGGAGGGATTCTCACAGCGGCACCTGCATGTCCCAATTTCAAGCTCTTACTTTATATGATCATCTTATGATTTTATGATTTGTATTTTATAGTATTCTTTTTGCGCAGCACTACTTTATCTGATTGAATTTATCTAAGATATTGTGCCTTGACCTTTTAAGTGTTCAGCTTGCATAGTATGTATGACTGCAGTTGGGACATTGGACTTCGTCTGCAGTATCAAACAATATCCATGTATAATACTTTGCTTGGTTTATATATTGGAAATAAATCCCCGTTCTCTTCAATATATGGTAAATCCATTCTCCAGAGACACGCAATGTAAGTCAGTGATGGACCTCATGTAAGCTAGCACAGGTATTCCTCTGTACAAAATGCATTTCCTTGCATTTGCTGCATCATTGACCAGCAATAAGGGTGCAATAAAGAGTACAAAATAAGTGTATGCTGTACATTTCTACAACTTGTATTCCTTTCAAATACCACAAGTACAGAAAAAAATGTCTTGGTGGACTGAAAACACATGGCATTTTTGTTGATGGAATAGTGTCAGCCCTGCCCAATTCTCTTTTGCTAAACTCCCTCCTAATATTCTTTTCTCCACACCATGAACACTGCTTTTTTTTTTTTTTTTTGTTTTCTGTAGTCCAAGATAAGAACTAGGTGAGCTAATAAGACTCCCTGCCATAATGCAGAAAGGGGTCACATAGCATGACATTTCAGACTTAGCATTACATTTCAGACAAGATCAACAGGTATTGTCTGTACTTATTAAAGAGGAAGTAAACTTCCTCTGCAGACATTTATCTATAGGTAAGCCTATAATAAGGCTTACCTATAGGTAGTGAAAATATCTCCTAAATGTCTACCGTTTAGGAGATATTTACTTTACATGCAGCCAGTGACATCACTGGTGCATGCGATCTGAAGGAATGGCCACGGGTGCCATTCCTTCCAAGCCCCGTGCCGTGAACGGCGGGTCTTGTTCATGTGCGCGGGAGTAACGTCATCGCGGCTCAGGCCAATCACAGCATTTGAGCCCGCGAACCCCGCAGAAACTCCAGGGAAAGTGTCAGCAGTATGCGGGTGCCGCTGGAACAGCTTTGTTCTTGGGTAAGTCTTACACAATGAGCTAGTATGCGATGCTTACTAGCTCATTATGCCTTTATCTTACAGGGCTTTTTTTTAACCACTTTAGGACCGCTCACTGTGCTGCTACTGCAGCACAGCGGCTCCCCTGGGTCCAGCGACGTAGACCTACGTCGCTGGACTCCTAGTGGTCTCGGCGGCACGCGCGTGCCACCTGAGGCTCGCTCCCGCTGTGATTAGACACAGCAGGAGGGGAGGCGGCGATTGCCGCCTCTCTTCCCCGACTGTCGGGGAAAGTGTGAGAAGATCCGCCTGCTTGTGTAAACAAAGCAGGCGGATCTTCTCAGTGACAGACAGGGACAGATCACAGGATTCAGCATAGCTGAACCTGCGATCTGTGTCTGTGTCACAGAACCCCCCCACACACACACACGTCAGTAAGCATGAGGCATATATTTAACCCCTTGATCAACAGTGTTAACCCCTTCCCTGCCAGGGTCATTATTACAGTAACAGTGCTTATTTATTGTACTGATTACTGCAGTAATGTCACTGGTCCCCCCAAAAGTGTCAAATTTCAGTTAGGGGTCCGATCTGTCCGCCGCAATGTCACAGTTCCGCAAAAAATCGCAGATCGCTGCCATTACTAGTAAAAAAATAAAAACAATAAAAATGACATAAATCTTTCCCGTAGTTGGTAAACGCGATAACTTTTGCGCAAACCAATCAAAATATGCTTATTGCGATTTTTTTTTATTTTTTTTTTTTTATTTTGGGTAAAAAAATAAAAAAAAATGTAGCAGAAAACAAATTGGCCTAAAATGTTAAATTTAGATTTTTAGATTTTTGTTTTTTGGGACTGTTTTATATATCAGAATGTGAAAAATGATTATTTTATTTTTTTAAATTGTTCTTTTTTTTAAAAATTTAAAATCGCACAGGTGATCAAATACCACCAAAAGAAAGCTCTATTTGTGGTACAGCGTCGCACGACCGCGCAATTGTCTGTTAAAGTAACGCAGTGCCAAATCGCAAAATATAGCCTGGTCAGTAGTAAGGGGGTAAAATCTTCTGGTCTTAAAGTGAATAAAAATACGCTCATTGAGAATTTTTTTGTCAGACATGTAGCTTAATACATTTTGGCCTAAATATATGACAAAAATTGAATATATTGGATATTTTTTAACTGTCAAAGTAGAAAATGTAAATTTTTCGCAAAATTTTCGCTCTTTTTTTTTTTTTTTATTATCGCAAAAAAAAAAGCGCAGAGGTGATCAAATACCACCAAAATAAAGCTCTGTTTGTGGGAAAAAAGGACGTCAATTTAGTTTGGGTACAGCGTTGCATGACCGCGCAATTGTCAGTTAAAGTCTCGCAGTGCCAAGTTGAAAAAAGTGGCCTGGTCATTGAGCAGCAAAATCTTCCGGGGTGGTTAATCTTTCTTTTTTTTGCAGAGTTTACAAACTCTGTAAAGAGAAATAATAATACAATTCAGTTGTATATTTAATAGACCAAAAGGGAACAAATAATAGAAGTTCAGTGATAGTTTCCATATACTTTCATGTCCATAGTCTGGACTCGGATGTTCACCGACCGCTGATTACAGAAAAATAGTTTCTTCTTTAGTCAGCACTGAGTGTATACACATAGCTTCCATCATTAAGACAAATATAAATGTTTGTCGCAGAGAATGCTCACTGGTTTTTTGTTTTCTCTGCTTGCAAATGTAGAAATCATCCTGATTGGCTTAAAGGCCTAGTCTAATGATCAGTGTGCATTTTTAAATTCTTGGGGTGAAGCCTGCAGAGCATTGACCCCAGTCACTGTGTTGCTGCGGTTTTGTACAGGCTCTTTTCTCCTCCTAGAATCAGATCCATACAGAGGAACCACAGAGCAATGAGGAAGGATCGCCAGCCCGCTCTGCACATATCCCATCAACAGGTGGTGGAAGATGGGGCTTGTAGTAATTTCATGTAAAAAAAATGGAAGACCTGGACAGAGCCACACATAGCTGCATTACATTCAAACAATCACACAATCTCCCTGGAAGATGCCCCTCCATGATTTTATATAAGGAAGGGCGGGGGGTGTTTTGGATTTATGGGATGGTGTATGCGATTATGTTCCAGGCTGTGGTTGGCTGCTCAGCATCCTCATGTAAAATGCAGGGCTATTGGCCCTGCATTGTACTTGATGAAGTCAAAATGCCCGTGACAACTGGAGACCTTTAGGGTCCATTCACACTAGCGCGACTTCGCCTGACAAGTCGCGGTGGGTCGCTCGCCATTGATTAGCACAGGACCCATTCTAATAGGAGCGACACAAGTCACTCCGACTTAGAAAAAGGGTCCTGTACTACTTTGGGGCGACCTGGAGGTGACTTGTATGAAGTCCCTGCAAGTCGCGCGTGCACCGCAACTTCACAGGTCGCCCCAGCAAGTCGTGTCGCGCCAGTGTGAATGGACTGTAAGTGAAGATGCCCAGTGGTACAATGTGGAGGGAGCCAGCGGGAACGAGAGATTAGGTAAGTGAAAAAGGCTTATATTTTTTTTATTAGTATCTTTTTTTTTTTTTGGTACACTGGGCATAAAGAAGTATTTATCCCTTGCAGTATAGGGAGAGCCCCACTGCAAGGGTAATTTTTGTGTTCCCTTTGGAGTTCAGCTATAAGGTGCAGACATTTTTTGGCTATGAATTGAGAAGTATATGTTTAGAGCCCCTGTCAACATTTTATTCTTGTGTCCCCATTTGGATGATTTTGAAAGATCTTCAACGGGGCAGAGCCAATATTAAAAGTAGGACTAAAAGCAAAACTTTTTTTACATTTTGGGTAGAATAAGGGAGATTTAAAACCCCCGCCAGATTTATTTATTTTTTTCGCCACCTGTGTCCCATTGGGGAGATTTTCCTGCTCTTCCTGTTCCCCTAGCTAAACAGGAAGGGATAGGAAATTCCTGCAAAGTAAGGGAGTTCCTCAGGGACCCAAAGGACACCAGAACAATTATCCCCATTGGAAGATTTCTCCTTCTTACCTTTTTGGGGACAACCCAAAATTTGGGGTTTTCTTTTACTTTTGCTTTTAATGATGATGGTAAACAGGACAAATAGGGTGAATCTATGCATTAGGATAAAAAAAACCTTCTGTGTGCAGCAGGCCAAGCCAGCCCCCCCCCCGCTAATATTTAGCTGAGCCCCATCTCAATCCAGCGATGTGCACAAGAGCCTTGGCTGTCTGGGGACTCTTTCTCCTCATTGGCTGAGACAGCAGCGGGCACCATTGGCTCTCACTGCTGTCAAAGTCAGTGAGCCAATGAGGAGAGAGAGAGGGGGCAGGGCTGAGCCGCGACTCTGTGTCTGAATGGACACACAGAGCAGTAGCTCAGGTGCTCTCAGAGCAGACTGCTTGCTCTTGGGGCATTCTGCAGAAGGGAGGGACTTGAGAATAAGACGATTGGGCTGCTCTGTGCAAAACCACTACACAGAGCAGGTAAGTATGACAGGTTTGTTATTTTTAAACAAATAGCCTAAAGTGCCGGTTCACATTTGTGCGATGCAGGAACGCTGCGAATATACAGCGTGTTTCCGCATCGCATCCGCACCCCTGGCAGTTCACACTGCCATATGCGATACGCTGGGGGTGTCAATTAAAAGTTAACGACAGATTGCATATCGCAGTGCGATCTGAAACCACCATGCGATCCGATTCTGCTGCCGACCAAAAAAAGGGTCCTGTGCGTCTTTTAGTGCGATTGGGGTGCGAATTCAGCCATACAAACTGTATGGCTGAATTTGCAGCGCACAGAGATCGCATGTAATTTTAGGAGCAGTGTGCTCTGAATTACATGCGATCTCTGTGATCGCACAAATGTGAACCGCCACTTATCAATTGAACTTGGCAAAGACGGTAATGCAAACCTAATACATCTCTACTCTATCCAAAACTAAAAAAAAAAAAAAAAAGTTTTGCCTTTACTTATACTTTAAAACCTTTTAACCACTTAAAGTCCAGTAGATATACTGCTGCAGGCTGGCTCTCCTGCGCAAACCACTGTACCTTTATGGTGGCTCGCTGGAGCGGGTCTCGGGCACGCGCTGTCCGGTGGCGCGATTGCGCACCCGCTCTCTCAGGGACTGACAGAAGACGGTGTGCCCATGTAAACACGGCACACCACACACTCATCTGTCACTGATTGAAACAGGGCTCCTGTGTTCCTGTTATTTCAGAACACAGGAGCCCTGTTTCCATCCACCAAGTCTGGTCCCCACACAGTTAGAATCACCCCCTAGTTACACATTTAACCCTTTGATCGCCCCTGGTGTTAACCCCTTGGCTGCCAGTGTCATTATTACAGTAACAGTGCATATTTTTAGCATTGATTACTGTAGTAATGTCACTGGTACCCCCAATAGTTTCAAATATGTCAGGGGTCCAATCTTTCCGCTGCAATGTCGCAGTCCCGCTAAAAATCCACCATTACTAGTAAAACACGAGTTACTATTAAAAAAGAATAAAAATGACATAAATCCTTCCCCTAGTTTGTAGACCCAAAAACTTTTGTGCAAACCAATCAAAATACACTTATTGGGATTTTTTTTTTACCAAAAATATGTGGCAAAATACAAATTGGCCAAAAATTATGAAAACATTTTGATTTTAAACATTTTTTTATTGGGAATGTTGTATAGCAGAAAGTAAAAAATACTGCTTTTTTTTTTTTTTTTTCAAAATTGGCGCTCTTCTTTTTTTTTTGTTTATAGCACATAATCAAAAAACCGCAGAGGTGATCAAATACCACCAAAAGAAAGCTCTATTTGTGGGGGAAGAAAAAGGATGTCAATTTTATTTGGGTACAGCGTCGCACGATCGCCCAGTTGTCAGTTAAAGTAGCGCAGTGCCGAATCGCAAAGAATGGCCTGGTCATTAGGGGGTCAAATCCTTCCGGTCCAGAACTGGTTAAAGAGGTTCAAATTCTGTCCTACTCTATCCAAAATAAAAGAACCCATGGCCTCGAACTCTACTCTGGATTGCAGCTTTTATTCAGACAGTAGTATTAGTGGTAGATTTTTAGTGACGTGTGTGTGGTTCATAATTCCTGTCAGCAATGTGAACTTCTAAATTGGTTCTAATCTGCTGTTATGTCATTGGAAGTCATGGGAAAGCCCATAGTCTATGATAACTATCACCAAATTGCCCCTCCCGCCCACTCCTTCTGTGAATTGAGAAAACATGCTAATGACAGAATTGTTAGAAAATGTAGATTAAAGCAAGTAAAGATGCCCATGTAGACCAGAGGTAATCCTATTAAGAGCTCCAGCAGGACATGTTATGATCACCGGCAAATGAATCTAATTGTCTGGAACAGTAATTACTGGTCCATCCGGACAGGCAGTTTAATGACTCTTACCACCGGCTTTGTTGAATTGCCCAAGAAATGCATTTGTCAGAGGGATCATCACTCCTGTCCACCCCAAACAAGCACATTTATTGGTCAGTCTTCTGTAAAACCTCCCCTTCTGTTTATACTCTTATCAGATGAGGAGATCTTTAAACTGGGCCATCCATTTCTAATTTCTTCCTTGACAGGGCATTTCATGCCCAATTGGAATCCTTCTGCTTAGATGGTTGTCAGAATACGATATCCGGCAGAGGTTTGATTGATTCAGCCTTCCAGCGTGGAAGGTGAAATAAGAGGATTTCTCTTGTTTAGATTGCCGGACTGAAGCCCCGTACACACGTACCGATTGTCGGCCGTAAAGATTCGGCCGACGACCGATCGGCCGATTGTAGGCTTGTTAGTATGATGCTGCCGACAGCGCATTTTCGGCCGAACAGAATCTGTCGTGCAAGCATTAAAATTTTAGTTGGCCAACACCAGAACGGCCGATTGTTCGCCAGTCAGTACAGATTTCGGCCGACAGACAGCAGATTTGCAAGACTGGGCATGCTCAGAAAAGAAAAAAGACAAGGAAAGTTAACCATCACATGACATCACTTCTGCAGTCAGCTGTTGTTGGCTGACAAAATTCGTGTGCAGTCTTTTGCACTTTTCAACAAACAAGACAGCCCTCGGACAAAAGACGGCCGATCGTTCGGCCGACGATCGGTACGTGTGTACGGGGCTTGAGACAGACAAACCTGACTCTGTATGGCCCACTTTACTGTCCTACAAAGCCTCTGCTTCCTTCTTTGTAGTGCTTGGAATTGTGCTTTACTGCGCCTTCTCACAATGCAAGTATGAGTCAATTAACCTAATAAAAACAAATGCACACCCTATGTGACCTGAAAAGAAAGGTTGTTAGGTGGTAATACAGCATGATTGTAGTGACTGATCAGTTATTTCTCTAGCAAGTAACCTACAAATTTTTTTACTTAAGGTCCTTTCACACAGAGCGGACCATTTTTTGATCCACTCCGGCACTTTTTTTTACGTACACTGATGACACTTGTGTCATCTGGTCCGTATGTCCGTTTATCATCCCATCTGTTTGCGGATGATATACGGACATAATGTAAGTCTATGGGCATTGCGGATGTCAGCGGATGACACCGCTGACATCCGTTTTTGCATCAGTTTCCGTTTTTTTAAACGGAAGGAAAATGAGGTTCTCTTCCGTTCTAAAAAACTGAACAGAACTGAAAGGACGCAAATCGGATGTCAGCGGATGGTCATCCGCTGACATCCACAATCCCATTGACATGCATTATGTCCCTTAGGGCCCTTTCACACGGGCGTTCCGCATGTCCGCAAATCATCCTATTTTTTTGCGGATGATATACGGACATAATGGATGTCAATGGCATTGCGGATGTCAGCGGAATACCATCCGCTGACATCCGATTTTCATCCTTTCAGTTCTGTTCCGTTTTTTTGGAACGGAACAGAAACCTATTTTTGTTCCGTTCAAAAAACGGAACAGATGCAAAATCGGATGTCAGTGGTGTCATCTGCTGACATCCGCAATGCCCATAGACATACATTATGTCCGTATATCATCCGCAAACGGATGGGATGATATGTGGACATACGGAGCGGATGACACAAGTGTCATCCGCTCCGTGAAAAAAAAAAGTGCCGGAGCGGATCGCAATGCGGTCCGCTCCGTGTGAAAGAGCCCTTACTGTAATCCAAGTTGGGGTTTCCTGGGACTAGAGCAGCTATTCTCAACCAGGGTTCTGTGGAACCTTAGGGTTCCTCCAGAAATTGTTAGGGGTTCCTTGAGCTGTGACCATTTGACCTCCTATTTGATGGTGTCTGCATAGTTCTGGGGTCAGCACCACTTGGTAGAGTTGGTAGAGCTAGTTGCATGAAGCCAATGATCTTTCCATAGTGGTTGAATTGTTTCCTCTGTCCATATTTTTTTTTTTTCCACTGACCACCAATGAATTTTTCAGTAGGGGTTCCTTGAGATCTAAAATTTATTTCAAGGGTTTCTCTGGATAAAAAGGTTGAGAGTGGCTGAACTTGAGAATGGAAGGGTTGGGACTGTATCTCTCCCAGCAGCCTTACTGGGGAGATTTCCCAACAGTTCCTGTCCTGTTGACATTGTCAACCAGACAGGAAGTGAGGCAAAATCTCCAACACTGACACAGACTGCAATAAAACTCAGTTTGTGAGTTCCATCCTTTCTCTAGTCTCATTAAAGCAGTAATAAATACAAAAGCAAACCTGTATTCTTTTGTAGTTTACCAGTCCTTTAGATGTGATGGGTGCATTCGTTTTCTTTTTTAGGCTTTCTATTATTTTTACCTGATGATCTGGCCAGTGAGTCTGTTGTTTTTCAAGAGAACAAGCTGTTCTGTAGATGAAGCATTAAAGAGGAAGTAAACCCTCCTCTGCAAGTTGTACCTATAGGTAAGCCTATGATAAGGCTTACCTATAGGTACTGTAAATATCTCCTAAACATGCACCGTTTAGGAAATATTTACCTTACATGCAGCCAGTGACGTCACTGGCGCATGCGCTATGAAGGAACGGCCGCTCGTGCCGTTCCTTCAGAGCCCCGTGCCGTGACTGTTGGCTCCAGCGTGCGTGCGCGGGAGTGACGTCACCGCGGCTCCGGCCAATCAGATGGCCGGATGCCGCGATCCCGGAAGACGGGCGACTAGACATGTCGCCCGTCATAGAGGTGAGCGGACGGCACGGCGGGGGCTCATTCCAAGGTAAGTATTTCATAATGAGCTAGTATGCGATGCTGTGGAGGAATGCGGCGCGGCACCAGAAGTGACGAGAGGGGCCGGTGCAGGCGCATTCTGGGACAAGAAGACGCGGAAGAAGACACAGAAGAGGACCGCGCCGGCTTCAGCTGCCCACAAGAGAGATGGAAACGCTGTGGAAGAAATTTTATAAGTAAGTATTTCTTCTAAAAGGTAAGTGCGAACCGGGACAGATCAGAGGCTAGCCATTGTGGAATGTGCTAGCCCTGACTGTCCCGGGGGTATGTTCAGTGAAAAATGACTTCTGTGCCCGAAACTCCGCTTTAAGAACTCTGGTGGTCATCCATGTAAAGCCGCTGGGTATACAGTAAAGCTGCTGGTGTATACATTACTGTATGTGGACAGGGGTTCGGGGGTGCTGGTGGCTCCCAGCGTTTCCTGGAGAACTCTGAGACACTTGGGAACTGTTGACACTTCCGGGTGGTCTGAGCGCGTGTTACGCCCGGCCCACCCAGCTAGAAGTGTCTCAGGAAGCACTGGGAGCCACCAGCACCCCCGGACCTCTGGCCATATATTGTACTGTGTACACCAGCGGATTTACATGGGTGAGCACCAAACCCCTAACGCGGGATGTACATTGAGTGAAAGTCCACTTTTTTTTTTTTTTATATTAAAACTGTGATCCTCCTTCTGCTCGTCTTGCAAGACAGCGCTCACATATCAAATTACAATTTAAAAAAAAAAAAATGTTGCTCATTTTGCAAAACGCTTTTCTACCACGTTACTCACAAACCAAGGTATTACTGTATTTTGAAAGCATTCTTACTTTACAGCATTTCTTCACAACTACGGTATCTAAAACATTTTTGCACAGTACTGTTTATGCACAGCGGTTTTGCCTTTCATTTCGATTGTAAAGTAAATAGGTGGTTTTACAAGGTTAGGGTTCATATATCCTTTAATACCGCTTTAAAGAGGGTTTTGTGGAGGTGTTCCACTTGAGGATTTCCCCTCACTTCCTATCCTGGTGATATATTAGGATGAAATCAATAAAAAGTGTCTCAGACAAACTGCGTCTCAACCTTATTTCGATTGGAGTGCAGACCATCAACTTTTCCATGTTCATTTTCTAAGCTGGGTGGAAAAAAGAAAGATAGAAGCTGATTGCCTGCTATAGGCAATGGTACCAGCTGAGACAGAACTTTCAGACGCTTTTTGTTCTCCTCTGATTGTCACCAGGACAGGAAGTGAGGGGAAGACATTCCAACTGGGCCACAGGGAGCAGTAAAAGCTGACAGTGCTTGTGTGGAGCTCTGCTAGAACTGGAGCATATCTCCTCTGGAAGCAATGTAGTAAATACCAGCATGGCAGAATACTTGTCAAGGGGATCTGTAAGAGAATAAATATACTTCTATCACCGACTAGTTTTTTGAAGGTGCTTGGCTGAGGCTGTCCTCCTGTTATGGATTTTACTATTCTAGTGAGTAACTGATCTAAAACAAGCCTGTGCATAGCAGGTAAATGGGCACAATGCTAGTCTTAGGTCAGTTAGGGTGGGTACATACGGATGGAAATTTGGCCGGTTCAGCAGGAACCACAGAAATTTCAATCTGTGTGTGGCCCTCTGTTTTTGACAGAAGTCGATCTCTAGATTTACTTCTATCGAATGGCCAGTTAGCTGCAAGTGCTGATCAATGTATTCTGACAGTAAAGAGTCCTTGCTGTCAGAATACAGTGTTACAGTTAAAACGTTTCCTCCGTCCACCTCACTTGTGTGGATGGGGAAATCTGGTGTGTGTTGTTTTTTCCCATTTAGTCTGCTGGCTGAACAAGTAAAACCTAAGGCTCCTTTCACACGGCCGCTCCGTGTGCCCGCATATCATCCTATCCGTTTGTGGATGATATGCGGACATAATGTAAGTATATGGCACTGCGGATGTCAGCGGATGACACCGCTGACATCCGATTTTCCTTCCTTTCCTTTTTTACACGGAAGGAAAAATGGGGTTCTGTTCCGTTCGTAAAAACGGAACAGAACTGACAGGAGGAAAATCGGGTGTCAGCGGATGGTATTCCGCTGACATCCGCAGTGCCATTCACTTACATTATGTCCGCAAATCATCCGCAAACGGATTGGATGATTTGCGGACACACGGAGCGGCCGTGTGAAAGGACCCTCAGTGTGTATACCTGGCTTAAAGGATATGTTCACCTTTTGTAACATGTTACACCCATATTCATGGTGTAACATGTTACAAACTAACACCCTGACACACAACCCAGCGCCCCCACCCCCAATCCTGAGCTCTGACAGCTAGCAGGGATCTTCATCCCCTTTTTCTAGCTGTCACAATTTACAACGTGGCTGCGTCAGTCATGCACAGTCCTCCATGAATGGGAAAACTACATGTCCTGACACCCTTTGCGGCTGTCAGCTTGTAGTTTTCAATGAACTACCATGGCTGTATGGAGTGCTGTGGTAGTTCATTGAGTCTTTCTGTCAGATTGACTCAATGAGCTACCACAGCACTCCATACATCTGAACCCTGCATTCTGTGCACAGGGCACGCCTGAACCCTGCATTCTGTGCACAGGGCACGCCTGAACCCTGCATTCTGTGCACAGGGCACGCCTGAACCCTGCATTCTGTGCACAGGGCACGCCTGAACCCTGCATTCTGTGCACAGGGCACAGCACGCCTGAACTCTGCATTCTGTGCACAGGGCACGCCTGAACTCTGCATTCTGTGCACAGGGCACGCCTGAACTCTGCATTCTGTGCACAGGGCACGCCTGAACTCTGCATTCTGTGCACAGGGCACGGCACGCCTGAACTCTGCATTCTGTGCATCGGGCACGCCACGCCTGAACTCTGCATTCTGTGCATCGGGCACGCCACGCCTGAACTCTGCATTCTGTGCATCGGGCACGCCACGCCTGAACTCTGGGGTGGGGTGTAATTGAGTTCCTGCACCTATTCTCTGAGAAAAAAGCAGTGGATAAATGTATATCCCTCACCAGCACTCCTGGTCCCTCCCTCCTGCCGAGTACTTCCATAGCAAGCAGCTTGCTATGGGGGAACCTAAACCCCTGCTCTGTGTGTCCATTCAGACAAGAAGCTGCTGCTGGGCCCTGCCCTCACTCTCTTCTCATTGGCTCACTGACTTTGACAGCAGCGGGAGCCAATGGCTGTCCCGGACAGCCGAGTCTCTCGTGCAACCTCGCTGGGCTCAGGTAAGTATTAGGGAGGCTGCTGCACAGAGGTTTTTTATCTTGATGCATAGAATTCATTAAGATTAAAAAAAAATATTCTGCCTTTACAACCACTTTAATATGGCAAGTACTGAGGCTTGTGTCAGGGTGCTAGCCCTGAAGCTTGCACCTTTTTAAAAGCAAGTCGGCAGTAGCTGTTTCCTAATTTCTATTCTCACATGTTCACTTCAACAAACAGTCCCCATCAAACAGCAAATGTTTAGTATTGGGTGAAATGAAGTGCTGTCTTTTTGATGTACATATCCTGCATGGTTTCCTGTTGTATCATGCTTTTACATGAAGATTGTAGCTTAGCCTATACTAGTTTATTGGGAGCGTCATGTTCAAGCTATCAAAGCCAGCTGCAGTGAACTGGCTGGGAGCCAGTAACCCTTTCCCAGACGTTTATCACTGTCAGCGAGTACACTGTCAATACCATGTTTACTAAACACTACATTTTCATGAAAATGTACTTCCTTCTGTTCATTCCAGTGATTATCATGGGGGAGATGATTGCATTGTAGATCTTATATGTAAAGAACAAGCATAAGATTAACCACTTCCAGACTGCCCACTGTGTATTTACGTGGGTACTTTGACATTAAATACCGTTGTTATGGCAGTAGATAGCTGCCATAACCCCAGTATTTTTCTACAGGGCCGGTGGTCCTTTTTCACAAAAAGTGGTCCCAGCGGCGGATTTACCGCGGGATCACTTTTATGGACGGCAGGAGAGGTGCCCCTCCCCGGTTGTTTTCCCCGCTTACCAGAGCCGTCGGTAGCGGGGAAAATGATCCGGGCTGTTCCTGTCCCAGGCAGGAAGACGAGTGAGGGCAAGGTGGCCTCCACTCGACTCTATGGCTTTTTCTTTCATCAACAGACACAGCTACTTATATTCATGACTCATTGGGTTATGCTCCTCCTTCTAGGAATAGGCACTAGGCAGGAAAAAAATGTAACCACGCCTATGGGGGTTTGTCCCTGCAGGCATAACCCCTCAGACTCTGCTATCATCAAACAGTTTTGTTTTGCCTAGTGTTAGGAATAGGACCTAGCTCCCTGCTGGGACTTCGGTCTTAGCTGCAACAAATTTTTTAACTAGTTAGTTCCTGAGGACAAGGATCCAGAGGAATTACAAGCAACAGTCGGCTGCGGTTTCGCCCTGGATAATCTAGATCCTTAAGGTCTCCCAGCCTGGCCAGCAAGCGTAAGCAGGTTATTGTCCAGGACTAGGCCTCGCCACGACAGTGCCCCCATTGATGGGGATGACCCTGCGAGTGGACAGTCTTGCTGGGGCGCAGCAACCTGCAACACCCTGAGCCGCAGCTTCCCCTTGGCTGACAGCACCCCCATCCCGGGTGGGAGGTGTTCTGTTTCGGAGTGGTGTTCACCTGGTACCGTGGTATGGTGAGTAAAATTGTCCCCCCAAACACCCTTGGCAGTCGCGTTGCTGGCATGGGACCCTCCCAGGAATGGTCTGACCTTAGGGGCTCCCTAGGTTCCCTTGCAACCCGGAGGACTAATCTGATGTACGTACCCCTTGGCATTCCCCTGGCAAGTTTTACCTGGGGGGGGGGCGGTAATCGGCCATTATGGCGCTCATTTGAGGGGGGTGGATTGTCCTGGGGGGGGGGGGGTCCGTGGCTAGGGACCTTTAGATGCCTGTTGTTCTGGGACCCCTTTGGGGGGTCCTAGAGACCACATGGCGCGCCGTTGGGGCCGCCATTTTGCTGTGGTTCCTCTGTGTTCCCATTAATTTGCATGGGCAGCCATTTTCTATAATTCCCTCATTGAGAATGTATGAGCGGCCATTTTCTAGAGGTCCGTTGGATGGACAGGCATGCGGCATGGCTTGTAATAATAGAGGCAGAGCTTCTTCCTCTTCCTGTGCAGACTGTGTTAGTTTCATTTTTACACTGATCAGGCTGGATGCTTCTTTGTGGTCTGGTAACGTTTCTGGGTTTCCCTGTGGGTTTTTTCCTCTTCCGCTCTGCTATTATTACATAATAAACAGGGATTGTGAATTTGCAGTAATAGCGGTGGGACCGTGTTTTTCACGGTCCTAAAGGGACGTTACACGAAAAAAAGTTTTATTTGAGCACTGGAGTCCCAGGATAAAAATTCACCTGCAGACCCCCTGGAAGTGAATGCAGGACCCTCCGGTTCACAGTCGCAGCCAGAAATTGCAGGGTTTTTTTGCATAGCCTGATGTCGAAAGTGGATTTTGTAATTTCTGGTGCTGCCAGCCGCAAACGCCCTCCGCTCTCACCTCCATCGGTGGGGTCTTGGGACTCTGACAGATACGGTCGCTGCGGACGCAGGCCACCTTGAGGGGTCAGTGTCTTTACATTCTGACGGTGAAGAGGACCTGCATTGGTGGAAGTGTTGATAGTTTCTGTACGGGAAACCCTAAAATTGGCTGATGAACCCTACAGCCTCAGATGTCGCAGGTGTCTTTTGGCTCCCACAAATCCTGTAAATTGGGCAAGGTATTCCCTTGCCCAGAATTGTTTTTTATATTATTATGGATGAAGAATTGCGACGCATGGTGCCTCCTAAGCATATTGCATGCCGTTATCCTTTTGCGGAGGTGGTGTCCAATTGGTGGACTGTACCACTGAAAGTGGATTCTCCAGTGGCCAGGTTGAATAAAGTGACTCTGGTACCGGTGGAAGAGTCCCAACCTTAACGGATCCCGTGGATAGACGGGTGGGATCCTTGTCCTGCCATTTAACATGTGACCTGCTACCACATGTAAAGGCTGCCTTTGTGAATGTTTTAGTAGCGTAGATTGCTACTGAATGGGCGAAGTTACTGAAAAGTAACTTGGAAACGGCAGGGCTTTCCCCTGCGGTACTGGAACTAATAAACCAGTTGACCCAAGCCCTGGAGTTCATGTGTGATATGTCCCTGGACTCAGCTTTGTTGGTGACAAGGACGTCTGCGGTGGGGATTGCTATTAGGCGCATGGTATGGCTAAAATGCAGGTCGGCTGACCAGGCTTCTAAGAAGGCTGTAACATAACTGATCTTCTTTTTACAGGGGAGAGGCTGTCTGGATCCTCCCTGGAAGAGTTGATCAAAGGTGGGGGGGAGGGGGCCTTCCTTTACAGCCCACAAACGTCTTTTTCGTGCCTCTGGGTCGCAAGAAAAAGGTGAACCATTTAGGTCTTCTGGGGGTTCCAAGAATTTGATTCAGGACAAATGGGTTCACGAACTGATCCGATTAGGATAGAAGATCGAATTCCAGTCTCGTCCGTCGGACAGGTTCTTCCTGTCCAGTCTTCAATTATCTCTGGTCTGGTTAAGGGACTTGTGAGGGGGCGATTCACGACTTGCTGTCACAATTGCCGGTTCCCGCTCATGAACGTTTTCAGGGGTTTTATTCAAACCTATTCAACATGCCCAGAAAAGAAGGCAAGGTGTGTCCCATCCTGGATCTCAAGGCCCTGAACCGCTTTGTGCGGGTACAGAGGTTTCGGATGGAGTCCATCCACACGTTAGTAGTGTCTCTGCATCAGGGAGATTTCTCAGCCTCCATTGAAGGACGCATATCTACACATCCCTATCTACGCTGGACACCAGCGGTTTCTTCGCTTTGTGGTAGCAGAGTAGCATTATCAATTTGTTGTGTTACCCTTTGGTCTCGCCTCTGCTCCCAGAGTGTTTACCAAGGTACTAGCACCGGTATTGGCACTGCTGCGCAGGCGGGGGATTGTGGTACTGGGGTACCTGGTTGATCTCCTGTTAAGAGCGGACTCTCATTCAGCTTTGTTGGGGGATCTGACTATCACGGTCAGAACTCTGCAGGAGTTCGGTTGGAACATCAATTTCAAGAAATCCGCGCTGACTCTGATTCTGAGACTGGATTATCTGGGCTTGACTCTGGATTCAGCCTTGGCAAGGGTTTTTCTTCCACCCCGGACAAGCTGCAAAAGTTACAGGGGACGATTCAGTTGTTGTTGGACAACAATCTGTCCTCTCTACGAGTTTGCATGCGAGCCTTGGGTCTGATGGTATCGACCCTCGAGGCGGTTCCTTTTGCTCAGTCCCATACAAGGCCTTTGCAAAGGGAGATTCTTGTAAAATGGAACAAGGATCCAAAGTCCTTGGATTCTGTGATTCAGCTGAGCCACAACACAAAATCTGCTCTGTTGTTGTGGTGGATTCAGTCTCCAGCACTGTGCCAGGGCAAGTCCTTCCTTCCTTCCCTTGTTTTAGATGGTCGTAACCTCGGACGCCAGCCAGTCGATCTGGGGCGGGGTGCTGGGGAAGCTCTGTGCCCAGGGTACCTGGACGATGGAAGAGTCAAAACTTCCAATAAATGTTTGGAGCTCAGAGCGATAAAGCTTTGTCTGAGTAATTGGATGACTCATCTGCAAGGTTTTCCGGTTCGGATTCAATCAGACAACGCCACGGCTCTGGCTTACATCAATCACCAGGGGGGCACCAAGAGTGTCTTGGCCAAGGAAGTGGTCGAGATTCTGGCCTGGGCGGAAAGCTTTGTTCCAGCCCTTTCTGCTGGACACATTCCAGGTGTGGAAAACTGGCAGGCGGTTTACCTGAATCGTCAGGTGTTGGATCAAGAGGAGTGGTCCCTACTGTTCCCACTGTTTAGTGGGGGAACCCCGAGGTCGATCTGTTGCCTCAAGAAGAAGGTGCAGAGATTCGTAGCCAGGTCTCGAGATCCTCTGGCCGACGCCACAGATGCACTGGTGGCTCCTTGGGGTCAGTATCGGCTCATTTATGTATTTCCCCCATTGAAACTTCTGCCGAGGCTTTTGCGCAGTATAGAGGTGGAAAACATTCTGGTCATTCTGGTGGCTCCAGACTGGCCTCACCGGTCTTGGTACGTAGACTTGATAAGGCTGGTTGCCGATACCCCTTGGAGACTTCCTTTCAGGGCAGATCTGCTGTCTCAAGGTCCGATCTGCCATTCTGCTTTTATGGCATGGCTGTTGAAAGCCTAGTGTGTAGAGATGGGGGTCTTTCTGACTCTGTGATTCCTACACTCTTGAAACCTAGGAAGTCAACTTCCAGGAAGATCTACCATCGTACGTGGAAATCATACATTTCATGGTGTGAATCGCTGAAGGTGTACCCTCGCTTGTTTTCAATCGCTAGGATTTTGGCCTTTTTGCAGAAAGGGGTTGAACAGCGGTTGGCTTTGGGTACTATCAAAGGCTAAGTTTCTGCTTTGGCTATATATTTTCTATGCCCGTTAGCCATGCATGTCCTAATCTGGACTTTTATCCAGGGAGTGCGCCATTTGTCTCCTCCGAGGCGATCCCCATTACCTCGGTGGGATCTAAATCTGGTGTTATCTGTTCTTCAAAAGCCTCCTTTTGAAAAAATGTGGGCGATTTTGTTGCTTTCTTTGTCTCAGAAGGTTGCCTTCTTGGTGGCAATCACTTCTGCCTGCAGGGTATCTGAATTGGGATTATCACTGTGGTGTTCACATTTTGGTCTTTATTATATATTGTGTTTTTTTATTTTTATTTTTTTCCAGTATTTGTCTTTTATCCTTTATTCAAAGCGCTACACTATTTATATATTTAAGTTGTATCAATTGATGTTTTAGCTGCTGTAGGGTTCTCTGAGCGCAATTTTTTTCTTCCATTTTCATGTAGTGCAACTGATGGCAAAATTTACTGATGCTACCAGTTGAGCCTAGAGAAAATTGACAGATTCATTACTATTTGAGGCTGAGTTCACAATTATTGGGATTGCAGACGTCGAATGTGATTCGTGGCGCATTCGTTGTCTGTGCGATGCAAATTCAGCCGTACAGTTTGTATGGCTGAAATCACATCGCATTCAGACCAAAATGGTGCAGGACCCTTTTTATTGTCTGCACTGGAATCGGATCGCATTTTTATTTTTTATTTTTTTGTCCTGCATCCTATTAGTGTGAACCCAACCTGAAGGCGGGTACTTCACTTGTAGTGATACTTTTTTTTTGTTTAATATGTTTTTATTGAGAAAAAAGGCAGAAAAAACATGACATAAGGTACATAACATACAATAATGGCAAAATGGTGTACCAGCATGAAATGATTTGAACGACATATAAAACCCAAGAATATCACAGTAAAGTACAACATGTACCTATCAGCATTCGCGTAGATAACTCACTTAAAAATCACAACAGTCATCTTGAAAAACCTGTAGGTGAAGAAAAGAGAGCAAAGGAAAAGAAAAAGTAAGGCAGACTGAAGGGGGGGGGGAGGGGGGGTGGCGACCGACTCGTGGGGCCATTGACATTACAAGTGAAATAACAGAGAATATGTAACAGTCATCTAGTGATGATTATGCAACCAACTCAGCATAAGTGGATGAGTACTTAAAGGCTAGCCAGCAGGCCCATATCTTATGCGCTCTATCAGATTGGTTTCTGTATTCTAACGTCATGTCTTCCATATGGTAGATATGGTCGACCAATTGAAGCCATTGCGAAACCGAGGATATAGTCGCGGTTTTCCAGAATCTGGGGATTAGTGCTTTCGCAGCGTTTAATAAATGAGGAGTAATAGAGTTCCGGTATAGGCGTGCTGACGACCTTGTGCAATGAAACAATACGACCCATGGGTTCCTCTCGACCGGGGAGCCCTGTATCTGGTCAATCAGATTCAAGATCGCTGACCAATACGGCTTGATAGCCCTACATGACCACCAAATATGAGCGTGGGTGGCAATTTCGCCACATCCTCGCCAACATAAGTTGGAGCATTCAGGAAAAATTTTGTGAAGTTTTGCTGGGGTGTGGTGCCAGCGAGTCAATAACTTATAGTTGGATTCACAGACCCTAGAGGCAGTGGAGGAAGCTGAGGCAAACTGAAGGACCTGTGAAGCTTGGGAGTCCGTAAGCGTGATGTCCAAGTCCTTTTCCCAAAGCCGAACAAAAAGAGGGGAGGCAGGAGGAGTTATTTGAAGGAAGCATTTATACAACAATGAGATGAGGCCACGCGGCGGATCTTCAGATCTAAGTAGTTCCTCAAGCGGATTGAGGGACGACAGAGAACGAAGTGGGTGGGGCAAGGCTTTCACAAAACGTTGTAGCTGGTTATATTTCCATCTGTCCATAAAGGAGTGCGAGCCCAGGGGGAGGAGCACCTCCATAGGAAAGATACCATCTGTGGAAGAAATATGGTGGCACTTGTAGTGATACTAAACTGATATTTCATTGTTCCAAAAGCTTGTGGCAGCCACCATTACAAAGGAGTGATTTGGAGTAAAAGGTTCTCTTTTAAAGTATCGTTGCCTGTGCAGTACCAAGCATGCTTCTTTGCATTCTCCGTAATGTAAATTATTATTATTATACAGGATTTATATAGCGCCAGCAGTTTGCGCAGCGCTTTACAACGTGAGGGCAGACAGTACAGTTACAATACAATTTAATACAAGAGGAATCTGAGGACCCTGCTCATTAGAGCTTACAATCTAGGAGTAAAAGCAAATGGGGAGTGGGACCCCCTCAAACTTGCTACGGTATTTACAGAAAATGGAAATGCCAGTTTGAATAGACTGACCCTTTCAGATATAAAAGAAAGTGGTTAAATGACAAAAAACCTAGTGGTGACATATGTTTTTTTTCCCATGGAGCAACAAGTTAAAGAACAGATGAAATACAAGTCATGCTATTACTGATTTTCATGGAATCAGCAACATTTGCTAGTTTAGTGGAAAAAGATGTGCTAATGTAATTTCAGCTGAAGAATGTGCAGAGGCCCTCAGCCAGCAATGCAGATATCAGCAGGTGCAGAGTTTAAAGGTAACAGAACTCTGACCTGCTGTTACACAATGTAGACACAATAAAACAGGCCACACACAGGAGTTTCAAATTCTTTTATTGCTACCTTACTTAACAATATATATGGAAAAAGTCAAACTGGTCATATACTACAAGATTAGATGTGGAGAATGACATGGATATTTTTTAAAAAACTTATTGTATTGCAATAAATAAAAATATTAAAGGGCAGGTTCACTGTTTTATTTAAATGTATGCTAGTCCAACCTCTTCACTGTGAGGGCCTCCTCTGGTCTTTACATTTTCTAAAGCAGGTGTAGGCAACCTTTTGGGAGGCTGAGATCTACCTGAACAACATGAAAGAGATCAATGTTCAATGTTGGGCATACAGCAAGGCCTAACTAAATAGTAAAGAAACTATAATAAAACAAATGTCACTGTGGGGCTTTGCTTAAATATCATGGGTCTGAACAGACCCCTGTTGTCTCACTTTTGAGACAGAGAGGGCGATTGAGGGCAGAGATTCCCCAGTTCCCTTTCTTTGCAGCTGCAGTGAATGAATGGGAACTGTGCTGAGCAGCTTCCTGTTCTTTGGCAAACTTAGATAGTAAAGTCTCAAACCTAGTAAGCACAGTTTATTATGCTTTAGTTATAATTGAACACAGTAAGTGATCGTACCAATCACTCACTGTGTTTGTTCAGAAAAGGAAGGGGCTGGTAAGTGATATATTTACTGGCCCCTTCCCCCCGCTCCATATCTTTAAACATCCCGGGTGAGGAGGGAAGCAGGCAATGATGCAGGGGTAAGGGGAGGGAGCAAACGGGGTAAGTAGACGAAAGAAGGAGAAACAGAGACCGGAGGGGTGGTGGGTGCAGCATTTACTGGTACCTATCCTTTTCTTCCTGCAGCTGATAATGCCGGCGGGAGAGAGAGGAGGAGATGTGGCTTTCAGTGGCTGCAGGAGGTAAGGGGATTGGTACAAGTAAATGCCGCCCCTCCTGTCCAATTCCAGGGGGTCAACGAGGAAGGATTGTGGTCTACCTGTTGCCTACCTGCCATTGATGGGTTGCCGACCCCCGTACTAAAGTATTTGTTCTTCAGTTGTACACGCTTTATTCAGCACCTGATGCCAGGATGAAACCACCTCTGGCAACTTGGAGGAACCTCAAGCCTGCAATAATGTAGTACATCTGCCCACAGCTCAAGCTAGAACCAAACTGCTCCTTGCTTAAAGTGGTTCCCTCAGATGATACACAGAGATGAAACAAATCCTCCTAGGTACATTTTTACTTGTATAGCTGCTGTCTTTCCCCACTGTACACTGTTTGGAAAGTGAAGATCGTGTTAAAAATCTTTCTTCCTCTTGCAGCAACACATAGAGGTGGGTGGGAATACTGGACTTACACTGTGTGAGAGCTGATTGGAGGAAACGTACACACCCTCCTCCACATAGGCAGAAGAACAAAGGAACATGTGGAGGTGTAGTCTGAATAGCACCAGGTAGAAATTACATTTAGAGCTTTGGTAAGAGATAAGTAAACACACACTAATATATATATATATATATATATATATATATATATATATATATATATATATATATATATATATATATATATATATATATATATTATATAAAAAAGTAAAATTTTTGATCCCCTGCAGATTTTGTAGGTTTGCCCACTTACTAGGAAATGTAGGGTCTATAATTTTTATCATAGGTGTGTTTTAAATGATAGAGACAATATCAACCTAGAATGCAGAATACAAATGTTAAAAATTGAGTTGCAGTTCAGTGAGTAAAAAAAAGTATTTGATCCCCAAGCAAAACATGATTTAGTACTTGGTGGAGAAACCCCTGTTGGCAAGTACAAAGGTTAGACATTTCTTGTAGTTGGTTACCAGGTTTGCACACATCTCAGGAGGAATCTTGGTCTACTCTTCTTTACAGATGTTCTCTAAATCCTTAAGGTTTCTTGGCTGTTCCTTGGCAACTTGAAGGTTCAGCTCCCTCCATAAATTTTCTATAGGATTAAGGTCTGGAGACTCTATAGGCCACTCCATGACCTTAATGTGCTGCTTCTTGAGCCACTCCTTTGTTGCCTTGGCGATATGTTTTGAGTCATTGTCATACTGGAAGACCCATCCACGACCCATCTTCAGTGTTCTTGCTGAGGTAAGAAGGTTCTCATCCAAGATTTTACACTACATGGCCCCGTCCATTGACCACTCAATGCGGTAAAGGTGGTCTTTAGCAAAGAAACCGCCCTAAAGCATAATGTTTCCACCTCCGTGCTTGACTGTAGGGATGGTGTTCTCGGGGTCATAGTCAGCATTTTTCTTCCTCCAAACACATCGAGTCAAATTATTGCCAAAGAGCTCAATTCGTTCTCATCTGACCACAGCACTTTCTCCCAGTCTGAATCATTTAAATGTCCAGTGTCTAATTTCAAACAGGCCTGTACATGGGCCTTCTTGAGGAGGGGGACCTTGTGGGCCCTGCAGGATTTTAATCCATGGCGGTGTATTGTGTTACCAATGGTTTGTTTTGTGAATGTGGTCTAAACTGCCTTGAGATCATTAACAAGCTGATGCCTCACTTTTTTTCTCATGATCATCCTTCTCCCTTCTTCTTAGGGGAAAATCTTGCATGGAGCTCCAGACCAAGGGCGATTGATGGTTATTTTGTATTTCTTCCATTTGCGAAAAAAACAGTTGTCTCCTCACCAAGCTTCTTGTTTATGGTCTTGTGACCCATTCCAGCCTTGTGTCTATCTTGTCCCTGACGTCCTTTGACAGGTCTTTGGTCTTGCCCATGATGCTGGGTTTGGATGGAAGAAAGAAATTCTGTGGACAGGTGTCCTTTATACACATAAGGAGTTGTCGTTAGCACCTTCTTAAATTGAAAGGACTAATCTGTGTACCAAGCGAGCACATACTGTAGCCAGTCTGTGGGAGACAGAAGAAGTGCCGGTTCACACTACCGGGGCACGACTTCGGGGGCGACCTGTGAAGTCACGTGCACCGCGACTTCGGCGCGACTTGCACGGACTCATATAATGAATGTCAAAGCAAGTCGCTCCGATGTCGCCCCGAAGTAGTACAGGAACTACTTTCTAAGTCGGAGCGACTTGAGTCGCTCCTATTAGAACTGTTCCCGTAGCAGTGCATGGACCAGTCGCCTGATAAGTCGCGGTAGTGTGAATGGGCACTTATTGTTAGTTGGTAGGGGATCAAATACTTATTTTACTCACTGAACTGCAACTCAATTATTTAACATTTGTTTCATGTGTTTTCTAGGTTTTTTGGTTGATATTCTGTGTCTATATCTTAAAATACACCAGTATTAAAAAAAAAAAAAAAAAAAAAAAAAAACACACCTACACATATACACTGTGTGTGTGTTTAGTTCAAGTTTCATGAATGCTAGTTTAAAACCACTTCAATAAAGGTCTAGACATGGTCTGAAACGTTGCAAAGTAAAGTGCGAGCTTGACTTTTTTTTTTTGTACTGCCATACCTATGCAATAAAGTGAACAAGCTTTTAATATGACCGTAGACCTGTGTGCAGATGAACTGGGAGGAAATCTTCTTAGTGGTGGCCATGCCCCTGCAGTGAGCCCCTGTAGACCTAAATGGGTCCATTCTCTGAGGATCTCCAAGGGACTTGTGCTCGAGTAGAATTTGATCCTATGGTCAGTTTATGTTGCCCTGGTTTGTAAGGTGTTTCTGTGCGTGTAACTGCATTGCATACACACATGCATTAGTTAATCAAATATAATTATAAGGCTAAATTCAGAAGGCCGAATATCTGCGTTCAAGTTTTGTGTTCAGAGAGGTGGCTCAACATCATCTCTGAATGCAGCAACACTATGCAATGCCCACATACAACCTGGCTGGACTGCCTGTCGCCAATTTGTCTGTGCCCAAAACTCCGCTGAAGCGCCAACCCTGGATGCCCACTAGCTGCTTCCAGTGTTGGTTAGGGGCTCTATTTGCATGTATGCATTCAGATAAGTGCTTACATTCAAACAAACCCCTGCCATTGAACTGTACAGAGTATAGTCTGACACGTGCCACTGACAGCTGCTGCTCTTCGCCTACAGTGTGTGCACGCAACTTTTAGAACCGCCAGCAAGAATCTACAGAATCTTGCCAGCGGCTGTCCCTGTAGTCAGATATTTGGCCATCTGAATGTAGCAGAACAGTAAACTTTGTAAAAAGAAACTACTCTAAGCTGTTTCACCAACTTGAACTAGATACAGGAAATCGGCAAGAATTCCAGTAAGCAGTGTAGTGGTCACCCAAAAAAACCCTACTCTAATATTAGAAAGCGTACAGCTTTTATATGGGAAGCTAAAACTGTTTCCAGTTTCCCCAGCCCTTGAATCTGTCCTCGTGTGTATTGATATCCCTTCAGAAAATCATGGACCACCATATCTAAAGTTTAAAAAAATAAAGAAAACTGCCCCAATAATGCAATATTTCTCTAATCGGCTTGATGTAAAAACATTAGGCGGTAGTCACTTATGGCGCTTTTCCACTGCATGGAACCGAATGGTTCGGCTCGCTTTTGTGCTTTTCCACTGCTGGTACCTCATGGTACAGTGTAGGAACGGTTCGGTGCGGTACGGCGGCGCTTTTTCACTGCATGGAACCGAACGGTACGGCTCTCAAAAACAGTACCACCTCGATTGTGGTTCCAACAGGTACCATACCCGGTACTATATCCCACAATCCTTTGCATGCAGTCACTACTAGCCACTGATTGGTCAGAGAATCGTTGTTATCCCACCCACTTAACTTTAGTACTACTTTAGTGGAAAAGCAAACCATACCAAACCGTACCGAACCGTTCCAACACCGTACCATGCGGTACCCGCAGTGGAAAAGCAAACCGGACCAAGCAGGGCTGAGTAGAGCCGAGCCGGTGTAACGTTAAAAAACCATACCCCGTGAAGAAACCATACCCTCGTCACTTCCGGTCTGAAACAGCTGAGCAGCTCAGTAGTGCGCATGCTCAGAACCCCGGATACGTGATTGAAGAAGAAAGAATTTGAGAAGTGCGCATGCTCGGTGGGCATGAAATTATCACGGCACTGTCTCTAATGTTATACTTGCGGCGGGTACATTAAAACACTTCGGGTGCAACATAAATCATGTCCTCTCCTATCGCTGTAACTTCCCTCATCTCCGGTAATAAATATAAAAGCGGCGGCGGGTGTATGAGACGTAAATGTGACGGCTCCGTGATCCGCTTTTATATTTATTACCGGAGATGAGGGATGTTACAGCAATAGGAGAGGACATGATTTATGTTGCACCCGAAGTGTTTTAATGTACCCGCCGCAAGTTTAACTACCGTGAGAAATCCATACCCTCCGTAGCGGAACCGGAAGTGACGAGGGTATGGTTTTCTCACGGGTATGGTTTTTTCACGGAACACCGGTACTTGCAGTGGAAAAGTGCCATTACTAAACCCTTTAGGTTATTATTTGGTCACTTGTAATGATTGGGCAGCCCTTCATTTTAAAACCATATCCTTTTTTTTTTTTTTTTTTTTTTTTTTTGTTTGTTTTTAAATTCGTCTTTGGTATTTCTTTAGCTATGTTTTTATTGCTTTGAGGTGATTACCTGCTGCTTTGAAAACTGTTTGCTGTTAATAAAGGCTGTCATCTGTTTTATGTTTTTTTTAGATGTAGCCCTATGGTATAGGAATAAGCTAAATGTAAATATGCTTATCAATGTGTGTAAACATAATAAAAGTGTCATTTCTGTGAATAGCTTTCAATTATATACGTATGTTATGGGACACCCATGTTTACTCCTGACCAATGGTTTTTTGCTCACCTTTTTTTTTTTTTTTTTCTTTTTTTTTTAAAGGATTTTTATCAATTTGTTTTAGGTAAAGTTTCACTTTAATGTAGCTGAAGATATACTTCTCTCTCTGTTTTAGTGACCAGCCATCAAAATGGGTTCTTTATTCTGGACTATCTTTGCCTTTTTATAAAGAAAATTTTTCACCTGCCCTTTTTTTTTTTCTTCACTTTTACCATGTTTAGAGGAGGTGGTCATGGTTTAAACGTGTTCATACCTGTATAGAAAGCTGTAAACTCATGAAAAGATGCTCTCTCCACTATGTTTTAGTCTGTGGTTTCCTGCCGGCCTGCTGTCCTCAGCACGTCATGGCACAGCCCTTGTCACAAGTATACATTACTTCACTTTCACAAAAGGAGGTCATTACATTCCTAAGGTTGTCACATTGATATTCTGAAACCTATACTCTGCTGTGGTTTCCAGTGATATTTCTGTGGGTAGATCAATCCTTTGGTTTTGATTTTTTTTTTATGTAAAAGCTTAAAACATCCTAACTGTCTTTTTTGGTTCTAAATGTTCAACTGCTTTCATAAAGTTTTTTTTTTTTTTTTTTTTCATTTGGTTTAGTCATGTTAAAACCTTGAAATTCTGGAAATGCATCAAAGGACATGCTATGGTCATGAAAGAGGGAATCCAAGCAGATGACACTCCGGTTTCCTTGTGTGACTTTGCTGCTTCCTGTGTCACCTCTCTATCCCTAGTCTGCTTATTGGACTGTAATGGCACTTTTCCACTGCAAGTACCAGCTCGGCTCTACTCGGCCCTGCTAGGCCCTGCTTGGCTCGGTTTGCTTTTCCACTGCTGGTACCGCATGGTACGGTGTTGGAACAGTTCGGTTCGGTACGGTTTGGTTTGCTTTTCCACTAAAGTAGTACTAAAGTTAAGTGGGTGGGATAACAACGGGGTGGGTGGGATTCTCTGACCAATCAGTGGCTAGTAGTGACTGCATGCAAAGGATTGTGGGATATGGTACCGGGTATGGTACCTCTTGGAACCACAATCGAGTAGGTACTGTTTTTGAGAGCCGTACCATTCGGTTCCGTGCAGTGGAAAAGCGCCGCTGTACCGTACCGAACCGTTCCTACACCGTACCATGCGGTACCAGCAGTGGAAAAGCACAAAAGCGAGCCGAACCGTTCGGTTCCATGCAGTGGAAAAGTGCCATAAATTAGCATGATCACCTCTGTCCAGTGAGCAGGAAGGTGACCCTTGAAGCAGTAAATCTGTACCAGGAAGTGGTAGAGTGGTCTTTCTAGCTGTGTAATATGGCAAATATATGAATACGACAAAACCCTGGGTGCACAGATTTTCAAAAATACCTTTGCCAATAAATTAGTATGTATTGCAACTGATTTAGCTGTTTGAAGATTACTGTACCTCACTAAGCATAAAGAAATTTAACTTATTTATTTATTTTCTTTTAAACTATGATAATTAAAGAAAATTTCTATTACACTGGAAAAAAATCTTCATCTTGCTAGTTGGATTAGGTGCTCCATTACATCTCATTAAGCCTATTACTACTGCCCAACACATAATGAGCAGTGGCAAAATGGTGGTCCGACCACTCAATTGTCCGTTAAAGTAACGCAGTGCTGAATCGCAAAAAATTGCCTGGTCATTAAGGGGGCAAATTCTTCCAGTTCAGAAGTGGTTAACCACTTAAGGACCAAGCCTATTTCTGACACATGTTGTTTACAAGTTAAAATCTGTATTTTTAGCTAGAAAATTACTTGGAACCCCCCAAACTTAAATTTTAGGAGAGAAATTTCAGGAAAAAAGCTGAAATTTTAAAATAAACAGCTTTGAACTCAGAACATTTTTTTTAAATCAAATGCAGCCTCGCCAGCGCAGTGCCCACGAATGCAGCCTCGCCAGCGCAGTGCCCACAAATGCAGCCTCGCCAGCACAGTGCCCACAAATGCAGCCTCGCCAGCGCAGTGCCCACGAATGCAGCCTCGCCAGCGCAGTGCCCACGAATGCAGCCTCGCCAGCGCAGTGTCCATCAATGCAGCCTCGCCAGCGCAGTGTCCATCAATGCAGCCTCGCCAGCGCAGTGTCCATCAATGCAGCCTCGCCAGCGCAGTGTCCATCAATGCAGCCTCGCCAGCGCAGTGCCCATCAATGCAGCCTCGCCAGCGCAGTGCCCATCAATGCAGCTTTGCCAGCGCAGTGCCCATGAATGCAGCCTCGCCAGCGCAGTGCCCATCAATGCAGCTTTGCCAGCGCAGTTCCCATGAATGCAGCCTCGCCAGCGCAGTGTCCTTAAAATGACACCATCCAAATAAAAAAGGCCAGGAAGCAGCGGCGAGAGGTAGAAGGGGCGGGCAGGGCCGAAGAGGAGGGCGGACGAGCTATCGCTGTTATTGGAAGTCCTGGCGCCTATGATAGACATCACACGTCTCGGTATAGGAGGCGAGACTTCCGATGACAGCTCGTCCTTCCTTCTCTTTGGCCTGGCCGGCCCGCCTCCTTTTTACCTCCCGGCGCTGCTTCTTGGCCTTTTTTTTTTTTTAATATATCGGCGTATAACACACACTGTTACTTTTTTCTCAATTTTTAGGAGGAAAAATTGCGTGTTATACGCCGATAAATACGGTAATTTTTAGACTCTGGAGAATAAAATGGCGGTCGTTGCAATATATTTTGTTATGCTGTATTTGCACAGCGGTCTTTCAAAAGCATTTTTTTTGGGGAAAAAATAAATTTCACTGCATTTAAAAAACTAAACAGTAAAGTTAGCCCAATTTTTTGTATATTGGGAAAGATGATGTCACACTGAGTAAATAGATACCTAACATGTTACAGTTTTAAAATTGCGCACACTCGTGGATGACGACAAACTACAGTACACTGTAACTCTAAACTGGTAACCTTTTAAAATATTTTAGAGTAGGTCTTCTTTTTTTTTTTTTTTAGAATTATTGCTCTGGCGATTGCTGTTAGCCGCCGAGTAAACCGGAAATGGCGTCCGGATCCCACTTCCGGCTTACTACATCGGAGACCCAATCATAGTCGAATCCAGCTTTGTTCGGGAATCCAACCAGCTGGCCGACATGCTGGCTGGTTGCTTGGGTCTCCCGGTGGGACAGGAGAACCAAACAGAGCCGCGGGAGGGGGAGGTCGCTGGGATAAAGGCCGAGCACCGCATTGGCTGTTATCTCCTGAAAGCCGACCATCGACTTTAAAGAACGGTACAGGGATGATGCTTGCAGCTGCTTATCATCTAAGTACAACTAATTCTCCGAGCCGACGTACACGTACGTTGATTCGCAGGAAGTGGTTAATGGCCATGCACCCCACATATGCATTGCAGCTGACGTTTATATGCTGACAGTGCCCTCGCTGCGCACTCTAAGCACAGACACCGAGCTGTCAAAGTTGGCTCTCTGTCCAGGGTAAAGATCAGTAGCGGGAGGGATCGGCTTCCGATCATGTAACCCCCCCCCCCCCCCCCGGGCATTCAGAATTGTTTAAGGAACAGAAAGGGGTTAGAGCTGAAGTTAAGGTTTATAGGCTATAATTACACAGTATTAGGATGGAAGAAGTTGTTCCTCCATGAAGCAAGTGCCTCGATAGCAACCCATCATACCCTGATTTAATGAAAGGCGCAGAGCATATTGATGTGCAGTTTTACCTGTGGAAACTTAAATTGCCCATTTATTTGGTAAATAAGGGGTTTCATAGTAACCAAAAGCTTGGCTATATTCTTTATTTTTCCCTATTATAGTATGATACTACTTTCTATATGAGAAACAAAATGCATTATACTGGGAAAAAAATGTAATTTCTAAAATGCCCTACTGTGTACCTCCCATACCTTGTAAAGGATAAAATGTGGTCTTCAGGGTTTTTCTGGCAATATTTGGAAACCTATCTAAAGAATCACCTTTTGGAACATGTTCCACCCATATTTAGGGTGAAACATGTAACATGTTCCAGCAGCTGAAGCCTCTCCCTCATCTCCCTGTGACAGCGGGTGAGGGATCTTCCCCCCGTGCCTGCAATCACTATTTGAAAATAAGGTGGCTGTGCCTGGCTACGCCCACATGGTCGTGTCATTGGTTCACAGTTTCCTCTGAATGCAGGAGCTACAACTACCATTGCCATTTTAGAGGACAGCTTGTAGATCTGAATCGACTGCGAGGCCGCTTATGATGGGCCGTGTAGTTCATTCACAAGCCCTGCAAAGTGTAAACTGTTAGCCTGTATAGAGGTATGGGCCGAAAGGTGCAGGTTTTGCCTGCAGGAGTCTGCTTTCCAGGCTCCTTAGGAAAAAAATAAATAACTGCACCTTTTTTTTTTACCTGCAAAAATATGTGCATTGAATGTTTTCCCCCCAAAAGGGGAATTTATCGTTTTTAAAAATTCATGCATTACTCAGAACAATCTGACAACTACAGGGCCACCAAGTTCCATTAGAAGATGATAGAAAGTATTGTGTGCATTACTGCAGGATCTTTTCCAATGTGCTTCAGGTGTATTGAACACTAAGTTTTTTTCAAGAAATAAACTGTACAGTCCTCTTGTGTGCATGCGCGTGTCATTTTGGTCAAGACGGGTGGAATACTCTTGTGTGACTCAGTGCTTCTTGTAGCATGGAGAACAGGCAGAGGCCTTACCTCTTGGTGATATTGTTGGCACAGTAGTCTGCCATTGTATCTAAAAAATCTATTCATGGACATGAGATTGTCATCTGATGTGCCCAGCTTCATCTGTCTTTATTTGTGGCAGTGGATGAAAATTTTATGATTTATGTAAATCTTTTGCAATAAAGCATTTTGACTGCCATCTTATGTCTAAAACAAATTCCAAATGCTTGTTCTCCTTTTTATAAGGCCATTTCTCAAAGTGTAATGACTTTGGTGAGGCAGGCAGGCCTCTTTCTAGTTTGTGTCAGGTGATAGTCAGTTAAACATCCTTTATTCTTAATAGGCGTGTTAACAATCTTAAGTGTCCTGGTATATCCCATGTCTTTATGACTAACATAGAATTGTAATGACACAAAAATGAAGTCAGCATAGTTTCCTCTTGCAAGACTTCACTGTCGTGGGATTATTACAGGTACTTGTATACTGTATTTTCTGGCGTATAAGACTACTTTTGAACCTCAAAAAAATCCCCCAAAAATGGGAGGTCGTCTTATACGCCGAGTATAATATCTTCAAGGTAACCTAAGTATAAGTATTACCGGTAGATCATGTAATAGGGGGGACGTCTTATACGCCCAGTCGTCTTATAGGCCGGAAAATACGGTAGCTCTGTAAATTATTCACAGCACTTTAAACATATATTGTACATTCACATCCGTTCCTGCCGTCGGAGCTTACAGTCGAAGGTCCCTAACTCACATTTATATATAGACATACTAGGGCCAATTTAGACAGGTGCCAGTTAACCTACCAGCACGTCCATGTCTTTGGAGTGTGGGAGGAAACCAGAGTACCCAGGGGGGAAATCCACGCAAACTCCAGGCAGGAAGTTGGGATTTAAACAGATGACCGTAGTGCTGCTCGGTGGAAGTGCTAACGCCTTGGCCACTGTGTTGCCCAATTTGATGTTGAGACGTTTCTCCTCTCCCCATGGTCAGTGACAAGTCAGGTTATTACAATTATCTTTTGGACAAAGGAAGGTGAACACAGGTCATCTGGGACAAAGAAGATGGTATTGGGGCAGTTAAACCGTGGTCAGAATGGGAATTGTGTTTTTATTTTTTCCTTTTTCTGGGAAACTGTATTAAAGTGTATGTATAGCCAAAACATTTTTAAAGAGTTAAACCCCTTCCAGTTTATTTTTTGCATTTATGCCTCGTACACACGTACCGATCGGCCGTCTTTTGTCCGAGGGCTGTCGTGTCTGTTGAAAAGTGCAAAAGACTGCACACGAATTTTGTCGGCCAACAACAGCCGACTGCAGAAGTGATGTCATGTGATGGTTAACTTTCCTTGTCTTTTTTATTTTCTGAGCATGCCCAGTCTTGCAAATCTGCTGTCTGTCGGCTGAATTCTGTACTGACTGGCGAACAATCGGCTGTTCTGGTGTTGGCATACAAAAATTTTAATGCTTGCACGACAGATTCTGTTCGGCCAAAAGTGCGCTGTCGGAAGCATCATACTAACAAGCCTACAATCGGCCGATCGGTCGTCGGCCGAATCTTTTCGGCCGACAATCTGCACGTGTGTACGGGGCATTAGTGTGCAATTGGGGTCTTTTCCCCCTCTCCTTCTTTCCCAGAAATGCAAGTTAGAGGTAATCCTTAAATGAGGGAAATTACCCTCACCACCAGTTGTCCTCAGAACAAGTGTCTTCATGGTAAGATTTCTCCTTATCTCATTTTCTGGGGGCAAAAAAAATTTTGGATTTCCTTTTTTTTTTTTTTTTTTTTTTTTTTGTTTCAATGACAATTTATCAGGACAAAAAAATGGTGACTCAGGCAGACTGCCATAAATACTTAAAGCTGAACTCCAGGTTTACTTCTAATTGGCTGAGCTGGAGAGGTGGGCAGATGATCTCACAATCTCTACCCCCAGCAAATCAGAATTCATTGATAAAGTACTAGGCCTCCTGTGACTGGCTGAGCAGCCAGACACAGTTTTGTTCCAGCAGCAGGTGGGAAATCCCTGTACTACTACCAGAACACAACACTGGATACTGTATGTAGCTAACGCGATAACCCTGGACTTGGGCTTTAAAAGAGCCTAACCTTTCACACAGCAATCCCTAACTAGAGAAGTTTTACCTAGGGATACAATTTACCATTAAATCTTCCTTTATTTTAAGATTTCTCTCTACTATAAAGCTATTTCCCTGTTTGTTTTAAGCTGCCATTTATTGCTTATAGAAATTTAAGCAAAGTGATATATTATAGTGTGACTGAATAAACATTACACTGCTCAAAAAAAAGGAACATTTTTAAAACGCTTCAGATCTCAATGGGCAACAAACTGATGCTGGATATCTACACTGACATGGACTGGGTAATGTGTTAGGAACCAAAGGATGCCACATCTTTTGATGGAATTGAAAATGGTCAATGGTCAGGGCTGAATTCATAGACACCCTGAAATTCAAAGTGAAAAAATGGTGCAGCAGGCTAGTTCAATTTGTTGAAATTTCATTGCAGCAACTCGGTGATACTCAGTAGTTTGTATGGCCCCCACGTTCTTGTATGCATGCCTGACCCTGTCGGGGCATGCTCCTAATGAGACGACGGATGGTTTCCTGGGGTATTTCCTCCCAGATCTGGACCAGAGGTGCAACCTGGTAGCTTCGGATGGACTGAAAAATAATGTCCCAGAGGTGTGCTATTGGATTTACTTCAAGCGAGCATGGGGGCCATTCAGTTGCATAATTTCTTCACTGGCTGCATGCTCTCGCTACATGAAGCCGGGCATTTTCGTGCACCAGGAGGAACCCAGGACCCACTGCACCAGCGTAGGGGTCTGACAATGGGTCCAAGGAATTCATCCCGATACCGAATGGCAGTCAGGGTGCCATTGTCAGGCCTGTAGAGGTCTGTGCATCCCTCCATGGATATGCTTCCCCACACCATCACTCACCCACCACCAAACCAGTCATGCTGAATGATGTTAACAGGCAGCATAATGTTCTCCACGGCTTCTCCAGACCCTTTCACATCTGCCACATGTGCTCAGGGTAAACCTGCTCTCATCTGGGAAAAGGACAGGGCGCCAGTAGACTTGCCAATTCTGGTATTCAACGGCAAATGCCAATCAAGCTTCCTGGTGTTGGCAGCGAGCTCAGGGCCCACTAGAGGACGTCGTGCCCTCAGGTCACCCTCATGAAGTCTGTTTCTGATTGTTTGGCCAGAGATATTCACACTGGTGCTGGAGGTCATTTTGTAGGGCTCTGGCAGTGCTCATTCTATTCCTCCTTGCACAAATGAGCAGATACCGGTCCTGCTGATGGGTTAAGGACTTTTTACAGCCCTGTCCAGCTCTCCTAGAGTAACTGCCTGTCTCCTAGAATCACCTGGGAGACACAGCAAACCTGGCAATGGCACATCAATATGTGCCATCCTGGAGGAATTTGACTGCCTGTGTAACATCTATAGGATTTAGGTATTGCCTCATGCTACCAGTAGTGACACTGACCCTAGCCAAATGAAAAACTAGTGAAAAACAGAAAAAATGAGTAGGGAAAAAAGTGCTATTGGCCTCCACCTGCAAAACCATTCCAGTGTTTAAGGGCGTCTCATTTTTGCCCATCTAGTGTGCACCTGCTGTTAATTTCATTAACACCAAAGCAGCTGAAACTGATTAACAAACCCCTCTACTACTTAACTGACCAGATCAATATCCCAAGAGTTGAATTGACTTGATGCTATAATCTGATTAAGGGCATTGAAAACGTGCAGTAAAGACGTGTTTTAGTGTCTCCCCCCCCCCCCCTCCTAAGCTCCCATGCCATGTTTGTGATGCCAATGCTCAATCATGTTCGGTGGAAAGTGCCTCAAGTGCCTTCCAAACACGTCCAATGCATGTGGTTGCGGTTTGTTGGTGCGGCAATTACTTGATTAACCACTTAAGCCCCGGAAGATTTTACCCCCATTCCGACCAGGGGGTATTTTGCGATTCGGCACTGCGTGAATTTAACGCACAATTGCGCGGTCGTGCGACGCTGTACCTAAACGAATTTGACGTCCTTTTTTTCCCACAAACAGAGCTTTCTTTTGGTGGTATTTGATCACCTGTGCGATTTTTTGATCACGCGCTATAAACAAAAAAAGAGCGTCAATTTTGCAAAAATAGCAATATTTTTCACATTTTTTTATATGAAATTCCCCCCAAAAAAAATGTAAAAATCAAAATTTTTAAAAATTTTCGGCCAATTTATTTTATGCTACCTATGTTTGGTAAAAAAAATCGCAAAAAGCGTATTTTGATTGGTTTGCGCAAAAGTTATCGCGTTTACTAACAAAGGGAAAGATTTTTGTCATTTTTGTTGTTTTTTTTTTTAACGCGTAATGGCGGCGATCTGCGATTTTTTTTTGCGGTACTGCGACATTGCGGCGGACAGATCGGACCCTTGACTGACATTTTTGACACTTTTGGGGTTACCAGTGACATTTCTACAGTAATCAGTGCTATATATATGCACTGTTACTGTAAAAATACACTGGTAGTGAAGGGGTTAACTTTATTTGGAAGGGAGGGGCTGTGTGTGTCCCTAGGGGCGTGGTTTCTACTGTGATTGGCTGTGGCTCTAGCTGTAAAGACACTGATCAACGGATCTACATACCAGATCCGTTTTATCAGTGTCTTTGCAGCGAAGAGAATGACAGGCAGTTTGTTTACACAAGCTGCCTGACATTCTCCCTCTCCCCCGCCGATCGCCGAGTGACCGGCGGACATCGGGTCCGCTGGTCACACGCGCGGGGGGGTCCGTGACCACGCGGGAGCGGGAGCGCGCCCCGGGGGGCGCGCGCTCGCTCCCTAGACCCTCACAAGCAAGCAACGTAGCCCTACGTTAGTTTGCCTGTGAGGGGCTGACCGCCGACGTAGATAGTCGTGCGGCGGTCGGCAAGTGGTTAAAACAAGCGGTGAGGAGATGTGGCCTCTTCACTGCCTGTCAAATGCCTCTGCAAAGCGATCTGAACACAGATTGTTTTTAAGCAATGTAGTAGTTTAGATGCAAGTCTCAACTTTGTCCTAAGAATTTTGGCTGATTCCTGTGAATTGGCTGAAATTCTATCCATGGGTGGCACTGCTGGCACCGTCGGGCTCGATAAGCTTTGATTTAAAATATCAAAGGAGCCAGGTGGAAAATTGTCAGCTGAACAATGAATGCAGATGATCTGCTGCCGTTATTTTGACAGCTACAGGTGCTGCTCAAGGCCGCTGATAAGGCAGTACAACTGGTCCTGTTGTACTGGGCCCAGGCCTCATCAGCTAAACAGGGGAGCCCTTGCAGCTTTATTGTTTTTCTGCCTAAATGAATAAATTGATTTTACTAGACCACACCCCTTTTTCAATTTGCTTACCAGGACATAATTACATTTCCCTGGGCCCCATCACATCAAGAGGGGCCTAGGAGTTGGGAGCAGAGGAGGGACTTTTTTTCCATTTTCAGGATGTAGGCGGATAAAGTCAGTGCTGCTGTTCTGCTGCACCTAAGGGGGTTGGGGGGGGGGGGGGCGTTTTTGGAGGCCCCATTTGGAAGCCTGAATGGTGCTCCACGATTTCTAACAGCAGCCTTGGTGCTGCCTATCGGAATGCAATAGCCAGCCAGGCAGGTTTGTCATTCCTCTGTTTGTTTAGCTTGAATGATGGAATTGAGTGATTTGTCAGTCAGTCTAGAAATCTGTGTATCGCCAGCCTTATTTACCCATCTCCCTATGTCATTAAACATGAGCCGCTGCTGAACCTTACAATGGGTTTTGGAAACATGGCTCTTGCACAGTGTTTTAGGGATGGGCTTAGACATATTAGCTAAGCAATTGTGTATACATAGAAATAATTCTTTAGCTATGAATTAGCATGCCCTACTGTGTTGCTAATCCGAAAAGCTTTGTGCTTGTGTCCCTTGTCTCCATGCTTTCTTGTGTATTTTACGAGGTTCATATCATACCTGCTATGTAATTGGGCTTGGCATATTGGTGTCTGTGAAATTTATGTGCTGTCTGGCTGCAATAGAGTTGGCACAGATGCATATATCATACTTGCATATTGCATGAAAACAAACTATCTGTAAGGCAGTTTTAAAACCTATTGTTTCAAGCTACAAGTTATTGGCGAAAGGACTTTATTACCTTTTTATTAATGAAAGGTTTTCCTGAACAATTGCCAAATTTAAGCTGGGCACACACTGGCTTTTTTCTTTCTAAATTTGAATATATTCATATAGGGCAAGGGTCTTGAATTAAAATTCACAGGGCTCCAGTCTCTGGGAGACCAGAGAGGGAGAACACCCAAGTCGATAAGTGTTATGGCCAAGGTTCAGACAGGACTGTTGCTTGGTTCTGGGTCTGGACTGCGGTCCACCATTCAGTGAACCCTTACATTGGGTAATATTAACTTCTATATTTTATGCAGTGTTTACTATTGTAAAACTATTGAAGGCTATTTCAAGTCCTTTGTATTGTAAATTATTTCAGATATCTTATGTTTTACTTGCCAAGTACTGTACAGTACAGTAAAACCTTGGATTGAGAGTACTGTAACTTGGTCTGAAAGTGTTTTGCGAGACCAGCAACATTTTGTTTAATAAATTTTAGACATGATAAACGAGCAATGTCTTGATATACAAATGGCTTTCTCGCACAACTGAGTATAAAGGAGAAGAGAGGAGCCCCTAAATGTAGCAATATGGTTACATTTAATGAAGGTAAGGTACAATATTTAGCAACATACATGGTTGATGATTAAAACGGAAACTGGCACATCGAAGTATGTAGGCATCCAGTGTAAAGCTGTCCACATAGACCGCCCTCCACCGCCATTGATGTCATCCCTTCCACGAGTGCTTTAAGCCTCACATTCAGATCGCTCTACTGCAGGGTAGTCTTCCTGGTCACGATTGCAGACTAACAGCGGTGAGAGCCAGCGGTGTGGAGGGCGGTCTATGTCAGTGATGGCCAACCTTGGCACTCCAGATGTTTTGGAACTACATTTCCCATGATGCTCATGCATTCTGCAGTGTATTTGAGCATCATGGGAAATGTAGATCCAAAACATCTGGGGTGCCAAGGTTCGCCATCACTGGTCTATGTGAACAGCTTTACCCCGGATGCTTAGATGTGCCTCTTTAATCATCAACCATGTGATTTGCCAAATGTTGTGCCTCTTCTTTTATACTCTGTAGCTCCTGCTGGATTTAGCTTCAGATCCCCTTGTGGAGGCGTCATTTGTGAAATAGACATTTTATGGTTACACAACCTATCACATTGCTATAATCTTTTTATATGCACTATAAACTGAAGGCCTTATGAATAAATGGTTGTGGAATGAATCATCTGAGTTTCCATTATTTCTTATGGGGAAATTCACTTTGGTAAACGTGCATTGGATTACTAGCATGCTTCTGGATCAAATTATGCTTGCAATCCTAGGTTTAACTGTAGTCCTAACTTCTCAAACACAAGTTACACAACCCAATCATACAAAACAATCATCCTATTTTATGGCTACACCTAGGAGAAAAGCTACCTATCCATAGGCCTGATCTGTTTCTCTTATATCTAAAAGAAACACTAGGCTATCTCTGTCGTCATCAAATGAGGATTGTGGCAGGTCTTGATGATCCAATTTATTGCTCTTGGATGAACAGATCTCTTCCTGTGCTAAGAGAGGGTTTTTCTTTTTAATTTTTAAGCTTCTCGTAGAGTGTAGAAGGTTGAAGGGCACATTGGTAAGATCCAACTACTCCTAGGCATCTTTGCCTGCTTCCAGGTCCAAAATGTGAATCCTCCAGTTTGGGAGAGCATTTGTATTTTAACTTGTGGCCCCAGTTTATCTTGAGGAAAATAAAGACTGGACAATGTTTTCTGATCTTTGATGACTGCGTGCAGTTTCTAGACATTCGATTGTTAGATCTAGAAAAAACATAGTGCCTTATCGCTTTGTAGTAGGTGAGTTTAGGGATGCAGGAGTAGATCCTCTGAGGCAGTCCATAGATGTTGGGATATTCTTTGCCGCAGCAACTGGTTGCAGGAAAGAAAATTGCTTAATTTTACCCATCAAAGAAAATTGCTTAATTTTACCCATCAATACAGTTAGTGTTGATGGGGGAGTCCCTCCCATGGATCTCTTGTGTTCTTTTGGCAGGGCGCAGGAAGCCATCCCGGCTAAGAGAACACAACTATTAGCCACTGGCAATAATCACACGCTAGAAATCCGGCATGATGGTTGTGACCAAGTTGATCGACTTGGATACAATTAGCCTGCCCATAGATGGTTGGAACCTTGGATGGTCCCTGCTGAACTAGATGAGATTCGAACCATCTATCGTCCACTTAAGCCAATTGGTTTGTCTGTTTGCCTGGTCATACCCTGATGAAAATGTGGCCGGTTCAGCATGGACCATAGGGTCTTGCATGTCAAAAAAAATCCTACTTGTTGGCATTTTATGTGTGTAGTAGTAGGTTTTTTTCTTTTTATTTTTGTCTGTGTAAAATTTGAAGGAAAAAAAAAAATTCTGTTTATCTTTGCAGTACATCTTGAAACATTTGGGCATATACTGGGATATTGGGCGTACTGCAGACGCCACATTTTTTATTTATTTTTCTTATTCATTTTAGGTACTTGTATAGCGCTTCACAGCGCTTTTTATATACATTGTACATTCACATCAGTTCCTGCCCTCAAGGAGCTTACAATCTATTGTCCCTAACTCACATTCTTACATACACATAATAGGGCCAATTTAGACAGGATCCAATTAACCTAACACTAAAATTTTATCAAAGTATACAGGATGTATGTAGTGCACTCTGTCCTCATTCCCTGCTACACCCCCACCACATTTGCTGAAGTCGTTGCTGTCAAAATAGGACTGTCTGGCACAGTGTTTATTAACGGTTGAGATGTGAGATAGTGTATGGCTAGCATACCAGATTAACAATGATATTAAAACACTTTTTGATTGGCACAGTGAAATAAACTAGAACTTCGGAGATTTGCAGCAATTGTAGGTGAAAGGAAATCTCTTCAGCACACAACAAACCTCTATCCACTTATATCTGTACAATCCAATTTTCTAACTGTGCTTGTGTATTTTTCTACAAGAAATCAAGTCCTGTGGCTATCCCATATGTGGCAGCCAATTTGTACTGCTTCTACTATATCGGTGTAAGACCCCCCCGACAGATACGGAAAGTTAGAACAAGCAGGTTGTCACTTCATTCTCTGCCCCACCCTCAGAAATGAATAAGGAATAATGGCTAGTTTACTGCAGTTGCAGGACTGGAAGAATAGCATTGGAAGGTCAAGCACCATTGTTTTAAGACTCCTTTGTATTGATGTGTACCATTTATGGCTCAGGTAAAGGGAGTATTAATGCCTGAGCTCTACTTGCAGTATTCAGACCTCTGCTGCCTTTTATTTTCTTTGGCTTCAACTGGTGGGGAGAAAAGTTCATCCACAGAGAGAACACTGTCCAAAAAAACACGCTGGATCTACTTCTGTATCTGTATTATGCCTTGTACACATGATCAGATAATCGGACGACTTATCACTCGGATTTTGTTGCATGATACTAATATCAAACTCAACAAAGCATACTAAACTTATGATCTTTTTCGTGCGATTATGGAAAAGCTTCCTGGTTGCGTAGCCAAAACAAAAACAATGGCAGCCAGGCTTTTTCCAGGTTATTTTCGTGTTTCTGATAATGTGTGGTCTTTGTCTATGGATTTTTAGGGAACGTATACATACATACTGTACCGATTAAATGATTGCCGTTCGCTAGGCTATCGTATGACAAAAGTTTTCGTGTTTGTCCCTTCGGATTTTGTTGGACGAAATGTCGTGATCGGCTGTCGAAGGCTGTGTACTAATAATCAGATTATCGTGTGATCAATTCACAAGCAAGTTTTTTGTTCTATTATCTGATTGTGTGTACGAGGCATTAGGCCTTGGTTGTAGTGTAGCTGTGTTTGGCGGGCAGACGTTAAGACCTGTTAGAGCCGGTTCACATAGGAGCGACCGGACTTGCCGGGGCGACCTGTGAAGTCGCGGTGCACAGCGCGCACCGCGACCTCGGAGCGGCATGCACAGACTTCATATCTTTGAAGTCAATGCAGGTTGCCCCAAAGTAGTACAGGACCCTTTTTCTAAGTCGGAGCGACTTGTGTCGCTCCTATTAGAACGGGTCCTGTGCTAATCTATGGCAGGCGACTTGTCAGGCGACCAGGTCGCCTGACAAGTCGCCCCAGTGTGAACCGGCTCTCAAAGTCCTTGTTTAATCAGCACTGTTTTTTTTAGGGGTTGTTTCCGATGCTAAGAATGGCTAGCAGTGACAATAGGTGTTATCAGAATTATGCAATACCCATGACACATTTTATGTATTTATTTACATATATGCAAGCAACATATATTTATACATATGTGTAGAACACAAATGTTTTCATCTGTGTGGGTGTGACCTTAATGACATCACTGTGTATATTATGGAAGTGTCATCGGATGGCATTCTGACAGGAGTCACTCTGGGTTGGGGGCTTGTGGAACCCAGATTACTTTAGAGAGGTCGGGAAACTCCTTGTCCAGCTTCCCTGACCCCTCTTATGTGTAAGTCATCCTGTGTCTATTGGGGGCATAGAGTGACCAAGAACCCCAGTTGGGTCTGCACTAATCAGACTCGTTGTACAACCACACCACATTTCTTGTTACCTCGGTTATCCTGGGTTCTGTATGTGTGGTTTGTGTTGAAAGAATGAAGGGCCTCTTTCCCTTGGGACAATAATATTTCTGAACAATATCCCTCAAGAAATACATAAAGATAAACAATTTGACTTTTCAGATTGCCTGAATATTGTTGGAGTCTCTCATAGACCATTGCTAGATAGTGAGGTGTGGTTTGTTATTGGTAAGTGCCTATATTCCATTGTTCTGTTGTTTCTGTCTGCCTTAAGAGCAACCTATTATGAGATGTATATGTGTATGTGGATTGGCTACTAAGGGGGGTACTTTGGCTACTTTGTGCCTGTGTTTGAATAAACAGCTCTTATTCTGGAAGGTTCCAGTACAAGCTAAGTTGTCGGCTAGCTTTGTATGGGGGCGGCTGGGAAAATCTGATATCTATGTTCATGACTGGGAGGAAGCTGTATACGGACGGACGTCCACAAGCACAGTGTGGGTCGCGGTTCCGTTACAGGCAACATCTCTACTCCACCTGGAACACCAGAAGACCGCCAAAGCCAATCTAACAGACGTTTAATACATAAATACTGGACAATCCATTGTAAACGCATCTCCAAGCCATGGGCTGCGTGGTATTTTGGCTGCGTGGTATTTTGGCAGGAGTTCACAGTTCCTGTATTTTGAATAGAAAGTCTTTAAATATTGTCGCTGGCTTGGGATAACAACATTCTGTCCAGGTCATTGTTTAGGTATTCTAGAGTATAACCAGGCCGTCTATGTATGATACGCAGTCAAGCTTATTAAAGCTGTGCTAGTAACACTCATGTGCAAAGGGCAGTAACCTGTAGCAGCCATTCAATTTGCGGTGGCCGGGTAAATAAAAGATGTTTACAGATTGGCCATTATGATTACGGTTTCTTTTCACATTGTTTTTTGCCTTTCTAAATAGCCGGATGCGTTGAAACAATATTTGACATGTACACTGTTGCTGAAAAAATAGAAATTTTGCCCCCATGAGCCACTTTGTGCTAAAATGTAAAAATTTTAAGACCGGTTAAAAATAGTGAAAAAAAGGGTGGGGTGTTTCTTTGTAATAAGTTAGAAGCTAGCTCCTTTTAAACCTTCACTGGTATAAGTTGACCCAATTACCTTTTATTGCATTTTTTAGTGTGTTTCACATGATTGCATAAAGTGGTTGTAAAGTCAGAAGTTTTTTTTTTTTTTTATCTGAATGCATTTAGATAAAAAGCCTTCTGTGTGCAGCAGCCCCCCTAATACTTGCCTAAACCCCATCTAGATCCAGCGATGTTGCAGCAGTATCTCTGCTGCCCAGGACTGCCCTCCTCATTGTCTCCTGCTGCTGTCATTTAAAATCAGTAAGCCAATGAGAAGAGAAAGGAGACGGGGCCAGATCGCAGCTCCTTGTCTGAATGGACACACAGAGCTGTAACTCGGGGGCCCAACAAGCTGCTTGCTGTGGGGGCACTCAACAGGAGGGAAAGGCCAGGAGCAGCAAAGAGGGACCCGAGAAGAGGAGGATCCAGGCTGCTCTGTGCAAAGCCACTGCAAAGAGCAGGTAAGTATGACATGTTTGTTATTTGTAACTAAAAAAAAAATGAGAAGTTACAATCATTTTAACCAAACCTGATTTCTTAACTAAAGTCATTTTTACGAACCTTTTCCAAAGTTTCTTACTTGGAGGTCCTGCAAGTTATAACACTTCCTGTTGCAGTCATTTGTCCCTTTTTTTAAATCTAAAATACCTTGTTGATCCTGCCAGTTCCTGTGTCCCCCCTCTATGTACTGACCACAGTAATCATGGCTGCTGAGCCCTGTCCACCTTGGTCAGCCTGTGTGCCTCCGTCATCCACGGTGTTCTGGGTGTCTCTTCTTTTCCCCTCTACCCCTCCCTCCTTGCCTGTCAGCTTCAGTCTGTGTCTGCACAGCTGATCCCCTCCGAGCCCCTCCCCTCTCATCCTGCCTTTATTCCAATGCATTACATAACACAGTGACTTGTATCTTCTCTGTTTTAGCAAGATATTCACTGCAGTATGTCAGTTTTTGTTTTTTTTTTTTTTCTTAAATGATAATACTAAATACCTTTTGCACAACCTCTGTACTCCTACTCCTGGACTTTTCTGCTGCCTTTGATAGGGTTGACCACCCCCTCCTCCTCAAAAAACTCCACGCCTTTGGTCTCTGTGACTGTACTCTTCACTGGTTCTCTTCCTACTTATCCAACCGCACCTTTAGCGTTACTTACTTTGCTACTTCCTCTCCTCTTCCTTTCTCTGTTGGGGTCCCCCAAGGTTCTGTTCTTGGACCTCTCCTTTTTTCTACACCTCCTCTCTGGGTCAGCTGATAGCCTCCCATGGCTTCCAATACCATCTCTACGCTGACAATACCCTAATCTATTTATCCACCCCTCAGCTCTCTCCCTCAGTCTCCTCAGGTATCACTAATTTACTAGCAGATATATCAGTCTGGATGTCACACCACTTCCTCAAACTCAATCTATCTAAAACTGAATTTATAATTTTTCCACCACCACATACATGCCCCTTCCCCCGATCTCTGTCAAACTCAATTGGCACAACTATCAGCCCATCCCCACATGCCAAGGTTCTAGGTGTTGTCCTGGACTCTGAACTCTCCTTCAAGCTCCACATCCAATCACTGTCCAATTCTTGCTTCCTAAACCTCTGCAGCATCTCCAAAATAAGCCCCTTTCTAACCAATGACACAACAAAGTTCCTAATTCACTCCCTGGTCATCTCTTGCCTCGACTACTGCAATTTCCTTCTCATTGGCTTACCTCTACACAGGCTATTCCCCTTCAATCCATCATGAATGCTGCTGCCAGACTCCTCCACCTTACCAATCGTTCAGTGTCCGCTACTCCTCTCTGTCAAGCCCTCCACTGGCTTCCGCTCACCATACAAATTAAATTCAAAATTCTAACAACATCTTACAAAGCCATCCACAATTTATTCCCCACAATTTAGTCCCCAGCTACATCACTAGCCTAGTCTCAAAATACCAACCTAATCGCTCTCTTCATTCCTCTCAAAACCTCCTGCTCTCTAGCTCCCTCGTTACCCTCATGCAATACTCACCTCCAGGACTTTTCCAGAGCCTCTCCAATCCTATGGAACTCCTTACCCCCATCTGTCCTATTATCTCCTACTCTATTAGCTTTTAGACAATCCCTGAAAACCCTCTTCTTCAGAGAAACCTATCCTACCCACACCTAACAACTGTACTTCCATTTTCTCCATCAGCTCATCCCCCACAGTTATTGCCTTTTGTTTTAACTTGACCCTCCCTTCTAGATTGTAAGCTCTAAAGAGCAGGGCCCTCTAATTCCTCCTGTTTTGAATTGTATCTTTATTGTCTTCCCTCATATTGTAAAGCGCTGTGCAAACTGTTGGCGCTATATAAATCTTGTAAATTAATAATAAAATAACTCCTCTGTGCGGTCACATGATCTGCCTCTGCTGGCTGGCTGACATCACTGGGGAATCTCAGCCCCCCATTGCTCTTCTTAGATCGAGGCAAAGAAACACACACACTGCACTTTATATCTTGCAAAAACAGAGATAATACAAGTAATTGTGTTATGTGACTTTACAACCTCTTTAATCTGACTAAAATCCAGTGCATGCACGGGAGTGACGTAATCCCCGCCCGGCCAATGACCGCTGTTGGCTATTGAAACCTGGAAGCCAGCCGTCAGTGGCCAGGCGGGGAGCTTGAGGATGCCATACCATTGGAGCTGAAGTGAGCATTGTTCCACTTTAAAGCGGAGTTCTGGCCACAAAATCTACATAATTGATTTTGTGGCCATCCGCTTGCTTTTCTTCACCTGAAAAGGAAATGGATAGTTAGGATTTTTTTTTTTTTACCTACCTTTTTATTGTAGAAAGAAATACTCACCTTTCTTCCACTTCCTCCCCCGGCGGCCGCGGCCCGCGCCGTCACTTCCGGTTTGCAATGATTCCTGGGAGCTGAACGTCATCGCTCCCAGGAATCAATGCGACGGCACCGGCCCCGCTCGTCGCTTCCGGTGCGACGCCGCATTCCCTGCTAAACAGCTTCTGGGCATGCCCAGAAGCTGTGGAGGAATGCGGCGCCACACCGGAAGTGACGAGAGGGGCCGGTGCAGGCGCATTCTGGGAGAAGAAGACACGGAAGAGGACGCAGAAGAGGATCGCGCTGGCTTCAGCTGCCCACAACAGAGAGGGCAACGCTGGAGAAGAAATTTTAAAAGTGAGTATTTCTTCTTGCAGGTAAGTGCGAACCGGGACAGATCAGAGGCTAGCCATTGTGGAATGTACTAGCCTTGACTGTACCGGGGGTATGTTCATTGAAATTTTTTTTTGTGGCTGGAACACCACTTTAAGAAAAAATTCATAATAAAGGCTTATTGACATTGAAGATATTGAGTTAACAATTCATGAAAAGCAGCGTAACTGGAAATTTTTTATTTTCTTATAAAGCTACATTTTACCTTTCAGAATAAAATGGAAGTTAATGAGTGGTCATATGATCCATTAAAAGCAGCAGTTGAGAAGAAGTCATATGTGCAATACAATGTTTGGCTGCTGTTTGCGCCAAATGCAAACTGCCAAAAGTTTGCATTTGGACTGCAATTTGTGTACATTACATTCTTTCCAGGGTTTATAAATTCACCCAAAAAGGCCTCCCAGGCAGCATGTCGTTTCTATAAATGGTGCTTCTTTTTTTTCCAGCATTTTTGTGCAATAGTGCGGTTTGACAGTGTGTCATAAATTTGGTTATTCACCCCACATGTATAATATTGTGCTGAAATGCTATCCAACGGGGTCACACATCTTGGAACTCCTGTAAATAACAAATACTGCTAGATGTGGAAGGCGGCTGAGTCACTGTTTGGAGGAGGAATCTGGTGAGCTGAGCTGCTGATAGAATCACTTGGGGCACATTCACATGACCGTATTCGTCAGCGCAACATGAGCAAACATGAAGGCAGCTGTAGGTACAGTGCCTTGAAAAAGTATTCATACCCTTTGAAATTTTCAACATTTTGAAATATTACAACCAAAAACATAAATGTATTTTATTGGGATTTTATGTGATAGACCAACACAAAGTGGCACATAAATGTGAAGTGAAAGGAAAATGATGGTTTTACATTTTTTTTTTTTTTTTTTTTACAAATACACTACTGTTAAAAAGTTTGGGGTCACTTAGAAATTCTTTTTTTTTTTAAATAAAATCACTGTTTTTTCAATGAAGATAACATTAAATGAACCAGAAATACAGTCTAGACATTGGTAATTTGGTAACTGACTATTCTGGAAATGGCAGTTTTTAATGGAATATCTACTTACGTGTACAGAGACCCTTTTTCAGCAACCATTACTCCTGTGTTCTAATGGTACATTGTGTTAACTAACTGTGTTAAAAGACTAATTGATGATTACAAAACCCTTGTGCAATTAGATTAGCACGGCTGAAAACTGTTGTGCTGATTAGAGAAGCTATAAAACTGGCCTTCCTGTGAGCTAGTTGAGTATTTGGAACATCAGCATTTGTGGCTTCGATTATACTCTTAAAATGGCCAGAAAAAGAACTTTCTTCTGAAACTCGACAGTCTATTCTTGTCCTTAGAAATAAAGGCTATTCCATGCGAGAAGTTGCCAAGACACTAAAGATTTCTTACAACTGTTTGTACTAGAAAGAGAAGTGGGAGGCCCCTGTGCACAAGTAACCAAGAGGACAAGTACATTAGTTTGTCTCTAGTTTGAGAAATGGACGCCTCACAGGTCCTCAACTGGCAGCTTCACAGTGAAGAGGCGACTCCGGGATGCTGGCCTATCTAGGCAGAGTGGCAAAGAAAAAGCCATATCTCAAACTGGCCAATACAATTAAAAAAATGAAGATGGGCAAAAGAACACAGACATTTGACAGAGGAAGATTGGAAAAAAGTGTTATGGACAGATGAATCTAAGTTTGAGGTGTTTGGATCACACAGAAGAACATTTGTGAGATGCAGAACAAGTGAACAGATGCTGGAGGAGTGCCTGATGCCATCTGTCAAGCATGGTGGAGGTAATGTGATGGTCTGGGGCTGCTTTGGTGCTGGTAAAGTGGGAGATTTGTACAAGGTAAAAGGGATTTTGAATAAGGAAAGCTATCACTCCATTTTGCAATGCCATGCCATACCATGTGGACAGCGCTTGATTGGTGCCAATGGCAATTTCTTACTGCAACAGGACAATGACCCAAAGCACACCTCCAAACTATGCAAGAAATATTTAGGGAAGAAGCAGTCAGCTGGTATTCTGTCTATAATGGAGTGGCCAGCACAGTCACCAGATCTCAACCCTATTGAGCTGTTGTGGGAGCAGCTTGACCGTATGGTAAGTATGAAGTGCCCATCAAGCCAATCCAACTTGTGGGAGGTGCTTCAGGAAGCGTGGGGAGAAATTTATTCAGATTACCTCAACAAATTGACAGCTAGAATGCCAAATGTCTGCAAGGCTGTAATTGCTGCAAATGGGGAATTATTTGATGAAAGCAAAGTTTGAAGGACAAAATTTATTATTTTAAATAAAAATCATTATTTCTAACCTCGTCAATGTCTTGACTATATTTTCTATTCATTTTGCAACTCATTTGATGAATAAAAGTGTGAGTTTTCATGGAAAACATGAAATTGTCTGGGTGACTCCACTTTTTAACGGTAGTGTAAATATCTGGAAAAGTGTGGCGTGCATTTGTATTCAGCCCCCTTTAATCTGATACCCCTAACTAAAATCTAGTGGAACCAATTGTCTTCGGAAGTTGCCTAATTACTAAATAGAGTCCACCTATGTATAATTTAATTTCAGTATAATTACAGTTGTTCCGTGAAGCCCTCAGAGGTTTGTTAGAGAACCTTCGTGAATAAACTGCATCATGAAGGCCAAGGAACACACCAGACAGGGCAGGGATAAAGTTGTGGAGAAGTTTAAAGTAGGGTTAGGTTTTAAAAAAATATCCGCAGCTTTGAACATCACACAGAGCACTGTTCAATCCATCACCCGAAAATGGAAAGAGAATGGCACAACTGCAAACATACCAAGACATGGCTGTCCACCTAAACTGACAGGCCAGAGCATTAATCAAAGAAGCAGCCAAGAGGCCCATGGTAACTCTGGAGGAGCTGCAGAGATCCATAGCTTAGGTGGGAGAATCTGTCCCACAAGGCAACTATTAGTCGCGCACTCCACAAATCTGGCCTTGAGTTCAGTTTGCGAGAAACCATGTGGGGGACACAGCAAAAATGTGGAAGAAGGTGCTCTGGTCAGCTGAAACCAAAATTAAACTTTTTGGCCTAAAAGCAAAACACTGTGTGGCAGAAAACTAACACTGCACATGAACCTAAACACACCATCCCCACCGTGAAACATGTTGGTGGCAGCATCATGTTGTGAGGATGCTTTTCTTCAGTAGGGACAGGGAAGCTGGTCAGAGTTGATGGGAAGATGGATGGAGCCAAATACAGGGCAATCTTAGAAGAAAGCCTGTTTTCTGCAAAAAACTTGAGACTGCGGCAGAGGTTCATCCTCCAGCAGGACAACGACCCTAAACATACAGCTAGAGCTACAATGGAATGGTCTAGATCAAAGCATATTCATGTGTTAGAATGACCCAGTCAAAGTCTAGACCTAAATCCAATTGAGAATGTGTGTGTGTGTGTGTGTGTGTGTGTGTGGCAAGACTTGAAAATTGCTGTTCATAGATGCTCTCCATCCAATGTGCCAGAACCTGACCTATTTTGCAAAGCAGAATGGGTAAAAATTCCACTGTCTAGATTTGCAAAGCTGGTAGAGACTTATCCAAAAAGACTTTCAGCTGTATTTGCAGTGAAAGGTGGTTCTACAAAGTATTGACTCGACTTTACAATTATGTGCCACTTTGTGTTGGTCTATCACATAAAAACCCAATAAATAAAATTTACATTTTTGGTTGTAACATGACAAAATGTGTCAATTTTCAAGGCACTACAAGTGGTGCACGTGCACAGATATAATGTCCTACTTGCATATGGGACATTATGATTGTGTGCATGCAGCAGAGCATAGTTCCCTTTCATATACATGCGCAGCTGTAAGCAGCACCACGGACTTCTGGATGCTAAAAGCAGCATAAGCTTATCAGGTGGTGGGAATACGAATGGCCTGTGTCAAAGGCTTTTATTTGCTTCACGTGGGTTTTGGATTCCCATACAAGTCTATTGGCATGTGAAATCTGCTTAAAGTGGAAAAAAAAAAAAACCTAACCAAAGTTATTCTTTAAAACACTCCCCACGCCATCCAACCCCTTTTCCTACCTATTCTATCCATCCTGCATACCCTGTGTTTAAAGAAAAAAAAAAATGTACTTGACTTTTTTTTTTTATTCTAGTCCAGTCTGGTGATCCTGCAACTCCTGTGTCAGTAAGCTGCTGCAGAGGAGAGGCAGGATTGCGGACAACGGCTGGGCCATGGTAACTTATGGGTGATGCCACAGCTCCTGGAATTCACTGCTGTTGTCAAGCACTCCCAGAAACTGAAGGGTTTCACGTGACTGGACCAAATTTAAAAAAAAGAGGAGTACCTGGATCTTTTTTACACAGGGTCTACAGGATAGGTAGGAAGAGGGTCTACAGGATAGGTAGGAGGTGGGGAGAGGGAACATTTTTAAAATAGTGTTAGGCTTTTCTTGCACTTTTAAGCAGGTCAGTGCAGGTCAGAAAGAGATCTATCAATGAAATCTGAACTGATGCCATTTAGACCAACCCAAAGCCTATTGACACACAGGCCCTAATATGCTCTATCTTGTTCTGGTTTGGTGGAACTCAAAGCATTGAAGGGAGAAAAAGGATTACAACTTGGAAGAAAGCATCTTCAAAAACAAGTCAGCTGTGACAGCACCCTTGTTGTCTTAGTAGGCTCCCTTTAAAACACTGTGTAATGGCTGCTGCAGATGTCCTGGCCCAAGAGTTAAGCTGGCTATAGACGGTTCTAATCTGGGCCCGTTCAGCAGGAATCGGCCCAGATTCGATCCATGTGTGGTCATGCTGAATGTACCTAAGCTGATCAATTGATCATTCAGCTTGGGTGCAACCAGCCTGTTGGATTAGCAATAATCACTGTGTTCTCCCAGGCGTGGATGGCTTCCCGTGGTTGCAGGAAAGAAATTTGCACCGTCTATGGCTTGCCTTAAGCCTAGTATGCACAGGCCGAATGTTAGGTGAAATTTGCCTGTGTGTACTGCCGCCGGTTGTCGAAGGGGCGTGACCAAAAAGGTCTGTCGACCGGCTCCCATTCAGCGCATTCAGCCAATGGCCGCCCCCATGTCCGAACACAATAGAACAGAAGGGTAGATCGCTGTACTAATGTCAGATTGTTAGTACAGCCGCTCCAACTTGAGCTGTCCGTTTTTTGTTCTGTTCAGCCCACTGGGTTGAATGAAAAAAAAAAACTATTAGTGTGCTAGGCTTTAGTCACCTAGTCCTAGATCATTATTGGAACTCCCGGATACAATATAATCTGTTATTTGGCTACCCATTGAAGCATCAGCAGGTTGACCTTTTTAATTGCTCGAAGGCATCCTTGTCACAGCACAGGATGTTTTAGATAAGCATCATACTCCTTGATCTGTCAACCTGGGCATTGCTTTGGTGGCCTTGCTTTTCTCTTCAGCTACTGCAGAAGCTTACAGAAGGCTTTGTTAGTGGTTCTGAACAGAAGTCAGCACTCTCTTGGCATAATTTTCGAAAGTTGTGTATATGATTTGGAAGCTGTAAAGTACGCCAGCCAAAAATATTTGGCTTATGTCCTACCTGGACCTTTACCAGACTGTTGTAATTGCAAGTAAATTGGGCTGTGAGCTGTGATTTACCTGCATACAAATCCATGTAATACCGTTGGCATATTTCTGAGGTTTCAATTCATTGCCAGAAATCTCTAGTGACCTCAGAATCGCCCCAAATTGTAAGCCTTCACGACCAGGTCCCTCAGAAATTTTGGATTATGGTTTGTACCAATGTTCTTGTTTTCAGGATAAGCGATCTTTATTGGAGGCTTATAAACAGACAAAAACAAAATCATTTATTAAGATGCGTGTACATATCCGTAGAAGTATGTTTATGTGATGTTGACTTTGTTCCAAGGTTCGTTATTACTTGAGGTACTTAGATGTCTCAATTCTATTCTGTCTTTTATACTGCTGTGATGCCAAGTACACTGAGGTGCCTGTGTAAATAAAAATGAACAGTACAAAAAGAAATAAGAATGTTGAGTCTTTGTTTTATTTATTATGTTTAAAGTAGAATTCCGGGCAACCATAACTTATCTAAAAAATACTCCCTACTTCCTCCTAACACCAATGCTTGCCTGCGTAGGAAAGAAATGTATTCTTGCCTTTTTTCGTGCAGTTCCAGTCCAGTCACATTTTCTTCCGTGTGGCAGCCAGCGGCCAGCTACAAGGAACAGGAGAAAGTGCTCAACGAGGGCTGGTAATGCCTGAGCGGTGGCGTCACCCATAGGCTTGTTATGGCCCATCTGCTGTTAGCGTTCCAACTTCTCCCCTGCAGTGGTGCTGGCTGCGCCAGGGTAGTCGGACTGGAACAGCATGAATATAGTTGAATATATACCGTATATACTCGAGTATAAGCCGACCCGAGTATAAGCCAAGGCCCCTACTTTTACCACAAAAAGATGGGAAAAATTGACTTGAGTATAAGCCTAGGGGGAGAATGCAGGGTGGCAGGCATGGTACAGGAGAATGCAGGGTGGCAGGCATGGTACAGGAGAATGCAGGGTGGCAGGCATGGTACAGGAGAATGCAGGGTGGCAGGCATGGTACAGGAGAATGCAGGGTGGCTGGCATGTTACAGGAGAATTCAGGGTGGCAAGCATGGTACAGGAGAATGCAGTGTGGCTGGCATGTACAGGAGAATTTAGGGTGGCAAGCATGGTACAAGAGGATGCGGGGTTGCGGGCATACTAGTGGCTGTGTTTCACTTACCTGTTCCAGAGGCGCCTTTTTTTAAAAATGGCGCCGCCCGGCGCAGACACGTCATTGGGTGCACGCCGCCGCCGCTCGGGAAAGCTGGTATACGTTCGGCTATTCCCGGCCTGTCCCGAGCGGTGGCGGCGCATGCGCGGTGACATGTATACGCCGGGCGGTGCCATATTTAAAGCGGAGTTCCGGGCACAGATGTGATTTTTCAATAAGCATACCCCCGGGACAGTCAGGGCTAGCACATTCCACAATGGAGAAATAGCCTCTGATCTGTCCCGGTTCGCACTTACCTTTTAGAAGAAATACTTCTTCCACAGCGTTTCCATCTCTCTTGTGGGCAGCTGAAGCCGGCGCGGTCCTCTTCTGCGTCTTCTTCCGCGTCTTCTTCTCCCAGAATGCGCCGCACCGGCCCCTCTCGTCACTTCCGGTGCGGCGCCGCATTCCTAAACAGCCTCTGGGCATGCCCAGAAGCTGTTTAGCAGGGGAATGCGGCGTCGCCCGGAAATGACGTGCGGGGCCGGAGCTGGTGCCGTCGCGATGATTCCTGGGAGCTGAACGTCATAGCTCCCAGGAATCAATGCGCGGAACTCCGCTTTAAATCTTAAACACGTCGGAGCGGCCGGGAACTTTTTTTTTTTTTGTTGACTCGAGTATAAGCCGAGGGGGACGTTTTCAGCAAAAAAAAAATGTGCTGAAAAACTCGGCTTATACTCGAGTATATACGGTATATTTATATTTGCATCTTTGTTATGGCATTAATCCTGTTCCACACTTCAGGGTGTGTGGAATAGCGTGTCCCCTGTTGAACGCTGTGGTTCCTACTGCCAACTCTCACGTCACTAATATTTCTTGTAGTGACCAGGGGTCAGCAGAAGGGGTCCCCCCCCACAGGACTACTTTCTCTTACGTCCTCCGACAGTCGCCGCCTCTTCATATTCGTTACATATGGGGTATTAGACTTTGCTCCGAAGGAGTAGCTAGGCAACAGAATATGTTAACAATAAAGCTTTTAACATATCCCACCCTCAAGGGGTGGTCCCCTCAGTCAATACCCTCCTACTTCCTGCAACCATATCTCAGTTTTAATGTCTAGCTTGTCAGGAGTGGCTGGCTCTCTCTGTGCTGGGACTTTCTGTCCCAGACTCTTTCTTCTTTTTAAAATTTTGTTTGAGTTTTCTCTCTACCTTTACTTAGCTGTTATTTTGTCAGCGTTAGTTAGTTCTTCGGATGAAGAGGATCATGCGGACTGGGTCTCGGGCTGATCCCCCTGGTCGCAGGTCGTGGGTCAGTGGCTTCCCAGTCTGCCATCGAGCGTTCAGCCAGGTAACGCTCCTGGCACAGTGAACGACCCATCCCTGTTCGGTGCAGGGATGATTGGTGAGGTGGCTACCTCACTGGACGCTGTGCGGTTTCTTAACCCCCATTGTGTGCGTCTTGAATGCGACTCTCCCTGCCTCATGTGCAGCGGTTTGTTCGCCTGTGCGGGTCCCCCACGCCATGTGAGGTAAGTGTATTTATGTGGGGACCTGTCTGTCTGGGGGGGTGTCAGTCTGGGACTGTGTAACCTGCCTCTATTCACACTGCTTGTCTCCCTATCTCTCGGCTGCATGCTGTGGGCTGCAAGGGGGGGGGGGGGGAGCTGTATGACACTGTGTGTGTGTCAGACTGGTCAGTGTGAGAAGCTGTGTGCTGTGGGGCATGTTTTTTTGGCATGTTTGGGCATATACAGCGATCGCTGCGGCGATCTGACATGTATTCTGATTTTGGAATATAATGTGTGTTTTAATGCACTGTGGAGCGGCGGTTTCGGCGCCAAACGACGCCATTTTGCCTACACTCGCTCCGGCCACATGTTTTACATGCATGGCGGCCATTTTCTTGTAGCCTCCATAGGCTTACATGGAGCGCCCTGGCAGCATCACTTCCTCTTTCCAGGAACACAGATCGAGGCAGCAGCAGCGGCGAGGGTCTCCTCAGGTTTTATCCTTCTGTTTCTTGCTATCCATTGCCTGTGTTCAGTTTGCATATTCCCTGTGGGGGTCTTATTGTGCTCGAGTGTGGTGCGGTGGGCTGCGCTTGCCGCGCTTGCTTAAAAGGGACAGTTAACCCTTTGTTGTCTGGCATTACAGGGGCAATGGATTCTCAGGAGGGCAAATTTCCTACAGCTTTGGTGGAAAGCCAGGGGACCGCTGTTTCCCTCCCAGGGGGGGATTTAGCCACTATTGTGGCTGGCCTTGCTGCTCAGGTGCAGATGCTGGTGGCTGCTCAATCTACTAAAAGGCCCAGAGTTGCTCTTTCCTCTGATTCTGAGGGTGAAGGTGATGGGGCTGTTATGGCGGGGGCCTCCTTATCGGGGTCCCGCTCCTCTCTTGATCTAGTGGGGTCTGAGGTGGAGGCTGAAGTTGAGGGGGTTGATAATTCTCCCCCTGGCTCGCCTGAAGAGCTTGCAATCATGGATGAGTTGATTGCTTCCATTAAGCAAACGCTGCGTTTGCAGGACGAAGTGTGTCCCCCCGCTGCCTTGGCGGCTTATGGGACGCAGAGAAAACGCAGGACGCCGCAGGTTTTTCCCTGCAATGATGATTTTCAGCGCGCTGTTAAGGATCAATGGCGCAATCTGCGCAAACCTTTTGCGGTACCAAGTAGATTCAAGCTGCGTTATCCTTTTTCGCCTTCCACTGATGAAAGGTGGTGTGTGCCTCCCCCAGTGGATCACGCAATTGCGGTTTTGAACAAAGCCACTGCGATTCCTGCAGAGGATTCCCCTGTGTTCCGTGATGCCACGGATAGGAGACTGGAGTCTCTTGCCCGTCATACTTATTCTGTTACGGGTTCTATGCTTAAGGCTCTGTTTGCTTCTCTCATGGCGGCCCAGGCGATCGCAAGTTGGACGCAGATGCTTAGGCGCGTCCTAGTGGCCGACTCGGCCTCGCCGGCGACCCTGGATATGGTGGATCAAATCCACCAGGGTGTCATGTATCTGTGTGATGCGGACCTGGACCTGGTTCCGTTGGCTGCACGTGTGCACAGCGTGGCGGTGTTGTCTCGCCGCCTGGTTTGGTTAAAATGTTGGTCGGTGGACCAATCTTCACGTAAGACCTTAGCCAATCTACCTTATGATGGGTCTCGCCTTTTTGGGGAGTCCCTGGATGTGTTGATTAAGGGGATCACCGGGGGTAAGAGCACTCTCTTGCCCCATTTCCCCAAGGCTAAGGGGGCTTCTGGGAAGAAGCATGCTAATTTTCGGCCCCCTCAGGGGTCCTTTCGTGCCTTTCGGCCGCACTACAAGGGCAAACCGTTCAAAGGTCAAGGCTCTCAGAAGAAGCCCTGGTCTGGTAAACAGAAGTCCGGCCAATCCGGATCTGCAGCCCATAACAGTTCGGCCTGAAGGGGAGCCCTCACCCAGTTTTGGGGTGGGGGGACGCTTGCTCGGTTTTCTTCAGCCCTGGTTGGCCCGTGTGCGGGACAGGTGGGTTCAGGAAATCGTTCGATCTGGTTACAAGATCGAGTTTCTCTCTCGGCCGGAGAGCAGATTTTTTCCCTCAAATCTTCAGCTGTCTCCAGAGCGTTTGCGGGACCTGCACCTGGCGGTGCGGGACCTGAGGGCTCAGGGAGTGGTGGTTCCGGTGCCTCATCGGGACAGGTTTCGGGGGTTTTTATTCCAATCTGTTCACCGTGCCCAGAAAGGAGGGCAAGGTTTGTCCAATTCTGGACTTGAAGGCTCTGAACCGCTCTGTGCGGGTTCGCAAGTTCCGCATGGAATCCCTGCGGTCGGTGGTGGCTGCCCTGGTTCCGGGGGAATTCATGGCCTCCATCGATTTGAAGGATGCGTATCTTCACATCCCCATTTTCGAGGGTCACCAGAGATACCTTCGTTTTGCCATTGCGGAAGATCACTACCAGTTCGTGGCGTTGCCCTTTGGACTCGCCTCGGCTCCGCGGGTCTTCACCAAGGTGCTTGCACCGGTTCTGGCATTGTTGAGGGCCCAGGGCGTTTCTGTCCTGGGCTATCTGGACGACATTCTGGTTCGGTCTGCGACCAGCCAGGGTCTGGAGAAGGACCTGTCTGTCACGATGCAAACTCTGCAGGAGTTTGGTTGGACGATAAATTTTCCAAAGTCGACACTGAGTCCGTCTGTTCGTCTTCCCTATCTGGGAATGATTCTGGACTCGGTGCAGGCGAAAGTCTTCCTGCCGGAAGACAAACTCAGGACTCTCCAGGAGGAAGTCAGGTCCCTCAGGGATGTTCCGCACTCGTCTCTGCGGACGTGTATGAGATGTCTGGGATTGATGGTCTCGGCCTTCGAGGCGATTCCATTCGCCCAGTTTCACACGCGGGGTCTCCAAGCGGAGATCCTGTCCAGGTGGGACGGGCGACCTCAATCTCTGGATCTTCAAATCTCGTTGAGTCCTCGCACCAGAGGAAACCTTCTGTGGTGGCTCCAGTCCCCGTTGGTGTCCGGGGGCAAGTCGTTTCGTCCGATCTCGTGGACGGTAATCACCACGGATGCCAGCCTGTCGGGCTGGGGTGGTGTTCTGTCCGCCCAGGGAACTTGGTCGGAGGGGGAGTCTTCCCTTCCGATCAACATTCTGGAATTGCGTGCGATAAGTCTCTGTCTTCATCGCTGGACGGACCGGCTGCAGGGCTGCCCGGTTCGGGTGCAGACGGACAATGCCACGGCGGTGGCCTACATCAACCACCAAGGGGGCACCAGGAGTGCCCGAGCGGCTCGAGAAGTGGCCGACATTCTGTCTTGGGCCGAGACTCATGTCCCGGCGATAACGGCAGTTCACATTCCGGGGGTGGAGAACTGGCAGGCGGACTATCTGAGTCGCCAGACCCTGGATCAGGGGGAATGGTCTCTCCACCCGGCTGTCTTTCAGATGTTGTGCGCGAAGTGGGGTCTTCCAGATGTGGACCTGTTCGCGTCTCGTCTCAACTACAAGGTGAGGAGGTTCGTGGCAAGGACGCGCGACCCTCGGGCAGACGCGTCGGACGCGTTAGTGGCCCCGTGGCAGCAGTACAGGCTGATGTACGCGTTTCCACCGATTCAGTTGCTGTCCAGGTTCCTTCGCAGGTTACACTCGGTACGCAACACGGTGATTCTTGTGGCACCGGACTGGCCTCGCCGGTCCTGGTACGCAGACCTCGTGAATCTGGCGGTCGACGCCCCGTGGCGTCTGCCTCTTCGAGACGATCTACTGTCTCAAGGACCGATATACCATCCTGCTTTACAGTCGCTGGCTTTGACGGCCTGGCTGTTGAGACCGAGGTCCTGAAGGAGAGGGGTCTCTCTCCAGAGGTCGTTCATACTTTGATCAATGCGAGGACGTCTTCCTCAGGGAAGGTTTATTATCGTACTTGGAAGGCCTATTTTGCCTGGTGTGAGTCCAGGGGGTTCTCACCCCGCACGTACTCGGTTTCCCGTGTGCTGTCTTTCCTTCAAACGGGTGTTGATCAGCGTTTGGCGCTGGCTACGATAAAGGGTCAGGTGTCTGCACTGGCCGTTCTGTTTCAACGTCCCGTGGCTTCCAATTCCTTGGTTGGCACCTTTGTTCAGGGTGTGCGGCATCTGGTCCCCCCTAGGCGGGATCCTCTGCCCCCTTGGGACTTGAATCTCGTTCTATCTGTGTTACAACGTGCTCCTTTTGAACAGATCAGGGAGATCTCGTTGTCTATGTTGTCCAAAAAGGTCGCCTTTTTGGTGGCGATCACTTCGGCTCGCAGAGTGTCGGAGCTGGCGGCTTTGTCCTGCAAGTCTCCGTACCTGGTTATTCATTTGGATAAGGTGGTCTTGCGACCTAATCCTTTGTTCCTTCCGAAACGAGTTTCGGAATTCCATCTTAATGAGGATATTGTCTTGCCTTCGTTGTGCACGAAGCCTAAACATCCAAGGGAGGTGAGATTGCATTCTCTGGATGTTGTTCGGGCGATAAGGGTTTACCTTAAATCGACTGAGTCTTTTCGAAAGACGGACTCCTTGTTTGTTCTTCCAGAGGGTCCTCGGAAGGGCATGGCGGCTTCGGCCTCTACCATCGCCAAATGGATCAGGCAGACCATTGAACAGGCCTATGCTTTGCAGGGGAAGGTTCCCCCTGTGCCTGTGAAGGCGCACTCTACTAGATCTCTGAGTACGTCTTGGGCCTGTCGTCATGGGGCTTCTGTAGCCCAGGTGTGTAAGGCGGCGACTTGGTCGACCGTGCACACTTTCACAAAATTCTACAAAGTAGATGTTCAGGCATCGGCGGATGCTTCCTTTGGCCGCAAGGTTCTTAGTGCGGCTGTTCCCTAGGGTCCCTTGTTGGGGACTCCTGGCTGTTGGGATAAGTTTTGTATCCCCTGGTTTTTTGTCTTTTCTTGGGTTGTTGCTCCTGTTGAGCACTTGTTTTTTGCTGTTGCCCAGCTGGTTTCCTTCCTTTGGTAAGGTTCCTTTCTTTGATGCGGAGACTGCGTTGCCTTTCGGCGCGGATGCGTTTCCCACCCCTCATGTTTGCACTGCTTTGGGACGTCCCCATATGTGACGAATATGAAGGGGCGGCGACTGTCGGAGGACGTAAGAGAAAACGGAATTTTTGTAAAATCTTACCTGTAAAATTCCTTTCTCTGAGTCCTCCGACAGTCGCCGCCCCCGCCCCTCTTTTGGGGTTTGATTGTATACTCTACTGCTATTCCACTAAAACTGAGATATGGTTGCAGGAAGTAGGAGGGTATTGACTGAGGGGACCACCCCTTGAGGGTGGGATATGTTAAAAGCTTTATTGTTAACATATTCTGTTGCCTAGCTACTCCTTCGGAGCAAAGTCTAATACCCCATATGTGAAGAATATGAAGAGGCGGCGACTGTCGGAGGACTCAGAGAAAGGAATTTTACAGGTAAGATTTTACAAAAATTCCGTTTTTAATAAACTGAGAAATGTTATAGTTAAATCAACTACATTTGAATGTTACTATATTATACGAAGATCAGGCCTGATATGACGAAGTCTAAGAGACTGCTTACTATACCTGGCCTTTATCTTCTGCAATATGATCCAATCTGCGAAATGAAGCAGAAAGTTGATATTCTGGTCCAAGAAGCACAAAGCCTTGTATGATTGTCTGTTCTTGTTCATATCAAAATGACTGGAATACAAGCAAAGTGATTATATTTTTGTTGGCTGTAGCCCTTTTAAAGCAGATCTCCAGTCCAACAAAAATTGAGCTAGGTCCCCACCTCCCTCCCAGGTCGCTGTCCATTAATTTTGGTTACCTTTCAGATACTTTTTTAAATTTCTCTCTTGATTTTAAAAGTTTTTAGTTGACTGCTTTGATCAATTCTATACTCCTCTTTCTCTACTGTCTGTCCAGGGAGCAGCTTGATGGCATCATCACCATCCCTGGGACCACATGTCCGATAACTCCTTACACCTCTAGCTGTAGGGGATGTTGCATCCCCCCTTGTTTGGGTGTGATAAGTTCCGCTATGAACTCCTTTCACATGCTCATACAAAAGAGGGCTAGTGCAGGGAGCAATGTATAAAATCACTGTCAGTAGGAGTTATAAGTTGGAAAACTTTGAACACAACTCCACCACTAGTAACGCCCACTTGCCATGTCAGGATAGTTGCTACATCATGCCTGGAGAGCTACAAGGGGCATGTCAACAATTGTAGGAGTAGTTTGGAAATTATGCGAGATGATTGCTGTCACTCAGAAAATTCTACTATAGACACTGGTGTAGAGGGAATGAAAGTGAGGAGGAAATCAAGGATGGAAGTCCCCTTACCAACCAGGCAGACAGGTTTAATTCCCCTGAACAGTAACCAGTGCTGAATCCATTTCAATAGGTATGCTTTTTAGCCATTTGTATAGGCCGTAGTGCATGGCAGAACACTCCTTTTAAAAGTACATGTCCATTTTGGCTTCCAATAGTTTGACTTGCATCAAAGTCTGTAGTGGATTTTCTTTGTCCACTATGCTGTATTGACCACGTTGGCTCCAGGAAGGTTTTGCCCCCTTAATGACCAGGCCATTTTTCGATGCGGCACTGCGTTGATTTAACTGACAATTGTGTGGTCGTGCCACGCTGTAACAAAATAAAATTAATGTGCTTTTTTTCCCCCACAAATAAATCTTTCTTTTGGTGGTATTTGATCACCTCTGCCGGGTTTTTTTTTTTTTTTTTTTTTTGTGATCTAAACAAAAAAAGAACCACAAATTTGAAAAAAAAAATATATTTTTTTTTACTACCTGCTATAAAACATACACAATAAAAAAAATTGTAAAAATCAAATGTTGTTCATATAATTTAGGCCAATATGTATTCTGCTACATTTTTTTGGTAAAAAAAATCCTAATAAGTGTATATTGATCGGTTTGCGCAAAAGTTTTAGCGTCTACAAACTAAGGAATAGATTTATGGACTTTTTATTTTTTATTGTTTTTACTAGTAATGGCGGCGATCAGCGATTTTTAGCGGGACTGCGACATTGCGGCGGACAAATCTGACACCGAGTGACGCTTTTTGGGGACCAGTGACACCAATACAGTGATCAGTGCTAAACAAAATGCACTGTTACTGTATAAATGACACTGCCAGGGAAGGGGTTAACACCAGGGAGGTGATCAAGGTGTTAAGTGTGCTCATAGGGAGTGCTTTCTAACTCTAGGAGGAGTGGATGCACTAGCAGAAAAGAGAGATCTGTGTTTCAGCTTAGCTGAAACACAGGATCTCTCTCTTCCTCTGTGACAGAACGGCGGGCTGCCTGTCATTCCGCCAAATGATCGGCAGGTCCCGGCGGCCATCACAGTCGCTGGACCCGCTGATTGGCTCCCGCTGTGTCCAGTCACAGCGCACACCCCTGAAAACCCGTGCACAAAATCACGTACATGTATGTAATTTTGCGCAGCCGGGCTGCCCTGCCGCAGTATATATTCGGCAGGTGGTTCGCAAGTAGTTAAAGCAGTAGTAAAGTGCTGGCCCCCTGCAAGTTAAATGGCATAATCTGGCCCCCCTGCATAGTAAATGGAATGCATCGCATACTAGCACATTATGACAGACTCTACCTGTAAAGCAGATCCCTCCAGAGGTGCGCTGTCACCACTCTCATGGCTTTCTTCTTCAGACTGTCTTCCTTCCAGGTTCACAGGCTCTGGTCGTTGGCCATTGGGTGAACCACGGCCATCTCATTCCTGCACATGGACACGGGAGTCACTGTCATGGCACAGGACTCTGGATTGACGGGACATTGGGTGCCCTCAATTCAGAGCTCAGGGCGCATGTGCCAGTGAGGTCCCCAGCTACAAAACCTACATATTTCCTAAATGGTGCAGGTTCAGGAGATAATCATTTTACCTACAGGTAAGCGTTATTATAAGTCTACCTGTAGGTACAGGTGACAAAGCAGAGTTTACTACTGCTTTTAAGTTTATAAATGGTCCATATAGTGAACTTGGTGTAGTTATTCACTCCAAGGTCATCACAGAGAACAAGGGGGCAATCTTTACGTCTCGGGGGGGGGGGGGTCTGGAGATTTGTCTCCAAATACGGAAAGATTTCTTCACAGTAAGAGCTGTGAAAATGTGGAATAGACTCCCTCCAGAGGTGGTTCTGGCCAGCTGAGTAGATTGCTTTAACGAAGGCCTGGATTCTTTCCTGGGTGTACATTATATAACTGGATACTAATATTTATAGGTAAAGTTGATCCAGGGAATATCCAATTGCCCCTTTGGAGGATCAGGAAGGAATTTTTTCCCTGCTGTAGCAAATTGGATCACGCTTTGCTGGGGGTTTTTCGCCTTCCTCTGGATCAACTGCGAGTATAGGATTGTATTTATTTATTTTTTTATTGGTTGCACTAGATGGGCTGTGTCTTTTTTCAACCTGACTAATGATGTACTTCCACTGGAATCGCAGTGGGTGGCTGGCTGCGAAGCCTCAAGGATTGTTTTTTTTTTTTTTTTTTGATGGAACTAGACGGACTTATTTTTTTTTCAACCTGACCAACTATGTAAGTGGTGCTTTTTCCAAAAGCAGTTTTTGTAACATCAGAACATTTCTACCCAAAGCGTATACAAACCAAAAAGCAGAAGATAAATATATTGTAGCTTACCAGTTCTTACATGAGTTGGCTGCATTCACTTTCTGTTTCAGACTTGGAGCCCTTACACATGGGGCAGGTTCCGTTAGAGCAGGGATCCTCAAACTACGGCCCTCCAGCTGTTGCAGAACTACACATCCCATGAGGCATTGTAAAACGCTGACATTCACAGACATGACCAGGCATGATGGGAGTTGTAGTTCTTGAACAACTGGAGGGCCATAGTTTGAAGACCCCTGCGTTAGAGTCTGCTCAGTGGGGAATCTGTCTGGTGATCCCCGCTAAGCAGGTGGATGACTGGTTCGTGTCCGCTCCACTTATACAGAGCGGACACAGACACAGCTCGCTCTTCTCTAAGGGCGGTCAAATGTAAACAAATAGCTTGTCAGTTTACACCTGACTGCCATCCGATCTGCCAGATGGATGGGGATTCGTCCCTCCACAGAGGAGACTGGAGGGTGAGATTTGTCCGCTTGTGTGAAAAAGCCCATTATTTTCTCTTTTCTTGACCGGATAACCTTACAAGCAACGTCTGTTCCTGGTTTGAGGGGTGATGGGATTGGTAGTTTACACAAGGAAAGATAACCGTGTGTTTGGTTCTGGTTCATCTTACAACAAATGACAATGGGACTTGATTTCTAGTAAGAACAAAAGGTATTTTCTTTCTGTACTTATTAAAATAATTATTTTCCTGAAAAATAACACATGCAGCCACCAGATCTAAGGGCTGGTTTGCTGCAATATGTTATAGTACATTTTTGTTATTGCCTTTACTCATCTTTTAATTGGCAGACGCTAAAAGGAATCGCCTAATGATTTTTCAACTTGGCAGCTCAGTGTCCTAGCAGTTGGCTCCCCTCTATTGCGATTATTATGTGCCCATATATGTTCAAATCGCTGCACTACCGTTCACTAAAGGTTGCTAAACTGACATTCGCTGTTAACAGAAACCACCTGGTGTATGCATATGCCTTCCATTTTTCCTGAATCACTTCTATGTATTTCACGGACTCCAGAATCCAAAGTGTGCGGCACATCAGATCTATCTTTTCATGTTCAGTGAACATGTGCTAAGTAGCGCATATGCAGGGATTTACCCCCTCCTTCCAATGTCTTCATTACCCTTTCTACCCAGAAAGCCGATGCCATCTTTGACCAAGCATCATCCAGGGTTGTCCCAATCATGTAAATCCTTCTGCTTGGGCTTCTGCCTCTTGCCTTGTGACAATGTCATAGAGTGATCACTGGGGGAGAAGAGACTGAGGATACCTTCCTCTTGCTTGCAGCAGACTAACAATAATATTGTTCTCCTAGACTTGCCTCTCAATTTAGGTACTGTCCCTTGATTGAAGTCACTGGAAAGTTCTTTTTTTTTGCTCCAAGTTGGTTCTCTGATTTGTGTTTCCACGTTTTATCCTCCATGCACACTAGCATTTTTGTAAGCTCCCAGAAGCTGTTATTAGCATTTTTTTCTCCTAGAAGCTAAATAGTGTTATCCTATGTGTCCATGCACACTACTTTAGGCTATTAGCACTTTTGAGCTTTAGCATCTAGGAGCAGAAAAAAAAAAATTGTAGAGTTTCTTTGAGCGTTTTACCAGCAGAAACACTCCTAAGCGCTCCTAAATGCTACTAAGTGTTTTTTTTTTTTAGCTTTATTTTCCTTTTTTTTTTTAACCACTTAAGCCCCTGAAGATTTTACCCCCTTCCTGACCAGGCCCCATTTTGTGATTCAGCACTGCGTGACTTTAACAGACAATTGCACGGTCGTGCGACGCTGTACCTAAACTAAATTGATGTCCTTTTTTTTTCCCCCACAAACAGGGCTTTCTTTTGGTGGTATTTGATCACCTGTGCGATTTTTACTTTTTGCGCTATAAACAAAAAAACGCGTAAATTTTGAAAAAATTACAATATTTTTCACATTTTTTTTTTATATGAAATTCCCCCCAAAAAATGTAAAAATCAAAATTCTTTAACATTTTAGGCCAATTTGTTTTCTGCTACATATGTTTGGTAAAAAAAATCGCAATAAACGTATTTTGATTGGTTTGCGCAAAAGTTATTGCGTTTACTAACTAAGGGAAAGATTTATGTCATTTTTTGTGTTTTTTTTTTTTTTTAACGAGTAATGGCGGCGATCTGCAATTTTTTTTGCGGGACTGCGACATTGTGGCGGACAGATCGGACCCTTTACTGACATTTTTGACACTATTGGGGGTACCAGTGACGTTACTACAGTAATCAGTGCTATACATATGCACTGTTACTGTAAAAATGACACTGGCAGGGAAGGGGTTAACTTTATTGGTGATCAAGGGGTTAAGTGTGTCCCTAGGGGCGTGCTTCCTACTGTAAAGGGGTGTGGCTAGTGATGTAACCACAGAGACATACGATCCTACATAGCAGGATCGTATGATCTCTGCTGTTACACCAGGGAGAATGACAGGTGGCTTTGTTTACATTAGCCGTCTGCCTTTCTCCCTGTCCAGCGGACGATCGTGAGTGGCCGGCGGACATGTTAGGGAAGGAGCGGGGGTGGGAGCGCGCCCCCGGCGGCGCGCGCTCGCCCCCTAGAGGCTCAAAGGCTAGCGACGTAGCCCTACGTCACTTTGCCTGTGAGGGGCTGACTGCCGCAGTAAATATACTGTGGGCGGTTGGCAAGTGGTTAAAGGAACTGCAAAAACTCTAATAAAACGCTAACGCTCCTAAAACACTGCAAAAAGCTATTACCAGTGATTTTTCCAGCATTTTTTTAGCTTTAAAAAGAACGCTAGTGTTCATGGAGCCTAACAATACAATGTGTGTCTGAGCGAGTTCTGATATAGTACCTTGCATACTTTCCGATTCTTCATTTTGATGGCAAAGGAAAGTAAATTGGAAAAAATACAGGGAAAAAATAATGCTCAGTGTGGCGCTACCATCCTTTCTAAGGTTTAGTAAATTTCTCTGGGGGTCCAGCAAGACCCCACAGCTGCTAGTTAGCACCCTCTAGAACAGTCTTTTTCAACCAAAGTGCCTTGAGGTTTCTTCAGGGGTGCCTTGGCAAAATGGAAAAAAAAAATCAAATTTGTATACAAGCCAACAGGTGGATCAAGCCTACCTTTTAGTTGCACAAAGCCACATTATGTACAATTATAACTTTCTAGACACTGGCATCCTAACAACCAATGGTAACACCGCACTGACGAGGCTGCACTGGGGGACACTGCGCTGGCGAGGCTGCATTGGGGGACACTGTGTTGCCTTCACAGCATCTTTGTTTGACCCTTATGTGCCCCTCTCCCTCAGCACTGGGGGTGTATTAGCTGACTGGTGGAGAGAAATTGAGGGAGAAGAGAAACATTGGAATACTAGTCAGTGCCAGTATGCAAAAGTGTATTTGCTTTGGAAGAATAAATCTCCTCTAATGTTGGGTTTCCTATGTTTGTGGATATTGCTTCATTATGTAAAGCTATTAGAACATTTTTTTTACATTTTAGAATGAGGTTCCTCGAGACTGTCCTTAATTTTAAAGGGTGCCTCGAATAGAAAAAGATTGAGAAACGCTGCTCTAGAACCACAAACCACCCATTACATTAGAACTTCTCTCCGTAAGGTTCAGCGCTCCTACATCACAATAAAAACGCCACAGATCTAAAAAGTGGAAGAAAAGTCTGACTTTATCAGTTTACTTGCTTTGGGCCAATGACCCAAGTATGTGAACAAGTGGGTCAGCTTGACAGCCAGGTAACAGACATTAATGGAATGAGGTTAACCACTTGCCGGCTACTCACAGTATATTTACTGCGGCAGTCAGCCCCTCACAGGCAGAGCGACGTAGGTCTACGTCGCTAGCCTGTGAGGCTCTGGGGAGCGAGCGCGTGCCGCCGGAGGCGCGCTCCCACGCGGTCACGGACCCCCCACCCCCCCCCCCCCGCGCGTGTGACCGGCGGACCCGATGTCATTCGGCGATCGTCGGTGGAGAGGGAGAAAGGCAGGCGGCTAGTGTAAACAAGCCGCCTGTCATTCTCCCCTGTGTAGAAACAATGATCATATGGTTCTACTATGTAGGACCGTTGATCATTGTTCCTACACCTCAAGCCACAGCCAATCACAGTTAGAATCACGCCCCTAGGGACACACACAACCCCTCCCTCTCAAATAAAGTTAACCCCTTCACTGCCATTGTAATTTTACAGTAACAGTGCATATGTATAGCACTGATTACTGTAGAAATGTCACTGGTAACCCCAAAAGTGTCAAAAATGTCAGTCAAGGGTCCGATCTGTCCGCCGCAATGTCGCAGTACCGCAAAAAAAAAAAAAACGCAGATCGCCGCCATTACGCGTTAAAAAAAAAAACAACAAAAATGACAAAAATCTTTCCCTTTGTTAGTAAACGCGATAACTTTTGCGCAAATCAATCAAAATACGCTTTTTGCGATTTATTTATTTATTTTTTTTACCAAACATATGTAGCATATAACAAACATATGTAGCATAAAAAAAATTTAGATTTTTACATTTTTTTTTTTGGGGGGGGGGGGGGATTTCATATAAAAAAATGTGAAAAATATTGTTATTTTTGCAAAATTTACGCTCTTTTTTTGTTTATATCGCATGATCAAAAAATCGCACAGGTGATCAAATACCACCAAAAGAAAGCTCTGTTTGTGGGAAAAAAGGACGTCAAATTCGTTTTAGGTACAGCGTCGCACGACCGCGCAATTGTCCATTTTAAGTCACGCAGTGCCGAATCGCAAAATACCCCCTGGTCAGGAAGGGGGTAAAATCTTCCGGGGCTTAAGTGGTTAAAGGGTGCCTCGAATAGAAAAAGATTGAGAAACGCTGCTCTAGAACCACAAACCACCCATTACATTAGAACTTCTCTCCGTAAGGTTCAGCACTCATCATAATAAAAATTCCACATATCTAAAAAGTGGAAGAAAAGTCTGACTTTCTTATCAGTTTACTTGCTTTGGGCCAGTGACTCAAGTATGTGAACAAGTGGGTCAGCCTGATAGCCAGGTAACAGACATTAACAGAATGAGGTTAAGGGCTCATGCACACTGCAGCTCAAAGAAGCGGCTCCTACAGGCTTTTGAGCTTTTTTGAGCTCTCGTTTTTTGTGCCTGGAAACTCCATGTTAGACAATGTGTCTATGCACACTTTGGCTTTGTCAGGAGTTTACAGGCATGCTCTGTATGCTCTTACAGGCAGAAAAAACCCACCAAACTCGTGTTTTTGAGAGGAGCATGAAAAAGCTCAAAGAAGCTCGAAACTACACAAACACAAAAAAAGGAAAAAATAGCTGAGGGGAGAGTTTGTGAAAAAAAAAATGGCTAGGCACAAAAAAAGCTCAAAGTAGCTCAATAAAAACGTACAAGCTGCTTCAAGCTAAAATAAAAGCTGAAATGCCTGTAAGTGGCAGTTCACACTATTGCGATCACAGACATTGTATATGATTCGGAGCGCACTGCTCCTAAAGTCACATGCGATGTCTGTGCGGTGCAAGTTCAGCCATACAGTTTGTATGGCTGAATTCGCACCGCAATCGCAGTGAACACGCACAGGACCCTTTTTGGCCTGCAGCAGAATTGGATCGCATGGTGGTTCACACTAGTGCGATCCGATTCTGTGCGAACTGTCAGATTGCACTGCGATATGCGATCTGATCTGGGGGTGTCGTTAACTTTGAATTGACACCCCCAGCATATCGCATATGGCAGTGTGAACTGCCTGTGCTGCGGATGCGATGCGGGAACACGCAGTGTTCCCGCATCGCAATAGTGTGAACCGGCACTAAAAGCAGCTTTTTTTTTTTTTGAGCTGCAGTTTGCATGAGCCCCAACAATTGCGGCATCTGTGTCTGCTTCATGACAGGTCGGCTTTAGAAAATGTAATATGGGATCTCTTGCATTTATATTTGAGATGAGTTTGTCTGTTTTGTGTCCCAGCAACCAATTTGATTTTCACAGTGAAAGGAATCAATGAAAAAATTTGGAGTAGCTGCTTTTTGTAAGCAATACAGACTATCTGAGACCATTCTTCCCTCGGGCTCTTCCATGAAAGGTGCTCACTGCAGCCTTGGTGACAGTTGACTCGTTTTAGAGATAAGAGCCCATGTAATGTGACAAAGTACTGGGGCTGTCCTGTGTGAACAATGAAATTCTAGTGCAGGGTGAGGTTCAGCAGGAACTCATGGTGTGTCTGTCAGACGATTGATATGGCCATTGCCCCAGGCCTTCAAACTCATTTACCAGTCTTCCTGCTTCTTCCTATATTATGTGCTTCTCAATCTTTAGGCTGCATTTACACCTCTGTTTCTTTTTTATTGCAGTTGTATTTTTATGTGTAATTTCTGGCTTCTGGCTGCTGCATACAGCTGCCAATAATGCAGTATATTTTTCAGTACTACATTGTGTGTGTGTGTGTGTGTTGTTGTTGTTGTTGTTGTTGTTGTTGTTGTTGTTGTTGTGTTTTTTTTTTTAATTATTTTTATTATTTTATTTTTACGATGTATCCATATTCCTTTTTCTTATCCTCAGTAAACCTTTATTTTTATTCTTTTGTTTTACTAATCGAAACGGAGTTCTGTTGTGTTCTATGGGCCTGTACGTTATTATCACTAAAACCGCCATTAAATCCGTAAAATCTAAATGGACAAACGTAAGTCATTAAAGTGACTGTAAAGTCTTTTTTTCTTTTATTTTATTTTCTTCTCTTTTCTTTTTTTTTATTTAAAAAAAAAAAAAAAAGTTAGTTACCTCCTTTGTGGAGTTGGTTTTGCACAGGGCAGCCCGGATCCTCCTTTTTTTAGGTCCCTCTTTGCTGCCCTTGATCCCTCCCTCCTGTCGAGTTCACCCTACAGCAAGCAGCTTGCTTTAGGGGCACCCAAGCCGAGCTGCAGCTCTGTGTATCCATTCATACACAGAGCTGCCATTCAGCTCTGCCCCTCTCACTATCCTGATTGGCTAATGGACGTTGACAGATGTGTGAGCCAATGCTGTGTCTCAGCCAATCAGGAGGGAGAGTCCCAGATGGTCAAGGGACTCGTGGACATTGCTGGACAGAGATGGGGCTCAGGTAAGCATTAGGGGGTGCTTGGGTGACTGCTGCACACAGAAGGCTTTTTATTTGAATGCATTAGTGCCGGTTCACATTCTTGCGGCTGCGGCGATCGCATGTAATATCGGAGCGCACTGCTCCTTCATTACATGCGATCGGCTGTGCGGTGCGAATTCAGCCATACACTTTGTATGGCTAAATTCGCACTGCACCCGCACCAAAGTCACACATGACCCTTTTTTTCAGCCGCATGTGCCTCATCGCACTGTGCGATCCGATCCTGTGCGAACTGTAAAGATCGCACTGCGATATGCGATCAAACTGGGGGTGTCGTTAACATTTCATTGACACCCCCTGCGTATCGCATATGGCAGTGTGAACTGCCAAGGGTGTGTTTGCGATGCGGGAACAGGCTGCAAATTTGCAGCCTTCCCGCATCGCATAAGTGTGACCCGGCACTTAAAATAAAACACCTTCTGCCTTTACAACTCCTTTAATTTACACATGTATGCGTACAAGCACATGGAGAGGGGAAAAACATCCTATGGATTGCTGAGGGTTCTGTGCTGTCAGTGTGCTCACTGCATGCTCCCGCACAGTGACCAGTCTGTCATAGGCATTTCTAGGTCTCTAGTCCTGATTGGTAGCCGACGACTGTGCCGCCAATCACAGTGGTCATGTGATTAGAAAGTCGGTCATGACCCCTGGGCATAAAAAGACCCAATTAGAGGGACACCGGAGTTTGGCGGGAAGGGGTTGAGGACATATTCCATTATCTTTGCCGTATGGATCATCACCCTTTACTTTTTGTGTTAAATCCAGAATGTTTTGATTTTAGATGTCTATAGTACATGTTAAAGGCTCCATTTGTCTATTCTTTGTGTAAGGTTTATGTTGAGCTCATTGTAGCGAGTCTTCTTTGCAGATACTAGAAAATACTGTTGCTAGAGATAAATAACTAGGAAATAATGTCAAGTCAAAGATAAGATCCCCTGTCTCATTGTTTGACTTTCTGCTGGGCAATAGTGACTGTGTGGTGTTGATAAGGAAACGTACTGAGTAATTATATGGGATGTTCCTTCCAGTGATTCATCTGAGATGTGAACAGTTTTGTAGTTTATCTATTTCAGAGGTAGGCAATTCATGGTACGCCAATTGGGTGTAAAACTACCAATCCCAAAAAAACTAGTCAGCTCTGACTTTTTTTGTCTGGATGAAAAAAGAATACTTTCCCAAATTAATTCCCTTTTTTAAATTCAGTTTTCAACTTTTCGTTGTTTTCCAACATTACTTTGAATGGCCTGGCAGTTGTTTCATACTTTTTAGGAGGCGGTATGGACATGGATTTTCACAGGTCCTCAAAATGTGGATAAGGTCATTACTTGAGGCCAATTGGCCTGTATTTGTCACAAGGTGGATTTGATTTAAATCATGTCAATTTAATTTATTTAAAACACTAGTAAAAAGGCTTGATTTAAATCAGGCATGTCCAACCTGCGGCCCAGGGGCCACATGCGGCCCAGAACCCCAGGCAATGCGGCCCACTGCCCCCTGCCAATTTTTATTTATTTTTTGCTGGGGAGGAAGGAAGTCGGGTCGGGGGCATGGCCACAGCGACTTCCAACTAACGGTAGGCAGAGGCTGCCTTGAAGGGGAGGGGAGCATGTGCAGTGTTTCTGACTTACCACCATGACCACTTCAAATCACTGAAGTGGTCATGGTGGTTAGAGTGTTCCTTTAATATCTCTCAGAAGAAGTAAACCTCTGTATACTGATTCCATTTCATTTGATCATCCTCTAGTTGTGTTAAATTAGTGCGGGGGGTGCAGCGGCGTGGGAGGGGCGCGGCGCCATTTTATTACTTATATACCTTAACTATAGTATATATTTTATATGCGGCCCAAGAAAATTTCTCTACACTCAATGTGGCCCAGAGAAGCCAAAAGGTTGGACACCCGTGATTTAAATTATACTTTTTAAAGAGCAAGGACATCTCTGTCCATCTCTGTCCGGTCTCTGTCCATTTCTGTCCTGCAGCGGCTCCTCCTCTTACCCGCTGTTCACTCACTGACAGTCCCCTTCACTTTAATGAGACAGCTGATGATGCGGCAGTGACCAAACAAGGTGAGGGACATGGCAGCAGCATGTGAGTGGATGCCCGCTAACAGGCGCTGCCATGATGGATCTGAAATGAAAGGTGCTCTATAAATGTAAGGACTCATTCTTGCTGGTAGTGTGAAATTGTGTGAATGCATCAATGCAATGCATGTTATCTCAGCGTGCAGAGCTTGGATTCATTTAATGAGTTTACCAAAAATGTAAATATTGCAGAATATACAGCCTCATGCTACATAACGTAAGCTCCATTTCATGCTGAATAAACTACACTATTAATGTATCTTAAATAGAAAATTATCTTTTAGATAGATTTTTAATCCAAAAGCCTCTTTTTTTTTTTTTTGTCTATTTTTTTTTTCCACCCTGGTTTGTCAGCTCGCCACAAGAACTGGGATCCCCCAGAAAAGGACATTCACCCAAGGTGAGAAATCCAAGTGTATTCGGTCAAAAAGAACACAAATTAAAAATCCCTTGGAGTCAAAGATTTTATTGTTTTATTTTTTTATTTTTTTTATTGTTCAACTGGTTGCAATAAGCAGGGCAAAGGACAGCCAACACGTTTCAGGTGCCACATAATTCCCCTTCATCAGGGCAGGGGAAAAATGTAACACACACAAAAATGATGATAAAGTGCAATTGCCACTAAAAAGTACACATTTATAAAAGAAAAATAGTTACATAGTTAGTGAGGTTGAAAAAAAGACACCAGTCCATCCAGTTCAACCTATGATGTGTGTGTGTTTGCTGTTAACCGTACATTGTATACCCCTGTATGTTGTGGTCTCCAAGGTGCCCATCTAATAGTTTTTTGAAACTATCGATGCTCCCAGCTGATACGACTGCTTGTGGAAGAGAATTCCACATCCTTACCGCTCTTACAGTGAAGAACCTCTTACGCATTTTAAGGTTAAACCGCCTTTCCTCTAGTTTTAGTGAGTGGCCACGTGTCTTATTGTATCCTCTCCTCCTCTCTCTGAATAGTTTGTTCCTTATGCTAGGGTCGCCAGTACAGTATTTGTACATTTGATATCATATCCCCCCTCAATCGTCTCTTCTCCAGAGAAAATAAGTTCAGTGCTTGTAGTCTTTCCTCATAGCTGATGTCCTCCATTCCCCTAATTATTGTTGTTGCCCTTCTCTGGACTCTTTCCAACTTCAGCACTTCTAATGGCATGTCCATTGAGGGTAAAAAAAAAAAGCATACCCTCAGAACAAGAATATATTAAGTAGGAATAAAAAGAAGCCACATTTCACACTAAAAACTAGCGATGCACCGAATGTTCGGCAACCGAAATTATTCGGTCGAAAATAGCCAAAAAAAGCACTTTCGGTGTTCAGCCGAATAAGTAAATAGGCCGAATAAATTTTGCCGAACAATGAAGTTCTGTAGTAAATGATTTCTTTTTACCATTAGGAGGACAGTGCACACCTCTGCCTTTACCAGGCAGTTAAACTTCTCCACATATCCTCGTCACTTCCGGTTGCTCTCTTCTATACACAACAGAGGACGGCTCAAGTCTCGCGATGTTTCCTGAAGAAATCCTTTCTGTTTGGGCGGAAGTTGTGTTTGTAGCCTGAGAGTGATAGAGAGATGGATGCGGGGGGGGAAGGAGGTTGGAAGGACGCTGCTGGTTCGGCATCTCCCAGCTGAGCTGAGTCCCCAGGAGCAGAGAGAGCTGCTGGAGAAGAGCGGAGCATGCATTGTGCGCATGTGTTGTGGGAGGACGAGGGGGAGCCTGGTAAGAGGGAGCACAGATACTGTGTATGAGCCCCTGTGTGCTCCATGTGTACAGTGATAAGGAATAAATAACATTGAAGCCGACATGTGGGTATGATTTGTATTGGTCCAGACTGGCACAGTGTACTTACCTGACGGATCCCTGGGGAAGCTGGAAATGCCCCTCCTCCACTGATCACCGCATTCTTCTGGGTCCAGTGCCTGAGCAGCTGCATAGTGACCACATGGAGAGGTTCGCTGGCCACCGCTACCATTTACAGAATATTTTGAAATTGTATTTTTGTTATTTGATTTATTTATCTGAAAAGCAACACAAAATAGTAAAAAGCTAATTTTTACCATTTAATTATTGTAATGGTGAAAAAATTGGCAAAATAAATGGAAAAAATGCGAAACACCGCGTTCGGTATTCGGCCTTCGGCCAAGCATTTCATTATTATTCGGCTTCGGCCAAGAATTTCATTTCGGTGCATCCCTACTAAAAACTATATCTTTTTATATTGCGTTAGTACTTAAAGAGGAGTTCCGGCCTCAAATACCCTTTTTAACTAAAAATACCCCTATAATACTAATCCATCGGCCTTTACAGAACCGCTATTCTCATACTTGCAAGGTGTACAGTATTGGATTTTAGTCAAAATCTTACTTTAAAAAAACGCTGTCTGGGCGCGGCCAGCTTGGATGTGGGCATCTGAAGCTGCAGTGTAATCTGCTGTGTCCTCCTTCCTGATTCCAGGGAGTGTTCTGGGAGTTCTTCCTGATTCCAGCCTCCTGGGAGTGATGACAAACAGCTCCCAGGATGCAATGCAAAGGCGGAAGTAATGTCGGTGGCTGCAGCTACAGAGGGGGGAGAAGGAACAAGTACAATCAAAAATGCCCTGAAAATAAGGTAAGGGACCCCCAAAAAAACTGTAGAAGGCCCAATTGTTGATCAGCATAGCGAGCACTCCAGGAATCACTAAAGTTGCAAAATAGGCCGGAACTCCGCTTTAATAACATTTGATTTTTTTTTTTTTTAAGTTTTGAATAGAGCTGGAAAGAACTAAAACATCTTCTTCTATTTACATCCTGCCTATGTAACACAAGACAAGAAATGAGAGGAATGGGAGTCTCAAAGACAGGAATGCACAGACTGGGATTAAAACCTGGCAGAAGTTCTACTCTTCCCCTCTGCACTGTTTCTGTTGCTGCATATGTCCCCATCTGAGAGATCTCCCATCCCTCTGACACCTTGTCACCAGGAGAGGCAGTGAGTGTAAATCTCTCCATTATGAATGTAGACCGCAAACTAAAGTTCCAACCCTTATCCATTCCATCTCAGGATGGAGAAAAAATGTATAGATAGATTTCTATTTCGTGCTTCTATGGTTAGCAAAGAAGGTACAAAAGAAGTAGTCTAAAGCAAAGCCATACATTCTACAATTTTCTTTCCTTCAACTATAGGTTGAAGGAAAGAAAATTGCTTGATTCCCCCATCAACACATTCCTGTTGCGATTATAGTAATCTCTGAAAAGAGAACTTGCTGAAGGTAAAATAAGTCCCCCCTTTTCTGCTAGGCCGGATAATACTATATAGAAGACCTCTGTACATCTCAGGACCAAATATACAAAAATACAAATGCTTGTAAAACCGTATACTACTGTGTGTTTGGCTTTGGAGTGCAGCTTAATCTGCACACAAGCCATAATATACCTGCAAAATCCTTCTTACTACTCCTGTGATTGTGCTCTATGCCAATATCAATTTTTTTTGATTGGGGGGTCTCTTCTGGGATACTATGCCCAGTGGTACAATGGACGTGAGGGAGCAAATGCTGAATAATGCAACTTGTGTTTTTGATTCATCTAAAAATACAAAGTGATTGTTGAGGCTTCTTTTTTTGTCATACTTACCTGCTCTGTACAATTGCACAGAGCTGTCCTGATCTTCTTCTGCCCCCTCCCCTCAGCTCCCCTGGCTCCTCCTCTTCAGCAAGTGCCCACCAAAGAAAGCCGCTTTCTCTAGGGACACTTGTGCTGGCGCACTCCTAAGCCACGCTGCCTGTGTTTGTAGGCTTGGTCCCACCCCCTGCTCCCATGTCACAGAATGGGTTTGACAGCATCAGGAGCCAGGCTCCTGCTGCTATTAATCTGTCCAGTGAGGGAGAGAGCGGAGAGCCACTGGATTGGGATTGGGCTAAGGTAAGTATAAGGTGGGGGGAGCCGGGGGGTATCCTCTGGCACAGAATTTTTTTTTTCAACCCTAATGCATACATAGTTGGTGAGGTTGGAAAAATACACCAGTCCAACCTATGGTGTGTGTGTGTGTTATTTATGTCAATAGTACATCCTATACCCCTGTATGTTGTTGCGGTTCCCATCTAATAGTTTTTTTAAAACTATGATGCTCCCTGCTGATACCACTGCTTGTGGAAGTAAATTCCACATCCTTACAGCTCTGACAGTAAAGAACCCTCTACGCAGTTTAAGGTTAAACCGCTTCTCTTCTTACTTTAGTGAATGGCCATGTGTCTTTTTACATTTTCTTTCACTAAATTGTTTTTTTCCATATGCTAGGGTTGCCAGTTTGGTATTTGCACATTGATATCATATCCCCTCTCAAGCGTCTCCTCTCCAGAGAATAAGTTCAATGCTTGTAGTCTTTCCCGATAGCTAATGTTCTCCATTCCTTTAATTATCTTTGAGAGAGCGGAGAGAGGAGAAAAGTCCTGCAGAAGAGCACAGTGCTGGTTCGATACAGGACCCAGTTTAATAGGCATGGGGGTATGGGGGGGGGGGGGGAGAGAGAAACTCATGCTTATAGGTGTTTTTTTTTTTTTTTACCGAAGTGCGTAGAATGCATTAAAGTTGCATAGTTACATAGTAGTCAGGTTGAAAATAGACACAAGTCCATCCGGTTTAACCAAAAAAAAAAAAAAAACAGTATTGCAAACCCAACCATGCAATCCTATATACACAATCCTATACCCGCTGTTGATCCAGAGGAATGGGAAAATAAACCCAAGCAAAGCATGATTCAATTTTGCTACAGCAGGGGAAAAAATTCCTTCCTGATCCCCCGAGAGGCAATTGGATATTCCCTGGATCAACTTTACCTAAAAAAAATGTTGGTACCCATTTATATTATGTACACCTAGGAAAGAATCCAAGCCTTTTTTAAAGCAATCTAGTGAGTTAGCCAGAACCACCTCTGGAGGGAGTCTATTCCACATTTTCACAGCTCTTACGGTGAAGAAACCTTTTCGTATTTGGAGACGAAATCTGTTTTCTCTAGACGTAAGAGTGCCCCCTTGTCCTCTGTGTTGACCTTAAAGTGAACAACTCAACACCAAGTTCACTATATAGACCCCTTATATATTTATACATGTTGATCATATCCCCCTTAATCTCCTCTCCTCAAGAGAGAATTAATTCAGTTCCTCTAATCTTTTCTCATAGCTGAGCTCCTCCATGCCTCTTATCAGTTTGGTTGCCCTTCTCTGCACTTTCTCCAGTTCCCCGATATCCTTTTTAAGAACTGGTGCCCAAAACTGAACTGCATATTCCAGATGAGGTCTTACTAATGATTTGTACAGGGGCAACATGATATCTCTCTCTGGAGTCCATGCCTCTGTTAATACAAGAAAGGACTTTGCTGGCTTTGGAAACAACAGCTTGGCATTGCATGCTATTTTTAAGCTTATGATCTACCAGAACACCCAGATCCTTCTCCGCTATGGATTCCCCCAGTTCTACTCCACCTAGTATGTATGATGCATGCATATTCTTAAATTTGTTTTAAAATCTCAATGTTTTCTATGCATTAAGGAGAAAAGCCCTCTGTGCTGCAGTTGCCCCCCCAGACTCCCTTTTTTCTTACCTGAGCCAGATTCAGCAATGTGCACGAGCCCAGTGGCTCCAGCCAATGTGCATCTCCTCATTGGACAGATTGATAGCAGTAGGAGCCATTGACTCCTGCTGCGGTCAATCGAATCCTGTCACACGGGAGTGGGGGGCAGGGCCAAGTCCCACTGTCTGTGATAATGGATGCAGCAGCGGGACTCTGGAGTGAGCCAGCATGGGTGCCCCTATGGAAAGCAGCTTTCCGTGGGGACACCCAATGAAGAGGAGCCAGGAGTGACAGCGGGGTAAAACCCTTGCACAGAGCAGGCAAGTATAACATGTTTGTTGCTTTTTAAAAAAAAAATAAACTTTACAATCACTTTCAAGTAAAACAAAAAAATTACTTTAGTACCACTTTAAATAAACATAAACCTGCTAATAAAAGATCTACTTGCAAAAATGAAAATAAATACCTTTTCACCAAATGCCACTCTGATGAAGAGGAATTGTTTACTACTGTGTACTACTGTGTATTAACATGGAGTTGACAGGAGGGACCACTTCAAACTGGGGGGGGACCAGGAGAATGACCCTCAAATAATTGTTAGTTGGTGAAGAAGCGTTCATTCTGCTATTTCTCTTCATCAGAGCAGTGTTTGGTGGCACACACAGCGGGAGAAGTGAGTTTTTACTATTTTCTCTAAAAGTATGACAAAACAATGGTGACTCATCCTACAAAGGTTTCTAGAAGGCACAAAACAGGTGAGAACATGAACTTAATTATGGTCAGCAGAAGATTGTTGAGGACAGTTATCACCTTGTCGCTAGCAAACAAAACATCCACTTCTACAACATTCACAAGCACTGAAAAAAAATCACAGACTGGTGCTAAGAATCCAGTTTTGAGCTCTGCCTCTTGGTTAGAGCGTTTCAGACAACTCGGGAAGAACAGAACCCTATCACAGTAGACATGTATTTTTTGGCTTAGCTGTCTATAAGGCTGCATTCACATGTCAGCGTATTGATCGCGGGCAGAATCGCCGCGATTCCGCCCACGATCCGGAAATCATTGCAAATCGCGGGCGGGACGCCTGTGCGTTTCCCGTGATTTGCAATAGCACCCCAAACGCTGTGCGATGTTGCCACGATTTCCGCCTGCCGAATCGCGGTAACATCGCGCAAAAAAAAATTGCGGGACGCATTACGCTACAAAGAAGCTCTTGTATTTTTTTGGGCGTAATGCGTCCCGCGATTTTTTTTTTGCGCAATGTTACTGCGATTCGGCAGGCGGAAATCACGGCAACATCGCACAGCGTTTGGGGTGCTATTGCAAATCATGGGCAACGCACGGCGGCCCGCGATTTGCAATGATTTCCGGATCGTGGGCGGAATCCCGGCGATTCTGCCCGCGATCAATACGCTGACATGTGAATGCAGCCTAAATGATACAAAATAAAATGCCTTTTTTACCTCTTGAAATCAAATCTCCTTGAACTATATCTCATTACCCTGTGGCCAAATCCCTTTACCCTTTTTGACCTCAAGTCACTCACTATTGCTACAATAACCCTCACTTGTTGACAATTAGACCCTGTTCACACTGGGGCGATCCGATTTGCCGGTGCGACCTCACAGGTCGCGGCGCGCAGCTCGCACCGCGACCTCGGAGCAGCCGGCATTGAAGTCAATGCAGGTCGCTACAGGTCGCCCCAAAGGAGCTCCGGACCCTTTTTCTAAGTCGGAGCGACTTGTGTCGCTCCTATTAAAACGGGTCCACAGCTTCTCTATGGCAGTCGACCTGTCAGGGCGACCAGGTCGCCTGACAGGTCACCCCAGTGTGAACGGGGTCTTATCGCAGTCTACTCCTGCTTTTGACACTTCAATTTTCATTGCAGCCACAACCGCACCCTGGCCACATTGACCATTGATCTGGGTCTGCAGCCACAGCACCTCCTCTACCTCCTTCAGTCACATCTTTTTATAATCTCTAGTAGAAATCTAAAGCTGGATACACACTATACAACTTTTGTTGTTCGATTTCCTTTAGATTTACCTTCACCTATGTAGTACATGGGCCTGCCTGATTGCAAACAAATTGAAAGTGTTTAGGTTGGACCTTATATTTATATGGTTTTGGTAAATCTAAAGGAAAAAATCTAAAGAAAATTGTATAGTGTGTTTCCAGCTTAACACACTCTCTGACATTTAGGGTCCTTTCACACGGGCGGTCCGTCTGTCCGTTTTTCATCCCATCCGTTTGCAGATGAAAAACGGACATAATGTATGTCTATGGGATTACGGATGTCAGCGGATGACCCCTCCGCTGACATCCGTTTTGCGTCTATTCCGTTCAGTTCTGTTTTTGGAAACAGAAGAGAACTCTATTTTTCTTCCGTTTTAAAAACGGAACGGACGCAAAATCAGATGTCAGCGGTGTCATCCGCTGACATCCGCAATCCCATAGACGTACATTATGTCCGTTTTTCATCCGCAAACGGATGGGATGTAAAACGGACATACGGAACGGACCCTCCAAAAGTGCATCCGTGTCCGTTTAAAAAAAAAAAAGTCACTGAGCGGATGAAAAAACTGAACGGACCGTGTGAAAGGACCCTTACTTCACTCAAAGCGGCAAGAAAAAGAGAGAAGTGTATGCATCAAATGGAAAACCTCTCTGCTCCTGTTTTGAGCCCAGAATGTTGGAGGAATTGGTCTGGAATGCACTTCATTCCACATCTGTCCCCACACTGAACTGCTCAATAAGGAGCAGATTGGGATTACTATTATCCCACAATGTATCACATTCTGTGAATGAGCAATGTTGCAATTTTTTTTCCAGTAGTAACAGCGGCTGTTGGCCATCACAATTCTGAAAGAAAGGCCCTCAGGGCAGTATCTGGCGGCTATGGAGAAGGCACTGCAGGAGATCTTTTACCAGAAGCAAGCCAACTTCAGCCAATGGGTTGCACACTACTACCCATGTAATGTGTTTGGTGCTGTGTCTCAATAAACAAACTAATGCCTCGTAAACACGCATCGATTATTGGCCGGGAATTTTCGGCCAATGTCTGATCGGCCGATTTTCGGCTTGTTAGTATGATGCTTTCGACAACTGACTCCGACTTTTCGACCGAATAAAATCTGGTGTGCATGCTATAAAATTTTTGTTGGCCGTCAACACAACGGCCGATTTTCCGTCAGTCAGTACAGATTTCGGCAGACAAAAAATCTGATGAGCAAGACTGGGCATGCTCAGAGAAGAAAAAACACACGAAAAGTAAACCAGCACATGACATCACTTCTGAAGTAGATTTTTGTTGGCCAAGAAAATTTGGGTGCAGTCTAGGCACATTCCAACCAACAAAACACAACTCTGGACAAAAGTCGGACGATCGGTCGGCCGATAATCGTTGCGTGTGTACAAGGCTTTAGGCTTCAAGCATTCGTAGATTTGATCCTTTAAAATCATATGTTGCTCAGAGAACAGATTCATTTGGTTTAATTAGTTTCTCCATAAGGACTGGTCCTTAATTGTTTTCATCAAAAGTGGTTTATTGCCTATTTTAATTAAATGCAGTTAATTCCTAGAATATGTAATTGCTTCATTTAATATTATTGCTAAATCAAGCCATTGTGCACGTTCATTAGCATGCTATAAAAACTGTTTGTTTTTATACAGATGAACAAACTAGTGTATTGCGTCTTTCTGCAGTCATTGTAAATGTCACTAAAAATAACGTGGCAGGCCATTGAGATTGTTCATTATATGTAAAGTGGATTGTAAACAAGGACATAGTTGTTATAATTGGAGTTCCTTATAACCACTTAGGAGGAGGGGTGGGACTCATCCTGTCTGTTAGAGCCAACTCTCACTTCATTGCAGTGTAGATCTAATCTTCCCAGAAATGTTGTACTTTGGAAAATCATTTCATAATTCCCATATGTTAATGTCGTGCAAAACACTGCTTCTCACACAGTCAAAAAATACTTTTCATAAAAAAAAAAAATTTTTGATGCTAGAAATATGAGAGCAGCCATTGGCTGCTAGGTCTTCAAAATGCAGGCTCCAAGATTGTAGTAGAGAAGAGTACCAATGATATGGTTTACTTTTAACCTTATTTTTGGTGCTCTTCTGTCTGCTCTACTGTACCCGATACCCTACTGAGGACTTCTTTTTAGGACCATCAAAGCCTTTGGCCTCTTACACACGGAGCGGGCTCTGTTTGGTGTCCAAAAAGCAAGAGGGGAGACGAGAAGCTCCCGTCACCGAGAGTTTTCCCTGGCATCTTTCCGACTCCCTGTACACTCCGCCGTGGTGGAGGCTGACACGCGGCGCCCACCACTCAGACCTGGGCTCTCTCGTCCTAACACCCTGACAGAATTACATGCTTGTCTCACTGGAAACCCTGTGAGTGTAACTTTTGTATTTTACCATTTGACTTTTACTGAAAAAACAATACTTAACTATGGGAGGTCTGGCGCTCCCCCCCCTTGATTTTTGTCTTAACAGCATTCGGGTCTTCCAACCCGCAATTGAAGCTATCTCACCACCTCCCAGCAGATCTCTATAGAGACTTTATACATTTATTTATGAACGTTCAACCCTCCAGGACTATACATGATACCTTTTGGATTTTTATTTACAAACCACGGCCAAGAGGTTTAGCGCTGAGCTTCACACTGTGTATTACGTCTGTGGAGTCTGCCTGCTCAGAGGGTGTCCGCTGATCCTCACTAAGCAGGCGGGTGGCTGGTCTGTGTCCACTCTACTTATGCAGAGCAGACACAGACACAGCCTGCTCTCCTCTATGGGTGGGCGGTTTGTTTAAAAGAAAAAAAAGTTAACTTTTTAGTCAATGACAATTTTAGCACTTAGTGGGTGGCGATCTTATAATAATGGTTGGAGCCTTTTGGTAGATTATTTCCTAAAACAGGCCATAGATTATGTGATTTTTCTTTCCTGCAGTCATTGTTGATTGGGGAATCCCTCCTGCAGAGCTATTGTGTTCTCCGGGGGATGTGGGGGGGGGGGGGTCCTGGGAGCTGTGCCTGCTGGGAGAAGACTATGAATATTGCTAGCAGCTATAGCCTCTGGCAATAATCTAATGCTAGACATGGGACATGTTGGTTGTACGCAAGTCGACTGATCAGCCTGCTTATAGATGGACCAAGTCTTGGCTCGTCTCTAGGACAAATAGAGAGGGTGAATCTCCCTATCAGGGACAAAGAGAAAAAAAATGGCAGAAAGTGTAATCCCTCTCCACTCTATTCAAAACCAAAAAAAAAAGTTTTGCCCTTAGTTATACTTTAATCCATTTAGGTATAAGGGCCGGTTTACACTATTGCGAGTGTGGCGATCGCATGTAATTCGGAGTCCACTGCTCCTTCATTACATGCGATCGGATATGCGGATGCGAATTCAGCCATACACTTTGTATGGCTGAAATTCGCACAGCACCCGCACAAAAGACACACAGGACCCTTTTTTCCAGCCGCATCAGGATCGGATCGCACAGTGCTTCACACTTGTGCGATCCGATCCTGTGCGAACTGTCAGATCGCACTGCGATATGCGATCAAACTTGGGGTGTCGTTAACATTTTAATTGACACCCTCTGCGTATCGCATATGGCAGTGGGAACTGCCAGATGTGCGTTTGCGATGCGGGAACAGGCTGCGAATTCGCAGCCTTCCCGCATCGCACAAGTGTGAACCGGGACTAAATGTAAACATGTAGCACCACAACTCCAAGTTTTTAATAATTTATAACTTCTACCACAGGCACATCATGCAAATGTTTACACATCCATAAGGTTCCATGCACATTGGGCGTTTTTACAGTTGCGATATTGTGCATCAGGCGTTTTGTTTTGTACAGCCAGTAAACCCCCCAGCATGTTATCTGTGTCAATGCACACATAGGCTTTTATCAGCGTTTTTTTTGGCAGAGGCATTATCTGTCTGGAAACCCCCACTTCCCCCTCAGAGCTACTGCGTTTGAAGAGGAGTTTTTCAGCTGTAAAAATGCTTTAACGCTGAAAAACACAGCAAACCGCTAATGCAAAAACCCTTCAAAACGCAGAAAAAGATTGTCTAAGGATGAAAAGTCTACCACATTCATCCAATATGTCAAGACTTCTGAAGGAATATACTATTGTATTGAGGGACACTAGGGACGTTTCTGTAAATGTGGTCACTACTGAATACTAGGGACATATCTAAAGACATCCAATTACAATGATACATCTTTAAAGGAGATGTAAAGGCAGAAGGTTTTTTTTTTTTTTTTTATCTTAATGCATGCTGTACATTAAGATAAAATGTCTTCTGCGTGCAGCAGCTGCCCCAGCACCCCGTAATACTTACCTGAGCCCCATCTCTATCCAGCAATGTCCATGAGTCCCTACACCGTCTGGCACTCTCCCTCCTAATTGGCTGAGACAATGGCGCCGCTGCTTTCAATCAAAGTTAGCCAATCAGGAGAGAGAGGGGGTGGGCCATGCAGCAGCTCTTTGTCTGAATGGACACACAGAGGTGCAGCTCGGCTCAGGTGCCCCCATAGCAAGCTGCTTGCTGTGGGGGCAGTCGACAAGAGGGAGGGGCCAGGAGTAGCGAAGAGAGACCTGAGAAGAGGAGGATCTGGGCTGTCCTGTGCAAATGCAACTGCACAGAGGAGGTAAGTATAATATGTATGTTATTTAAAAAAAAAAAAAAACACAAGACTTTACAATTGCTTTAAAATCTGAGTTTGCCTCTGGAAGTGGATAGTTGGCAGCTATGAGGCTCTTGTTTGCTCAGTAGATCTGTACAGGGGAGGAGGGGTTTTCTCAGCTAAGCACATCCTCTTGCATGCATGCCTGGATTAAGGGCAGATGGATTCCAGGAAGTAAATGCTACATGACTCATCTACTCCTACTAAAGATGGTCACGTGCAGAAATGCTAATGGTCTGTTTTTTAAAGTAATTTCTCAGCAAAATAATGTATGGAGACATGGGGATGGATGGATGAGTTTGCTTTGAATTTAAAAAAAATAATTAAAGGTTTTTGGTTTGTGGCACTCAGATGCAGTGTATTAATATTTGGCATCTATAAGTAAGAACACTCTATCGGACAAGGCCATATGGGAGCTACACATGGTGATTGTTGTGGACATGTATGTAAAGAGTAAAACTGTAATCTGTGTGAATATCAACACATGGGGACCTGCTGTACAGTTGATATATATGTATGTGTGTGTGTATATATATACAGTTGTGTTCAAAATTATTCAACCCCCAATGCTGTAAAGGGTATAGGGAATTTAGTGTACATTTGTAATTGTATTCAGAATGAAATCCTACAAGGACTTCTTAAAGAACCATATGCAACTAAAATTACATCAATTGGTTTTGTAATACAGTAGTAAATGTTTCTTTTGTGAATTCTTCATTGACACAATTATTCAACCCCTTAAAGTCTACCACTCTGAAGAACAGAGGTTCATTGAAGTGTTTTCAATCAGGTATTGAAAACACCTGTGGATGTCAGGGAGCAGCAATAAAGCCTAATAAGCACCAATTAGGCAGCTTTAAAATGACTGTGATACTCAGCTCCTTCTAGACATTTACTGGTGTGGTTACAAACATGGTGAAGTCAAGAGAATGGTCCAGGAAGACAAGAGAAGAGGTGATTACTCTTCACAGGAAGGGCAATGGCTATAAGAAGATTGCAAAGATGTTAAACATACCAAGAGACACCATAGGAAGCATCATTCGCAAATTCAAGGCAAAGGGCACTGTTGAAACGCTACCTGGTCGTGGCAGAAAAAAGATGCTGACTTCGACTGCTGTGCGCTACCTGAAGCGTAGAGTGGAGAAAAGTCCCCGTGTGACTGCTGAGGAACTGAGAAAAGATTTGTCAGATGTGGGTACTGAAGTTTCTGCTCAGACAATACGGCGCACACTGCGTAATGAAGGCCTCCATGCCAGAACTCCCAGGCGCACCCCCTTGCTGTCTCCAAAGAATAAGAAGAGTCGACTGCAGTATGCCAAAAGTCATGTGGACAAACCACAGAAGTTTTCTGTGGACTGATGAAACAAAATTAGAACTGTTTGGGCCCATGGATCAATGCTATATTTGGAGGAGGAAGGCCTATGAAGAAAAGAACACCTTGCCTACTGTGAAGCATGGCGGGGGGGTCAATAATGCTTTGGGGCTGTTTTGCTTCTGCAGGTACAGGGAAGCTTCAGCGTGTGCAAGGTACCATGAATTCTCTTCAGTACCAGGAGATATTGGATGACAATGTGATGCAGTCCATCACAAACCTGAGGCTTGGGAGACGTTGGACCTTTCAACAGGACAATGATCCCAAGCATACCTCCAAGTCCACTAGAGCATGGTTGCAGATTAAAGGCTGGAACATTTTGGAGTGGCCATCACAGTCACCAGACTTAAATCCGATTGAGAACCTCTGGTGGGACTTAAAGAAAGCAGTTGCAGTGCACAAGCCTAAGAATGTGACTGAACTGGAGGCTTTTGCCCATGACGAATGGGCGAAGATACCCGTAGATCGCTGCAAGACACTTGTGTCAAGCTATGCTTCACGTTTAAAAGCTGTTATAACTGTAAAAGGATGTTGTACTAAGTACTAAGATTAAATGTCACTTGGGGGTTGAATAAAACTGATAATGATGTGAGCACAGAAAAGACATTTGTGGTTATTCCATTATAAATGTTATGTTATATTTGTCTGACCTACACGTGCCTCTTTGATTTAATTGTAAGCAGGATGACTAAATGATCAAAATCAATGTCAAACTGGCCAAAACAATCAATTTCAGTGGGGGTTGAATAATTTTGAACACAACTGTATATATAATATACAGTATCTCACAACCGTGAGTACACCCCTCACATTTTTGTAAATATTTTATTATATCTTTTCATGTGACAACACTGAAGAAATGACACTTTGTTACAATGTAAAGTAGTGAGTGTACAGCTTGTATACCTCCCGGTTCACACTTATGCAATGCGGAAACCCTGCGAATTTACTGCGGGTTCCCGCATCGCATTCCCAGCGCAGGCAGTTCACACTGCTATATTCGAATCACTGGGGGTGTCAATTCAAAGTTAACGACACCCCCAGATCAGTTCACATATCACAGTGCGAACTGACTTTCGGACATGAATCGGATCGCATAAGCGTGAACTACCATGCGATTCGATTCTGCTGCGAACCCAAAAAAGGGTCCTGTGCGTGTTTGTGAATTCTATATACTATCTGTAGGGCTGGATTCGCATCGCACAGACCTCGCATGTGATTTTCAGAGCAGTGCGCTCTGAATCACATGCAATGTCTGCCATCGCACTAATGTGAACCAAGCCTAACAGTGTAAATTTGCTGTCCCTTCAAAATAACTCAACACACAGCCATTAATGTCTTTACAGCTGGCAACAAAAGTGAGTACATCCCTTAGGTGAAAATGTCAAAAATTGGGCCCAATTAGTCATTTTCCCTCCCCAGTGTCATGCGACTCATTAGTGTTACAAGGTCTCAGGTGTGAATGGGGAGGTGTGTTAAATTTGGGGTTATCGCTCTCACTCTCTCATACTGGTCACTGGAAGTTCAACATGGCACCTCATGGCAAAGAACTCCCTGAGTATCTGAAAAAAAAATGTTTTTGCTCCACATAAAGATGGCCAAGGCTATAAGAAGATTGCCAAGACCCTGAAACTGAGTTGTAGCACGGTGGCCAAGACCATACAGCGGTTAAACAGGACAGGTCCCACTCAGAACAGACCCCGCCACGGTCAACCAAAGAATTTTCATATGCTCAGCGTCATATCATAGAGATTGTCTTTGGGAAATAGACTTGCTGCTAGCATTGCTGCAGAGATTGAAGGGGTGCTCAGATTGTCGGTGCTCAGACCATACACCGCACACTGCATCAAATTGGTCTGCATGGCTTTTATCCCAGAAAGAAGCCTCTTCTAAAGATGATGCACAAGAAAGCCCGCAAACAGTTTGCTGAAGACAAGCAAACTAAGGACATGGATTACTGGAACCATGTCCTGTGGCCTGATGAGACCAAGATAAACTTATTTGGTTCAGATGGTGGCAACCAGGTGAGGAGTACAAAGAAAAGTGTGTCTTGCCTTCAGTCAAGCATGGTAGTGGGAGTGTCATGGCCTGGGGCTGCATGAGTGCTGCCGGCACTGGGGAGCTACAGTTCATTGAGGGAACCATGAATGCCAACATGTACTGTGACATACTGAAGCAGAGCATGACCCCACCCCTCGGAAACTGGGCCGCAGGGCAATATTCCAACATAATGACCACAAACGCCTCCAAGAAGACCACTGCCTTGCTAAAGAAGTTGAGGGTAAAGGCGATGGACTGGCCAAGCATGTCTCCAAACCTAAACCCTATTGAGCATCTGTGGGGCATCCTCAAATGGAAGGTGGAGGTGGGCAAGGTCTCTAACATCCACCAGATCCGTGATGCCATCATGGAAGAGTGGAAGAGGACTCCAGTGTCAATCTGTCTAGCTCTGGTGAACTATATGCCCAAGAAGGTTAAGGCAAGGCTGAAAAATATGGTGGCCACATAAAATATTGACACTATGGGTCCTCTTTGAACATTTCCACTTAGGGGTGTGCTCACTTATGTTGCCAGCGGTTTAGACATTAATGGCTGTGTGTTGAGTTATTTTGAGGGGACAGCAAATTTACACTGTTATACAAGCTGTACACTCACTACTTTACATTGTAGCAAAGTGTAATTTCTTCAGTGTTGTCACATGAAAAGATATAATAAAATATTTACAAAAATGTGAGGGGTGTACTCACTTTTGTGAGATACTGTATACGTGATTTGGAACTTACGGGTCTTGGCCATGAATGTGCGTGCTGCCAGTGGCTCCCTTCTGCTGTGGTTTTACTCAGCAGAAGCTGATCAGCGTGTTCCGCGAACAAAATGTCCGCCGGCACCTGCTGATCGTTCGGTACACTGACCCAATGCCAGTACATTGTTTACAAGGCAGATTGTAATTTTATCAGTACAGAAGACATGGATCCTGTGTTCCTGTACAGCAGAAAAACTGATCCATGTCGCCACTAGAAAAAGCCCCCTCCCCCCCCACTACACTGAAACATTAGCTAGGCACACAGTTAACCCGCCGATCAACATGGATCTTTGCTTTCCCCTAGTCAAAGCACCCCCACCCACAGTGAGTAAGCACAACCTAGGTACACAGTTAACCCTTTGATCGCCCCTGATGTTAACCCCTTCCCTGCCAGTGTCAAAGTACAGTGCATATTTTAGCACTGATCACTGTAATAATGTCACTGGTTCCCAAAATAGTGTCAGGTGTCCAATTTGTCTGCCGCAATATCGCAGCCCGCTATAAGTCGCTTATCGCCACCATTATTAATTTAAAAAAAAAAAAAAAAATATATATATATATATATATATATCTATCCCATAATAAGTAGCGGAATACATATTGGCCTAAATTTATGAAGAAATTTGAGGGTTTTTTTTTTTTTTTTACATTTTTTAATTGGATGTGTTTTAGAGCAGAACGTAAATCTTGTGTGTTGTTTTATATCTTGTGTGTTGTTGATATACAATTATTTGGGTAAAGTGTCACACAACCACACACTTTCAGTTAAAGTGATGCAGTGCCATATTGCAAAAAATGGCATTCTCATGAAGGGAGGGAGTGAAGTGGTCAAAGCTTTTATTATCTATTACCCTCCTAGCGGTATCCCCGAGCGTGACTCGGGGTGGATTTTCTGTGCTAGGATCGGTATCCCCGAGTCACGCTCGGGGTGGATGGGCAGAGCGCGCAGCGGTGTCTCTTACCTTCTCCTGGCGATCCAGCGATGATCTCTCATTGCTGAGATCGCCAGCCGTCTGAGATCCCCGCCGCTTGTCCGTCCTCCGTCGGTGTGATGACTTCCTAGTTCCGTTCCCTGCAGCAGCAATGCTGCATGGGAGCGGAACTAGGGAGGGAAATTCAAACATTGAACGTTGCACAAAACACAAACACACACATAACATTTATATTATATATATGTATGTATATGTGTGTGTATATATATATATATATATATATATATATGTGTGTGTGTGTGTGTGTATGTATATATATAATATATAACGCATGAATTATAATCTAATCAATAATATAATTTTATTATATAATGTGTGTGTGTATCAGAGGCGTAACTAGAACCTTCAGGGCCCCGGTGCAAGAAACCATGAAGGGCCCCCCCGGGACCCCTGGCCGGGGCCCTTTCCTTCAAGCCTGAGACTCTTCCCACTGATCCTGGGGCCCTTTACTCTCATTGCGGGGCACTTTATTACTGTCCCGCAGTGGGACTCTTTCACAAGTTCTGCAGTGGGCCCCCTTCCTGCCATCTTGGGGCCTCCCCACAGTGGGGGATGCCAGGGCCCGGTCGCAAGTGTGACCTTTGCGATCCTGGAAGTTCACCCACTGGTGTCAGTAGTTTTTATTTTGTGGTATTTTAATTGTATTATTTTTTTTTATCATTTTATTTTTTTACAATGTCACTGACTATGACTCTGTCCATTCAGAAAAGGAAGGAGCTGGTAAATTACATATTTACCGACCCCTTCCTGGTTCTCTATTGTGACACATCCCCTGCAGCAGCCTTCAGGAGAGGGGAGGGAGCACAGTGGGGGGGGGGGGGCAGGGGAGCACACAGGGGCCCAGAGACAGCAGAACACAAGTGAACTGGATAGGAGGAGTGGCAGGGGCAACATACAGAGGAACCAATCTCCTCCATTTTCCTCCTGCAGCTACAAGAGGAAAAAGGAGGACAGTGATTTCTCTACATGCTGCCCCACCTCCCCTCCTATCCAGGTATATAGGGGAGCCACACGGGCCCCCTGGAGCATGGAGCCCAGTTGCGATTGCAACCCCTGTAGTTACGCCCCTGGTGTGTATATATATATATATATATATTATATAATAAAATTATATTATTGATTAGATTATAATTCATGCGTTTCAAATTTATCACATCTGGGATGTCTACTAGACTCCTTGTTTTGGCCAGGTTTAAGTCAGTAATTACTAAGAATTGTAGGCCTGTAATACTTATCGCCAAATTTCCATGAAAAAAATTGTACCGCTTTTGGTACAGAATTCCTGACCGAATCATACCGCCAGGGAGGTTAATTCATGTTGATCATTTGTGGGGAACTGCTTCAAGTTATTAATCCTGCATAACCCTCTGAAAGATCTTTTACAGAATAAACAAAACATACAACTTATAGCTAGCCAAATACAACCATGACTTGCAAAACAAGATTGATAATTCAAATGTGAATATTATTTGAGACTTGAACATTCTATGTACTAAATGTCAAAAGCTACTACTATCATTGTCTAAAATTGGACATCATTTTTGCTCTTGTAAACCTGTAAGCGGGATGGACCTATTTTCTCAAGTCCCTACAAAAGCTCTCAAATCTAAAGAACATTTGTGTTTGGTTTACATTGTAACTGATCTGTCATTTATAGTACACGTATAGGTCGTGAGAACAGCATTTGTGGAGTGGACTGTCCTATTCTATGCCAGTTTACATATAACAGACTTTGCCCTTTGTGCATTAATAAATGAGTGTAACAGAGTCAAGGGCAGGCTACAGATCATATGAACATTTTTCTCATAAGCTGTACCATTCTTAATTTAGAAAACCGAGGAATAGGGGTCTAACAAAATACAGTTTATACAATTCCCTAAGCTAATTAAAAGTCCTAGTTGTTGCATTGTGTGCAAAATACCGAAATCACTAGAATGAAATGGTTAGACTATCTATATGATGTTGAAGGACCACTTAAGCCCGTAGTGTGTGAATCACGCTCAGACTAAAGCCTCGTACACACGCGTCGAAAATTGGCAGGGAATTTTCGGCCAACGTCCGATTTGCCGATTTTCGGCTTGTTAGTATGATGCTTCCGACAACCAACTCCGACTTTTGGGCCGAAAAAAATCTGGTGTGCAGACTATAAAATTTTTGTTGGCCGTCAACACAACGGCCGATTTTCGTGCAGTCAGTACAGATTTCGACAGGGAAAAATCTGATGAGCAAGTGTGGGCATGCTCAGTGAAGAAAAGACACAAAGAAAACAAACCAACACATGACATCACTTCTGAAGTAGAATTTTGTTGGCTGAGAAAATTTGTGTGCAGTCTAGAGCACATTCCAACCAACAAAACACAACTTGGACAAAAGTTGGACGATCGGTCGGCCGATAATCGTTGCGTGTGTACGAGGCTTAACACCTGGTGCAAAAAAAGTGCACACACAAAAAGTGAGAACACAAAAAAGTACACAGGGTGTGCAACTGGGCCACCTCCGAAGAGGACGGACCAGGAGCACAAGACTGCAGACAGGGACTGAGGTACTCACTGGTCCACCTGGCCGAAATCAGGCAGACCCCGTTCTCTAGGAGGACTGCCGAAACAGCCCCCTCCAAGTACTAGGTGGGGTTCCCCCAAAGGAAGACCCCATGAGAGAGTGTGAACTAAGCCAGAAGCCCATATCCACCCCCTCCCAAAACTTTTAGGGTAGATCAGAGGACTCACACCCTACTAATTACTGTGAGTAAAGTACACGTGCAAAGTGACAAACGGACAAAAAGTACACACACAAAAGTGGGGAAAGGGGAGTGGAGAAGTGCTTGAAGTGCCCTAATGATTGAATCACAAAATGCTATTTCATTTCAATATTCTACTCCTTCAGGCCGCATTCACATCTTTGCAAAAAGAGTTTTTTGGTGCAAGGCACCAGTTCCCTGAGGTAGAGGCTAAGCCTCTGAGGAAGAGGCTAAGCCTCGAAACGCGTTAGCCATTACGAATTCAAGGGACAACTTACCCTCGGATCACACAACTGAGGACTGCGCTCCTTATGTGATATGCTTTTAACCAAGAACTCGTTTGTGAGTATTTTTAATCTTTTTTTCTTTTAAATAAACCAATCAAAGGATAATGCACTAGGCCCGTGCACCCCTGTGTTTGTTTGTTGTTTGCCGCATTCACATCTTTGCATAGTGTAAACTCAAATTCCCGTTTGCGGTGTTTTTCACAGATTCTGTGCACATACACGTGAATGAGCTGATATACGCATGACAAAGGAAGCTATGGAAGCTTTTTGGGCGTAGAGCATTGTGCTATTTCAAAGGACATTTTGGCACTTTGTATCGCGACAAAACGTGGATTCGCTAAGTGCGTTTGGGTGCCATTAACAATTATTGGAACTGCAAGCATGACACATGTGTGTTTTGTCGCACATTCAGAAAGCATGAATGGAGCCAAAAAATGAGTTCCCAGGGCTACCAAAATCACAAGCACACTGCAAAAAGCCTTTTGTTCCACACTAGGTCAGCCATCCACTGTAATATCGTGTCTTCTGAATATCAAAGTCCTCAAAAAAGGTTTGATTTGAGTAAAATTCATCCATTCTTCATGAGAACCTTTTGTTTGCCATTTAGTTTACTATCCAGCAACCTTTTGATACATAAATCTTTAAAGTTTTACTAAAACCACAACCATAAAATCAGTGTGTATATGCAGTATAGTGTGCTTGGGAGAGTGCGTGTGATCAGCACAGGTCCAATCAGCACTGTCCAGACAGAGGGTTGGGGTCCTGCAGCCTTATAGGACATTCACGTGAGAATAAAAACTCCTCCTACAAGCTTCAACCAGACACTGATAGAAGTCACAAGACTGCTATATACTGCTGATGAGAAAGGGTATTTAGAAGTTTATATTTACTAAAATGATTGCATTTCCATGTTCTGTGTACTGTGGGAGACCAGATATAGTGACTGCAGGGCCCTGGGTTTAGTAATGCTTTAAGATCATTTTGATTTATCATTTACTGGTATAAGCCATGTCCGTCATTCAGCTCTTCTGTCAGACAATTGTTCTGTCAGACCACCTGTCCAATTTCATCTTATCCAATCCTCCAGACGGATGGAAAATAGGGTTTCCATCCAAGTGCTGGTGTCACTTCTTGCTTGCATTGACTCCTGGGAGCTGAACGTCATAGCTCCCAGGAATCAATGCGACTGCACCGGCCCCACTCGTCGGTTCCGGGGCAGGCGCGTCATTGCCTGCTAAACATCTTCTCGGAACTGATGAGCGGGGCCGGCGCAGGGCATTCTGGGACCGAAGAGGACGCCCTGGCTTCAGCTGCCCACACGTGAGATGGCAGCGCTGGACAAGACATTTTCTAGGTAAGTGCAACCTGGGACAGTTCAGAGGCTATCCATTCTGAAATGCACTAGCCCTGACTTTCCCGGGGGTATTTTTATTGAAAAAACGTTTCGAAGGGTGGAACTCCGCTTTAAGAAATAAGATTTTTTACATTATTTTTATTGCGTGCGTTTTATAACAGAGTGGAATTTTTTTTTTTTTTTTTTTTTTTAGGTTTATAGAGCAACACAGAGGTAATCAAATATTGCCAAAAGAAAGCTCTATTTGTAGGAAAAAAGGACACAAATTGTATTTGAGTACATGGTCGCACATCCACGCAATTGTTAAAATAACGCAGTGCCATACCACAAAAAATGGCTTCATCAGGAGGGGGGGGGGGGGGTAAAACCTTCCGGTGCTCTACAATGCATTACATTTTGTCTATTATATCCACCTGGAGTTCGTATTTAACAAATTTAAACCAAAGAAATGGACCCCAGACCCTTATAGTTCACCGTACAGCTGTAGCTCACTATATTCTGGTAAGTATACAGCCAAAGCATATGATTATTGGGGTAAAATGTGGAAGGTGGTGTTCACTCACCGCAAGGTCTTCACCAATCATAACTCAATAGACCAGTCTCTTATTTCAGCTATTTTTGAAGCCCGTCTAGTGGTAGCTGGACTGTTTCCTGATGGCTTTCTGTCATCATCCATTGTTTTGTGAAATCAGACAGGTTTCTGTACTCCACATTCTTCACTTCTCTTTGGACATGTTGTCGTCAGTCAGACGGACCTAGAAAACACAAGAACACATTGCTGAATAAAGCTTAATGTATTTGGTTCACCCATGTCATAGTTAAGGTTAGCAATGGTTTGCCCTGATCTGGTGTTAGAGGTACATGCTGTGTTTGGACATTGGACTGAAATCCTACTTAAAGGGTAACTCTGCTTTCGTGGAGAAAAAAAATGGCAAATAAAGAAAATTTAATATAGCGTATATAATTGTGACACAAATCATATTGTAATTGGATGTTATTAAAAATGACCTTTCCTTTGCAATTTGCAGCTGTTGTAATGTTCTGAAAATGCAATGCAATATGGCCACCTGGAGCTGTTCTGTACACAGAATGTGTGCTGACCACACCCCCAGAAACATAATTTCCTGCTTGTGTGATTGGCTCTCCAATTTTCCCAGAAGTCTGCCTAGGTACATGTCAGATTTCTGGCATCCCCTGCAGCAAAATTTTCATTTTTAGTGAGATACTTGCAATAGGAACACGTCTAAAGGGATGCAGGCCCAGCAGATTTACTCTTTAGTGCTCTGCAGGTGCACAGCTGAGTGATAATTATAAAACCGCTCCCATTAGGCCGACTCAGCAGAGATGAACAAACAGTGATTTCTTCAGAATAACAAAAGGTAGGAATCTGCAGCATAGGTTGTTATAATCCTTGTAATGTACAGAGATCTCTCAGCGGGGAATGTTGTTTTTTTTTTTTTCCCCTCAACAAAAGTGGAGTTATGCTTTAAGTAAATTGTTATTCATTGTAATGATCTGTGCTGACATGATCTGCCTTATAACGCTACTCCATTAATCCTCAGTCCTTTCTTTTCTGTAATCCTACTGCTGGACTTGCCCCCAGTTTTATGGTATGCGCGGCCTTGTTTGCCCATTGTTTGACTTAACAGTCCGTACATTCTTCTCAACTCTTGTTGTTGGCGTGTTGACGAATGAACATTCTGTTGCAGTTTTATATTATGTTTAATGGATCAGGCTATAAGCTGGCTGGTAATATCAGTCGGTGTTAGTAGCTTGTCTGTATTGGACATTAGATATTCGCTTTCCACACAACAGTAAAAATCCATATTGCAAGGAGGTCCGCTTTAACCTAAAATATATTTCTATATAAAACAAAATAACATTTCTGTCCATAAAATCTCTTGCCAAATTCTGTAAGTTTAAAATGCAGCATTTATATAAAGGGTTTTGTACACTATAGATTAGAATATAAGGTTTTACATAGTGTATGTTGTGTATTCACACAAGAGCACAAGTCCGCAGGATAAGTATAGTGTATGGATATTGGACTTACAGGTTCAAGGTCCACTGCATTTCTACAGAAGAACTTTATCTTTACAGGCACTTCTTCCTGCCTGTTGTCATATTTGTGTGCCTATTAATAATCCCTTCACCTAAAGCGATTGTAAAAACTCATTTTATTTCCCTATAAAAATAGCAAACATGTTATACTTAGATGCTCTGTTGCAGTGGATTTGCAGATCCTCCTCTTCTTGGGTCCCTCTTCTGTGATCTTGGCCCCTCCCTCCTGTTCAGTGCCCCCACAGCAAGCAGCTTGCTATGGGGGCACCTGAGCCAAGTCATAGCTCCCTGTGTCCATTCAGACACGGAGCCCCGACCCTGCCCCTCTCTCTCCTGATTGGCTAGCTGACTTTGACAGCAGCCAATGGGGCTGCTCTTGCGTCTCAGCCAATCAGGAGGGAGAATCTCGGACATCGATGGACAGAGAGGAACTTTAGGAAAGTGTCAGAATAGAATGCATTAAGACAAACCTTCTGACTTTACAACCCCTTTAAGTAATGGAGAAGTACAAAACAGACATATTCACTGCAAGTCTGGGTGGAAATCATGCTTATCTCCATAGATGCAGTGGAGGAGTGAACCTGGCCACCCAAGGGCAGGGAATTGTGTTTTTTTTTTTTTTTTATTTGGAAGATTATTAGGTAAAGGTAAAAGCCTAATAAAAGAAGCAAATGCAGCCACCACATTTAAGGAGTAATTCCACTTTTGTTGAGAAAAAAACATTCCCCTCTGCAAGGATTTTACCAAACTTTGTTGCAGATTCCTACCTTTTGTTATTCTGAAGGAAGAGCTGTCTGTCTGTGTCCATATGCAGAGTAAATCTGAATGGGAATGGTTTTATAATCCTCATTCAGCTACTGCACCTGCTGGGCTCTGAGGAAAGTGGCAGAGTCTGTATCCCTTTTTGGATGTGATTTCCCATTTGGGAGTATCTCACCAAAAATTATGTTATTGTTGCAGAGGATGTCTAAAAACTCACTTTTTTTATATCTTAGTGCAGACTTCTGGAAAAATCAATAAGCCAATCACACAAGCAGGAAATTGCTTACCTGGGGGTGTTCTGTACACCATCAGTGTACAGAATGCCCCCAGGGTGCCATATTGAATTGCATTATACAGAAAACTAGAGAGCTGCAGAGTGAAAAGGAAAGGTAATTTTCAATAATATTCATTCACAATATAACTTGTGTATATGCTATATATATATATATATATATATATATATATATATATAGATAGATATAGATATATATATATATATATATATATATATATATATATATAGATATAGATATATATATATATATAGATATATAGATATATAGATATAGATATATATATATATCTATATATAATGTGTGTGCGTATATATAATATAATATGCTTGCTTTAGGTTTTAGATGTGCTATAAGGGTAACTTTACACCTACTGCATGCATACTCTTATACCCAGTAACATGTTCATGGTGTATCTGTCTGTGCCTTAAAGTGTCTATGCAATGTTGTCATTGTGACAGATGAAAAGTCCCCAAATGAGGCCAAAGACTGTGGGGAAAAAGTGACAGATTCCAAATGTTCTCTACTTTCTCTAAAATGTCAAAAGTTTTGCCAGGTTAAAGCTGAACCCTGGCCTGGAACACAAACATACCCTTGCAGTTGGGTCCCCCTGCACTGCTAGGGTTAAATGCCCTTTATTTTTAGGGTGTAGCATCATCAGCATTCTGGTTGGGGGGAGGGGAGACAAAGACTGGCAAAGGAGTTCTGTCTCCTCTGCTGCTGACTACTGAGACAATGTGGGGGCAGAGACAAAGGGGGGGGGGGGGTGCAGGAGGTTTAAGGGCCAATGAAATGGCCTGGGGGGGGGGCCGTGTTCGGCCTGCGGGCCTTGTTTGACACCTGTGGTGTAGAGGAACATGCTCTGTTAGTTTACATACAATGCAGAGCTATTTAAATTGTCTGCTGGACTGGTCTCATGTGCAGAGGGAACCTGCTTGATCATGGAGTAAGGCCGGTTGTAGACTGACACAAATTCGCCCCCCCCCATGCCTAAGTTTTTATGGTCTATCCTTGATTAGGTTATGAAAGTAATTATTAGCAGCAGCAAAAATCTAGTGTTGGGAATGGGATTATAGAGGTATGTAGCTGGGCATCCCATAGCTTGCTATACACTGACCATAAAAGAAAGAATGCTCTTCCTCTGCAGTTTTTTTTTTTTATTTAGACACTGGAATAAACTGGATTGAACAGAAATTTTCCAGCAGGCACCCTCAACAAAAAAAGTCAATCAAACGCAGAAAGTGAGGGTGGCAGGGCCACCTACTGAAGGAAATTTAGGCAGTTTCCTCAGGAACCAGAAGCAGTTCACACGATGTACGGCCAGTTTTGGCTCACCCAAATAATCCGGAGCTCAGAAGCAGCTTGCTATTCCCCAAATGTGAAAAAGTATGGCAACTTCCAAGTAAATACTCATACTGTCCTCAGGAGATGATTTGTTACCTCTACACAAACATCACATGTATTGTACTTTTCTCCTAAAATGGAGTTATAACGTTTATTTGGTGGATTAGATCACATGAGAAACCCTGTGCAGATTATAACGTTCTTTATTATCGGCCTTTTCCCCAAGGGCTTTGGTTTAGAGTTTTCAGTGATAAAAATGTGAGATATAGCGTTATCACTGTGTAGATATAACAGCCATATCATTCTATCTGTATAAAAACAAAGGGCAGGAAATTTTGCTGCAGTCGTTGAGCTACAATGCTAAGATTATTTCTGTACTTGTACAGTTTTTCTTCCCTATACTGAAGTGAGCCTTGGTGTTGTATGACGTCTGAGGTGTATGTATACTTTGTATGCCGGTACACTTTTGTGTATGTTGTGTAAATCTGTATGGTGACAGTGCCTGTGTGCAGCTGGGTGTCTGTATATCTGTGTAATTAAATGACCAGCACATTTCTAGGATTTTTTCAATGAAAAACCCAAATAAGGAAGTCTTGAGAGAGAGGGGGAGCATGGGAAATGCAGAGGATGAAAAGAGGACAAGGGAGTGAAAACATGGATCAGAAAGCAAAGAAACACGATAAAACAGGGAACAACAATGAGTTTACTAGGATGATGAAATGTGACCGAAGCGCTGGATTAACTAAGAATGTCATGTGGGAGAAGGGTTGCTTCTTTAAAGGTTGAATAAACTGTTTTGGAAGGTTATTTACTTAAAATCTGCAGGCAGTGATATTGCAACATATAGGCCCCTTTCACACAGGTTGTCCGATCAGGTCCGAGAGTCCGTTTTTCAGGCAAACCTAATCGGATCTTGCACTTTCCCCTATGGAGTGGTAGGTGTCAGCAGACACATGTCTGCTGACATCCGCTGCTATCCGATTTGATCCTGCCCACAAAATCCAAACAGATGTAGCAGGTTTTCCAGGCATTGGGTCTGCCATTGTTACCAATGACACCTTCAGCCCATTTAAGCTGAGTACCCAAGTGTGAGAGTTGAGACAATGACCATTCCGGCATCTTTGGTTTGTTTTGTTTATTTATATTGGGGATGGGAGAAGGGAATGAGTGGGATACTCTGGCTCAACTAGGGAAAACTGGGACATTTTGTAGAAAAATGCCTGTTAGCGCTGTCTTGACGCCAGCTGGATGCTGACCAACGCTTACTGACGCTTGAAAAATGCTTTATTGCTGCACTGTGCTAGAACTTGACTTGATGCCACTGGTTAACTCAAAAGATCCTTGAATGTAGTAAGACTTGACTCTTGACACTCTGTTTAGCTTAAAAGTCCTGTGAACAGCTCCCTTCAGCCCTTCACTGACTGAGGTAGCTCTTTGTAAGTGCTTGTGCTGCTGCAACTCTCAACACTGTACACTGCACGCTGTACACTTAACTCTTCAGGGCCCAACCACTGGTGCCCCCTTTGCACTTTCAGGGTCTTCTCACTAGGCACCCCCTCTGACACTTCAGGGTCCTCTTACTAGGCACCACCTCTGACACTTCAGGGTCCTCTCACTAGGCACCCCCTTTACCTCTAGCTAGCTCCTGGATCCCTTGGACCTTCACCAGAGCGGTCCCCTCTCAGCTAGGCAGACCCCAGGGGCAGTTAAAGTACTCATGAACTTGGAATGCTTTCCTGAAACTGGACCCCTCTCAACTCCGCTGGTCCTTGGCACACCGGATCCTCTCTGCAGCTCAGCTCGCTGTATCCTCAGGCAAGCCGCCCGAGACACCCGATCCTTCTGACAGGAGGAGAGACAGCCGTACTCTCCCTCCTGGGACTCTTGCTTCCTGCCAAAGACGATGCGTCATGCGTTCCCCTCAAACTTATACCAACTCCCAGAATTCTGTGCGAAAGAATCTGCCTTTCTGGGGTAGATACAGGCCTGGATGTGCCACTGATTTAGTTTCCTCCACTGCCCAATAAGAACCCTTCTCATGGAGCCAGTGGGGAGTCTCAATAGCAACACCTGGGAGACATGACAGCCCAGCTGAAAATCATGGCCCTGCTATTAGGCAGCCAAGACCCACTATACTTTTCCTAGCACCTACCTTGTAGGGTGCTACACGGATGGTGGTCCTATTTTCCATCCGTCTGGTGGATAGGTTTTGGGCGAAAACGAACTGGCAGTCTGTTTTCACTTGATTTCCCTATAGATGAGAGCGGGACTGTGTCCATCTCTGCTTTGCACAGTGAGAGGATACGGACCGGTAATCCGCCTGCTAAGCGGGGATCAGCAGATCGATCCCTTGTTGAGAAAGAGGAGTCAGCCAAATGGAGGCGCCCGTTTGAAAGGGGCCATAGAGTTTTGATCACTATTCATGCTCGTGTGAAAGGGCCCTTAGAGTTTGCATTAAGTCTAGATCCATCTGTTTTCGGGTGGCTCCAGACTGAACCAAGTGTACTGTATGTCTATGGGTGGGCAGACAAAAGTAAAGACAGGTTCGTCTGTTTACATCCATTTACATTTGAGTGAATTTATCCGCAGAAAAAAAATTGCGTCTTTTCTGTTTTTTTTTTTTTTAATATATTGTCCCTTCATGTCAGGCAAGAAACATGTTTTGCTTATACTTACTGTACAGCTGTCGGGACTACGGACCTAACCTGCACCCTTCTGATTGTGAGGACATTTAAAACCAGAGCGGTCTCTGTGCTCTCATATCTATTTGGTTGCTTATACTTGTTGCACCTTTGACTATTTTCTTCAACACCTAGGGAAAAAAAGGACATGTGAAAAATGAATAAATATACTGGTGTACAAACTGATGTAAAGGTATTCAGTTGACCCTTGAAAGGACCCTAACTGGGTGACTTTTGTTTTCCTAAGGAACCTGTATTTAATTTCAATATTTCATATTACATAAAATACGGTTTCCTGATCATACAGGGCATGGGTTTCTTTAAATCATTACAACTGAGTTGTATGTAGCTACCTTCAGATGATTGGACACTGACAAAGCGAGAGGCTGCAGGGATGTCCCCTTGCATAACCCCTCCCACTCCCAGCTAGCCTGATTTTTGCTGGTGATGGATCTTTTCTCTCTACTGTGAGAAGGCTGCCTTCAATGGAGGTTTTTCTCTCACACTCTTTGGATGATTTTTTCCAAGATGATACTTACAACACTTGGCTGCACCACGTTTTTATGCAGCTTCTAGATCAAATAATTCTTCAGCAAAGCCTTGGGAACTGTACTGGGACCCCACCTGGTGAAAAATACGAAGCCAGCATTGGTTTTGCGCTGGATCTTGCTGTAGGCTTTTTTTTTTTTTTTTTTTTTTTGGCATGTGGCTTCCATGGAGGATAATGCCGTGTTTAAAAACTTGATAGATAAAATTGAAGGCCCTACCAAAGGCTTTGCCCTGCCATGAGACCCATAATTATGTGTATGGCAGTGTTGCAGATTATTTCGGTCTTTATGAAGAAAGCTCTATTCTTAGATTTCTCTGTCCATAGTCAGCTGGAACTTTTGCCTTTTAAGCCCCGTACACACGTACCGATTGTCGGCCGAACGATCAGCCGTCTTTTGTCCGAGGGCTGTCGTGTCTGTTGAAAAGTGCAAAAGACTGCACACAAATTTTGTCGGCCAACAACAGCCGACTGCAGAAGTGATGTCATGTGATGGTTAACTTTCCTTGTCTTTTTTTATTTTCTGAGCATGCCCAGTCTTGCAAATCTGCTGTCTGTCGGCCGAATTCTGTACTGACTGGCGAACAATCGGCCGTTCTGGTGTCGGCATACAAAAATTTTAATGCTTGCACGACAGATTCTGTTTGGCCGAAAGTGCGCTGTCGGCTGTCGGAAGCATCATACTAACAAGCCGAAAACAGTTTCTGTCGACAATCGGTACGTGTGTACGGGCCAGTCTTGCGTGAATGGCTTGGCGGATACACTGTTCTTAGTTTCTAGGATAAGCCTTTATTCTCTACACATGCGCACGTTTTCTATGGCTTAAATGTTGGTCAGCTGAACCCCCTTTCAAGAAACTGCTTTAGTGGTTACCCTTTGAAGGTGAGCAGCTGTTTGGTCCCTCCTTTGATAAATGCATAGGGGATACAAGTTTGGTTCCCCCCCCCCCCCAAAAAAAAAAAAGATTTTGACTCTACCAGTAGGCCTACTACTCCTCATGTTAGGACTGGTTCTTATTGTCATTCTCACTCTTCCAATGTTCTGTCTAAGATAGGAACATACTTTTGCAAGAAAACATGGCCTTCATAACCAGACAAGACTTTGGCTAAGGCCTCTTCACAGTGTTGGGGTGCCCCCACTCAGATGGCTAGCCCAGAGTGTTGTTTCCAGGGGCTACAAACCCCTGTATCAGCAGGAGAATTCTCTCAAGCGTTCTACTCAAACCTCTTTATGGTTCCCAAATGGAATGGAGGAGTTCAGCCCATTCTGGATCTGAAAGCTGTCAACTTGATTCTTTGTGTTCAGAAGTTTTGCATGGAAAATGCAAGGTTGATCATTGCTTCTCTCCTTCTGGTGGTTTTTCTGGCCTCAGTACACATCCACAATGCCTAACTACACATTCCCATTTTTCTGCCTCATCAATGCTGTCTGCGTTTTTGCTGTGAGTGACCAGTTGCCTTCCTACATACCTTGCCTGTCTACTGTCCCCTGGGTTTTGCCTCTGTGACTTTTTAAAGGTTTTCTTGTTGTTTGGTACCTGGAGGAATTGTTAATGATCAGTCCTTCCTGTCCCTTTCAGCCAACATCTAATAGCTGGTACAGGTTCTGCAGAGGTTCAGTTGGATCTTTATTCTCCAGAAGTCCTAGCTGGACCGATCTACCAGATGAATCTGACACTAGACACAACTTTGTCCAGAACTTTTCTGCCCCAAGGAAAACTTCTGTCCATCTGTTCTCATGTTGTTGCCTTTTAGCCCAAGAAGAAAGCATGCATGAAAATCGTGGGTCTCATTGTGGCTTTTTTTAGGCAGTGCCTTATGCCCAGTTTCATTCCTCGCCAATCCAACTTAACATTCTCTGTTTGTGTAAGACAAGCCGACTAAGTCCTTGGACCACCTGGTGTGTCTGAACCCAAGGCCAGACCCTTCCTGACATAGTGGAATTGCAGTCTGGCCCTCGAAAGGAAAGCCATTTCCTCTATTATTGTGCATAGTTCAGTTTCTGTGATCACTACCCACTACTAGACAGGCAAGCAATTGGCCCTCTCAAAAAGTCTACCTTCACGCCTCAAAGGCCTAGTTTTCTTTATGCAAAGCAAGGAACTTTCATACTAGAAAGTACTACTGTATGTGGGACGTATCCTGTTCTTCCTCCAGTCTGGTCTACACCAATAAAGCCTCGAGGACCGTAAAGGGACTAATTTCAACCTTGGTCATTCTGGTTCAGAGACCTCAGGCCTCTCAAACCCTAGTTAAAGCCTTTACCGGTGCACATCTCTCCCACTGAATCACCTTGAATATTCTTTTGTCTGACCATACCTGTAAGGTGGCCTTTCTTGTCGCTATCACCTCTGTTAGGCTAGTCTCTGCGTTCGCAGCCTCATTCACATCTTAGTGTTACACGGTGACAAGAATTTCCTAAAGTTGGGTATAGATGGAGTTTTTTTTTTTTTCCTGCATCCATACAAGCGATGTGGGAATCTCCCCTGCTGCGATATTGTATTTTTACCCTGCTTAAGGCCTCCTTCCTCCCAAAGGCAGTCTATGCCTTTTGCCTTAATCGGGATATTGTCCTCCCATTGATATATTCTGCTTCACAGCATTCTCTCCACTGTCTGGGTATGATATGGGTGGTGAGAATTTACTTCTCAACTACTGTCATGTTTAGGGCAATATAAGTTCACTCTTGTTCTTCTTGAAGGTTCCTGCAAAGGTCTACCTACCGTGTGCTTCACACCTTAAACAGGTGCAGAGAAGTTAATGTTGCAAGTCATTTAACTGGAAGCATTGCTTGTAGTAATCATGCTGTGTTTGGCTACTGCACACTCCTGAGTGGTTGTCATGGGATTGTACTTGGTTATTAAATAGATCCATATGTGGGAAATGTGCTGTTGATGTGTAACCTCTTTAGTACACAAAGAAAGCAACATGCGGTGAATAGTTAAAAGGTTCTCCTTAAATTGCTGGTAACATAATTTTTCAAGTTTTTCCATGGTCTAAACAGAGCACTTGTATATTTTCTTTTCTCTATTAGACAGACATATCCTTCGTTTGGGTACATAATAATCTGTTATTTTCTCCTCCAGAAAGTGGCAACATTTCAACTTCAACATTTTTTTTTAATTATTTCTTATTGTTCACACTAGTATGTCACAGCCTAAAGCATTTGAGATAAGGTTCTAAGTATTTAAAAGTGGGTATTTTTCTAGTCACGGCTATTGGCAGACCTATTGAAGGACTCTGCGGGCAGTCTCATTTATCCAAAATGTAGCTTTGTAGCAAAGAAGAAAGTGCATTGTAGACTTTTTTTTTTGGTCTACTGACCAGCTAATTCATTGTACAGGCAGGTTGAAAGGGTTGACTATGTTAAAGTGTCCTAAAGATGATTTAACCACTTTACCACCGGAGGATTTTGCTGTCTTACGTCTGGGCCACTTTTTGCGATTCGGCACTGTGCTACTTTAACTGACAATTGCGCGGTCGTACGACGCCGTACCCAAATGAAATTGACGTCCTTTTTTTCCCACAAACAGAGCTTTCTTTTGGTGGTATTTGATCACCTGTGCGATTTTTTTTTTTTTTTTTTACTTTTTGCGCTATAAACAAAAAAAGAGCGACAATTTTGAAAAAATAACAATATTTTTCACATTTTTTTATATGAAATCCCCCCCCCCCCAAAAAATGTAAAAATCAAAATTTTAAAATTTTTGGACAATTTTTCTGCTACCTATGTTTTGGTAAAAAAAAAAAAATCACAACAAGCGTATTTTGATTGGTTTGCGCAAAAGTTATTGCGTTTACTAACTAAGGGTAAGATTTCTGTCATTTTTGGTGTTTTTTTTTTTTTTTTTACGAGTAATGGCGGCGATCTCGATTTTTTTTTTTTTTTTGCGGGACTGCGACATTGCGGCGGACAGATCGGACCCTTGACTGACATTTTTGACACTTTTGGGGGTACCAGTGACATTACTACAGTAATCAGTGCTATAAATATGCACTGTTACTGTAAAAATAACACTGGCAGGGAAGGGGTTAATTTTTATTGGTGATCAAGGGGTTAATGTATGCCTGGTGCTTACTGACGTGTGTGGGGGGAGGGGACTATGTGACACAAGGACAGATCGAGAGTTCAGCTAAGCTGAACCCTGCAATCTGACCCTGCCTGTCACTTAGGAGATCCACCCGCTTGTATTTACACAAGCAGGCGGATCTCCACACTCGATTCCCCGACGATCGGGGAAGAGCGGCGACGATCGCCGCCGCTGCTCCCCTGGTCCGACTCCCGCTGTGACTGAATACAGCGGGAGCGAGCCTCCGGCGGCGCGCGCGCCGCCGCCGGGAGAGGAATGTCTGGTGACGTAGTACTACGTCGCCAGACGTTATCAAGCCACTTTGCCGAAGTACAGCTCTAGTGAGCAGTGCGGGAGTGGTTAAGGCACAAAAAACGTTATTTAAATGTCTTCCCTAATAGCCACAAAAGCTATAAATGCACTTTATTATCAACTCATTTCTTTAGAAACCCAGATATTCTCTTGTAAAAGTAGCAGTGACATCATCAGGTTGCTGTACATGGCCTGTGCTGAGAGCAGAGCTGTGAGTGGGGTGCAGTAGGCCCAACCCACTGAATGGCTGTAGCATAATTTCTCCTTAGCACAGTTTGATTCCATTATAGTTCACTAAAGAATTTACAGAAAGGGGTGTGGAGTCTGTTTTTTTTTTTTTTGATCAACTTCCTCCCCTCTAATGGTGGTATTTTTTCCTTTCGGCAGCAAGGCAATATCATGTCATTGATAGCATTAATAACATCACTGTGATGCCACATGACTTATTTAGGGTACTACAGGGAGGTATAGTGAGTTGTGGATGCGCACTTGTTGAAACATCTATATGGTTTTTGACTGTTGTCTAGGGGTTTTTAAACATTTACCGTACATTCGGAAGGCTACCCCAAAACACTTGTCTGTCTGAGCCTGTGATCCAAAAAAATAGAGGCATTTGTGTAGTGCTGTCCGTACTTTGTGTTAACCAGGATGTTTAGGTTTGTGCAAATTGGAGTCGTGACTTCCTCTTCTCTGCTTGAAAAGTACCTTGTCATGATGGAATTGTGGGAGCTGCAGTTGTTGAAGTGGAAGTTCTGGGCTGTCATACTGGTCCTTAACTATTTAGTGAGTTGCTTACATGCATGTATGTGTCTTTTTTCTTGACACCTGCTATAAAAATGTGCTTGTTCCAGGTCAGTAGCTCACAAAAATAGTAAATAAAGGATAGGAATGACAGCCATAGGATGCACAATTTCAAAAACCAGTCAGAGTGCAGCTTATATATTTTTGCTTTTTGGAATTATGCAACAAACGCCATTTAAAGGAGCAGTTAACTATATATTAGGGCACATTAAAGTGGGATTTAACACTGCAACACTGGGGCAATTCTTACACTTATGTACTTGCATATGTAAAAATCTACATTTCTCTTTCATTCATCGACGGACACAGCGCCATAAATCATAACTACTGGGTAAATAACCCCCCTCTCTGCTCTAGGTAATCAGTCCTTCCTCTGGACAAACTTCAGGAACCACAGGCCATGATTTGCCGGCTGCTGTCAGAGATGGTTCTCTCTCCCGTTTTGCATATAGATTCTGAGTCTAGTGTGAACAGAGCCTCAGTCCTGTGTCTTTATGCTTTTGTTCCTCTGTTATCAGCTTGATAACTTCTGACAAGCTCTCTGACACAGGAGATAAAAGCAGCTTGAAATTTGTGTCGGAGTGAGTCCATATAGCTAGATTAGCAGAGAGCTGGTCTATTAACAGCACAGCACTGCATGTTGGTTCCTTCCTCTGCCTATGTGGATGGGGGGTGATGCCTTTCCTACAATCAGCTGTCGCACAGTGTATACCAAGACTCCACACCCAGTGCTGGAACATGAAGAAAAAATTCTAACCGAATGCTCACTTTCTAAACAGTGTAGAAAGCTGAAGACAGCAGATATACAAAGTAAACTTATGTATAGAGTTTTGTTTCATCTCTGTGTATTATCTGAGGCTGTTCACTTCACTGGGTATATGTAAGGGTTTACATCCACTTTAAAGATTACCTAACAGGATAACATTAATGTAATTATCTAAATTTTAGATTTGAATTGGAGACCATTATGGCTGAGTGAATACACTAGAACTGTCTCCACAGGGTGAGCAAAAAATTTCACTATGCCCCGTCCCTAATTTTTTTAGAAAAGTGGAAAGAATGGACTTTATAGGCCCTTTTTCTGCATTCTCGTTAGATCTACTTAGCTCCAGAGGAAGCGCGTTTGTGCACAAAACTAGTCAAACCACGTTCTGAGTTAGGGTCAAGCAAAAATTGATATAAGAATTGATATACCCCTAGTTGGCCTCTGGTAACTCCTTACCATTCGCCACCAGGATTGCACTGGTTCCGGTTACCTTTTATGCTATCATATTGGGGCAACTACTGAACTCAGGGATGCTTTACCCGAACAGCCTTGTTAATTGAGTCCAGGAGGACTCCAGACCGCTTGTTGGTCAATTCGATATTTTTTAGCCATATTCGCCAATGTATGTGTTTTTTATATCTGTCTATAATTTTTGTCCAAAATATAATTTGTATATGAAATGGTTTGAAATTATGCCTTTAAAGTCCATTTTTCTAAATTATGGTGGAGTATTTTAAAAATCAATCTGGGGGACTGGAACTCCACTTTAGGATTTCTTTTACCGTTAGGCACGAAGGGGTTAATACTGCTTTAATTAGGCCCTAAACAGCCAGTAATTCTGGCTGTAACAATAGTACATTGCAGTAGAATACTTAATATATGGCAAGTGCGGTCATTAATCAGAGTGGCCTTCCTGGCTCCATTCCTTACAAGACAAATATTATTTTAAGGACTGTTTGCTTTCAGATTGCAGAGTTTATTTGTAATTCGTTGATCATGCGCATTTATGTTTTCATTGATATAACATTATTATCTTTTGCTGTGTCATAAAAACTGAACATCTGTGATTTCACAGTAAGTATTATACATTATTAGTCTCCATCACTAAAACCCAAGAGATTTTTTTTTTACCTATATTTGGAAAGCAATGGTACAGAAGTTCAACTAACGGAATTATAGAATATGTCCTTTGTCCATGGAATAGAGTGTCGAGAAACCTTTGGTTATACGGATGATTATTCAAAAATAAAATCTTCTTACAGCGGTCAGGTGTATTGCCCTGAAAGCCTTTGACGATATATGCCTAAGAATTTTTGATTGTCAGTGGTGCATACTAGATGTTTCAGTCAACATGCGCATATTATTATAGTATTAATACCCTGATCCATTTCTCCTACAGGAGTGTAGCAGCAGAAAGAGGGGGTAAAAAGACGCCCTTTTGCATTCACATTCGTGAATCTGGCAGTCATGCAGTCTATTGGCCAGTCTATTGAGCTTTTTTTTTTTTTTTTTATTTATATGCTCAATATCCTCCTTTTTTATGCTCAGTATCCTCCTTTTTTATGCTCAATATCCTCCTTTTTTATGCTCAATATCCTCCTTTTTTATGCTCAATATCCTCCTTTTTTTATGCTCAATATCTCCTTTTTTTCTGCCTGTAAGCTGTAAACTCCTATGATGTGCATGGACACACAGGCTAACATGGAGGGGTGTTTAGAGACAGAGGAAAAAAAAAAAAGCTTAAACGTCTGTAAAATGTAAAAGCCGCGTTTCTGAACTCAAGTGTGCATGAGCCCTCACAGATATATTCCACAATTATTTGCCTCCCTACAGAACTATAAATTCGTGCCATTGGTAGCCCTATTAGCACAAGCTGACTTTACAAAAGTAGATCTACATTTATCGAAGGAGCTGGGTGGAAAATTGGCTGCCAAAAAATGACTGCATCCAATTAGTTACAGTCATTGTTTGGGTTTTTGGACAGGATACAATAGCCAGGTAATGAAGATTCCTTTCCTTTTAACCACACTGTTTAGCGTGGATGGAGAAGTGTGTTAGATTTCTCGCTTTCAGCTATGCTTTAAAGTAGTTGTAAAGACTGAAGGTTTTTTATTATTATTATATAGGATTTATATAGCGCCAACAGTTTTTGCGCAGCGCTTTACAATATGAGGGAAGATAATACAGTTACAATACAATTCAATACAGGAGGAATTGGTTGGCCCTGCTTGTTGGAGCTTACAATCTAGAAGGGAGGGTCAAGTGCTTTCTATGTGTCCTTTGGACGCATAGTGCCCCCATAGCATGCAACTTGCTATTGGAGGCATCGGTCAAGGGGCGCTGGCAGGGGACCCAAGAAGAAGAGGATCAAGTTTGCTCTGTGGAAAACCACTGCACGGAGCAGGTAAGTGCTGTATGACACGTTTGATTTTAAAAGTCAATTTGTTTTTTTGCATAACACTTTAAAGCTGTGCATGTATGGCTAGGTTAAAGTGTTACTAAACCAAGGACACTGCATTCATTATATCTGGTCTCCCACAGAAATGCAATAGTTTTAGTAAATATTAACTGCTGGATACCTTTTCTCGTCAGCAGTATATAGCAGTCTTGTGACCTCTATGAGTGTCTGATTAAAGCTTGTGGGAGGAGTTTTCATTCTCCCCTGATTGTCCTATGAGGCTACAGGACTCCTGACCCTCTGGACAGTGTTTATTAGCCCTGTGCTGATCACATGCACCCTCACAAGGGAAAAAAAAAAAAAAAAAAACGAACAACACACACCAAACTGAGCATGTGCAGACTGTGCTATCAGGAGATGGATTGGGGACTGTGGAAGAAGGGGAGGATCAGAGAATACAGGATCAAACAGCCTTTTCTCTTTCGTTCATTGATAGACACAGCTCCTGATCTTCTTAACCATTGGGTTATACTGCTCCCTACAGGAGTAGGACACTAGGCTGAATTAAAGTCTGGCTACGCCTATAGGCAGTTCTAGGGGGTATGCTCCCTCTCTCTGCTATAGGTACTCATTTTTTTTTTCTGCCTAGTCAGAAGTAAGGACCTAGTTGCTTGCTGGGATCCCTGGTGCTCACAATTTTTTTTATTTTTGGATAGATTTTTTTCTTCAGTTTTTTTCCTTTTGAGATCTACAATCAAGAGCCGTACTGGGTGACTGGCTGGATAATCTAGATCAGTGGTCCTGAACCCTGGCCTACAGGGCCCACTAACAGGCCAGATTTGCAAGATAACTGAATTACATCCCAGGTGATATCATTTGCTGCTCAGTGATTGCAGTACTCTAGTCTGCATCTCCCCAAGGTAATAACTAAAATCTGGCCTGTTAGTGGGCCCTGTAGGCCAGGGTTGAGGACCACTGATCTAGATCCAGTTGTCACCCCAGGCTGGCCAGCGACTGCGCTCCGACCTCAGCTCCACGCTAGGTCGTCCGCGACATAGCCCCATCAGAGGGAGGCTGGCCTGCGAGCTAGATGCCTCGTGAGGTCTCATATGACTGATTCACAGCGTTCCTCCTGGCCGACAGCCCCCCTATTTCGATGGCCAGGGCCCCTTTTCCTGCCTGGGCCTGTCCTTGAGGCCTAGGGATTCCTCCTGGGCCCTCAGAGCCTCGTGGTGCCACCATTTTGTTGTAGCCTTGTGCTGCAATGCACGGTGGCCATGTTTGTGTAGCCCGGTTGCCATTTTGCGGTGGTTTGCCTTAAAAAACAGTGGCGGCCATGTCTGTGGAGCTGTCTGGGTGGCGTTTTTGGTGCTGGGAGCCCGTCTTCATCCCCTGGTGCTTACTCCTGGATCCTTTAATTTCCTGATAGCCGCTCGTGCAGTGCAGATTCTCCTTGTGGCTGCGGTGCCTGGTTTCTGCGGGGTGGTGAGTCTGGTTGGGTCCTCCCCCTCTCTCTGCTGAGAATCGATTGGTGCTCTGTGACTGGCAACCGGGTGGGCTGCCAGAGTGGTGCGGGTTGTCCCTTACCGGTGTTTTTACACTTTTTTGTGGGGTCCCCCTGGTGACTCATGGAGTCTTTGGAGCACAATCCCCCCACCTGATCCCCTCTCTGAGGCTGTGGGGCTCTCCGTGTCCCATCCATCCATCGATGCACTGACGGCAGTCCTGGAGTCCGTTGTGTCTCGGGTCGAGGTGGCTTTTGGGCGACCGGCTGGCAAGAAGCGCCCTCTCCTTCCCCTGCCTCCTCTTTCTCATCAGATCCTTAATCTGATTCGGTCGCTACGGACGTGGGTCACCCTGCTGGGTCTGTGACCATGGGCCCTGAATCCTCAGATAGTGAGGAGGATTCCTCCACTTTTGCAACCGCGCACGAAAGGGCGCTGGTGGACGCACTGATTGTAGCTGTGCGAGAGACCTTAAAAATGGAGGACGCAGCTGCAGATTATGCAATTGTCTTTCCTTCAACCATGTCGGCAGTGATTGTACAAAAAAAAAAAACAGGCTTGTTGTACTGAAGTCGATTGATCAACTTCAGTGCAACCAGCCTGCACATAGATGGAGTAAAACTCAGTTGGTTCCTGCTGAACCGTATGAATTTCAGTCTACGGCTGGTTTAAGTCAGGTTGATCTGCTGGTATCTGAGAGCCTTAAAGGTTCGATAGTTTGCATTACTGGTTATGGCTGTGGTAGTGGAGGAATTACTTGGGTGTTGTACAGGTTTGTGCTTGGCTCCAGCAGGATATGGTTGTCAGTGTGTTCTTTGCACTGTGAACTGCTGTGAATGGCAGAATGTTAATTAAATTATAGGATTATCTGATGATGATCAGTACTCAGACTAATTGGATTAAGCCAGCACACAACATTACACTAACATGCAAAGTCCTCAACCTTTCCTACCCACATGCAGTGCACATTCATTACACATTCATTACACATTCTTTTTCCTCACTTAAATACAATTTCATGAAGGTGATTGTCCCTAATTTTGACTTTATTTTTTACAATTACATTTTACCTGATCATTTCAAAGGAGAAGTATGGCTAAAGCTTTTTTGGTAATGCTTCTCTTGTGGGTCACGGAGTGCACTTACTGACCCAAAATCAGCCAACAGCGGGCTAAAGCTCGTGGCTGGGCAGGGGTGGTGCGACCATACAGCCCGCTACCCCCCAATCCATGCCCCCCGCCCCTTAATCTACATGCAGGGTGCCGGACGCATAGATTTCATTGGGTTTTTTTTTGAAGCACGTGATTCAAGCCAGAGGCTCGAATTGGATTAAAAGAATGGGCTCAGGGTGCACAGAAATCAGAGCTGTTTCAGGCTGTGGTAGGATCCCAACCATATTGTCGGGATACACCCAGATGCCCGATTGACAGCTGCTCTGGCTGCCAGCGCATCAGACACTGCAGCATAGTGGTGTGTATGAAATGTTTTTTTTTTTTTGTTTTGTTTAGTAATCACATATACTTTAATATTTTTAGCCACCATCAGATTGCAGAAGACACTCATTTTACTGTGATGATTGTTTTTCAGCTGACTTAGAATTTTCCTGCCCCCATCTGATAACTGTCTGTGGTCACCATGGTACACAGAGCTCAAATGAGTTATGTGGTTAAGCATACACTTTAATTTTAAAACATCAGCATTGTAATAGCAATGCAAACAAGTGGTATTTTGACAATCCAATTCAAGCTTACTTGAAAAATTGCATTGTAGTTGCTGCCTGTCTGCTGGTCCTCTGTCCACAACGTCCTGGATTCCCTGCATGCTTAGCAACTTTAAGGATTAAATATCCCATGTTTACTTTGCTGTCTGCATACTGCGATGGCTGTATTGACTCCGCCTCCTAAAACTTCTCCTATCAGCACCTCTGTAGTTCAGAAGGCAGGCTCTGTGAATTCTGTGACACAGCAGTGCTTATTAAAAGGATTCTTCAGGATCATACAGATTAATAGGAGTAAGCTATAAATAAAATAAAACAAAATGTGAAATGTGATTTTAACAACTTCTGGACCAGAAGGATTTGCCCCCTTAATGACCAGGCCATTTTTTTGCGATTCGGCACTGCGTTACTTTAACGGACAATTGCGACGCTGTACCCAAAAAAAAAAGAAAAAATTGATGTCTGTTTTTTCCCCACAAATAGAGCTTTCTTTTAATGGTGTTTTGATCACCTCTGCGATTTTTTTTTTTTGCGCTATAAACAAAAAGCGACAATTCTGGAAAAAAACAATATTTTTCTTTTTCTGCTATATACCATTCCCAAAAAAAAAAAGCCACTTTGTTTTCTGCTACATATTTTTGGTAAAAAAAAAAAAAGCAATAAGCATATTTTGATTGGTTTACGTTAAAGTTATCGCGTCTAGTAACTACGGGAAAGATTTGTCTTTTTTTTTTTTACTAGTAACGGCGGTGGTCTGCGATTTTTTTTAGCGGGACTGCGACATTGCGGTGGACAGATCGGACCCCTAACTGACATTTTTGACACTTTTGGGGGTACCAGTGACATTACTATAGTAATCAGTGCTAAAAATATGCACAGTTACTGTAATTATGACACTGGCAGGGAAGGGTTAATACTGTGGGTGATCAAGGGGTTAAATGTGAGGCTAGGGGAGTGATTCTAACTGTGGGGGGGGGGGGGCATGGCTTGTGAAATGATCAGAGACCTGTGTTCCTACATAGAAGGATCACAGGCACTCTGTGATCATTCCAGAGAGAAGAACAGCCAGCTGTGTTTACAACAGCTGACCGTTCTTCTCTCTCAGCGGTGAACAATCGCGGATGTCAGGCAGCAATCGGACCCTTTTCAGCAGCGGGGACTCGGATGCACGGGGTAGGAGCGCGCCGCAGGCGGCACACGCTCGCCCCCTAGCTGCAGGCACGCGACCAATGTATATCTACGTCGGGTTGCGCAGGAGGGGCTGCCTGTCACAGTATAACTGCGGCGGGCGGTCCTTAAGTGGTTAAATTGTAACTAAAGATGTGCTTTAACGTGTAGCTCACTTTTGCAGTCAAACTTGAAAAAAAACTCATCCACACGTCTGTTATGTGTTCCTATTGATATCATATTATATCATATCCTACCTATTTATATATATATATATATATAAAAAGTGCTTTCTTTAGTTTTGGAGTTTTTCAGAAAAGAGAAAGTAAAAATATAAGCAGCAATGTTTAAAAAACAAGTATGGGATTTCATATATATATATATATATATATATATATATATATATATATAATTTTTTTTTTTTTTTTTAGAATCATACTTCCCTATGTAGATGCAGCATTGTTGCCCGCCGACTCCCAACACCGCCGATCACTCGGTTCTCAGTGCTCCCCAAGCAGAGAGCTGGTAGTCAGTCACAAGCTCCCTGCTCTGCCCCCTCCTCGCTCACTGGAGCGCTGGGCTGTGGAGGGGGCGGGAGCAGGCAGATCAGGGTTCTCGGCGGCTCACAGAGCCGGATGCTGGTTCAGGCATGTGGGCGGATCCCAACCATATGGTCATGATCTTTTCTGATCTGCACTCCTGTGGTCCACAGGAAAAGTACAGCCAAACAAGCTTTGGCTGTATTCTCCTTTAAATAATTTTTTGTTGAAATTGACTTTATTCAGAAAACACACAGCAGTTCCAACCAGTGGAATAAATATGTTCAACTATGGCAGCTATAAACAATGGTAAACATCGTATGAACAGTAGTGTTTAGCATGAACTGATTATCACAAAGAATAAACACAAGTGAGATAAGAGGAAAGGATGTTGCACAACATTGATTGTTGTCTCCCTGTGATTCCAGATTTATTTTAACAACTATGCAGAGATGGTAGAAGGAGATAAAAACAAATGTAAGAAAAGGAGAGTATTACAGCAGAAGAGCGAAGGAGAGAAACATAAGGGTAGAAAAGAACAGCAGAGAAAATAAAGTATATAAAGGAGTGGGCCTCTCTATGGCACTGCACAATCACCAAAACCATGAGTGGCATGCAGTGGCGGCTGGTGCTCAAAATTTGGGGGGGGGGGGGGACGCAAACAGAAAAAGGTAATAGGCATTGCTTTGCGGCAAAAAACGATGTAAAAAAAATTGCGTCACTTTGAGGTCACAAAAGTGTAAAAGGGGCCTTCAGTAATTAAGGTATAGTGTGCCCCCTTTCAATGCAGAGAGACCAGCGTGCCCCCTTTCAATGCAGAGACCAGCGTGCTCCCTTTCAATGCAGAGAGACCAGTGTGCCCCCTTTCAATGCACAGTGACCAGCGTGCCCCCTTTCAATGCACAGTGACCAGCGTGCCCCCTTTCAATGCACAGTGACCAGCGTGCCCCCTTCAATGCAGAGACCAGCGTACATGCTCCCTTCAATGCAGAGACCAGCGTACATGCTCCCTTCAATGCAGAGACCAGCGTACATGCTCCCTTCAATGCAGAGACCAGCGAACGTGCCCCCTTCAATGCAGAGACCAGCGTACATGCCCTCTTCAATGCAGAGACCAGCGTACATGCCCTCTTCAATGCAGAGACCAGCGTACATGCCCTCTTCAATGCAGAGACCAGCGTACATGCCCCCTTCAATGCAGTGACCAGCGTACATGCCCCCTTCAATGCAGTGACCAGCGTACATGCCCCCTTCAATGCAGAGACCAGCGTGCGTGCATGCCCCCTTCAATGCAGGGCGTGCGTGCCCCCCCGAGACCAGTTACCTGGAGCCCTGGAGTATGGGTGAGCCTTGACAGGTGTTCTCCTTGGGTGAGTACATGGCTGGGATGAATATTCTAGAAGCACAGCCTTCTCTGTACATACTGTAATTTCCATCTATACCTTCCTCTGTAGTGAGAGCACCATTCACCTGCAGCGCCAGCATAATGAGGAAAGGGGTTGGCTCTCTTGTAAGGAGCTTTGCACTGTCTGCAGGATGTAGAGGAGCCCAATGAGTGGACTGCACACTACGGTCAAAGTGACTATGCAGCCTCGGTGAGGGTGTCCTACACACAGACACAGCAGCCCGCCTTCCCTCACACTGGCCGGTACAGATGGAGGACGATGAGGACAAGCCCCGGCGGCTTCACTTCACTGTGTCCCCCGGCGGTGCGTCTGCTCGAGTCCTCCCGCTCCCGCCTCCTCCTCGGCCAATGGCATGGGGTTTGCCTTGCGGCCAATCAGGAAGCCGGTATTAGACCGGCTTCCTGATTGGCCAGGAGGAGGATCGGTGTGACAATAGCGAATTTTCATTCGCTATTGTCACACAATGGGTGGGCTCGGGGCGCACTTCTCTGCGCCCCGGGACTACCCTTTGCATCACCCTATTAGAGCTTCTGGCTCTAATCAGGTGATTTAAAAAAAAAAAAAAACATTGAGCTCCATGCATCCGGTGCCCTGCATGCAGATTAGGGAGCCGAGCGCATGGATGGGGGGCGGCGCCCCTGCACCCTCAATACACCGGCCGCCACTGGTGGCATGTCAACTAAAATGGCCCTAATGCTGCTTGATAAACTTCCAAAATATCAACAAAGTTGCATCGGTAGTTTAGGCATGGTGAGTAGCTGTCCCTCCACTCTCCCCCTGGATGGGTTTGGGGTGGACACGGGCCCCTCCCTGGGATGGTCGGACCTGCCGGTTCCCCTCAGACCCCCCACTTGGTTGTTCGGTGGTCCCTGTGGTTCATATTAGTACCCCCCGCACCCATCTGGGATAGCGTGGTGGGTTGGGAAAGTGGCAGGGGCTGGTGGGCTGCACTGTGGGGTGGGGGGGGGGAGCGCCCCAGCTGGGGAGGGCGACAGCGCTGGCTGCTACTTGTGGTCCTGTGCTCGGATCCCCCCTCTCCATGATGATGGTGTCAGGGCTCCAGTGATCCCTCCTGTGAGCCTCGTGCAGCCGTATGCGTCGGCCATTTTTCTGTAGCTGGTGCCATTTCTTTGGGGCTTATGTCTGTCTAATGGCCGACGGCCATGTTTGGCTGGTCCGGTTTGCTGACAGAGCATCAGCCATGACAGTGGAGCCTCTGGGTGGCAATTTTGGCTGTGGGAGCTCCTCCTTTTCCACTGGTGTTGACTCCGTTTTTTTTTTTTCTTCCTCTTGGATGCCGCACGTGGAGCAGAGCTATCTCTGGTGCAGACCGGTCCTACTCTGGTGGGGTCCCTCCCTCTGTCTGCTGCAGGTTGTGGGGTGCTCTGCTGGCTGGTGATCCAGTGGTGCTATTGGCACAGTGAGGGTGCTCCAGACCTGAATTGAGGTCTGAAGATCATCGAGGGCTGCATGCTGAGCTTTCACAGGGCCGAATGCAGGCTATACATTTGGCACGGCTGACCTAATCTATTGAAAACTATAACAAAAAGTCTGGGCTCAGAAACACTTTATTTTTGTCTAAGATGAATAATGTGTAAAACATTTACACATAAATTATTTTTACGTTTAGTCTAAATTTTATTGTTTTTCAAGTTAAAAGAAAAATTTGGTACAGCATGCAAAAGAGGTAGGGGGTATAGGTAATGTTGAACAAACATTTAACATCAACTGAGAATACATACAAAAAGATCCCCAATTTGTCACCTGAGGAAAGTGTGGCTACCTTAAGGGGGTAGCCGCATTTTTGTGTGGTGCAGGTTAGGCTTCTTGAGGGCTTGCATGCCTATAATGTACGGTAATGGGAGTATTTTCTATGAATTGTTATTTAACGGCGTAGCCCTACGTTGGTCGCGCGTGGTGCTTGGGGGCGAGTGAGCGCCGCTGCCGGGATGTTCCTGCCCCCACTAGGCAGCGGGTATACCAAACCATGGGACTGACGGCTGCGATTGTGCAAGGCAACTGCAAATGCTCCCCACTGAGAGAGGAGGACAGTCAGCTGTTCTAAACACAGCTGACTGTTCTTCTCTCTGAAATGATCACAGAGCACCTGTAATCCTTCTATATAGGATCACAGGTTTCTATGGTCATTTCACAAGCCTAGCCCCCATACAGTTAGAAAACACTCCCCTAGGCTCACACTCAACCCTTTGATCATCAGTGTGTTAACCCTTTTCCTGTCAATGTCAATATACAGTACAGTAACAGTGCATATTTTTAGCACTGATTACTGTAGTAATGTCGCTGGTCCCCCCAAAAGTGTCAAAAATGTCAGTTAGGGGTCTGATCTGTCTGCCGCAATGTCCCAGTCCCGCTAAAAATTGAAGATCGCCTCCATTACTAGTTAAAAAAATAAAAATTACCTAAATCTTTCCCCTAGTTTGTAGATGCAAACCAATCAAAATAGGCTTATTGTAGCAGAATATAAATTGGCCTAAAAGGATGAAAATTTTAGATTTTAAATTTTTTTTTTTGGGAATGTTATATAGCAGAATGTGAAAAATATTGTCGTCCCCCCCCCCCCCCCCCCGAATTATCTCTTTTTTTTTTTTATAGCGTAAAAAATAAAAATCGCACAGATGATCAAACACCACCAAAAGAAAGCTCTGTTTGTGGGGAAAAAAAGGAAATCAAATTTTATTTTGGTACAGTGTTGCACAACTGCGCAATTTTCCATTAAAGTTACGAAGTGCTACCTTCTCCGGGGTGGCGGGCTAACGTGTCAATTGGTTCAAGCCACAGTTGTTGGCAATTGACGAGGAGGCCAGACGCAGGGCTTCACCGGGTATTTCACTGCAGTGGAAGAACAGTTTTACTTACCTGGGAGTGCGGGTGTTGCGGGTGCCATCTGAATTCATTGTCCTTAATCTCAATCCAACGGTCTCTGAAATCAGAGCCAAACTGAAGGCGTGGGAAAACCTCCCACTTTCCCTTCCTGGGACGTATCAACTTAGTTAAAATAAAAATTCTCCCTAAACTCACTTACTTGTTCCGGAATTCGCCCCAATGGATCTCGAAGCCCTTCTTTTCCAATCTCCACAAACTCTTCTCTTCCTTATTATGGGGTTCCCGCCCCCCTAGATATAAGTTTTTTTCTACCTTCATGCGCCCCCTCTCCTAGGGAGGCGTTTCCGGACTGCTACAGGTATTCGTTGCTATCGTTGCTGTTTTTGGTACAGGTATTTTCTGGCATCCCAGCTGGTCACGGCTGTCTGGTGGTTGACCCCTATTGCTTCCAACTCCGCAGCTGTGGTGGAGGCCGCGGTGCTGGGGTCCGTGGAGGCGATGTCTTACCTGCTCTTTAGGGGCCCCGGAGCTCCCTATGCCCTGAGTGCCTCTATGAAAACGACGCTTCGGGCGTGGAGGCAGGGGTTGCTGCTGGAGACATACCTGGACACCGCGGTTTCCCCCAATGCTCCTCTATGGATCAAGGCCCTCCCTGCCGCATCTATTTAAACTACCTGACCCTGCGGCTTGGACAAAATATGGTATCAAAAAGATCTCAGACTTGACTTAACCTCTGACTTTTCTCTTCCCCTCTTTAAACATTTAGTTAATAATAATATCCCACTGTCTTACCTGTTCTGATATATGCAGTTGTCCTATGCCTTCAGAGCCCAATTCCCAAGTGGGGTCTCACAGCTGGTGCAGCCAGAAACCAGAGCGCGTTCTGCGCTACTGTTGCTCTGAGCGAGCTGCCTCGGTGCTCCATGCTCATCTCCTCCGGGTCTCCTCTCTGGAACTCTCTGGCCTTCACTCCCATTGGGCCCGGGATGTCCCGGATTTGGACTCGGAGGACTGGCTGCACATTTGGATTTTCCCTTTTAAAATCCTGTTTTCCTCAGAGACCTTCTAGTTCAATACAAAATTGCTCATAGGGCCTACCTCACACCCCACCGCCTACATAAGATTCATGCTTCCCACTCCCCAGATTGCTGGCGATGCGGACGAGCCCCGGGCAAACTTATCCATATCTTTTGGACATGTCCGGAGCTCGCTGCTTACTGGTCCCAGATTTTTTCGGTGTCCTCCACCATTCTACAGATTTCCATAGCTCCCTCTCCCAGACTTGGCCTCTTGGGCCTGTTGGATGACTTGGTACCTAGGGTGGCGGATCGTACTCTCCTGGGCCTTTTACTTTTTTTTTTGCCAGGAAGAACGTTGCGCTCCATTGGCGGCAGCGGGCCCCCCCCCCCCCCCCCCATGGTCTTACGATGGAGAGGACTGGTGAACTCGGTGATACCACTGTATCGTGACACCTGCTTTCATAGAGGCTGCCCCAAGAAACATGACAGGGTATGGGCGAGATGGCTGGCAGATCTGCCTAACTGCTATTTGTGCCCTCTGCTCCTGGTTGGACCATGCCAATCGATGTTAATACTTGCAACTGGTTCTGGTGCCCTCCTTTGTTCCCTCTATAGCTGATTGCCTTTGCTTAACTTTGATGCCACGGATTAACGATATATTGCTTTTTTTTCCTGTAATGGTATCTCCCCTGTGTGGGCGACATGTCGTTGTTTGCTCTGTTATTGTAACTGCTGTATGGTGAACCTATTGCACCTGCTGTTTGTTTTAAACCAATAAAAAGATTTTCAAAAAAAAGTTAGTCAGTGCCAAATCGCATAAAAATGGCCTTGTCATTAACCACTTTAATACAGGGCACTTCCCTCCCTTCCCGCCCAGGCCAATTTTCCCCTTTTAGCGCTGTTGCATTTTGAATGACAATTGCGCGGTCATGCAACACTGTACCTACACCAAATTTATGTCATTTTCCCCCCACAAATAGAGCTTTCTTTCGGTGGTATTTGATCACCTGTGCGATTTTTACTTTTTGCTAAACAAATAAAAAAAGACCGAAAAGTTTAAAAAAAAAAAAAAAATTTTGTTTATGTTATACAATTTTGTAAATAAATAATTTTTTTCCTGCACTGATGAGCACTGATGAGACTGCACTGACAGGCACTGATGAGGAGGCACTGATGGGGTGGCACTGATGGGGTGGCACTGATGGGGTGGCACTGATAGGCGGCACTGATATGCGGCACTGATAGGCACTGATATGTGGCACTGATAGGTAGCACTGATATGCAGCATTGGTGGGCACTGATAGGCGGCACTGCTGGGCACTGATAGGCGGCATTGATGGGCACTGATAGGTGGCACTGACGGGCACTGATAGGTGGCACTGACGGGCACTAATGGGCACTGATAGGCGGCACTGGTGGGCACTGATAGGCACTGATGGGCGGCACTGATCGGCACTGACGGGCGGCACTGATGGGCACTAATGGGCACTGATAGGCGGCACCGGTGGGCAATAATGGGCACTGGTGGGCGACACTTAAGGATGGCAATGATGGGCACTTGTGGGCAGCACTGATAGGGAGGGCACTGGTGGGCAGCACTGATGGGGTGGGCAATGGGGGGCTCCCTGAGCCCTGATTGCCATCCCTGGTGGCCATAGTGGGCATCCCTGGGGTCATAGTGGGCATCCCTGGGGTCATAGTGGGCATCCCTGGTGGATCTAGTGGCATCCCCCCCCCGAGGGTCTGCACTGGTAATCAATGATCTGATTACCAGTGCCGACCCCCCCCTGTCAGGGGAGCCGCCGATCGGCGCTCCTTTACTCGTGCCTGTCAGGCACGAACTAAGGAAAGCCGATCAACGGCTGTTCCTATTTACTATGTGACCAGCCGTGATTGGACACGGCTGATCACATGGTAAAGAGCCTCCGTCAGAGGCTCTTTACCGAGATCGGAGATGCAGGGTGTCAGACTGACACCTCGCATCACCGATCGCCGCTCTGCGCGCCCCCGGGGGGCGCCCAGAGCGGAGTTATCCTGCCGCCGTCATATGACGTCCGGTCAGGATAACTCAACCACATTCCCGCCGTCATTTGCCTATAGGGCGGGCGGGAAGTGGTTAAGGGAGCAAATCCTTCCGGTCCAGAAATGGATAAAGAGGCACAAGCCCCAATTTAAGAGCATTTTGGCTCACTAATGCCTTTGATTGGGTAGTCCATTTATTGCGCAAATATACAAGGAGAATAAAGCCTAGTACACATGGGCCGAATCCATGTGCACTGCAGCCGGTCCGACAGAAGCATGACCAAAAAAAGTGTGTTGATCGACTCCTGATCAGTGCTCTAAGCCATTGGCTGAGAGTGCTGACCGGAGTGTTGGGGTGGGGGGGCAGTCTCCCTGTCAGAACACAATAGCACAGCTGGGGAGATCGCCGTTCTAACATCGCATAGTTAGTACAGCGGTTCCTCCTGAGCGGTCAGAGTTGTTTTTTTTTTCCCAGCTCTGCTGTGTTGAATGTAAAAAAAAAAAATGTAGTGTGTAGCAGGCTTAAGGCCCTTTTCACACTTGTGCGACTTGTCCTGCGACTTGGGACTGCAAAGTCGCATGACAAGTTGTACTCCATGATTTCCAATAAGTACTGTTTTTTTTTTTGTTTGTTTAATTTCTGTTTATTGAAAAATTTTCAAGAAAACAAGGAAAAGCAGGCCATAGACCGTACAATCCAACATGAAATACAACAAGAAACAATGGAACAATATCATCGAGTGCATGAAAGTCCCAATGTGTGCAGAGCACACCTAGTCACAAACATTGGTGTCTATTGTCTAGATTAACACTGCATCAATAAGCCCGAAAAAGCACAATAATGGCGCTTTTCCATTGCATGGAATCGAGCGGTACGGCTCGCTTTTTTGCTTTTCCACTGCTGGTACCGCATGGTACGGTGTAGGAACGGTTCGGTACGGTACGGTACGGCGGCGCTTTTCCACTGCATGGAACCGAACGGTACGGCTCTGAAAAACAGTACCTACTCGATTGTGGTTCCAAGCGTACCGTACCGGTACTAAATTCCACAACCCCTCCCATGCAGCCTGATTGGTCCTCACTACAAGGCAGTGATTGGTCAATAATCATCACTGTCATTGTTTATGCGGCAGTAGAGGTGGTGCAACCACAGAGTAATCCTGCCCACTACTTATCAGTACTATAAACAGTGGAAAAGCAAACCATACCGAACCGTTCCAACACCATACCATGCGGTACCAGCAGTGGAAAAGCAAGCAGGGCCGAGTAGAGCCGAGCCGGTACTTGCAGTGGAAAAGTGCCATAACATAACATCTTGCTTAATAAAACCAAAGTCGGAAGGAGCCCAGAAGAAAACGAGGGGATAGCGAAGAGCATAAGAGAAAGAAAAGAAAAGAGCAGAAAGAAAGGGGACAAGAGGAGGGGGGGGGGGGGGAGTTAGGCCACGGGTGACATACATTCTACATAAGAAAAAACCTTAAACAATTAGGTTTGCAGTAGAAGGCGATAGACTAGTGGAGGTGCCTTCAGTGAGCAGAGCTATATAGGACGAAGTGGTTTTAAAGGAGGACCAAGGATACCAGGTAGACTGAAACCGGTCCAGTTTGTCACGGGCTATGAAAGTAAGTTTCTCTAATTGGTATGTCATATCTACCCTCCGTAGCCACTGTCGTATTGTGGGAATGGTCGGTGAGCCCCAAAACGTGGGAATCATAAGTACTGTTCATATCTGTCGCAACAACTTCACAGTAGTCCCTGCACTACTATGGTCCCTGCACTACTATGGTCCAGTTTTAATGCGTTTTGAGGTCCATAGGCATTGGTTCAAGTCCAGTCAAAATCGCAGCAAAATCTATGTAAATCGTGCAACTTTTAGGTCACATAAGTGTGAAAGGGGCCTTAGAGTAATAAGTAGGTAGGGAAAAATAGGAGGGGGAGTGAAAAATGAGGCATGGGGCAGGGTAGGGCCTGGAGAGGAGAAAAGGAGGGATGCGGGGGGGGGGGTTGGACTGTCCCCCCAACTGTTCTAAATTTTAAATAGGAGGTTAAGGGGGTGCATTAGGTCAAAAGATAATTGCAAAATGTTGGGGTTCTTGGAAGATAGTCCACATAGCCCAGATCTGGGTTTGGGAGTCCTGTTTGTCATTTTCTTGTGCCAGGCGGAGTACCCTTCTGGAAATGAAGTCTGATTTAGAGACCCATTCTAAGAGGGTGAGGGCCTGTGGTGAACGCTGATAACATGGAATCGCATAAAAATTAAAACAATAAAATTCTAAAATGGTTACAGACAGTAACCAAACCTCACATTTCATGGGTTGTCTTTTCTGTAGCAAAACATTTTACTTATCCTTGTATAGTTGTGTTAGATTTAACTTCTAGTTTAAAGTTTGTAAGTAACATTTGCTTATAGTAAGTAACTGCAAGAAGCCAGAACAGAGGAATTACGCTGCTTTAGCTCTCTTTCTGAGCGGATTTGATTTATTCCCTAGCTGAGCTCAGAGTGCAACTTGCTACCCTAGATGAACCTTGTTGATATCTGCACTCCTCCTCCTTGACATGTCCTCTAAGTATTTTATGGCCATTTCCCTTATGTCAGCTTAAGGAATGCTTTAGTGCTGTGGCTCATATTCCTTTTTTTTGTTTTGTTTTGCAGAAGTAATTTGTCAGTATATTTGTTGGCTCTGTTTATGTCGAATATACTTTAGTAGAAAGGCTTATAGTAAAACGTTGGCTACTTTACAGAGAAGTCTATGAGGAAATAACATCGCTGATTAAAAAAAGTAAGGAGTCTTATCTAACACCCACTCTGCTCTAATTTTTGATTGAAACTCTATGTAACCTTATTCTTATTGTTAACTGATTACTGTTGGTGACTTCCTGATTGGCTTTTCTTTTCAGTTTTCGAGGTTCAGACAGGACTGTAATTGAAAGCCCAAATGGAGTGGGGAAGGGTTAGGGTTTGTCTTCAAATAAGACACATTAAAACATTGCAGAGGTTGCCAAAGCTTAGTATACATGGGCCAAATACCAGCCGACATTCAGGCTGTGTGTATGGCAGCCTTTCCGACAGGGCAAGCATAATGGAAAGCCAGAAGCCAACCGGTTCCGGATCAGTGTTTTCAGCCAATGTCTGAGAGTGCCGACCGGAGTGTTCTGGTAGAGGGGCCATCCCCTTGTCAGAACACTATAGAGCAGCAGGGGAGATCGCTGTACTAACATCGGATTGTTGGAACAGCGGCTCAAACCGGAACTGTCAGTTTTTTTTTTTTGCCCACAAAGTTAAAAATGAGTGTGCGCCAGGCTTTGCTAAAAATTACCTTTGGGGGAAAAAAAAATTACCTTTGGTCTATATGGCAAGAAATGAGGGGAAGGCTTTGCATATAGTAGTAAAAAACAGTCCGATACTAAACATTCCATCCAAAAAAAATCTACCCAATGATATGTTTTAGCTGGATTTGGGTTTTAAGGGTATGTCACTTGACACTTCTTCCTTTTTATATGTGTGTGTGTATGTATGTATATGTGTGTGTGTGTATATATATATATATTGAACTCCTCACCATATTTCTAAAGGTAGTGTTCACCACATGTCGGTATCAACCCATGCAATCCATACATACAAGGAAACCCAAACAAATAAGTTCAGAAATTAAGTTATGTGTAATAAAATGACATGGAACGACATGGAGAAAGTATTAAACACGTTAACTGAAATTTATTTAATATTTTGTACAAAATCCTGTTGGTAATGACAGCTTCAAGTAGTCTCCTGTATGGAGAAACTAGTAGAATGCATTGCTACGGTGCAATTTTGGCCCATTCTTCCACATTTCTCTTCAAATATTGAAGGTTCCATGGGCCTCTTCTAGAGCTTGGATAAAATGAGAATCACGTTTTCTTTGCTTATGTAGCACCCTAGAGGTAGGTGCTAGGTTAAAGTATAGTGGGCCTTGGCTGCCTAACAGCAGGGCCATGATTTTTGCTGGGCTGTCATGTCTCCCAGGTGAGGTTACTGAGAGGGGAGTCTCCCCACTGGCTCTGTGAGAGGATTCTCATTGGGCAGTGGAGGAAATCCAATCAGTGGCCCATTCGGGGCATGTATCTACCCCAGAAAGGCAGATTCTGCCGCAGAGGATTCTGGGAGTGGGTAGAAGTTTGAGGGGAAGGCATGATGCAGCGTCTTTGGTGGGAAGCAGAGTCCCAGGAGGGAGGGTACGGCTGTCTCTCCTCCTGTCAGAAGGATTGGGTGTCTCGGGTGGCTGCCTAAGTATCCAGAAGGGAGAGCTTAGCTGCAGTGAGGATCCGTTTTGCCAAGGACCAGTGGAGGAAGATGGGTTCAGTTCCAGGAAAGCCTTCCAAGGTCGTGAGTACTGTGAACTGCCCCTGGGGTTTGCCTAGTGTAGAGGGGATCACTCCGGTGAAGGTCCCAGGGATCCTAGAGCCTACAAGTGTAAAGGGGGTTGCCTAGTGAAAGGACCCTGAAGTGTAAAGGGGGTTGCCTAATGAAAGGACCCTGAAGTGTAAAGTGGGTTGTCTAGTGAAAGGACCCTGAAGTGTAAAGGGGGTTGTCTAGTGAAAGGACCCTGAAGTGTGTGCGATGCGGGATCATGCTGCATATTCGCAGCGTTCCCGCATCGCACAAATGTGAACCGGCACTCAGTCTTTAAGAGGTTAGACTGCCCTCACTAAGTCCCCATTCACACTATGGTGACTTGGTCGCCTGACAAGTTGCCGTGGGTCGCTCGCCATTGATTAGCACAGGACCCGTTCTAATAGGAGCTCCGACTTAGAAATAGGGTCCTGTACAACTTTGGGGCAACCTGGAGGCGACTTGCATTGACTTTAATGTTATGAAGTCCGTGAAACACACGACTTCACAGGTCGCCCCATCAAGTAGTGTCGCCCCTGTCTTTTTTTTTTTTTGACAGCGGTGAGTGAGCAGAGAACAGCTCTGTGTAAGAATCAAGGACCTGCTGTTTTAAGATGGGGGGGGGGGGCGGTGCATCGAGATTGCAATATTTTACCGATTTAATCGCACAGCTCTAGCCTTTTCTATGAACTGATCTTCAGTTCTTTCCACAGATTTTCTATTGGATTCAAGTCCGGTGATTGGCTGGGCCATTCTAGCAGGTTGATTTTCTTTTTTTGAAACCAGTTGAGCCTTTCCTTTTCTTTGTTTGGTCCACCCTCATTTCCTCTTCATCATCCTGATAGATGGCAGCAGATTTTTATCAAGAATGTCTTGGTACAATTTTCCATTTATTCTTACTTCAATGACATGAAGTTTGCCAGTACTGTATGCTGAAAAACAGCCCCACACCATGATGTTCCCACCTCCAAACGTCGCTGTTGGTATGGTGTGTTTGGGGTGATGTGCAGTGCCATTTGACCTCCAAACATGGTGTGTTTTAAAGCATCCAAAGAGTTCATTTTTGGTCTCATCTGACCAGACTATATTCTAGTACTGTCTAAATGTTGTGCAGCAAATTTGAAACAAGCTTTAACATGCTTTTTCTTTGACAATGGAGTCTTGTGTGGTGAGCGTGCATACAGGCCATAGCGGTTGAGTACATTTCTTTGTAACAATTGTATCTGCTAAATCCAGCTCTTTCCGAAGCTCTCCACAAGTGGTCCTTGGCTCTTGGACAACTCTTCTGATAAGTGTTTTCACTCCTCTGTCAGAAATCTTGCGAGCAGCACCTGGTTGTGGCCAGTTTATGGTGAAATTATGTTCTTTCCACTTCCAAAATATGGTCCCAACAGTGCTCACTGGAACATTCAGAAGAAATCCTTCTGCAACCAATGCCATCAGTATGTTTTGCAACAATAAGGTTGCAAAGGTCATGAGAGAGCTAGTTGCTTTTACCCATCATGAGATGTTTCTTGTGTGACACCTTGGTAATGAGACACCTTTTTATAGGCCATGAATTGAGACTGAACCAACTGATATTAATTTGCACTGATGAGGGGCAGGATTGCTTTCTAAAAACTGACAGATTTCAGCTTGTGCCTTGACTTTCCATGCCTTTTTGCACCTCCCTTTCTTCATGTGTTCAATACTTTTTTCCCTGGGTCAATTTCTAAACTTATTTGTTGTGATTTCTTTGTGTGTACGGATTGTGTGGGTTGCTAGCAACGTGGTGAAAATTTTGTGTCAATAACGCCTTTAGAAATATATTTACCTATAAAAATAGTGATGTATTCAATACTTATTTTACCCACTCTGTGTTAGTGTTAGTCGACCAATATTGTTTTTTTTATTGCCGATACCGATATTTTGGTCATCGCATATCGGTATCGGCCGATATCTGCCGATTATTTTCGGACATCTAAATTTTTTTTTTTTAATTAATTTATTTTTTTACACAGGTACTCTTGAGAAGGGATCTGGGGATCTAAAAGACCCCAAACCCCTCCTCTGCAATTAAAAGCATTCAAAACTCCAAGTTTGGCTGTTTTGACTGCTGTCATTTTTTTTAATTTGGCGCCGAGTACCTGGAAGTGATGTCATGACATCACTTCCGGTTTTTTACACAGAGACCCGATCAGAGCCGAATGCGGCTTGGAGGCTTGGATCGGGTCTTCAGCGGCCATGCAAGTAGGATGCCTCGGTCTCCCGGTGGGACAGGAGACCCGGGCAAGTTGCGGAAGGTGGTGGGAGGGGGGATGTCCCCTCCCGCTCCTTGTAATGACAGCCGAGCGGCTTCTCAGCCACATCGGTTGTCATTACAGGACAGCCGACCGTCGGCTATGAATGCCGGTACCGGGGTGATACCTCTAGCTGCAGGCATCACTCATATAGAAGCACTTTCCAGAAATATCAGCCATATCGCTAACCTCAGGGGCCGATTCCGATATATCGGGGAAAGTGCAGATCGGCCCTCGATATATCGGCTTTGCCGACAATCGGTCGATCCCAGACCAGCCAGGGTTCCCATGCTGACTCGTGTCTGGAGCCAAAAGCCCCAGAAATGGGCATGTGAGCATCAGAACCAGACCACAGGAACAGTGGAAGAAGGTGGCCTGCCTGGTCTGATGGATTCAAGAATGGTTGGAGGAACACAACGACGAGTTTGAGGTGTTGATTTAGCCTCCAAATTCTTCAGATCTCAATCCAATCGTGCATCTGTGGGATGTGTTGAACAAACAAGTTTAATCATTGGAGGCCTCACCTTGCAACTTATAGGACATAAAGGATCTGCTACTAGCGGCTTAAAGTGGAGTCCATGCCTAGACGAGTCATGATGGGTAGTCCTAATGTTTTGCCTGATTGGTGTATATCCTATAACAGGGGGGCTCAATCTTTTGAAGAGCAAGGGTCACTTAAGTGATTTGATAACCGGTTGTGGGACATAATGAACAATGATGTTTTAGCATCCCCCCAACTTCAAATGTAAACAAGCCCTTACTGTCCTGAGCCCCCTTAGCGCCGGTTCACATACACGCGACGCTACTTCCCGGGGTGACCTCCGAGATCGCGGTGCGAGCAGCGCGCCGCGACCTCGGAGCGGCCGCCACGGACTTCATAACATTGAAGTCTATGGCGGTCGCCTCCTGGTCGCCCCAAAGAAGCTCCGGACCCTTTTTCTAAGTCGGAGCGACTTGTGTCGCTCCTATTAGAACGGGTCCGCAGCTTCCCTATGGGAGGCGACCTGTGAGGCGACCAGGTCGCCTCACAGGTCGCCTTAGTGTGAACGGGGGCTAAAAGGCTGCTTTCACACTGATGCTCTACAGTTTACCTGCGCAACTGGTACAGTGCACTGCCCCTGCGGCTTTCCCATGGCTTAGCTGCACTGAGCCATAGACTTCTATTATATCTTTTGGGTGTGGTGCGCTTTCAGAAAGCACACCAGACCTGCAGGATAGAATAGATGTCTATGGCTTAGTGCAGTTAACCTCCAGGAAAGATGCTGGTGCACTGCTCTGCACCTGCAGATAAGTGAGAAAGCAACCTAATAACCTATTTTTTTTATTTAATAAGTGCTAATTTGCCCATTGCAAAAGTGCAGTGTATGTGATGTTTAATACATGACCTTTTCCTCTTTTAGCTTTAACTGGCATCGCTCTTTAGGCTGCTAGAAAGGTCCTAGATGAAGTGCACTTGGTATGCCGCTGTCCGGGAAAGGAGCCAGAGCTACAGAGGAAGCATCAGCTTATGTGGCTCCTGCTTCCTCCGTTGCCGGCAGCGGCTTCATTCTCTCTGATGCTCAGGGATGGCGAGTCAGCAAACGGGTTTGCCGACCCATCCTCTTAGAGTAAAGGGCATGCGTTCCCCTGGTTTGAGGGCGTGTACTTCATCAGAGGGCTCCACGGGCTATGGGTTGAGCACCCCTGTACTTTAGCATAAAAAAAAAAAATTATATATATATAATTTTTTTTTTTGCTATTATTATGTTATTATTTTTATTTTATTTTTTCAAATATTTCTAATGCATTTGATATAGGGCTCTGAGTATGAGAGCTCCTAATTTTGAACCTATGGAGCAAAAAGACAGTTGATGTAGTCGTTTTCTCTGGCTGGTTAAATAACTTAAAGTGGAGTTCCACCCATTTTTAATAACTTGGATTACATAGATGTATGTAATCCCCTTTAAAACTACTTTTACCAATAGAAACTTTTTTTTTTTTTTGCTAGGAAATTCCTTATTTTCTTTATTCATCCTCTCCTCACTTCCGGGTCCGGCCGCCGATCGCGATTACGTCATTTGGCGTTTCGCAAGGGCTGCTGGGATGTATCTCATGGAATGAAATCTCGCATTATTACACAGGTGTCCTGAGCTGTACTGTATGCATTGGATTGAGGCCGTGCTCTGCCCCGCCTCCGCCCCACCTCCTCTCAGTGAGCTCAGTGAAGATATAATGCTTTCAGTCCACGCTCACTGAGAGGTGGCGGAGGCGGGGCAGAGCACGGCCTCAATCCAATGCATACAGTACAGCTCAGGACACCTGTGTAATAATGCGAGATTTCATTCCATGAGATACATCCCAGCAGCCCTTGCGAAACGCCAAATGACGTAATCGCCGATCAGCGGCCGGACCCGGAAGAGGATGAATAAAGAAGAAAATAAGGTATTTCCTAGCAAAAAAAAAAAAGTTTCCATTGGTAAAAGTCGTTTTAAAGGGGATTACATACATCTAAAGTTACTAAAATGGGTGGAACTCCACTTTAAGTCTATACCTTGGGGAGCCTATTCTTGTTTTCACTTCTCCTGTATTTAGAAATGTCTCCATTTTGCTATTTTGGACATTTAGTATGATCAGTGCTGTGCAATTTTCTTTCCACAACCGGAGAAAGAAGGCCGAGAATCCCTAATGTACACTTCTCCATATCTAAAGGCCTTTTTCCAGGAAAAGCAAAAATGAGGCAAATGTATTTAGTTATCCATATAGTAAACGACTGCAAGTAAACAAATTACATTAGAGCCAGAGACATAAACTGGAGCAGCTAATTATAGACTGCAGTCTCCTCATGTGAAATGTGCTCTATGCTGGATTCCAATATTGGATGAGATCTGTTAAGGGTCCGATTTGTTGGCTAATAACTCCCCCTTTTTTTTTTTTCTTTGTTTGTGGGTGGGGGCTCAGACAGACTACAGGTGCATCGCAAAAAAAATTGAATATCATCAAAAAATTTATTTCTTTCAGTAATTCAATTCAAAAAGTGAAACTCCTTTTATTATATAGATTCATTACACACAAAGTGATCTATTTCAAGCATTTCTCTTTATTTTAATTTTGATAGTTATGGCTTACAGCTAGTGAAAATCCAAAATTCAGTATCTAATGGCACTTTTCCACTGCAAGTACCGGCTAGTACCGGCTCGGCTCTACTCGGCCCTGCTTGGCCCGGTTTGCTTTTCCACTGCGGTACCGCATGGTATAGTGTCGGAACGGTTCGGTACGGTACGGTATAGGTTTGCTTTTCCACTAAAGTAGTACTAAAGTTAAGTGGGTGGGATAACAACGGGGTGGGTGTGATTCTCTGACCAATCAGTGGCTAGTAGTGACTGCATGCAAAGGATTGTGGGATATGGTACCAGTTTGGTACCTGTTGGAACCACAATCGAGTAGGTACTGTTTTTTCAGAGCCGTACCGTACCGTACCGCTCGGTTCCATGCAATGGAAAAGCAAACCTATACCGTACCGAACCGTTCCGACCCTATATCATGCGGTACCGCAGTGGAAAAGCACAAAAGCGTGCCGACCCGGTACGGTTCTATGCAGTGGAAAAGCGCCATAATGGCACTTTTCCACTGCAAGTACCGGCTCGGCTCTACTCGGCCCTGCTTGACCCGGTTTGCTTTTCCATTGCTGGTACCGCATGGTACGGTGTTGGAACGGTACGGTACGGTACGGTACGGTATGGTTTGCTTTTCCACTAAAGTAGTACTAAAGTTAAGTGGGTGGGATAACAACGGGGTGGGTGTGATTCTCTGACCAATCAGTGGCTAGAAGTGACTGCATGCAAAGGATTGTGGGATATGGTACCAGTTTGGTACCTGTTGGAACCACAATCGAGTAGGTACTGTTTTTTCAGAGCCGTACCGTACCGTACCGCTCGGTTCCATGCAATGGAAAAGCAAACCTATACCGTACCGAACCGTTCCGACCCTATATCATGCGGTACCGCAGTGGAAAAGCACAAAAGCGTGCCGACCCGGTACGGTTCTATGCAGTGGAAAAGCGCCATAATGGCACTTTTCCACTGCAAGTACCGGCTCGGCTCTACTCGGCCCTGCTTGACCCGGTTTGCTTTTCCACTGCTGGTACCGCATGGTACGGTGTTGGAACGGTACGGTACGGTATGGTTTGCTTTTCCACTAAAGTAGTACTAAAGTTAAGTGGGTGGGATAACAACGGGGTGGGTGGGATTCTCTGACCAATCAGTGGCTAGAAGTGACTGCATGCAAAGGATTGTGGGATATGGTACGGAGTATGGTACCTGTTGGAACCACAATCGAGTAGGTACTGTTTTTGAGAGCCGTACCGTTCGGTTCCATGCAGTGGAAAATTGCCATAATATTGTAGACTCATGGTGTCACACTCTAATCAGCTATTTAACTCAAAACACCTCTAAAGGTTTCCTCAGCCTTTTAATGGTCTCTCAGTCTGTTTCAGTAGGTTACACAATCATGGGGAAGACTGCTGACTTGACAACTGTCCAGAATACAGAGGGTAAGACCTAAAAGGTCATTGCTAAAAAAGCTGACTGTTCAGAGTGCTGTATCCAAGCATATTAATAGCAAGTTGAGTAGAAGGAAAAAGTGTGGTAGAAAAAGGTGCACAAACAGGGATAACCACAGCCTTAAAGCGCAGTTCCACCCTAAATTTACACTTACCTCCATCTTCTCGCTCCGGGTCACCTGAAAAACAAATGGATAATCGCAATTTTTTTTTTTTTTTTACTTGCCTTGTAGAGAAAATATACTTACCTTACTTCCTTCTTCCTCCCCTCGGCGGCCGCGGCGATTCGTCACTTCCTGGCTTTTGCAATGATTCCTGGGAGCTGAACGTCATCGCTCCCAGGAATCATTGCGCCTGCACCGGCCCCGACGTCAGTTTTTTATTAAAAAATGTATAACCAGGGTGGAACTCCGCTTTAAGAGGGTTGTAATTCAAAGGCCATTCAAAAATTGGGGGAGATTCACAAGGAGTGGACTACAGCTGGTGTCAGTGCTTCAAGAGTCGCCACTCCTAGACGTATCCAGTCCATGGGCTACAACTGTTGCATTCCTTGTGTCAACCCACTCGTGAACCAGAGAACACTTCGGAAGTGTCTTACCTGGGCTAAGGAGAAAAAGAACTAGACTGTTGCCCAGTGGTCCAACGTCCTCTTTTCAGATGAAAGTAAATTTTCCATTTCATTTGGAAATCAAGGTCCTAGAGCAGTGATCCTCAAACTACGGCCCTCCAGCTGTTGTGGAACTACACATCCCATAAGGCATTGTAAAACTCTGACATTCACAGACATGACCAGGCATGATGGGAAGTGTAGTTCCTGAACAACTGGAGGGCCATAGTTTGCAGACCCTTGTCCTAGAGTCTGGAGGAAGAGTGGAGGGACAGATTTCAAGCTGCACGAGGTCCAGTGTGAAGTTTCCACACTCAGTGATGATTAGGGAAGCCGTGTCATCTGCTGGTGTTGGTCCACTGTGTTTTATCAAGTCCAAAGTCAGCGCAGCCCTCTTCCAGGAAATTCTTGAGCACTTTATGCTTCCCCCTGCTGACCAGCTTTATGGAGATGCTGATTTCATTTTCCAGCAGGACTTGGCGCCTGCCCACACTGCCAAAATTGCAGTAATTCATGCAAAAGGAGCCCCAACCAAGTATTGAGTGCATACTATACTGTACATTGACTTACTTCTCAGTAAGCCAACATTTCTGTATTAAAAATCCTTCTTTTTTTTTTTTTTTTTATTGGTCTTATGTAATATTCCTATTTTCTGAGATACCAATTTGGGGTTTTCAGTAGCTGTAAGCCATAATTATCAAAATTAAAAGAAATAAATGCTTAAAATAGATCACTCTGTGTGTAATAAATCTATTTAATATATGTGTTTCACTTTGAATTGATATACTGAAATGAATTACTGAAATAAGTTAACGTTTTGATGATATTCTTATTTTTTGAGATGCACCTGTAGTTTTCATTACATTAATATTTCTTTTTTCCACTTACTGAAACGCAGTAGAATGTTGCTGGCATTAATCCAGCAGATCTGAGAGATAGTGGAAATCTGTGACAACCTCTGGAAAATGTCCCTGTCATTTGGGATTCCATGGTTGCCTTTATCCAGAAGAGTGGTTTGTGTTGGACTAGTTAACTCTCTCATTGTATGATTGTTGAAGTTTCTATTCTTCAGGAATGTTTGCTTTGTCTTTCAATTGTCTGTCATTCTCTTCAGCTAAGCTGTCCCAGACATACTTCCTTCTTTACAGTGCGGTTTACACTTTGGTGCTTGAGGTTTAACAACAGTCACAACATGGTGTGAGTCCCCCTCCCTCCTATGTCAGGTTTACTTAGCTCCCAGCTCGCTGTTCTTGATCTATGGCTGTCCAGGTAATCTCTGCAAGAACACACTGCTTCCTCTGTGTTGACCAAAAGGCCGTTCTAGTTTTACCCCATAGGAAACAGTTAAGCTCTTTAGCTTGCAAAAAATAATTTAACCTGCTTCTAGCAATTAATTGTAAGATAAACTGGCAGTGCAAGTCTGGCAGGAAACATCTTGTTATAAACGCAGGTTAAGGCTTGCAGAGCTAAGGACACAGAAGACTATTGAAGCAGTCTGGTCTAGGAAAAACTAGTCTAGGGAGAGAGATGAATAATGAAGCATTACAGAGATGGCAGCTAAACATGCCCGGGAAGTGGACTCAAGTGTCCTCTGACCAGTGAGTGACTGGGTGAGGTGATGACTTGACCAAATTCCTAGTTTTGTGAACACAGCTTTTATAGACATTGCCTGATAGCTCCTACTTCAATTCGCATGGTTAGTCTGCAGCCCTACAGGTATAGCAAAAATTGTTGATTCCCCACCCACCCATATGCAAACGTGGAGTACCAGGCAGCAGCAATTCCTGCAACTGGCTCCAACTGACAGATCCCCCACCTTCCCTATTATTTACAGCCATAGCCAGACTCCAGCTGCTTCTCCAGTCACTACAGCACCTGTGCTTCAACATGGCGTTGAAGGGATGCTCCCCAATAGATAAAACTGATAAACCAATGCACTAATATACTTTGAGTGGTGGTTGTGTATACAGTAAACTCCCTATCACCTGTTTCCTTTCCCCCATCCCTAAACACTTACCTGCCTCCTCTCATGGATCCAGTGCTGTCCTCCGCTGCATCACCCCTCCTCCTCTTCCTGGTCTCCTAGGAGATATGGGCAGCAGCGAGAACTTGAGGCTCCTTCTGCTGTCAGTCCAATCCTGTGAGGAGGGAGCAGGGGCGTGACCAAGCCAAGCTCTGTGTATGTGTCTATGGACACACACAGCTTGGCTCTGGAGTGTGCCCAGATGGGGGCCGCCTCTCCACACAGCTTGCTGAGGGGACATTCCTAGGTAGGAGGAGCTGGGAGTGCCAGCGGGGGACTCCAGAGGTGTAGGTAAGCAACTGCTCTGTGCAATAATCTTGCACAGAGCAGGTAAGTATTAACATCCAGTTTCTCTTGCGTTCATTGATGGACACAGTTTCTTCTTTATTCTTATTTATTATTATATTGCCACCTACAGGAGTAGGGCAGTAGGCAGAAAAAAGAACTCCGCACGGTCTATGGGCAGTCCCAGCAGATAGCCAACCTCCTTTTCTGCTATAAGCAGCTCCAAAATTTTTTTTTGGTTTCCTCACCCCTCATTGAGGCACTGCTTTGGGACATCCCAATGGCCAAGAATAAGGAAGAAGCTGTGTTCGTCAACGAACGTAAGAGAAAACGGGATTCTTTTTTTACTCACCGTAATATCCTTTTCTATGAGTTCATTGACGGACACAGCACCCACCCTTTCTCTACTTGTACTGCTGTGTTACAAAATTGAGCTGCTTATGGCAGAGAGGAGGTTGATTATCAGCTAGGACTGCCCATAGGCAGTGCAGAGTTTTTTTCTGCCTAGTGACCTACTCCTGTAGGTGGCAATATAACCCGATAGTCAAGAATAAAGAAGAAGCTGTGTCTGTCAATGAACTCAGAGTAAGGGAATTTACAGTGAGTAAAAAAAAATCCTGTGTTTATTAAAGAAAATAAAAGTATCCTTTTATAATCCCGTTAATTTCTAACATATTGGGAGGAAGGAGGGTAATTGGCTGCAAACCCAGTGCAATACTATTGTGGTATTTGTAGCCCAGGATCTGAGAAACATGCCCTTTTATACCCAAACCTAGCAATGCCCATAGTGGAGACTTCATATGTTGTTTGAATAAGGCAGCCCATAGATGTATCAATTTTTCTTTCCTTTCACCACAGGTTTCTTCCACACAGTCAGTGTTAATGGGGGAATTCCTCCTGAAGCACTATTGTGTTCTGCTGGTGGGGATCCTTCCCAGCTGGCAGAACACAATGATCACTGCTAGTGACTACAGCTGCTGGCAGTAGTATTATGTAAAAAATCCAACAGGCTGGTTGTACCCAAGTCGATCGATGGATATGTATAAGAATATGCATTATATAGACAAAGTCCCAATTAAAATTTGTGATGATTGACACTCTGAGCATCCATAAAGCAAGTCGGAGTGTCTCCATGTTATCACTGTCAGAGTGCACTTCCACCACCAGGTGACACCATACAAAGGGGCCAGAAGTCCTTGGTGTCCCGGGTAGAGGAGGCTTTTGGGCGACGGGCTGGCAAAAAGGGCCCCCTGCCTCATCTGTCTCATCAGATCCTGAATCTGATTTGGTTGCCGTGAACGTGGGTCACCCTGCTGGGTCTGCGACCACGCGCCCTGAATCCTCAGGTAGTGAGGAGGATTCCTCCACTTCTGCAACCGCATACGAAAAGACATGCGAAAAGGCAATGGTGGACACACTGATTGTAGCTGTGTGTGAAACCTTAAAGATGGAGGACGCAGCTAAAGCTGCGGTGGAGGCGCAGGTTCCTATAGCCGAGAGAGGGGGTATACCTCCCTGGGACTGCCTATAGGCATAGCCAGGCTGTATTTCTGCCTAGTGCCCTACTCCTGTACGGGGCAGTATAACTCAATGGTTAAGAAAATCAGGAGCTGTGTTTGTCAATGAACATCAGAGAAATTGGATTTTACGGTAAGTCAAAAATCCAATTTTATTTGAAACAGATAATTCCAGGTTCGAAAATATCCTGATGGACATAACTGCTTAAAATGTTGCCTTTTTTTGTTTTCTGTGTTGATTATTTACTAAGAATATCATTTTTACTTTATAAGTAACATAGATATAATAAATATTTTTTTTGTTAGAAATGTAAGTCTTCAGATGCAAAACACAACATAATTTTGCCAGAATTCAATTCCAATTATAAACCTTTCTTAATTTCTTATTTGCCATCAGGTTTAAAAAAAAGTATTAGGGCTCTTTCACACGGGCGGTCCGATCAGATCCGCCTGTCAGTTTTTTAGGCGGATCTGATCGGATCCTCCATGCAGCTCTATGGGGCAGCGGGTGTCAGCGGAGGTCACCTCCGCTGACACCCGCTGCCATCCGCATCCGATCCTGTGCTGAAATCTGGACGGATGGAAACCCTATTTTTCCATCCGTTCAGTAATCGGAGCGGAGCGGATCTGATGAGAGCGGACAAGCGGTCCGCTCTCCTCCGATCCCCCATAGAGGGCAGCGGGTGCTGAGACACCTCCCTCTCCGCTCTGCAAGCGGAGACGGAGCTGTCATCCGCCCGGCTCAGCGGGGATCGCGGATCGATCCCCGCTGAGCAACACGGACCGTGTGAAAGAAGCCTTAGACTTTTTCATACACTAAATACTTTTATTGTCTAAAGTACACTGTTCTACAAATGACGTGCTTTCAGTGTGACCTCATAATTGCATTAAAGCAAACCTGTACTGAACACTGATCGAATGTTATAAAATTATAAATGTGTTGCACACAACTTAACCACTTTACGTCTGCCTGCAGTAATATTACTGCGGCAGAGTGGCTCGTTATCGTCCCCTTTCTCTGAGGCTCGCTCCCGCTGTATTCAGTCACAGCGGGAGTCGGGCCAGAGGAGGAGCAGCGGCGATCGCCGCCGCTCTTCCCCGATCGTCGGGGATCTAGTGTGGAGATCCGCCTGCTTGTGTAAACACAAGCGGGCGGATCTCCTAAGTGACAGGCAGGGTCAGATTGCAGGGTTCAGCATAGCTGAACCCTGGATCTGTCCTTGTGTCACTCAGTCACCTCCCCCCACACACGTCAGTAAGCACCAGGCATACATTAACCCCTCCCTCTCCAATAAAATTAACCCCTTCCCTGCCAGTGTCATTTTTACAGTAACAGTGCATATATATAGCACTGATTACTTTAGTAATGTCACTGGTAACCCCAAAAGTGTAAAAAATGTCAGTCAAGGGTCCGATCTGTCCGCCGCAATGTCGCAGTCCTGCAAAAAAAATCGCAGATCGCTGCCATTACGCGTTAAAAAAAACCCACCAAAAATGACAGAAATCTTTCCCTTTGTTAGTAAACGCAATAACTTTTGCGCATACCAATCAAAATACGCTTATTGTGAAAACAGCAGAAAACAAATTGGCCAAAAATTTAAAAAAATTTTGATTTTTACATTTTTTGGGGGGAATTTCATATAAAAAAATGTGAAAAATATTGTTGTTTTTTTCAAAATTTACGCTCTTTTTTTGTTTATAGCGCTAAAAGTAAAAATCGCACAGGCGATCAAATACCCCCAAAGCTCTGTTTGTGGGAAAAAAGGAAGTAAATTTCGTTTGGGTACAGCGTCGCACGACCGCGCAATTGTCAGTTAAAGTCGCACAGCGCCAAATCGCAAAAAGTGGCCTGGACGTAAGACAGCAAAATCCTCTGGTGGTAAAGTGGTTAAAAGTACACTTATTAGCTGAGCACTGCTGAACCTATATGCTCTGCTGAGCTGCTAAATTTACGTAAAAATCTGTGGGTAGGTATCACCATCTTGAAGATTGGGGTGGGAAGAGAAGGATGCTTTCAGTTAGGAGAAGCTCTCAAGAAGAACATGGCCATAGAGAGGACCAAGTGTCCATGCTATGGTAGAGTTGAGCACCTGCTGGAAAGGGTTGGGAATTTACTGTAAAATTTGGTATAATCTAAAAGTCATAAAACTTTTGGGATCTTTTACTCTGTTAGGCACAGTGGATTTGAAGATGAATTTTTATGACAGATGATGAGCTGCAGAATGCAAAGACACCAAATAAGCAATAAAAATGACATGAGATTTCTTTTTATTTCTTCCAGGAAAATAGCAGCAAGTCTTTGGTTACCCTTCGTGTGGACAGCATGGGATTTTATCTCTACTGGACTTGTCCAAACATGGTAAGGATTAGGAGCACCTCTGGGGTATTTGGGAGGGGGTGAATGTACAATAAATGTATTTTTTTTTTAAATGTATTATTATGAGATAAAATAAAGAAAACCCTGAAATATATAAGCTTGCAAAATTCTTAAAAGACCAGAAACATTCTTGTGCCAGAGGTTTGTCACCAATGAGAGACTGCTGTCTGAGTAAAAAAATTAATAAAAGATATGCAACACATGCAGAGAGGGGACCCACACTAATAAACTAATCTATTCTTAATGTGCAAAAGACTATCATTTTTTGGCCTTACTTTAGTTTTAATAGACAAAAATTGCAAGGTGCTTGGTAAATGTAGTAATTTGCAAGCTTAAAGTGGTGTAAACTCTTCCATATACCCAGTGAAGCTCCCTCCCGTCACTTTTTCTTGGTGTCAGGAAAACGTGTCAGAAGTGATTGATGCTGAATGCAGCGGAACCGCTAAACCGCTGGCTACAAAAGTGAGTACACCCCTAAGTAAAAATGTCCAAATTGGGCCAAATTATCCATTTTCCCTCCCCTGTGTCATGTGACTCGTTAGTGTTACAGGGTCTCAGGTGTGAATGTGGGGCAGGTGTGAGCAGGTGCAGCATTCCAACATAACGACCCCAAACACACCTCCAAGACGACCACTGCCTTGCTAAAGAAGCTGAGGGTAAAGGTGATGGACTGGCCAAGCATGTCTCCAGAACCTAAATCCTATTGAGCATTTGTGGGGGATCCTCAAACAGAAGGTGGAGGAGCGAAAGGTCTCTAACATCCACCAGCTCTGTGATGTCGTCATTGATAAGTGAAAGAGGACTCCAGTGGCAACCTGTGAAGCTCTGGTGAACTCCATGCCCAAGAGGGTTAAGGCAGTGCTGGAAAATATTGGTGGCCACACAAAAAATTGACACGTTGGGCCCAATTTGGACATTTTCATGTACTCAATTTTGTTGCTAGTGGTTTAGACAATAATGGCTGTATGTTGAGTTATTTTGAGGGGACAGCAAATTTACACTGTTATACAAGCTGTACACTCACTACTTTACATTGTAGCAAAGTGTCATTTCTTCAGTGTTGTCACATGAAAAGATATAATACAATATTTACAAAAATGTGAGGGGTGTACTCACTTTTGTGAGATACTGTGTGTGTGTGTGTGTATATGTATATATATATATATATATATATGTATGTATGTATGTGTATGTGTATATGTATATATATATATATATTTATATATATATATGTATGTGTGTGTATATATGTGTGTATATATATATATATATATATATATATATATATATATATATATATATATATATATATATATATATATATAATATATTTGGGGAGGCAATGGAACTGCTAAGCTTTTACGGTCACTGGAAAGGGAAATTAGAGGAAATTTCCCCCTGAAGCACACAAGTGACGCCTGGTACAGGTGCTTTAACCTTCACACTGTATCTAAAACAAAAAATAAAATAAAAAAAAAGTGTTGCATTTGTAGCATTGAAACATGCAATACTAATAAAATCATTAAGAATGTAAATTAAATGTTAGAAATTTGGAGTCATTATTTAAGGTGTATTGGCTGGATAGTTAGCTTCTGATATTTATTTAGCCTTGGGCTCCTGTACAACAATGGGAGAAAACTGTGGGTAGCCCATATGTATTAGAGATTAGTACTTGTTAATATCCTGTAAAGAGCCATACTTCTGTGTCCCAGTTTGTAACCGTTCCAACACCCTCAGTTATCTCGCTGTAACAGCTGCTCCCACACCCTACCTTTCCCGTCTCTCACCCAACCTTCATTCTCATTGTCTATGTTTCTGGCTTTATGTTGGATATTGCCTGCACAATTCAATTTAGTTTAAAAAAAAAAAGTCAATGTGTGCTGTTGACAACAGAGTGGGATGCACTAATACTAGAAGCGTGCAGTAATACCTAAAAAGAAATCACCTTTCTGATTCTAGTGTATTGTTTTCTTATAAATTGATCATTGTCATTGTTTGATATGGGTTGCATACTTAGTGTTCCTAAACCCGGAACCTGCATTCGCTATATCTGGTCTCCCACAGTACACAGTACATGGAAATGAAATCGTTTTAGTAAATATAAACTAGGGATCGACTGCTTTATAGCTGGGGCCAATAGTCACTTTTTTTTTTAAGTATCAATCACTAACTTTCTGGTATTGCTTTAAAGCGGTAGTATACTGATTTTTGTGACTTTTACCTACAGGTAACCCTATAATAAGGCTTACCTGTAGGTACAATTAATATCTCCTAAACCTGCACGGTTTAGGAGATATTTGCCCTGCATGCAGCCGCCGACGTCTGCAGCGCATGCGCTCTGAAGGTCCGGCGGACCTTCAGAGCTGCTTGCCGTCCCTTGCCGGAAAGTGAAATGCACGGGAGTAACGTCATCGCGGCTCCGGCCACTCACAGCGCCGGAGCCACCGAACCCGGAAGAGACACAGAGGGAGCATGTCAGCTCCAACAGCGGTGTCCGGTGGTCCGTGTCGGGGCTTCGTTTAAAGGTAAGTATTTCATAATGAGCTAGTATGCGAAGCATACTAGCTCATTATGCCTTTGTCTTGCAGGGGTTTTTTTTCAGTATACAACCGCTTAAAAGAGGTTGTAAACCCAAACATTTTTTATTTATTTTTTTCAACCTGAAAGAGAAACACATAATGAGCTAGTATGCATCGCATACTAGCTCATTATGAAATACTTACTTTAGAACGAGCCCCCACCGTGCCGTCCGCTTACCTCTATGAGGGGCGACATTTTCAGTCGCCCGTCTTCTGGGATCGCGGCATCCGGCCATCTGATTAGCCGGAACCATGGTGACGTCACTCCCGCGCACACGCGCGGGAGCCGACGGTCACGGCAATAGGCTCTGAAGGAACGGCACCAGCCGCCATTCTTTCAGAGCGCATGCGTCAATGATGTCACTGCCTGCATGTAAGGCAAATATCTCCTAAACGGTGCATGTTTACCAGATATTTACAGTACCTATAGTTAAGCCTTATCATAGGCTTACCTATAGGTAAAAGTTGCAGAGGAGGGTTTACTTCCTTTTTAAGTGGTTGTACTAGAGTGAGGCTTGCAGCTACAGGCATCAACCCAGTACGTTTTTTTTTAGACCCGACAGTCGGCTTTTTTTGTAACAATAACCGAAGCATCTAATCAGCTGCTCGGCTGTTATTACCTCTTTCCGCTGCTCCGCTCGGGTCTACCGTCCCGCCGGGAGGCCTGGGCAGTCAGCTGGCCCATCTGCTCTGTGGCCAAAGTCCCAAACTAAGTCGCAATCGGCTCTGATCTGGTCTCTGATGTAGTAACCTGCAAGCTATGTCATTACATCACTTTCGGTTACTGGATTCTTAAAGGCGCCAGATTTTAAAAAAATGACCGTATTCAAAATAGCCAAACTTGGCGTTTTGAATGCTTTTAAGTGCGGAGGAGGGATTTGGGGTCTTATAGAACCCAGATCCCTCCATAAAGAGTACCTGTCACTGCCTATTACTGTCACAAGGGATGTTTACATTCCTTGTGACAGCAATAATAGTGATTAAAAAAAAAAATGAAAAGGACAGTGTAAAAAAAAAAAACTTGAAATGTACAGAATATCAGCACCTAATATTGGCCTGGAGAGTGGCTGAAAAATCAGTATCGGCCCTGAAAAAACAATATCAGTAGATCCCTAATATAAATTGCTGAATACCTTTTTCTCATCAGCAGTATATAGCAGTTAGAGCAGTCTTGTGACTTGTATCAGTGTGTGCTCTAAGCTTGTAGGAGTAGTTTTCATTTCTTCCACAATTGTCCTTTTAGGCTTCAAGACCCCTGACCCTCTGTCTGAACAGTGCTGATTGGCCCTGTGCTGATAACATGCACTCTCCCATGAAAAAAAAAAAAACCCTCTCTAGCCATACATGTCAAACTGAACGTGCAGCCTGACTCCGTGGACTCTAAATATCGGGTTATTTTTTGGAGTCAGTAGAAGAAGAGGATCATCAGAGAAGACCGGATCAAACAGCCTTTTTACACATTGCAGAAGATTTACCCCTTAGGTTCCACAGAGTATAGCAAGCATGCTTTACTGTATATACAGACTGATTTTTATGGTTGTGGGTTTAGTAACACTTTAACTCTATTTTGTGTAGCTCTTATTTTAACTTTAAGAGCCGGTTCACATACAGGCGACCCGACTTGCCGGAGCGACCTGTGAAGTCGCGGTGCACAGAGTGTAGAGAGAGAGAGACATGCACGGACATCATATCATTGAAGTCAATGCAGGTTGCTCCAGGTCGCCCCAAAGTAGTACAGTACCTTTTTTCTAAATCGGAGCGACTTGTGTCGCTCCTATTAGAACGGGTCCTGTGCTAATCTATGGCAGGCGACCCACAGCGACTTGTCAGGCGACCAAGTCGCCTGACAAGTCGCCCCAGTGTGAACCGGCTCTAAAAAGGTGTTGTGTTTATTTTAAAGTGGTATTAACCTCAAAAATGTATTGTATTAAAGCTTACTAATTCCTAAATGTGTTGACTGCTTTTTTATTTTTGTTTTCACCTGGTGATCCAGCCAGTTTGTCTGTTATTTTTCAACATCCTTTTATCAGACCAAGCTGTCTACCAAAAGTAGCTATTAGACGGTTGTTTAAAACTATTTAGCATTGACCGAGGTGCTCACGATAGTCAACATTTGTTAATTTATGTAAAATCTTTTTCCCACAAAGGAACAAAATTATGCTGTATCTGCTTAAAAAGTGTAAGCGGGAGTTCAACTTCAATTTGTTAATCTAGTTCATCTAAATCTGCAAGTCTAAGGTCTTGTGCGCATGGGCCAATTGTAGCATATCTACCCGCACCCACATGGCCGTCCACATTGAAATGAATGGGACTGCCTGCATAGGGATGCACAAAAAAATTGTGCATCGCCATTCGGGCAAACACTGCCCTAGTGCAGGCATACACTATAGAAAGAGGTCTAGCGCTGCCATCTCCCCAGACTGACCATCCGAAGGTGTCTCCATTACTCCTTCATCCAGAGTGGAGAACACCCTAAGACAGCAAATGTGTTACTGTCTGGATTACTGGGTGAAAGTAAAACAAAAAAGAGAGAAAACAAATGCAGCCACTACATGTAATGAGTTTTAAAGCGGAGCTCCAGGCTCCAACATAAAAAAAATACTGTAGGTGCTGACGTTTAATATTAGAACACTTACCTGTCCAGGGATCCCACGGTGTCTTCACCTCAGCCGATTTTTCAATTGGCTCTCAGGTGCTGCCGTTGCCATTTGTTGTAAGGGAAACCGGCTGTGAAGTCGCAAGTTTTCACTGCATTTGGTTCAAAACCAGGTACCTCCCCCCCCCCCCCCCAAAAGGTGCCAGATGAGGCAGTGGAGGGGGGGAGGAGGCAAACAAGCGGAGCTTCCAATTTTGGGTGGAGTTTCGCTTTAAGTTGCAATATATTACATTTTTGTCTTTTGGGTTTAATACCACTTTAAAATGTACTTCTACTTTTTCAGGCAGATTGGGATAACACCTACTTTATATTTTTTAAATGTTTTCATGCACATAGAAAAACAAAAATATTTATATAATAATTTATATAATAATAAAATAAATTGCAGCTTATTTTTTGTTTTTTTTTTATAGATGCTCTTATTTTATATTTTTGGAACCTCCAGCACTGTAAAATCCTACTGGTTCCCTTTTGTTGGGTGCTGGGCAGGTGTGTTCAGCATAAGTATCCCTGCTTGTACTGTTCAGGCAGATCTTCATAATCAGTTGTAAATTAGATTCAAATACAGTCTGTCCTAAAAAACAAAACAAAAAAAAAACAAAGGGTTAAAGGTATGGGGTTATTGCATTGTAGGTAATGAGAGGACCCTCAGCCTGTCCTTAGGACAGATGCACTCTGATCTTATTGTAAATCCCTTGCAGCCAGCCATGGGGCCTCCCCCTGGGAAACACCTAACAGGTAAGAATACTTAAAAAAAAAAAAAAAAAAGATTTAGGCATGCTGTGTGAATGGGAATACATAACAAACATATGGTATAGTGGGGTTTCCTCACATTTTACTGCAAAAGTGCTAGTACACTTTAAAGCAAAGCTTGATTTGGTTTCACACATTTTATGATTTAGAGGCCTGTTCCCACCAATTGCAGTACAGAATATGATTCCTATGCCGCACAGGAACAAGCTACCCATGTTAAACACGCGGAAACCATTAATTGTTAATGGCGCCCGAGCACCTCTAGCATGTGTTGTGGCAATCAATATGCATGATACTGCAGTAGCATTCAGTATGGTGGAGCTCGATTTAAAAAGTGGCACCTGCTGTACTTTTTTTCACGTTTTGGCCACCCATTCTAATTAATGGGCTGTCATAAACACACTGCATGAAAATGTGCAAAAATGCATTGAAGCGAACGCACGTGTTCTGTTGTGACTAATTTTTAATGGCACCCCAAACACTTCTAGCAAGCATGCAGTTTGGTGTGGCTCGCTTTAAAAAGTCGCACCTGGGTGTACTTTTTGCGCATTTGATGGCCCATTGTATTGAATGGGCTACCAAAAATACACTGCATGAGAATGTGTTGTTCTGAACCGGCCCAAATGTCAGCACTTTAAAAAGCCGTTTTGGCTTCCAATATATATATATATATATATATATATATATATATATATATATAATTTTTTTTTTTTCCCCCCAAGTTCCTTACCCTTTATGAATTATTCAAACCGCCTGTCATACATGTGGGAACATGCACATAAATCCTTGGAAGTGAGCTGCCTCTGCAAGTTGCCTCTCATTGCTTGTCAGAACTAAGCCTTTATTGCTGCATGGATGCTTGTGGCCCACTTGCCTCTACAAGGAAACCTGTCATAAGAAAATATTGAGGCTGCCATTCCTGACCTCTCCTTCTGAAAATGCTAGTTGTCTGGTTTACCTGTTTTTACTTGCAAAATCACTGACACACAAGAAATAGAACGATATGGGAGGCTGATGTGTCTAGCTATTGTTCACTGCAAGCTTGTTCAGGGATTCACATTTTGAAGCCAGAGAAAAGGAGACTAGTAATGGCATCTTTCATATTTCTCTCATGACTAGAAAGGGAAGTTCCCTTTCTTCACCTCCTCTATTCCCCCCCAATCACTTTTGGATACTTTTTTTTTTTTTTACCTGATTTTTGACAGGTACACGCTCCCACTTCCGCTCAGATTGCCTAGACCAGGGGTCAGCAACTTACAACCCGCGGGTTGCACCCGGTCCGCTGCCGCAAAATATCCGGCCCGTCAGTGCATGTGATGAAGTCACGCGCACCCGGCCCACAAACATTTTAAAATGGTTGTTAGGCCACTTTGTTTACACAAATGTCCCTGTTTGCTAATGACAAGTGTCCCAGTGCCTGTGCTTTACAAATAAAATGCCACTATTTACCTGATTTCCGAGCGCCACTCAGTGCTCACATGAAAGCTAGAGCAGGAGTGGCTGAGAGTCCCCTGCTGACGTCAGCAGGGGGGGGGGGGGGGAGGAGAGAGCCAGCCGGTCATGTGAGCGCCGCTCCGAAATCAGGTATATATCCGCATTTTATTAAAGCACAGGCAGTGGGACACTTGTCATTAGCAAACAGGGACGTTTGTTTAAACATAAAGTGACTTAAGTAGCTGTGTGTATGTATGGGGGGGCGCTGTGTAATGTAAAGGGGTCCAGAGGTGCAGGGGGCTGTGTAATGTAAAGGGATCCAGAGGTGTGGGGGCTGTGTAATGTAAAAGGGTCCAGAGGTGCGGGGGCTGTGTAATTTAAGGGGGTCCAGAGGAGCGGGGGGCTGTGTAATGTAAAGGGATACAGAGGTGTGGGGCCTGTGTAATGTAAAGGGATCCAGAGGTGCGGGGGCTGTGTAATCTAGAGGGATCCAGAGGTGCGGGGGTTGTCTAATGTAAAGGGGGCCAAAGGTGCGGGGGCTGTGTAATGTAAAGGGATCCAGAGGTGTGAGGGCTGTGTAATGTAAAGGGATCCAGAGGTGCGGGGGCTGTGTAATGTAAAGGGATCCAGAGGTGCGGGGGCTGTGTAATGTAAAGGGATCCAGAGGTGCGGGGGTTGTCTAATGTAAAGGGGGCCAAAGGTGCGGGGGCTGTGTAATGTAAAGGGATCCAGAGGTGTGAGGGCTGTGTAATGTAAAGGGATCCAGAGGTGCGGGGGCTGTGTAATGTTATCTTCATTTATTAGCAGGTGAATGCGGCCCTGCATGCATTCACATACATTAAATCCTTAAGTGGAGAAAAGTTGCTGACCCCTGGCCTAGATGATCTAAGCAGAAGCTTGCCCCCACCTCTATGTCTGCAGTCTTGGGTTGCAGGACCATTCACTAAAGTGCAGCACGGATTATTTTTATTTTTTCATATAGCCTAAAGATCCTCTTTAAAAAGGAGTTGTCCTTTTCCCCAGGCTTTCTTTTAACTCCTCTTCCTTTTTTTTTTTCTTCTCTCAGTAGTCTTCCTGCCCTTACGAAGACCTTCCATGCTTACCCTCTTACCCTTTTTCTTTTTAAACTCCTCTTTAGTGATTTACCTCTATTACCATTCTTTTCCACAAGCATGATGCTAGTTAGGTGGTTAGCAATCCTGCCTTGTAGCTTTACTCTAGGTCTGTCTGGGTTTCCAACAGTACTTCTTCCGACAGCCAAAGAACATGCTGTTTGGATGCACACTATCAGAGCCCACACTCCTATTCAACACTGGGGCAACACCATTTTGATATCTTTATTATTTGAGTCTATGCAGTGTTGGAATGCACAAGAGTCTCAGGTCCTTGTGTGTCACCCTGTCCCTCCTTTCCTCCTGGTGATTGTGGTGGCTGTGGTTTTCCCATGCTTCAAGACAAGGATTGTTTTTATTGGCTGATTAAATTGTACTATTTTCATGCATTTATAAGAATGTACTCCTTCCTGCCTCTGAGGAAGGGTTTGAAACTCTTTGGAAAAATCCTACATGAGCTACCACAATAAAATCTACGTGATATTCTGTCATGTAGGGTAATGGAGTCAAGATAATGTGTGATTTCATATGTCATAATATCAGCAGACTATTTTAATCCGTTTTAAGGATTTTGTACAAATAAAGTATATTTGTATTTTATCTATATTTTTTGTTTACTGTTATAAATGCCTAGAAAGTCACAATTTTTCTGTTAAGTTGTTGGAGTTGTTGGCTTATATATTGTCTATATAGATCAAAATATGCTAGACGAGGCCTGATGTAATTGTAATATATGGGCACTATGTATATAAGGCAATAAATGTTTTGTTTTTTTCATTTGAGATTTTCCTTCACTTCCTGTCCTATAACTAAAACCAAAAATGAGGAAATTCCTTGGGGACCTTCAGATTACTAGAACTAGTGTTCCCATTGGAAGATTTCCCCTTTTTATTACTTTTCTAGGCAAAATCCAGAATTTGAGTTTTACTTCCAGTGATACAAAGCAGGACAAATCGAGAGGGTAATTCTCCATAATGGAGGCAGCGACCGCCGTTAAAACCTGACCGATGTTCTACACCCTCTCCATTCTATCCAAAACTAAAATACAAGTCTGGCCACAAATTAGTGATACAGCAGTATACATCACTGTTACCAATAACTGAATACTCTTCAGGCTCTAGAATAGGAATAGAATCATCCTTTTTTATGTGTCAAAAGTCTGCAGCTTTGGTTAGCAGTCGCGCTTTGGCAGCTTGCTGGAATACCTTTTGAAGAATTTTGTACGAAGGATCATATTTAGCCTTGTATAAAAAAAGAAATCCTTTTACTGAGCAAAAAAATACAAGTCTGACAATAATTTCTGGTATTCTGTACAAAAATGGGCAGATCAGATGGTAAAATTTGGTATGAAATTCACCAGCCCTATTTTAAACCCATGTCCTAGACATAAGAATGCGTGTGTTCCCAACCCACCCAGAAATGCACTGCTCTATAGCACATGTGCCATTAATTATTGCAAATTGGCAAACTAAGTGTGAAAAACACGGTTTGGTGCAGCACAATTTTAAAAATAGGGTGGGGGACTACTTTTCCTGCATTTCTCATGGGTAAGGCAGCTTTTTGAATTTAATGGACGGCCCTAGAAGCGTACTAGATGAGCAAATGTGCACACATAGATCTGAACTAAGCCTTACAGTGTGGGTCATGAAGGAAAAAGGAAGCCGAGATTAAAGTGGTTGTAAAGGATGAAGGTTTTTTTGCCATCATGCATTCTATGCATGAAGGTAAAAAAAACTTTCCGTGTGCTGCTCCCCCCACAGCCCCCCCCCCAATAATCTGGTAGGAGATGGTGTCGCGCTAATCCAAATGCACAAATAATGCTGACAAAAAAGAAAAGTCCCAAGTGCAGTTATAGAGTCCACATAAATCCCAAAGTGCAGGGGTGCAAGAAAAGAAAAGTCCACCACCAAGCAGAATCACAAGATACCCTTACCAACTCGTTAGACCCTACAGGGTCAAAAACGCCCAGAGTGTTGATAAGTCTGTGGCAGGCAGAAACCAATCGCAACTGTACACCTCCTCCTCCTGTTGGCGACCGAATTGGACTCCAAAAGGCTCCTTCTTGCACTCAGGAAACATAAATAGACAATCCCCTCATAGTGTAGCATGTCAAATTATTTATTATAGAAATAAGAGAGCAGCTTACATAAATGAGGTTCGTAGTCAGCATTCAATGTAAAAGCGTGCTGGTTTCCCACCAACAAGATAGCCGCCACGTCCCTCGTCTGCACATGCGTCAGGCCGTCAGCCAATCCCGACGTGTTTCGTCATACCCCCCAATAATCACCTGAGCCCCCTCTCGATCCAGCGATGTGCATAGGAGCCTCAGCTGTCCTGGGTCTCTCCCCCCTCATTGACTGAGTGAGGGGCGGGATGAGCCGCTGGTCTGTGTCTTATGGACACATAGAGTGGGGCTAGGGAGCGCGCCTAAGGCAAACCGCTTGCTATTAAGGGCACTGGTCAAGGGCGAGTAGCCAGGAGTGCCGAGAGGAGGAGAATCGGGGCTGCTCTGTGCAAAACCATTGCATAGAGCAGTTGGGTATGGCATGTTTGTTCTAAAAAAAACAAAAAAAAAAATAAACAAAAAAACTTTTATATTACTTTGAACAGCCTTTGAGACATTTTCATGAATGTTTGCTCCTTCCTAATGACACTTTTTTTTTTTCCCTTGTTTTTCTTCAACTTTTTTTTTTTTTTTTTTGTCCATTCAACTCCCTTGTGTTCCTTGAGCCTTTGACACATCTGGATGTGTCCGGTTGGGCCCCCACCCCTCCTCCACATCTGGATACCGGATGGATATGCAGTCTATCATTCTATTTCCCACGGCCTCTGTCTTTTGCTACCTTTACTTCCCCTAAGTAAATTCCTGTTCTGTTTTCATTCAGTTTCCTAACCACACACCTTTATACACTCTCCTCGTCTCTCTCAGTTCCTCTGCTATGCTAGACCTTTCTTAGTGCCTCATTCTTGGTGCGTTGGCGCTGTCAGGTCCTGTCTTAAGATGATGGACTCTGGAAGTCAGGAGGAGGAGGGGAAAGTTGGTTTCAGTGTTTACATTTTTTATATTCGCTGTCTATTCCTCCCCTCTATGTTGAGATAAACACTGTCCTCCCAGCCAAACCCTGTTCCTGTGTACACAAATGCTTATGATTTGTAAATGCATTCAGTAACATATGCATGCATGCACATGCGTTACAGATGTCATTAGATGACACATACACTGACATTTTCCCTGCTTCTTTTATTTACAAGAACTGGATTGACTAAAGGTTAGGAAGTTCAGATCACAGAAGCGTGTTATGCTAACAGAGATTTAATTGTGTAGGACTGACATATTAGGCAGCGTGTTACATGGTGCATTTGTATAATACAATGATCTAGAGCAATTTACAGTTCAACGCCAATGCCACTTTGATAGTCTCCGACTGCGGGCCTTAGAAAAAATATTGGCTTAAAGGAATAGTGAATATATGTATCTCGCTGCCTAATGTGTAAAGTTAATTTGTAAAAGACTTACTTTACATGCTGAGATACACTGTGTGCGCAATTATTAGGCAAGTTGTATTTTTGAGGATTCATTTCATTATTGAACAATTACAGTGCTCTCGGTTAATTCACAATGTTAATCAACCTCAAACCTGAATATTTTAAGATGAAACCAGTCAAAAATTACATTTTTCCTATTAAAGCGGTAGTATCCCACTTTTTGACACTTTTACCTACAGGTAAGCCTATAATAACTAATTAATATCTTCTAAATCTGCACGGTTTAGGAGATATTTGCAGTGCATGCAGCCGCTCACGTGAGCGGAGCATGCGCTCTTAGGGTCTGGGGGGACCTTCAGCTTTCCTTGCCGGGAGCTTGCCGGAAAATCACTCCCGTGCGCATGTGCGGGAGTGACGTCATCGCGGCGCTGGCCAATCACAGCGCCGGAGCCGCCGAACCCGGAAGAGACCCCGAGGGATCATGGCAGCGCCCGCAGCGGTGTCCGGGGGTCCGTGTCGGGGCTTTGTTCTAAGGTAAGTAGTACATAATGAGCTAGTATGCGATGTATACTAGCTGATTATGCCTTTGTCTTGCAGGTTTTTTTTTTTTCGGGTTTACAACCGCTTTAATAGTATGTTAACTATCTTTAGAAGGATACAGTTCAATTACTATTGCTTATTACATGTGAGTAATGAGTTTTAGGCTCCGTTTCCACTAGTGCGAGTTGTCATGCGACTTTGGACATTGATTTTAATGGCACCCGTTCCCATCTATGCCACTTTGAAAATCAGCGACTTTGAATAGGTGCCTGCACTACTTTGAGTGCAGCTTTTATCCAACTTTACGCTCTCTAGATCAAAGTCGCATCAAAGTTGCACTCTAAATCACAAAACTTAAGTCGTATTAGTGGAAACTAGGCTAGAGTGCGACTCTGAATGCAGCTTTGATCCAGCTTTACACTCTATGGATCAAAGTCGCATCAAAAGTTGCATCAAAGTAGTGCAGGTGCCTTTTTATTTGTCATTGAAATCAATGGGCTTTGACTTGTCATGCGACTGTGTGTTCAAAGTTGCATGACAAGTCGCACTAGTGGAAACGGAGACTTAGTGTGGTTGCCTGTACTATGATCATTGTTGACTGTGAGCTGAGACCCCAGAGCACTTCTTGCTACACTTACAGTCCCCTGTGTCCAGCTCTCTTCTCCTGTGGTTGTCTTCATTCAAAGCCCAGCACAGCTATACTTTATACTGACCCCCCCCCCCCCCCCCCCTTTCATTTTCTCATGAACTAGGATGTACAATGCATCCTTACGGATGAGAGAACACTGGGCGGGAACCTATGATCCGCTCCTCCCATTCTGTATACATCCACTGACTACACAGGAACAGCGTCCCTCCCTGGAAATGATGTCACTAGCTTTCCGTAACCACACCCACTTGCTGCTTCTCTTGGACTCAGAAGGAAGAGGAATTTAGGTCATGTGACAGCACTGCAAAATAAAGGTAGAAAAACTGGGATTTTTTCGTTTTGACACATAAGGCTGAACTCACATTAATGATTGCAGGGGAGAATTTAAGGTATTAGGCTGTACTTCCGCTGTAAGAAGGTAAAAGTGAGGTTTTGGCTTTCTTGTGCAGAATTATTATGCAACTAAAACAAAAAATGAAAATTCTCCTATCTTGTTTGTTTTCATCAGTTGGGCCCTTTTCACATGAGCGGATAGATAAGGTCCACCTGTCCATTTATCAGGTGGACCCGATCGGCCACCCATTTTCCTTTATGGGGAGGTGGATGTCAGCGGACATGTGTCTGCTGACATCCGATCCGACAAAATCTGCTGAAAACAGACTTATGGTGATACGTTCGCCATCCGTCCAGCGGGTGGGATCGGATAAAAACAGACAGACCTTGCGCTTTCATCCGATCTCCCCATAGAGGAGAGCCGGACTCGGACAGGTCACAGTGCACAGTGAGTGGAGGCAGACCCGGCATCCGCCTGCTCAGTGGGGATCAGCAAAGCGATCCCTGCTGAGCAAGCGGAGTCCATCAAAATGGATCCGAGCCGTGTGAAAAAGGCCTTAAAGTGAGAATAATAAACTCAAAATGTACAAATAAACATTTGACATTTCCGCAAAAAAAAAAAAAAAAAAAAACAGTGACCAATATAGCCACCCTTCTTTCAATAAGTCATAAGCCTTACATGTATGGAGTCTGTCCATTTCTTGATCTGTTGACGATCAACTTTTTGTGCAGCAACAACCACAGCCTCCCAGACACTGTTCAGAGAGGTGTACTGTTTTCCTTTACCGTAAATCTCCCATTTAAGAAGGACTCACAGGTTCTCAATAAGGTTTAGGTCAGGTGAGGATGGGGGCCATGTCCATATTCTCTCATCTTTAAGGTCATTATTGGCTAGCCACAGTGGAGTACTTTGATGCATGCAATGGAGCATTGTCCTGCATAAATATCATTGTCTTCTTGAAAGATGCAGACTTTTTTCTGTACCACTGCTTGAAGAAATTGTCTTCTAAAAACTGTCATTAGCTTTGGAAGTTTATTTTGAGTTCATCTTCAACCCGTAAAGGTCGAATTAGCTAATTTTTAATAATACCAGCCCATACCAGTACCCCACCTCTACCTTGCTGGTGTCTGAGTCAGAGTCAAGCTCTGTGCCCGTTACTGATCCAGCCTATTAATGATCCAGGCTCATTAATCTGGTCCGTCAAGAGTCGCTCTCAACTGTTCTGTGGTGGTCAGGTTTCAACCATCCTTACCTTGGCCATGTCTCTGAGCACTAAACACCTTTTACTTCTGGACACTCCAGGTAGGTTGCCGTTCTGGAATATGACAGCACTGGAGGATAATGGTTCCCAGGGCTTGACAAATTTGCTTGAAATCTAGGAGCCATCTAAAAAAAGTTAGGAGCTAGTTTGTTTTTGCGCATGCTGAATGGCCGGCTTCTGTCGGTCCGGCTGCCATACAGGCGGGCTGAACGGCGGCCAATTTTTTATTGAATCGGCTGATGTTGCCTGGCATTCGGCCCGTGTGTACTTGGCTTGATGGTGTGATGGGCAGTGGCTCACTAGGGAAGGACAGTGCAGCAAGGTGGGGGCGATAGGAGATCCAGCAACTCATGCCACCTTAGGCCCCTTTCATACCTGCACCTCCGCTAAGCGGAATCTGCTTGCTCAGTGGGGATTTCTCCGCTAATCCCAGCTGAGGAGGCAGATGACGGGTCCTGTCCGCTCCCCTATGCAGAGTGAACACCAACACAGTCCTGCTCTCCTCTATGGGGCAATCACATGGAAATAGAATACCTGTCCATTTCCATCTGATGCCATCTGATTTAATCCGCCTGGCAGATGGAAAATAGGACCACCGTCCCTATGTTTTTGGAGGACAGGATCCGATGGCGGCGGTTGTCAGCAGACATCTGCTGCTCCATAGAGGAGACTGAAGGGTCTCCTCAGGTCCACCTGAAAAACTGACAGGCTGACCTGATCCAACAGCCCGTATGGAAGGGGCCTTCGGCTGTGTGGCATGACAGGGAGAGAAAGAAAAATAAAAAACTGTTTCCATCTTTGTGAGGTTGTAAATGGAACTGAGGCCGTTTCAACCAACTGCCCCACACTCCCTGTCCACTCACCGGTAAGGACAGGGTGCCAGATCAAGCCCGCAATACCTTCAACCTTTGGAAAGAGATGGGTGGGCAGTGAAGGCAGGCAGGGGAAACCCTCAGTGCTACTTGTTGCAGGTCCGGCCACCACAAGAGGGCGTCAGTTCCCCAATCTAAGCATCTCGCTGCAGCAGGCCGTAAAGCCGCAGCCTCAATTGCCGTCCGGCGCGGCATCTTAGTCCACAGGCAGACCGCATGGCAGACATCCCAACCTGCAAAAAATAATTTCAGGGAGGTGGCACTCCGCCTCTCTCCCCCCACCAATTTACCACAACTAGAGGATGATCAAATGAAATCCAATCAGTATACAGAGGTTTACTGCTTCTGAGAGTTATTAAAGGAACACTTTAACCGCCATGACCACTTCTGTGATTTGAAGTGGTCATAGTGGTAGGAGTCAGAAACACTGGACATGCTGGGAAATTTACAGTTATGTGCTGGGGGCTAGTTGCGCCCCTAGCACATGTGACTTACTGCTGGCAGGTACTGCTGGCTGGTACAGCTGGCAGGAAATGCTGGCTCCTCTGAGAGACATCAACGGAGTGTAAGGAGCGGTGCTGGAGGAAGCATGCAGAGCCGATGCTTCCTGTATCTCTCCTCTCACAGGCAGAGTGCATTTGAGATCATTCCGCCTGTGAGCCGTAACAATACAGGAAGCATTGGCTCTGTTCTGACAGCCGGCCGCCCGGAGGCAGGATATTGCTCGTCACTTGCGGGTGTCAGGGAGCCACAGCCCACCTGTGGGAGACTCCCACACCTCGCAGGAGACTTGGGATGTCTGGCATGGGGAGAAGACATCTGCCAAGGCGCCAGGCCGCTAATTCTAGTCGCCAATGCAACCTGGCGTCTGGGGTTTGTCGAGCCCTGATGGTTCCTGGTAGCTTCATGTTTCTGCGGGTTTTGATTCTGAAACTTGTGCTCACTATCCTTGTAATGATATTGTGGACATGGCTCTTCAAAATTTAGATCATAATACAAGGTACTCTCGATTGTCAATTTACTATGAAAGCGCTTTTGTCTGCCATGGCATCTACTCCTGGGAAAAAAAAAAGGTTCACCCCCAAATTTTACAAAACCTAGAAGTAACGCCATACTCTGTTTTTATTTAAGTTTTTAATTCAATTTCTGAGTATATTCAGTTTTGTCTCAAACCTCCGAAGGCCATATATCACAAAACAGGTTAAGGACCATTCATGAAGTTACAGCTATCGCCCGATCTTGCCTTTTGTCATGTACTTAAAGTAGACGTTCACCCAAAACTAACTCAAAATCTACTCACAGCCACATTCTAAAACTAACCTATCTAGCCCTGTATAGATGAAATCTCTATGCATTCTCTGAAGCCGATCTGGTCCAGTTTTCAGCAGTGTGCAGGAGACAGCCTACATCGGCCGGGAAATACCTGGGTAGTGACGTCACCCATAGAGTTATTTTGGGGCTTCTGTTATCCGCTGCCCTTCCTGCCTACACAATGAAGCAGCCGCTGACCGCTCCGCGTGAGACCAGACTGCAGCGGTGCAGAACAGGTAAGTATAGCGATTTCTTCTTTACAGGACTAGATAGATTAGTTTTAGAATGTGGCTGTGAGTGGGTTTAGAGTTGGTTATGTTTTGGGTGAACTTTTACTTTAACATTATATGCTAAAAATGATCGCCTACCGACTGATTCCTCTTTTACTAATGCTTAAGCCTCGTACACACGATCAGAAAATCGGATGAAAAATTTTGGCTTTCGAAGTGATCGTATGATGATATTCTGATCGCTAGTACACCACTTTTGAGAGCCAACCATGACAGTCTATTCACAATTATTCCAAGGAACAAACATAACAATTTTTTTTCTCATACGTTACCAGTTTATGCAATTTTTTGTTTAATCGGTACAGTTTTCGTCTGAAAAAAATCAGAAGAGCAAGACCACCCATACTAAGAAACAAAAGAATAAATAACAATAGAACACAGTACATCACTTCTGAAGTCGTGTTCTGTGGTACGAGAATTTTTGTAGGTTTAGTAACCTCTTTTTCGATACAAGACTAGCATACGAAAAAAAACAGACAATCAAATGTCTGATATTCTTATTGTGTGTACGTGGCTTTATACATACAGACCAGGTGGGGTTTGTTCATGAGAGGGAGGTGAGAGATTATACTCTCAAAACTTTACTTGTGAACCAAGCTCAAGTAGTTAAAAGCATACATTTTTGCATTTTTTCTGTAGATCCAGAAAAAGCCCTTGATTGGGTTAGTTGGCTATTCCTTAGACAAACGCTCATACAAATAGGAGTGGACCCTTTCCTGTTGCACAAAATTTTGGCTTTGTAATCTAAACCAAATGCTAGGGTTTTAGTTAATGGCTCTTTGACACCAAGGTTTTTTTTTTATAAGTAACAGCACCTATTGAGGGTGCCCTTTTTATCCCCGCCCCCCCCCCTTATTTGTGCTAGTGATGTAATACCTGTGGTTGCTATCCATAATAATCCATCTATGTCGGATATTACCCTGGGATCACTGCAACTGAAATTTGTTCTTTTCGCAGAGGATCTCTTGCTTTATGTTAATAATCCTCATATTTCAATGCTGTCTGTTGCAGGAGTTTTACTGTTTTGGACTAAACAGTCATTTTAAGGTTAATTAAATCAGAGATTCTCAATGTCTCCCTATCCTCCTCTCAAGGCTAACACCTCCAAGATATCTTTTCTTTTAAAATTAGTTCCTCAGCCATCAAATACTTTTTTGGAATTTATATTCCTACTGATCTAACCCAACTGTATGCATGAAATTACACTCCCCTTTTACCCTAACTGATCTTACATCGTACGATCATACTTTTTATTCTTTGTTTGAAAGAACAAATTTCTCTTTCGTTCATCGATGGACACAGCACTCCATAAATCATAACTACTGGGTTATATTGCCTCCTCCAGGAGTAGGACTAGGCAGAACAAAAAACACCTGACTATGCCAATGGGTAATCCTCAGCTTGGTATATAACCCCCCACTCTGCTCTAGGTAATCAGTTTTAATCTGTCTAGTCAGGATTAAGGACCTAGGCTCCTGGCTGGGATCTCAGGTCTTACTAATTTTTTTCTCCTTCCTTACATCTTTTTTGTTTTTTCTCTCTACAATCAACTACCGGGCTGGGCGACTGGCTGCATAATCTAGATCTAGATCCCCAAGCCCAGCAAGAGTGCGCGTGCAAACCGCAGCTACACGCTAGGTTGGCTGCGACCAGAGGCTGGCTCGCGAGTTAAACGTCTTGCAGGGTCGCATACGACTGGGCTTGGGTCTGAGTCGCAGCAGTTCCTTGGCCGACAGCTCCCCTACTTCGGTGTGAGGATTCCATCTAGAGCGTTACCCACACCATAGAAGGGTAAGTATAGTCCCTCCCCCTGTCTGGGCCTGGAGTCTGGCGGGGGTCCCAAGGCAGAGGATTCAGCGGAGACCCTAGGGTCTTCCCCACTCTGTAAGGGTCTTGGGACAGTGTGTCCTGCCCTGGTAGTCTGGAGGGGTCCCAGTGTAGGAGACCCCTAGGTACACGCTCTACTGTTTGCAGTGTGGGTATAGTGCAGGGGGGTCCCAGTTCAGAGACACGTGCAGCGTGCGCATGGGAGTCTCCCCTAACATGTGTCCTACCTTCAGGAGGGGGTCTCCTTGCAGAGGGTGCAGCATTGCAGAGTGCAGAGGGAAGATCCTGGCAGAATGCTGTAGCTGATGGTGGCCATTTTCCCTTTAATCTGGCTGGTCTCCTGTTGGCGTCCATGTTTGTGTAGCCCGTTGATGTCACGGGGGCCATTTTCCCTTAGTCTGGCTGGTTTCCCATCGGCAGCCATGTTTGTGTAGCCCGATGACGGGGGACATTATACCTTAGTCCAGGAGACCCTGGACATGACCGAAGCCTCGTGGGGATGCCCAAGCTCCTCCTCTTCCTTCTCAGTTTCCTCTTCCTGTGCCTGGGACATATGAACAGGGATGGCGTCCATGGTGATGCTGCATCAGAATTCTCAGCGCTCCTTTGATCGGTAGGGTGAGTCCTTGAGGGTCCCTGTTATCTTTGCTGATAGGTACCTTGAGCCTTGGGGGATCCTTTAGTGGTGCAAAAAGATTTTTCTCGTACTGCAAGGTCTTCCTTTCCTTATGGAGCTTCAGGGTCACATCTCCACTGACCCCCCTCATGGAGGTGGCAGGTCCCTCAGAACCCCAGCTTCCCATAGTTGCACTGACAGTGGTCCTGCAGTCCTTCGTGTCCTGGGTGAAAGTGGCGTGTGGGCAAAGGCCAAGAAGTAAGCGTCCCCCCTCCTTTCCCTGCTCAGTCTGTCTCATCTTAATCTGAGCCTGATGCCGTCGTGGATACAGCCCATCAGGGAGGGCTTAATATCACATCCCCAGATTCGTCCAATAGTGAGGATGATTCCCCCATGGTCGCAGCAGCGAATTTAAAAGCACTGGTAGACGCACTTATCACTGCAGTGCGTGAGACTTTAAAAATGGAGGATGCGGCTAATGTAGCCACCGACATCTGTGTCATTTGAGTCACCTCACACTCCAAAGGTGTTTCCTTAAATGCCTTTTTTTGACAGGTTTTCCTGTAAGGAATGGGAACAACCAAAATGACCCTTTGTGGTCCCCAAAAGTTTTGCTGTACGTTATCCTTTTGAGGTTGGACTAAAAAGTGGACTAGTCCACCAGTGATGGACCCTCCTGTTTCCAGGTTGAACAAACCATGATCCCAGTAGAGGAATCCCCATCCCTTAAGGACCCGGCTGACTGGAAAGCCGAGGCTGTGGCAGGCAGCATGTTTACTATGGCTGGTTCGACATTGCGGCCAGTCTTTACCTTAGCCCTGGTGTCTCAGACCCTAACTGAATGGGCCAAACTTTTTTGCCAGGGCCTGGGGGGTGAGCAGGTCCCCGCTGCTTATGTTGATTTAGCGGACCAGTTGGTCCATAGGCTGCAGTTTATTTGTGATGCAGCTTTGGATACAGCTCCCGTGCTGTCCAAACTTTGTTTCAGCGGTGGTGATTAGGTGCATGCTGTGGCTTGAGAATTGGTCCGCAGACCAAGCTTTTAAGAACGCTTTTATTGATCTGCCCTTTCAAGGCGATTGCCTGTTTGGGGCTACCCTGGATGTCGTCATGAATGGTATCACGGGCTGGAAGAATACCTTCCTGCTATAGTCTATGAAAGGGAAGGAGCCTCGTTGCAGACAGGGGCCCTCCTTCTCAGCACATAGAAAATTATTTTGTGCTTCTTGGATGGAGAATAAGGGAAATTGATCTTTCAAATCTTCCCTGGGAGGTTCCAAGCATCCTTGGTCTGGTAAGTCTAGAGCTAGCTTCTCTGGACCCGTAGACAAGACCCCTTCAGCATGAAGGTCTGCCCTCACCCATTATTGGGGTGGGGGGACATCTTAGCTGGTTTCCGGCCTCGTGGACCTCCTTCATGAGCGTCAAGTGGATCCATGATTCTTTTGGGGGAACCCAAAAAGAGGGATAAAGCTTGTCCTTTTCAGGTTTTTTAGGTCCCGTGTCTCCTTGTGCGGATATAATTCCTGCAAAAGTTCAGGTGATGTCCGAACTACCTAGGGCCCCACTATCCCTGTCCAGGGAATTGATTTACCTAGGTCTGATTCTAATTCTGACCAGGGTGGTCTGTCCTCTGGACAAAAGTCAGGAACCACAGGCCGTGATTCACCGGCTGCTGTCTCAGATAGTTCTCTCTCCCATTTCTGCATACAGGTTCTGAGTCTGATGGTATCCACCTTCAAGACAGTTCTGTTTGCACAGTCCTACATGCAGCTCCTTCAGGAGGTTTGGCTACACAGGAGGATACCAAGGTTCGTGGCGAGATCACGTGTTCCTCTGGCAGACGCCGCAAGTGTCCAAGGGCCACGGTAAGGCCAGTATCCTCCTCGGCTCAGGCTTCTTCCGCAATTCCTGTGAGGAATCAAGGGCAAGGGCATGCAGATAAGGACTTCTGACATTTCTCTGATCTACATTTTTGTTGCAGCACAGTATTTAGAAAGTGTTGTTTAACAGCAAGGCAAATGGCATTTTCAGAAGAAAGTTAGCAGGGGAAGTTCCCTTATTTCTCCAAGGTCATGTTTTCTGTTTTGGAGGATCCACCTATGGAGCCTCTGCTTATGACCCACAGAAATGTACACTTTCTTCTCATTGTCGTGTCCGACTCTTCGTGACCTCATGGACCATAGTGTGCCAGGCTTTTCTGTCCTCCACTGCCTTACAGAGCTTGCTTAACTTCATGTTCGTTGTTTCGATGATGCTATCTATCCATCTTGTTTTCTGTCGTACTGTTCTCCTTTTTCCTTCCATGTTTTCCAGCATCAGGGTCTTTTTCCAGTGAGTCCTCTCTTCACATTAGGTGGCCAAAGTATTTGAGTTTCAGCATCAGGATTTGTCCTTCCAGGGAATATTCAGGGTTGATTCCCTTCAGGATGGACTGGTTTAATCTTCTTGCCTTCCAAGGGACTTTCAAGAGTCTTCTCCAACACCATAGTTCAAAAGCATTATCACTTCAGCGTTCAGCCTTCCTTATGGTCCAACTTTCAGAGCTATAGGTTACTACTGGGATTACCATTGCTTTGACTATACGGCACTTTGTCGTTAGGGTGAAGTCTCTGCTTTTTATAATGTTATCTAGGTTTGCCTTTACTTTCCTCCAAAGAAGCAAGCGTCTCTTAATTTCATGGCTACAGTCACTGTCTCCCGTGATTGTAGATCCTAGGAAGATACAATCTGTCCCGGTTTCCATTTCTTCTCTTTGCCAAGGAGTAATGGAACCGGTTGTCATGATCTTAGTTTTCTTAATGTTCAATTTCAGGCCAGCTTTTGCACTCTCATCTTTCACCTTTAAGAGACTCTTTAGTTCTTTATCACTTTCTGCCATTAGTGTGGTATCATCTGCATATCTCAGGTTGTTGATATTTCTCCCTGCGATCTTAATTCCGTCTTGTGATTCGTCTATCCTGCCATTTCACAAGATGTACTCTACATATAAGTTAAACAAGTAGGGTGACAATTTACATCCTTGCTGCACTCCTTTCTCATTTTGAACCAGTCAGTTGTTCCATGTCCTGTTCTAACTGTGGCTTCTTGAGTTGCATACAGGTTTTTCAGAAGACAGGTGAGGTGGTCTGAAATTCCCATTTCTTTCAGTATTTGCCACATCTTGTTGTGATCCACACAATCGAAGGCTTTACTGTAGTCAATAAAGTAGAAGTAGACCACCTTCTGGAAACTCCCTTGCTTTCTCCATGATCGTGCGAATCTTGGCAATTTGATCTCTAGTTCCTCTGCCTGTTCGTAATCCAGCTTGTACTTGTGGTAGCTCTCTGTTCACATGCTGCTGAAACCTAGCTTGTAGAATTTTTAGCATAACCTTGCTAGCGTGTGAAATGAGTGCGATTGTACGGTAGTTTGAACATTCTTTGGCACTGCCCTTCTTTGGTATCGGAATGTAAACTGACCTCTTCCAGTCCTGTGGCCATTGTTGAGTTTTCCAAATTTGTTGCCATATTGAGTGCAGTACTTTAACAGAACCATCTTTTAGGATTTTAAATAACTCCAATGGGATACCATTACTTCTGCTAGCTTTCTTTTTAGCAATGCTTTCTAAGGCCCACTTGACTTCCCTCTCCAGGATATCGGGTTCAAGGTCAGTGATTGCATCATCCTGGTTATATGGGACATTCAGATCTTTCTTGTATAGTTCTTCTGTGTATTCTCTCCATCTCTTCTTTATCTCTTCTGCTTCTGTCAGGTCCTTGCCATTTTTGTCTATTATCTTTCATAAAACGTATCCTTTTTGTCTCTTCTTGTTATCCTCTGGAAGTCTGCATTCAGTTGGGAGTATTTTCCCATTTCTCCTTTGCCTTTTGCCTTCCTTTTTTGTTCAGCTATTTGTATGGCCTCATCAGATAGCCACTATGCTTTCTTGCATTTCTTCTTTGGGATGGTTCTCATTGCTGCATCTTGTATGATGTTACACACTTCCTTCCATAGTCCCTCAGGCACTCTCTATCATATCTAATCCCTTAAATCAGTTCGTCATCTCCACTGAGTATTCAAGGTATCCAATTTAGATCATATCTGAAATATCTAGAAGTGTTTCCCAATTTCTTCAATTTAAGCTTGAATTTTGCCATAGGAAGCTCATGGTCTGAGCCACAGTCAGCTCCAGGCCTGGTTTTTACTGACTGTATAGAGCTTCTCCATCTTTGGCTGCAGAAAATATAATCAATCTGATTTCTGTATTGAACATCCATTCTTCTCATTAATTGATGGTATTTTTTTTTTTTATAAGCTCCAAAATAAAGCTAGGGCTTATGTTGGCTGTTGGGCCTCAATTGATGAGAGCGAATGTTAGATTTGTAGCTTACAGTTGCTGTCTGCTAAATATGAATTACAGTTTCTTTTTAGAATGATTGCTGTCTTGATCTGGACATATTATTATTTTAAAAACTTTAGATGTAAGAATTTAAAATATCAATATAAATAGAGTAATACACAATATGCATATTAGTGGAATTAAAAAAACAATGATACGCATACATGATCACCAAAGTAAGTTATATGCTTAAATTGAACCTGTTAAAACTTTTGTTTCTGCAAAACCTGGGTAATAAGCATTTTGAATAATGGAACAATGCTGTATATAACACATATGCGTTTGTAGCAGTTCGTTTTTTTAGAATGTTATCGCAACTAGGAGAAAGATACAATCAGTATTGTGTGTATTCATGTGATAATCTAACTGTCAGTAACTTTGTATCTTGTTTTATTCTTACAGGAAGTCGATATTTTAGATATAAGCTTAATCAGAGACACAAGGACAGGAAAGTATGCCAAAATACCAAAGGTAAGAACTGCTTGGCACTCTGTGCAAATACCTAAATAAATGGCCTTGAATAGTACATGCAGGAGTGTAAATTGTCAGTGGTATGCAGAGAACTCTGGTCTTGGGGAAAACCTGCCTGTAGTTTTTAATGACCGATAACTAAATAACATTTTTGTTGCTTTCTAATGTTGGAAGGCCAGCTTGTATGCAAATGAACTAAACCCCTATTACCTTAATCTGTAGTATTTTGTGTTCTTTGTACTCATTCACATAGATGTGCAGAGTTGTACAGTGTGCATGTTCATGCAGAATCCTGGGCATGAAAGTCACAGGTGTTGTGTACAGTCACCTGTACAAATATATGATAAGATGAAGCTGTTTGCTGGCAAACACAGATCTGAAGGGTATCAATGCGTACAGGTAAGGAAGTATGCTCCTGGACCCAGAAAGTCTGTATCCAGGGTGCACAACCATACCTGTATTCATGTGTACCCTTGGATCTGCGTTTACCAGCATACTACAGCATCATGTCAATGCTGTGTACTAGGGCTGCATGATATTGGGGAAAAAAGAACATTGTGATATTTCGTTTTCAACGGTATATATCGCGATATTTCTCTGGGTGGAATGCAGAAGACGGATTAGGCAGAGTTGGGACTCACAGTTGTGGTAGGAGGTAGAAGAACACAGCCCGACATGACATCTGTCTCACACGTTCCCACTGCCGCCCTGGAGCTAGTTCTCTTGACCGAGCGGTGAGCGCGGCACAGCGAACCAATCACGTAAGTAGCGGCACAGGGAACTAATCAGGTGTGCAGGCACGCGTGATTGGTTAGCTGTGCAGCTGCTCACGGCGCGCTACTCACCGCTGAACGTGTGGGACAGCTGCCAGCACTATGAGTCCTCCTCCTCCCCCCGAGTCCCGACTTCTCCCTGCCTAATGGTAAATATTGTGTCTTTTGCGATATGAATATCGCCCACGCCTGCAGAACGATAGTCGATATCACATCGACTATCGTTGAGCCCTACTGTGTACTGTTAAAAACACCTGCAAGCTATGACCCTTCAGGCCCATGTACTGATGTGAATGTACAATGTATATGTAAAGCGCTGCGTAAATTGACAGCGCTATATAAGTACCTGAAATAATAATAATGTGAATTTATCTATTGGCTTACCACTCAGATTTTTTTCCATTGAAACTGGGCATATGATGAAAAACAGTTCTAAGCAGAGGTTATCTTCTCAAAAAAAAAAAATACCAAAATTATTTATGAATCCCAAGATATAACTGGGTAAAACTATATTAAGATGTTTACTTTTCATGTGACAGTTGGGCCTCAGTCCCACCACTCCCCCTTTCCCCCAGGGTGAAGGAGCGATATGGTGTCTGTGTCCCCTTCCACCTTTATATAATTATGACTGAAACGTGAAGCACAGGACAGAAAGTTTCAAGTATTGTTTATAAGGTGTAGTTTTTATTTATTTATTTTTTTAATACTGATTCAAGCTTGTTTAAAAAAATGACATTTTGAGGGAATGGACACATACAGTATAACCCTAATAATTTTAATTCAACCCTGTCTGACTGTAATCATAAAACATCTCACTACTGGTACTTGGAAGTAAATTGGGTGCAGGGTCACATTTTTAGTTACCCCCTTTTTAAGTAATATTAGGGCGCTTTAACACTACCCTGCTGAAGTTTGCCTGCAGCACGGGCAGGGCGGATTTGATTTAAATCAAGTCAATTTAAATCACAATTTAAATCATGATTAATATCACTAGTAAAAGTAATTTTTAAAGAGCAACTGTCATCTCTGTCCCACAGCGGCTCCTCTTCTGAACCGCTGTTGACCCATTTACTTTAATGGAAGGGCTGGTGATACGGCAGTGACACAAAAAGGTGAGGGACATGGCAGCAGCAGGTGAGTGGATACCCGCTAACAGGCGCTGCCATGATGGATCTGAAATGACAGGTGTTCCTTAAATGTAAGGATTCCTTCTTGCTGGTAGTGTGAAATTATGTGAATTCATCAATGCAATGCATGTTCTCCCAGCTTGCAGAGCTTGGATGCAATGAATGAGTTTACCAAAAATGGAAATATTGCAGAATATACAGCTTCATACTACATAACTAAGCTACATTTCATGCTAAATAAGCTAAATTATTAATGTATCTAAAATAGAAAACTATTTTTAGATACATTTTTACTCCAAAAGCATTTTTATTAAAATAAATTTAATAAAAATAAAAGAAATCCTATTTAAATTAAACAAGTCTGATTTTTAAATTTAAAAAAAAAATAGATTTTTTTTATTTTTTAAATCATTGCTTTTTATCTTCCCTAAGCACAGGCGTAGCGCAGTATTTTTGCGTGGGTTACCCACAGTTTCTTCTAGACTTCTATTATGTCCTGCATTTCTAAACGTGCACCAAAGGTCTTGCATTCTGTGCTTTCAGAAAACGCACAAAAAAGGTTGGACATAATGGAAGTGGATAACCTGCATGAAATCTAGGGGTACACTGCTCTGCACCTATTGCAGCACAACAGTGTGAAAAAACCCTAATTTGTACTAATTTGCTATGTCGAGCTATCTATTTTGTACTGTAAAACCTAAATACACTGCACTGAGAACAGCCAGCTTGACTGAACTAGCTGCATGCAGCTTGGAGTTAATTGTTATAACATTAAGTGATGTCTGTTTGTCTGGGCACTCACTCAGCCCTTGGGGCATTAGTGAGGAACAAGTGTATTTTCTGTAACTGTAATTTTAAATAATAATCTGGATATATACTTTTAGTTTCTACTCTTCTTTACAGTGGATTGGAGGAAGACTTTTTTTTTTTTAAGCCACACCTTACAAGACCCTGTCTGGTATTCCTGATACATTTATGCCAGTATAGCACGGAACCTAAGAGGAGGAAATTTTCAATTTGTCTGCTTGTTGTACAGCTTAAAAAAAAAAACACAGAACTGGCTAGGATAGCTGTACACGTGGCTGCAGTGCCAACATTTGTGACTGCTGTTTAATTTAATTTGTAAGTGATAAGTGAAGTAAATATGTATTGGACATCTGCCATCAGTCTGACCCTGATGTTATAGAAGTAGTATCACAGTATTGAGTTCTGGATGGGACAAAGTACCTGTAATACTTTGTTCCCTCTTCTTAGGTGCCCTGTAACGCTAGCAGCTGTGTGTGACAGGGCACCCTGCTTGGCGCTCAGCTGCCCAAAATCACAGCTAGCAGGGAGATGGTTGCCAGAGGCAATCCTAGGCAAAAAGCATGCAGTGGGCACATATCCGCCTCACTTCCCTCTACATTCCTTTGCCGGTGATTGCCTCAACTGTTTACCTGACTTTCACATATTAAGAAATGAGCAAGTCTATATTTTTTAAAATTTGAAGATTAGCTGCAAGAAGGAACCCTAAGCAGCTCAGCATTACTCTCTCTCTCTCTCTTTAAAGTGGCAATGAAAAAACAAAATTGCCTCTACTTGCTTCTCTGGCAGGCATTGCTTTAAATCTTCACTGTCTCCAAGAGCTCCATTGGCTGAAAAACCTTCAGCATCCAACGCATTCCCAGGTGTTTAAAAGGCTGGTCCTACATTGTGTGATTTGGTTTCAGAGTCAGCCCCTATGTCCCTTCAGTACTGGATAGTGAGCCTGGGTCACCATATGAAACTGGTCATCCAACATACTCTTCAGCCACCGGAGATTTTGAAGGCAATAAAGATTCAAGGCAATACCTGCTGGGGAGGTAAAGTGTTTAATTGGTTATGATGTTGACATTTCTTTACCTTAATGCATTACCTACATTGAGGTAACCAAACATTTTACCATTTGTTGTGCCCCCACTCTCTAAACCACTTACCGGAGTCCTCTCTCAATCCGGCTGCAGGTCTTCTCTCTCCACCTCCTGCTTTTACAGGAGAATCAGCAGCGGGAGCCATTGGCTCCTGCTACTGTCCGCCCTCCCCCTGCTCCCTCTTTACTGGATTTGACTGAGTCACGCTCTGTGTGTCTATCGATGCACATAGCCCAGCTCGAGAGCATGCCCACGTGTGTCCCCCATGGCACACAGCTTGCTATGGGGGCACACGCAGGAGTCAACAATACTGGTGGCAGACTCCAGGAGAGGAGGTAAGGGACCGTGCTGTGTAGTGGCATTGCACAGATCAGGTTGTATAGCATGTCATTTTAATAAAAAAAAAAATTGCATTTACAGCTGCTTTAAGTATTTTCTTTGGTGGACGTGTATTTCCAGCTACTTTTGGATAGGGTGGGAAAGGATTAGAATTTCTATTAAGTTTTTTGCTACCTGAGGCTCCATTAGAAATATTTCCACTTAATTCTCCAGTGACAGCCATTTTGTTGTCACTGTGACAAAAACTTAGGCAAATCTCTAACACAGCCCTCGATTGCACTTGAGAACCAACAGGGGTTTTGATTTTCCCTAATCTGTCCAAAAACAGCTGCCTTTACACTGTAAGTGTTTTTTTTTTTTCAGCCAGGATATTGTATTGTGACATCTGCACCCGCTGCTGTCAGGACACATTGATCAGTGGGCTGCAGTCTCTGAGGAAAAAATTTCCAATGTCTCCCTTCGACTTTTGATGATCAGGGACAGCCACACCCTGATTGAAATTCTCCTGGTCCTTGCCGAGCTGGAGGAATATGCATTAGTGCATGACCAGGTTTAAGCCAGCCATAGATGGATCAAATCCTGGCTGATCCCTGTATGGGCAGGCTGTAGAGAAGTCTATCCATCAGTCAACTTCATTACAACAAGCTTGTTGGATTTACGGCATGCCATCACTGCGGGCAGCTATAGCGGGAGGCATATCCCTATCAGCACTAACTGTTTTGATGGGGGAATAGAGCCATTTTACTTTCCTGCAACCCCTTGGGGAAAATTGAATCAACTTTGGCTTTTACATTTCAACTGTTAAAATAAGATCAGCCACATAGAGAGTTCATTGTTTTTAGCCGTCTCATAAATGTACATTGCGGGAGAGGAGCTGTAAAGTACCACTGTTCTGTGGGCCTGCATATATAATGTGCAATTATGACTGTTCCCACATTTATTCATATTCTGGCCAATAGTTTGTGGACTCATGCCCAATCTCCTTAAAGCTGTGATTCTCAACTCCAGTCCTCAGGACCCACTAAAAGGCCAGAGTTTAAGTACCCCTGTTTCCCTGAAAATAAGCCCTACCCTGAGAATAAGACCTAACGTTAATTTTGGGGATGGCTGCAATATAAGCCCTACCCCAAAAATAAGCCCTAGTTAAAGTCGTTCTAAAAACATTTAATCCATTTTGTAAAAAATGTGCAGTGTGTCTCCTTTTGTAACTTTTTTGTGGAAAATAGATTATTTACAGCACGCTGGGCGCTCATATGACCTGAGGTAGATCTCCTCTCCTCGCGGTTCACGTCAGTGGCCCCTCACGGTTCACGTCAGTGCTGAAAACGGGGAAGAAGAGCTCCGGTGGGTCATGTAAGCACCCAATGGCACTGTAAATAAGGTATTTTCTACTATAAAGTTATAAAAAGAGACACACTGCACACTCTATAATCTTTTTACAAAACGGATTATATCATTTTATAATGCCTTTTAATCAAGGTTTATTTTTGGGATTACTGAATGTCATAATGCTGACTATTGAGAAGACAGGGGACGCAGGAACTTTTTTAAAAACATTTTATTGTTTTATTCCAGGTTTTTTAGAACAAAGAGAGGGATAAATGACGCAATACAAGCACTGTGCTGTCTATCATGGCTTCAAGAATCAGGATTTTTTTTTTGTTAGGGTTACAACTAGGGTTGAGCGGACACCTAGATGTCCGTGTTCGACGGGTTCGGCCGAACTTTAAAAAAAAGTCCGGGTCCGTGTCCCGGACTTTTACCGAACTTTTCCCGGACACCGAACCCCATTGAAGTCAATGGGGACCCGAACTTTAAGGCACTAAAATGGCTCTAAAACACCAAAGGAAAGGGCTAGAGTGCTGCAAATGGCAGCAAAACGTAATTAAGAGCATGGCAAGTGCTCTGCAAACAAATGTGGATAGGGAAATAACTTAAAACAACAAAAAAAAACAGAAAAATAAAACAATGTTCTTCTTCATCTCTGAAGGACGAGGCCCATATGGAGTAGGAGGGAGGTTGAGGTGGTGGTGGATGTGGCGGTGACATAGGCGTGCGCACAGGGTGTGCTGGGTGTGCCTGGGCACACCCTAATCACCTAGGGCACATAGCATTGCCAGTGAGGAGATGGGAAAGATCTCCCTGGGACCTGCTCTGCTCTATTTCTCCTTGCCTACAGGTACATGGCCCCGATACATTACTCTCCCTGCTGGCAAACACATGCATGTGTATTTCAACTTTGGGGTGCACACCTTAATGCAATAGGCTGCGCACACCTATGGGCGGTGTAGGTGGAAGCGGCGGTGGAGGAGGACCAGGGCCGGATTAACAGCATCATGGGCTTGGTGCTGAGGATTTTGAAGGGCCTTAGGGCCGTGCCTTGCCATGCACCCAGAGGAGGAAGGGTGCAGCCATGCATGCCTAATTCAACATGGGATGCTGTCTCTGAAGCCCATAAACACATCCATGCATCGCCAACTGTCCCTCCTTGTCCGGCCTTCACGCTGTGTGGGGAGGTTCTGAGGGTGCTGCCTGGGGAAGCGAGCATAGAAGCCAGACTTCTGTGTTTACAAGTGACAGAAGAGCGGTAACAGTGAATATGGCCAACCCGGGGCCTATATAAAAGGTAGGGGCCTGGAGCTGCAGCTCCAATAGCCCCTACATTAATCTGGCCCTGAGGAGGAGGACGAGGTAGCCAACACTGCTTCTTTTCACAAATTTTAAATGAGGGTACACCCCAAAAGAGTGAGAAAGAGCAAAAATGGAACAATGGGTGGGTAAGGTCGGTATCCATTGCTATTCTGCATAAGGTACGGAAAAGTCCCGTGGGATCCATGCCTGGTTCATTTTAATGAACGTGAGCTTGTCCACATTGTCTCTGGACAGGCGGCTGCGCTTGTCTGTTATAACGCCCCCAGCCGTGCTAAATACCCGTTCAGATAATACACTGGCTGCAGGGCACGCCAGCACCTCCAAGGCGTAAAGGGCAAGCTCAGGCCATGTGCCCAATTTGGAGACCCAGAAGTTGAAGGGGGCAGACCCGTCATTCACTACATGTAGGCGTGTGCACACATACTGCTCCACCATGTTGGTAAAATGCTGCCTCCTGCTAAGACGTTCCATCTGAGCTGCTGGTGCTGCTGTTTGTTGTGGCGTGCTGACAAAGCTTTTCCACATTTCGGCCATGCTAACCCTGCCTTCTGAGGTGCTGGCGGTGCCCTGGTTGCGTTGGCGACCTCCTCCTCCTCCTCCTCTGCCTTGTGCTTCCACTGTGGCCCCGCTGTCAGATGGGAATGCCAGCAGCATGGCGTCTACCAGCGTGCGCTTGTACTCGCGCATCTTGCGATCGCGCTCCAGTGAGTGAATTAAGGACGGTACGTTGTCCTTGTAACGGGGATCCAGCAGCGTGGCCACCCAGTAATCAGCACAAGTTAGAATGTGGGCAACTCGGCGGTCGTTGTGGAGACACTGCAGCATGTAATCGCTCATGTGTGCCAGGCTGCCCAGAGGCAACGAAAGGCTGTCCTCTGTGGGAGGTGTATGTCCTCTGTATCCCCCCAGCCACGCACCAGTGATGGCCATGAGCTGGCCTGGGTGCCACCCTGCTGTGAACATGGTTCCATCTCCTCCTCCAGCTCCTCCTCCTCCTCATCCTCCTCATCCTCCAGAACTGTGCCCCTGCTGGACAATTGCGTCCCTGGCGTTTGCGTGTGCAGGAACCCACCCTCGGAGCCCCTTGCGAATGACTGCCCTGAAAGCCTTGGAAATGTTACCTCTTCATCCTCCTCCTCCTCCTCCTCATCCTGTGCCACATCCTCTTCCATCATCGCCCGAATTGTTTTTTCAAGGAGGCATAGAAGTGGGATAGTTAAGCTGAGAACGGCGTCATTGCCACTGGCCATGTTGGTGGAGTACTCAAAACAGCGCAACAAGGCACACAGGTCTCGCATGGAGGCCCAGTTATTGGTGGTGAAGTGGTGCTGTTCCGCAGAGCGACTCACGCGTGCGTGCTGCAGCTGAAACTCCACTATGGCCTGCTGCTGCTCGCACAGTCTTTCCAGCATGTGCAAGGTGGAGTTCCACCTTGTGGGCACGTCACATATGAGGCGGTGAGCGGGAAGGCCGAAGTTACGCTGCAGCGCTGCCAGGCGAGCAGCAGCAGGGTGAGAACGCCGAAAGTGCGCACAAACGGCCCGCACTTTCTGCAGCAGCTCTGACATATCGGGGTAGTTTTTAAGGAACCTCTGCACCACCAAATTCAGCACATGCGCCAGGCAAGGGATGTGCGTCAAACCGGCTAGGCCCAGAGCTGCTATGAGATTTCGCCCGTTATCGCACACCACCAGGCCGGGCTTGAGGCTCGCTGGCAGCAACCACTCATTTGTCTGCTGTTCCATGCTCCTCCACAACTCCTGCGCGGTGTGTGGTTTGTCCCCCAAACAGGCAAGTTGTAAAACTGCCTGCTGTCGTTTACCCCTGGCCGTGCTGAAGTTGGTGGTGAAGGTGTTACGCTGTCCGGATGAGGAGGCGGTAGAGGATGAGGAAGCGGAGTAGGAGGAGTTAGGAACAGGAGGCAAACTGAAGCGCCCTGCAATCCTCGGTGGTGGAAGGACATGCGCCAAATTGCTATCCGCCTCAGGCCCATCCGCCACTGCATTTACCCAGTGTGCCGTTAGGGAGATATAACGCCCCTGACCGTGCTTACTGGTCCACGTATCCGTAGTTAGGTGGACCTTGGCACAGATGGCGTTGCGCAGTGCACACCTGATTTTTTCCCCCACTTGGTTGTGCAGGGAAGGGATGGCTTGCCTGGAAAAGTAGTGGCGGCTGGGCACGACGTACTGTGGGACAGCCACCGACATAAGGTTTTTAAAACTGTGCGTCTCCACCAGACGGAATGACAGCATTTCAAAGGCCAATAATTTTGAAATGCTGGCATTCAGGGCCAGGGATCGCGGGTGGGTAGGGGGGTACTTCCTCTTCCTCTCAAGTGTTTGGGAGATGGAAAGCTGAACGCTTCCACGGGACATTGTGGAGATGGTTGTTGGTGACCCAGGTGGTGGTGTTGCTGACAGATCGTCTGTTTGCGGGGTGGCAGGTGCCGGTATCACTACAGATGTGGCTGGAGCGGCCGAGACTGCAGCAGAAGAGGAAGCAGGATGAGCCAGAGACGTTTCTTGGTTTTGAAGGTGTGTACTCCACTGCAGCTCGTGCTTTGCACTTAGATGCCTGATCATGCAGGTTGTGCTCAGGTTGAGAAGGTTCATGCCTCGCTTCAAGCTCTGATTGCACAGGGTGCAAACCACTCGTGTCCTGTCATCAGCACATTTTCTAAAGAACTTCCACGCTAGAGAACTCCTTTGAGCTGACTTTGGTGCGCTCGTTCCCTTGCTGCGTTGGGCAGTAGCGGGCGTAGTGTCTAGGGCACGGCCGCTCCGCTTCTGCACCCTGCTCCCTCTTCTGCTGTGCTGGTGGCTCTGTGCGACCACCGCCTCTTCCTCCAAACTACTCAGTTCACCTGCATGACGTTCATTCCATGTGGGGTCGAGGACCTCATCGTCCTCCACATCATCTTCCACCCAGTCTTCACCCCTGCCCTCCTTGTCGGTCTCCACAATGCTGAACGCCGCAGCAGTTGGCACCTGCGTTTCGTCATCATCGGAGACGTGCTGCGATGATCCTTGCATGTACTCATCTTGAGAAATAAGTGGTTGGGCATCGCTGCACTCAATCTCTTCCACTTCTGGGGCAGGGCTAGGTGGATGGCCCTGGGAAACCCTGCTGACAGAGTCCTCAAAAAGAATAAGAGACTGCTGTATGGCTTGGGGCTCAGACTGCTGGCCTGATTTGCAAGGGGGTGAGGTGAAAGACGGTTGGACATTGGCTGCAGGTGCCAACTCTGACCTTTCTGCAGTAGACTGGGTGGGAGACAATGTGAAGGAACTGGAGGCACTGTCAGCAGCAAACCAATCTACTATCGCCTCAACTTGTTCTGGCCTCATCACTTCTAGGGGCGTTTGATGCCCTACCAAATACTGATGCAGGTTCTGTCGCCTACTCACACTTGAGGAAGGTGTTTCACTTGTGCGTGTAGCTGGCACAGATCGACCATGTCCTCTCCTTGCAACAGGAGCTCTACCAGCAGCACCACGACCCAGGCCACGGCCCTTATTTGACGGTCTCCTCATATTTCTGTAATTTAAGATCTTGCCCTAGAAAGGTTTTTATTGAATAGCGGAATAGAAAATATGATCCAAAAAAAGTGTATGTATATCACACGTACACAACCACACTAGGCCCCAATTACTATTGTTTGTACCCCTAAAAGGCTAGATGAGGAGTAGGGGGAGTATGGAACAGGCAGCACCCTCAAACCTTCAGAAGTATGAGATGAACCCCAACAACTTGGAAAGGTGGATCTCTCTCACACGTACCGACACAGACTATCCCGCAATTCAATTGATCCTCAAAGGTTTTTATTGAATAGCGGAATAGGAAATATGATCAAAAAAAGTGTATGTATCTCGCACGTACACAACCACACTAGGCCCCAATTACTATTGTTTGTACCCCTAAAAGGCTAGATGAGGAGTAGGGGGGGTATGGAACAGGCAGCACCCTCAAACCTTCAGAAGTATGAGATGAACCCCAACAACTTGGAAAGGTGGATCTCTCTCACACGTACCAACACAGACTATCCCCCAATTTAACTGATCCCCAAAGGTTTTTGATTAAATAGCGGAATAGAAAATATGATCCCAAAAAAGTGTATGTATATCACACGTACACAACCACACTAGGCCCCAATTACTATTGTTTGTACCCCTAAAAGGCTAGGAGTAGGGGGAGTATGGAACAGGCAGCACCCTCAAACCTTCAGAAGTATGAGATGAACCCCAACAACTTGGAAAGGTGGATCTCTCTCACACGTACCAACACAGACTATCCCCCAATTTAACTGATCCCCAAAGGTTTTTGATTAAATAGCGGAATAGAAAATATGATCCCAAAAAAGTGTATGTATATCACACGTACACAACCACACTAGGCCCCAATTACTATTGTTTGTACCCCTAAAAGGCTAGGAGTAGGGGGAGTATGGAACAGGCAGCACCCTCAAACCTTCAGAAGTATGAGATGAACCTCAACAACTTGGAAAGGTGGATCTCTCTCACACGTACCAACACAGACTATCCCCCAATTTAACTGATCCCCAAAGGTTTTTGATTAAATAGCGGAATAGAAAATATGATCCCAAAAAAGTGTATGTATATCACACGTACACAACCACACTAGGCCCCAATTACTATTGTTTGTACCCCTAAAAGGCTAGGAGTAGGGGGAGTATGGAACAGGCAGCACCCTCAAACCTTCAGAAGTATGAGATGAACCCCAACAACTTGGAAAGGTGGATCTCTCTCACACGTACCAACACAGACTATCCCCCAATTTAACTGATCCCCAAAGGTTTTTGATTAAATAGCGGAATAGAAAATATGATCCCAAAAAAGTGTATGTATATCACACGTACACAACCACACTAGGCCCCAATTACTATTGTTTGTACCCCTAAAAGGCTAGGAGTAGGGGGGAGTATGGAACAGGCAGCACCCTCAAACCTTCAGAAGTATGAGATGAACCCCAACAACTTGGAAAGGTGGATCTCTCTCACACGTACCAACACAGACTATCCCCCAATTTAACTGATCCCCAAAGGTTTTTGATTAAATAGCGGAATAGAAAATATGATCCCAAAAAAGTGTATGTATATCACACGTACACAACCACACTAGGCCCCAATTACTATTGTTTGTACCCCTAAAAGGCTAGGAGTAGGGGGAGTATGGAACAGGCAGCACCCTCAAACCTTCAGAAGTATGAGATGAACCCCAACAACTTGGAAAGGTGGATCTCTCTCACACGTACCAACGCAGACTATCCCCCAATTTAACTGATCCCCAAAGGTTTTTGATTAAATAGCGGAATAGAAAATATGATCCCAAAAAAGTGTATGTATATCACACGTACACAACCACACTAGGCCCCAATTACTATTGTTTGTACCCCTAAAAGGCTAGGAGTAGGGGGAGTATGGAACAGGCAGCACCCTCAAACCTTCAGTATGAGATTGTGTTCACTGTACCCCACAAAGATTGAGTTCACTGCACCCCACAATGATTGTGTTCACTGCACCCCACAAAGATTGTGTTCACTGCACCTCACAAAGATTGTGTTCACTGTACCCCCCAAAGATTGTGTTCACTGCACCCCACAAAGATTCTGTTCACTGTACCCCACAAAGATTGTGTTCACTGCACCCCAAAAAGATTGTGTTCACTGCACCCCAAAAAGGATGTTGTTCACTGCACCCCAAAAAGGATGTTGTTCACTCCACCCCAAAAAGATTGTGTTCACTGCACCCCACAAAGATTGTGTTCACTGCACCCCAAAAAGATTGTGTTCACTGCACCCCAAAAATGATTTTGTTCACTGCACCCCAAAAAGGATTTTGTTCACTGCACCCCAAAAAGGATGTTGTTCACTCCACCCCAAAAAGATTGTGTTCACTGCACCCCAAAAAGATTGTGTTCACTGCACCCCACAAAGGATTTTGTTCACTGCACCCCAAAAAGATTGTGTTCACTGCACCCCAAAAAGGATGTTGTTCACTGCACCCCAAAAAGGATTTTGTTCACTGCACCCCAAAAAGATTGTGTTCACTGCACCCCACAAAGGATTTTGTTCGCTGCACCCCACAAAGATTGTGTTCACTGCACACCAAAAAGGATTGTGTTCACTGCACCCCAAAAAGATTTTGTTCACTGCACCCCAAAAAGATTGTGTTCACTGCAGCCCAAAAAGATTGTGTTCACTGCAGCCCAAAAAGATTGTGTTCACTGCAGCCCAAAAAGATTGTGTTCACTGCAGCCCAAAAAGATTGTGTTCACTGCAGCTCACACACAGAAAAATGGATGTGGATCACTGACACCTGCCTATCTCCAATCCCACACCACACAGCAATATCGATTGTAGTTTGTAGAACACAGTTTCCCTAAAATTCAGCAGACTCTGTCCCTAACAGGATTGAGAAGAGATCGTAGATCAGGATTGAGTGCAGACCCCACCCCCCACACAGCAATATCGATTGTAGTTTGTAGAAGACACTGACCCTATATAATTCAGCAGACTCTATCCCTAAAATGCCTACAACTCGCCCTGCCTAAACACTCCGACCTGTCCCTCAATTCTATCCGGACACAAATGGTTTTTTCCTGCCTATCTTTCCCTAATCAGCAGCCAGCACGTTGATGTGTGCTCTGTCCCTGAATCTAAGCAGCATAATGACGCCGCTGCGGCTGCCTCGAACTTATAAAGACTTGGTCACATGCTTCAGACGGCCAATCACAGCTACTGAGACATTTGCAGGCATGGCTGGGATGGCTTAAGGCACACCAGTTAAACGATTGTTGATTGGCTGTTGAAAGCCCGCCATGAAAAGAGCGCCAAAGCATGCAAAACCCGGAAATAAAACGACCGAACACGGATTTTTACCCGAACATACAGTAAAGTGTCCGTGTCCGTGTTCGGGTACAAAAAATCCAATTATTCGGTACGAACACGAATAATACAGTCCGTGTTCGCTCAACACTAGTTACAACCACTTTAAGATCTTCATGGTGACATGTTTTTGAATAAATGTAAATTATTGTACATGCTGTAAATAAGACATCCCCTGAAAATAAGCCCTAGTGTGTTTTTTGTAGCCAAAATTAATATAAGACCCGGTCTTATTTTCGGGGAAACACGGTATTACCTTGAGAAGATGCAGACTAGAGTACTGCAATCACTGAGCAGCAAATTATATCACCTGGGGTGTATTTCAGTTATCTTGCTAACCTGGCCTGTTAGTGGGTCCTGAGAACCAGAGTTGAGAACCACTGCCCTAAAGAAATGGCTGCACAGGGGTGCCGTCCTGCTGGAACAGAAAGTGCTTATCCCCAAATTGTTGCCACGAGTGGAGGTTGCAAGTGGACAATTGTCTAAATGGGTTTGTATGCTAAAGCAATAATTGGTTTTCCACTGAAAAATGTGAACTTGATTACAAATTCTACATAGAAACAAGGTTGTAAAAAATATAATCCCTAAGATTTTAAGATTTCCCCATTCTCCAAAACTAATAAAGAAAGTTTTGGCAGCTGTCGCACTTTTAAATCCAATAGGGAATACATGGTTAATTCTTTAAAAAAATAAATACCAACTTCACTTTAATTTGCTTGATTGGATAGCCATACAAGATTATTAAGTTGGGTACACACTAAAAGAAAATTGGTCGAGCGATCTTTAATTTTTCCTCACATGTTTGCAGCTGGTCGAACCTGAAGGTGCTACTCATCTCATTAAAAATCTTGTATTTTTTATTTTATTAGTTCTGTTCACGTACTAGTTTGTCCCTTTTTGGAAATTTTTGTTTGGAAGGCCTGAATCGGCTTTTCGAAAGATGTGTGCACACTATCAGACAATTGTACGATCATTCTTCATACGAAAATGTTTGCCTGATTTTCTTACACTGTGTACCTTACTTAAGACCAGTCAGTCTTGGCCAGGTCTGTCTTTGTGTTGCGGTGGCTACACACTGCATTAACGGTTTCTGTGATTCAGGAACTTGCTACTTTTGTGGTTTAGATAAATCAAATCACATTTGCCTATAATGCTGACAGATTTCTGGAACTGATGCACCAAACGTTTGTCACCTGGGCAAAAAGAACTGATTGAGTTGCTATGGGATGCAAGATATTGTAATATACTGTATGTCACCTGTTCAAAGGCTGGTAAGATAGGAGTTTACTGTTTTACATTAGTCTGAAGAATGGCTCATGGATTGTCATTATGATTTATTAAATACCCTTGACAATTAAGTATGATGAGATACTGGATAAGCCTTTTTGTTTGGTTTAGGAGGTTTTTGTATATAGAAATATTTGGTGACTTAAGTCTGTACTTTTGGTTCCATCTTCTGTGCAAACCAGGTATTGCTGAGATTTACAATTGGGTGTTTTTTTTTTTTTTTTTTTAAACTTTTAATAAAGAACTGAAACAAAGGTAATTTGTATATCCTGCAAAGATGGTCCTAAGTAGTCAGAACTATGACATTCTACAAACCTCCCATTCTCTATTATTTTGCTGGAGAAGAAGTCTTTTTTTTTTTTTTTTTTTTCTTTTTAGTGATTTGTTTTTTATCCAATGCTCTACTTCTATTCGTCTTTATAGCTTAAAACGTTTTAAATATTTCCAAGTGCCATTGATTGATTTGTGTATAGATCATTGGTAGTAATACCAACATAATTTTAAATTATTTGCTAAATTGTTACACTTTATAGAAGCTTAAGAAACAAAAAAAAATAATAATATGATATATATCTATATATACATTTTAAGTACTCTAAAAGGTTCTCTGCTATGAAGTATACCAGCAAAGGCAGTGGGTAAATTTCATTGAAGTCAGTGCAGATTCTGGTACCCAACTGTGCCCCAACCTAATTCTTGTCTCGTTTTCTTTTGCAAAGCTCAGCCTACTGCTATCACAATGGATGGTATGAGTTTAATAGAAGCCCTACAGTTCTAGGGTAAAAGTGTATATAATTGTAAACATGAGTTGATATCACCAAGGGAGGTGGATATTTGTCTTTTCTGACATTTGCTTATTAGAGAATGAATCGGCACAACCAAAAGACAGATGACATAGGAAGCCATAAAGGTGAAACTTGAAAAGGTGCAATTCTCTTCTCGACTATGAAATGTGGCAGGGGTGTGTAAATGAGAAGACTGGTTAAACTGAATTACTGGGGGGGGGGGGGTTGTTGTATAAGCGTTGTGCCTGGAGTACTACTTAAACATTTATATGAAGTATGCATGCAATAGCTTATTACTATGCAGGATGACATTCAAGTTGTTCTGTTATATGTTGTTACTTAAGCAATTGTCAAAATAGTTTTGGATTGATTTATAAAAAGTAGAACTACGACCCCCCCCCCCCCCATTAACAAATATGTGCCGCAGCACCAAATTATATGTTCATCTGCACTTGTAGTCTTCTCTTGGTCCCACAAGGTCTCAAAAAACTTGTTGAGCCTGCCAGGGTAGTCTAACTAATGCAGCTTTTTGTGATAGGTGGCAACTGTGCTGTACTGCTCCTGAAATCAAAGCAGAGTTGCTGCTTCTATGCACTACAGCGGGATCCCAAAAAAATGTGCTGCTGTGTCTAGGAGAAAAAGCATATGAGGCACAAATGAAGAAGGATAAGGCTCAGTTGGGGAGGATTAAGGTAGTGGATTTTTTCTCTTTTGCTCATTCACGGACACAGCTCCTGTTCTTCATAACCATTGGGTTATACTTCCCCCAACAGGAGTAGGACACTAGGCAGAAAAATAATCTAGCTACGCCTATGGGCAGTCCCAGGGGGTATACTGCCTCTCTCTGCTATAGGTACTCAGTTTTTTTTCTGCCTAGTCTGGACCTAGTTCCTTGCTGGGACCTCTAGTTCTGGCAAATTTTTAGAATTTTTCCTCCTGGTTTTTTCCTGTGAGATCTACAATCAACTGCCGGATTTAGCAACTGGCTGGATAATCTAGATTTAGTGGTCACCCCAGTCTGGCCAGTGCTAGGTCGGCCGCGACATAGCCTCACTGGATAGGGGCTGACCTGCGAGTTAAACGCCTCGCGAGGTCGCATGCGGCCGGGTCTTAGCCCTAGTCGCAGCGTTCCTCCTGGCCGACACCCCTCCCCATTCCAAGGCACGGGGTTCCGTCTGGAGCAGTGCCCGCCTGATTCCTGGTATGGTGAGTATCTGTCCCTCCTCTCCCCCTGGAGGGTTTTGGGGTGGGCCTGAGCCCTTCTTTGGGACGGATCCCCAGGTTCCCCTCCTTCCCGTCAGGCACCCCCCTTTCATCTGTTCCCCATTCTACCCCCCTCTACTTATGCGCAGGCTGTGTGGGTGGCCTCGTCCACTTTCTAGAGTGGGGGCAGGGCGCTATGCTGGCGATGGGGGGGGGGTGCTCTGCTGGCGACCGGATGATCAACTGTGCGGGGAGGGGGGGTCTACCTGCAGGGGGCTCCCGCAGGGGCCTTCCATCCTGCCTGGGCCTGTCCTTGAATCCTAGGGAACCCTCCTGGGTCCCTGGGAGCCTCTTGGTGCTGCCATTTTGTTGTAGCCTGTGTGTTTCTATGCATGGCAGCCATCTTTGTGTAGTCCGGAGGCCATTTTGCAGTGGTTTGCCATTGAAAATAGCGATGGCCATGACGGTGGACCCTCTGGTCGGTGATTTTGGCGGTGGGTGCCACTCCTCGTTCCCTGGTGCTGACTCCTGGATCTTTTAACTTCCTGATCGCTGCACGTGGAGTGCAGATTATCTTGGTGGCTGCTGTTTCTGCTGGGTGGTGAGTCTGGTGGGGTTCTCTTCCTCTCTGCTGAGGATCGCTTGGTGCTTTGTGTGGGCTCCCCCTGGGGACTCATGAAGTCTCTGGAGCACATCTCCCCACCTGATCCCCTCTCTGAGGCTTCAGGGCCCTCTGGGTCCCATCCATCCATCGATGCACTGACAGCGGACCTGGAGTCCACCCTTGTGTCCCGGGTGGAGGTGGCTTTCGGGCGATGGACCTGTTGCTTCAAAGGGCGATTGTCCCAGTTCCGACTTCGGAACGTTTTCAGGGTTTTTACTCAAACCTGTTTATAGTTCCCAGGAAGGAAGGCAAGGTGTGTCCAATACTGGACCTCAAGGCGTGGAACGGCTTTGTGCGGGTGAAGAAGTTCAGGATGGAGTCCATTCGCACGGTGGTGGCATCCCTGAATCAGGGGGATTTTCTTGCCTCTATCGATATCAAGGATGCTTACCTTCACATTCACAAATGTGGCAGTCACCAGCGCTTCCTCCTCTTTGCTGTGGGCGAGGAGCATTATCAGTTTGTGACGTTACCCCTTGGTCTCGCCTCTGCTCCTCGGGTTTTGACAAAAGTGTTAGCCCCGGTGCAAGGATTGTTACGCCAACAGGGGATCGCGGTACTGGGCTACTTGGATGACCTCCTTCTGCGAGTGTAGTCTCCTACTGCTCTGGTGGAAAACCTGGAAATCACCATACGAACTCTGAGGGAGTTTGGCTGGATTCCAAATTTTCATAAGTAGCTCTGGTTCCGCCCACAAAGCTGGTCTCCTCAGGGGATCAGGGGACAACACTAGAAGAGTCCAGACTACCGATCAATGTCTTGGAACTCTGAGCGATCAGACTATGCCTGGACCATTGGACTGATCGTCTTCAGGGATGTCTAGTGCGCAGTCAATCAGACAATGCCATGGCCGTGGCTTATGTCAATCACCCAGGGGGCACAAGAAGTGTCCTGGCAGCCCTGGCGGTAACCGGCATTCTAAGGTAGGCAGAACAATTAGTTCCAGTTCTCTCCGCTGTACACATTCCCGGGGTGGAAAACTGTCAGGCAGATTACCTCAGTTGCCAGGCGTTGGACCAAGAGGAGTGTGTTTCATCAGTTGTGTTTCCGGTGGGGCATCCCCGAGTTGGATCTGTTTGCATCTCAGTTCAACAGAAACGTGCAGAGGTTTGTAGCTTGGTCACTGGAGCCTCTGGCGGACGTCACAGATGCACTGGTGGCCCTGTGGAGTCAGTATCGTCTGCTTTATGCCTTCCCTTCTCTCAAGCTTCTGCCAAGACTTCTACGTAGGATCGAGGCAGAAGGGATTCCGGTCATCTTAGTGGCTCTGGACTGGCCCCGCCGGGCTTGGTACGCCTATCTGGTGCAACTGGTTGCTGACGTTCCTTGGAAGCTTCCTCTCAGGGTGGATCTGCTGTCCCAAGGACCAATCTTCCATCCTGCTTTACAGTCACTGGCTTTGACGGCTTGGCTTGGAGTCGGTGATTCCAAAGCTGTTAAAGGCTAGGAAATCTACTTCTAGGAAGATCTACCATGGAAAACGTACATTGTGTGGTGTGAGTCTCTTAAAGGTTCATCCTTGCTTTGGCCTGAAATACCATCAAGCGCCATGTGTCGGCTTTGGTGGTCTTTTTCCAATGACCCTTGGCCTCGCACTCCCTGGAGCATACCTTTCTTCAGGGTGTCCGATATTTGGTTCCTCCAGTACGGCCTCTGTTGCCATCTTTGGACCTCAAGTCCCTTTGAGAACCTTCAGGAGATTTCCTTGCTGTCTCAGAAGATGGCTTTTTTGGTGGCTATCACCTCTGCGCGCAGGGTGTCAGAACTGGCGGCATTATCCTGTCGCTCACCTTACTTCATCATTCCTCCCAAAGGTTGCCTCCAATTTTCATTTGAATGAAGACATTGTGTTGCCTTCCCTGTGTTCCAGGCCAAAACATCCTAAGGAAATTGCCTTGCATGCCTTGGATGTGGTCTGGGCAATTATGGTGTACCTGGCATCTACGGAGTCTTTTAGGAAGACAGACTCACTATTTGTGCTCACGGATGGGCCTTGGAAAGGGTTGTCCGCTTCCTCTGTGACCATTTTCAGATGGGTCAGACAGACGATTATTCAGGCCTATTTAATCAAGGGGTCAGGTTCCTCCTTTCCCTGTCAAGGCGCACCCCACTCGGGCACTTGGTGCCTCCTGGGCCTCCCATCACCAGGCGTCAGTGACGCAGGTTTGCAAGGCGGCCACCTGGTCGTCTGTGCACACTTTCACAAAGTTATGTAAAGTAGATGTGTTGGCATCTGCGGATGCTTCTTTTGGCTGCAAGGTTTTGCAGGCTGCTGTTTGAGGACCATATCATCTTTGAGGGTGTACTGTTTTTTCAGGTGGGCTCCAGTTTATCTTGGTTGAGCTCCTCTTGCCTGGTTGGCTACGGTTTAGCCTTGTGAATTTTTTTGCTGTTCCCTCCCCTTGTGTTTAACACTGCTTTAGGACGTCCCAATGGTTATGAAGATCAGGAGCTGTGTCCGTTAATGAAGTAAAAAGAAAATGGGATTTTTGACTTACCGTAAAATCCATTTCTCAGATGTTCATTGACGGACACAGCACCCACCCTATAGTACCTATAGCAGAGAGAGGGAGTATATCCCCTGGGACTGCCCATAAGCGTAGCCAGATTATTTTTCTGCCTAGTGTCCTACTCCTGTAGGGGGTAGTATAACCCAATGCTTATGAAGATCAGGAGCTGTGTCCGTCAATCAACATCAGAGAAATAGATTTTACCGTAAGTAAAAAATCCTTTTTATTTTTATTTTTTTAGGCTTGTGCATCATATACAGTGTACCCGGAAAGTATTAACCGTGCTTCACATTTTCCACATTTTATGTTACAGCCTTATTCCAAACTGGATTAAATTCATTATTTTTCTCAAAATTCTACAAACAATTCCCAATACTGACGAGGTGAAAGAAGTTTGTTTGAAATCTTTGCAAATTTTATTAAAAATAAAAAACGAAAACATCCCATGTACATAAGTATTTACAGCCTTTGCCATAACGCTCAAATTTGAGCTCAGGTGCATCCAGTTTCCACTGATCATCCTTAAGTTGTTTCTACAACTTGATTGGAGTCCACCTGTGGTAAATTCAGTTGGTTGGACACGATTTGGAAAGGCACACACCTGTCTATAAAAGGTCCGACAGTTAACAGTGCATGTCAGAGCACAGACCAAGTCATGAAGTCCAAGGAATAGTCTGTAGGCTGTATCGAGGCACAGATCTGGGGAAGGGTACAGAAAAAATTCTGCAGCATTGAAGGTCCCAATGAGCGAAGTGGCCTCTATGGAAGAAGTTTGGAACCATCAGGACTTCTCCTAGAGCGGGCCACCTAGCCAAACTGTGATCGGGGGAGAAGAGCCTTAGTCAGAAAGGTGACCAAGAACCCTATGGTCACTATGTCAGAGCTCCAGTGTTTCTCTGTGGAGGGAGGGGAACCTTTTCAGAAGAACTATCTCTGCAGCACTCCACCAGTCAGGCCTTTATGGTAGAGGGGCTAGACGGAAGCCACTCCTCAGTAAAAGGCACATGACAGCCCTCCTGGAGTTTTCCAAAAGGCGCACCTGAAGTACTCTGACCATGGGAAACAAAATTCTCTGGTCTGATGAAACAAAGATTGAACGCTTTGGCCTGAATGGTAAGTGTCATGTTTGGAGGAAACCAGGTACTGCTCATCACCCGGCCAATACCATCCCTACAGTGAAGCATAGTGGTGGTAGCATCATGCTGTGTGAATGTTTTTCAGCGGCAGGAAATGGGAGACTAGTCGGGATCGAGGGAAAGATGAATGCAACAATGTACACAGACATCCTTAATAAAAACCTGCTCCAGAGTGCTCTGGACCTCAGACTGGGACAAGTGTTCATCTTCTAACAGGACAACGAGCCTAAGCACACAGCCAAGATAACAAAAGAGTGGCTATGGGACAACTGTGAATGTCCTTGAGTGGCCCAACTAGAGCCCAGACTTGAACCCGATTGAACATCTCTGGAGAGATCTGAAAATGACTGTGCACCGATGCTCCCCATCCAACCTGATGGAGCTTTAGAGGTCCTGCAAAGAAGAATGTGAGAAACTGCCCAAAAATAGGTGTGCCAAGCTTGTAGCATTATACTCAAAAAGAATTGAGGCTGTAATTGGTGCCAAAGGTGCTTTAAAAAAGTATTAAGCAAAAGCTGGGAATACTCGTAGACGTGTTTCCCCCCCCCCCCCCGTTTTTTTTTTTTTTTTTTTTTATAAATTTGCAAAGATTTCAAACAAACTTCTTTCACAATGTCATTATATGGTATGGTTTGTATTATTTTTAGGAAAATTTAACCCATTTTGAAAGAATTTTTAATTCTTTATTTGGTGTTCCACCTTTTGGTGTAAACCTTTTTACTGATTGTGCCTTATTGCAGACAAAAGGAAGTTCACCAACCCTGACCCAAAATAACATTCATGGAGCGGGATAAAGCTAAACCATAAACATTTGTGGCAATGGTGTCCTGTTATGTTATGTAATCACTGCCAACTGCTTTGTTGCTAGAAGCCTTATAGTCCATGATTCATGCGCAAGAATGTTAAATTCTTTTTTTTAATTGTGTATTGTACAGCCGTGGCCAAAAATTTTTAAGAATGACACAAATATTAGTTTTCGCAAAGTCTGCTGCCTCAGTTTTATAGGTTGGCAATATGCATATACTCCAGAATGTTATGAAGAGTAATAATTGAATTGCAAAGTCCCTCTTTGCCATGAAAATGAACTTAATCCTATAAAAAAAATTTCCACTGCATTTGTGAAGAAGGCTTCAGGGCAACCAAGAAAGTCCAGCAAGCGCCAGGACCGTCTCCTACAGTTCATTCAGCTGTGGGTTTGGGGCACCACCAGTGCAGTGTTTGCTTAGGAATGGCAGCAGGCAGGTGTGAATGCATCTGCACGCACAGTGAGATGAAGACTGTTTGGAGGACGGCCTGGTGTTAAGAAGAGCAGCAAAGAAGCCGCTTCTCTCCAGGAAAAACATCAGGGACAGACTGATATTCTGCAAAAGTTACAGGGATTGGACTGCTGAGGAATGGTGTAAAGTCATTTTCTCTGATGAATCCCCTTTCTGATTGGGGCATCCAGGAAAAAACCTTGTCAGGAGAAGAAAGGGTGAGCGCCACCATGAGTCCTGTGTCATGTCAATAGTAAAGCATCCTGAAACCATTCATGTGTGATTGCTTCTCAGCCAAGGGTGTGGGCTTACTCACAATTGTGCCTAAGAACACAGCCATGAATAAAGAATGGTACAAAACATGCTACGAGAGCAACGTCTCCCAACCATCTCAGAACAGTTTGGTGACCAACAATGCCTTTTCCAGCATGATGGAGCACCTTGCCATAAGGCAAATGTGATAACTAAGGGCCAGGTGAACAAAACATCAAAATTTTGGGTCTAGGAAACTCCCCAGACCTTAATGCCATTCAAAACTTGTGGTCAATCCTCAAGAGGCGGGTGAACAAAAATCCCCCCACAAATTCTAATAAACTCTGAGCATTGATTATGCAAGAATGGGCTGCCATTGGTCAGGATGTGGCCCAGAAGTTGATTGACAGCATGCCAGGGTGAATTGTAGGTCCTAAAAAAGAAGGGTCAACACTGCAAATATTGAATCTTTGCATAAACTTAATGTAGATGTCAATACAAGCCTATGACACTTATGGAATGTTTGTAATTATACTTCAGTATACCAAAGTAGTATCTGACAAAAAGATCTAAAAACACTGAAACATCAGACTTTGTGAAAATTATTATTTGTGTCCATCTGAAAACTTTTGGCCACGGGTGTATTTTATAGCTTGCCTTGTCACTTATTTTTTACTGCATTTTTCTCTCTGTGGTAGGACTCCCGAATGAGGGAAATTTTAGGTTTCACATCAGCTGAGCAGCGACCTGAAGATAAACTAGTTACAGTTGTACATGGCACTGATATGGTTAACATCAATTTCCTCAACTTCATGGCTGTTCAGGAGGATACAGCAAAGGTAATTCTAGACAAAACATTCTTATTTACCATATAAAAGATTTTTACTATCTTACTTACATTTTTTTTTGTACGTTTCAGGTTTGGACAGAAGGACTTTTTAAATTGGCCACAAATATTTTGGCACAGAATTCATCTCGGAACACGTTTCTGCAAAAAGCGTACGTTTTTTTTTTTTTTTTCCTACTCCACTTGTTAAAAATGAGACCAAAATAGTTAAAGTGGTTGTTACCTCAAGTGTCCCAAATTGCTTTAGCATGATCTGCTTATCTAAGCAGTGCAGTGTTTTTGCTTTTATTTTTTGTAGCATGGTAAATACCTCTATTTTGTTGTTGAAATCCTGGTCACATGTCCCCTCTCCTATCCTTGTCTGCAGCCGAGGGAGCCGAGAAGGAGGGGCCCAGATTCCTTCCGACGTATGCAAGATACGTCCAAAGAGGAATCTAATCTTTGACCCTGTGGCCATGCAATATATTTTTGTTAAATGTTTAAAATGATAAGTGTGTGAAAAGATACAAGACTTACTGCAAGCTGTTCTCTCCCTAGATGTTACAGTATGTAAATCAATGCACCTTTTACTGCAAGTAGGGGGAATAGCAGCTTCAGGTAAGCATTGTACTCCATGAAATCCGTAGGAGAAGAGAGGGTCCGGGGAAGAGAGGGGCTGGGCAGGATAGGACTGAGAGTGAAGGAGATTGTTTCTCACTCCTGACTACAAGATGATGGAGAGGGAGGAGATGGAGACACACACAGAGGAGAGCTGCAGTGACTGAGACACGTATCCTGACCACAGCAGCCATGATAAACTTGGTCTGCTTCCAGGGGGGGGGAGTTAGGACCAGGCAGGATCAACCAGGTAATGTGGGAGATACAAAGGGATAATTGAAAAAACAAAAGCACTATGCTACAGCTTGCACAATAAGGCCCCTTTCACACTAGTGTGACTTGTCCCGTGATTTTGGACCGCAAAATCGCATGACAAGTCGTTTTCCATTATTTTCAATGAGCCCCATTCATATCAGTGCGTTTTGAAGTCGCACCGACTTTAAAGTAGTTCCTGCACTACTTTGGCACGATTTTAATGCGTTTTGAGGTATATAGCCATGAGCCATTGCTCAAAATCGCGTCAAAGTCGCGTCAAAGTCGTGTCTCAAAGTCGCATTGCAAAATCGCGGTAAAAACGCGTTGCATAAGTGTGAAAGGGGCCTAAAGGGACAAGAGCTTTGTTTATTTTTTAGGGGGGTAACAACCACTTTAATTACCTCTTTATTGGAGCCACTAAAGGGCATTTCTCCCTCCTACTATGCTAGTAGAGACCGCACTGAATCAAGTGCAGAGGTAGTGCTATTTGTCTTATGATGAGCACACGTACACATTGCAATCTAATTGTATGATCTGTTTTAGCTCTAGTAACTGTAGTGAAAGGGCCTTTCTGATTGGTAACAAACTTAAATTATTGTTTCGATCTGATTGTACAGATGATAACGTGTATGGCCACTATTGATGTTTCTTTAAAGAATGACCATTCAATTTAAAATTGTATTTTTTTAAGACTACTATCTTTTGTCCATGAGTTGCCTAACATGCAGTGAAATTTTTTGTTGCCACTAATTTTAGGGTGCACTCACACGGACAATTTTAACCAAGCATGGGCATGGTTCACTTCCTTGGTGCAGTCCAGGTCATTTGTGTAGTGAGAGTGCTCTGAACTGTGCTTGGGAACAGTAAGCCTCCGTTCACACTAAGGCGACCTGTGAGGCGACCTGGTTGCCTCACAGGTCGCCGTAGGTCGCCTCCCATAGGGAAGCTGCAGACCCGTTCTAATAGGAGCGACACAAGTCGCTCCGACTTAGAAAAAGGGTCCGGAGCTTCTTTGGGGCGACCAGGAGGCGACCACCATAGACTTCAATGTTATGAAGTCCGTGGCGGCCGCGGGGGCTTAAAGTGATTGTAAAGTCTCTCTTTTTTTATTTTTTTTTTAATTTTGTTAAAAATAACAAACCTGTTACACTCTCCTGCTCTGTGCAGTGGTTTTGCACAGAGTAGCCCAGATCCTCCTCTTCTCTGGTTCCTCTTTGGCTCTCCTGGCCCCTCCTTCCTGTTGAGTGCCCCCACGGCAAGCAGCTTGCTATGGGGGCACCCAACCTGAGCCCCCAACTCCCTGTGTCCATTCAGATCCTCTCTCTTCATTGGCTCACTGAATTGCATTGACAGCAGCAGGAGCCAAATGGCGCCATGCTGCCATCTCAGCCAAGGAGGAGGGAGAGTCTCGGGCAGAGACCTGCAAAAATCAGGAATATTGCTGCACACCTTGGTAACTTTTATTCAAGTATTAAAATCACATCACAGGTATGACAGGAGCATAAAAGGTAACGCGTTTCACGCTAAAGTCAGCGCTTACTCAAACCTCATATACACATAGATTGCATGAACTATATATATGATACAAGCAAGCATGGTATGGCAATTAAACAGTTAACCAATAAATAAATTAAAGATGCACTCCCACTACACTAATGAAAGCCTATGCTCTTTGCCTTCCCATACTAACATGTCATATAACACACAAATCAAAAAAGCAAAAAAAAAAAAAATGACAAACAAAACAAGCCACAGAAATCTCTTCCAACCCATTGCCCACCAACACAGATCCAGCAGCCACTGCTGGATGACCGTGCCAGAGAGCACAGGGAAGGAGATAGTGAGCCAACTACAGCAGGACACCCTCACAAATTAAGTACACATAACGCCACAATGTGAGGGATACACATAATGTTGTTTCCTCCTCTGGCAGGCTGTGTGGCTAACAAGCCATTCACAGCATGCCAGACAGACAATGAGGACCTATAACCACTTAATGCAATGGTTTGGAAAACAACAAAATATGTTAGATGAAATTGAGTGTCCAAAAATTCAAAAACGGACAAAAGAATAAAAAAAAAAAACAAAATATGAAAAAAAAGATCAAAGAAAGATTAAAACAATCTAACAACAAAAAACAGATCCTTGTATGAATCAAACACAGGGGTATAATACCAAACTTACCTAGTGACTCAATATAATGTGTTAAATATGGTGTGATGTACACTAACGTCAGTACCATAATGGCTGTTCATAAAATGATTCAAATTAAAATGCCTCTGTGTTCATACATACATATATATATATATATATATATATATATACAGTACAGACCAAAAGTTTGGACACACCTTCTCATTCAAAGAGTTTTCTTTTCATGACTATGAAAATTGTCACACTTCAAGAGGTAGTCACCTGAAATGGTTTTCACTTCACAGGTGTGCCCTGTCAGGTTTAATAAGTGTGATTTCTTGCCTTATAAATGGGGTTGGGACCATCAGTTGTGTTGTGCAGAAGTCAGGTGGATACACAGCTGATAGTCCTACTGAATAGACTGTTAGAATTTGTATTATGGCAAGAAAAAAGCAGTTAAGTACAGGAAAACGAGTGGCCATCATTACTTTAAGAAATGAAGGTTAGTCAGTCCAAAAAATTGGGAAAACTTTGAAAGTGTCTCCAAGTGCAGTCACAAAAACTATCAAGTGCTACAAAGAAACTGGCTCATATGCGGACCGCCCCAGGAAAGGAAGACCAAGAGTCACCTCTGCTGCGGAGGATAAGTTCATCCGAGTCACCAGCCTCAGAAATCGCAGGTTAACAGCAGCTCAGATTAGAGACCAGGTCAATGGCACAAGGAGTTCTAGCAGCAGACACATCTCTAGAACAACTGTTAAGAGGAGACTGTGTGAATCAGGCCTTCATGGTAGAATATCTGATAGGAAACCACTGCTAAAGAAAGGCAACAAGCAGAAGAGACTTGTTTGGGCTAAAGAACAGAAGGAATGGACATTAGACCAGTGGAAATCTGTGCTTTGGTCTGATGAGTCCAAATTTGAGATCTTTGGTTCCAACCACCGTGTCTTTGTGTGATGCAGAAAAGGTGAACGGATGGACTCTACATGCCTGGTTCCCACCGTGAAGCATGGAGGAGGAGGTGTGATGGTGTGGGGGTGCTTTGCTGGTGACACTGTTGGGGATTTATTCAAAATTGAAGGCATACTGAACTAGCATGGCTACCACAGCATCTTGCTATTCCATCCGGTTTGCGTTTAGTTGGACCATCATTTATTTTTCAACAGGACAATGACCCCAAACACACCTCCAGGCTGTGTAAGGGCTATTTGACCAAGAAGGAGAGAGTGATGGTGTGCTGCGCCAGATGACCTGGCCTTCACAGTCACCGGACCTGAACCCAATCGAGATGGTTTGGGGTGAGCTTGACCACAGAGTGAAGGCAAAAGGGCCAACAAGTGCTAAGCATCTCTGGGAACTCCTTCAAGACTGTTGGAAGACCATTTCAGGTGACTACCTCTTGAAGTGTGACTACAATTTTCATAGTCATGAAAATAAAGAAAACTCTTTGAATGAGAAGGTGTGTCCAAACTTTTGGTCTGTACTGTATATCACACCACCATACAAGGATACAGACCAACACACCCTCCAGATGGTGCTAAGAGCCCCCTTCTATATTCATAAAAATGTGTAAGATGCCGCTCATAGTATAACTCCTGTGGAACTCTAGTGCACAAATGAAAGATCCAATAAACCTCGCGTTTACAGAGAGACCAAAACCTGTCACCACCACGTCTGGGAATACCCACCTTCTCTACAGCCTGGACACAGATGGCCATTGTGTTCCCCATATGATGTTCGTTAAAAGTGACGTGCCACACTTGTATCATGTTTGACGGTGTCGTATACATTGTCTCTCAGGCGGTCGCGTAACCGCCTGGTTGTTGTCCCGACATACTGGAAATGACATATAGGTATAAGTAAGGTGAGGTATATCACATTTTTTGTATTACAATTAATGAAAGATTTTACACCAAACCCTCTTCCACTTGTGCTAGATCTAGCAGCTGAGACACTCCTGCAACATTGCTGGATCAGAGGGGGCTCAGGTAAGTATTAGGGGGGCTGCTACACACAGAAGGCCTTTTATATTAATGCAAATGCATTAGGATAAAAAACCTTCTGACTTTTCAACCACTTTAAGTGTACTATTCCTGGGACAACTTGGAAGAGGTGGCCCCGTTATGGTTTGATCCCTGAGCACAGAAGGCGAGATCACTGTGGTCTGGTTAGCAGGGATTGGGATGCAAGTGTGCCCAGGAACATTGCATAAAAGTGTACAAGCAGACCAGCGTGGAGAGGGAACTATCAAACTTCAGCATGATTCAGTTTAACATACACATGGGCCAAAAATCAGCCATTACAGTTGAAACCGGCCGACATTGGGCCCATGTGTACAGATCCTTGTCCTTCAGAAGCCGATCTTACGCCTTCTGTCAACCAAGCATGCTGGAAAACCAGCAGCTGATCAACATCCGATCAGCGCTCTCAGCCAATGGCTGCACTGACCGGTGTGTGTTCTGGTGGGGGGGCAGTTCCCCTGTCATAACACAATAGCACATCAGGAAGATTGCTGTACTAGCATTGCATAGTTAGTATGAGCCCGCTAGGTTGAAAAAAAAAAAAACTTATCGTGTGTACCAGGCATTAGAGATTTTCTTTTCTGTTTTTTTTGCTAACTGCCTGAAATGAAAAGGAAACCCTGCCCTGCATTAGATTACCCGCACTTGCAAACAGCTTCCATTTGAAGTGAGCCTAAAGCCTAATCTAGTTCTAATCCAATCTATACCTCCCTAATGTCCTAAAACCTAAGCTGCTACTAAAACCTGGGTAATACTCAGCCACCAACACCCACATTCACTCTGGCTGCTGGCAACTGAACACAGCTGCAGCAGTGACTCATGTGCTCTCAAAGAGTGCCATTCATGCAGAGCCAGCCAATCACTGGCTCTTTCTAAACCCAGATCCTGTTCTTTGACAGAGAACATGTGTTCTGTCACTGGAGAGAGCCTGGAGCTGTTGATAGGTACGTTTTTTTTACACTAGATTTAAGCCTTTGTACACACAATGAGAATATCGGGCGAATTATCGTCTGCTTTTTTTTTTCTTTTTTTGTATGCTAGTCTCATATCGAAAATCAATAGTTTACTAAAGTTACGGAATTTCTCGTATTACAGAATATAACTTTAGAAGTGATGTGTTGTATTGTAATGTATTCTTTTGTTTCCAAGCATGCGTGGGCTTGGTCTTCTAATTTTTTTCAGACGAATACTAATTAAATGCAAATCTTTCATTCTGGTATCATACGAGAACATTTTTCGTGTTTTTTTTTCCCTTCAGATATTGTTGTATCAACTGTTGTGATTGACTCTTAAAAGCTGTGTACGAATGATCCGATTATTGTACGATCCCTCCAAAAGCTATTTTTATCATTCCATTTTCTGATCTTGTGTACTAGGCAAATGTCTCAGTTTAACCTCTTTGCAATGGTCACACGCAAATATGTGGCTTCTCGGCAGGTGAGCCTTGGCACCAAGTGGCCACATATTTGCGTGCGTTAGTATAAATACAGCTGTGCAGAGATGGCGTTCCGGCACAGTTACCGGCAGCTAACAGCTCCTGCCTGCTGCTTGCGATCGGCAGCTTTCCGACCGTTTGACCTTCAATTACAGAGGTCACATGATCACAGACCCCGCCTCCGGGCATCATAAACTCCTAAAAAGGACCAGGAGGCGCTGGCTCCAAGGGGTTAAGAAAGTTGGTAGTGTACAACAGAGATCTTTTCTATGCATCTAAAGCCACAAATTTCCTTTTCGATGGAGAAGAAATCCTTAAAACCCTTGTCAGTTTTACTTTTCCCATTGGGATGATTCTTTATTACCTCTCCTGTAGATACAACAGGAAGTTAAAGAATAGGTCAACACCTCCTCCTCTCTTCTCTCTCTTCTTCTCTCCCCCTTTCCCTTTAACCCCCCCCCCTTTTTTTTTTTTTTTTTTTTTGTTCCCTTCAGCAGGAGCAGCATCCTGTTTTTTTTTGTTTTGGGGAAGGTTGCACTGCCCCTGCTAATTCAAAAGCCCTAGCCGAAAAGTCCTTTTACAGAAATAAGGTATAGCGCATCTCCAAGCAGGGCCTTGATAACAGTTTACCTAACGACATGATTACTTGGGACCAATGGTCCTTAGTTTCTAAGCCATTGTTTAATGCTACATATTGACGAAGAGAAATCTTTTCTACATTTGCTCATTTTCCATACAGCCTTCCTGATTACGCAAATGTGTGGTCCTGCCCCCATCCAGGCACAGCTAGTTCCCAATAGGGGATGTCCTGGTGTCTTAGGGATGCGACTAACACTGCTTCCGCTCTTTTGTTCCCCCTCCCTCCGGTGCCACATTTGGCACCTTTCAGGAGGGAGGGGGGAACAGGTACCTGTTTTTGACAAGTACCCTTCCCCACTTCTGGGATACGGTGCTGCAGCGCCGTCCCTCGGAATCTCGGCTCCCTCCTCCGCCGCCGAGCTAGTAGGAATGCGCAGCGCGCTTCGCACATCCACAGTAGGGACTCACCTGTGAAGCCGCAAGGCTTCACTGCCGGGTTCCCTTACTGGCAATGGCAGCGGCAGCACCCGACAGCTGATGGAAACATCGGCTGTGGTGCCGACATCGCTGGACTACAGGACAGGTAAGTGTCCTAATATTAAAAGTCAGCAGCTACAGTATGTGTAGCTGCTGACTTTTAATGTTGCTTAGCGTTCTGTTTTCCTTTTTCTGTACTCTTTTCACTGACTATGTTAGATCATGCACCAATGTACTTGTTTCTATATTGACAGAAAATGGAGGGTGTCCTATTTTGATGTTTGCTTTTGTTTTTTTTTTTTATTAAAATCTTTAATAAAAGAAATATGGTAAAGAAAAAAAAAATGTGCTTTCATTTTTTTTTTCTTTGGAGCCTGCTGGTGCCATGCAGGTCTTTCTGTGTATCTGTGTGCCCATATATCCCGTACTGGCAAACAGACACACAGGAAGAATCCATGAACTACCAAGGCACTCCACAGTGCCATTTTAGTTAATTGAAAACTACGAGCTGACAGCTGCAAAGGATGCTGGGGCTTGTAGTTCATTCAGACACAGAGCTCTGTGAATGAATGACACAGCCATGTGGGTGGATTTAAAAAAGTGACAGCTAGTACGGGAAACTTCTCCCTGTACTGCTGTCAGGGGGGGGGGGGGGGACTATCGGGCAGCGGCTGCAGCATTGGGAGCATGTCACGTTTCGCCCTAAAAACATGTAACCTGTTTCCAAAGTGAACTTATCCTTTAAATAAGCTCATATTTGCTCAGCTCATAAGATTTCATTTTCAAAATTCATCGCTTACAATCTTGCTTTTTAGTGCGTGTGTGTATATTTATATTCAACTGTTATTAGCAGTTTGCCTAGAGTTCTCCTTTAAATAATTCAATGTCATCTTTCAGGTACACCAAATTGAAACTCCAGGTGAATCAGGATTGTCGAATACCAGTCAAGAAGTGAGTAATATTACTCTCTTAGTAGATTTTCTTTTTTTTTTTATTGAACCTTTAGACTGTGAGCTTCATGAGCAGGGCCTCCTTCAGTGTTGTAATTGTACTGTTCCCTGTTATATTGCAAAACGTTGCACATACTGTTGGCACTATCCCGTATTATAATAATAATAATAACTTTGAGGAACGACTGTACGCAAACAGTTAAACTGCTCCCTCGTTATCCTCCCTTGACAGGTTCACATATTTAACTGGCAGAAGAGCAGAGTATACTGAAGTTGTAATTTCCTGTATAAGTGGATCGCTTTTCCGATGGCAGTATAGCAGCGACTGGAGGCATTCAGAAGGTGCTACTGCCTGTTGTGGCTTTTTATTTCCCAAATTGCAAATTTACATTGTGGGGTTGTGCTGCAACTGTTAGCCAAGCGTTTGGCTCATGGTCGCCGGATGTCCCCATTGATATAATGCAGTGAGTTTGATAAGTTGCACCACCTGTCAAAAACAGTGCAGCTCAAATTTAATTTGCCGTTGTCCTGTCAGGCTGTTGTGTAAGAATTCCATTGGGTGGCCAGGGATGGTAAAACTGCGGCTCAGGCATCTATTACTGCTGCCAATGTGAAAGAGCCCTCCGGTCTTGTTTATGCATGCGTACTACAGCCTACACACGTGCGAAGCCCGCATTTGTAGCATAGGGATGCTTATGTTTTCTGTACATCCCCGTGCAAGCAGTGCCATTAATTTCAATTGGAACACACTGGCTGCATGGACAGAACTGGTATTCCCAATGTGGCAGTCATGTGGGTGTAAGTGCATGGCCCTGAATGCACACGATCCTCGTTTTGGGGCTGTGCATCCACACTTGCACAGCTGTCAAATTGGGAGCAGTGGCTGCATCCATGCAGCTGCTGAGTCCCAGTTAAAATGAATAGGAGTACCTGTTCCAGGAAGGGCTTCTAAACATGGCTCTTGCAGTGGTGTACACTGTAGTACGCCTTTGTGAACAAGGACTTTTTTAAGAGACGTGTTTATTACATTCATACGTTGGTGATATGGTGCCACCTGCTGTCATAATAAAAACCTAAATCCATATTTGTATTGATCAGTGTAGCAGAATTCTGCTGATTTTGTTTGAATATCCTGGTGACTCTGGAGCTGTGCACCCACCTATGCTGGCCTGTGAGGGGTGTGTGGGCTGAATTTTTTTTACCTTCATGGAGAAGACATGCTTGAACATAGAAGTGACACTTGTTTGTAGGTCATTTTTATGGTTATCCAGAGAAGGATTGTGTGCTTTTACCTATTATCTAATACAGTCTTCCATTTTTGTGGTAGACAACGATCAGCCATAACATTAGGCTCACTGACAGGTAAAGTGTATAACATTGATTATCTTGTTGCAATGGCAACGGTGGGATGTGTTAGGCAGCAAGTAAATACATTGTCCATGAATTGTGTTGAAAACAGAAAAAATGGGTTGCGTAGCCGCAGACCGGTCAAGGTGCCAATGCTGACCCATGTCCACAGCCAAAAGTGCCTACAATGAGCATGTGAGCATCAAAACTGGAACGTGTAGCAATGGAAGAAGATTGCCTGGTCTGATGAATCACATTTTCTGTTACATCGTGTGGGCAGCCGGGTACGTGTGTACCACCCACCTGGAGAAGGGATGGCACCAGGATGTATTATGGGAAGAAGGCAGGTTAACGAAGGTAGTGTGATGCTTTGGGCAATGTTCTGCTGGGAAATCCTGTCCCTTCCAGTCATACAGATACTACTTTGACACATACCACTTGCCTAAACCTTTGTTGCTGAACAAGTACATCCCTTCATGGAAACAGTATTCTCCGATGGCTGTGGCCTCGTTCAGCAGTATAATGCACCCTGCCACAATGCAAAAATGGTTCAAGACTAGTTTGAGGAACAAAATAACAAGTTTGAGGTGTTGACTTGGCCTCCAGATTCCAATTTATTGAGCCATTGCCAGATGTGCTGTAAAAACAATTCTGATCCCTGGAGGTTCCACCTTGCAACTTACTGTACTCAAAAGATCTGCTACTGACAGCTTGGTGCCAGATACCACAGTATTGCTTCAAAAGTCTAGTGGCGTCCATGCCGTGAAGGGTCAGGGCTGTTTTGGCAGCAAAGGGAGGACCTGCTCAATATTAGGTGGGTAATCATAATGTTATGGCTGATAGGTGTCTAGTGCTGATTACCAATTTGCCCCATATGCTAACACTGTACTTAAGTGCAAATAGTTTTTTTCCTGAATCTTGTTTGAGTTCATAATTTATTTTTTTTATTGACAAATGTGCAGAACATGTAACATATTCAGCATCAGCGCCATAGTATATAGAATACAGGTAAACCATCAAGGTATTTGAGAGTACATATACAGGTTTGCTTGGAGGATAAAAGCAAAAATTCATTTTTTTTTTTTTTTTTTTAAGCATAGCAGAACAAACACGCCTTTTGTTTTAAACTGCACAAAAGAAACATGTCTAGTGGATTTTAATGTCATTTGAGCATTGCAAAAAAAAAATGTACTAGTGTGTGTGTGGGACCTTAGTTTGAGAATAAGATGTTTCTTGTGTATTTTTTGCACATTTTCTTTTATTGGAATATTTTTCTTTATCGCTAATTTCCAAATTGCCAGCATATTCTGCAGCTGTTACAAAGCATATTGTAAACCATTCACACTATGGTAACCCCTGCGATACCTCGGCATTTATATTCACACCTTAAAGTGGCTGTAAACCTCTGAAATGAAAAATGAAAGCATATCCTTCTATAGTGTGTAGTTGCCTTGATCCAAAGCAGCTAGTGCAATTTATAGCTTTTCTCCTCTCCCTCTGCTATCTGCAGGAGTCACTTCTGATCATGGATCCTGACACCAAGCAAGCTTGGGAGACATCCCACCCCTTCTCTAGCACACAGCAGACGATTTACCCTCCGCTGTGCATGTTTCCCTATGAGACTGTTTAGAGGAGTGTGTGTTGATTCCCTCATCTCAGGTCCCGGATTACACTGGGCTCTCCGCTGTGCTGTGTGTGATATCAGATACCCACCCCCTGCCTCCTGAAGGCTAAAAATGCTATGTAAACACAGCAACATCACAACATACTAAGAGTATTTCCTTTTTCTACTCTAGACTAACATCTACCTCCCTTACAGTCAAATCTACTCACATGGAAAAATGGGAAAAATCCCTAAACAATTCCTTTACCGTTAAACAATGGCAAAAAGCTCTAATCGCAACGCACAAACTATATCACATTGTACCAATCACTGGGAGATGATGACAAAAATTACCAATAGATGGTACTTTACCCCGTATAGATTATCTAAAATGAGCTCTACTCTCTCCCCATTATGTTGGAGGGAATGTGGGAAGATTGGTACCCTACAGCACATCCTATGGGAATGCCCCTCTCTCACAAGTTTCTGGAGGTCAATATTCAGGTGCATAGTATTCACGACAGGAATCCTGTCCCCCCCCCCCCGAAACCAGAATTAGCACTACTAAACTTAAATATTGATCTATACCCACTCAATTTTAGACAGATGGTTCTGCACCTCCTATTGGCCTCCAGAACTCTAATTCTACGCAAATGGAAAACCACTGAAGTCCCAAATCTTTCTGAAGTGATAGCCCTAGTGAATGACAACTATAAAAAGGAAAAAGCCCTCTCCTTCAATAATCTATCCTACCAAAAATTCCAAAAAGCTTGGTTGGCATGGCCCTACTTACCACCTGTAATTAAGAATTAACAAAGTGTTAACAGCTGAGGCTTCAAATCATTCCTCAAAGAGGAGAGGGAGGCACCCGCTGCCTCTGATCTGGTGTCATTGCTCCCTATGGGGTTCCGGCCTGGAGGCAGTGGTTGCTACCCCTTTCCTCTTCCAGTCAGAAATGTACTTGTATGATATATTGCTAAGACATTACTATGGTGCATGTATACAATTCTTGTACCGTATTTGCTAATTTTCATATGCACTCTACAAACTCACCGTGGAAGATGTTCCGCTACCCTGTTGTTTTTTATGTTACCTACATCACGTTGATGTTTCGTTGTTCTCATGAATGTTTTCCCTTTTTAAAATGCAAATAAAAATTTATTGATTGAAAAAAAAAAAAAATGCTATGTAAACAGTGCACTTTGTATTAATGTAGAGGAGAGAGATCTGTAGATAAACGGGTACAACATATGCAGAAGGATTTGTTTTAATCTCTGTGTATCACCTGAGGCTAGACACTTTAGTGGGTATACAGTGGGTACGAAAAGTATTCAGACCCCCTTAAATTTTTCACTCTTTGTTATATTGCAGCCATTTGCTAAAATCATTTGGGTTCATACTTCTTCCTCATGAATGTACACATAGCACCCCATACTGACAGAAAAACACAGAATTGTTGACATTGTTGCAGATTTATTAAAAAATAAAAACTGAAATATCACATGGTCCTAAGTATTCAGACCCTTTGCTGTGACACTCATATATTTAACTCAGGTGCTTTCCATTTCTTCTGATCATCCTTGAGATGGTTCTACACCTTCATTTGAGTCCAGCTGTGTTTGATTATACTGATTGGACTTGATTAGGAAAGCCACACACCTGTCTATATAAGACCTTCCAGATCACAATGCATGTCAGAGCAAATGAGAATCATGAGGTCAAAGGAACTGCCTGAAGAGCTCAGAGACAGAATTGTGGCAAAGCACAGATCTGGCCAAGGTTACAAAAAGATTTTTGCTGCACTTAAGGTTCCTAAGAGCACAGTGGCCTCCATAATCCTCAAATGGAAGACGTTTGGGACGACCAGAACCCTTCCTAGAGCTGGCCGTCCGGCCAAACTGAGCTATCGGGGGAGAAGAGCCTTGGTGAGAGAGGTAAAGAAGAACCCAAAGATCACTGTGGCTGAGCTCCAGAGATGCAGTCAGGAGATGGGAGAAAGTTGTAGAAAGTCAACCATCACTGCAGCCCTCCACCAGTCGAGGCTTTATGGCAGAGTGGCCCAACGGAAGCTTCTCCTCAGTGTAAGACACATGAAAGCCTGCATGGAGTTTGCTAAAAAACACCTGAAGGACTCCAAGATGGTGAGAAATAAGATTCTCTGGTCTGATGAGATCAAAATAGAACTTTTTGGCCTTAATTCTAAGCGGTATGTGTGGAGAAAACCAGGCACTGCTCATCACCTGTCCAATACAGTCCCAACAGTGAAGCATGGTGGTGGCAGCATCATGCTGTGGGGGTGTTTTTCAGCTGCAGGGACAGGACGACTGGTTGCAATCGAGGGAAAGATGAATGCGGCCAAGTACAGGGATATCCTGGACAAAAACCTTCTCCAGAGTGCTCTGGACCTCAGACTGGGCCCAAGGTTTACCTTCCAACAAGACAATGACCCTAAGCACACAGCTAAAATAACGAAGGAGTGGCTTCACAACAACTCCGTGACTGTTCTTGAATGGCCCAGCCAGAGCCCTGACTTAAACCCAATTGAGCATCTCTGGAGAGACCTAAAAATGGCTGTCCACCAACGTTTACCATCCAACCTGACAGAACTGGAGAGGATCTGCAAGGAGGAATGGCAGAGGATCCCCAAATTTCAGGTGTGAAAGACTTGTTGCATCTTTCCCAAAAAGATTCCTGGCTGTATTAGATCAAAAGGGGGCTTCCACTAAATACTGAGCAAAGGGTCTGAATACTTAGGACCATGTGATATTTCAGTTTTTCTTTTTTAATAAATCTGCAACAATGTCAACAATTCTGTGTTTTTCTGTCAGTATGGGGTGCTATGTGTACATTCATGAGGAAGAAGAATGAACTTAAATGATTTTAGCAAATGGCTGCAATATAACAAAGAGTGAAAAATTTAAGGGGGTCTGAATACTTTTCGTACCCACTGTATGTAACGGTTTACAACCTCTTTGATAAGATGAGACAAGTGAGAACCTTCTGACGCTAGGGTCAATTTTTTTTTTCTGTGATCCCTGCTATAAAAAAAAAAATAGCATTTTAAATATGGAAGTAAAACCCTGTGCAAATGTAGGCAGAATAATTTCCTCCTTGCTAGGAATGAATCCTAAGAGTGCGTCATGTGTATGGTGCATTGTAGATGGTGTATCATCCCACTGCAAACATACTTTTGTAATACTAATAGACTTAGATGCTTTTCCAGGTATAGGCCAGCGCTTGTCAACAACCAGGAGCACTAATAGTATTTAGGTTACAAACTTTGAACCTTGTGATTCGATGTCTGTAGGCCTCAGCCAAGGTAACAGATTATTAGCTACTACCAAAATGACCAATGTTTTTCTTTCTTTTTTAATTTCAGTAAAACCGGTTCTGTATAATTATGAAGCTGTATTACTGCTGGTTTAGCATATCTGTCTTGTACTTTTTTAGCATCCTTAAGATGTTTGCCGCTGACAAGAAAAGAGTAGAGACTGCACTGGAGTCCTGTGGGCTGAACTTTAATCGGGTATTATTCATAATCTTTCCTTTTGTCACAAACTTGTAGATACTGTCTATATATTAATTTTATGCAGTTTTCACAATGGACACAGCTAGAGGTATTGCACTTCTTTCAATCCTTTCAACTCAAATCTGCTTTAATAAAAATAGATTCTAATTCTGATTACAAGTGATGTGAAATCTTTTCAGTGACTGTCTGCAGGCCTTGTGTGTCTGACAATAACCTGAGGCTCTCCAAATGAGGTCCTTGTGAGCCTGGTAATAACCTAATTGCTGTACCCCCCAATCTGATCAGCATGGTCACAATCTAGAAATAGGCAATCAAAAAAAGCAACAGTATCTCACAAGTCAAACCTATTGTGTTTCTTTCATTGTCTTTTTACATGTGCCGGTGATGCCTGTGGCTTAAAGTGGTTATGAAGTTTTTTTTTTAAACTTCATGCATTCTATGCCTGTATGCTCAGTCGTCTTTCACCAATAACACCTACCATATAGCAGTGCTTGTTCTGGATGAGTGACCTACCAATTAGCAAAGCAAGTATAAGGATGATAATCCCATGAAAAACAGATCATGTCTTAGGTTTACAGATTTATGTGCCAGTGGTTGCGTAAAGCACACACATGGACATATGCCCGGAAGATGTTTTGCATTTGAGGAATACATCTGTGTGTGTGCTTCACGCATACAGACACATCTTATAACTGATGTTTATAGGAGGCTGTACGCAGCAGCTGTTGGTCCCTGGGACATTTCTACATGCTGTATGGCCCCCTAGTGGCCATGTGCATGAGATCTTACTGTATGACAGTTAAATCCATAGAAAAATTCCCCTGGGAGGTGGGACTTTAAAGGCAATGACCAGGACTTGAGTATATCATGAGTATAAATGGTTTATTAACACATATGATACAGAATGTAATTGACAAACAAATGAAAAAAATAAAGCATGGCATTAAAAATTGGTGGCCATAAATACGTCTCATGTATTGGGAATGACTGAGATGTCCAGAGGAGACCAGACGCGTTTCGGTCTTCTGTTTCGTTTTCTGGTCTCCTCTGGAAATCTCAGTCATTCCCAATACATGAGACGTATTTATGGCCACCAATTTTTAATGCCATGCTTTATTTTTTTCATTTGTTTGTCAATTACATTCTGTATCATATGTGTTAATAAACCATTTATACTCATGATATACTCAAGTCCTGGTCATTGCCTTTAAAGTCCCACCTCCCAGGGGAATTTTTCTATGGATTTATCATACAGGGATGTTGGCAATTCCCAGGGAAAACACTGAGCCGGAATCATTTTTTCTTTTTCTACTGTACGACAGAATTGATGACTGTCCTACACTGTGTGTTTAATTTTGTATTTAGCTTTTTGCCGGGAGTTCTGTTTTTATTAAGATGAAAAAGTACACCTCCTTCCAGATTCAACATCTCCCAGACCCCAGCAGATTTGGTCCAGAGAAACAAAACCCCTTGACAGCTGTTGTCAGCTTTGCTTCATGGATTCATTTCCAGGGTCAAAATATGTGCATCATCGCCATTTGACTGAATGTTATTCTTTTGCCTTTTTTTTTTTTTTTGCTTTCATTCTGCCATTCCATCTTGGTATTGGAGTCTAAATAGTACTAGACATGTAGACACGATCTTCTTCTCTTCCTTTCAGGGTGAGTCCATCAAACCAGAAGAATTTACCCTTGAAATTTTTGAACGATTTCTGAATAAGCTATGCCTACGGCCAGATATCGATAAGATCCTCATAGAGAAGTGAGTTGATGGAAAGTTATGCATTGCTGTTGTGCATGCTCTTTTGCTGTGTATGATTGAAAAATGTACTCACCTGTGTTTACCTTTTTGTATTTAACCTTTTCCCGCCCATGTCCCTTTAATAGGGTCTGTACACCTGGGGTCAGGAAGGATTGGCCTATTACATGATCACTTTGGCTGTCACAGTGGTCAGATGATTGGAAGCCAGGCCTACCAACTTTTGCTCATTAGTATGGACTGAGAGATGTCTCTGACAGCTCTGTCACTGCTAGGAGCGTGCTCTCAGCACAGAAAGCTGTGCTGCTCATAGATGCATATGTGTGGTGTGGATGCTAAAGCCCACCTTCTTTGCTGCTGCACATATGTGTGTTAGTTCAGGGGTGTCAGACTCCATTTCATTGAGGGCCGCCTCAATGTTATGGTTGTTCTCAAAGGGCCAGTTGTACCTGTAAGACTAGATGTCCAGAGCAAGCCCCCTCCCCCATTATCAGAAGTCAAGAGACCCCCCCCCCACCCTTCCTTACATCACAGTGAACCCCCATTAACTTGTGCTGCTGCCAGGAAGAAGCTGGAGTGAAGCTGGGAAGCAGAAACTGCAGGGTCTGGAGGAGGACCCAAGGAGAGCCGGAGTCAGCTGAATGCTGACACCAGGGGAGGCAGAGACCAGGGGGTGCTGTGGCTGCACAGAGAGGCTCAGGATCTGCAGGAGGAGTCCTGTCCTCTTCTCTCTGCAGCCAATTGCTAAGACAGGGGTTGTGTAGACATGAACCTCTTTGGCTGCATGGAGAAGCGCAGGATCTGGTGGAGGAGTTCTATCCTCCTCCTCTGCTGGCAACTGCTGAGACAAGGTAGGAGAAGAAATGAGGGGGGTGCCACAGCTGCTGGAGAGGTGCGAGGGCCACATGAAATGGCGTGGAGGGCCAGATTCGGCCCTCAGGCCTTGTGTTTGACACATGCATTAGTGGGTGACAAGAGGTTAATCGGGTAAATATGAAATGTTCCATATTCCTAACTCATATTTACCATTTACAGCCAGCAGATGGCAATTAACAAGAACTTTTTTTCAGTCTTTTTTTTTTTTTTTTAACTGCCCTTTTATGGGGGAAAAAAAAAAAACCTAGCAGACCTAACCAACCAGATTGCACAAATTCTTTAATATCTAAAATATTGCTCCCCACTACCACCCCCCACTCCTCTTCTAGCAGAGGCTGTTTTTTGTGTACATTTTCAGGAAGTTAGCAGCACTTAGATGCAACAAAGAAAAAAAAAAAAAAAGGTGAAAACAAGTATTTTAATTAACAAAATGATAACAGTCAATGATACACAGTGCTTTAGTACAGGCAAACCATAAATAAATGACATTTAAAGTGACCCCTGTCAGCACAGAGTCACTTTGTATGTAAAAGAAAGAATATACTTATCTTTTTGTTGGCCCAACTCTTTGCTTTGCTGATAGAGTGGGTTAAGTTTAGAAAAACACAAAGATAAAGAAGTGGAAAATTCTAAAGCCGTTACCTTTTCAAGTCTTTCCTCTTTTGAAATGTTCTTGTTTTTTCTTTTTTTACGTTGTAAGTACACTACCTTCTAAAGATGGGTAAAGACTATTTATTTTTTTCATTAAACCAGCAAGGTGAATGCAGGAATCCTCTCAGTTGTGCTATTGTATTCTGACATTGGGACCCCTCCGCTGTCAAAATACACTGATCAGAACTGCAACTGATTGGCTGCAAACTCCTGATCGAAAACATCAACTTTAACAGTTCTTTACAACTGGGAAGGCTACAAACCGTTGAAAACCTGTTTGTAGCCCTGCTGAACCAGACAATTTTCAATCGGTTTGTACCCAACTTTAGACTTTTGCATTGACCCAAGTATTCATTTGAACACATTTGTTTGTGCAGTATCTTATCTGTACTCTTTCTTATAGTTCTAAAGACTCGTTTTATAGTTAGTTCTATAGACTAACCATTTTCTGGACTCTTTTCTGCAGTGGAGCTAAAGGGAAGCCATATTTAACTCTGGAGCAATTAATGGAGTTTATAAACCAGAAACAGAGGGATCCAAGGCTCAATGAGATCCTTTTCCCACCTCTTAAAAGGGACCAGGTGCACCAGCTTATTGAAAAATATGAGCCCAACAAACAGTTTCTTGAAAGAGGCAAGTGAAAGTCCTGAGTTCTTTGCAGATTGCGGATAGTTTTTAAGAAAGGGTCATTTGTTAAGTAAACCCTGCCTTCTGCACTTTCATGTTACAGATCAGATATCTATGGAAGGTTTTAGCCGTATTCTGGGTGGGGATGAAAACAGCATTGTTCCTCCAGAAGCCTTGGATCTCAGTGATGACATGACACAGCCACTCACAAGTTACTTTATCAACTCCTCCCACAATACCTACCTCACTGGTAAGTAATGCGCTAATCATAGTCCTTTGGATACCACATGAACAATTCACTATGTAGCATGGGAAAAGACAGACTTATTCTTTGAGTTTATAATTTTAATAAAATCACTTTACCCTTTTGCTGTCAGAACCATTTTTGCCTTTTTTTGAATGTGTTAAAATACACATTTCTCTTTCGTTCATTGACGGACACAGCTTCAGATCTTCATAAACGTTGGGTTATACTGCCCCCTACAGGAGTAGGACACTAGGCAGAAACAAAGTCTGGCTACGCCCATGGGCAGTCCCAGGGGGTATACTTCCTCTCTCTACTATGGACACTCCCTTTTTCAGTTTTTTTCTGCCTAGTCAGGAGTAAGGACCTAGTTCCTTGCTGGGATCTCTGGTCCTGGCAATTTTTTCTTTTTAGATAGATTTTTCCTGTGAGATCTACAATCAACTGCCGGTCTGGGTGACTGGCTGGATAATCTAGATTCAGCGGTCACCCCAGTCTGGCCAGCGAGGGCGCACAGACCTCAGCTCCGCGCTAGGTCGGCCTCGGCATAGCCCCACTGGAGTTAAATGCCTTGCGAGGTCGCATACGACCAGGTCTCGGCCCAAGTCGCAGCATTCCTCCTGGCCGACAGCCCCCCATTTATTTGGAGAGGGGTTCTGTCTGGAGCAGTGCCCGCTTGGTTCCTAGTATGGTGAGTAGCTGTCTCCCCCTGGAGGGTATTGGGGTGGACATGGGCCCTTCTACATATGTTGGGGCTGTTTGAGTGATCTGGTCCACCTCCTGGGGTGGGGGCAGGGCGCTATGCTGGTGATGAGGGCTGGAGGGGGGCTTCGCCGAGGACAAGCGGACGATCTACTGTGGGGGGGGGGTTGTACCTTGTGGGGGCTCCTGCCAGGGCCCCCCGCCCTGCCTGGGTCTGTCCTTGAGGCCCAGGTTCCCTCCTTGGTCCCTGTAAGCCTCATGGTACTGCCATTTTGTTGTAGCCTGTGCTCTTCCATACACGGCGGTAATGTTTGGGTAGTCCAGCAGCCATTTTGCGGTGGTTTGCCATTGAAAATAGCAGCAGCCATGACAGTGGAGCCCTGTGGGTGGCGATTTATGCGGTGGGAGACCCTGGTGCTGACTCCTGATTGCCGCAGATGCCTGTTGCTGCTGGGTGGTGAGTCTGGAGGGATTCTTTCCCTCTCTGCTGAGGATCGCTTGGTGCTTGTGCCTGGGGACCGGGTGGTGCTGCCAGCGCGGTGGGTGTTGTCTCTTGCAGTGTTTTACACTTTTTGTGGGGTCCTCCTGGTGACTCATGGACTCTTTGGAGTACATCTCCCCATCTGATCTCCTCTCTGAGAGTGCGGGGCCCTACGGGTACCAACCATCCATCGATGAACTGACGGCATTCCTGGAGACCTTTATGTCCCGGGTGGAGGTGGTCTTCGGGCGATGGGCTAGCAAAAAGCCCCCCCTTCCCCAACTGTCTCATTAGATCCTGAATCTGATTCGGCCACCGCAAACAGGGGTCACCCTGCTGGGTCTGCAACCACGCGCCCGGAATCCTGTGATGGTGAGGATGATTCCTCCACGTCTGCAACCGCGCACGTAAAGGTGCTGGTGGAAGCATTGATTGTATCTGTGCGTGAGACCTTGAAGATGGAGGTCGCAGCTGCGATGGAGGCGCAGGTTTCCCTTGGCACTCACAAGCCATCAAGAGCGGCAAAGGTGTTTCCTTTCCCCGCCTATTTTGACAGAATTATCGCGGAAGAGTGGGGATGACCAAAGCACCCCTGTGGGGTCTCTAAGCACTTTATTAGGCGTTACCTCGAGGAGTCCCTTCTTAAGAGGCGGACTATTCCACCTGTGGTGGACCCTCCGGTTTCCGGATTGAACAAGGCAACCATGATTCTGGTTGAAGAGTCCCTGGTCTTTAAGGATCCAGCTGACAGGAAGGCGGAGGCTGTGGTCCGCAATATGTACCCTCTGGCTGGTTCGGCACTGAGACCGGTATTCACTGTTGCCCTGGTGTCGCAAACTCTGACCGAGTGGGCTAAGCTTTTACTCCCTCAGCTGCCTCTTTAAATGCGGCTCCCTTAGTGGCTCCATTCTCTGTTTTGGCGGTGATCCTTCAGCGTGTCTTTTGGCTCAAATGCTGGTCTGCGGACCAGACTTCTAAGAAGGCCTTGACTGACCTCCCCTTTCAAGGAGATCGCCTGTTTGGAGCTACCCTGGATGACATAAAAAGTCACACAGGGGGGAAGAGTACCTTTTTTTTTCACAGACTATTAAGGGCAAGGAACCTCATCGTAGATGTGGGCCTTCCTTTTCGGCTCATAAGTTTTTTTTTCATCCCTCAGGGTTGACTGACAAGGGCTCAAAGCCTTTTAGGGCCTCTTCTGGCTTCTCCAGACCCTCGGACAAGGCTCTTACAGCATGAAGATGAGCCCTCACCCATATGGGGGGGGGGGGGCGTCTTCGCTGGTTTCCGGACCCATGGAATTCCCTGGTGCAAGACAAGTGGGTCCACAAAGTCATTCGGTCCTGCTACAAGATCGAGTTTCGCTCTTGTCCCCCGGCAAGGTTCTTTCCTTCCAAACTTGGCTTGTCCCTGGACCGCTTGCAGGGTCTGTTTGGGGCGGTACAAGACCTGTTCCAGCAAGGAGTTTTAGTCCCGGTTCCGACTTGGGACGTTTTCAGGGTTTTTACTCTAACCTGTTTACAGTTCCTAGAAAGGAAGCCAAAGTGCGTCCAATACTGGACCTCAAGGAGCTGAACTGCTTTGTGCGGGTGCAAACGTTTAGAATGGAATCCATTCGCACAGTGGCGTCTGGGGGATTTCCTTTATCGACATCAAGGATGCTTACCTTCACATTCCAATATGTGCCAGTCACCAGCGCTTCCTCCGCGTTGCCGTGGGAGGGGAGCATTATCAATTTGTGACATTATCCTTTGGTCTCGCCTCTGCTCCTCGGGTCTTGACAAAAGTGCTAGCTCCGGTGTTCGCTTTGCTGCGCCAACGGGGGATCGCGGTACTGGGTTACTTGGACGATCTCCTTCTGCGAGCAAAGTCTCCTTCTGCTCTGGTTGAAAACCTGGAGATCACAATACGAACTCTGTGGGAGTTTGGCTGGATTCAAAATTTTCAGAAGTCTTCCCTGGTTCCGTCTGCAAATCTGGGACTTTCTGGGCAGGGCTCTGGACTCGGCCTTAGCCAGAGTGCTCCTTCTTCTCCAGAAATTCCAACTCCAGAAATTGCAGGCTGCAATTCGTCTCTTGCTGTCCAACAAATGGTCATCCCTCAGGACTTCCATGCTGGTGCTGGGCCTGATGGTGTCTACCTTTTGAGGTGGTTCTGTTTGCACAGTTCCATATGAGGTCCCTGCAAAGGGAGATTCTGAGCAAATGGGACAAGGCTCCGCAGTCTCTGGACAATCCGATCCAGCTGGGTTGGGGACCGAAGGAGTCCCTAATATGGTAGCTTTGTTCTCCAGCGCTTCGGCTGGGAAAATCCTTCCTCCCCTTGTATTGGACAGTGGTCACCACGGATGCCAGCCTGTCCAGGGAGGCATCCTCGGCAAGCAGTCTACTCAGGGGATTTGGACACTGGAAGAGTCCAGACTTCCGGTTAATGTCCTGGAATTCCGAGCGATCAGACTGTCTGGGCCATTGGACGGATCGTCTTCAGGGTAGTTCAGTGCGCATTCAATCAGGCAATGCCAACGCGTGGCTTATGTCAATCCCCAAGGGGGCACAAGAAGTGTCTGGTGACTCTGGAGGTAGCCGGCATTCTAAGGTGGGCAGAACAATTTGTTCAGCCCTCTCTGCCGTACACATTCCCGGGATGGAAAGCATGCAGGCGGATTACCTCATTCGGCAGGCATTGGACCAAGGGGAGTGGTCCCTTCATCCGGAGGTGTTTCATCAGTTGTGTCTCCGGTGGGGCACCCCCGAGGTGGATCTGTTGGTGTTTTGGCTCAGCAGAAAGATGCAGAGATTTGTGGCTCGGTCAAGGGATCTTCTGGCGGACGCCACAGAAGCACTGGTGGCCCTGTGTGGGGTCAGTTATCTCTGATTTATGCCTTCCCTCCTCTCAAACCCCTGCCAGGACTTCTACGCAGGATCGAGGCAGAAGGAATTCTGGTCATCTTAGTGGCTCGGGACTGGCCTCGCCGGGCTTGGTACGCTGATCTTAGCGGCTGGTCGCAGACATTCCTTGGAAGCTCCCTCTCAGAGAGGATCTGCTGTCCCAAGGACCGATCTTCCATCCTGCTTTACAATCGCTGGCTTTAATGGCTTGGCTGTTAAACGCCAGGTGTTTAAGGATAGGGGTTTATCGGAGTCGGTGATTCCTACACTGTTTATGCTATTTACAGATGTAAATTGCGTGGTGTGAGTCTCTTGGGGTTCATTCTCGCTCCTTCTCAGTGGCTCGGATCTTGACCTTCTGTCAACAGAGGGTTGAACAGAAATTTGCCTTGAGTACCATCAGGGGCCAGGTGTTGGCTTTGGCGGTCTTCTTCCTACCACTTTTGGCCACACACTCCCTGGTGCGTACCTTTCATCCGGGTGTCCGACATTTGGTTCCTCCAGTGCGGGCTCCGTTGCTTTGGGACCTCAATTTGGTGCTTTCGGTCCTCCAGAAGCCTCCCTTTGAGAATCCTTGGGAGATTCCCCTGCTTACACTGTCCCAGAAGGTGGCCTTTTTGGTGGCTATCACCCTTGCACACAGGGTGTCGGAATTGGAAGCATTATCCTGTTGTTCACCTTACCTGGTGATTCACATAGATAAGGTGGTTCTTCACCCCTGTCCGTCGTTCTTTCCCAGGGTTGTCTCTGATTTTCATTTGAATGAAGACATTGTGTTGCCTTATCTGTGTCCCAGGCCTAAACATCCAAAGGAAATTGCCTTGCATGCCTTGGATGTGATCCGGGTGATTACGATGTACCTGGCAGCTACGGAGTCTTTCAGGAAGTCAGTCTTTCTCTTTGTGCTCATGGATGGGCCTCGCAAAGGGTTGTCCATTTCACGATGGATCAGACACAGTGATTCAGGCCTATTTTATCAAAGGTCAGATTCCTCTTTTCCCTGTTAAGGCACACTCTACTTGGACGCTTAGTGCCTCCTGGGCTTTCCGTCATCAGGCGTCATTGATGCAGGTTTGCAAGGCGGCCACTTGGTCGTCGGTGCACACTTTCACAAAGTTTTATAAAGTGCATGTGTTGGCATCTGCGTATGCTTCTTTTGGCCCCAAGGTTTTGCATGCTGCTATTGAGAGAACCTGATCCTCTTTGAGGGTGTATTGTTTTTTTCAGGTGGACTCCAGTTGTTTTGGTTGAGCTCCTGTTGCCTGGTTGGCTACTGTTTAGCCTTGGCTACTGTTCCAACACCTCATGTTTAACACTGCTTTGGGTCGTCCCATTGGTTATAAAGATCTGAATCTGTGTCCGTCAATAAACGAAAGAGAAAATGGGATTTTTTTTACTTACCGTAAAATCCATTTCTCTAATGTTCATTGACGGATACAGCACCCACCCCTCTCTGGAGTTGTAATTCTTCTGACATTGCTTGTAACTAAACTGAGTACCTACAGCAGAGAGAGGGAGTATACCCCCTGGGACTGCCCATGGGTATAGCCAGACTTTTTTTCTTTTTTAGTGACCTACACCTGTAGGGGGGAGTATAACCCAACGGTTATGAAGATCTGAAGCTGTGTCCGTCAATGAACATCAGAGAAATAGATTTTACAGTAAGTAAAAGAAAATCTAATTTTTAGGCACAAAGATTAGTTAAAACCCCTAAACATTATATATTTTCTGAAAGCAGAGACCCTGAAGAATAAAATGGTTGTACTTCCAATTTGTTATGTTGGGAGACATTAGTTCAACAGCTTATCAAGCCCAGATTTTCAGTAAAAATACACTAATTATTTTTATTGCACCCAAACGATATATTTCCCCTTGAGGTTATGCCAACTAAATACCAAACGTGTTGGCTAACTTCACCTTTCAAATGAAAAAAAAAAAAAAAGCACATATTTTTGAAGGTTCAAAAAAAGTACATTTATTTATTTTTATTTTTTTTACTGGATCCTGTAGAGCATTGTAGCTGTGATCAGCAGATCCCGGGCTACTGCACTCTTCCTTTAGTTAGCTATGCCCATATCTCCATATGTGCTTTCTGTTACAAAGGTGGAGGAAGACCGAATGAACTAAAAGTGGGTTGAGCAGCAAGCTAGCAGCCCATTCAAACTACAAGTAGGTTGCCGTTGTGGAAAACAGTACTTGTAGTTTTTTTTCATTCACAGATCTCTGGCTGAATGATGTAACTGTGTGGGCAGAGCCCCGCACAGCTTTTCTGTTTTCAAAAAGTGACAGCGGGTGCCGGGAGAAGATCCCCCGTCTATTTTCAGAGAAGTACATAGAAGCATGTTACACACTCAAAAATGGGTGTAATATGTAACATGCACCTAAAGGTGAACTTATCCTTTACCACTTCCCCCCAACCATATAGCACAATGACAGCCGCAAAGTGGTTACGTTATCCTGACTGGGGGTCATATGACGTCCGGCAGGATAAGGTGCTCGCGCGCCCGCGGGCGGTGGTGTGGTGTGTCGTTCTGACACACCGCATCTCCGATCTCGGTAAAGAGCCAATGACGTAGGCTCTTTACCATGTGATCAGCTGTGTCCAATCACACCTGGTCACATAATAACCAGGAAGTGCCATTTATCGGCTTTCGTCAGTTTGCACTGACAAGTATCTATTGTAATTGGGTTCTCTGTCTAGGTTCTTTGTTCTACCAATGATTTGACATTTCTCAGTTGCTCCTGGGATTTTCTAATGTTTCCCTGTGTTGTCTTAAATAAAGATGTAGAAAAAAAAAAAGTCAGATCAGATCTGCGAATGGACGTTCACTGGTCTCCTGTCCTTCTACTCGCCAACGCGAGCATGGAAAACATGAGGGTAGTCAATTAATGGGGACTGTGGATTTTACAAGTTAAAGCGGAAGTAAACTTCCTCTGCAAACATTTACCTATAGGTAAGCCTATATAAAGGGTTACCTATAGGTAGTGTAAATATCTCCCAAACGTGTACCGTTTAGGAGATATACTGTATACATGATATGCAGCCAGTGACATCACTGGTGCCATGCGCTCTGAAAGAACGGCCACAGGTGCCGTTCTTTCCGAGTCCCGTGCCGTGAACAGAAGCTCCCGCGTGCATGTGCGGAAGTGACATCATCGCGGCTCAGGCCAATCATAGCACAGGAGCCAGTGAACCTGTAAGAAACTCCAGGGAAAATGTCAGCGCTGACACCATTGTGTGGGCACTGCTGCGGGGGCTTCATTCTAAGGTATTACATAATGAGCTAGTATGTGATGCATACTAGCTCATTATACTTTTGTCTTACAGGGTTTTTTCTTTTTTTTTTTTTTTTTTTTTTTTTACAAGAGTTTACAACCTCTTTACCATTTTTTTTCATTACTTTTTATTATCATGTATTATTACTCTTTTGGTTACATTTATCCAGTAGACCAATATGAACTAAAGTTTAGGCTAGAGGTATTCAACTTTTTCTGTTTGTGTCCGAAAACTCAGTATACCAGTTTTACAAAGCAATAGTAGTGAGTTTGCCACTGTTCTTGGACCCCAAAAATATGGCTCACTATGAAAAAAGTTACATCTAACAATGACCGAATCCCTCAGCGATTCCAACCCAAAGGTTGAGCACATTTTAACTTGGGCAGTACAGAACTTCTCTTTTCTGATGTATCTTTTGTTTTTTTTACTCTTTATATCTTATGGTGCGATCTAGCTGGTCAGCTGACAGGGAACTCATCAGTAGAGATGTACAGACAGGTACTGCTTACAGGCTGCCGTTGTATCGAGTTGGACTGCTGGAAAGGACGCCCCCAAGATGAAGAACCCTTCATTACTCATGGATTTACAATGACCACTGAGATACCTTTTAAGGTACAGAAAAAGACCGGATTGGATTGCAAGTATTGTTCATGATTTCCTGATATCAACAAGCCACCTCTGTTCTCCCACAGGAAGTAATTGAAGCAATAGCCGAAAGTGCCTTCAAAACCTCCCCATTTCCAGTCATTTTATCCTTTGAAAATCATGTTGACTCGTAAGTTTTGTTTCATCTTTTCCATTGCAGTTTTTCCTCACTCCTTTTCATCTGCCTGCTTCTTTTTTCTTTATAATCACAATTAGGATATCATTCTTAATTTTATCAATAAGTTAATTATTTTTTCATCTGTTTTGTGCAGAGCAAAACAACAAGCTAAGATGGCGGAATACTGTAGAAACATCTTTGGAGATGCACTTCTTACTGAACCTCTAGAGAAATATCCTGTAAGAATTTGGTTGTCTTACCATAATTTTGCCATTGTTTACTGCTATATTTCCAAATGGCTATATTTTATGTATTTTTTGCCTGGCTTATCTTTTTTTCCCCTGTAATTGCTCCTTTTGTCCTAATGTTACCTTCTCTGGTAAGGATCTTAATATGTCTGCAGTAAAAATCCTGAGAATCTAATAAAAAAGGCTCAAAATTAAACCTGCACTTGGATATATATGGAGGCAGCCATTGTTGACCTCCTAGAAATGCTAGCCCTGTCACTTGTAAGCCAGGAGAAGTAGGCAGCCATTTAAGTCAAAACATCTGACTTGTTCTGGATTCATTGAAGCCAAATGAGCAACCTGATGGCCAGGTAACTGGTATTTTCAGAAGAAGTCAGCAGTGACAGACCCAATATTACACTCAGTACAGACTTTTCTAAATATTTAATGTTACGATTTGCTTATCATTCCCTGTAAACCTTATGTTGGCAAATATGGTGAAGAAGTTGCCCATCAGGTTACTATATTCCTCTAATGACAAGTTTATACTCACTGGAGTTCAGAAGCCTCCCTCACACCTAAGGAATGATAGGAAATAGTAATGTCCAGCAGGGAGATCTTTCTACTAGTGTTCAGGGGCATAGTAAGAGATCTTGGGGTAATTCAACATAAGGCTTTCACTTAATACCCAAAGGCTGGCCATACACGGTTCGAATCCCGGCCGGTTCAGCAGAAAATTGGTTGATTAACTTGGGTACAACCAGCCTGCCAGCCAGTAGCGATAATCACTTTCTTCGCCCGGTGGTGAAGGCTCCCCCCCCCCCCCCACCCCCCAGGATGGCCTGGCAGGAGGGATTCCCCTGTCAGCACTGTGTTGATGGGGAAATTGTGAGAATTTCTGTCCTGCAGGAAAGAAATTTGCACCGTGTATGGCCTGCCTAAATCAGTTTTTACTGTATTAACCCTTGTATATCATGAGCAATTATTAGCAGACACTAATAATTGCATTCATTATATCCCTGAATTGTCATTCTGTGTGTTTGAAACTGGATTCAATATTTGCTATTAAATATTTTTTTTTTTCTTCTTAAAATCCTAGTTCTCTATTTTTAATCTGAAGTATTCTTTTCTCTTACAATTAATCATCTATGTTTGAGCCCCAATAGATTAATATCTTCCAATACATAATCTAAAGTAGCTTCTCAATCAAATGCCTATGTATTTTTAACTTTTGTTCTATCTTCACATTTGGCTCCTTAATTTTTTTTTCTAGCTCCAGCCAGGAGTGCCTCTTCCCAGCCCACAAGAACTGCTGGGGAAGATCTTAGTAAAGAATAAAAAAAGGCACAGAGTGGGGGCAAAGGGTCCTGAAGGCAGTGTGAAAAGAAGAGTCAGTGAACAGCCATCCAATACTTACAGTGACTCCTCCAGCATCTGTGATTCACCTGCAGTAGGTATGGGACCACCCTAAATTTTGACAGTTTTTTTTTTTTTTTTAAATGGGATAGCTTTATAGTTCTGAAAGGGGTGAGTTCTGAAGAACGATCTGAATTCAGCTTATCCTAACTGCCAGCCTGTTTGAGAAAGTCTAATGGGATAGAGAAGAGGATGTCCAAGAGCAGGGATTGCCCAAGAGTAGCCTTGTAGCCTCACCTGCCCTGAAGATGCCTTGCTCACTCTTGACCTTGGCACTCGGCCTTGCTCACTCTTGACTGTGGCACTGTGCATTACTTACTGGCCACCCCTGAACCCTTTAAATCTTTCTTACTTTTTATTTGGGCCTTTCTAGGTAATCTTCTAAAGCTGAACTACAGGAATTCAGACAGTTTGTAAAATGTACTGACTTACTATGAGTTAAGTCCAACAAGGTGCCTACTACCCCCTGGACTGATCTTTTATTTTCAACTGAAAGTTTTACTGAGCGCCGGGAGTACAGCTATTGGTACACTCCCAGTGCTCTGATGGGAGAGAGGCTGTCCTTTCACACTCTACATTTCTGCCCGCCCCTCCCCTCTGGTGTTCATTCACAGAAGGCTTTGCATTTTTGTGAATGGATTCACATAATATAAAGCGCTCTGTGATTGTGCAGGGGAAGGGGGGGCTCACCGGTTGCAGAAGCTGAGACTGGAAGGTCCAATATCGGAGCACCAGAAGTATAACAATAGCTGTACTCCTAGCGCTCATTAAAAATGTTAGTTGTATATTTAAAGAGACAAGTCCAGGAGGTGGCATGCACCTTGTTGGACTTAGCCCCTGGTAATGCAGGATATTATAAATGGTGGCCGAATTCATGCATTTCAGCTTTAAAGAGGATAACATAGCAGGGCCTCGAAGGTTGCGTACCCCTGTTCTACAGTATTTCCCCTTTGCTGCTCTCCTGGCTTCTACATAAAAGTTTTGTAGGAAGATGAGGGGAGAAGCGGAGTAGCTGTCAACACAGATAGTAATTAGACACTCCCAGAAAAAAGAGGGCTGTGACGTGCAAGGAGAAAGGGGGGGGCTATGCTAGGGAACTGGTTCTGGAAGTAGTCAAGTTTGCTAGTAAGTTCAGAAGCAAATTGCATGTGAGTAAATGTTTGTTAAAATAAGAAATGCTGCAAGTAATCCATAAAATACATGATTTTTTTTCAGTGCTTTTTTTTTCTTTAGTTTTAGTTGGTAATGGGGTCGCTAAAGAATATGTTATTGTCAGAAATACATGGGACTAATTTCTGAACAGTCTTGAAGTCAAATTGTACAAAGTTTATTGCTATTTTAAGGTTGTTTGTAAACCAGTGAATTGTCAGCAGATTAGGACTAAAGGCATTTATAGAGAAGTGTTGAAGCTTTATGCATATAAGAATGTAGAGGAGAAAGTGATATTACTGGAAAACCACACAAAGAATTGAATTGTTTTGTAAGAGTATCTGTAACACGCAATGGACTCACACATACAAGTGGTATCTTTATAAGCTTGAACCAGTATTCATAGTAGATAGAAGGGTTTGCTGTACTGTAGAGGTTGTTTTAACATCTGTTAGTTTTCTCACAAGGACATGTTCCATGTGCAGGTACTTTGAACTCTGACTCAGCTGATGTATCTCTGACACTTTCTAATGGAGATGAACAAATAGAGGAGAGGATTTCCAAGTGTGCAGAGCCACGGAAATCCATAGGTAAGACGCATGCTGTGACAGTGAGATGACGATAATTTGTATAATTTGATTTATACCCTTGCTCTTGGCTCTGCTCACTTCTTTTTGCTTGCTTGTTCTCTTTAGACCGTGATGCCTATAGTGAGGAGGAGGAAGATGAAGAGCCCACTGACCCTAAAAAGTCAGATGAAGTAAGTCCTATAACTAAAATGTATTTCTCTCCCTATTTACATCTCTTAAATATTTTTAACCGGTATACTTTCATTTCAGGGCACTGCTAGCAGTGAAGTCAGTGCTACCGAAGAAATGTCCAATCTTGTTAACTACGTGGAACCTGTGAAGTTCAAATCATTTGAGTTGGCCAACAGTGAGTAGCCGAGGGTTGGAGTTTGATAGGGCTGCTACTGTCTCTGTCAATTTAAAGTATTAGTCCATACCCTTTTGAGTGGAAACGGTTAGAATCCCTACATGGTTTTTAATCGCTAATTTGGGCTGACTTTTAATATAAGTACACTTATCCAGTGTCCAGGAAACCAGCAATGTGCTCTCCCAAGCCGATTTTTCAATCCGCTTCAGGTCCAAGCGCCGGCATTTTGACTAAGGGGAACCGACAGTGAAGCCTTGCGGCTTCACAACTGGCTTCCATCTGCGCAAGCTGCCCTGCATTTTGTGAATGGTCCTATGTTTTTTTTGGGACCTGTGATATGTCCCAGAACACTGCGGGGAAAGGAGGGGGGCCGCAGTGATCTGAGACGGAAATGGAAGCGGGTACCTGTCAAAACCAGTTACTCGCTCCTGCCTCCCACCCAAATGTGGCAGTTGGGGGGAGGGTGCAAACAAGCAGAACTTCCCATTTTGGGTGAAGCTCCTCTTTAACCTAATTTATTTTCCTGGTGTCTGTAATTATTACTAAACATGAAGTGAGGGCAAATCTCTTTTTTTCTCTTTCGTTCATTGATGGACACAGCTCCAAAATCTTCTTGACCATTAGGTTATGCTGCCCCATACAGGAGTAGGACACTAGGCGGGAAAAAGCTTTACCACGCCTATGGGGCAGTCCCAGGGGGTATACACCCACTTTCTGCTATAGGCATTCATTTTTTTCTGCCTAGTCAGGAGTAAGGACTTAGTTCCTGGTCCTAGCATTTTTTCTTTTTTAAACCTGATTTTTTTTTTCTTTTATTATTTTCTGTTCCTGGGAGAACTACAATCAACTGCTTGACTGGGCGATGGACTGGATATTCTAGATCCTTACGGTCTCCCCAGTCCGGCCAGCGAGCACATGCAGACCTCAGCTCTGCGCTAGGTTGGCCGTGACATAGCCCTACTGGAGAGGGCTGGCCTGCGATTTAAACGTCTCGCGAGGACGCATACGACCTCATCCAGGCCTGAGTTGCAGTGTGCCTCCTGACCTTCAGCACCCCCATTCCGATGGAGAGGTGGTCTGTCTGGAGCGGTGTCCACCCAGGTTCCATGGTATGGTAAGTAGTGTCCCCCCATTCCCTGGTGGCCTTTCAGGGTGGTCGTGGGCCTCTCCCTGGGACGGTCAGACCCTGGGTTCCCCTCCTTCCCATGCAGCGTCCCCCCCATATGTCCCCCCCAATATGGCGGGGTCCTGTGGACCACCCCACATCTACCCACCCCTTGCTTCCCCCTCTGTTTGGGAAGACCTGGTCCTCTTTGAGGGTGTATGGTTTTCAGGTGAGATCCATTTGTTCCTGGTAGAACTCCAGGTTACCTGGTTGGCTAGCTTTAGCCTTTGGGAATTTTTCTCTGCTGTGTTTTTTTCCCCACCCCTCATGTTTGACACTACTTTGGGACGTCCCAATGGTAAAGAAGATTCTGGAGCTGTGTCCGTCAATGAACCAAAGAGAAAATTGGATTTTTGTCTTACTGTAAAATCCTTTTTATTTAAAAAAAAAAAATACTTATATTGATAGGCTTTGCAAGAAATATTTTCAATACAAAGCCTTAAGCTAGCAATAGATTATACATTTTTGTTGTTCAGTTTCCTTCGGATTTACCTTCAACTATGTAGTGCAAGGGCCTGCCTTGCCTGATTGCATGCAAATTGAAAGTGTTTAGGTTTGACCTACTATTACATAGTTTTGGTAAATCTACAGGAAAAGTGTACAAGAAAACGTATGTTTGTTTTAATACTGAAATGATCATAGAGCAGGTTTATGGAAATAGACTTATGTTTTGGTTAAAAGTAACTAATTTATGTTTCTTTCTCTCTTTTTTATTTTTTCTTGCTGCGGTCTGTTTACATACTATCGTTATTACAACCTTTTCTTACTCTGTATCCATCTTTATCTTCATTTTTGTTTCTCACCACTTTACTGACCCTCCCTCCTTCCTCAGAGAGGAATAAATATTATGAAATGTCTTCATTTGTTGAGACTAAGGCACTGGAGCAGCTAACTAAATCTCCCATGGAGTTTGTGGAGTATCCTTTCTCTAATACTGTTCAGTTTATGGAAATACTGTGTAATGCTGGCCATACACTATACAAAAAATCGTTCAAACTCCTTTCAGAATAACGAACATCCAGCCGTGAGTGCAAACAATTCAACCTTCATGTAATGACTGGATTTTGGACGATAAATTCTTCAAAGACCATAAATAAATCTGTTTTTCATTTGTTTTGTCACATGCGCCACTGCCTAGTGCAAACAGTTCGGAGGAGAAACACCTTAATCTTTCAATTTAATCCTTCGTTCGGCAGAAATTTTCTCAACTTGTCCTTTTTTTTAGCTACGATAAAAAGTTGCAACGTTTTAGGTCGCATGGTATTTTTTGTATAATGTGAAAGTCCACAAATGTGCAAAAGATACTTCCCACAATCAAAAAAAAATAAAAAGGGGAAAAAAAAACACAAATCCAGGAGAGCAGCCTCCAAAGAGGGAAAACAGAAAGATACCCCCAGAAGTCCAGAGGAAATTAAAGTAAAGATGACTGCTATGGAAAATTCTTTTTTTTAGATTTGCATAAGAATTATAAAAAACAGGGTATCATAAGATACCAAAAACCTTCAAAATAAAATAAAACACAGTAACAATTACTGGCGCAGCCAGTAAAAAAAAAAAAGGCAAAAACATAACCAAACCCCTAGTGCAACACCTCCCAGGAATATATGCATTACTGCTTTTGAAAGATATCCTAGGATAATACAAAATTACAATACCGACTCCAAAGTAATCTCACATTAATGTTAGCATTAGCATATCAATACCACATTCCTGCAAGGGGTAGCTGTCTAATTCCACAAACAGGATTACATCAAAATTGGAAATCATTTAAGTCTTGCTATTGGCGGTAACCACCTAAGCCTATGTGCAACCGGGACAGCCTCCTGTAAGTGTAGATGTGTCAGAAACCCAACTATACCATACCTTCTCAAACTTTTTCAGGCAGCCTCTATTTTGGTAAGTGGCTTTGTAGAATGGCATTGCCTTTTTAATTAGGGCTTTCCAAAAAGTTATTAAAGGGGCGTCAGCTTTTCTCCAGTGCAGAAGAATCAATTTACTTGCGTAAACACGTGAGTAATAGAAAGTAAATTTCTCTGTGCTCTGTGCCCTGAAAGGCGCTAGTTCTTCCACCAGGCCAAGTAAACACACAAAAATATGTCTGTTTACCAGAGATTATTGGCGTTTAAACAAATGAAAATCCAGGAGCACTTTAGGGGATAAACCCCAATAGAATCAGCAGTGGAAGATGGAACAGCCTTCTGACTCCTGGCTCCACTCCTACGTCAATCCCGGTAGGCCTGGTCCCTACAGGAAAATCTAAAATGCAAATACTCATAGTGCAGTATGTTCTTTAACCACTTAAGCCCCGGAAGATTTTACCCCCTTCCTGACCAGGGCCTATTGTGCGATTCGGCACTGCGTGACTTTAACGGACAATTGCGCGGTCGTGCGACGATGTACCTAAACTAATTTGACGTCCTTTTTTCCCCACAAACAGAGCTTTCTTTTGGTGGTATTTGATCATCTGTGCAATTTTTTTTTTTTTGATCATGCGCTATAAACAAAAAAAGAGCGTCAATTTTGCAAAAATAACAATATTTCTCACATTTTTTTTATATGAAATTCCCGAAAAAAATGTAAAAATCAAAATTTTTTAACATTTTAGGCCAATTTGTTTTATGCTACATATGTTTGGTAAAAAAAATCGCAAAAAGCGTATTTTGATTGGTTTGCGCAAAAGTTATTGCGTTTACTAAGGGAAAGATTTTTGTCATTTTTGTTGTTTTTTTTTTAACGAGTGATGGCGGCGATCTGCGATTTTTTTTTTTTTTTTTTTGCGGGACTGCGACATTGCGGCGGACAGATCGGACCCTTGACTGACATTTTTGACACTTTTGGGGTTACCAGTGACATTACTACAGTAATCAGTGCTATACATATGCACTGTTACTGTAAAAATGACACTGGCAGTGAAGGGGTTAAGTGTGTCCCTAGGGGCGTGCTTCTAACTGTGATTGGATGTGGCTTGAGGTGTAAGAACAGAGATCAACTGTCCTACATAGCAGAACCATATGATCTCAATTCTTACACAGGGGAGAATGACAGGCGGCTTTGTTTACATTAGCCGTCTGCCTTTCTCCTGCTATAACGGACAATCGCGCGGGGGGGGGGGGGGTCCGTGAGCGAGCGGGAGCGCGCCTCCAGCGGCGCGCGCTCGCTCCCTAGAGCCTCACAGGCTAGCGACGTAGTACTATGTCGCTTTGCCTGTGAAGGGCTGACTGCCGACGTAAATAGTAGTTAGGCAGTCGGCAAGTGGTTAAACTATTTGCCACCCAGGCCAATTCTGACACTTCTCTCCTACATGTAAAAGTCATAAATTTTTTTTCTGGAAAATTACCCCAAAACATTATACAGTAAAACCTTGAATTGCGAGCATAATTAGTTCCGGAAGCATGCTTGTAATCCAAAGCACTCTTATATCAAAGCGAATTTCCCCATAAGAAATAATGGAAACTCAGATAATTCGTTCCACAACCATTTATTCATAAATCCTTCAATTTATAGTCCATATAAAAAGATTATAGCAATGCGATAGGTTGTGTAACCCTACAATGTCCATCCACAAATGACGCCTCCACAAGGGGATTGGAAGCAAAATCCAGCAGGAGCTACAGGGTAGCAATATGGTTCCATTTAATGAAGGTACAACATTTAGCAACTCACATGGTTGATGAATAAAACAGGCTAATCTAAGTATGCAGGCATCCGGGGTAAAGCTGTCCACATAGACCATCTTCTGCACCGCCGGCTGCTAGTCTGTAATCCTGACCGGGAAGACCACCCTGCAGTAAAGCGATCTGAAAGCGAGGGGCAGCATGGAAAGGATGACGTAGATGGCAGTGCGGAGGATGGTCCTATGTGGACAGCTTTACCACTGATGACTGCATACTTAGATGTGCCTGTTCCAATCATCAACCATGTGAATTGCTAAATGTTGTACCTTCATTAAATTTAACCATATTGCTACACTTAGAGGCGCCTCTCTTCTCTTTTATACTCAGCTGTGACTTGAGGCTACTTGTATATCAAGTCAAAATTTATTTGAAAATTTTGCTTGTCTTGCAAAGCGCTCTTAAACCAAGTTACTCTCAAACCAAGGTTTTACTGTATATGTTTTTTTTTAGCAGAGACCCTAGGGTATAAAATAGTGGTTGTTGCAACTTTTTATTTTGCACGTTATTTGCGCAGCAATTTTTCAAACATGTTTTTTTTTTTTACACTAAAGTTAGTCATATTTTTTTGTATAATGTAAAAGATGATGTTACACCCAGTTAATAGATACCTGACATGTTACACTTGTTGAATGGCGCCAACATTTGGTACATAAAAATCTCCATAGGCGATGCTTTAAAATGTTTTACAGGTTACCTGTTTAGAGTTACAGAGTAGGTCTTTGGGCTAGAATTTTTGCTCCCGCTCTAATGTTCGTGGCAATACCTCACGTGTGGTTTGAACACCGTTTACATATGCTGGCACGACGTATGTATACGTTCGCTTCTGCATGTGAACACGCAGGGACAGGGGCGCTTTCAAATTATTATTTTTTTTTTATTATTGTTTATTTTACCTTAATTTTTATACTTTGACACTTTCCCTTAACATTTTCTTTGATCACTTTTATTCCTATTACAAGGAACGTAAACATTTTTGCCTCTATGATTGTTTTTTTTTTTTTTTAACGTGCAGAAAATCACCAGCTAAAAAAGAAGATATCTGAATGATGCCTGTAGGTGCAGGCATCATTAAGATTTCCCCACTCAAAGTCCAGGACGTCATATGAAGTCATTGGGCAGGAAGTGGTTAAAAAGTTTATCAAAAGTAAAGAGAAAACCACTCGCATATAGAATGGAATAAACAGACATCACAATCCCAACAAGCTGCAGCTATTGTAATGTTGTCCACAGGTTCCTTTCGGCCGGCAGCCGCTGTACAAGGTGACGTCACGTTAGGCACCGCCCAACTCGTTTCGTCATATGTATGTTTTATATCGTCAGGGGCATGACTTACTATTGTATCGGGGTTCATTCACATTTACACTCATATAGACCTTAAAGGAATTTAAAATGTCTATAACTGTTATCCAGATGCCTAGTTTTATTTTCTTACCCTCACCAACAATGTAATTACTGGAATCCTATTAGATGCGCATGGCACCAATTTCTTCCAGTTGTTCTAAATACGCTAAAGCAACATGCCAGAAAAAGAAAATAGCTTGGCTTTCACCAGGTAAACTGGTTGGCATTTGCTTTAAAATTAAATCTTCAAAACATATTTCCTGGTAGCACATTGATACAAAGTTTTTGACCTAGCACATTTTTAATGTGCAAGTTAATTGAATGCAGCTATAAAGTGACATTGCGGAGTTCAGTGATGAACATCGAGGTATCAGCCTGTTTGTTAATGTGTTGTCATACCAGTGGGATGTGCCTAAAACAGCTGACAGATGAAATTTAAACATATGCAGAAGAGCAAACACCTGACATAACTCATTCTTCTGACACAACTATGTGCAGTTCTAGCTAAACTGTCCTAAGCAGTTTTCATTTAATGCCTCGTTTCCACTGAGTGGTACGGTTCGGTACGGTACGGTTCAGAACAGTACACATTGCGTTTCCACTGCCAATAGTACCCTTTCATGATAGGCATGGTGTAGCAGGAAAGCTGTGATAGACGATTCTCTGTCAACCAATCAAAGTTCTGCAGAGTGTAGCTCCACCCTGTTGGTACGGTACTAATGTGCTTGGTACCCCAACGAAAGGGTACCAAAAAGTGGTACGGTATGGTTCGGAATTAGGGTACCATTCATAATGGAAACGGCATAAATAGCGTACCGAACCAAACCTTACCAGAAAGCTCAGTGGAAACGAGCCATTAGTCACATTACTTGCAAAGGTCAAACCAAGTACGGGTATCTTCGTGTGTTTAAGAGTGCCTTTAATGCCTTTACACTTGTAAATGCATCCTGCAAGCGATTACTTGTGAGAACCCCAGGGTGGGTTACTGCGGTTAGCTGCAAGTAGGCAGTCCCACTGAAAACAATAGGAGGCTGATGGCTCTCGCAGCCAATCACACCCACTCGCATGTAATCACCCATGCTGCATTCACATGCCAGTGATTAGCCCTTTACACCGACTTCCTGCTTCCAAGACTGATTACTTGCATGTAATCGCTGCTTTAGCGATTACATGAAAGTGGGCGCGCTTAGCTGTGAGAGTCGACATCCTCCCATGGCCTACTCGTTGGTATTTGTGGGCAGGGTGCATTCGCAAGGGTGAATGCACCCTTAAGCTGACCATAGATGGTTCAAATCTCAGCTGGTTCAGCAGGGCCTGCCCGAGATTCAAAACATGGGCAGGCTGAATGCATCCAAGTTGATCAACTTGGGTACACTTAGCGTGTCAGATTTTACATGCGATTGCTAGCGGCTATTATAGCCGCTAGGAGTAATTGCTGTGTTCCACCAGTGGGGTAGGCTATGCAGGGGGAACACTTCACTGTCTCTTCAGGAAGAATTCTCTCCATCAACAAGGAAGTCCTGATGACGCACTTCCTGGTGAAATGCTTTGAGGTTTCAGCGTGACATTTCCGGTTTGCGGCTGGTCCGAGCAGGTTGAGACGCACCTTGGAATGCGCGCTATCTGCAGAACGGCGCTTCCTGGACAAATAAAAACTTTGCCTTTTAGCAAGTGCCATTGGAGGCACCTCTAAATGTGAGTGCACTGATTTTAACTTTGTTTAAAGACCTTTAATAAAATATACTGCACGATGAAGGGATTCTTTACATTTCTTTGAGATAAAAAGCACAAGCGGATTACATGTGATGCTGACCTACCTCTAGAAGGAAATTGTCCCATAAAGAGAGGATTTCTACAGGCACTATATGTCCCAGAGGCCTAAGTGCTTTTGGTGAGTGGCCACTGTTCACTAGGTGGTAGACCAGAGATTTGTTGCACCAAGGGAAGATAGAAAACACAACACTTGGCACCATCACTATGGACACTATTTGTTGATATTTTATGTTTTTTGTATGTATTTTTGCTCCGTGTAAGTTTTTTTTTTTTTTTTGGTCTTCCACATCCCTGGATGAAATACTAAGCACCTTTATATCACCTTTGCAATATTGGGAATTTGTATTAGAGCTTTTCAAACACTCCGTATTCAGCGCCTGTGTTTACCATTGCATATATGATTCAATGTGCATGACACTATCTATTTAACTATTATTATTTATTTTTAATGGTATTTACTGCACATATTGAGCTATAGCACGGATTTGCACAAGCACTTACAATTTATTTATTTATTCATTTATTTATTCATTATTTTGTTTATTCACTATTTACGGTACATTTGTGGGAATATAAATAAGTCACATCTATTCCAGCATGGGATTATGCAGTCACCCATTTTAGGATTGAATGAAGTATATATCCTCTATAGCCTTACTTACCTGTTGTGACAAATAACCAGTAGTAGCGCCTCGCTACATATCTTCATCTACCAACACTGTCACCATCCTTGGCCCTCTCATCACTGCCTCCTGTCTTCTCTATCCACGTTTTTTTCTCCTGACTCCCTTCCTATCAGATATAATAAGAAGCAGCTAAGTCGTATATACCCGAAAGGAACAAGAGTGGATTCTTCTAATTACATGCCACAAGTTTTCTGGAATGCAGGATGTCAGATGGCTGCATTGAATTTTCAAACATTGGGTAAGCGTTTCAGCACAGATGACTCTCTAGTTGTTTTTTATTTGTAATAGTCATAATAGGAGGCTGTAGTTTTTTATGAGGTTGTTTTAAAAAGATTTAGCATAGTGATGACAAAAGGATTTCTTGTGCTTTGCTGCAGAAGGTTTGTGTTTCAGTCTTGGGAGGGGCTGATGTAGAATTCATAGAGGAGCAGTGAGGCCAGCTTCATGTACGTCATGCACTGTATAAATGCTGATGGTGGGGAGACATTGCTGTAGCACGTGATCTTCTCCTCTGCTATAGATGTCTAAGCAGACACTTGATCCTCAGAAAGAAGAGTTTCTTTTACTTCCTAGCTGTTTCTTTCATTAACAAGTAGTAAAGTAGGCATCACGTACAAGCACTGCCGGTGATCTTTCCATTGATCCCTGCTAGAGGCCGCAGTCCTCTGTCCTCAATGGGTCAAAAGCCTTTTCGGCATCCAGAGAGGCAATGACCCTCGTGCCACAGTTGGAGTGCTTTGTAGATAAGTTGAGGAAGAGACGGCGTAAATTTAATGTGAGGGTCCTTACCAGGCATAAACCCAGTCTGATCAACATGAACAAGCTTGTCGAGGACCAACGACCACTAATCGGCTAGTATTTTGGCCAGAATTTTTGCATCAAAGTTGATCAGAGATAATGGCTAGTAGGAAGCACAGTCCTCAGGGTCCATGCCTGGTTTGGGCACCAGCACGATCTACGCCTCTAAAAATTGACTCGGGTAGGGACTCTCTAGTGAATGCCTGGGCAAACGTGGAGGCAAGTCTAGGGTCTAAGAGATCCTGGTACAGGGCATAAAATTCAGTGGGGAACCCATCTACCCCTGGAGTCTTACCAGGCTTAAGTTGTCCTATTGCCTCCTGCACGTCCACCAAGGAAATATCACTTTCCATCCCCTGTTTCTGTTGAAAGGACAGGAAAAGAGATTTGATCCAAATATAACGCCAAGTCAGCGGTGGTATAGTCTTCCCTAATGGAATACAAAGAGCTGTAAAATTGCCGAAATCTACGACTGACACTCTCGGGGTCAGTGAGCATGGTACCATCTACATCCTTAATCCTACCTATTTGAGTAGGCAAGAATTGTCCCTGGGCCAACCAAGCCAACAGCTTGCCATTTGTATCTCAATACTCAAAAACCCTTTGTGCAGTGTCCAGCATAGACTTCTGTGTCATCTCTGTGCACAGCAGCGACACCACATGGACAGAAGTCTGCCAGGCCCAATACAGAGAAGGGGTAGTATCGGCCACTTAGGCAGGCTCCTTCCCTCCAACTCTTTCAGAGATCACACAGATTCCCTTTTACCCTTTGTTATGCAGGACATATACTCTCCCCGTAACTAACACTTTAATCCCTCAACACTTTTAACTGCTTCCAGTCCAATTGTAGTAGAGACTCTAGGGAATAGAATGGCAGTTGTTGCAACTTTTTGTGTCACACGGTATTTACGCAGCAATTTTCAAACGCTCTTTTTTTTGGGGGAAAAAACTTTCATGAATTAAAAAAAATAAGTTAGACTAAGTTAGTTGCATAATGTGAAAGATGATGTTACCCCAAGTAAATAGATACACTTGTCACACTTTAAAATTGTGCGCACTGGTGGAATGGCGCCAAACTTTGGTACTTAAAAAATCTCCATAGGCAATGCTTTAAAAATGTTTACAGGTTACAGGTTAGTTACAGAGGAGGTCTTTGGCTAAAATTGTTGCAGTCACTTTAACGTCCACGGAAATACCTCACATGTAGTTTGAATGCTGTTTACATATGTGGGTGCAATGTATGTATGCATTCCCTTCTGCGTGCAAGTGCGTGGGGACGGGGGCACTTTAATTTCTTTTTTTCTTTTTTTTTTTTTTTTGATCACTTTTATTCCTATTTCGAGGAATGTAAATATCCCTTGTAAAAGGAATAAGGAATGACAGGTCCTCTTTACAGAGAGATCTGGGGTCTATTAGACTCTACATCGCTCCTCTAGACTGGAAAGCATGAGATCAAAGAAAAAAAAAAGCAATCTCAGCCTTTCCTGGTAAAAGAAAAAAAACAGCAGTGTTTACATTTGCCTAGGCCAGATGTGAGGTCATAATGTCGCACCCGGCCTCCAAAGGTCAAAGAGATTTCCGGAGATCATCTGGTGCGTGGTATTCTCTATGGTAAACGGCTGCTACCGGCCGATTCCATCTCCGGCTCGCCGATTCCACGGGCGAGCTGATAGAAGCACCAGAGGGCGGCGGGAGGGAGGGAACGTTCCCCTCCCTGCCACTTGTAAAAAATAATCAGGCGGCTGAACAGCCCCTATGATTGTTTTTACAGTGCAGGGAATTCCCGGCAGAACAAAAAGATATCTGAATGATGCCTGCAGCTTCAGGCATTATTCACATTTACCCCTCAAAGTCGAGTACGTCCTATGACGTCCAGCGGGTAGGAAGTGGTTAACTTTGATAGATATAAGTCAGCAACTCGGTAGACTCCAATGTTAAAAAATCTTGGCTACACAGTACATCCAGTAAAAAAATGCTAACATGTCTCAGCCACTGTGACCTTACTCATAGCATCAATAATAAGATACATTGCAGAGGAGAGGGAAGTGCATGGGTCAGAAAGAAAGAGGATAACAGTGTAAAACTATCAGCGCAAAAGTGATAAATATAAATACAATCGTGCAATAAAATAATTGCAGTGCAACAAAATCTTAGTGTCCGGCTGCTAACACAAAACAGTGTTATTCACTCCACAAACAAAACTAAAACCATATACAGTGCTGCGCCAGAAAAAGTATATATAACATAGAAGTAAAGATAAATAATGTATACAAGTGTTTTTAGTGTCCCAAAAAAATAATGTATCCAGGTGCTTCCAGTGTCCACAAATAGTGATATCTTAATAACAGTGACTCGTAGAAAACAATCTTCTGTGATCCCCAAAAAAGCAATCCGTGATGTGCTCCACTTCACCACCACCAGAAATGAAAGCCTCTCACCTTACACACTGACCCAAGAATTAAACAAGGTCAGATACAGCTTTACCCCACCGGGGTCACAGGATAGTGAAGAGGATCTTCAATAGGACACACATAAGAGATTCCCAAAATAAGTTCTACTCTCAACAGAAGCAGATGGCAGGCATAGGAGGGAAAAAGCAAAGCAGATCTAATGCTCTCCGTATGGGTGAATCAACAGGGAGTTTATTAAAATAAGATACTCACAAACAAACACTTTGATAAGTGCATATATGATAACAGCTCCACACAGCTGAGAGGATGCAGCGTCCTAGGCTCCGCGCCCCTATACGCGTTACGTCATTGCAGATTAGGCACTGACCTTTACTGTGGAAGTCAGTGCCCAATCGGCAACGACGTAACGCGTATGGGGCGGAGCCTATCCTGCCGGACGCTGCATCCTCTCAGCTGTGTGGAGCTGTTATCATATATGCACTTATCAAAGTGCATATATGACCTTGGTTGATTCTTGGGTCAGTGTGTAAGGTCAGAGGCTTTGATTTCTGGTGGTGAAGAAGTGGAGCACATCACGGATTGCTTTTGTGGGGATCACAGAAGATTGTTTTCTATGAGTCACTGTTAAGCTATCACTATTTGTGGACACTGGAAGCACCTGTATACGTTATTTTTTTGGGACACTAAAGACACTTGTATACATTATTTATCTTTAATTCTATGTTATATATACTTTTTCTGGCGCAGCACTGTATATGGTTTTAGAAAGCAAGAGGAGTACATCATCTGCATACAGGAAAACCTTCTTCTCATGCAATCCTCTGTGAAAACCAACCACCTCCAAGGTCTGTCTCAGCAAGTCGGCCAACTGTTGTATCACGATAGCAAATAAAAATGGTGACAGAGGGCAGCACTGTCTCCTTTTGTGATGGAGTGAAAAGGGGGTGGACTGTATATTATAAACCCAGATTGAGGCTTTCGGAAAAAAGCATACAGCGGTTTGACTCATGCACAATATGTTTCACCCAAACCAAATTTAGTAGGGACTTCCCATATTTACCTCCACTCAATACTGTCAAAAACTTTGACTGCATCCAGGGAGAGAAGAGTCCTATTAGTTAAAAATATCAATTGGGGTCTGAATATTTAGAAAAGTACATTTAATGTTGTTAGCAGTTGAAAGATTGGGCATAAAGCCCATTTGGTCCCAGTGAATTATTTTGGAAATAAGCTTATTTAATCTATTGGCAAGGATTTTTGCAAGAATTTTCACGCTGGAGGTAATGATTTTGGCCTGTAAGACTATGGATGTAATGGGTCTTTATCCTTTTGGGTTATTACCAGTATATTTGCCTCAGTCATGAAAGGCGAGAGCAAACCAGAGGAGAAGGCTTCATTAAAAGTACCCAATAGGGCAGTAAGAACAGAATCACTGTAATGTTTGTACATTTCTTTGGGTAGGGCATCCAGACCTGGAGCCTTACATTTAGAAAGGCTCGCAACCACAAACTCAAGTTCTTCCAAATTCGACATTACATATTTTTCTATCCATTGAGAAAAGAGTGGGCAATGAAAGACAATTTATAGAGTGTTGCAAATCACCACTGGAATAGTCTTCTTTGAAGGTATCTAACTTTTGATAAAAGGACTTCAAGGTCTTTAAAATAGTGAGAAATGTTAGGAAATTAAATAAATCAAACAGATAATCCCAAATGTGATAAAGAGAATCCTTTTAGTGGTATTCACACCATCCAACACCAAAAATTGCATGATCCTTAAACTGCCACCTCCTTCACCTCCAGTCCCTGGCCTGGTGTGTATCGCAATTGTCACTGCCCGTCTGTAATGGGAGGTCCGTGTAAGTTGGATTTCTCATGATTGTGTCATCTTGAGAGTGGATCTTCATGCCCCTTCTCCTTCCAGTTCTCCTGGATGTATAAAAGCCTTGGCTGGGATTTGAGTCCCCAAGTGTCACTGACCTTCCGTAATAGGAGGTTTGTGCAAGCTGGTAAGCAAGCATTCCTTATGGTGGAGTTGGCAGTTTTTAAGGATCACACACTTTTCAGTGTTGGATGGTGTGGATACCACTGAAAGCATTCTCTTTTTTTTTTATCACATTTGAGACTATCAAATTGATTTATTTAATTTCCTAACATTTCTTGCTGGTGTTTTCTAGCTCAACTCTTATCTATGATAGCTTGTTAGGGACTGTGTATATGTCACAGCATAGTTGCCGCTTTCTAAATATAATACTATATAGAATTTGTAGTGCAGTTTTTTTCTTTTGTTGTTATTTAAAGTAGTGTCTGTGCTGGTATGAATAAGGCCCCACCTTTAATGCTTAAATTTTGTTTTTGATGTTATGCTTGTTTTCCTGCAGACCTGGCAATGCAGCTGAATATGGGGATATTTGAATATAACCGGCGCAGTGGGTACCTTTTGAAGCCAGAATTCATGCGTAGGACTGATAAACCCTTTGATCCTTTCACAGAAAATATCGTTGATGGGATTGTGGCAAATACTGTAAAAATTAAGGTGAGAGGGCAGTAGAGAAGTGGAAGGAAGTAGACTGGAGAAGGTTAAGTTTGCAGGATCAGTTCGAACTTTTATTTTTGTGTTTCTTCCCAGATTATCTCAGGCCAGTTCCTGTCTGATAAACGTGTTGGAATATATGTAGAGGTTGATATGTTTGGTTTGCCTGTTGACACGAAAAGAAAGTATAAGACAAAAACTTCCCAAGGAAACTCTTTTAACCCTGTGTGGGACGAGGAGCCATTTGAATTCCCGAAGGTATGGACTTTTCTGACGAGTTTCTGGTTTCCCTTTCTTTCTAACCAGGTTTCACTTTTACTGTGTAACTTAATATAAGCTGCTTCATCTATTCTAGGTGGTGCTACCTACACTTGCCTCTCTTCGGATTGCTGTGTTTGAAGAAGGTGGAAAGTTTGTTGGTCACAGGATTCTGCCAGTGTCTGCAATACGACCAGGTGAGACATGAAGGCAGGGGTGGGTTATTTGTACTGTGGGCTTCTGGTTGTTCCCAGTTCTTGGCCACCCCCGGCCAAATTATTTGGGTAGTGCATAAACATTTGTGCAAACAAACATCTGTGTTTTTGCTTTTGACACATGCCATAAAGGAGCTTACGATCTAAAGTAGGGATGCACCGATCCGACTTTTTTGGTCCCGATTCCGATGCCGATCTTTTGCTTTGTGAAATCGCCGATCCCGAGTCCGATCCGGAAGTACTGTTTTGTTAGCTTATAACAAAGTAATACTTCCGGATCGGTATCGTTATCGGCAGATACCTTATAACAATTGTGCATTTAAGAGGTTAAACTTCCCTCCTCCGGCAGACTGAACGAAAAGATACATTGTATTCATTGTGTTTACTTAACTATGAGACTGACAGGCATTTGCAGGAGGCTTTTTTTTTTTCTTTGACAGCTGTTCTTCTCCCTCACAGCTATGTAAAGAGCAAAACTGGATCGGCCCGTGGATCTGTTAATTTTACCGATCCCCCGATCCAGCTATTATGGCCATATCGGCGCCGATATCCGATCCTAATATCGGATCGGTGCATCCCTAATCTAAAGTCCCTAACTCACATTCATACATACACATATTAGGGCCAATTTAGACAGGAGCCATTTAACCTACCAGCATGTCTTTGGAGTGTGGAAGGAAACCCACACAGGCTTAAGGAGAACATGCAAACTTCAGGCAGGTAGTGCCGTGGTTGGTATTTGAACTGACAACTTTAACCACTTAGCCACTTCAGCCTAGACAAAATTGTGATGAGAGGAAATTAGTGGCATTACAATAACCATCCACCTTACTGAACGAAATTTCTTAGGCTTTGCTCACACAAGTGATTTTGAATGAAGAGCAAATTCCTGCAGCATGAATCAGTGTTCCATGTGAACATTTACAGCCACATAACAGCTGCAAGATGGAGATAACGGAGTTACAATAAGTGTGCATTGAGGAAGCAGGAGCTGTTTGAGGAGAAGCCAATCCCTAAGGCTGCATTCACAAGGGTAATTATGGTGGACCAGACTTCTAAAAAGGCCTTATCTGATCTCCCCTTTGTGGGGGATTGCCTGTTTGGAGCTTCCTTGGATGACATCATTAGTAGACGTGGGCCATTCTTTTCAGCTCATTAGAGGCTTTTTTTCATCCCTCAAGGGATAGAAGTCCTTCAGGGCCTTCCCTGAAGGTTCCAAGAGGACCTGGTCTGGCAAGCCACGAGGGGCTTTTCCAGACCTGCGGACAAGGCTTCCTCTACATGATGGGGCACCCTCACCCGTAACTGGGGTGGGGGGACATCTTCTATGACTTCCAGATCTGTGGACCTCTCTGGTACAGGCCAAGTGGGTCCACAAAGTCATTTGGTCCCGCTATAAGATCGAGTTTTGGTCTTTTCCTCTGGAAAGGTTCTTCTGGAAAGGATCTTCCTTTCCAACTTGCAGTTGTCCCCAGAACGCTTACGGGTCACTTTTGGGCAGTGCAAGACTTGTTACTTCATGGGGTGCTAGTCCTGGTTCCGGCTTTGGAATGTTTTCAGGAGTTTTACTCAAATTTACTCAAGCGACCATTTCCAGATTGATGAAACAGATAGTGATTCAGGCCTATTCTATCAGGGGTCAGGTTCCTCCTTTCCTGGTCAAGGCGCATTCTACTAGGGCGCTTAGTGCCTCCTGGGCTTTCCGTCATTAGGTGTCAGTTATAGACGCAGGTTTGCAAGGCGGCTACGTGGTCGTCAGTGCACACTTTCACAAAGTTCTATAAAGTGGATGTGTTGGCATCTGTGGATGCTTCTTTTGGTCGCAAGATTTTGCAGGCTGCAGTTTAAGAGGACCTACTCATCTTTGAGGGTGTATCGTTTTTTTTTTTCCAGATGGGCTTCAGTTGGTTTGGTTGAGCTCCCATTTACCTGGTTGGCTATAGTTTAGCCTTGGGAATTTCTTTTTCGCTGTTCCCACCCCTCATGTTTTACACGGCTTTGGGACATCCCAATGGTTAAGAATATCAGGAGCTGTGTCCATCAATGAACGAAAGTGAAAATGGGATTTTTGACTTACTGTAAAATCCATTACTCTGATGTTCATTGACGGACACAGCACCTACCCCTCTGTGGAGTTGTAATTCTCCTGACACTGCTTGTAACTAGACTGAGTGCCTATAGCAGAGAGAGGGAGTATACCCCCTGGGACTGCCCATGGGCGTGGTCAGACTTTTTTCTTCCTAGTCCTACTCCTGTAGGGGGCAGTATAACCCAATGGTTAGGAATATCCACGGAGCTGTGTCTGTCAATGAACATCAGAGAAATGGATTTTACGGTAAGTCAAAAATCACATTCCACCCCCCCCCCCCCCCCCAGAATTTTTTTTTTTTTTTCGTTTATATAATAACAAATAACCCAGTAGTTACCAAATACCATCAAAAGAAAGCTCTATTTGTGTAAAAAAAGTGTTTGATACAGTGTTGCATGACCACGCAATTTAATTGCCAGTTAAATTAGAGCACTGCCGAATAGCAAACAAATGCTCTGGTCATGGAGGGCGTAAATCCTGCTGAAGTGGTTTATCAAGTTTGTTGCAGATTCCGATCTGTTTCTGGTCCAAAGAAATAGTTTGCTGTGTGCAGAGTGTATCTGAATGGGAATGACTTTTTCATTTGTAATCAGCTGATGCACTTGCATTGTTCTAATGAGGAATTTTCAAGATCTGCATCCCTTTAGAAGTAATTTAGCCCTTTGAAAGTAGCTTACCAAGAATGAATTTAGCCCTTTGGAGGTAGCTCACCAAGAATTAAATATTTGTTACAGGAGGTGTCTAAAACCTGATGTGTATTTTAGTGCAGACTTTTGGGAAAATCAGCAAGTCAATCCCACAAGAACAAATTACATTTCTGGGGAAGTTCTGTACATACAGTGTGCAGAAAGCCTCCAGTTTGCCATATTTCATTGAATTTTACAGAAAATTACATTGCTACAGAATGAAAAGGAAAAGTAATTATTACTAACCTTATATTACGTTATGGCTTGTGAAAGCAATTTTTTTGCTATATTTTCTTATTTGCTATATTTTCCCACGGAAGTGGAGTTACCCTTTAAAGCTTTGTGAATTGAGCCTATGGTAATAAAATAGGTTATAATAGCACTACTACTGCCATGTTATGCACCTTTGTGAATCGCACCTTTGGAGATGTAAGAGGTGTAAAATAATGGTCAAACAAGTGAATCGAACCGCAAAGGTGTCCTGTGCACTAGCTTGTTGATTGCACACATAGATGGCAGTCAGATGTCCAGAGATGAGCTCTTCTTCAGAAAATAAAAGCAATATCAAGCATGGAAGTCCTCCTGCAATGTCTTTGCCTGGAAAGGCATAAGTAAGTGTGTTTGTATGATACATGACAGCTTGAAAGGGGGGGCGCTTTAGGTAATTGTTTGCAGTCTAATATCTAGTTTTTTGTTGTTTTTTTTTTGCCTCAATATGTTATTGTAGATATCCTGATTAATCTTTTTATTTATGTTAGGTTATCACTACATCTGTCTCAGGAATGAAATTAATCAGCCTCTATGTCTCCCGGCTTTGCTTGTCTATACCGAAGTAAATGACTATATTCCCGATAACCATCAAGGTCAGTGATAACACATCCTATTTGAGATGCCCTCAATATGATTTCTTTACATAAACACTTTTTTTACCTGTTTCTTTGACCCATACCTTTTATGGGTTCTAATATAATTTATCATTGTTTCACTTTCTTCTCCCATGTAATGATAACCACTAACTTCATCCCCAACAGAATACATCAAAGCTCTGATGTTCCCCACCCAACATGTCAGTCTGGATGAGAGGGCCAAGAAACTTGTGGCTCTGATTGGAGACACTGAGGTACAGCAAACGCTAAGACATTCTTGAGATACATATATACATACATACATTCATAATATAAAATCATAAATTATATTTCACCCATCTGACTTCAGTTTTGATTGATAGCTAGGCTAGGAATTACTAAATAGGTACATTATCAATTCTTTATCATTAAGCCCCCAGTCACACCAGTGCTGCTTGTCATGCGATTTGACAGTTTCAAATCACATAAGTCGCACCCTATTGTCTGCATTGGAAGCGGTCAAATCGGTTTGACTCCTTTGTCGCACCAATTTAGAAAGTGGTTCCTGCACTACTTTTTGCAAATTCAGGTGCGACTTGCATAGATCTCTGTGCATGCAGTCGCACAGATGTCTTCCAAGTCGCACCTGAAGTAGCGCTTAAATGGTACTTTGAAATCGTTCTACTTTAAGTGAAGTAGCACCATTTCATTGTCTTGATCAATGTGACCGGGGTGTAAAGGGTCAGTCTACCCAAGATTGATATTATAGTTATGGTTTGCTCCCGGCTTTTATATTGCTTGATCAGCCTGCCATAATTCTTAACTCTGTTCTTCTCTGCTTAGAATTATGGGTGTTCCCTCCTACTTTCACATGTTCCAGGAGGTTCCAATATGGATTTTGGGACCCCCTTTAAAATGGGCAGGGGTGCAGACCCAGGAACTGCAATGCAAAGATCTTGCTAATCCAGGCCTGGAGAAATAAAAAACAAAAAAAAAATGGAGGTTTAAAGGCTAAGGTCACATTTTGCAAGGAAGTGCTGCAACAGAGAGTGCACTACCCATCCACGACTTTTGAACCAGGAAGAGTGCCAGCTCCTGAGATCTTGGGAGAGACCAATATATAGAACTGCAGCACGGCAGGACACAGGAATAATAAGTATATGGGAGTTTTTGGCCAGTCCTCAATGGTGGTGACAATTCCCTATAGGAATGGCATATGCATTAATTGCAATTTTTTAAAACTGCTCCGTTATTTATTTATTTTTTTTAAACCTACTGAGGCCCCTGTCTGTAAAGTCTCTAAAAAGGGGAACTTGGCCTTTAAATCTCCTGCATCTGCCCAAAACAGTCATTTTTGGATGGACAGACCCTAAAGTAAGCTCCTTGGTGGCTGGTGTAGCCATATAATGAGAGACCAAACATCCAACATTTTGCTTTGCTCATGCACATGAGTGTCTAAACCCACTCAATGTCTGTGTCTTTAGAGCACCTCTAAGTGGACTTCTGTGCTGCTGTGTACAGGGCTTGTTAGTCATCTGATCTATACTCTTGGCATGTATAACAGTGCTGAGAACTGTGGTGTTTAGGTATGTCATGCATATAAACCTCAAAACCCCCTTAAAGTGCGTTAACACAGTATGCTTTAAAGTGGTTGTAAACACTTCCATATACCCAATGAAGTGACCGGCCTCAGGTGAGACACAGAGATTAAACAAATCCTCCTATGTAAGTTGTATCTGTTTATTTGTAGACTTCTCTTCTCCTCATCTGTTCAAAATGCAGAATTTATAAAGCTTGTCTGATGTCAGAAGAAAGGGGGGCGGGGGGGGGGGGGGGTGATATCTGAAGTTACACACTGCAGAGCTCAGTGAGGAAAACTCAGAGAGCTGATTGGAGGGAAGGGACACACACCTCTTAACACAGCACACAGGAGCAGAGCTGAGGCTGTCAATCAGCTGGAGGTTCCTCCCTTGTCACCCTTTTTCACTTAGTGTTAGAAAAACACGTCATTCCTCTGCCATGCTAATGGCAGAGGAATGACGCCGCAGACAGAAACCACACTTAGAGCTCCTAATTGATGCCTATATATTGTGTTTGTGTGTGTATATGTATGTATATATATATATATATATATATATATATATATATATATATATATATATATATATATATAAATTATTTTCATTTGTATGACGCATTTTTAAACTTTATGATGTAAGACAGGGTGCCTGCTGCAAGCTATTTGCAGAGACCGAATGCTAGACTTTTCCCATTAGAAAAGCCAAGCACTGCTTCTGCAGATTTAATATATAGATGATGTTGTCAAGTCGAATATCCTGCTATTCACAGCAAAAAAAAAAAAAAAAAGAACACTTTATTACTAGCTTTGCAGTCTCTACCTCAAAAATAAAAACATATCAAAATATTTTATAGTCTTTCACATAATCTATAAAAAAAAGAAAACAAAAAATCCTTTTGTCCTATTTAAATCTTTCTTCAATATGACAATGCTACCTAAATATTTGATTTATATGTTTTAGCTGTGTGTACGGTTAGGCAACCTGGGAATTGTAGATTTTTATAGCAAGTGTGATAAAATGTCAAGCTTTATTGCTAGATCACAAGAGCAATGCAGTCTTTAAAAGACCGACCTTTTGAAAAACACTCAGAAATAACATTCTTCTGTGTCCACCGCAGCTCAGCAATGCAGATAAGCCGCAAGAGAAGAAAAAGACTGAAATAGCAAGTGTCACTCCTCAGATACCTACAGGTCTCAAGAAGCAATCCATTACACCGCTATCACCTATAGGTATGTCATGATTCCTTCCACCTCTGCTTGTGCGCACAATCACTGTGGACATATTGCATTGCTTTTTTTTTTTTCATGAGAACCTTTTTTTTTTTGTAACACCCTAGTGAAATGTTTTTTTTACTCAGGTCTTCAAAAAATGTTTATACTGTGCAATAGATGTTATTCTGCATGTAATGTGTTAGATTTGGCTAGTCCTCTGCTGCCTCCTGGTGTTTTAAGTGGAAATGTGCAAAAGGTTTCTTGAAAAGGAAATGTGCCACCTTACTAGAACAGATATCAAACTTATTAGATAAGGTAGATAGCCTGGAGGCAATCATGTCTGACACTGCATTATTACTTGTTGGTCTCAATTGGTATCTCTGGTTATGTACAAGTATATTAAAAAAAGAATAGCGCACACATGCAAAAGAAATGACTATCAAATATGGAGACAATCCATAAATAAAAATGGGGATTTAGACCCACCATATGGCCATATCGTGCTCAAGCCCACCACTACGTCAATGTACCCCATTATCAGTGGGTCCTACACTATCCATAAAAAAGGGGTGAATCCAGCCTCTCTAACCCTTGGAGACAACACTCCTTGCTGGGAGAGATGTGCTAATGCACTACAAGCGACTCCTCCTATATCTACTTGATAGTGGACACTGATGAAGTACAGGTGTGTGTGGGGGGTGGGGTGCTCAACCGCAGAAGTCTGGTCAGACCGAATACATAATAAACAAGCAAAAAGTTGGGGGAGCAACATAGCTGCACCGGCTTTAGATATACATGTTCAGGGTTTGCTCCCCCAACTTTTTGCTTGGTTATGTACAAGGCATTTGAATCTGCCATGATAAAATACAGTACATCTGGAAAGTATATATAGTGTTTCACTTTACTTTACTACTTTACTACACGTTACAGCCTTATTTCAAAATAGATTAAATTCATTATTTTCCTCAAAATTCTACAAACAATACTCCATACTGAATACGTTTGTTTACGATCTTTGCAAATTAATTAAAAATAAAAAACAATCACATGTACATAAGTCGTCACATCCTTTGCTTAATACTTTGTTGAAGCACCTTTGGCGCCAATTACAGCCTCAAGTCTTTTTGAGTATGATGCTACAAGCCTGGCACACCTATTTTTGGGCAGTTTTTCCCATTCTTCTTTGCAGGACCTCTCAAGCTCCATCAAGTTGGATGGGAAGCGACGGTGTACAGTCATTTTCAGATCTCTCCAGAGATGTTAAATCGTGTTCAAGTCTGGGCTCTGGCTGGGTCATTCAAGGACATTTACAGAGCTGTCGCATAGCCACTCCTTTGTTATCTTGGCGGTGTGCTTAGGGTCCTTACCCTGTTGGAAGATGAAGCTTCACCCCAGTCTGAGGTCCAGAGTGCTCTGGGGCAGGTTTTCATCAAGGATGTCTGTTCATTGCTGCATTCATCATTCCATCAATCCTGACTAGTCTCCCAGTTCCTGCTGCTGAAAAACATCCACACAGCAAGATGCTGCCACCACCACGCTTCACTGTAGGGATGGTAATGGTCAGGTGATGAGCAGTTCCTGGTTTCCTCCAGACATGACGCTTGCCATTCAGGCCAAAGAGTTCAATCTTTGTTTCATCAGATCAGAGAATTTTGTTTCTCATGGTCTGAGAGTCCTTCAGGTGCCTTATGGCAAACTCTGGACGGGCTGCCACGTGCCTTTTACTGAGGAGTGGCTTTCATCTGGCCACTCTACCATACAGGCCTGATTGGTGGAGCGCTGCAGAGATGGTTGTTCTTCTGGAAGGTTCTCCTCTCTTCACAGAGAAACACTGGAGCTGCGTCAGAGTGATCATTGGGTTCTTGGTCACCTCCCTAAGACCCTTCTCCCTCAATCACTCAGTTTGGCTGGGCGGCCTGCTCTAGGAGGAGTCCTGGTGCTTCCAAACTTCTTCTATTCATAGATGATGGAGGCCACTGTGCTCATTGTAAACCTTCAATGCTGCAGAACATTTTTTGTACCCTCTCAGACTTGTGCCTCAATACAATTCTGTCTACAGACAATTCCTTTGCCTTCATGGCTTGGTTTGTGCCCTGACAAGCACTGTTAACTGTGGGACCTTTTATTGACAGGTATGTGCCTTTTCAAATTATGCCCAATCAACTGAATTTACCACAGGTGGACTCCAATCAAGTTGTTGAAACAACTGAAGGATGATCAGTGGAAACAGGATGCACCTGTGCTTTAATTTGGGTGTCAGGGCAAAGGCTGCGAATACTTATGTACATGTGATTTATTTTATTTTTTTTTCATTTTATTATATATTTCAAACAAACTTCTTTCACGTTGTGATTATGGGGTATTGTTTGTAGAATTTTGAGTAAAATAATGAATTTAATCCATTTTGGAATAAGGCTGTAACAAAACAAAATGTGCAAAAAGTGAAGCGCTGTGAATACTTTCCAAATGCACTGTAAGTGCCGGTTCACACTAATATGACTTGTCAGGCGACTTGGTCAGCCTGGCAAGTTGTGCACTGTCGCGGTCCATTGAGTAGTACAGGACCGGTTCTAATAGGAGCGACGCAAGTCGCTCCGACTTAGAAAAAGGGTCCTGAACTACTTCGGGGCAACCTGGAGGCGACTTGCATTGACATTTATTTTATGAAGTCCGTGCAAGTCACGCCAAAGTCGCACTGCACGCGACTTCACAGGTTGCCCCCTAAGTCGGAGCGACGTAGTGTGAACCGGCACTAAATGTTGTGTCCTCCAGTGATCGTTTTGCTATTCATTTTGAAACCACATATTTTGGAATTTAGTGTAGGGCCAAGATTACAGTATTGCCTCTTTATGCCTCAAGTCAAACAGCTTTGAAATGCATCTTTGTAAACTGTTTAAGTGTATATAAGCCCAAGAAAAAAATTTAATTAATTGCAGCTTGAGTTTTTTCATGATTCTTTCCTGTACTTTCACCTGGTGGTTCTGACAGTAAATCTTTTCTTGTCTGTGACAACACTTACACACATTTTTGTGTATGTAAAGCAGGAGCATTGTCACCCTTGGCCGCTCTTCGGATTCAGAAAAAGAAGTAAATAGGAACATGCTCATCCAAAACTGTCATCCTCTGTTAATCTTTGCAGTCTTGCATCTTCAAAGAGCTGAGACCATGAAACAAACAAAAATCAAGGTGCACTTGATTGTGTAGAACGAAATGTATTAGGCCAATTAAAAAAGGTGTTATTGCACATACTTAACCCACTTGGATAACACGTGTGTCTTAAATGAACCTGTTGCAGTTTGGATGTAAATGAAGAACCCTACCCTCTTCTAGACAGCCTGAGGGGAGTAATAAAAACTGGAATTAAAATCTGTACTATAGATCAAGTGTGAAAATTTTGGGTGTACAAACGACTCCTACTTAGAAAACGGAGGGAGACAACAGCAAGTGAGAGAAAATCTTCCCCTAGGAAGGGAAATTTACTCCTGTAAGAGTTCTCATGGGAAAAAGGTGTCTCCACTGAAGCTTTATCAATATTACTTGTTTCCACAACAACCCAAAATTTTCAAAATCCAGTTGTCACAGGGACAGAAAGTGAGGTAAAATCTTCTGAACAGGGGTACAGACAGCAAAACAAATGGTACAGAGGTGTTAACCCTTCACTATGCTATCCATAAAACGTAATAAAACATTATTTTGGCTGGAGCTACACTTACAAAATGTATCTGTTACGACTTACAAACAAATTCAACTTAAGAACAAACCTACAGACCCTAGCTTGTTCGTAAACCGGGGCCCGCCTGTATTTGGAATGCTTCCTTCTGCTCTTGACTTGCTTTGGGGTCTATGTCTGTTCCTCAGAACCTTATTATTGGAGGACGTGGTGCATGAGCATTCTTCCGACATTATTCCAGAATTTGAGGGCACTATCTCAGTCCTTATTGTCAGTCTGCATGTGCCAAGATTTGCAACTGCCTGTGTCATGTACTCCTAAAGTAACTAGCCTGGGTTCCCTAAAGAACCCTCAACCCTTTAAGGCTTTTACAGTGCATTTCCTATTGCATCATATCCTGTATGGTGATTGGTCTAACCCAAAAAGTTATTTTCTCATAGTAAGCGTTTTTCCCAAAAATACCCTATGGAGATGTTCCTGAAGAAGTGGCCTGTCCTCCATTGTGGATCTAGTCATTTCCTGTATTAAGATTGTTGCTGTTGAGGAATTCCTGTATTTTAAGACCAGATGGATAAAGGATTAGAAGGCTTCTACTCCCGCATAGGTCTTTCCCTGCAATCTTCCATCACAACTATATCCACCTGTCAGGGATTTCCTGTATGTTCCAGGGCTATGTCCTAGGGTCCTGGTTCTATCCTGACAGATCCAGCAACTGGAGCTCATACCACCTCCTCTAATTGTGTGGACGGAGACGCATTAATGGATAATTTATGTTTAAATATCCAAAATGGTGCTCCTTTTGGTACATTTGGGAACCTTTTGATGGACAAGTGCCTCTTTGGAGAATCAATGGACACCTCCATTATGGAAGTCACTGGGGAAAAAGCGTACTCTTTTGTCCCTAAAAAGAAGGCAAAGTCTTCATCTGGAAAACCTTCAGCTCCTGAGGCAAAAGAGAGTTCCTTTTATTTCCGTCAGGCCTCCAGGTCCAAAGCAAAGCCCGGAATTCAGTTCAGCTGTAAATCCTGGACCTCCAAGTCTGCAAGCAAGTTCTCCTCTCGAGGAGGTGCCCTCATTTGCCAGAGTGGGAGGCAGTGGCGGCCCGTCCATTTGGGGCGCCACCCCCCCATCCATGCGTCCGGCCCCCTAATCTATATGCAGGGCGCCGGACGCATGGATTTGGATTCCAATAGGGGATTTTTTTTTTTTTTTTAAGCACGTGATTAGAGCCAGAGGCTCTAATCACAAAGGGTGGGCTTGGGGCGCAGAGCACTGCGCCATGAGACAACCCAATTGTATGGCAATAGCGAATAAATATTTGCTATTGTCACACTGACTCTCATCCCATCCAATCAGGAAGAGGGTTGTGAGACCCCTTTCCCGATTGGCCAAAAGGAGAAGTGATCTTACTGGCCAGTGGCCAGGAAGAGGCAGAAGACACATGGCTGGAGGAGAAGCTTAACAACCATCCAGCACTCCCTGGCTTGGACAGGAGGTAAGGAGGCAGGCCGTTGTGGCGGGGGGGTGGGGGGGGGAGAGAATGTGTTGCCTGCTGACTGACCGTCCATCGGGCGGGTGCATTGGTTTGGGGGGAATTACCGAACACCAGCCGCCACTGGTGGGAGGATATCTGTTTTCAAAGCCATCTAGCCCTAGGGCATTTAAGATGTTTGGGGCTAAAACTAACCTTTCCGCATCTCTCTCCACTCTATTTCATATTGTCAAACTTGACAAGATCCCCACACAGATTGGCGAACCTCCATGCTACTTTAGGTTGTTCTAGCGATACACTGTTTTCATGAAGAGCACATGCAGCGGCGGTTGAAAGATGAACATTTGACATGAAAAGGCTGCATTTGACCTGCTTTGCCTGCCGTTCAAATACACCTTATTAGGACATGCTGTGTGCTGTGTACAGAAAACTAGCAAGTCAAATGCAGCCTCTGAACTGTGTACTGCTCAAAGTCAATGGGATGTTGCTGACCTGCATTTGACATGCATTTCAAACATCACCTATCTACATGAGCCGCAACATCTCTAAAATTCGCCCCTTTTTAACAACTGAAACCACCAAGCTACTCATTCATTCCCTTGTTATTTCTTGCCTCGACTATTGCAACTCCCTTCTCATAGGCCTACCTTTTCATAGGCTATCCCCTCTTCAGTCTATCATGAACGCTGCTGCCAGGCTTATCCACCTTACCAACCGCTCAGCGTCTGCCTCCCCTCTCTGCCAATCCCTGCACTGGCTACCGATTGCCCAGCAAATTAAATTCAAAATGCTAACCACAACATACAAAGCCATTCACAACTCTGCCCCCAGCTACATCACCAAACTTGTCTCCAAATATCACCCAAACCGTCCTCTCCGCTCCTCTCAAGACCTCTTACTCTCAAGCTCCCTTGTCTCATCCTCTCATGCTCGTCTCCAGGATTTCTCCAGGGCCTCTCCCATCCTCTGGAACGCTCTACCTCAACCTGTATGGCTATCTCCTACTCTAGTTGCTTTCAGGCGATCCCTGAAAACTCATCATTTCAGGGAAGCCTATCACACCGCCAACTAATCTGCCGTCAGCTCATTCCCTACTCTTACAACCTCTTGTAACACCTGCCCCACCCCATTAGATTGTAAGCTCTTCTGAGCAGGGCCCTCTTAATCCTCTTGTATTTTATTGTATTGTAAATGTACTGTCTCCCTCTAATATTGTAAAGCGCTGCGTAAACTGCTGGCGCTATAGAAATCCATAATAATAATGAGCCTTTAAACTGCAAGACTTTTGTCATTGTGTTCAGCCAATCTTGTGATCCAGATACTGCAAAGCCACAATGGCATCGCTGCTTTTCATGAACCCTAAAGTTTATGGAGGCACCTTCTTGCTCATTGGACTATTACAATGCAGTGGTCCTTTGTTCACTCCATCTCCTATAAGCTCCCTATCACCATGCCTGTAGCTCCCAGTGCCTAATTAAATGTTAGGTCCATAGTATTGTGGTGGCAGAGTGGATAACAGTACACAACATCCTACAGTCCCTTTTCTGCTCTGCAGGAGATTGTAGGATGAGTTATGATCTATTTTAAGGCAAATGTATAAGCAGTATTTTAGTCAATATATTTACCAGATTAAAGTGTGTGTGTGTTTTATACTTGCCTCCTAAAATTTATTGTATATGAGTGATCTATACACTAGAAACTGTGCGCCCATTTCCAGAATGGGTAATTTGGAATGGTGGCATTACATTGGCTCGGATTTAGATTTTCAAGTTATTGGCATAGTGGCTAAAGTGAAGTAGAAGTAACCACCCATTTTCCAATTTGGTTTTGCAACTTACTGTGTTTTGATAGGACCGTACAGAGATGGAAGGGATATGGGCTCACACAAGAGCCAGAATTCCTATAAACGTTGCATGGGATTGGACAAAATTTGAGTGCAAAGATGGTCACATTACGTTATAAATATTAGTCTCATTGTACAATCTGTTTGTATTTAAATACAACTAAAATGTAGGAAGGTGTGCCAAACTTAATAAAAGTTTAGGAAGGCCCTCCCAGTTGTTGGTGTATCTAAAGGAGATTGCACAGTCATATTGTAAAATGTGGGGCCATCCATGTGCTGGCCATATGTTCAAAAGTAAGTGAACATAAAAGTAATTGTTTAAAAAGACAAAGAATAATTTTGTTGAATAAGATTAGATTTTTACCCATGACTAATTGATCAAGATCAGGGCCGGAGTGGGACTCATTTTCAGCCCTGGAGTTTCATGCCTTAGACCGGCCCACTTTAGTTCATGACGGACTGTATTAAAATAATGTAATTAAAACCTCAGAATATAAGTTTGCAATGGCGCACTGTTCTCTACAGCCTTGTAATTCATTGTATTTTTCAAAAAATATCATAATTTCCAATTCAGTGTTCTCAAAACGCAGGGGGTCCTTGCTTGCCCGAATCTGTCTGGGGAGTGGTCCTTGCACACAGAGGAGGAGGATAGCAAATTCACACTGACACTAAGCATGAATAAACTGATTGCTGAGACAAGCACAGCATCTGATAAATAAACATACTGAAGCTACGGACTATTTAACAGGCAGCACAAATCAAAAGAAGCACCTTATATCTGTCTGGGCACCTTAAGTTTAATTGCACTATTTTCACCTCAACTCACTTACTCGCCTCACCCTAGCAATGCCGTCACCGTGACTTGCTCCGCCTCCGCCCGCGTGAACATGTCAGGCCAGGGAGCGCAAAGGGCAGGGAGGGGAGGCTCAGGATGAGAGGAGGAGCAGGTGAGGGGAGAAGTCCTTCACCAGTTCTCCTTCACGTCATCACACTATGCGGTGCAGCGGCATTGCGATGCCGGCCTGCACGCATAGATAAAGAGAAGCGGATCGGGAGCTTGGGCTCCTGCCTCAGGCAGAGTGGTGTCACCCTCTCCCCGGTGGACACCCTGGTGCGGTCCGCCCCGCACCCCCCTTGTGACGTTCCTGGCCATGACAACGGCCCTTGCGGCCAAAAAAACCGACCAGCCCACCGGGAATTCTCCCTGTGCCCCCGATTAGCCAATCTGGGCCTGATAAAGATTGATAAACTGCTCAGCACAATTGGTTTCAGAAAGACACTAATTCTTCCATTTAAACAGTTTGCAAACAGTAATTTTGATGCTTGTATCACTAGCATTAGAATGGACATATACCTTTCGGTAAGATTTTGTGCAATTTTAAGTCTTTTTTTTTTTTTTTTATGGTTCACCCAAACCTTGGTAGACTGTGCGAATGCAGAATTTCAGTGCTTCCATATCCTAAACCAAAAGCAAGGTCTGCCTATTAACAGTAAAATCAAAAAGCAACCGGGGATCCTTTTATCATTTACTGTGGAGCTGCCCGGAACTTCAGGGCTATTGGGCGCAGGTTGTCAAATTTCTACACGACACTATGGGCTCCCCGCTCTCACTGTTCCCCAAGCCATTCCTACTGGGGATATTCCCAGACACTAGTATGGATAAATTTACTACCATGTTCTTACATGAGACCTTGTTCCTGGCTAGGAAAGTGATAGCACGACAGTGGATGCGAGACAGACCCCCCACTTTCCGTGACAGGATTCGGGAGGTCAACAATACGTTGCCCTATAAAAAGTTGATCTATGCTCTTCGCGGATGTCCTGCCAAATTCAATAAGATCTGGGACAGATGGCTGCAGGCTTCAGAGATGTGCTCTTGAGTCCAAGTTTACCTCCCCGATTAATATGCTGCTTTGTCTTTCTATGCTATATTTGCCCCCGGGCATTACCTATACTGCAACGATGCACCTTCTGTCTGTTTAGTGACCATAATGCATATACCGTTTTGTATTTTCACTACCTTTGAACCCATATGACTTGTTATATTCTCATGGCTACTTGTTTATCTGTTTGTTCCTTTGTAATTTCTTCTTCTTATCAATAAAGAACCGGTTTGATTAAAAAAAAAAAAAAATCAAAAAGCAAACCTGGTGGGGAAACATTTTTAGTAACCGCATATACTTACCTTATCTCACCCTACCCTGCCTGCTGTACTGCAGTTGTCTACGTCGCCATCCTTCCAGCAAGATTCCAGGGAATGCTGAATACCCCAAATTTAGCCAGAAGGTGATTCTGCACAGTGCATGAATATCATCTTGTGAGATTGGGCATTCCTACATACTTCATTGGATTTAGATTTTCATTTTATTGTCTTAGCTTAGCAACTGTGTTGAGGTTCAGAGCAACTTAGTATAAAGCACCACACAAGAGTCAATAGATTTATAACATTTGGGTATTTTCTTTTTTTTAAACATTTGCAAATATAAAGTACTTTTTAGTGTCTTACCCTGTGATAATAAATTCACTACATAATTAAATAAAAATGTGCTCTGTAAAGATCCTTATATTGTTTTACCACGAAATTATATCAAATAAAACCTATCACACTATTGCATATATGAAATACTAGTATTGTGCACTCTCAAAGAATTATAAACCACAGTTTTAGTGGTTATTTACTAAAACTGTGTAAAATCTGGTGCAATACTGCAAATAATCCAATCAGCTTCCAGGGTTTATTGACAAAGTTTAACTGAACAAGCTGAAGCTAGAAGCTGGATGACTACCATGCACTGCTGCACCCGATTCTGAGTGCAGCAGTTTTAGTAAATCTACAATGAAAGAAGGTCTCCTGCACATAAGTATGGTAGCCTGGTACAGGTGTAAAAGAAGACACCTTGTCGCTGGGGAATGCTTCAAGCCTTGCTGCCCTAAAGGACTGGGGATGTTCTGAAGCCACTACATAGAACAAACGAGGGCGCACCAGCCTAGTGCATTATCCCATAGCATTTATTTGAGATCAACAAGAATAATACTCACAAACGTGAATTAAAATCTCTCATCAAGTGAGTGTTTTTGGCTCTGGTGAAGAAGGTTTTACCTCCAAAAAAACCTTTTAATAATAAACATATATTGATTTTGTATACCTTTTTTCATTCTGGAGTTCCTAAAAGTCCTAAATATTGCTTTGAGTTTGAACATTAGAATTTGAGATGTTGGCATCCCCTCATACAGTGCCTTAAAAAAGTATTCCTACCCCTTGAAATTTTCCACATTTTGTCATGTTACAACCAAAAACGTAAATGCATTTTATTGGGATTTTTTGTGATAGACCAACACAAAGTGGCACATGATTGTAAAGTGGAAGGAAAATTGATAAATGGTTTTCATATTTTTTACAAATATCTGAAAAGTGTGTCGTGCATTTGTATTCCGCCCCCTTTACTCTGATAATTCCCCTAATTAAAATCTAGTATAACCAATTGCCTTCAGAAGTCATTTCATTAGTAAATGGGGTCCACCTGTGTGTAATTTCATCTCCGTATAAATAAAGCTGTTCTGTGAAGCCCTCAAGGAACACACCAGACAGGTCCGGGATAAAGTTGTGGAGAAGCTTAAAGCAGGGTTAGGTAATAAAATAAAATATCCCAAGCTTTGAACATCTCCCGGAGCAGTGTTCAATCCATCATCTGAAAATGGAAAGAGTATGACTCAACTGCAAACCTACCAAGACATGGCTGTCCACCTAAACTGACAGGCCGGGTAAGGAGAGCATCAGAGAAGCAGCCAAGAGGCCCATGGTAACTCTGGGGGAGTTGCAGAGATACACAGCTCAGGTGGGAGAATCTGTCCACAGGACAACTATTCGTTGTGCACTCAACAAATCTGGCCTTTATGAAAGAGTGGCAAGAAGAAAGCCATTGTTGAAAGCCAAAAGAAGTCCCTTTTTCAGTTTGCGAGAAGCCATGTGGGGGACGCCGCAAACGTGGAAGAAGGTGCTCTGGTGAGATGAGACCAAATTTGAACTTTCTCTTTGTTCGTCAACGGACACAGCGCGCCATAAATCATAACTATTGGGTTATATTACCTCCTCCAGGGATAGGACTGGGAAGAACAAAAAACACCTGGCTACGCCCATATGGGCCATCCTCCGCTTGGTATATAACCCCCTCTCTTCTCTAGGTAATCAGTTTTAATCTGTCTAGTCAGGAGTAAGGACCTAGGCTTCCGGCTGGGATCTCTGGTCCTAGTAGTTTTTCTCTCCCTTCAAACATCTTTTTTTGTTTTTTTTTTCTCTCGGGAGATCTACAATCAACTGCTAAGCTGGGCGACATGCTGGATAATCTATATCCAGTGGTCCCCCCAGCCCAGCCAGCGAGCGGGTGCAGACTGCAGCTACGCTCTAGGTCGATCGCGGCATAGCCTCACGGACAGAGGCTGGCCCTCGTGAGTTAAACGTCTCGCAGGGTCGCATACGACCGGGCTTGAGGCTGAGTTACAGCGGTCCCTTGACCGACAGCTCCCCTACTTCGTTTGCAAGAATTCTTTTTGGAGCGTTACCCGCACCATGGAAGAGTAAGTACAGTCCCCCCTCTCCCTTTTAATGTTTTTTTTGGGGTTGACGCGGGTAACCTCTAGTGATAGTTGGACCTGCCTGCAGGTTCCGTCCTCTCATCCTTAAAAATTCCTCAGTGAGCCAGGCTTCCCCCCCACTCCCTTTCCCCCCCCTGTCTGGACCTGCCGTCTGGTGGGGGTCTCAGGGCAGAGGATGCAGCGGAGACCCCTGGGGTCTCCTCCACTATCCCTACTCTGTAAGGGTCCTGGGATAGTGTGTCCTGCCCTGGTAGTCTGGAGGGGTCCCAGTGTAGGAGACCCCTAGGTACACGACCTACTGTTTGCAGTGTGGGTATATCACAGGGGCCATTTTCTCTTAGTCCAGGAGACACTGGAAATGACCGAAGCCTTGGGGGTCCCTGTTATCTCTCTCTCTGCTGATAGGTACCCTGAGCCTTGGGGGGATCCTTTAGTGGTGTCAAAAGATAATTTTTGTACTGCAAGGTCTTCCTTTCCTTATGGAGCCTCAGGGTCACATGTCCCCCACTGACCCCCTCATGAAGGTGGCAGGTCCCTCGGAACAACCCGGCTACCCATGGCTGCACTGACGGTGGTCCTGCAGTCCTTAGTGTCCCGGGTGGAAGTGGTGTGTGGGCAAAGGCCCAGGAGGAAGCGTCCCCCCACCTTTCTCTTCTCCGTCTGTATCATCTGATTCTGAGCCTGATGCTGCCATGGACGCGGCCCATCCAGGGGGGCTTAATATCACACGACCAGATCCATGCGATAATGAGGATGATTTCTCCATGGTCGCAGCAGCGGATTAAAAAGTAGATGCACTTATCTCTGCAGTGCGTGAAACTTTAAAAAATGGAGTCCTACATGCAGCTCCTTTAGCAGGTTCAGATCCACAGGAGAATACTAAGGTTCGTGGCGAAATCACGGGTTCCTCTGGCAGACACCGCAGACGTCCAAGGGCCACGGTAAGGCCAGTATCATCCTCTGCTTAGGCTTCTTCCGCAATTCCTGGGCGAGGATCCTCCAATCAGTCTGGTGGCAATAAACGTGCCTTGAGGGCTTCCTATCAGAGAAAACCAGTTTTCCCAAAGGCTGATCTACCATCCTGCTCTACAGTCGCTGGTTTTAATGGCTTAGCTATTGAAAGCCAGGTACTGAAGAATAGAGGTCTGTCTGGATCAGTGATCCCTACTATGTTGAAGGCGAGGAAGTCCTCTTCCAGCAAGATATACCATTGTACGTGGAAAGTGTACAATTATTGGTGTGAGACAATTGCCGCTCATTCTCGATCCTTTTCTGTGACTCGGATCTTAACCTTTCTTCAACAGAGCATTGATCAGAAGTTGGCCCTGAGTACCATCAAGGGCCAGGTGTCTGCCCTGGCAATCTTCTTTCTGTAAACCCTAGCCATGCACTCTTTAGTTCTTACCTTCATTCAGGGTGTTCGACATATGGCTGCACCTATACAGTCTCTCTTGCCGCCTTGGGATTTCAATTTAGTACTTTCAGTTCTCCAGAAACCGCCATTTGAGAATATATTCGGGAGATTTCCTTGCCTACCTTAAGGTGACATTTTTGGTGGCTATTACCTCAGCCCGCAGGGTATCGGAATTATCCGGTTGCAGTTCCTATTTAGTGGTCCATAGGAATAAAGTGGTTCTTTGTCCCTGTCCATCATTCCTGTAGAAAATTGTCTCTGACTTCTAATTGAATGAGGACATTGTGCTGCCTTCTTTGTATCCCAAGGAATTTGCTTTGCATACCTTGGATGTGGTTCGTGCAAATCGGGTGTGTCTAGCAGCTACGGAGTCCTTTCGGAGGTCAGACGCTCTCTTTTTCTGGTTATGGACGGACCAAGAAAAGGGCTGGCCGCTTCTTCGTCTACCATCTCCAGATGGCACATACAGATGGTGACTCAGGACAATTCCATTACAGGTCAGGTTCCCCCTTTCCCTGTCACAGCACATTCTACTCAAGCGCTGAGTGCTTCTTGGGCCTTCCTTTATCAGGCATCAATATTGCAAGTTTGCAAGGAAGCCACTTGGTTGTCGGTGCATACCTTCACAAAATTCTATAAGGTAGATACTGTACTTTGGCATCTGCAGGTGCTTCTTTTGGCCGCAAAGTTTTGCAGGCTGTTGTTTAGGAGGGCTATTCCCTCTTAAAGTGGGGTTTTTCTTTAAACTTTTATTTTTCAGACAGGGGGTCCTGTGACCCCCGATTAAGGCTCCTTTGTCCTGGTTAAGGGCTCTTATGTTTAGCCTTGGGTTATTTTCCCCAACCCTTATTTTTCTTTTGGTACTGCTTTTAGACATCCCAGTAGTTTTGATTTATTTAGCGCTGTGTCCGTTGATTAACGAAAGGAGAAAATGGGATTTTTGTACTTACCATAAAATTGATTTCTCGGAGTTCATCGACGGACACAGCACCCACCCCTCTATGGAGTTCTGATACTTCTAATACTGCTAATACTACTTGCTACTAAGCTGATTACCTAGAGCAGAGAGGGAGCTATATACCAATCTGATGATGGCCCATGGGCGTAGCCAGGTGTTTTTTGTTCTGCCTAGTCCTACTTCTGGAGGAGGCAATAAAACCCAGTGTATGGGAATAGAAAAAACACTTGCGCCAATGTGTGGTTAAAGAAGGAGGAGGGTAGCTGCTGTGAAAAACCTTGTTAGGTAACAGATATGGAAATAATTTGTAATAAAAATATTACTTCAACAGCGCATACCTAATGTCAAGGGGAATGGGAAATTCCCGTGTTAAGTGGTGCGTGAATGTGAAAATATATTAATGGTGACGCTTTCTAGGGGTTTTGTTGCCAATAGCCCTGAGAGGTAGATATTTATTACAGCCTGTGCTGTGGTATAGGGGATTTTTAATGCCACCTATATGCTACCTGTTTGTTATTTATTATGTACATATAATGTGCATGTGCTCTGTAAAATTTTAACTTAAACGTGCACCCAATAAAAACGTATGTGCATAAAGTGCTTCAGCTGTGCTGGTTACAATTATTACAAATAAATTGTCATGTACATTTCATAAATAAATATAAACTGTGCACACATTAAAATCACTTATATGTGCTATAACTGATGTGAGAGTATACTTTCATAAATAAGAAAAAAATCTTATGAATATGCTGGTAGGTTAAGAAAAGTGCTCAGTGACAAGAAAAGTTGTCCATGTATTCCAAGGAAATGATATTGGTCTGAAACTGTAGTTCAAACTTCAGTATTAATTGTGGAGTTCAAAACCAAAAAGTGCTTAAGTGATAACACCCTCTGTGCTCCTGTGTGTGAGGTAGGCAATTCAAACTCACCAGATGTTGTTGACCCCCAGTACCGTACGGCAAGTGGGTCAAATGGGCTTTTGTGGTGAGTATCCAGCAGGGTCCCAGCCGTCCGTGCTCAGGTGGTCCTGGATCCTGTTGGTGGTTATGAAAAAATCCCACTCCTCATGGTGTAGTATTTAAAAAAAATGATTTTATTTAGGTATAAAAAATTCCATAGAAGTTCCAAATATACTTAAAAAAGCGTTGGTGGTACAGTATAGCAATTACCGGTGGACTACCACAAAAAGCCTTGGTGTTAGGAAGCCCGGCGGGACGCCTGTGACGGTTCGCCCGCTCTCTGCACGGAGCTTCTGGGTGTACCTCGGCTTGCGTTCCACGTACCACAGCGAAAGAAGACGTCACACTTTGACGAAACGCGTCAAGCTGAACCGCAAGTAGCCTCGTTTTCGCTGTGGTACGTGGAACGCAAGCCGAGGTACACCCGGAAGCTCCGTGCAGAGAGCGGGCGAACCATCACAGGCGTCCCGCCGGGCTTCCTAACACCAAGGCTTTTTGTGGTAATCCACCGGTAATTGCTATACTGTACCACCAACGCTTTTTTAAGTATATTTGGAACTTTTATGGAATTTTTTATACCTAAATAAAATACATTTTTTAAAATACTACACCATGAGGAGTGCGATTTTTTTTCATAACCACCAACAGGATCCAGGACCACCCGAGCACGGACGGCTGGGACCCCGCTGGATACTCACCACAAAAGCCCATTTGACCCACTTGCCGTACGGTACTGGGGGTCAACAACATCTGGTGAGTTTGAATTGCCTACCTCACACACAGGAGCACAGAGGGTGTTATCACTTAAGCACTTTTTGGTTTTGAACTCCATAATTAATACTGAAGTTTGAACTATTCATTCGGACCAATATCATTTCCTTGGAATACATGGACAACTTTTCTTGGCACTGAGCACTTTTCTTAACCCACCAGCATAGCATATTCATAAGATTTTTTTCTTATTTATGAAAGTATACTCTCACATCAGTTATAGCACATATAAGTGATTTTAATGTGTGCACAGTTTATATTTATTTATGAAATGTACATAACAATTTATTTGTTATAATTGTAACCAGCACAGCTGAAGCACTTTATGCACATACGTTTTTATTGGGTGCACGTTTAAGTTAAAATTTTACAGAGCACATGTACATAATAAATAACAAACAGGTAGCATATAGGTGGCATTAAAAATCCCCTATACCACAGCACAGGCTGTAATAAATATCTACCTCTCAGGGCTATTGGCAACAAAACCCCTAGAAAGCGTCACCATTAATATATTTTCACATTCACGCACCACTTAACACGGGAATTTCCCATTCCCCTTGACATTAGGTATGCGCTGTTGAAGTAATATTTTTATTACAAATGATTTCCACACAATAAAACCCAGTATTTATAATTTATGGAACGCTGTGTCCGTCAATGAACTCAGAGAAATGGATTTTCCGTTTTAAGTACAAAAATCTATTTTTTTGGCCCAAAAGCAAAACACTATATGTGGCGGAAAACTAACACTGTTCATCACCCTAAACACACCATCCCACTGTGAAACATGGCGGTGGCAGCATTGTGGGGATGCTTTTCTCCAGCAGGAACAGGGAAGCTGGTCAGAATTGATGGGAAAATGGATGGAGCCAAATACAGAGAACCCTTAGAAAACCTGTTAGTCTGCAGAACACTTAAGACTTGGGAGGAGGTTAATCTTCCAGCAGGACAACAACCCTAAACATACAGCCAGAGCTACAATGGAATGGATTAGATCCAAGCATGTTCATGTGTTAGAATGGCCCAGTCAAAGTCCAGACCTAAATCCAATTGACAATCTGTGGCAAAACTTGAAATTTGCTATTCATAGACGTTCTCCATTCAGTCTGACAGAGCTTGAGCTATTTTGCAAAGAAGATTGGGCAAAAATGTTACTCTCTAGATGTGCAAAGCTGGCAGAGAAATACCCAAAAAGACTTGCAGCTGTAATTGCAGGGAAAGGTAGTTCTACAAACTCTTGACTTAGGGGGTCTGAATACAAATGCATGCCATACTTTTCAGATATTTAGTGCCGGTTCACACATATGCGATGCAGGAACCCTGCGAATCCACTGCCGGTTCATCGCACTCGACTCGCAGGCAGTTCACACTGCCATATGGGAATCCCTGGGGGTGTCAATACAAAGTTAACGACACCGCCAGATCATTTCGCATATCGCAGTGCGAACTGTCAATTCGGATATGAATCGGATTGCATAGATGTGAACACCCATGCGATCCGATGATTCTGGTGCAGACCTAAAAAAGGGTCTTGTGCGACTTCCATCCGAATTCGATGCAAATGCAGCCATACAATCTGTATGGCTGAATTTGAAATGCACATACATCGCATGTGATTTGCATAGCAGTGGGGTGCAAATCACATGCGATTTCTGACATCGCATATGTTTGAACCGGCACTTATTTGCAAAAAATGTTGAAAACCATTTTTCTTCCACTTCACAATTATGTGCTGGTCTATCACATAAAATCTCAATAAAATACATTTAAATTTTTGGTTGTAACATGACAAAATGTGGAAAATGTCAAGGGGTATGAATACTTTTCCAAGGTACTGTATATAAAGTCACTCCTATTGATAAGAATATATCAGCCTTTACTGAAAACACCTTATAACAATCCTTGGTGGGAGAAGTCTACATACTTTTGGTCATATAGTATTTGTGATTGCTATTTGTCCACAGAGTTTTAGCTATAAAGTATATATACTGTTTTGGCCATATAGTATATGCGTTTTTATGGTCCTTCATCTTGTATTGGCTATATACTGTATATGAAATTTTGGCCCGATAGCTATTCAGTGCATTTTTTTTTTTTTACATTCTGCTTCTACGATATTTTAAGAGTTTGGGCTATATGTTCTGACTGTTTTCTATAGTGAATGTTTATTCATGCATTTTTATCCTCTTTCTTCTATAGCTCACCGGGATGACCTCATAGCTAGTGTACTTACAGGTAATTGCATATTTTATTTTTATTTTTTTTGTATTTAATAATATTTATATATTTTTTTATGTATTTGTGGGATTTGTGTGCACATGCTGTGTCTTCCACGGAGTAAAATAACAATTTCATAAAAAAAAAATAATAATTTCATAGCGATTGACATGTCACAATTTTTATTTTGCCTGGAAAGAAACAGTCTGTATTTCAATCCTTTATCAGCATAGCAGAGTTATAATATTAAAGAGGAAAGAGTTAAAATTGCACTTCATGGATGGGGCTGTTCACTGATTTTACAGCACACAGCTCATTAACCTCTAAGAGAACATTTTCAGCCCTCAGCTCGTTAATTTCTAAGGGAGAACAGAGTTTGAAGTATCAAACTTCAGTTCCATAATAAATCAAAATTTCGACTCCAAAGAACTCATGAGTTTACATGATAGTAGTAAGTCCTTTCTAAAGCAGCAGTTTATTAATTTAAAGGGAAAAGCTGTATGAAATGAATACTTTCTTTCCAGTTATTCACAGGCATTCTTTTGTTAAGCCCTTTTCACATGGCGTGGCGTCTGCTCAGACCAGCATGGGATCTGTGATTGGAACGGACCTGGGTGGTAGGCAGGTGTAAATGGATACAAGTCTGTTTACACCTGCTTGTCCATAGGGCTGCATGGATCTTCCGATCAGGTCCGCCTGAAAATGGACCTGATCGGAATGGCTGTGTGAAAGGGGCCTTAAGTGATTTTGCAGCCCTCAGCTTATTAACTTCTATGGGAGTGCATAAAGTTTTTAAAGCCTCAGTCTTTATCTGATATAATCTCTGCTAAGATAAGCTCTTAGAAATGGTGCTGCCCATTGATGCTTGTTCAACAATTTATTTTATGCTGTTAAATAGCACTTACATATCTTAATCGCACAGTACAGGACACAAGCAAAGAGCTCAGAGACCCTAGGCTATAGGTCCCCACCTTCAGGTGATTAAACACTGGCAAAGCTTTCGAAGACACTCCCCTCTGGGTGCCTCTTTAATAACCCCCAACCCCTAACAGTACCTGTGAGTCCTCAGTTTTATGCAAATGTCCAAAGGTGAAGGATCTCGTCTCCCTTTGCAGAGAAGTCATTCTTAGCTTAACATGTTTATTTTATTTTTGTATTCTTCCATCAACTTTTCAGCTATATCCTCCACTGTCTTATACTACAAAAGAAGCTTTGCTCCAGGATTGGCGCAACCTTGGTAAAACCTTGGAGCCTTACCCTGAGTCCCAGCCCTTACACTGTTTGAATGGCATGTTGCTTTAGGCACTGAATCCTGCACGGGCAGTCACCTTGGCTCCTTGTGCAGTGTGAGTAGTCAGCCGCAGGGTGCAATAGAGGTCCAGGGCCATGGTTCATCCTTATAAAACCCAGACCCTGAAGACCTGAGGCAATGCAAAACTTCAGGTTGCACACTTTACTGCTTATTCCTCCTAGAGCCCTTATAAGTTACTCAGGCTCTTTCTCCCAACCTTTTGCTATGATGACTTCGCTATGGGACAGTTTATACCCAGGTTGCTGCATACTACTTCCGGACACACTTACCCTTATATTCCGCACCCTACTCACAGGGGAACCTTGTGAGTACCTCACAGGGGAATACCCTCACCTATAGCTACAGTGGAGACCAGGTAAAAGAAAGCCACTGCAAAAATTCATGTTTGCACAAGACTTTCAATGCTTTCGTTGCACTGGAGCAGGAACCTATTTTTACACTGCTCTGCATTCAATTCTAGTTCTATTTCTGGTACACAACAACCAGCCTACCTAAGAAATGCAACATTTTCTGCATCTGCCTCAATTCCTAGGACGTTCTAAAAGCCATTTTACATTTTACAGTCCAGTCATCTTAGTCCAGGGCTACAAAACACCACACCTTCTTCAGCTCCATGGTTTCTAGCGGTTTTGAGTCGAATTGTGCGGCTGTCTCAGAAGGGAATGATGCAGATATATAGGCAGTAGATTTTTCTCCCCCCATACTGTTAATATTGCTGCTGTGCCTAAAAACCTTGACATTGAAGAACTTTTTTCACCTAGCCCTTTTGGTTACAAAGAGACCTGCAAAATCTATAAAGACATTCTCCTGTCACGAACAAATAGAATGGGCAATCTATGATGATTGGATTACTCCAGTAGAGATTTTTACTGCAAAAATCTTTTCCAAACTTTAGTGGACAAAAGGTTTACTAAAAAATGGTCTGTTTTTGTAGCCGATCCTACCGTCTCAGTCTTAAACATCGCACTGTGCCAATTAAAGATGTTCCTTTTAATTTAAAGATTCTGCAATAGAACATGTGAGATGCTCTTAAAGGTTGTCTTTATTCTTGCAGGCCCATCCCTGCATCCAGTTCTCTGTAATTTCAGTATGTCAAACTGCAGAAACCTGGACTAGCACAACCAACAACCAACATGTTCCTGTTTTCAAGGAACTGTGCTTTAGGAGGGCACTTACAGCAGTTACTCTCTGGTCTGTTTTTTTTTGTGTGAATGCCCTAGAATGTTTAATGGGTCAAAATTCTGGAACAGCTCTAATCCCCATTCACATGCGCAGAATCTTATGGCTGAAAGCCTGGACAGCTGAAGCTGCTTGTTAAAAGTGCCTCACACATGCTCCTTCATGGCAGACTTCTTTTTGGGGAGGCATGTGACCAGTTCATAATACCAAAAAAGAGTTTAAAACACTAGCCCCTTGCCGCATTCTGCTCTCAAATCAACCAAAAACTGCCCAAGGACAAACACATTTGAAGAATGCCCTGAACCATCTCTCGTCTCAGTCTGAAAGGCTTCTATTTATACCTGGTAACAGAACCAAAGCCCAATACGGAGCCTTCAACAAAATACCTCCAAATTCTAGAATTCCTCATGGAACCCTGTGAAACAAGAGGAATACCGACATCTGTAGACATCCAAGATGCTAGAGAATGACGGTTATTCTCATTGCACCAGAATGGCCCCAAAGAACCTGGTACACAGACATACTTGGACTTCTAAGAGATGACTCCTGGCCTCTTCCCAACAGTCTAGACTTTTTGTCTCAGGGCCCTCTGTTCCATTCTGCTTCACAGTTTCTGGCTTAAATGGAATATCTATTGAAGGTCACGTGATCTCTGAATCTGTCATTCCAACCTTTCTAAAAGCAAGAAAAGCTTTACCATTGCACCTGGAAATCCTTCTTTGCCTGATGTAAACACAGACATTTCAATCCCAGAGATTAATACCTGCCTCATATTCTGGCCTTCCTACAATCAGGTCTTGACCAAAACTTGGCTTTAAGCACTCTGAAAAGACAGGTTTCAGCCTTGTCTGTTCTTTTTCAAAAACCTCTGGCTTCACTCTGTTTGTTAAAACCTTTATTCAAGAAGTATCTCACATTAGCACCCCCTTGCAAAGCACCCTGTGCCTCCTTTGGGATCTTTGCTTGGTTCTTTCTGCCCTGCAGAAACCACCTTTTCGAACAACTAAGGGATATCTTCTTAGATTACCTCTCTTCCAAAGTGGCCTTTTTAGTGGGTGTCATTTCTATCAGAGTTGAAGGCTCCCTCTTCTAAGGAGATGTTCCTCATCCTTTACAAAGGCAATGTAGTCTTACGGAGATAATAATAATAATGCGGCTCTAGTCCTGTGTATAAAGTCCCAAATTACAACTGGACAAAGCAGTCCTTCAGTGTCCACTTCAAAAAAGAAGAAAATGTGGAAAACCGCAGGCCCGGAGAACTGCCACCAAGCACACTAATCACACCGCCTTTTACCGAATAAAAATGACCCCCATTACAGAGATCCGATATGGCCGAATGTGTAGGGGCAAAGACCGATCCTTCTTCCGATGATACAGGGCTCACAGGTTCAACCGTATGAAAGCTGCGGGAATTGTGAATTCCCCTGAATTGCGCTCTCATTGATTTGGAGTCTTATTTCTCCCCCGTATTTGTGGAAATGTCCAGCTGTAATCATTGATAAGGAATCATTAGGTGTAAATGATATTTAATAGATCAAATCTGGAAAGGACTTTTCCTTCATTAAATTGGATCTCCTCTCCTCCTTTACGCCCAAGACCATCCTTTCTTCCTGGTAGATGGTGTCGGTCTCTTCCACCCCAGTGGAAAAGTCCTACAATACACATAGTCCTACAATCCTTATGCTATGCTCCAAAGCATCAAAAGGAAATGTTCTCTCCATTTTTTTTTTTTTTGCCTGGATGTTGTTAGAGCCAAAGGAGTCTACCTCAAAGCAACAGCTTCAATCAGGAAGACAGATTCCCTATTTGTCCTGTCTTTAGGACCTTGCAAGGGACAACCTGCTTCCAAGTCCACCATTGCTCAATAGATAAGAAATCTGATGACCTCACGTGCTTTTTACACACCCATTCCACCAGATCAGTGGGAGTTTCCTGGACATTTTTGGGCCTGGCTTAGGTTGCCATCTGGTCCTCTGTTTATTAATAAACCAACGTTAGTGCAGCGCTAAAGTATAATACCACAATATTATATCTATAGTGAACAACAAAAAAAAAATAATAATAATCTAGAGCAACAGAAAATACAGTGTCTGTGAAAAGTGAAAACAGTCCAAATACAACTTTTGCGCAATTATTTTGTGTGCAAAACTGTGATCAAACATAGATGAGCTCCAAGGATCCAAACATTAACTCCCATTCACCCAGTGCAAGAATTTTGGTTGCTCAGAACACCTCGAACAGGATAGCACATAATTAACATATACTGCTTACCAGAACACCATTACCTTCAAATATTGAAAGATCATACACGCTTATAGGATCTTTCCTGAACGATCAAGGCAGATTGCAGGCTTCCTCTGTACATTAAATACTGAAGGCTCCCTCGCTGTCACTGATGGTGAATCAAATAAAAAAAAAATAAACGCACTAACAGTCGCCCAACACCAACTTAGCAAAACCCTTGGCTAATAAAGTAAAATCAAAAATGTATATATGGTGTGAAGCTATTAATGTGATAAGAATAGAAAGGGCATGAGATAACCAGTACCTCAGTACTGTATAAGAATCTATATATAACACGGATAGCACAAAAGACTGTGCAGTGTAAAAATACAGATCAAAAAATAAATATTGCGATATCTACAAACATTGGTAAATGTGAATGTAAAGTGACTAGTGTTGAGCGAACACGGACTGTATTATTCGTGTTCGTACCGAATAATTGGATTTTTGTTACCCGAACACGAACACGGACACTTTACTGTATATTCGGGTAAAAATCCGTGTTCGGTCGTTTTATTTCCGGGTTTTGCATGCTTTGGCGCTCTTTTCATGGCGGGCTTTCAACAGCCAATCAACAATCGTTTAACTGGTGTGCCATAAGCCATCCCAGCCATGCCTGCAAATGTCTCAGTAGCTGTGATTGGCCGTCTGAAGCATGTGACCAAGTCTTTATAAGTTCGAGGCAGCCGCAGCGGCGTCATTATGCTGCTTAGATCAGGGACAGAGCACACATCAACGTGCTGGCTGCTGATTAGGGAAAGATAGGCAGGAAAAAAACATTTGTGTCCGGATAGAATTGAGGGACAGGTCGGAGTGTTTAGGCAGGGCGAGTTGTAGGCATTTTAGGGATAGAGTCTGCTGAATTATAGGGTCAGTGTGTTCTACAAACTACAATCGATATTGCTGTGTGGGGTGGGGTCTGCACTTAGTTCTCCTGATCTACGATCTCTTCTCAATCCTGTTAGGGACAGAGTCTGCTGAATTTTAGGGAAAGTGTGTTCTACAAACTACAATCGATATTGCTGTGTGGTGTGGGATAGGAGATAGGCAGGTGTCAGTGATCCACATCCATTTTTCTGTGTGTGGGCTGCAGTGAACACAATCTTTTTGGGGTGCAGTGAACACAATCCTTTTGGAGTGCAGTGAACAAAATCTTTGTGGGGTGCAGTGAACAAAACCTTTGTGGGGGTACAGTGAACACAATCTTTGTGGGGTGCAGTGAAGACAATCCTTGTGGGGTGCAGTGAAGACAATCCTTGTGGGGTGCAGTGAACAAAATCTTTGGGGGGGTACAGTGAACACAATCTTTGTGGGGTGCAGTGAACAAAACCTTTGTGGGGTGCAGTGAACACAATCTTTGTGGGGTGCAGTGAAGACAATCCTTGTGGGGTGCAGTGAAGACAATCCTTGTGGGGTGCAGTGAACAAAATCTTTGGGGGGTACAGTGAACACAATCTTTGTGGGGTGCAGTGAACAAAACCTTTGTGGGGTACAGTGAACACAATCTTTGTGGGGTGCAGTGAACAAAACCTTTGTGGGGTACAGTGAACACAATCTTTGTGGGGTGCAGTGAAGACAATCCTTTTGGAGTGCAGTGAACACAATCTTTGTGGGGTGCAGTGAACAAAACCTTTGTGGGGTACAGTGAACACAATCTTTGTGGGGTGCAGTGAACACAATCTTTGTGGGGTGCAGTGAACAAAACCTTTGTGGGGTGCAGTGAACACAACCTTTGTGGGGTACAGTGAACACAATCTTTGTGGGGTGCAGTGAACAAAACCTTTGTGGGGTACAGTGAACACAATCTTTGTGGGGTACAGTGAACACAATCTTTGTGGGGTGCAGTGAACAAAACCTTTGTGGGGTACAGTGAACACAATCTTTGTGGGGTGCAGTGAACACAATCTTTGTGGGGTGCAGTGAACAAAACCTTTGTGGGGTGCAGTGAACACAACCTTTGTGGGGTACAGTGAACACAATCTTTGTGGGGTGCAGTGAACAAAACCTTTGTGGGTGTGGGGTACAGTGAACACAATCTTTGTGGGGTGCAGTGAACAAAACCTTTGTGGGGTACAGTGAACACAATCTTTGTGGGGTGCAGTGAACAAAACCTTTGTGGGGTACAGTGAACAAAACCTTTGTGGGGTACAGTGAACACAATCTTTGTGGGGTGCAGTGAACAAAACCTTTGTGGGGTACAGTGAACACAATCTTTGTGGGGTGCAGTGAAGACAATCCTTTTGGAGTGCAGTGAAGACAATCCTTTTGGAGTGCAGTGAACAAAATCTTTGTGGGGTACAGTGAACACAATCTTTGTGGGGTGCAGTGAACAAAACCTTTGTGGGGTACAGTGAACACAATCTTTTTGGGGTGCAGTGAAGACAATCCTTGTGGGGTGCAGTGAAGACAATCCTTGTGGGGTGCAGTGAAGACAATCCTTGTGGGGTGCAGTGAACAAAATCTTTGGGGGGTACAGTGAACACAATCTTTGTGGGGTGTAGTGAACAAAACCTTTGTGGGGTACAGTGAACACAATCTTTGTGGGGTGCAGTGAACAAAACCTTTGTGGGGTACAGTGAACACAATCTTTGTGGGGTGCAGTGAAGACAATCCTTTTGGAGTGCAGTGAACACAATCTTTGTGGGGTACAGTGAACACAATCTTTGTGGGGTGCAGTGAACACAATCTTTGTGGGGTACAGTGAACACAATCTTTGTGGGGTGCAGTGAACACAATCTTTGTGGGGTGCAGTGAACAAAACCTTTGTGGGGTGCAGTGAACACAACCTTTGTGGGGTACAGTGAACACAATCTTTGTGGGGTGCAGTGAACAAAACCTTTGTGGGGTACAGTGAACACAATCTTTGTGGGGTACAGTGAACACAATCTTTGTGGGGTGCAGTGAACAAAACCTTTGTGGGGTACAGTGAACACAATCTTTGTGGGGTGCAGTGAACACAATCTTTGTGGGGTGCAGTGAACACAATCTTTGTGGGGTGCAGTGAACACAACCTTTGTGGGGTACAGTGAACACAATCTTTGTGGGGTGCAGTGAACAAAACCTTTGTGGGTGTGGGGTACAGTGAACACAATCTTTGTGGGGTACAGTGAACACAATCTTTGTGGGGTGCAGTGAACAAAACCTTTGTGGGGTACAGTGAACACAATCTTTGTGGGGTGCAGTGAACAAAACCTTTGTGGGGTACAGTGAACACAATCTTTGTGGGGTGCAGTGAAGACAATCCTTTTGGAGTGCAGTGAACAAAATCTTTGTGGGGTACAGTGAACACAATCTTTGTGGGGTGTAGTGAACAAAACCTTTGTGGGGTACAGTGAACACAATCTTTGTGGGGTGCAGTGAAGACAATCCTTGTGGGGTGCAGTGAAGACAATCCTTGTGGGGTGCAGTGAAGACAATCCTTGTGGGGTGCAGTGAAGACAATCCTTGTGGGGTGCAGTGAACAAAACCTTTGTGGGGTACAGTGAACACAATCTTTGTGGGGTGCAGTGAACAAAACCTTTGTGGGGTACAGTGAACACAATCTTTGTGGGGTGCAGTGAAGACAATCCTTTTGGAGTGCAGTGAACACAATCTTTGTGGGGTACAGTGAACAAAACCTTTGTGGGGTACAGTGAACACAATCTTTGTGGGGTGAAGAGAAGACAATCCTTTTGGGGTGCAGTGAACACAATCTTTGTGGGGTACAGTGAACACAATCTTTGTGGGGTGCAGTGAACAAAACCTTTGTGGGGTACAGTGAACACAATCTTTGTGGGGTACAGTGAACACAATCTCATACTTCTGAAGCTTTGAGGGTGCTGCCTGTTCTATACTCCTCCTCCTCCTCCTCATCCATCCTTTTAGGTGTACAAACAATAGTAATTGGGGCCTAGTGTGCTTCTGTACGTGTGAAAAACATACACTTTTTTTGATCATATTTCCTATTCCGTTATTCAATAAAAACCTTTGGGGCTCAATTAAATTGCGGAATAGTCTGTGTCGGTACGTGTGAGATCCACCTTTCCAAGTTTTTGGGGTTCATCTCATACTTCTGAAGCTTTGAGGGTGCTGCCTGTTCTATACTCCTCCTCCTCCTCTTCCTCATCCATCCTTTTAGGTGTACAAACAATAGTAATTGGGGCCTAGTGTGCTTCTGTACGTGTGAAAAACATACACTTTTTTTTTATCATATTTCCTATTCCGCTATTCAATAAAAACCTTTGGGGCTCAATTAAATTGCGGAATAGTCTGTGTCGGTACGTGTGAGATCCACCTTTCCAAGTTTTTGGGGTTCATCTCATACTTCTGAAGCTTTGAGGGTGCTGCCTGTTCTATACTCCTCCTCCTCCTCCTCCTCTTCCTCATCCATCCTTTTAGGTGTACAAACAATAGTAATTGGGGCCTAGTGTGCTTCTGTACGTGTGAAAAACATACACTTTTTTTTGATCATATTTCCTATTCCGCTATTCAATAAAAACCTTTGGGGCTCAATTAAATTGCGGAATAGTCTGTGTCTGTACGTGTGAGATCCACCTTTCCAAGTTTTTGGGGTTCATCTCATACTTCTGAAGCTTTGAGGGTGCTGCCTGTTCTATACTCCTCCTCCTCCTCCTCCTCCTCATCCATCCTTTTAGGTGTACAAACAATAGTAATTGGGGCCTAGTGTGCTTCTGTACGTGTGAAAAACATACACTTTTTTTTGATCATATTTCCTATTCCGCTATTCAATAAAAACCTTTGGGGCTCAATTAAATTGCGGAATAGTCTGTGTCGGTACGTGTGAGATCCACCTTTCCAAGTTTTTGGGGTTCATCTCATACTTCTGAAGCTTTGAGGGTGCTGCCTGTTCTATACTCCTCCTCCTCCTCCTCCTCATCCATCCTTTTAGGTGTACAAACAATAGTAATTGGGGCCTAGTGTGCTTCTGTACGTGTGAAAAACATACACTTTTTTTTGATCCTATTTCCTATTCCGCTATTCAATAAAAACCTTTGGGGCTCAATTAAATTGCGGAATAGTCTGTGTCGGTACGTGTGAGATCCACCTTTCCAAGTTTTTGGGGTTCATCTCATACTTCTGAAGCTTTGAGGGTGCTGCCTGTTCTATACTCCTCCTTCTCCTCTTCCTCGTCCATCCTTTTAGGTGTACAAACAATAGTAATTGGGGCCTAGTGTGCTTCTGTACGTGTGAAAAACATACACTTTTTTTTGATCATATTTCCTATTCCGCTATTCAATAAAAACCTTTGGGGCTCAATTAAATTGCGGAATAGTCTGTGTCGGTACGTGTGAGATCCACCTTTCCAAGTTTTTGGGGTTCATCTCATACTTCTGAAGATTTGAGGGTGCTGCCTGTTCCATACTCCTCTTCCTCATCCTCCCTTTAGGGTAGGAAAAAATTTAATCGGGCCTAGTCTGTGTTTGTACGTGTGAGATACACAGTTTTTTATGCTATTCCGCTATTCAATACACACCCTTTTGGTGTAAAAAACATTAAATTGCGGCATAGTTTGCATATTTGACTGTGAGATACACCCGTGCGATACTGTTGTTCTTTTGTTCCGCTATTCAATAAAGACCTTTCTAGGGCAAGATCTTACATTTCAGAAATATGAGGAGAGCGTCAAATAGGGGCCGTGGCGGTGCTGCTGCTAGAGCTCCTGTTGCAAGGAGAGGACGTGGTCGATCTGTGCCAGCTACACGCACAAGTGAAACACCTTCCTCAAGTGTGAGTAGGCGACAGAACCTGCATCAGTATTTGGTAAGGCATCATACGCCCCTAGAAGTGATGAGGCCAGAACAAGTGGAGGCGATAGTAGATTGGTTTGCTGCTGACAGTGCCTCCAGTTCCTTCACATTGTCTCCCACCCAGTCTACTGCAGAAAGGTCACAGTTGGCACCTGCAGCCGATGTCCAACCGTCTTTCACCTCACCCCCTTGCAAATCAGGCAAGCAGTCTGAGCCCCAAGCCATACAGCAGTCTCTTCTTCTTTTTGATGACTCTGTCAGCAGGGTTTCCCAGGGCCATCCACCTAGCCCTGCCCCAGAAGTGGAAGAGATTGAGTGCAGCGATGCCCAACCACTTATTTCTCAAGATGAGTACATGCAAGGATCATCGCAGCACGTCTCCGATGATGACGAAACGCAGGTGCCAACTGCTGCGGCGTTCAGCATTGTGGAGACCGACAAGGAGGGCAGGGGTGAAGACTGGGTGGAAGATGATGTGGAGGACGATGAGGTCCTCGACCCCACATGGAATGAACGTCATGCAGGTGACCTGAGTAGTTTGGAGGAAGAGGCGGTGGTCGCACAGAGCCACCAGCACAGCAGAAGAGGGAGCAGGGTGCAGAAGCGGAGCGGCCGTGCCCTAGACACTACGCCCGCTACTGCCCAACGCAGCAAGGGAACGAGCGCACCAAAGTCAGCTCAAAGGAGTTCTCTAGCGTGGAAGTTCTTTAGAAAATGTGCTGATGACAGGACACGAGTGGTTTGCACCCTGTGCAATCAGAGCTTGAAGCGAGGCATAAACCTTCTCAACCTGAGCACAACCTGCATGATCAGGCATCTAAGTGCAAAGCACGAGCTGCAGTGGAGTACACACCTTCAAAACCAAGAAACGTCTCTGGCTCATCCTGCTTCCTCTTCTGCTGCAGTCTCGGCCGCTCCAGCCACATCTGTAGTGATACCGGCACCTGCCACCCCGCAAACAGACGATCTGTCAGCAACACCACCACCTGGGTCACCAACAACCATCTCTACAATGTCCCGTGGAAGCGTTCAGCTTTCCATCTCCCAAACACTTGAGAGGAAGAGGAAGTACCCCCCTACCCACCCGCGATCCCTGGCCCTGAATGCCAGCATTTCAAAATTATTGGCCTTTGAAATGCTGTCATTCCGTCTGGTGGAGACGCACAGTTTTAAAAACCTTATGTCGGTGGCTGTCCCACAGTACGTCGTGCCCAGCCGCCACTACTTTTCCAGGCAAGCCATCCCTTCCCTGCACAACCAAGTGGGGGAAAAAATCAGGTGTGCACTGCGCAACGCCATCTGTGCCAAGGTCCACCTAACTACCGATACGTGGACCAGTAAGCACGGTCAGGGGCGTTATATCTCCCTAACGGCACACTGGGTAAATGCAGTGGCGGATGGGCCTGAGGCGGATAGCAATTTGGCGCATGTCCTTCCACCACCGAGGATTGCAGGGCGCTTCAGTTTGCCTCCTGTTCCTAACTCCTCCTACTCCGCTTCCTCATCCTCTACCGCCTCCTCATCCGGACAGCGTAACACCTTCACCACCAACTTCAGCACGGCCAGGGGTAAACGACAGCAGGCAGTTTTACAACTTGCCTGTTTGGGGGACAAACCACACACCGCGCAGGAGTTGTGGAGGAGCATGGAACAGCAGACAAATGAGTGGTTGCTGGCAGCGAGCCTCAAGCCCGGCCTGGTGGTGTGCGATAACGGGAGAAATCTCATAGCAGCTCTGGGCCTAGCCGGTTTGACGCACATCCCTTGCCTGGCGCATGTGCTGAATTTGGTGGTGCAGAGGTTCCTTAAAAACTACCCCGATATGTCAGAGCTGCTGCAGAAAGTGCGGACCGTTTGTGCGCACTTTCGGCGTTCTCACCCTGCTGCTGCTCGCCTGGCAGCGCTGCAGCGTAACTTCGGCCTTCCCGCTCACCGCCTCATATGTGACGTGCCCACAAGGTGGAACTCCACCTTGCACATGCTGGAAAGACTGTGCGAGCAGCAGCAGGCCATAGTGGAGTTTCAGCTGCAGCACGCACGCGTGAGTCGCTCTGCGGAACAGCACCACTTCACCACCAATAACTGGGCCTCCATGCGAGACCTGTGTGCCTTGTTGCGCTGTTTTGAGTACTCCACCAACATGGCCAGTGGCAATGACGCCGTTCTCAGCTTAACTATCCCACTTCTATGCCTCCTTGAAAAAACAATTCGGGCGATGATGGAAGAGGATGTGGCACAGGATGAGGAGGAGGGGGAGGATGAAGAGGTAACATTTCCAAGGCTTTCAGGGCAGTCATTCGCAAGGGGCTCCGAGGGTGGGTTCCTGCACACACAAACGCTAGGGACACAATTGTCCAGCAGGGGCACAGTTCTGAAGGATGAGGAGGATGAGGAGGAGGAGGAGCTGGAGGAGGAGATGGAACCATGTTCACAGCAGGGTGGCACCCAGGCCAGCTCATGGCCATCACTGGTGCGTGGCTGGGGGGATACAGAGGACACGGACGATACACCTCCCACAGAGGACAGCCTTTCGTCGCCTCTGGGCAGCCTGGCACACATGAGCGATTACATGCTGCAGTGTCTCCACAACGACCGCCGAGTTGCCCACATTCTAACTTGTGCTGATTACTGGGTGGCCACGCTGCTGGATCCCCGTTACAAGGACAACGTACCGTCCTTAATTCACTCACTGGAGCGCGATCGCAAGATGCGCGAGTACAAGCGCACGCTGGTAGACGCGATGCTGCTGGCATTCCCATCTGACAGCGGGGCCACAGTGGAAGCACAAGGCAGAGGAGGAGGAGGTCGCCAACTCAACCAGGGCACCGCCAGCACCTCAGAAGGCAGGGTTAGCATGGCCGAAATGTGGAAAAGCTTCGTCAGCACGCCACAACAAACAGCAGCACCAGCAGCTCAGATGGAACGTCTTAGCAGGAGGCAGCATTTTACCAACATGGTGGAGCAGTATGTGTGCACACGCCTACATGTAGTGAATGAGGGGTCTGCCCCCTTCAACTTCTGGGTCTCCAAATTGGGCACATGGCCTGAGCTTGCCCTTTACGCCTTGGAGGTGCTGGCGTGCCCTGCAGCCAGTGTATTATCTGAACGGGTATTTAGCACGGCTGGGGGTGTTATAACAGACAAGCGCAGCCGCCTGTCCAGAGACAATGTGGACAAGCTCACGTTCATTAAAATGAACCAGGCATGGATCCCACGGGACTTTTCCGTACCTTGTGCAGAATAGCAATGGATACCGACCTTACCCAGCCATTGTTCCATTTTTGCTCTTTCTCACTCTTTTGGGGGTGTACCCTCATTTAAAATTTGTGAAAAGAAGCAGTGTTGGCTACCTCGTCCTCCTCCTCAGGGCCAGATTAACGTAGGGGCTATTGGAGCTGAAGCTCCATGCAGGCCCCTACCTTTTATATAGGCCCCGGGTTGGCCATATTCACTGTGACCGCTCTTCTGTCACTTGTAAACACAGAAGTCTGGCTTCTATGCTCGCTTCCCCAGGCAGCACCCTCAGAACCTCCCCACACAGTGCGAAGGCCGGACAAGGAGGGACAGTTGCCGATGCATGGATGTGTTTATGGGCTTCAGAGACAGCATCCCATGTTGAATTAGGCATGCATGGCTGCACCCTTCCTCCTCTGGGTGCATGCCAAGGCACGGCCCTTAAGGCCCTTCAAAATCCTCAGCACCAAGACCATGATGCTCTTAATCCGGCCCTGGTCCTCCTCCACCGCCGCTTCCACCTACACCGCCCATAGGTGTGCGCAGCCTATTGCATTAGGGTGTGCACCCCAAAGTTGAAATACACATGCATGTGTTTGCCTACATGTACATGGCCCCGATACATTACTCTCCCTGCTGGCAAAGAGAAATAGAGCAGAGCAGGTGCGAGGGAGATCTTTCCCATCTCCTCACTGGCAAACAGAGCGATAATGCTATGTGCCCTAGGTGATTAGGGTGTGCCCAGGTACACCAGGCACACCCTGTGCGCACGCCTATGACACCGCCACATCCACCACCACCTCAACCTCCCTCCTACTCCATATGGGCCTCGTCCTTCAGAGATGAAGAACATTGTTTTATTTTTCTGTTTTTTTTTTGTTGTTTTAAGTTATTTCCCTATCCACATTTGTTTGCAGAGCACTTGCCATGCTCTTAACTACGTTTTGCTGCCATTTGCAGCACTCTAGCCCTTTCCATTGGTGTTTTAGAGCCATTTTAGTGCCTTAAAGTTCGGGTCCCCATTGACTTCAATGGGGTTCGGTGTCCGGGAAAAGTTCGGTAAAAGTCCGGGACACGGACCCGGACTTTTTTTTAAAGTTCGGCCGAACCCGTCAAACACGGACATCTAGGTGTCCGCTCAACCCTAAAAGTGACAGATAAACTGTTATAAATTGAAAAAAAGAAAATTCAAACAATAATAGAAGTGTTTATTGATAAGTCCACTTGGAATGTAAGCCATTCATATAGGTACAAATAAGTCTTATGAGATATGACCTAAATCGCAACGTGTCCCTTCACCATGTGATATGGGTGACTTACACATTGACTCCAATAGAAATCTTCAGTTTAGTGCTACCTTTGTGCTCACAAGCCGCTCACTTTACTGCTGTAAGGTAACAGCATTAGGTTGTATGCAACCTATATATTTTACTTCCTCTATACATAGCAGACTCACGAACAACAAGGATAAAAGGGAAGCAAAGTCTCGTAGTGTAGTAAAATGTTAAATTCCTCTTTATCATTAATAAAAAGTGTACATTTACAAAGTATATGGTTCCGTCAGGAATTAAATAGAGAATACAAGTGAGTTCCAATCGTGGCTAATGTGCGTAATCACGTCATCCATCACGTCTAAACTCCAGCCTATGCATTACGTCACACAATGATGTCATCCGAGGCATTGCGCTGGAGGAATAAGTTAGTTTTTAATCTCTGCAGTGCATCTGTTTGTTTTTTGTTTATTTTTTAAAGTTCTATTTATTGAGTTTTATAGAAAAACACAATAATAGAGTTAAAAGAAAAAAAAACAATTTATCTAGCTAATACAGAGAAAAAACCCTGAGCTGTTTCCCAATGTTTCAAAAAACATACCAGAATAGTAACAGACAATACACCAAATATTGTGGATCATATCAAATAGTAGGTCATAATACAAAGCATCGAGATACATTTAGAGCTGGTTCACACTGCCGCGACCACTAAAGTCGCCTCATAAGGGGCAACTTCTAGCGCGACTTGTAGCACGACTTCTGCGCGACTTCGGCGCGACTTGACGCGAGACGACTTTGTAGGACTTTGTATTTGGCCATTACAGAATATGATGTGTTGTGACCTAATTTACCTTTCCTTGTTTTTTTTTTTTTTTGCTGGCATTTATCGGGCATTTTTTGGGCGTCTTTTGAGGCAGGCATGTCTTTAGTGTCTGGGGGGTCTAAAAAGTGTACCTGTGAAGTTTCATCTCTGTAGCATCTCCAGAACCAGAAAAAAAGAGCATTTTTCTTATAATTTTTATGAGCACATGAATACGGCTTCTCTTCACCTGGGCGTTTTTCTTGCAGGCATTTATCGGGCATTTTTGGAGGAAGGTATGACTTTTTTTTGGATTAGTGTCTGGGTGTCAAAAAAGTGTCCCTGTGAAGTTTCAGCTCTGTAGCATGTCCAGAACCCCCAAAAAACTATCATTTGGGGGATCTAAAAAGTGTACCTGTGTGTACCCTCTTGCACCCCAAAAATAAAGACCCTCTCTGGGTCGAATGTAACTTTAGGGGCGAGTATGGGATCTTGGGTATATGATCAAGGTACCATCCAGAAAAAAATGCTCCCTTCGGATGACAAATGGTATTTCCTTGACGAGCTCAGCCCAATTAGAATAAAGGAATAATTAAAGCGGAGTTCCGGCCACAAAATCGACATAGTCGATTTTGGGCCATTCGCTTCCTATTTGTCACCTGAAAAAGAAATGGGAAGTTACGATTTTTTTTTTTATTTACCTTGTAATTGCAGAAAAAAAATACTCACCTTAATTCCACTTCCTCCCTCGGCCGCGCGGCCCGCGCCGTCACTTCCCCTTTGCAATGATTCCTGGGAGCTGAACGTCATCGCTCCCAGGAATCAATGCGACTGCACCGGCCCCGACGTCAGTTCCGGTTCAGGCGCGTCATACCTTGCTAAACAGCTTCTGGGCATGCTCAGAAGCTGTGCAGGGATGACGCTGCGGCCCCGGAAGTGACGGCGGGGCTGGCGCAGTGCATCGTGGGACCGAAGAGGACACTGAAGAGGATCGCGCTGGCTTCAAGCTGCCCACACCTGAGATGGCAGCGCTGGAGAAGAAATTTTAAAAGTGAGTATTTCTTCTAAAAGGTAAGTGCGAACCGGGGCAGATCAGAGGCTAGCCATTGTGGAATGTACTAGCCCTGACTGTCCCGGGGGTATGTTCATTGAAATTTTTTTTTTCTTGTGGCCGGAACTCCGCTTTAATAACGAAAAGTAGGCAAGTATACTCAAACGAGCAGATAAAATAAGCAGGGAGTCAATGACAAGGCACTTTCTGGAAGGCCATCTCAAGTGCGTTCCACCGGGAACAGGAAGTAACGTGGATGGGTAAGGTAAATCGGAAGTTATGTCAACGCGTTTCGCCCACCTCCCTCAGCGTCATCAATGGACAATGTCCATTTCTATAGTAGTCATCCAATTTGGCTGGACTAATTGACAATCTCACTACACAATCACCACCAAGAACACATGCAAGAAAACCTGCTCCCATTACTGTTTTCTCTCTGCACAATAAGTGGAGTTGAGCCCCCTCTTCCCATTAATAAATAACTAAATATTGTCATAAGCTGTCATGCTACAGTGTGGGGTTGTAGGGAGCAGGGTCTGTTGGCACCTTTTTAGAAAGGTGTTTTTTTTTTTTTTTCCTCCCCTTTCCTGGAAAACGACAATGATCGGTTATCGGATTTCATGATAAACTTATGAGTATTACCAATGCTAGTTTCATAATGGTACCTAAAGCTAAATGCAGGCTCTAAAGCCTGGTATACACAGGCCAAATATCGTCCGGAAACAGGCCTGTGTGCACACTAGCCTGTCCATCAGAAGCTGGCTGAATGGGCATGCTGGGGAATCAGCATTTGATCTATATCTGATTATAGTGCAGCCAGCTCCTCCCGAGCTTCTCGTTATTTTGTTCAACAACTGATAGTGTATACTAGGCTTTAGTCCAGTCACAGCCCCACCCTAAATGTATGTATGAATAAAGGGATAATAAAGACATTTTTTTTTTTTTTTTTTTTAAGTAATGGCTTTAAAAGCAAGCTCAGGGGACAGCTTCTTTACTGTTTCGAATATAAAAGAACCCAAAAAGGTTTATAGATTTGTTTTCATTCTAACATTTCTAGATGTACAAGCACCATCCTTGGAAGAGCTAAAGTTGCAGAAAAGCTTTGTGAAGTTGCTTTGTCGACAGTACCGGGAATTGCGCCACATGCACCGCAAGCACCTGCGCAAAGTATCCTCTCTGTGCAAGGAGCAGAACAGCAGAGTAATACAGCTGCAGAGCATACGAAAGAAGAGATTTGGGAAAAGTCAAAAAGGCGGGCAAGAGTGAGTATTGCCTGTAGAACCTGTACTAGGTCACTGATACTGGATCAAGCTGAAATAATCAGTTTGGAGTCTTAGATCAGTGGAGCTCATTTATAGCTCTGATGCACAAAATTACAATAAACTTTACTGCACTCATTGAAAGGTAAATTAAACTGTGTTGCCATCTGCTGTATTATGATTCTTGAAAGGAGACGTTGTAGAGATTAATAGTGTGTAAAAATGATTGCCTATGCATTATTAATGTTCAGAATGCGTTCCTTATTCTATCAACCCCTGATACTGTAAACTTGATTATTTAGCTGTAAAATAACTAATTTTAGGCCTTATTAAACCTTAGACTTAATAATAACATGTAAGCAGTTGTCACATCTTATTGTTTTTTTTTTTTTGTTTTTTTTTTTTTACATGCTTTAATTGTATATAAAAAAAAAAAAAAAAAAACCCTTTCCAAACATGTACAGGCAGGTTACATCTAAGCTTAAGGCCTCATGCACACTGGACGTTTTTGGAGCTGCTGTTAGCAGCGTCAGACGTTTTTTTTTGCAGCTGCAGAACGCCCATCCATGTTATTCTATGGCCTCATGCACACATAGAGCTTTTAGGAGCTCCAAGTGGCATAGGCGTTTTACAGCTCCAAAAAAAACCCAGGAACTGTGCGTTCTGGAGCTGCAGCGTCAAGCTGTAAAAACGTCTGACGCTGCTAAAGGCTGAATAACGTGGCTTAACGTGCGTTAAGCCACGTTATATGTTTTTTTTTCTTCCATTCAAAGTCAATGGTTCCCTATGGGAGCCTATTGATTTGAATGGAAGTTGCACCGCAGGTCGGATCAGGGTGATCCCACTTGCGGCGTGACTTGCGCTGTGAGAATCTTGAGGGGGAACTCCAAGCCAAAATGGGGAAAAAAACGGCGTGGGGTTCCCCCCCAGGTTCCAAACCAGGCCCTTCGGGTCTGGTATGGAATTTGAGGGTAGCCCAACGCCGAAAAACGGCGTAGGGTCCCCCCCCAAAATCCATACCAGACCCTTATCCAAGCATGCAGCCCGGCATACCAGGAAAGGGAAGGGGATGAGCGAGCGGCCCAACCCCCCCTGGATCATACCAGGCCACACTCCCTCAACATGGGGGGGTGTGGGTGCTTTGTGAATGGGTATGGGGTACACTGTACCCCTACTCATTCACCACATAAAAGGCAGTGTATGGAAATAACGACAGGAGACGTTTTGGAAAGTTTATTAAAAATCTTCATCTGGCTCTTCTTGTCTTCTCCTCTCCGGGGGTCTTCTGCTGTCCGCTCCTCTCCGGGGTCTTCTGCTCTTTTGCTGTCCGCCCTTCTGCTGTCCTCTCTTCTTGTCTTCTCCTCTCCAGGGGTCTTCTGCAAGGCGCAAGTCGCGCCGCAAGTTGAAATCACCCTGATCCGACCTGCGGTGCGATTTCCATTCAAATCAATAGGCTCCCATAGGGAACCATTGATTTTGAATGGAGGCAGAAAAAACGCTGCTAACAGCTACTGTGGCCAAACGTGCAATAACGCTAATTGAAAAAGCTACTGAAAGCACGTTTTTACAGCTGCTGTTTCCCGGCGTCAAGTAAACAGCTTTGGAGCACGTTTTTATGACGCCCTGTGTGCATGGAGCCTAAATTCTATTAAACTGATGGACTGGGCAGTGTAATTTTTTATTTGGTAGCATTGGCAAGTAACTGGTTTTACAATAATTGCTGATGGTGGCCCATTTATTAGGTACACCTACCTTTTTGCCTCCTTTGTGGAAAAAAGCTACTGAATACAATCTTTAGGGTCCAGGGACTCGTTTTACCACACAGAGGTTAGCAATTTGTTTATGCCACATGCTTACCATTTCACGTCATTTATAGGTATTCATACTGATATATATATAAAGCCACGTTCTTGTTTTTGTTAGCGAATATGAGAGGTATCTTGCCTTGTCTTCTGCCTTAGGCTATCGTCTCCACAATCAACATATAGCTTATTGAGGGATGCTTTGCTGCACAATACATTTGTAAATACAGTGAGGGGAAAAAAGTATTTGATCCCCTGCTGATTTTGTACGTTTGCACACTGACAAAGAAATTATCAGTCTATAATTTTAATTGTAGGTTTATTTTAACAGTGAGAGACAGAATAACAACAAAAATATCCAGAAAAACAGCATTTAAAAATTGATTTGCATTTTAATAGAAATCCTTTTATTAAAAAAATACAGCTTATGGTAGTGTAAGCAATCATGTGCAGAATTCTGATACATAGATACCCTGGCCAAACCTTTCAACACCACATTCCTATTCAAAATATATACAAAAAAGTAGGAAAAACGGGACTTTAAAGGTGTTGATCTCCCCCTTCAGTACTACTGAAAATACAGATACAGTACATGTATGTGTACTTTCAGTAGTACTGAAGGTGGAGATCAACACCTTCAGGCCCTGTTCACACCTGAGCGTTTTTCAACTTGTGAAATGCTTATCTCTGAAGTCTCAAAACGCCCAACAATCAAAATCCTATTCATTTCAATGGCCGCTGTTCACATATTAGCGTTTTGTCGTCTGAAGCAAAACGCCTGAAGCTCAAACATGTACATGAGCTTATTTTTTGGCAGATTACAAGCATTTTTGTTAGATGTCAATGCCTGCCTCCAAACACCTGCAAAAAAAAACACCTGAAAAACGCCCAAACAAATGCCTGAAAATGATACGCTCAGGTGTGAATGGAGCCTTAACCACTTCCGGACTGCCCGCTGCAGTTATATGTCGCAACTGTCGCTATCTGCTGCCATAACCCTGGTATTTTTTTACTGGTCAGGCGGTCCTCTTTCTCATAAAAGTGGTCCCAGCGGCGGATTCGCCGTGGAATCACTTTTATGGGCGACAGGAGAGGTGCCCCCTCCCGTCCCTTCCCGGTTGTTTTCCCCGCTTACCGGAGCTGTCCGTAGCGGGGAAAACGATCCGGTCCTTTCCCCTCCTAGGCAGGAAGAGTGAGGGCAAGCTGGCTCCCATTCGACTGTATGGCCTTGGAGGACCAGAGCGATGTCATACATCGCTTCCTCCCACCGGCCTTAAAGGGCTAATTTTTTTTTCATGATGGAAAAAAAATGACTTTTCTCTATCGTCCATTGACAGACACGGCTCCATATTCTTCTCAACTATTGGCTTATGCTGCCCCCTACAGGAGTAGGACACTAGGCAAGAAAAAACTTTACCACGCCTATGGGGCAGTCCCTAAAGGCATACACCCACTCAGTCTGCTATATGATTCAGTTTGTTTCTACCTAGTTTAGGAGTAGGACCTGGTTCCCAGCTGGGACTTCGGTCTTAGCTTGTTTTTTTATTTTTTTTTGAAAAATTCTTTTTATTGATTTTTAAAGAAAGAACAGAGTAACACAAACAGACACACACAGCAGCCAAAAAAAAGGCACACAATAACCCAACAACAACCTCCCCCCCCCCCCCACCCACCCAAAAACGACCACCAGCACCCTGAGAAGACCAGGAGCGTCGAGGTCAGGGGGTCAGCGCAGGCCACCGTCCAAGGACAGCACGACCTACCACCGGCCTCCGGAGTAAACAACCTTCGGTCCCTTCTCATAAACAACACCCCATATCTCCCCCCTACCCGGGATCAACACATGTCAATTCAACATTAAAGAGACCCAGTATCTGGCTGTTCTTGCAGGACTACAAAGCTAAAATACAAGATAGCATAAGTACACTTCTATAGAACGTTCAATCCACCAGCTTCATAACAGTTACACCATATGCAGTTCAGCCCACAGTGTCTGAGGAGTCCACCCACGCCCTCCAAACCTTGTCAAATTTTTTCGGGCAACCTCGTGAGACATAGGTGGCTTTGTACAGGGGTAGCATCGCATTCACTAGGCCTTTCCAGAACAGTAAGGATGGCGGGGAAACCTTCTTCCAATGTAGTAAAATAGCCTTTTTGGCATAGAATAGAAGAACACTCAGCAAAGTCCTGTGGGCCACCGAGGGGACCACCTCCTCCACCAAACCCAGCAAACAGACTCGCTGGGTTCGCGGAATCGGAGTCAGCAGCACCTCGGCGAGACAGGACGTCACCTCAGTCCAAAACTGCTGAATTTGGCCACAGCCCCAAAAAATGTGAGTTGCATCTGCGGGGGAAGCGGAACAACGCCAACACTCCGCAGACGAAGTCGGGAAGATTCTGGCCAGACGGGCCGGAGTATAGTAAATCCTGTGGAGGAATTTAAATTGAATTAGTTTGTCCCTAGCAGCCACTAAATATTTGAAAGGCTCCGTCCATACATCATCCCAGTCCTCCCCCTGTAGGTCCGGCACCTCAGCCGTCCATTTTTCCTTACATCTAACTATGCCAGGGGGTGTAAGTCGGAACATATCCTTGTACACAGTGGAGAGAGTTTTGAGTGTGGTATCACATGTCAACACGCATTCTAAGTCCGAAGGAGACAACTCAACAGAGGATGAGGCAAATTGGGCCTGAAAGGCATGCCGCAATTGGAGGTATCTGAATATAAAGCCGCTAGGCAAGTCAAATTTCTCCCGCAATCGGTCAAACGGCAAGAGAGCCCCCGCCGCTGTTATATCACCCAAGGTTTTTATACCCCGCGTCGCCCACAACATCAAATCAGGTAAGTGACGAAAATGAGGAAAGGTAGGGTTCATCCACAACGGCTCGGACGGAGAGGATCCAACATAACTGGGGCATGTCAACTTCAATGACTGGGCCCAAGCCCTAACAGTCGCCCTCATGGAGAGCGTTAAAGGGAGATCTGAGCCCAGACCCCTAAACAGCGCCAACCTAAGGGTTTCGAAGGAGCCCAGGTGGGCTGCCTCCAAGATTGTTGCCGAATCCTCCCCGTCCGCCCGCAGCCAGCGCCGCGCAAACACCATCTGCCCTGCCAAATAATACTTGCGCCAATCGGGCAGTGCCAGGCCTCCATTACCCCACGGTTCCTGGAGGGCCCGAAGGCCAATCCTGGGAACCCCGGGCGACCAGAGGAATGAACAGACGAGGCTGTCCAACTTCCGGAAAAAGGTCAGTGGTACCCATAGCGGAGAATTGCGGAGGAAATATAAGACTACAGGCAGAAATTTCATCTTAAGGACACTAATACGACCTAATAAGGAAAGTTGTAGACGCTTCCAAGCTTGGATATTTTGTTGGAGTTTAGGCAATAGAGGAGCCAAATTCAACGAGAAATAATCCTGGGGACACCTAGTTATCTTGATCCCCAAGTAGGTGAAGCCATCCACCCAACGAAGGGGCAGGTCCCCGGCCGCAGCAGGTCGAGCACCGTCATCGAGAGGCAAAATGGAGGACTTACTCCAGTTAACGCGAAGCCCTGAGCACCTGCCAAAATCATTCAGGATGGACAGGGCCGCCCTCAAGGAGGGACCCGGATCCTCCAGGAACAACAGCATGTCATCGGCATATAACGCCAGACATTCTTTAATAGAGCCGACTTTAATCGACCCCACGGCCGGGGAGCTGCGCAGCGCAGTCGCGATGGGTTCAAGGGTAAGGGCAAACAGGAATGGGGAAAGGGGGCACCCCTGCCTCGTCCCCCTCCCCACCCGGAAATACGGAGAAGTGAGATAGCCCAATCTTATGGCTGTTCTAGGGCTTGCGTAAAGGAGTCGGATCCAGGTCTTGAATTTGGGTCCGAACCCCATACGATCCAGCGTCTTGTGCATAAAGGCCCAGTCGACCGAATCAAAGGCCTTCTCAAAGTCGATTGAGACCACCACCCGCTGCCCCGACGCCTCCCCAGGAATTTGAAGATGAGTGAATAACCCCAGCCAAACGAGTGGCCAGGACCTTCGTCAGGATTTTAAGGTCCATATTTAAAAGGGCGATAGGGCGATACGAGGAGCAGTCCAGGGGGTCCTTACCCGGTTTCTGAAGCAGCACCATATAGGCATCCATCATAGAGGGAGGAAGTTCCTCCACCTCCAAACAGTGCTGCAACAGAGAGCTAAGTCTAGGCGCTAAATGTTCGGAATATTGTTTGTAAAAGTCAGCAGGGAAACCGTCAGGACCCGGGGCCTTATGTGGTGGGAAGGCCGCAATGGCTCTTGCCACCTCTAAAGTTGTTATCGGAGCATCCATGAGGGCGCTATCCTCCGCCGACAAGGATGGCAAGTCAACTCCCTCCAGGAGGGCATCCGCGTGCACAGAGTCACTATCCGGTAGCGGGGCGTACAGGGCCTCAAAATAGTCAGTAAATGTCTCCAAAATGTCACGAGGATCCGACCTGAGCACACCCCCAGCGGCCCTGATAAGCGGGATATTAACTGGCGGCTGCTGGTCAGCCACCAGCAGTGCCAGGAACTTGCCATTCTTATCGCCCTGTGCGAATATAGAAGCCCGTAGGTTGTTAGCTTCTGTATGAGCAAGATCAGAGACGTGAAGAGAGAGAAGGCGTCTCGCCTCCAGCAAGGCAGCATAGCTGGAATCAGACGGCAAGGCCGCGTTCTCCTCCGCACATCTCCGCTCCTCCTCCTGTAACATCCTCACCTCCTCATTGTGATCTTTCCTAGCGGATTTAATGGCCGATATACACTCTCCCCTCGCCACTGACTTAAATGCCTCCCACACCACTCTCTGATCAGCTGAGTCCACATTTTCTGGCCAATATGACTGGATCGACTTTTCAAGGTGGGAAGCGACCTGATCCTGTTGGAGCCAGCCCGCAGCCAGGCGCCAACCCCGCACTCCAGCCCCCAACTGGAGGTTCACTGTCAAGAGTAGCGGGTTGTGATCAGACACTCCCCCGGCCCTGTATTCCGAGGCAGTCAAAAGGGATTGCATTCTGGCAGTACCAAACGCCAGATCTATGCGAGCAGAGGAACGATGAGCGGTGGACAGGTGAGAGTATTCCCTCAAGAGCGGATGCTTCCATCTCCAAAGTTCAGTCAAGCCCACCGTGGAAGCCCAGGTGAGCAGATCCACCGAGGGCGGTCTATTGGGGTTGGAAGTATCCAAGGTAGCATCCAGGATGGCATTAAAATCACCCATGAACAGTACCGGTAAATGCAAATATTCAGCCAACTTATCAGTTAAATCATATAGCAGTTGTATCTGAAAAGGTGGAGGCACATAAACAGCGACCAACAGCATGGTAACAGAGTACATATCCAAAAGCACAGCCACATATCTGCCCCCTGGATCAGAGATCACCCGCTGGATCGAACATGGGATAGATTTACTAATGAGGATGGAGACCCCTCTAGCATAGGTGGAGTACGTGGCATGAAACGCCCTTTGTATCCACGGCCTACGGAGAGCCAAAATCAAGTTCCCATCAAGGTGGGTCTCCTGCAGGAGGATGACATGTGGCTTAATGAGCTTTAAATACTGAAAGACACTGGCACGTTTGAACTTATTGTTCAGGCCCCTCACATTCCATGAGAGAAGTTTTATATTGTCAGCCATGGGAATCTAGAAAAAAATTACACAGAGCCCAGGTAAGGGCTATGGGCAGGATGAAAAAAAAAAGGGACCCATAAATAACCCCCTCAAAATATACATGAGCAAACAAAAACAGGTGCTGGTGCAGAACTCCCCATGCCATTATACCAGAACAACCCCCCCAACGAACAAAGAAAAAGGGAAAGTTGAACAAAAACGAGCTTTCCCAAAACATAAAAAACGTAGTCTGGTATGCGGCTTCAGTCCCAAACTGCCCAAAAAAAACAGTGACGCACGTCAGTTTTCCAATGTGAGCAACAGTCCGGTAAAGAAGATGTTCCTACAGTTCCGATGGAGTCTCTGAGACCGGATCACCCGGTGTGCAAGGAGGGCGCCACGACACACCCCTCCTCCAATAACCAGTCTCCAGATAGCAGGATAGGGAACCCCAAAAGTAGACATTCCTAAACCATCAACAAGCCGTAGATATCCAGAAAAAATGGTACAGGAGGAGAAAGACAGCAGGGCAGCGTACAACAGGAAAACAAAAAAAAAAGTAAAAAGAAAAAACGGACCACATCCAAAGGGGAGCCAGCCGAGAGCACTGGCAGTCAGGATTCATCACACGCCATCCAGCCAGTCCGAAGCCTCTTGAGGAGTGTCAAAGAATTTCACCGAGCCCTTGTACTGCACTCTGAGCCTGCTAGGATATTGCATGCTATAGATAAGTTCCTTGGCCCTTAGGCGCTTCCTGACATCCGTAAAGGAACGCCTGCGGCGTTGTGTCTCCGCCGAGAAATCGGGGAATAGCATGACACGCGCGTTCTCAAAGCGAAGTTCAGGGTGTTTCCGCGCCTCCGAGAGGAGCATGTCTCTGTCCCTGTAATTGAGGAACTTCACCAGGAACGGACGGGGGGGGGCTCCCGGGGGTCTGGCCCCAGTTGGCACTCTATGAGCCCTTTCTACCACATACGTGGGGGGTAAATTCTCCAGAGAGAGCAGTTGTTTGAAGAACTGCTCCGCAAATGTAGCAGGCTTTTTCCCCTCCAGCCCCTCAGGAAGCCCCACCACCCTTACATTATTCCGGCGCTGTCTATCCTCCGCATCGTCAGCTCGGTGTTGCAAGGATTTCACAATGTTCTGGAGTTCAGCCAGCTGAGCGCCATGGGAGTGTGAGCTGTCCTCCACCTCCGAGATGCGATCCTCTGCAGCAGTGAGTCTCCCCCTGAATTTATCCAGGTCATGGCGGATGAGCGTGCACTCCGATGCCAGGTGATCTATGCGCACCATCAATGCCGCTTTGCAAGCATCTATGGCTTCCAGGATGGGGGCCGTGATCGCCCGCTGGTCCGCGACCACCTCCTGAGCCTGTCCCTGAGAAGTGCCGGAGAGCACGGGGTCCGTAGGCTTCTGAGACTCCATGCCTGCACCCGTACCACCGCTCTTCCGGGAAGACGTTGGCGCCAAGATGGCGGAGGCGGAGCCCGAGCCCTGGCTCTTGACGGAGCGGGTCTGGCGCTGGTCCTGTGGCGGCTGCCGGGCGGGTTTTGGGGTCGAGGATGGCATCGCTGGAGACCTGAGAGCTTCCCCCACAAGATGGTATAGGAGAGCAGCCCCACCGCACACCGAAAACGGAGGTAAGTTGCAGGATTAGCAGAGAGCTCCGGTCCGGCACGTCTACCCTCGCTCACATCCGGCCACGCCCCCCCCCTGTTTTTTTATTTTAAAGGGAACGTTTGTTAAAATTTTAATTTTTAACTAGTTATGTTCTTGAGAGAACTGCAATCAACACCTGGACTGGGTTTTGGACTGGATATCCTAGATCCTTAAGGTCTCCCAGTTCGGCCAGGGAGCGTGTGCAGATTATAGCCCTGCGATAGGCCTCGCAACGACAGAGCCCCAATTGACGGGGGCTGGCCTTCGAGTGAAACACCTCGCCAGTATGCACACGACCTTGTTCAGCCTGAGTTGCAGTGTACCTCTTGGCCATCAGCACCCCCACTCCATGTGGAGAGGTAGTCTGTCCAGAGTGGCACCCACCCGATTGCTGTTGGTATGGCGAGTAGTGTCCCCCCATAGCTTTTGCGGTCTCGAGGTGGACGTGGGCCGCTCCTTGGGATGGTCGAACCCCCGGGTTTTCTTCCATTTCCCCCAGCCCCTCTAACAGTCATGGTGGTCTTTTGGCCCCAACCTATCCCCATGCCCCCCCCCCCCCCTCCTGGGGCTAGGTAGGAGCTGGCTTTGCCACTTGCTCCAGTAAGGGAGGGAGGATGCGGTTGTTGCTGGCCGGGCTGTCTGGAGTCTGGATCACACACAGGGGTTTTGAGCAGGTTCCCAGCCCCCTGGGGGTTAGTGACTGGGGCAGGGATGTCCTTTGGGCTCCCTGCGGTGGTTATTGGCTTGGGGAGGAGCAGATGTTTCTTCATCCGTGGGTCTGCGCCTCACGTGTCTGAGTCAGGCTGTCCGGGTACTTGACCGAGAGAAGGTACTTGACCAAGCTGACTGAGATGAGGAAGGGGAGTTTCTTAACCGCTTCCATACAGAGCAGTTAGACCCCCTTCCTGCCCAGAACAATTTTCAGCTTTCAGCACTCACACTTTGAATGACAATTGCTCAGTCATGCTACACTGTAACCAAACAAAATTTTTATAATTTTTTTCACACAATAGAGCTTTCTTTTGGTGGTATTTGATCACAACTGGGGGGGGGGGGGGGGTTTGTCATATAAGCAAAAAAAGAGCAAAAATTTTGCAAAAAAAAAAAAACACTTTTTTTTAGTTTCTATTATAAAATTTTGCAAAAAATTAATTTTTCTTCATACATTTGAGCCAAAATTTATACTGCTACATATCTCTGGTAAAATTAACCCAAATTAGTGTATATTATTTTGTCTGTGTGAAAGTTATTGAGTCTAGAAGCTATGGTACCAATTACTGAAAATTGATCACACCAGATGTACTGATGGCCTATCTCCTTTCTTGAGGCCCTGAAATGTCAGGACAATACAAATACCCCCCAAATGACCCCTTTTTGTAAAGTAGACAGTCCAAGGTATTTAGTAAGAGGCATGGTGAGTTTTTTGAAGTTATAATTTTTTCCCACAATTCTTGGGAAAATGAAGAAAAAATGTTATATTTATTTTTTTCCCCAAAACATTGTCAATTTATAAGCTATTTCTAACACCTAGCATGTACACAGCAAAAATGACACCCCAAAATTCATTCTGCTTCTCCTTCTGAGTATGGTGATACCACATGTGTGAGACTTTTACCCAGCCTGGCCACAAAAGAGACTCCACGTCCAAGTAGCACCATAAGGCGTTTTAGGAGCATAAATACACATAAAACTTTCTTACTACCTATCACACTTTTCAAGGCCCTAGAGCACCAATACAATGAAAAAGTCCACAAAATGACCCCATTTTGGAAAGCAAACACTCCAACGTATATTCTGAGGCATTATGGGTCCTTTGAACATGTCATTTTTTTCCACAAGTTTTTGGAAAATGTGGGAAAAAAATAAACTTTTTTTTTTACACAAAGTTGTCAATTTATAGGATATTCCTAACACATAACATGTACATAGCAAAAATGACACCCCAAAATACATTATGCCACTCCTCCTGAGTATGGCAATACCACATGTGTGAGACTTTTTCATAGCCTAGCCATATAGAGGGGCCCAGCATCCAAGGAGCATCATCATGCATCCTAGCCACTTGACTAGGCCTATTTTTGACATTTGGTGTTTACAAGCTAAAATCAGTTGTTTTTGCTAGAAAACTACTTAGAACCCCAAAACATTATATATTTTTTTTAGCAGAGACCCTAGAGAATAAAATGGAGATTATTGCAATATTTTTTATCACACCGTATTTGCGCAGCGGTCTTCCAAACGCAATTTTTTAGGGAAAAATTCACTTTTTTGAATTAAAAAATAAGAAACCAGTAAAGTTAGCCCAATTGTTTTCCATAATGTGAAAGATAATGTTGCGCCGAGTAAATAGATACCCAACATGTCATGCTTCAAAATTGCTTTATTTTTTTTTTTTTACTATTTATTTTATTTATTATTTTTTATTTTTACACTGTTTTTTTTTTAAAAAAAAAATTGATCATTTTTATTTCTATTACAAGAAATGTAAATATTACTTGTAATAGAAAAAGGCACGACAGGACCTCTTTTTTGTGAGATCTGGGGTCAAAAAGTCCTCAGATCTCACAAGTACACTAAAAGATAGAAAAAAAAAAATTAAATAAAATGAAAAAAAAAAAAGGGACCTTTAAACTGGTTGCTAGGCAACGACGTTTGCCGTAGCTCCGGTCCTCCAAGACCATAGAGTCGAGTGAGGGCAAGCTTGCCCTCACTCGACATCCTGTCTGTGAGGATCCGGAACCGGATCGTTTTCCCCGCTGCCGGCGGGTCCGGTAAGCGGGGAAAAGGACCAGAATGCGGCGGGAGGGGGGGGGGCACCTCTTCCGCCACCCCGGAAGGGTGATCCCGCAGCGAATCCGCTGCTGGGACCACCCTTATCGGAAAGCCAACCGTCCACTGTTTAAAAAAATACCAGGGTTATGGCAGCTATCTGCTGCCATAACACCGGTATTTAGGTTTAAACGGAGGACGTATATAAACCTTTTTGGACTTAGACATGGTGGCTGTATGAAGGGTGACAGGTACTCGGGTACTTTGTTGGGCAGGTGACAGGTACTCTGGTACTGATGAGCAAGTGGCAGGTACTCAAGTACTCCGATAGGCAGGTGACAGGTACTCGGGTACTCTTATGGGCAGGTGACAGGCAGGTGATAGGTACTGATGAGTAGTACTGATACTGATGGGTGATACTGATACTGTACTGATGGGTACGGATGATCAGTACTGATACTGATAGGTGATAGGTACTGATGAGTACTGATGAGTAGTGATGGGTACTGATGAGCAGGTGGCAAGTACTCGGGTACTTCAGGTGTCAGGTACTCTGATGAGCAGGTGGAAGGTACTCGGGTACTCTGATGGGTAGGTGACAGGTACTCTGAGTACCCGTCACCGGAGTACCCGAGTACCCGTCACCTACCCATCAAAGTACCCGAGTACCTGTCATCAGAGTACCCGAGTACCCGTCATCAGAGTACCCGTCATCAGAGTACCCAAGTACCCGTCATCAGAGTACCCGAGTACCCGTCATCAGAGTACCCGAGTACCCGTCATCAGAGTACCCGAGTACCCGTCATCAGAGTACCCGAGTACCTGTCATCAGAGTACCCGAGTACCTGTCATCAGAGTACCCGAGTACCTGTCATCAGAGTACCCGAGTACCCATCATCAGAGTACCCGAGTACCTGTCACCAGCCCATCAGAGTACCCGAGTACCTGTCATCAGAGTACATGATGGGCTGGTGACAGGTACTTGGGTACTTTGATGGGCTAGTGACAGGTGCTTTTTATTGGGGGGGGGGGGCAATCAGTGTGGTTGGGGTGCACTGTACTTGGTAACTAGCTGTTACCACGATCTCCTCCTCACACAGGATCAGTGTGTGAGGAGGAGAACACGGTGACAGCTAGTTACCGTGTTCTCTGATGACATTTGTGACCGGCTGTGATTGGACACAGCCGGTCACGTGGTAAAGAGCCAATTTCATTGGCTGTTTACCTAGATCAGGGATGGGCTCTGTCCGAGGGGCGAGCCTCGTCCCCAATCGCGCGCTGCTGTTTGGCTGTTTACCTTGATCGGGGTTGGGCTCAGTCTGAGGGACGAGCCTCACCCCCGATCGCCGCGCTGCGCGCCCCCGGGGTGCGCAGTAGCGGGGAGATCCGGGCGCCGTCATATGACGTCCGCCCGGATCGAGAAATGATTTGTGCTGACGTCATTTGACATGACGCGGTACATAAGGGGTTAAAACCAAGGGCTATTTCAAGCCCACAGATTGAAATGGTTATATTCCTCTGGACAGTTGCCACCACAGGTCGTGGTTATGCAACATCACTAAGGTACAGTTTGTCAGTATTAAGAGGAACTGTTCCTCAGAAGCGCATTACCTGTCCCAATCTCAACCTTTGGCCCTCAGATTCAAGCAAAAAGGATATCAGCACTCTGATTTGCAGAGGACTTTGAAAAAGTTAATAAGTTGGATAGGAAGTCTTTGATCTCTGGCCCCCAAAAAAATCAAGGAGACCAAGCATTAATACAAGATTATCCTTGATTATAATATCCAGTATAAACAAGTTGAAAGGATTATCTCCAAGCATTGGGATATCCTTAGAAGGGACAGAGTCCTTAATGAAGTTCCAACCGCACATCCTAAATTTATATACAGAAAGGCCCCTACTCTATGGGACAAGATTGCCCCTGGAGTAGTGGATCCCCCTGTATGGATACAGAGCAATCTGTTCGATTTCCTGTCAGGGTTTTATGCCTGTGGGCGATGCCCAGCGTGCAAACAGTCTAAGGAGAATCTCAGGAAACGGAAGGCTTTTTCTGCGGCTGTTATGGGTAGGAACTATGTAATTAAGGACCTTATCACCTGTAATACTAAAGGGGTTGTCTATATGTTGGAGTTAGCTGTGGCCTCCAATACGTGGGAAGAACGTCTAGGGAGCTACATGTTCGAATTGGAGAGCATGTTAATAATATCAAAAAAGGTTTGAAGAAACATAATGTTTCCAGACACTTTAGATATTATCATAATAGAGATCCCAGAAGTTTAAAATTCTGGGGAATAGAGAGAGTTGAGAAACATTGGCGGGGTGGGCACTTTATTAGACAGTTGAGCCAAAGGGAGCCATGGTGGATTTTTGAGACTGTGGTTCTTGTCCCCTCAGGATTGAATGTGGACTTTGATCTCAACTGTTTTATATCTGATAGATAGATGCTGGACTTTGTTCTTAACTGTCATATATTTGATAGATAGATCCTGGTTTTACACAACTTTTTTATCCTATTGTTTATTTAATGTGATCTATAGATTTTACAGTTGTAATTATATGTATTTTCCACGTTTTTATGGTTTTTATATATTTTTACTATTTTTGTTGTGTCCATTTGCGGTATGAGTGTTCCATTAACATGGTATTGGAAGATGGTAGCGGGTATCGTCTAGGGATCGACCAATATCGTTTTTTTTCATGGCCGATACCGATATTTTGGTCATCGCGTATCGGTATGGGCCGATATTTTCGTACATTTAAAAAAAAATGTTTTTTTTTTTTTACTTGACAGGTACTCTTGTGGAGGGATTTGGGGGTCTAAAAGACCCCAAACCCCTCCTCTGCAATTAAAAGCATTCAAAACGCCAAGTTTGGTGAACCGTGGGAGGGGGGGGGGGGGGGAACGTCCCCTCCCGCTCCTTGTAATGACAGCCGAGCGGCTTCTCAGCTGCATCGGTTGTCATTAAAAGACAGCCGACCGTCGTCTATGGACGCCGGTAAAGGGGTGATACCTGTAGCTGCAGGCATCACTCTGGTACAAGCACTTTCCGAAATATCGGTAATATCGGCCACCTTGGTTTTTGACCGAGATGAGGTGCTTGACCAAGCTGACCCGCAAAATGCCTCGCGCTGCCAGATCGGGCCAAAAATTGAGGCCACGGCTTGCGGCCTACCCATGGCTGTCTGAGTGACTGACCAAGCTGTCCGAGCTGCTGATCAAGCTGACGGCAGACTTGCGACCAGATCAGACCCCAAATTTAGGCCGCGGTCTTGCGACCTACTCGCGGCTGGCTGACCGAGCTGTTGACCAGGCTGTATTAGCTGCTGACCGGGGTGCAGCGGATGGGCGTCCACCTCCCCCCCCCCCCTCAGGGGGGAGGACATATGGACTGCCTGGCGCCTCCGGGGGGGGGCAATGTTGTTTGGGGGTACTCTGCCTGCGCATCTGCGTCACGGCGGGCCCCCTCTTTCCCTTTATAGGGGGCTATGTCTCTTTATGTAATTTATGGTGGGTAACCCTTTGGTCTAATAGGGGTCTTTTTGTGGAACTTTAGCCCGCGTCTCGTTGCGGGACTGTGGTCGGCGACCTCCCCTGCTTGTTATGTTCTCAAGGTGAGCTTAGCATATAGCGACTCTACTGGGTCTGCGTCCAAGCACTTTGGGTGCTCTGCGGATAGTATGATTCCTTTTTTTTACTGCACATGCGTATGTAAGGGCGCTGCTGGATGCATTGATTGCATTGGGGCAGAAATGTTTTTAACATGGGGAGCGCTGGTTCAGTTTGGGGCCTACAGATCCCCTAAAAGAGGCATTTACTGTGACAAAATTGTCGCGAGTCAGTGGAGTTGTTCTAAACGCAATAAAGGTAACGCATGATATGGCTAAAAAGCTGGTCTGCGGCCCAGGCTTCTAAAAAGGCTCTATCAGATCTCCTCTTTACGGGGGACCGCCTTTTTGGGTCTTTGTTGGACGAACTGATCAAATGACTCGCAGGTGGGAAGAGTACTCTTTTTCCTCTATTCGCTGAGGGCAAGTCACCGCGTAGTAGACGGGGGGCCTTATTTTTCAGCACACAGGCGGCCCCTTCATGCCTTCGGCACGCAGGAGAAAGGACCTAAGCCGTTTAGGTCAACTGGGGGTTCCAAGAAGACGTGGTTGGGTAAGCCGAGAACAAGCCCCTCCAAATCTGCGGACAAATCTCTGTCTGCATGAAGGGACGCCCTCACCCGTATCTGGGGTGGGGAGACGTCTTCGTTCTCTGTCCGGAACCAGGGACCTCCTTGATTCAGGACAAATGGGCCCACGAGCAGCTCAGATCAGGTTACAAGACCAAATTCAGGTCCCGGCCGACGGACAGATTCTTCCCATCCAATCTACGCCTATATTCAGATCAGTTAAGGGATCTACGAGAGGCGGTATAAGATCTGCTGTGGCAAAGGGTGATTGTGCCGGTTCCCTCTTGGAAACGCTTTCAAGGGTTTGATTCAAACCTGTTTACTGTTCACAGAAAAGAAGGGAAAGTGCGTCCAATTCTGGACCTCAAGGCTCTGAATCGCTTTGTGCGTGTACAGAGGTTTTGAATGGAGCCCATTCGTATGGTAGTGACATTCCTACACCAAGGGGACTTTTTGGCCTCTATTGATATTGAGGATGCATATCTGCACATCCCTATTTACGCTGGACACCAGCCTTTTCTTTGCGTCCCTCTAGGAGAGGAACATTATCAATTTGTGGCATTACCCTTTGGTCTCGCCTCTGCCCCCAGGGTCTTCACCATGTGTTGGCTCTGGTATTGGCATTACTGTGACAGCTGGGGATTGCGATACTAGGGTACCTGGACGAACTCCTCTTAAGTGCAGACTCCCACTCAGTTCTGGTGGGTGATCTGTCAATCACTGTACGGACTCTGCAAGAGTTCTGTTGGACCTTCAATTTCAGAAAATCTGCTCTGGTCCCAGCCTCCAAAATGGTTTATCTGGGACTGACTCTGGAATCAGCCTCTGCGAGGATATTTCTTCCCCCAGAAAAGCTGCAAAAGTTGCAGAGGGCGATTCGGTTACTGTTATCCAGCACTCTGTCCTCATTCCGGACTTGCGTGCAAGCTCTAGGCCTAATGGTGTCTACCTTTGGGGCATTTCTGTTTGCCCAGTTCCACCTCTGCAAAGGGGTATTCTTGTCAAGTGGAACAAGGATCCAAATTCTTGGACAATCTGATTCAGTTGAGTCAAAACACAAGAAGTGCTCTTCTGTGGTGGCTCCATTCTTTGGCCCTGCGGAAGGGCAAGCCCTTCCTTCCATTGTATTGGACCGTAGTTTCCACAGATGCCAGCCTGTCCGGCTGGGGGGGGGGGGGGCAGTGAGTACTTGGAAAGCTGTGTGTCCAGACATCCAATCAATATTCTAGGACTCAGAGCGATAAAGCTTTGCTTGAGTCACTGGACAACTCGTCTGCGGAGTTGTCCAGTTTGGATTCAATCAGACAATGCCACGGCCGTGGTTGTCCTGGCGGCCCGGGAGGTGACCGAGATCTTAATATGGGCAGAAAATTTTGTTCCAGCCCTCTCCGCCGTGCACATACCCGGAGTGGAGAACTGGCAGGCGGATTACTTGAGTTGTTAGGTGTTGGATCAGGGGGAATGTTCCCTGCACCCAGAGGTGTTTCACCTGTTGTGTGTCCAGTGGGGGACACCTGATGTAGACCAGTTAGCTTCTTGGCTCAACGAGAAGGTACAGAGGTTTGTAGCCAGGTCTCGGGATCCTCTGGCCTACGCCACAGACGCACTGGTGGCTCCTTGGGGTCAGTATCTGCTGATCTATGCGTTTCCGCCGCTGAAACTTCCACCAAGGCTTCTGCACTGAATAGAGGTGGAAGGGATTCCGGTCATTCTGGTGGCCCCCAGACTGGCTTTGCCAGTCTTGGTATGCAGATCTGGTAAGGGTGGTCACTGATGCTCCTTGGAGACTAGGATATTGGTTTTCCTCCAAAGAGTGGTTGACCTTGGTACTATTAAAGGCCAGGTGTTGGCTTTGGCGGTGTTTTTTCAACGCCCTTTAGCTACGCATTCTTTGATTCTCACTTTTATCCAGGGAGTTTCTTCATGTGGCTCCTCCGATACGGTCCCTGTTACCTCAGTGGGATCTTAACTTGGTACTGTCTGTTCTTCAAAAACCTCCCTTTGCAAACTTAGGGAGATTCCTCTGCTTACACTGTCACAGAAGGTAGCCTTTTTGGTGGCTATTACCTCTGCCCACAGAGTGTCTGAATTGGCAGCTCTGTCCTGCCATTCTCCTTCTCTGGTGGTCCACAGAGATTATGGTACTTCGACTTAATTAGTTGTTTCTTCCTAAGGTGGTTTCTGATTTCCATTGAATGAAGACATTGTGCTGCCTTCACTTTGTCCTAAGCCCAAGCATCCCGAGGAAATTGCCTTACTTTCTTTGGCTGTGATTCGGCAATTTGGGTCTGCCTGTCGGTTACTGAGTCTTTCAGGAAATCAGACTCTCCTTTTGTCCTCACGGAAGGATCTCGTAAAGGGATTGGCTGTGTCTGCTGCGACCATATCCAGATGGAACAGGCAGACGGTGGTACAAGCTTATTCACTTAAGGGTCAGGTTCCACCTTTCCCTGTGAAGGCGCATTCTGCTAGGGCGCTGAGTGCCTCTTGGGCCTTTCGCCATCAGGCGTCAGTAATACAAGTTTGCAAGGCAGCAACATGGTCGTCTGTGCACACGTTCACTAAATTCTACAAAGTAAATGTGTTGGCATCCTCGGATGCTTCTTTTGGCAGGCTGCTGTTTAAAAGAGCATTTTTTTCTCTTTGAGCCCCGGTTCACACTTGTGCGTGTGCGGGGTTCCCATGTAATGTCGGAGCGCACTGCTCCGACATTACATGCGATCAGCTGTGCGGTGCGAGTTTAGCCATACAGTTTGTATGGCTAAATTCGCATCGCACCCGCAGCAAACACGCACAGGAGGCATTTTTGCTGCCGCATCAGGATCGGATCGCACAGCGGTTCACACTTGTGCGATCCGATCCTGTGCGAACTGCACGATCGCACTGCGATATGCGATCAAACTGGGGGTGTCGTTAAGATTACATTGACACCCCCAGCGTATCGCATATGGCAGTGTGAACTGCCGGGGGTGCGTGTGCGATGCGGGAACAGGCTGCAAATTCGCAGCCTTCCCGCATCGCATAAGTGTGAACTGGCACTGAGGGTGTATGTTGTTTCTAGGTGAGCTACAGTTGTTCCTGGTTGAGCTCCATGTTACCTGGTTGGCTAAGTTTAGCCTTTGGGGAATTATGATGTAAAGCCAAGTGTGACCAGCGCTATAAAGGACCTAGTTGGAAAAACAGGTGTAAGCTGCCACCAACCCACCCCCAATAAGTTAGGGGTGTTTAGGATATGTATGTGGTAAGATGTTGGTATATGACGCTACCTGTGCAGAAGGAATATTGTGGCAGAGTACAAAGAGATATGTGTGTGTCGGGATATGTCTAAACCCACACTAGCTTATTTTACTCGCATACAACAATTATACAAATACAGTGTAAAAGAGGGCATATAGTGAATAATACTGGTAAGATTATATAAAATATAGTTTAAATACGTGCTCTGAAGTGAAGGAAAAAAGTGTTAGCGTGCTGGGTGCCTGTATGCAACCCGTGTGAAAGTGCCACGTGCTAAATTCTGGTGCTGATTACTATTGGCAAATAAAAACTGTAGTGCTCATGACCACTTGAAGCTTGGTGCAATATGTTATATAAATATATGCAACTTATTGAAATGTGCAATCCCGGTGTTAAAGCAACTGGATACCATGCAGGTGCTCTGGTGCATATGTCCGTGGTTCCCCACAGGTATTATGCTCACCGCACTGAATCCCCCTTTCAACAGGGGTGCAGGCTTTGTATTAATGTTTATCCAGCTTGTGTTGGTCCCTCTTGGATTCCCGTGGGTCCTTAGGTACAGTAGTATCTGGTCCCCCCTCAGGCACCCAATGGGTCTAGCAGGCTCAAGATACAAAATAGATGATCCCCATAGTGTAGTATTTTAGTAGAAAAGAAAATGTAGAGAACTTACAGTTGAGAAATTCACTGATCAGCTGGATCGCCGTAATGCTTCTGCGTTCACACGGACCGGATCCCCTCTACCGGAAGTGACATGGGACGCTATACTCCACCCTATGCGTTTCATCACATCGACGTCACCTGGAGCTGCCCCCTCTACCAGAAGTGACGTGTGATGCTATACTCCACCCTACGCGTTTTGTCACATCGTCATCTGGAGCGGCTCCTACGCATTTCGTCACATCAATGTCATCTGGAGCGGCCCCTATGCTTTTCGTTGATGCAACGAAACGCGTACGGCGGAGTATAGCATCACACGTCACTTCCGGTTATTACTTTTTTTGCGCTATAAACAAAATAAAGCAACAATTCTGAAAAAAAAAAAAAATAGTTTCCACTTTCTGCTATATAACAATCCCAATAAAAAATATTTAAAAATCAAATGATTTCCTCATTTTAGGCAAATATGTATTCTGCTACATATTTTTGGTAAAAAAAATCCCAATAAGAGTATATTGATTAGTTTGCGCAAAAGTTATTGTATCTACAAACTAGGGGAAAGATTTATGTCCTTTTTATTAATTTTCTTTTTTTACTAGTAATGGCGGTGATCAGAAATTTTTAGCGGGACTGCGACATTGGGGTGACACCTAACTTACTTTTGGGGGGACCAGTGACATTACTACAGTAATCAGTGCTAAAAATACGCACTGTTACTGTACTAATGACCCTGGCAGGGAAGAGGTTAACACCAGGGGCATTTAAAGGGTTAACTGTGCCCCTAAGGGTTGCTTTCTAACTGTGTGGGGGATGTACTTATGGAATGAACAGAGTCCTGTGTTCCTAAATAGGAGGAACACAGGAGCCCTGTGTTCATTGCTGACCGAACAGCAGTCTGCCGTGTTTACAATGGAAGACCTCTGTTCTGTCTCCACGGGGAGCGATTGCGGGAGCCCGGTGGCAATCCCGGCCGCCGGACCTGCAGATCCACTTACCCTGTGGCGAATGGGCATGAGCACCCCTGCTTGCGGTCCTGCGAATCGATGTACAGGTGCGTTGTTTCGCGGGACCTGCTTCATTATATGTACTGCTGGCGGTCGACAAGTGGTTAATATATTGTGCAGGTGATATTTCACTAATTTAAAGTAAAAAAAAAAAATGGGTATCTGCAAATGTGTTTTTATGTGACAATTCCAAAATTAAGTCTAAATATTAGATATTCTCTTTCTGGGCAATATGTGTTCTGTATTAATGTGTATTGTGATGTCTTTGGTGCAGTTTGCACTCAGAGCAGGAGGAGCAGCAAAAGAAGCTGATGGACCTGCAAGGGGAGCAGCAGAGGCGCCTTCTAGAGATGAGGGAACTTCAACATGAACAAGAACGTAAAATCAAACACATCCACTTGCAGCAGGTAATACAAGCTTCTGAGTTGTGGGTGGGAGAACATTTCTATCCCCTATGCACATTATGTATATTGGTAGCTTACTGGTGGGGTATCAAACTATGGTGTTGGTTATCTTTCAGGCTGTCCAGAAGCTGCTGGATGTAGCTCAGTCATGCCATACTGCTCAGCTGAAGAAATTAAAAGAAACCAATGAAAAGTGAGTTATGTAAACAAATCTCGGAAAATAATAAAACATAAATATTCTTTTTTTATGTGTGTGTATGTGTATTCAATTTTTTTTTTTTTTTTTTTTAATTTACAAAATCCGAAGTGCGTGAACAGAAAAAATGTATATCTTATTAATATTTGGTGTGACAATCCTTTAGCTTTAAATCCCCATGAATTCTTCTAGGTACACAGTGCTTGGCCACACAGTTCTTGAAGGAACTCACCAGGTAGGTTGTTCAAGACTTCTTGGAGAATGAACCACAGATCATCTGTGGATGTAGACTGCCTCAAAGTCTCTTCATGTAATCCCAGACAAACTCAATGTTGAGATTAGGGCTCTGTGGGTGCTAAACCATCACTTCCTGGATTCCTTGTTCTTTTTTGTTTTTTTATGCTGAAGATAGTTCTTAAACACATTGGCTCTATGTTTGGGGTCCTTGTCCTGCTGCATAAAAAATTTGGGGCTAATCACACGCCTCCCTGATGGTATGGCATGATGGATAAGTGTCTGCCTGTATGAGAAACTCGCCTTCCAACTTGCATATTATTGGACACCAGGCACTCCTTTCTACCTAGCTTTCCAAGTTTACATGTTTGGATTACATTAAGAGACAGAAGAATTTGTGTCAGTCGTGGTTAGTTCTCCACGTTTGGAACAACCTACCAGCTGAGTTCCTTCAAAAACTGTATGCAAGTGTACCTAGAAAAACTGATGGTGGTTTGAAGCCAAAGGGTGTTCACACCTAATATTGGTTTGATTTGAATTCCTCTTCTGTACATTTACTTTCCATTTAGTTAATTGATACAAGAAAACTATTACTCGTTCTATTTCTGAAAGCATTCCTAAATTACAGCATTTTTTCCACACCTGCCTAAAACTTTTGCACAGTACTGTATATATTTTTAAAATTTTTCAATTGGAAGTTGGAACCCAATACAGCAAGGTGGGTACTGAAAATTATAAAAATAGAAAGCGGTAATTGTATGATGGCTGACACCATAAAAATGCAAAGTAGTACTGGAAGTCCTCTGGTGTCCAGCTGGAAGTAGGTTGCTATTTCTTTTTTTTTAAATCGGAGAAAAGTTTTATTGAGAAAACTCACACCATTACAACAATCACAGAAACAGTAAACTATAACCATATAAAGCATTACACATACCAACATTATGAGATACAAACTCAATCCAAGTCACACGGCACAGAAAATTCCATACATATAGAGTGCACCCGCATCCACCCCATTACCTCTAGGCAATTATACTGAAGCTGCCAATCCTGGAATACATAGAGTTAGGACAACAAACGATCCATAATGAGGTCATTAGGGGCCATTCCTGGACAGTTCAGCCAGACTCCCCATATTTTAGAAAACTTTTGTGGAGAGCCCCTATGTTGGTAAATAACCTTTTCCATACGGAGAGTACCACCCATCTGCTCCAGCCACATCCCATAAGTAGGAGGTTCTGGTGCTATCCAATGGCGTAGGATAAGCAGTCGGGCCTGGAACAGAGCTCGAGTGGCAGCCTCCCTCAAAAACTAGGTTGCTATTTCTGGTAGAATGTATAGTAAATCATCATGTAACCAGTGATGAACATACTAGCCAGTGTTTTCTTCCCAGTATAAAAGACTATGATCATTTTCTAGCACCCAATAAAATGTACACTATTCTTTGTGCCTGCTGTTACACGTATAAATTACAGATGCTTGCTCATCTCAGGACATTTAATTCCTGTGTAAGGTCCCAAGCACTACTGTCAGTCTACGGAGCGGTTAAAATTAACCAGCTCTTTTTGGTGCAATGTTTAGTTTTATTTTCTCTGTCGCTCATTGACAGACGCAGTCCTCTTTGATTAATATCAGTAGGGTTATACTGCCCCCTACAGGAGTAGGACACTAGGCAGGAAAAACGTTCTGGCCACACCTTAGGGGCAGTCCCAGAGGGTATATCCCTCTCTCTCCCTGCTACAGGATGTCAGTTTTTTTCTGCCTAGTCAGGAGTAAGGACCTAAGTTCCTTGCTGGGATCTCTGGTCCTGGCAAGCTTTTTTAGATAAATCTTTTTTTAGTTGGCTTTTTCTCTCCAGTTTTTTTGTTCCTGTGAGATCTTCAAGCAATTATGCTGGAGCTGGGCGACGGGCTGGATGTTGAGATCCAGTGGTCACCCCAGCCGGCCTACGAGCGCGTGCAGGCCCTAGCTCCGCGCTGAGTCGGCCGCGACATAGTCCCACTGGACGGGGACTGGCCCCGCGAGTTAAACGTCTCGCCAGGTCGCCTACGACCAGTCAGAAACTGAGTCACGGCGTCCGTATTGGTCGACAGCCCCCCCACCTCGGTGGAGAGGGGTTCTGTTAGGAGTGGGTGCCCGTCTGTTCCGGTATGGTGAGTAGAATGTTCCCCCTCTCCCCCTGCCGGGTTTTGGGAATGGATGCGGGCCCCTCTGTGGATGGTCGGACCCTCATGATCCCGGGTTCCCCTCTATCCAGTGACACACTTCACATATCTCCCCCTTGCTAGTGTGAGTTGGTGAGTAAGGTATACCACTCCAGGAGGCTTGGTTTGGGAGCTGACAATCTATATGAGTCTGTCGCTGCAAGGAAAGCTGCATTGTAAAAGGACTAAGGAATCCATGACTGATGTCGGTCAAGGATGGAGACAGGGTGCCGCTGGCATTAACTGTTGAAACGGTTGTGCAGAGGGGTGATACTATCAGGCACCTACCTATCGCACAGGGAGTCCTCTATTAGCGATGCAGCCGCCATCCTTCCGTGGGCCGCACGGAGCCGCCATCCTTCCGTGGGCCGCCATTTTGGCGTAGCCCAATGTCTCCTGTATGGCGGCGGCCATCTTGGATAGAGCCTCGAGGAGCAGCGGTGGGAGTGCCGGAAGACGAGTAAAGGGGCTCTGGTCCCTGGAAGAATACAGGTTACCGATAAATGTATTGGAACTGAGAGCGATCAGACTTTGTCTGATTCACTGGACCGAACCGCTCCGGGGCAGCCCGGTGCGGATCCAGTCGGACAATGCCACGGCAGTGGCTTACGTCAATCACCAGGGGGGCACCAAGAGTGTCCTGGCGGCTGTAGAAGTGGCCAGCATCCTTCGTTGGGCGGAACGATTTGTTCCAGCTCTCTCCGCGGTATTCATTCCGGGGGTGGAAAATTGGCAGGCAGATTTTCTCAGCCATCAGATTCTGGATCAAGGGGAATGGTCTCTTCATCCAGAGATATTTCACCAATTGTGCCTTCGTTGGGGCACCCCGGATGTGGATCTGTTGGCATCTCGACTCAAAAGGAAGGTGCGGAGGTTTGTAGCCCGCTCCCGCGATCCTCTAGCGGACGCCGCAGACGCGCTGGTCGCCCGTGGGGGCAGTATCAGCTACTGTATGCCTTCCCTCCTCTCAAGTTGCTGCCGAAACTCCTTCGCAGGATAGAGGTGGAGGGAATTCCAGTTATCCTTGTGGCTCCGGACTGGCCTCGTCGGGCTTGGTACGCCGACCTGGTCAGGCTGGTCGCAGACGCTCCTTGGCGACTTCCTCTCAGGGAGGATCTGCTGTCTCAGGGACCGATCTTCCATCCTGCTTTACGATCGCTGGCTTTAACGGCCTGGCTGTTGAGACCCAGGTGCTAAAGGACAAAGGGTTGTCAGCTTCAGTTATCCCTACTCTAATTAAAGCAAGGAAAGCGACTTCCAGGAAGGTCTATCATCGCACATGGAAGTCTTATATCGCGTGGTGTGAATCCCTTGGGTTTCCTCCACGTTCTTACTCGGTGGCCCGGATATTGGCTTTTCTGCAACAAGGGGTTGAGCAGAAACTGGCCTTGAGCACTATCAAGGGTCAGGTTTCAGCGTTAGCAATCTTCTTTCAGAAGCCTCTGGCTACTCAGTCCTTGATGCGGAATTTCATCCAGGGGGTGCGACACCTGGCTCCGCCGGTCGCGCGCCCTTGCCGCCCTGGGATCTTAATCTGGTGTTGTCGGTTCTTCAGAAACCTCCCTTTGAAAATATTAGGGAGATTCCCTTGCTTACCTTATCCCAGAAGGTGGCCTTTTTGGTGGCTATCACTTCTGCACGCAAGGTGTCAGAACTGGCCGCATTGTCCTGTCGTTCCCCATATCTGGTGGTTCATACGGATAAGGTGGTTCTTCGTCCGAATCCATCCTTCCTTCCTAAGGTGGTTTCAGATTTTCATCTAAATGAGGATATTGTGCTACCTTCCCTGTGTCCTAAGCCCAGTCATCCTCGGGAGTTTGCGTTACACTCCTTGGATGTGGTTCGGGCGAACAGGGTGTACTTGACTACTACGGAATCTTTCCGTAAGACGGATTCACTGTTTGTGATCACGGATGGCCCTAGAAAGGGGTCGCCTGCGTCTGCCGCGACTATCTCTAGATGGATCAGACAGACGGTGGTACAGGCTTATTCTATTAAGGGTCAGGTTCCTCCGTTCCCTGTTAAGGCGCACTCCACTCGGGCGCTTAGTGCTTCCTGGGCCTTCCGCCATCAGGCGCCAGTGGTTCAGGTTTGCAAGGAGGCTACCTGGTCGTCGGTTCATACCTTTACAAAATTTTATAAAGTTGATGTGCTGGCATCGGCAGATGCCTCTTTTGGCCGCAAGATTCTGCAGGCCGCTGTTTGAGGAGAACGGTGGTCTACCTCGAGGGTTTTTTTCTGTTGGGTTTTCAGTTGAGTCTCATCCTTTTGTCCGATGAGCCTTTAAGACTTCTGGTTGGCACCGGTTGGGCCTTCTGGATTGGATTTTGATTTCCGTTATCCCACCCCTCATTTGTGGCACTGCTTTGGGACGTCCCTACTGATATTAATCAAAGAGGACTGCGTCTGTCAATGAGCGACAGAGAAAATTGGATTTTTGACTTACCGTAAAATCCTTTTCTCTTAAGCTCATTGACAGACGCAGTACCCGCCCCTCTATTTTGAGTTGGGTTGGGTTAAATTCTCTGACACTGCTTTGTTACATAACTGACATCCTGTAGCAGGGAGAGAGAGGATATACCCTCTGGGACTGCCCCTAAGGTGTGGCCAGAACGTTTTTCCTGCCTAGTGTCCTACTCCTGTAGGGGGCAGTATAACCCTACTGATATTAATCAAAGAGGACTGTCAATGAGCTTAAGAGAAAAGGATTTTACGGTAAGTCAAAAATCCAATTTTTATTATCTGCTATTGCTCTCACTTCCCCAGTAATCTGCCATATGTGGAAGAGCTCAGAACAAAACACCCAATTCCCATAGAGGATTTTTGTAATTCTGGAAAAAGGGCACTTCAGTATGGTTCAACTGGTGATAGGATTTCCATCTCATTGTCTCCATCTCAAGCCATGCTCTTTTTAAAATGTATTTTTTAATAAGGCTATTTTGCTGTGCCTTTTTTATCAAAACCTTTTAAGGAAGATCTTTTTTTTTTTTTTTTTTTTTTTTTTAAATGGCTTAGATGAAATCTAAAAGACACTCCTACAAAAACCAAATTAATTTCTAAAGGGTCCATTTTTTCTTGCAAATGTACATAAAACCCTAGTTTATATGGGACTCTTTGGTATGATACACTGGCATGTGTGTACCACAGATTGATAAATTTTAGAGACCCTAAATGATGAAGAGTATACCATGAAATGGGTTTTTCTGATTATGTTCACTTTTATACTGTCACCAGGATCAGTAATGGGGGAAACTATTGAACACAATGACTCATTCACTTAAAGTGATTGCAAAGTCTTTTTCTTTAAAAAAAAAAACAAACATATTATACTTACCTCCTCTGTGAAGTTGGTTTTGCACAGAGTGACCGGGATCCTCCTCTTCTCTAGTCCTTCTTTTGTGCTCCTGGCCCCTCCTTCCTGTTGAGTGCCCCCACAGCAAGCAGCTTGCTATGGGGGCACCTGAGCCGAGTTACAGCTCCATGTGTCTCCATTCAGACACAGAGCCGCGACCCGACCCCGTCCTTTCTTTCCTGATTAACTTCCCGCTATGCTGCTGTCTCAGCCAATGAGGAGGGGAGTCCAAGACAGCTGAGACACTCCTGCAACATCGCTGGATAGAGATTGGCTCAGGTAAGTATTAGGGGGGCTGAAGAGGGCTGCTGCACACAGAAGGTTTTTTTTATTTAAAGCATAGAATGCATTAAGATAAAAAAAAACCTGCCTTTACAATCCCTTTAATAGGCACTCCAACTATTCACATGTACACAAGTTGTTTCTGTCTAGTGCTTGCACAGTTTTCAGTCGCGTGACCTGAATAATGATTTAAAAATGACTCTACAGGGAGAAGAAAGAATTACAAAAGATTCTGGACAGAAAGAGACATAACAGCATTACCGAGGCCAAGTCACGAGACCGTCACAAGAAGGATGGGTCAGTAATTGATAATCCAATGTATTAATATCTTTGCAAACAACCACAGGATCCGTGATCAAAGCGTGCCTATAAAAAGATCCTAACACTGCGCCATGCAATAAGGTTTTTTGGATAGAAGTCTGTGAGCAGCTGCCACTTTAACATAAAAGAAATTACACCGTATCTACCAAAGTGCTGATAAATGAATAAAGTAGATGGTGGAGCTACAAATAACCCCCTTCAATAGAGTGAGTAAATACAGTCCAATAAAGTAAAAAAAAAAAATGTTAAGTACTTTTTAGAAAAATTTAAACAGGATAAATGTCCATGATAAATAAGTTTCCTCCAGCAGCTGTCCACCATACCACATGCATAGGTGACACCACTCCCCTTCAGTTGTCAACTCACCAAATAAGATTGCCAAATATTCTCATATTGGCGAAGTTAGGAGATACCCTCTATAGGGTTAATGATGGTCCACAACAGGTGTCCAATCCTCAGTGATGATCCATCAATAGCACGTGTAAAAGAGAAAGAAAATACCGATAATGAAATAACGTATGATAAGCTTTATTAAAACCAAACGAATCCACATACAATGCACTCACATTATGCATAGTGGGATAGCGCATTAAAGAAGAAAGCAGGTATACTGTCATTTCTTGGTCGCGATGGACTGAACGTCTATGAATCCGTGTCGCACCCAACCACTCTCAATGTCCCCGGATCGTCACTTCCGGTTGCTGTACAGCCACGCTCTGACTCATTTTGTCATACCGACTTCGTCCTGTGATTGGCTGTATGGCAGTCAACCTCCTATATATGCAGTTTAATATGGTAATATATTACCATCAGCCAATGAAAACTCCCGTGTCTCTGCAACCACGATATACACAGTTAACACTCCGCATACCAAAACAACTCAGGCTAAAAGTTTGTAATAAAACAAAAAACCTCATTATGTAAATGTCACATGTGAAAGCTGTTTACACATATCATCACCCAACCATGATCAGCCATGTGGTGCTCCCCACATAAAATGTCAGATATTACAGAATTTATTATTTATAATAAATGAAGTTAATGAAGTAGCACATTTACCCAGGGCTCAATGCCTGGTAAATAGGGACCAGAAACTGAAATCAAAATCAGACCAGCATCAGTGGAGCTTTATCTCTAATTACCATTATCAATATAGGGATATTGAAAATATTTTTTAAAAACATTGCCATGTTTTGGGCATAGATAAGGATTTAGGACCGGTTCTTCCGGACAGTCCCAGGTTCATCTATAGGAAAGCCCCGAATTTTGGAGACCAGGTGGTTAAAGTGGTGCCTATTTTGCAACTTTAGTGATTCCTGGAGTGCTCGTTATGCTGATCAACAATTTGGCATTTTCAATTTTTTTCGGGGGGGCCTTACCTTATTTTCAGGGCCTTTTTGATTGTACTTCCTCCTTCTCCCCCATTTGTGGCCATGGCCACCGACATCACTTCTGCCTCTGCATTGCATCCTGGGAGCTGTTTTTCATCACTCCCAGGAGGCTGGAATCAGGAAGAACTCCCAAAACACTCCCTGGAATCAGGAAGAAGGACGCAGCAGATTAAACTGCGGCTTCAGATGCCCGGCCGCGCCCAGACACAATTTTTAAAAGTAAGATTTTGACTAAAATCCAATACTGTACACCTTGTAAGTATGAGAATATCGGTTCTGTAAAGGCAGATGGATTAGTATTATAGGGGTATTTTTTAGTTAAAAAAGTTATTTGAGACCGGAACTCCGCTTTAAGAAAATTTTGGATCCGCCTAGCCAACAAAAAATTTAATTTGATATAAAAGGTTTTTTCCCATGCCCTAAATGCATTTCTTGCAGGACAGTACAGATCAGTAATAGGGGTAGAACATCCATCACCAATGTAGATAACAAAACTTTCACCATAGATGAATTTATCACATGTAATACAGCACATGTGGTTTACTTATTATGGTGTCCATGTGGCCTTTACTATGTGGGTAGAACAAAAATACGTCTTCATATTCGTAAAGCTATATATTCATATAATATAGCCAATATCAAAAAAGATTTTAAGAAGCATAGTGTCTCTCTTCATTTTAGACAAAAACACAATAGAGATCCCACACTTGCAATTTTGTGGAATTGACTGTGTATAGCCCGCTTGGAGGGGTTCAACTAGGCTTAGAGATTTATCGCGAAGAGAAACAAAGTGTATTTTCTTTTAAAAGTTTAGTGCCAAGAGGGTTGAATTTTGAATTTGATCTTAATTGTTTCATCAGCAATTATTTGTTTCTAACGTTTATATTTATATAGCTTAATGAGCATTTTTACAGATGATAAATTCTGTAATATCTGTCATTTTATGTGGGGAGCGCCACGTGGCTGATCATGATTGGGTGAGGACATGTGTACAGACATACCCCGTTTTTAAGTACACTCACTTTATATACACTCGCGAGTACAGACACAGCCTGGTCAGCTTGGCATGGCACTACTCCTGGTTTTTAACATTGGCGTCTATGGGAAATCTTGGTCAGCTTGACATGGCACTGCTCCCAAACTATAAGTGACAGGGATACCAAACTTGGGAAGCACCGAGAGGGGACCCAGGACTACAACATATCCTATTTGTGGCCGGCCAGCTTGCCTAGGTTATCTACCATGTTTTTGTCCTGGATCCCCTTAACATGCTCCCCAAGCTTGGTGTCCTTGTCACTTATGGTTTAGGAGCAGTGCCATGTCAAGCTAACCAAGATTTCCTATGGAGCTAGTGTATTTACATGCATTGAGAAATGAAAAAAGGTAATGCTTCACTTTAAATACATTTTCGTTTTACATACATGCTCTGGTCCCATTGTGTACTTAAAAGTGGGGTATGCCTGTAAACAGCTTCCAAAGTGGAACTTGTAACATTTACATATTGATGTTTATTTGTTTATATTATTTTTTTATATTATGAACTTTAGCCTGAGAGCCGGTTCACACTACCACGACCAGAAAGTCGCCCCATGAAGGAGCGACTTTTTAGAGCCCATTCACACTAGCACGACTTGTGAGGCGACTTGTGTTGCCCCAGGTCGCCCCAGGTCGCTTGACAAAACAAAAGCAATGTTAATCAATCAGTGCCGTCTTAATTGGCACTACTAAAGTCGCTCCGACTTCAGAAAAGGGTCCTGTACTACTTTGAGGCGACCTGTGATCCGACTTGTCCCATATACTTCAATGGGAGTCGCCTCCTTATCTTAATTGAAGCGACTTGTTATCAGACTTTCCAGGAAGAAGAAAGAGATTAGCCAGGCATTCCCCACATTGCATAAAAACAGGTATATACTGCGCTAGATCAAAGAAAAATAGTGTTTTGATATTACCAGCTGCTGGCATAAGAAAGTTGTTGTACCTCAACCCAGTAGAATGAAAACAAGAGTATGCAGCGCTTGGTGGAAAACACAAAAAAATGAGCAATCTATATTAGATACATAGTGTCACAATATATCAATGTACACTAGAAAAACAGTGAAAGAAGAGTCCGTGGAGAGGAAAAACATCCAACAGGAAGCTCAGGTGGTGTGTTGAATAGATGTGACCTTCACCAAAACACCCAAAGTAATAGCCTCTTACCAGACTTATATGATCCCCATGACAGAAATCATATAGCGCTTGCAACAAGGGCTCCTCACACTCCACAGCACTCCTCGATTCTTGTACATGTAAAGGATCACCTCCAGCAAAGAACTGCCTTAGTACCATCAAACAATATCCTCTCGTGGGGACATATAGTCATGTCACATGTAGGAAAAAGAGACCTCGCATGGTGTAATACGTTCAAGATATTACTTTAATAAGAAGTAGATTTTACACTCACATGTGAATCACGACATATAGGCATCAAGTTATGGTCTTGCGGGGATCTCCAGATGAAATGTGCGGTAGCTGCAGCCCGGTCTCCTGAGTGAAGTAACAGGACACTAAAGGGTGTGCATAAAGCAGACGATCACTGGTCCCCTACCGGTTTCATCAAAGTATGACATCATCAGGGGGCGTGGTTAGAGATCGCCAGTCACCCCAATAAAAAGGCTGTGGGAGTCGGAAGGGGAGGAGCGGCGTCTGTGCCATCCAATCACCTTCCACACCTCCAGCTCCAACCGCACATCTATATAGAGAAAGGGAAGTGAACCTCCGATGACCCGGAAGTCACTCCGGGACCAATCACGGAATCTATATAGAGAAAGGGAAGTGAACCTCCGATGACCCGGAAGTCACTCCGGGACCAATCACGGAACACCTCCAGAGCACCAATGGGAACCGATCATTGTCCAACCAATCGTAGCCTCCCCACAAGCAAGTGACGACCTCCAATCAAAAAAAAAAAAAAACAAAAAAAAACAAACACAAGCAGAAGCCGACCTGCAGCGCTATGAGGGAGACTACTCAGGAAAAATAAATTCCATCAACCTGTTGAAATAAGGAGTTGTTAAATATAACTAGAACCCCTAGAGCGATTGGACATATCCATTCCCATATAGTGGCACTAGGAATGAGTAACAATAGTACATAGTAAAATGTATATGGAGAATGATAGTGACACAATAACCCTATGGCTGTGCTAATCACACAATCCATAGAGATCCCGCAAAACTCATACAGAAGTATACATCAAGAGATACAATCAAAATATTAAAATAAATAAAAATATAAAATCTTTAAAAAAAAAAAAACACACTGTTTAAAATTTTACCATGAAAGAGCATCTAATAGAAGTCATTATTAATAAATCATCAAACATAACCACTAAGGAGATAAAAGGGACTTAGACATTTAAGAATTATTAATAAAAGAGTTTATGTCCCACTCAATGTTCATACCGTGGGGGGTATAGGATTTGACCCTATAGATCCATTGAGTCTCCAGTTGTGAGACACCACGTGTGCGGTTACCACCCCTCCAGCTGCTGGTAAACCTATTGATACCCATGAAGATGGTACCGGTAGGGTCCCTCCCATGACATTGATCGTAATGTCGGGACACTCTATGTTTTGGAAACCCTTTGATAATATTCCCCACATGTTCATTGAGCCTTATCTGTAATTTGCGTATAGTACGACCAATATAATCCAGGCCACATGGGCACCTTAAGAGGTATACAACATGTGTGGTGGAACATGTTATAAACGGTTTGATATCGAATTTTTGTTTGGTAGCATTCGATTCAAAGGACTCAATTCTCCTCCTCTTGTCCTTATTGATCGTACAAATGGGGCAGTTTCTGCAGTGATAGTAACCACCCCTACTCTGAAAAAACGAAATGTTTTTAGGGGGATCGATAACATTGGGGGCCACAAGCAGCCTAAGGGGAGGAAGACCCCTAAAGATTACCTGAGGACGCACAGGCAATAATGGGCCCAGCACTGAATCATCCTTCAGTATGTGCCAGTGTCTCTGCAGGATGCGTTTAACCGAGAAGTGCTGGGTGGAGAAGGTAGATAGAAACGCACATTTAAACCTCTCATCTGGAGGTTTTGATTTAGGCCTCAATAGATCCTCCCTAGGTCTAGAGTCCGTGCGCAGCAGCGCTGAATCCAGATCTGTTATAGGATAACCCTTCTCCACAAAGCGCCTCTTCAAGGTCTCTGCCTTTTTTTTTTTTTGGCGGGATTTTTCATTGACTGATGGTAATATATTAGCATGTTGAACTGCATTAATAGGAGGTTGCCGTGCCATACAGCCAATCCCAGGACAAAGTCGGTATGACTAAACTCGTTGGGACATGGTTGTACGGCAACCGGAAGTGACATATTACACAATACCGGAAGTGACAATCTGGGGAGTGTTTGGGTGAGACATGGATTCATAGACCTTCGGCCCCCCATGACCAAGAAATGCCATTATACCTGCTGTCTTTTTAATGCACTATCCCACTATGCATAATGTGAGTGCATTGTATGTGGATTAGTTTGGCTTATCATACGTTATTACACTATTAGTATTTCTCTTATACACATGCTATTGATGGATCATTACTGAGAACTGGACACCAGGTGTGGACTATCATTACCCTAGAGAGGGTATCTGCTTACTTTGCCAATATGAGCATATTTGGCAATCTTATTTGGTGAGTTGACATTTGAAGGGGAGTGGTATGGTGGACAGTTGCTGGAGGAAATGTATTTATCATGGACATTTATACTGTTTAAGTTTTCATAAAAAGGACATTTTAACATTTTTTTTAATTTATTGGACTTGATTTACTCTATTCAGGAGGGTTATTTTATTTATTTGTAGAGCCACTATCTACTTTATTTATCTAACTTCACTTTGGTAGATACGTTGTCATTTATTAATATTTTAAATTTTTCTTCCACTTAACTTCTTTACTACATCTATTATATGGTTTAACCTCTTGTCTATTGGAGCCGTTTTTAAAGTTTTAGCACGCGTCACAACCTGCATTTTTTTTTTGGGCTAGAAATTATTTTAAACTTCTCCAAAAGTATGTATTTTCCAAAAGCAGAGAAAATAGAGAATACAAATGGCAGTAGTTGCATTTATTTATCTCATTTGACATTCGTGCAGTTATTTATGAAATGAATATTTTCAAGAAAAAATATCCTAAAATGAATTTTAGTGCAAACAAACACAATATTATACTTAATTTTTTGGTAAAATATAAAAACGTGGTTGCATTGAGAAAATAAATACAAAATATGTCAAGCCTTAAATTTCGCATGCCCAATAAATCGCAAAAAATGATGGCACCCAAAATCTTCATAGGCAACTTTTTAATCACTTTTTCCTCTTTCGTTCATTGACTGACGCAGCTCCTGTCATTCTTGACCATTGGGTTATACTGCCCCCTACAGGAGTAGGACACTAGGCAGAAAAAACTTCTGGCTATACCCATGGGCAATCTCAGGTGGTATACTCCCTCTTCCTCCCATAGTCACTTTTTTTTTCTGCCTAGTCAGGAGTAAAGACCTAGTTCCTTGCTGGGATCTTTGGTCCTGGCGAAACTTTTTTAGATAGAAAATTTTTTCCTCCTGGATTTTTCCTTTGAGTTCTACAATCAACTTCCGGACTGGGCGACAGGCTGGTAATCTAGATCCAGTGGTCACCCCAGTCTGGCCTGCGAGCGCGTGCAGGCCTCAGCTCTGCGCTAGGTCCGCCGCGACTTAGCCCCATTGGACGGGGGCTTGCCCTGCTAGTTAAACGTCTCGTGAGGTCGCATACGACCTGGCCTCGACCTGAGATGCAGCGTTCCTCCTGGCCGACAGCCCGCCAATTTAGATGGAGAGGAGGATCAGTCTAGAGTGGGGCCCACCTTGTAGGATGAGTAGCTGTCTCCCCTCTGCTCCTGGAGGGTTTTGGGGACGGTCGGACCCCCAGGTTGCCCTCCATCCCACAAGAACCCCCCCCCCCCCCCCCGTTTTTGGCCAAGTCCCTCAGCCTGCCTCTCCACATTCACTGGGGCTGTTTGGGTGGTTTGGTCACTGGCCTGGGATTGGGGCAGGGCGCTAACTGGCGATGAGGGGCGGGGTGTGCTGTCGGGGACTGGACGATCGACTGTGCGGGGGGGGTTTGTATCTGGTGGGGCTCCTGCCAGGGCCCCCATCCTGCCTGGATCTGTCCTTGAGGCCTATTCTCCCAATTCTGGGTCCCTGTATGCCTTGCGGGGCCGCCATTTTGTTGTAGCCTGTGTATTCCTATACATGGTGGCCATGTTTGTGTAGTCCATGGGGCCATTTTCTTGTGGTTTGTCATTGCAAATAGCAGCAGCCATAACAGTGGAGCCCCTCCTTATCCCCTGCTGTTGACTCCTGGATTATTTAGCTTCCTGATCGCCGTACTAGTAGTGCAGATTCTCCTGGTGGTGGGGGTTGTCTCTTAGCAGTGTGTTACACTTTTTGTGGGGTCCCCCTAGTGACTCATGAAGTCTTTGGAGCACCACCTGATCCCCTCTCTGAGGCTGCACGGCCCTCCGGGTCCCAATCAATCATTCATGCACTGACGGCGGTCCTGGAGTCCGGTATTCACTATTGCCCTGGCGTCTCAAACTCAGACCGAGTGGGCTAAGCTTTTAAGCCGTGACCTGGAGGGGAAGCAGCTCCCCCCTGCTTTTGCCGAGCTGGCAGACCACTTGGTCCAGGGGCTGCAGTTTATCTGTGATGCCTCTTTGAATGCGGCTCCCCTAGTTGCTAGACTCTGTTTCGGCAGTGGTCCTTCTGCATATTTTTTGGCTCCAGTGCTTGTCTGCCGACCAGACTTCTATAGAGGCTTTGACTGATCTTCCTTTTCAAGGAGATCACCTGTTTGGAGCTACCCTGGATGATGACATTAAGGGTCACGCAGGGGAGAAGAGTACCTTTCTTCCGCAGGCTAGTGAGGGCAAGGACCCTTGTCGTAGACATGGGCCATACTTCTCGGCTCTTAAGAAATTTTTTCATCCCTCAGGGCGACTGACAAGGAACAAAGCCTTTCAGGGTCTCCTCTGGTGGATCCAAGCGAACTTGGTCTGGCAAGTCGAGAGCAGGCTTCTCCAGACCCGCGGACAAGGCTCCTTCAGCATGAAAGTGTGCCCTTACCTGTATCTGGGGTGGGGGGCCATCTTCGCTGGTTTCCTGACCAGTGGACTTCCCTGGTACAAGAGAAGTGGGTCCACGAAATCATTCAGTCCAGCTACACGATCGAGTTTTGCTCTTTTCCCTAGGAAAGTTTTTTTCCTTCCAATCTGCGCCTGTCCCCAGACTGGTGTGAGGGTCTGTTTGGGGTGGTACATGACCTGTTCCTTTAAGGGGTGATTCTTCCGCTTCCGACTTCTGAACGTTTTCAGGGTTTTTACTCAAACCTGTTCACAGTCCTTAGGAAGGAAGGCAAAGTGTGTCCAATCCTGGACCTCAAGGCGCTAAACCGCTTTGTGCGGGTACAGAAGTTCAGAATGGAGTCCATTTGAACGGTGTTGGCATCCCTGTGTCAGGGGGATTTCCTTGCCTCTAGATATCAAGGATGCCTATTTTCACATTCCAATATGTTCCAGTCACCAGCGTTTTCTCCGCTGTGCTGTGGGAGAAGAGCGTTATCAGTTTGTGGCCTTACCCTTTGGTCTCGCCTCCGCTCATCGGGTCTCCACAAAAGTGTTGGCTCCGGTGCTAGCCCTGTTATGCCAATGGAGGATCGCGGTACTGGGCTACTTGGACGATCTCCTTCTGCTAGCGGAGTCTATTTCTGCTCTGGTGGAGAACCTGGAGATCACAATACGAACTCTGTGGGAGTTCTGCTGGATTCTGAATTTTCAGAAGTCGGCGCTGGTTCCGTCCACAAAGCTGGACTATTTGGGCCTGACCCTGGACTCGGCCATAGCCAGAGTGCTCCTTCCTCTGGACAAACAACAGAAATTGCAGACTGCAATTTGCTTCCTGCTGTCCAACAAATGGTCATCCCTCCGGACTTGCATGCGAGTGCTGGGGCCTGATGGTATCTACCTTTTGAGGCGGTTCCTTTTGCACAGTTCCATATGAGGTCCCTGCAAAGGGAGATTCTCACCAAGTGGGACAAGACTCCGCAGTCTCTGGACAATCATATCCGGCTGAGTCGGGGAACAAGGGAGTCCCTGATATAGTGACTTCTCTCTCCAGCGCTTCGGCTGGGAAAAGCCGTTCTCCCCTTGTATTGGACAGTGGTCACCACGGATGCCAGCCTGTCTGGCTGGGGAGGCGTCATCGGCAAGCAAGCATTCTGTTCAGGAGATCTGGATGCTGGAAGAATCCAGACTACTGCTCAATGTGCTGGAACTCCAGGCGATCAGACTGTGCCTGGATCATTGGACAGATCGTCTTCAGGGATGCCCAGTGCGCATTCAAACGGACAATGCCATGGCTGTGGCTTATGTCAGTTACCAAGGGGACACAGGAAATGCCCTGGTGGCTCTGGAGGTAGCCAGCATTTTAAGGTGGGCAGAACTGTTCATTCCAGCCCTCTTCACCGTACACATTCCCAGGGTGGAAAATCGACAGGCAGATTACCTCAGTCGGCAAGCGTTGCACCACTGGGAGAGGTCCCTTCATGCGGAGGTGATTCATCAGCTGTGTGACTAGTAGGGCACCCCCAAGGTGGATCTGTTGGCGTCTCAGCTCAACAGAAAGGTCCAGAGGCTCGGTCAAGGGATCCACAGGCAGATGCCACAGACGCGCTGGTGGCTCCATGGGGTCAGTATCGTCTGATCTACGCCTTCCCTCCTCTCAAGCTTCTGCCCAGACACCTAAGCAGGAATCGAGTTAGAAGGGATTCTGGTCATCTTACTGGCCCCAGACTGGCCTCCCCAGGCCTGGAATGTCAATCTGGTACGGTTGGTTGCCGAGATTCCTTGGAAGCTTCCTCTCAGGGAGGATCTTCTTTCCCAAGGACCGATCTTCCATCCTGCTTTACAGTCACTGGCTTTGACGGCTTGGCTGTTGAACGCCAGGTGCTAAAGGATAGAGGTTTGTCTGAGTCAGTGATTCCTACGTTGTTAAAAGCTAGGAAATACTTTGAGGAAGATCTACTATCGTGCGTTGAAGACGTACAACGCGTGGTGTGAGTCTTTTGGAGTTTATCCTTGCTCCTTCTCTGTGGCTCAGGTCTTAACCTTCCTTCAACATGGGGTTGAACAGAAATTGGCCTTGAGTACCCGGTATCGGCCTTGGCGGTCTTTTTTCAACGACCTTTGGCCACACATTCCCTGGTGCGTACTCTTCTTGAGGTGTCCTCCAGTGTGGGCTACATTGCCACCTTGGGATCTTAATTTGGTGCTTTCAGCTCTACAGAAGCCTCCCTTTGAAAATATTCAGGAGATTTCCCTGCTTACGCTGTCGCAGAAGGTGGCCTTTTTGGTGGCTATCACCTCTGCGCGCAGGGTGTCAAAACTGGCGGCCTTATCCTGTCACAAAGATAAGGCGGTGCTTCGCCCCGTCCATCATTCCTGCCTAAGGTGGTCTCTGATTTTCATTTGAATGAGGACATTGTGTTGCCTTCCCTGTGTCCCAGGCATAAACATCCAAAGGAAATTGCCTTAGATGTGGTCTGGGCAATTAGGATGTACCTGGCAGCTACGGAGTCTTTCAGGAAGTCAGACTGTTTTTGCTCACGGATGGACCACACAAAGGGTTGTCCACTTCCTCTGCGACCATTTCCATATGGATCAGACGGACAGTGGTTCAGGCCTTTTGCATTAGGGGTCAGGTTCCTCCTTTCCCTGTCAAGGAGCACTCTACAAGGGTGTTTAGTGTCTCCTGGACTTCTGTCATCAAGCGTCAGTGACACAATTTTGCAAGGTGGTCACCTGGTCGTCGGTGAACACTTTTACAATATTTTTATGAAGTGGATGTGTTGGCATCTGTGGATAGCTTCTTTTGGCCGCAAGGTTTTGCAGGCTGCTGTTTAGGGGACCTGATCCTCTTTGAGGGTGTATTGTTTTTATCAGGTGGGCTCCAGTTGTTTTGGTTGAGCCCCCTGTTGCCTGGTTGGCTAATGTTTAGCCTTGGGAATTGTTTGCTGTTTCCCACCCCTCATGTTTAACACTGCTTTGGGATATCAAAATGGCCGAGAATGACAGGAGCTGTCAGTCAATGAAGGAAAGAGTAAATGGGATTTTTGACTTTCTGTAAAATCAGTTTTTCTGATGTTCATTGATGGACACAGCACCCGCCCCTCTGTGGAGCTATATTTCTCCTGACACTGCTTGTAACAAAACTGAGTCACTATAGCAGAGAGAGGGAGTATACCCCCTGGGACTGCCCACGGGTGTAGCCAGAAGTTTTTTTTTGCCTTGTGTCCTACTCCTGTAGGGGGCAGTATCACCCAATGGTCAAGAATGACAGGAGCTGTGTCTGTCAATGAACATCAGAGAAATGGATTTTAGGGTAAGTCAAAAATCCCATTATTTGAAAGCTTTTTACCAGCTGTTAAAGTCAGTACCAAGCTCACAGCTGCCATGTGCTTCCTTTAACCCCTTGTTTACTATACCATTTACAAACATATCTTGGTAGATAAGAGAGCTAAAGAAGAACAATCTTCTTTCTTTTTTTTTTCTCCTCAGGGGACCAAATGCATATACAGATGCATCTCAAAAAATCTGAATATCATCAAAAAGCTAATTTATATCATTAATTCAATTCAAAAAGTGAAAGCCCTATATTCTATAGATTCATCACACACAGAGTAATATATTTCTTTCTTTTAACTTTCACGATTATGGCTTACAGCTAGTGAAAACCCAAAATTTAGCATCTGAGAAAATTTGAATATTGTGAAAAAAATTGAATATTGTAGACTCATGGTGTCACACTTTAATCAGATAATTAACTCAAACCACCTGTAAAGATTTCATGAGCATTTAAATGGTCTCTCAGTCTAGTTTAGTAGATTACACAATCATGGGGAAGTCTGCTGACTTGATAGTTGTCCAGAAGACAGTTATTGACACCCTCCACAAGGAGGGTAAGTCACAAAAGGTCATTGCTAAATTAGCTTGCTGTTCAGAGTACTGTATCCAGGCATATTAATGGAAAAGCCTTGAGAGGATTATGAAGCAAAAGCGATTCAAGAATCTGGGGCAATTCACAAGGAGTGGACTACAGCTTGTGTCAGTGCTTCAAGAGCCACCACACTGATGTATACAGGACATGGGCTACAACGGTCGTATTCCTTGTGTCAAGCCACTCCTGAACCAGAGACAACGTCGGAAGCATCTTACCTGGGCTTAAGGGCGAAAATCACTGGACTGTTGCTCAGTGGTCCAAAGTCCTCTTTTGGGATGAAAGTAAATTTTGCATTTCATTTGGAAATCAATGTCCCAGAGTCTTGAGGAAGAGTGGAGAGGCACAGAATCCAAGTTGCATGAGGTCTAGTGTGAAGTTTCCACAGTTAGTGATGATTTGGGGAGCCATGTCATCTGCTGGTGTTGGTCCACTGTGTTTTACCAAGTCTAAAGTCAGCGAAACCCTCTACCAGGCAATTGTAGAGCACTTCATACTTTCCTTTGCTGACCAGCTTTATGGGGATGCTGATTCCATTTTCCAGCAGGACTTGGCACCTGCCCACACTGCCAAAAGTACCAATACCTGGTTTATTGATCATGGTATTACTATGCTTGATTGGCCAGCAAACTCACCTGACCTAAACCCCTTAGAGAATCTGTGGGGTATTGTCAAGAGGAAGATCAGAGACCCCAGATCCAACAATGCAGACAAGCTGAAGGCCGCTATCAAAGCAACCTGGGCTTCCATAACACCTCAGCAGTGCCACAGGCTGATCGCCTTCATGCCACACCACATTGATGCAGTAATTCATGCAAAAGGAGCCCCTGACCAAGTATTGAGTGCATACTATACTGTACTTGGTCATGCTTTTCAGTAAGTCAACATATTTATAATAAAAATCCTTTAATATTGTAATTTTCTGAGATACTGAATTTTGGGTTTTCACTAGCTGTAAGCCATAATCATCGAAATTAAAAAAAAAATGCTTGAAATATATCACTGTGCATAATGAATCTATATAATATGAGTTTCACTCTTTTGAATTGAACTACTGAAAAAAATAACTTTTTGATGATATTCTAACATTGAGATGCACCTGTATAGCACTCGGTCCCATTCCCTGGTAGGCACAAGGGTTGATTTACTAAAACTAGAGAGTGCAAAATCCTGGTGCAGCTGTGCATGGTAGCCAATCCGCTTCTAACTTCAGCTTATTCAAATAGCTTTGACAATAAAACCTGGAAGCTTATTGGTTTTTATGCACATCTACACCAGATTTTGCACTCTCCAGTTTTAGTAAATTATGCCCACTGTGCTGCTACCTAAGTGATCTTTTATCTTTTGTAAATGGCAGCATTGATCGAGAGGGGGTTCAATCTGTCCGACCATGCTGCTTAGAAACAAAGGGTTGGATCTAGATGGAACCAAGTACTATACACACTTGATCCCCTGGGGAATTGGAAAATAAAAAATGACAATGCTATTCTTGAAAGTGGTTCTAAAACCTTCTGGTGCAGTTTCCCAGCCCCCCTTATATTTGCTTGACCCTCATCTCCATCCAGCATTGTGCATGAGAGCAGCGGCTCTCCTGGATCTTTGCCTCCTCATTGGTTCACACAGCAACAGGAGCCATTGGCTCCTGCTGCCGCCAATCACAGCCAGTGAGATAGCGGGGCGGGGCCAAGCTGCACTGTGTGTTTGATTGTACAGTGTCCATTCACAGGAGCACGGTTTGGAAGCAAGCCTGCTTAAGTGCCCCTATAGCAAGAGGCTTGCTATTGGGGGCACTCAGCAGGTGGGAGGAGCCAGGACCACTGGCTGGGGACCTTAAAAGAAGAGGATGGGGGCTGCTCTGTGAAAAACCTCTGTACAGAGCAGGTATGTATAACATATTTTCTATTTAAAAAAATAAATAAATGACTAACTTTAAAATTTCTTTAATGCTTGTCATTTTTGAGTAATCATTCTGTTATCAACACTTTTTTCTTATGCAGAGAACTCATGGATATCAACAGACGTCACATCAATGACTCGGTGATCTTTCTACGTAGTGTAAGTAACTTTGGTCATATGGAACATTTTACAAACATGTACAGTGATTTGATGTAAACCTTGCTCCAGGGTGCAGTGTGAAAGAAAAAGTAACTATTTCCGGGGGTACACTGAAATAATGCTACAGTCAGTCTGCTCAGTTTGCTTTTTCTCTGTACTGTTAAGAAGGGAAATTTCACCTTTGATCTGTCTGGTAGAATATCTGGGTGGGTTTGTGGAATCTTTTCCTGGCCACCTGACTGATCTCTGAGATTGCTTGGCACGAAGGGGATTTTGAAGTGAGGTGACAACATAGCAGTAGCTACAATGCTCTGGAAAGACTGAAGGGGGACCAGAAGAGTTTATTAAGGATGAAAAAGATGTGTGGTGGGGAATAAAGTGCTGGGGGACTAAAGTCCTCATTAATTTTCTCTCAACAGTTAGAAGAAGCACAAAAGAGGCGTCAGGAAAAGTTACTAGCAGCTCACCAGGAAGCAATACAGAGGATAAAGGATGAGGAGCCTAAGGTGAGCATTGAACTCCCATTTTCTTGGCTATATATTGCAAACAAAGGAGACTGAAAGTTGTTCATTTTCTCCTCTGTTCATAATCTTTTACTCATTTTGTTATTAACTTTTTTGTAAAAGCAACCATTTTATAGTGTGCACCACAGAGGCAGTATTTTGTGGCGGTGACCGATCACATACAGTTTACGTTATCAGGACCTTTATACAGAATGTAGAATGGTAAAGCTTTCATTTTTCATAAAGGGTAACTGTACAGTTTCCAGAATAAATAGTATTCTCATTGTTTTTGGATGTGCATTAAAAACATATTAAAAATATATTATATTAATAGGGAAAAAGTTTACACTAAAGTGTTCAAGTGGTCCTACCACAACTAGACAAAATACCATTTCTGATGGAGAGAAGGAGTTTTACCTATGTACTTTACTCATGCTAGGTGTCCTTTAAGCTTTCAACTTTGGTTTATTGGACTTGCCTCTTCATGGGAGTATGTCTTTTGAATATTGTCTGAGTTTTATTAAACACTTCTGAATTTGTTGATATATTTTGCAAAATAATTAAAAAAAAAAGGCAAAGAAAATAATGCAAGTATTACCTTTTGCCAAAAGTGTCTCCTTCTCCCCTCAGTTCCTTATGCCTCTCTCTTTAGAAATATTTTTTTTTATTTGTACACTACCGACCACAGCCAGAATATTCCTATACGCTGATTATAGGCCTGTATCTTCAGGTGACTGAACAATGGCAAAGTTTGAGGACAGGCCCCCTGGGCACCTCCCCTGTAACCCTACCTCCACTCCATGGGTTCTTGGTTTTGAAGTGCTAGAACTTTCTCCTTCACAGAGAAACACACCCTTAGCTTAAAGCTCAATTACAATTTTTTGTTGAGGGGAAAAAAAATAAAAAAATCCCCTCTGGGTGATCAGTGTGCATTGCAAGGATTTTAACAAACTTTGTTGCATATTCCGGACCTGTTTCTGCTGTAACGGAATAGCTCTTTGTTAAATCACATCTTGCGCAGTTCTGATTCTGAATGGAAGCAGCTACTTCATTTACAAGCATCTGATGCACTTTCAGGGTTCTGATGAGAAAGGTTGCCGTGTCAGCATCCCTGTAGAAGTGATTTAAAGTATTACTAATCACACAACAGTAAAATCAGTGTGTATATGCAGCAAACAGGGTTCTTACAGACATGAAAAACCTGGAAAAGTCATGGAATTTTAAAATGGCAATTTCCAGGCCTGGAAAAGTTTTGGAAAATAATTTAACCCACAATGTTTTGGAAAAGTCATGGAAATTTGTTTCTCAATCACTGTATATTCGAATATGCAGAAAAGAGAGAAAGGCGCCACTCAGTGTAGCAGATGTAAATAATTTTATTGACACATATTAAAAACTTACATTGAGGTAAGCGTCTATCTCCATAGCTCGGCGTCCTTCCGGGTCCGCGGTGTTTCTGTCCCTGAGGCTGGCCAGCAGCCGGGAGATGACACTAGGGGAGAATCAATCAGGGGACTCAGTCAGATCGAGGCAGTGGTGAAACGCATAACTCACTGGAGGGCCGCACGAACATGATGACGCGGGGGGGGGGGGGGGGCGATAACCGGTTTCGGGGCATGCGTGAACCGCTCCTTCTTCAGACCCCTTTTCTCTCTTTTCTGCCTGTTTATGGGACTGTTGCCTGTTTATGGGACTGTTGCACTGTTGCTTTGGCCTAACAAAGAGCTCTCCTCGATGTAGGCGCCGCATTTTATTTCTCCAGTATATTCGAATATAGTTGATATTATTGGTTCAATTACAATAGTTACATAGACATTTCATGAAACATTAGGTCATGAATATTTACTTGATGTTGTGAAAAAGTAAAAATGTGTACGAACCCTGATTACTGTGGAACCTTAGGGGTTATTCCTCCGCATTGTGTTAAAAGGCTGCATGATCTTTTATGAACAGATCCTCCTCTTCTTTCACTGACTCCAGAACCGGTCCTGATAGTACCGAGCCATTGATTGTTGATGTTTGGTGTGTGTTGCTAGAGAATTTTTTTTTTTTTCTTAGGAGAGTGCATGTGATCAGCACAGGGCCAATCAGCACTGTCCAGACAAAGGGTCAGGGGTATTGCATCCTGATAGGACAGCTCAGTGCAGTATGAAAACTCCTCTTTCTACAAGCTTTAACCAGTGCTCGGCTGACACTGATAGAAGTCACAAGACTGCTATATACTGCTGATGAGAAAAGGTATTTAGCAGTTTATATTTACTAAAACGATTGCATTTCTATGTTCTGTGTACTGTGGGAGAACAGATATAGTGAATGCAGTACAGGGTCCTGGGTTTAGTAACACTTTAACTTGAAGGGAGTATCTCACCAAAAATGAAATTTTTGTTGCAGGGGATACCTAAAACCCGACAGAGTTCTTTACACGAGCAAGGAATGGCATTTCTGGGGTTGTTCTGTACACCATCTGTGTACAGAACACCTCCAGGCTGCCTATTGCATTACATTTATAGAAAATTACAGTATCTTCAGATTGCAAAGGAAAGGTAATTTTTAGTACTATTAAATTACAATATTGCTTCCTTCTGTAGAAATACTAATTGCTATATTTTTTCCACAAAAGGGTATTTACCCTTTAGCTAGTTCAAATGTTTTCTTTATTTTCTCTTTCAACCTTTCAATCAAACCCTCAGGGTCTTCTAATGCCAGCATAGGAGGCGTGTATCTGGATTGACACAACCTCAGTTAAACCTTGGGAGCCGTAATTGGTCCCCACGCTGTTGGGGCAGCCTGTTCTGTTGCTTTGAGCACTGAATCCTGCATGGGGGCTCACTATGGCACTTGGTGCAACGTGTTGAGTTAGTTGCAGGGTGCTCTACAGATCCATGGTCGTGGTTCATCACGTGGTTCAGTCCCTGAAGACCACTCTGGGGGGTATGCCCACTGTGACAGACGAAGCCTGGACTTTATTTACAGTCCATCATTGTGAACAGGTAAGACAGGGTCGCCCTGTATCTCTGACCGTTACTGTAAATAGGATTTGTATTTACGTCACAACATAAACTTAATTGAAAACAGTCCCAGGTGGAGGACCAGGTGTTACATCAAACCACTGGTGGCATTCTTTACAACACTTGCACCTAGAACCCTTAAAAGATATTCCGGTGCTTCATCCTGCCCTTTCGCCACAAGGATTTGTTACAGGATGGTCTATACCTGGGTTTACACTTACTCCTTATGGACACGCTTGCCCTATACTCTGCACCCTTTTCCATGGGTACTCAACAGTGGAATACCCTCACTTATACTTAAAGCGGAGACCAGGCAAAAAAGAGCCAATGCAAAATCGCAGGTGAACATTTGCGCTGTCAAAGGTCTGCACAACACTCACCCTAAAAGTGACGATGCTTCCCTTGCACCAGAGCAGCAATCAATTTAACACACGGTCTTTGCCTTCGATTCTAGTTATATTTCAGGCATGCAGTAAGCATCCTACCTGACAAAAGCAGACTTTTCAGCATCTGTGTCACATTTCCTTGGGACAGATTACGGCCTTGATAAAGTCATCTCTGACCATGGCTAAAAAATAAAAAACACCTCGCCTCTCAACCTACTCACATTTCTCAACTGGAGTCAGATCAAATATGCCAGTCATAGAGGATGCAGACACAGAGGAACATGAAGAGTATATTGAGGAAAAATTGGAGGAGGCTGTGGAAGAATGTCTCCCACAGATTATTGCTGTATTAAAGAGGTAGCTTAAGACAAAATGCTTGCTAACATTGAAAACCTCATTGCTACTGTCCACAAAAGCCTTTACATTGTGCATGCCGGCTCTGCTCAGTCTCACCAAAGCCCCTTTTGGGAACAAAGAGACCCTGCAAAACATTACCTGTTTATGAACAAATAGAATGTGTGGTCTATGATGACTGGGTCACTCCTAAACAAATTTCTCTTACGTCCTCCGACAGTCGCCGCCTCTTCATATTCGTCACTAATGGGGTTATTGACCTTTGCTCCGTAGGAGTAGCTAGGCAACAGAATATATTAATATCAAAGCTTTTAGCATATCCCACCCCCAGGGGGTGGTCCCCTCAGTCAATACCTCCTTGCTTCCTGCTTACCAACTCAGTTTCACATGCCTAGCTCAGGAGTACGCAGGCTGTTCCTGTGCTGGGGCTCTTAATCTCAGCCACTTTTCTCTTTTTTGATTTTATTTGAAGTTTTTTTCTCTTTCTTTTACTTAGCTGTTTATTTCCAGCATTAGTTAGTTCTTCTGATGAAGATGATCGTGCGGAGCTGGGTCTCAGTCTGGCCACCCTGGATCCCAGGGCTCAGGGCCAGGGGCTTCCCAGCCTGCCATCGAGCGTTCAGCTTAGGTTTTGCCCTGGCACATTGAACGACCCATCCCTGTTCGCTGCAGGGATGCTATCGGTGAGGTGGCTACCTCACTGGACGCCATTGCGGTTTCGCACCGCAACTCCACTGCGTCATGCTTGCGACACTCCTTGTCCTCAGTACTGCGGTTTGGTCGCTGGAGCAGGCTCCCCACGCCATCCGGACTGGTAAGTGTATCTCTATGTGGGGACCTGTCTTTTTTGGGTGTCAGTCTGGGACTGTGTGACCCTGCATGTCTGTGTGGCTGCTGTGCTCCCTGTCAGCTCCTGTGTGTGGGCTGTGAGGGGGGGCTCTCCCGCTCTGTTGGGTGTCATATGAAGCAGTAAGATTTTAGACATGCTGTGCGGCGATCCGCCATTTTTTCTGGGGCAAAAATTATGGTGGCAGGTCCTGTGAGGTACTGCACACGTTTTTGGCGCCAAACGCCGCCATTTTGAGCGGCGATCGATCCCACATGTCAGCGCCATGTTCTCTTTGCCCAGGGTTTTGTCCTCAGCCAGCGGCCATGTTTGTGTAGCCTTGCAGAGGCTTCATAGTCTTGCATCACTTCCTTTTCCTCTGGGTCAGCGATAGGTGCAGCAGCCTGTGTGAGCTGTCCAGGTTTTATATCTCCTTTTTTCCTGTATTCCTTGCCCAGTTTCTTATCCCTGTGGGGGTCAGTGTGTTCAGTGGGTGCGGTGGGCAGCGCTCGCCGCGATCTTAAAGGGGCAGTACCCTTTATTAATTTTTTGCTGGGGCATGGATTCTCAGGATTGCAAGTTTCCTCCCACCCTGGTGGGGGGCCAAGGGGCTGCTGCTTCCCCCGAGGGGGCTGATCTGGCCACTATTGTGGCAAACTTGGCTGCTCAGGTGCAGATGCTGGTGGCTGATCGATCCACAAAACGGCCCAGGGTGTCTATTTCCTCTGATTCAGAGGGCGATGGGGCTGCTATGGCTGGAGTGCCCTTCTCAGGGTCTCACTCATCCCTGGACCTGGTGGGGTCTGACGGGGAGGCTGAGGTGGAAGGGGTTGATAATTCTCCCCCTGGCTCGTCTGAAGAGCTTGCACTCATGGATGAGTTGGTTGCTTCTATCAAGCAAACGCTGCATTTGCAGGATGAACCATGTCCTCCTGCTTTGTTGTCCTCTTATGGGACGCAGAGGAAACGCAAAACATCGCAGGTTTTTCCTTGCTCTACGGAATTTCAGCGCGCGGTTGATGAGCAATGGCGCAATTTAAAAAGCCTTTTGCTGTGCCGAGTAGGTTCAAGCTGCATTATCCCTTTACACCGGCTACTGATGAGCGTTGGTGTGTACCGCCTCAGGTGGATCACGCGGTGGCGATTTTGAATAAATCAACTGCGATCCCTGCTGAGGATACCCCGGTGTTCCGGGACCCTACGGACAGGAGATTGGAATCTCTGGCCCGTCATGCCTTTACGGTTGCTGGTTCTATGCTGAAACCTATTTTTGCTTCCATTATGGCAGCCCAGGCTATTGCGGATTGGACGCAGGTGCTCAGGTGCACTCTGGTGGCTGATTCTGCCCCGCCGACAACTTTGGCTATGGTGGATCAGATTCATCAGGGTGTCATGTATTTGTGTGATGCGGACTTGGATTTAGTCCCTTTGGCGGCGCGCCTTTCTAGTGTGGCGGTCTTGAACCGTCGCCTGATATGGTTGAAATGTTGGTCGGTTGACCAATCTTCTCGGAAGACTCTGGCAAATTTGCCCTACGCGTAATCCCGCCTTTTTGGCGAATCTTTGGATACTCTGATAAAGGGTATTTCTGGGGGTAAGAGCACTCTCTTGCCCCAATCTCACAAGAATAAGTTTGTGGTAAGAAGAATGCTTCGTTTAGGCCCTCTCAGGGGTCCTTTCGTGCCTTTCGGTCGCACTATAAGGGCAAGCCCTTCAAAGGCCAAGGCTCCCAGAAGAAGCCGTGGGCGGGTAAGCAGAAGTCCGGCCAGACCAGATCCGCTGCCCATAACAATGCGGCCTGAAGGGGCGCCCTCACCCGTTTCTGGGGTGGGGGGACGTTTGTTCGGTTTTCTTCAACCCTGGCTGGACCGCGTTCGGGACAGGTGGGTTCGGGAAATCGTTCGATCTGGATACAAGATCGAGTTTCTCTCTCGGCCGGCGGGCAGATTTTTCCCCTCAAACCTTCAGCTGACTCCGGAGCGCTTGCAGGATATGCACCTGGCGGTGCGGGACCTGCGGGCCCAGGGAGTGGTGGTTCCGGTGCCTCATCGGGACAGATTTCGGGGGTTCTATTCCAATCTGTTCACTGTGCCCAGAAAGGAGGGCAAAGTACGTCCGATTCTGGACTTGAAAGCTCTGAACCGCTTTGTGCGGGTTCGCAAGTTTCGCATGGAATCCCTGCGCTCGGTGGTGGCTGCCCTGGTTCCGGGGGAATTCATGGCCTCCATCGACTTGAAGGATGCGTACCTACACATCCCCATTTTCGAGGGTCACCAGAGGTACCTTCGATTTGCCATTGCGGAGGATCATTATCAATTCGTGGCATTGCCCTTCGGTCTTGCTTCGGCTCCTCGGGTTTTCACCAAGGTGCTTGCGCCGGTTCTGGCTTTACTGCGGGCCCAGGGCATTTCTGTCCTGGGGTATCTGGACGATATCCTGATTCGGTCCGCGACCAATCAGGGTCTGGTGAACGACCTGTCCATCACGATGCAGACTCTGCAGGAATTCAGCTGGACGATAAATTTTCCAAAATCGCCGTTGTGTCCGTCGGTTCGTCTTCCCTACCTGGGGATGATTCTGGACTCTGTTCAGGCGAAGGTCTTCCTGCCGGAAGACAAGCTTCGGACACTTCAGTGCGAAGTCAGGTCCCTCAGGGACGATCAGTGCTCGTCCCTCCGGACGTGTATGAGGTGTCTGGGATTGATGGTTTCGGCCTTCAAGGCGATTCCCTTCGCCCAGTTTCACACACGAGAGCTTCAGGCGGAGGTCCTGGCCGTGTGGGACGGGCGTCCGCAATCTCTGGATCTGCGGATTTCGTTGAGCCGCCACACCCGAAGGGGTCTTTTGTGGTGGTTCCAGTCCCTGGCGGTGTCAGGGGGCAAGTCCTTTCGTCCCTTGTCGTGAATGGTGATCACCACGGATGCCAGCCTGTCGGGCTGGGGTGGTGGTCTGGGCGTTTTGTCCGCCCAGGGAACTTGGTCGGAGGAGGAAGCTTCCCTTCCGATCAACATTCTGGAATTGCGAGCAATAAATCTCTGTCTTCTGCGTTGGACGGACAGGCTTCAGGGCCGTCCAGTTCGGGTGCAGACGGACAATGCCACAGCGGTGGCCTACATCAACCACCAAGGGGGCACCAGGAGTGCCCGGGCGGCTCGGGAAGTAGCCGACATTCTGTCTTGGGCCGAGACGCACGTCCCGGCCATCTCTGCAGTTCACATTCCGGGGGTGGAAAACTGGCAGGCGGATTATCTGAGCCGCCAGACCCTGGACCAGGGGGAATGGTCCCTTCACCCGGATGTCTTCCAGATGTTGTGCGCGAAGTGGGGGTCCCCAGATGTGGACCTGTTCGCGTCTCGTCTAAATCACAAGGTGGAAAGGTTCGTGGCAAGGATGCGCGATCCTCGGGCAGACGCCTCGGACGCGTTAGTGACGCCCTGGCATCAGTGTCGTCTGATGTATGCCTTTCCACCGATTCAGCTGCTGTCCAGTTTCCTTCGCAGGTTGGCCTCGGACCCGAAAACGGTGATTCTGGTGGCACCGGACTGGCCTCGCCGGTCTTGGTACGCAGACCTCGTGAATCTGGCGGTCGACGCTCCGTGGCGTCTGCCTCTTCGAGCAGACCTTTTGTCTCAAGGACCGATATTCCATCCTGCTTTACAGTCGCTGGCTTTAACGGCCTGGCTGTTGAAAGCCGGGTCTTGAAGGATAGGGGTCTCTCCCCTGAGGTCATTCCCACTTTGATCAAGGCCAGGAAGGCCTCTTCAGGGAAGATTTACTACCGTACTTGGAAGACGTATTTTGCCTGGTGTGAGTCCAGGGGGTATTCCCCTTGCTCATACTCGGTGTCGAGAGTGTTGGCTTTCCTTCAAACGGGCGTGGACCAGCGTTTGGCGTTGGCCACGATTAAGGGTCAGATTTCTGCGCTGGCCGTTCTTTTTCAACGTCCTGTGGCGTCTCTTTGGTTAGCACCTTTGTTCAAGGGGTGCGACATTTGGTCCCTCCTAGGAGGGAGCCTTTGCCTCCATGGGATTTGAACCTTGTTCTGTCCGTGTTACAACATGCTCCTTTTGAAAATATCAGGGAGATCTCGTTGTCTTTGTTGTCCAAGAAGGTTGCCTTCTTAGTGGCGATTACTTCGGCTCGCAGGGTGTCGGAGCTGGCGGCCTTGTCCTGCAAGTCTCCGTATTTGGTGCTTCACTTGGATAAGGTGGTCTTGCGACCTAACCCATCTTTTCTTCCGAAGAGAATTTCTGAATTTCACCTCAATGAGGACATTGTCTTGCTTTCGCTTTGCGCGAAGCCTAAGCATCCGAAGGAGGTGGCTTTACATTCCTTGGATGTTGTTAGGGCGATCAGGGTTTACCTGTCATCGACAACATCCTTTCGCAAGTCGGATTCTCTGTTTGTCCTTCCTGAGGGACCTCGGAAGGGCATGGTGGCGTCGGCTTCTACCATCGCCAAATGGATCAGACAGAACATTGAGCAGGCCTATGCTTTGAGGGGGAAGGTTCCTCCCGTGCCTGTGAAGGCGCACTCTACCAGATCTCTGAGTACGTCTTGGGCCTGTCATCATCAGGCTTCTGTGGCCCAGGTGTGTAAGGCGGCGACTTGGTCGTCCGTTCACACCTTCTCCAAATTTTACAAAGTGGATGTTCAGGCATCGGCAGATGCTTCTTTTGGCCGTAAAGTCCTTAGTGCGGCGGTGCCTTAGGGTCCCTCATTTGGGCCCTTGGCTGTTGGGGTGTTTTTACCCCTGAGTTACTTGTTTTTTCCTGGGTTGTTGCTCCTGTTGAGCGCGTTTTCCTGTTGCCCAGTTGGTTCTCTTACTTTGGTAAGGTTCCTTTCTCTGATGTGGGTATTGCGTTGCTTTAGGCGCGGCTGCTGTTTTCCCACCCCTCATGTCTACACTGCTTTGGGACGTCCCCATTAGTGACGAATATGAAGAGGCGGCGACTGTCGGAGGACGTAAGAGAAAACGGAATTTTTGTAAAATCTTACCTGTAAAATTCCTTTCTCTGAGTCCTCCGACAGTCGCCGCCCCCGCCCCTCTTTTGGGGGTTTGTTTATGTACTCTACTGCTATTCTACTGAAACTGAGTTGGTAAGCAGGAAGCAAGGAGGTATTGGCTGAGGGGACCACCCCCTGGGGGTGGGATATGCTAAAAGCTTTGATATTAATATATTCTGTTGCCTAGCTACTCCTACGGAGCAAAGGTCAATAACCCCATTAGTGACGAATATGAAGAGGCGGCGACTGTCGGAGGACTCGGAGAAAGGAATTTTACAGGTAAGATTTTACAACAATTCAGTTTTTCACTCCTCCCAAAACCTATTACTGAACTCTAGCCAGTGGAATAAGAGTTCAGAGAGACGTGGGCTATTCCTGTCGTTGATCCTGCCATCTCTGCCTTAGGTACATTTCATTGTACCTATTAAAGATGTTTCTTTCAAATATTCTGCAGATAGAAATTTTGGGACTCTCTTAAAAGCTCTCCTCAATCTTGCAGGCTCAGCCCTGCAACCAGCTCTGGCTGCATTTTCAGTATTTCATACTGCGGCCAACTAAGCTAGGACAAAGAAGAACCAACATTACCCTGTATTTAAGAATCGTGTTACACATCATTTACAACAAATGCATCTGCTCTACAAGTCTGTGTATATGCCCTAGAACATGTCATGAAACAAATTTCCAGGATGGCTCTAATTGTCATTCACATGTAAAGAATTGTATGGCTAAATTTTTGGACAGCTGAAGCTCCCCACCAAAGACACCTCGGGCATATGCCTTTCCAGGGATGTCTGATGGGAACAGAGGGGAAGGTTGTCCTTCCACAGCAGAAGGTTCCAAATCCACTTTCTTCAGGATCCCCTAGCTCCTTCAAAACGCCAAGCACCTGTCCTTTCTTACAAGGCTTCAAGTTCAAAACCTTCAGACTTTCTTTTGGCACAAGGCTTGGCCAACCAAAGCCACCCAAAGACCTCTTCACAATTAACCCAGACCTGTGGGTCAGTCGGTAGTTTCAAAGTATTACAGTTCAAATCTCAGTACTGCCACAAGACGGGTTAGAAGAATTCTACTCAATTCTGTTCATGGTATCAAAGCCCAATATGAGTATTCACCCCTTTCTGAATTTAGAATCTCTGAACAAATTCCTTAAAATATTAAAATTTCATATGGAATCTGCAAGTTCAGTAATTTCCTCTCTGAGACCAGAGGAATGCGTGACCTCTATAAATATCCAAGAGGCCTATCTACATGTTTTACCCACCTCATCAGCACTTTCTGCCCTTTGCATTGGCAGACAACCACTTCCAATTTTGTCGCACTGTCCTTCTGCCTATCCACTCCCTGAGTGTTTGCAAAGGTCTTATCACTTTTGCTTGCCCTGCTCATAACTCAGGGCATCCAAGTCACAGGCTCCCTAGAAGACCTTCTTCTAAAGGACTCGTCTCCTTTGCAGATATCAGAAAATGTCCTTGGGCTGAGTGATTCATTTCAACAAATCTGCGCTTGTCTTCCCTTGGTGTGAAATACTTGGGTCTTATTCTCAACACATCCCAAGCAAAAGTATTTCTACTAGAAAAGAAAGTTGCTTCTGTAAGAGCACATTCGCAAGTCTTGAGACAGAAGAGCTATCTCACATTGAGCTGCTGCACGAGAGTTCCAGGCCTAATGGTAGCCTCCTGCAAAGCAATACCATTCACCCAATTCTATTCAAGAACTTTTCAACATCTCTTGATTTGCCTATGCTCCTTTTTAGCAAAACAAGGAACTCCCTATGTTGGTGGATCACTACCTCAGCCCCAACAGTCGGGAAGTCATTCCTTTCCTATCACTGGAAATATTTTACAACAGACACAAAACTCCAAGGCTGGGGAGGAGTTTTCCAATCCATAATAGTTGAAATAACATGGTCATTGACAGTAGTTAAGCTTCCCTTGAACATCTTGGTGCTCAGAGCAGTCTGTTTGCTCTGCAGCACTTGACCCCACTTCTGAAGGAGCATCTAATCAGGTTGCAATCAGATAATCCCACTGTGGTTGCTTACATCAAGTATCATGGGAGCACCAAGAGTCTAGTTGTCTTAAAGAAAGCTAGCCAGATCATCTCTTGTACAGAAATCCACTTCCAGCGATTTTCTGAGGTTTCCTTTAAAAAAAAAAAAAACGAATCAAGCCCCCAATAAAAAGAAACACTGTCTCATGCCCCCCCCCCCCTTCAAACCACACCCCCACAATAGCATCCTCTTCCCCACTTCACATTACCCCCAAAAACAGTGTCCTCTGCCCCCGCTTCACATCATCATCCCCTACAGTAATGTATTTTTACCTCCCACAGTAGTGTCTCCCCCCCGCCCCCAAAACAGGGTCCTCGGTTCCTTTCACATCATCTCCCCGACACAAACACACAATAGTGTGTAGGTAGCACTCTCCTACCTTACAATGAGTGTAATAGAATGTAGAGAGGGAGGCAGAGCAAAACTGAATGTAGGGTGGGAGCTGCCAGAGTTAACTTTTCATATTAACAAGCTGGTGATTAGTTGTCAGGATAGCCCAGAGTCCTAGCAACCAGTCCTCTGCTGGTTAACCTTCTCAAAGAGAAATCTCCTCCTGAACTTCTACCCACCCCATCCACTGTCAGTGTTTCATTGGCATTTTGGAACCAAGCCTTGGTAGGCCAGTTCTGGAAGTCCCCCACCTGGTTTTCTTTTCATACTTTTTTTTAAAGTTAAAATCGTCTTCTGATGTGGTTTTTGACCACAAGGTACTCACAGAGAGTTAGGCCTGTTTGCCTCATTGTTGCCCACCCTTCATATTCATTGCTTCGGGACATCCCATGGTGTATGAATATTCTGTTTGTGTCCTGTACGGTCAGATTAGGATAAGAGGAATTCTCTAACTTGGAATACAGTACATGATTCAGGCAACCCTCCCTTCCATTCTCTTCCCTTCTTGGTTTACACTCCATTGCTTGCATTAAAAATAAAATAAAAGGAAGGCTAGTGGAGTGGGGTGTGTTTATAGGGAAGGCGTCCCAGGGGGCATGATCTGAAAAGCTTTGCCAGTGTCCAATCACCTGAAAGTACATGCCACGACCATGGTGTATAAATATTCTGTCTGGGTCCTGTACTATATTTCAGGATATGAAATTTACAGCGAGTCTCTTATTTTACTACCTATTTTCTTTTAGCTGATGGCCCAGTTGGAAGAGGAGTGCCAAGCTGAATTCCGACAGTTACCCCAAGAAGTTCGGCGATATCTGCAAGAGGAGGGAGGCAACTGGGGTGGGGGAAGTTCTGGTCCCCCATCTTCTACACAGAGCACCCCATCTTCTATCACACGGGGCTGGGGATCAGAGCTTGGAGATGGGGATAATTTACAAACCCCAGAGGACTCTAGTGATGAAGCTACTCGACTTTGACCCCCCCCAAAATTGAAAACTGTATTCAAATATATATATATAATGTGTGTGTGTGTATATGTATGTATGTATGTATGTATATATATATATATATATATATATATATACACACACTGAAGACCACCTTTTTAAAACAAGATGACAGAGTTCATAGCTACTTATATTTTTATCTTAAAAATGTACAAAGGCACCTCGTATAATCTGGAGACCAAATTGAAAGTCAAAGGACCTCACCAAACAGAAAACTGGGCATCTACAGGACCGTTATATATGGAATAAACAGGTCACCTATAAATCGTCCATGTCAAAGACTGGAGTGCTCACAGGGAATGGTCTCCTTACGGGATGAATCTACTGTATAGTTACTGATATTTTATGGTGTAGATGATGCGTGCATCCCCTGAATGACACTGCTTGTGCAACACTATGTATGTGACACAGTGTGTGTGTGTTGTAAGTTGTGTGTGAAAGCAGAGTGTGTGCGCGCCTGTCACTGTTTTACTCATTTTATGTATTTTTTACACACATTTTATTGCTCCAATAAAATGGTGAGAAACCAGACTTCATACTATGTGTCTACATTTATTAGTGGTTAAGCAGTCTCATTTCTAAGTTCTTATTTACGTTGTTTAATTTAAGATTATCCAATATTTTTTGTGAAATTTTTGTTCTTTTTACTAAGTCATTCGTAGAATTATTGTTTATACAAATTTGTAGCCACTAGGGTGAAACTGTATATTAATCTGCGCAGTTCAAATCTTTGTGGACCAGCAAGTCGGTAGGTGGATGCCAGTACTGTCACATATTAAAAGTTCCTGTAATAATATATTTTTTTTAAGTCACATATGTAATAACAAAAATAACAAGGAGTAGTATTTAATTTGCAAGAATCCGATCTCGATTAGGACTTTAATTGTATGCACATTGACGTTGCCTTCAAAAAAAAAAAAAAAATAGTGAGCTATCCCTTTAAATTAAATACTGTGATCAATACATAAAATGAACTAATGTGCTAATAATGTATGGACCTTAAATGTCTTGCTTCCAAATTATACAGTGCAAATGGACAAAATGTGCAAAAAAAATAACATTGGTTGGACCTTGAATGTCCCTTTAACAGATTTTCAATAATAAACCGCAAACAATGAATCATATCAACGAATAGTCCATATGTGAAAACGTGCTCGATGTGCTGAAAAAATGTCAAAGTGCTCGAAGGTGCTACTTTAAAGAAGATGGGCGCTTACCAAACGGTGTGGATCCCGAGTTACAAGGATTAAACAAGCATGGTATCCATCCAGCAATAGGTGACACCCAAATCCGATATGCAACCTGAAAATTACGCTATATAGGATTGAATCACATAGGATCAGCTCCTGAATCATTCTTAGATCGGTCATCAGATATTTACATATAGAAAGCAAGTAAGGAGAAGCTCATAGTGTAATACAGCATAAAAAAGTTTATTAAAAAAGATGATATCCACTTCAATTGAAGTATTGAATAACCGGTTTTACATTAAAACACGTCAGCCACGGTCTCTCACACCCCACCGACACGCGGTGATGTTGCATATAGTTACATAGTTACATAGTAGGTGAGGTTGAATAAAGACAATAGTCCATCCAGTTCAACCTGTGTAGGTGTGTGTGGCTGTAATCATCTCACATAGCCCTTAATGTCCTGATCCTTGAGATGCAAGTCTAAGAGTCTTTTGAAAGCCACCATACTACCCGCAGAAACCACCTCTTGTGGTAGACAATTCCACAATCTTGTAGCCCTAACAGTAAAGAACCCTCCTCGTTGCCTGAGGTTAAAACGCTTCTCCTCTAATCGCATTGTATGTCCTCGAGTCCTCATGCAATTCCTTCGAATGAACAGCTTTTTTTCTAAGCTAAGATCCTCATTAAGATATTTATAAATTGCTATCATGTCCCCCCTCAGACGTCTCTTCTCCAGGGAAAATAAATCGAGCGATTGCAGCCGCTCTTCATAGTTAAGGTCCTCCAACCCCCTAATCGGTTTAGTTGCCCTTCTCTGGACTCTCTCCATCTCCAACACATCCCTCCTGAGGACTGGCGACCAGAACTGGACAGAATACTCCAGATGCGGTCGGACCAGAGTTTTATAAAGTGGAAGGATTATAGTCTTATCTCTGGAATACATCCCTTCCTTTATGCATGCTAATAATCTGCTGGCTTTGGCAGCTGCCGCTTGACATTGCATGCTGTTGCCTAATCTATCATCAACCAAGACTCCCAGATCTTTCTCCATTTTTGATTCCCCTAAGGGTTCCCCTCCTAACGTGTATTGTGTTTTTATGTTTTTAGTCCCCAAGTGCAAAACCTTACACTTCTCCACGTTAAACCTCATTTGTCATGTCGTTGCCCACTCCGTTATTTTGTCCAGGTCATTCTGTAGGATATCTGCTTCATGCTGTGCAGTTATTGCCCTGCCCAATTTTGTGTCATCTGCAAAAACTGATAACGAACTACTGATCCCGTCCTCAATGCTGTTTATGAATAAATTGAACAAGGTTGGTCCCAGGACTGAGCCCTGGAGCACCCCGCTTACTACCTCAGACCAGTCTGAGTATGCGCTGTTTATTACCACCCTTTGGACACGGCCTTTTAGCCAGTTCCGTATCCAAGAGCAAACCCTGCTGTCGATACCTGCAGACCTTATTTTATAAATTAAGCTCTTGTGGGGAACTGTATCAAACGCCTTAGCGAAATCCAAGTACACCACATCCACTGGTCTGCCCCTATCTAGCTCACAGCTCACCTCCTCGTAGAATGCTAAGAGATTGGTTTGACAAGAACGCCCATTTGTAAACCCGTGCTGATTACTGCTGATGATGTTGTTGTCTATCTATGATATAGTCCCTTATCATCCCCTCCAGAAGTTTACATATTATTGATGTCAAACTGACAGGCCTATAATTTCCCGGGATATGCCTCTGGCCCTTTTTGAATATCGGAATCACGTTAGCCTTCCTCCAATCCCCTGGTACATCTCCTGTCCTAATACTGTCGGCAAAGATAAGGAACAGTGGTCTAGATATAACCTTACTGAGTTCCTTGAGTACTCTCGGATGTACGCCATCCGGGCCTGGTGATTTGCTTGTGTTAAGTTTATGCAGCCTTTCCCTGATTTCACCCTCTGTTAGCCATAGTGGAAAGTCCTGTGTATTACTACTAACCATACAGTCATGGTCAGTGTACCCCTCCTTTTCCTGTGTAAAGACTGACGAGAAAAAAGCATTCAGCACGGTTGCTTTTTCAGTGTCCTCTGTAACCTTCCTCCCATCATCGTTAATTATGTGTGCAATATGCTCTGCCCTAGTTTTTTTGCTGTTGATATATTTAAAGAATTTCTTTGGGTTTTTTTTACTATCCTCCGCTATTTGTCTCTCAAAGTTGATTTTAGCCATCTTGATTTCTTGTTTACTTTTCTTATTTGCCTCCTTGTATTGCTCAAAAGCCAATACTGTGCCCTCTGATTTATATTTCTTGAAGGCCAATTTTTTTCCCCTAATAAGTTTTTTAACGCTACGGTTTAGCCAGCCAGGTTTGGATTTGTTCCTTCTAAATTTATTTCCCATAGGAATGCACTGCAAGATGCATTTGCTTAATATGTTCCTAAAGCATTCCCATTTTTCCTCTGTGGTCAGTGATCCCAGGGTTTGGTCCCAGTTTACCCTTTCCATCAATGAGTACAATTTTGGAAAGTTTGCCCTTCTGAAATTTAGGATTGTCCGTTAAAGCAACCCAGTGCCGCATCACATAAAAATTGGCTGGTCAGGAAGGGGGGTAAAACCTTTCGGAGCTGAAGTTGTTAATCACCTCTGCATTTTTTTTTCTTTGCGCTTTAAACAAAAAAAACGACAATTTTGGGAAAAAAAAAAAAAAAAAAAACACATATATTTTCTGATAAAAAAAAAAATCTGATAAAAAGATGGAAAAAAAATCTGATAAAAAGATGGAAAAAAAAATCACATCTCTTAATGGTGGTGATCAGCAACTTACAGTGGGACTGCGACATTGTGGCAGACAAAGAGTATTTTTTCTGCTCCTAGAGTGCATGGACCCGAAGGCCACATTCACACCTCAGCGTTTTGTAGCTTGAAGCTCCAAAAAGCTGGAGGGAAAAAAAAAAATCAATTATTCTCTATGGAGATGGTTCACATTTCCGCTCCCAAGTCGCCTAAAGCCAAATGCCTGAAGCCCAAAAAAGTTCTGGAGCTTTTTTTTGTGGCTCAAATCGGGAAGATTTGAGTGTTTTTGGCGCATTTTATTCCGATAGAAATGAATTAAAATGCACCATTTGTGCTGAAAATGTAAAAGTAGAAAAATTAAATAGTAATATATGAAAGAATATATGAAAAAATAAATACACAAATAACTAAAAATCATCTTAAATAAATAACAAATTAATATGTAATATTATTTTCTCTAGCGCTCATCGACAGACGTAGTCCTCGGTGATACACCACCTTCGGGTTATGTTACCTCCGCAGGAGCAGGACTAGACAGGAAATTAAAAAGCTCTGGCCACACCCTAGGGGCAGTCCCAGAGGGTATATCCTCTCTCTCTCTGCCTCAGCAAATCAGTTATTTTCTGTCTAGTTAGGAGTAAGGACCTAGATACCTTGCTGGGATCTTAGGTCCTGGCAAGAATTTTTTTTTCTAAAAGGATTTTTAGACAGCTTTTTTTCTCCAGTGTTCCTGTGAGATCTTCAAGCAAGAAAGCTGAACTGGGCGACGGGCTGGATGTTGAGATCCGGTGGTCACCCCAGTTCAGCCTACGAGCGCGTGCAGGCCATAGCTCCGCGCTGGGTCGGCCGCGACAAAGTCCCATTAAAAGGACTGAACTCGCGAGTTAAACGTCTCGCTGAAACGCCAAAGACCATGAGTCACGGCGTCCGTATCGGTCGACAGCCCTCCTGCCCCGGTGGAGAGGGGTACTGTCAGGAGTTGGTGCCCGCCTGGTTCCGGTATGGTGAGTAGTATTATTATTATTATTATACAGGATTTATATAGCGCCAACAGTTTGCGCAGCGCTTAACAAAATGAGGGCAGACATTACAGTTACACTACAATTTGGAACAAAAGGAATCAGAGGGCCCTGCTCGTTAGAGCTTACAATCTAAAAGTATGTTCCCCCTTTTTCCCTGACGGGTTTTGTGGTGAACGCGGGCCCCTCTCTGTATGGTAAGAAAGAGTTCTTTCTATCCTATAACATGTCACAAATCCTCCTACTTTGAGTGTGATTTTATATGTGCAAAAAGCCAGGAGGCTTGGTTTGGGAGCTAACAATCTATTGTATACATGTTTTAAAGATGTAATCTGTGGCATTCTGGGAATCTTATGGGTTAAGTATAAGCTACCTACCAGTCAGAAGCCACGGACATGTAGACTGCCTTCCAAATCAGATCTCCAGCTATTAGCAGGCCTCCCGAACGGCCATGCGGTCCGCCAGGGCCGGTACCGCCAACCACGCCATATCCCCATGCAGAGAGAGTGTTGTGTGCCTGCAGCACACCGCTAGTCAGCACAGGCCGCCGCCATTTTTTTTGCTGGATCGCACGAGCCGCCATTTTGGCGTAGCCTCGTGTCTCCAGCATGGGGGCGGCCATGTTTGAGGTGATCCTACACCTCGTGGAGCTTGGGGGAGGCGCCGGAAGGTGTGCAGAGGGGCGGAGCCGCCTCCCTTCTTCCTGGGCAGCCAGCCAAAAGACTTCCTGTTTGTCAAGACAGCGCTGTAAGCTGTTGCAGTTTAACTCTGAGCATCAAGTGGTGAGCCTGGGGGTCTATCTCTCTCTCTCTCGATCGATAGGGATCCCTAGCAGGTAACACTAAGGGGCTTTTTGTGGCGCTGGGGGTCAGAAAAGAAAAAAAAAAAAAAAGTTTTTTTTCTTTTTGAATTATATTATCCAGGAAGTAACTGGAGTTATCATGGACCCTGCCACACATATTCCCCCACCTGTTTCCCTCGAGGGGGCCTCGGGACCCGCCGGTGCACAGAGTATAGAGTCATTTACAGCAATTTTGGAGTCTGGTGGCTCGGGTGGAGGCGGCCTGTCAGGGACGGGGGTCAAGGAAGCGACCCCCGCCTACCCCTATACCATCTGACACCTCTGACTCAGATTCAGAGATGGTCACGGCAGTTGCAGGTTCCTCTGCAAGGGCTGTTATCCCAGGTAAAGCCCCCTCAGACAGTGAGGAGGACGCTTCTTCTCCTGCTATAATTCAGGAAGAAGCATTGGTGGACGCACTAGTTGTGGCAGTGCAAGAAACCTTAAAACTTGAGGCTTTACCGGCAAAGGCAACTGAAACAGAGAGGCCTTTCGGTACTAATAAGCCCATCAAGATGGCGAAGGCTTTTCCGGTACCTAAATGTTTTGGTAATCAGATTAAAGGAGAATGGGAGCATTCTAAACGTACCTTTTACTATTTCCAAGCGTATTGCTAGACGCTATCCGTTTGAGGAATCCATCATTAAGAAATGGACGGTACCACCAGTCGTGGATCCGCCTATTTCCAGGCTGAATAAAGCCACGGTTATTCCAGTGGAGGACACTTCGTCCTTTAAGGATCCGGTGGATCGAAAGATAGAAGCAGAGTCCCGCACTATCTTTTCTCTGATAGGGTCAGCATTTAGACCAGTAATTGTTATTGGTCTAGTTTCCCAGACACTTACGGAATGGGCGAAAATGGTACGCCAAGATCTTAGGGGAAAAGATATTCCCCAGGAGACATCTGATTTGATGGAACAGATCATACAAGGGCTACGGTTTATCTGTGACGCAGCCTTGGACACAACTCCCTTATTAGGGCATGCATCTAAGTTAGCAGTGATCCTCAGACGTGTGCTGTGGTTAAAATGCTGGTCAGCTGACCTAGGTTCCAAAAAGACCTTGACCAATCTCCCTTTTCAGGGGAATCGTCTATTTGGGGCCAACCTAGATGAAATCATTAAGGATGCCACTGGGGGCAAGAGCACTTTCTTGCCACAGGCTGCAAAAGCTAAGGGACCTCGCAACAAGCGAGGACCTTTCTTTACCGCCCATAAAGGGCGCCCGGCTGGTACTAGCGGGAAAGGCAAGACTCCTCCAGGAGGATTCAAGAAGGGCTGGTCGGACAAGCAGAGGACCAACCCAGCCAAACCCGAAGCAAAGGAGTACACAGCCTGAAGGTGCGCCCCCACCCGGTTTCAGGGTGGGGGGACGTTTTCACCGGTATTCAGGACATCAGATCGAGCATCAACCACTACTACCGGTGCAATTCTTCCCTTCCAACATTTAAGTACCACAGGAAGCGGTAGTTACCGTTCCCTGAATAGATCTTTTCCTTTACCCTTTCCTAAGATTAGTCCCGATACCACACAGGAATCGGATCTGGTTGACCAGATAGGCCAAGTAGCCTCTAGTCGGGTGACTTCGGTCCCTGAGGTTCAACCAGAAAAGATCACCCTTCCTGATAACTATCAGGTATCTGATAAATGTGTGGAAACAGAAAACGACCAGACTTCTTCGGATGGTCGGGGCCAGATAGCTCTAGGGACGCCTGGTTCAGATCCAATCAGCGCCAGTGGTCCTAGAAATTCTAGGCTGGCCTCCCCAAGCCGGCCTGGCCGACTTGGACATGCTAGTCGCAGACGTTCCGTGGGAACTTCGTCTCAGGGAGTGTCTGTGGTCTCAAGGACCAAGTTACCTTCGTGCTTTACAGTCGCTGGTTTTAATGGCCTGGCCATTGAGACCCAAGTACTGAAGGACAGAGGTTTGTCTACTTCAGTCATTTCTACCCTTATTAAAGCAAGGAAAGCGACTTCCAGCAAAGTCTATTATCACACATGGAAGACTTATATTGCGTGGTGCGAATCTTTAGGATTTCCTCCACGTACCTATTCGGTGTCTCGAATATTGGCCTTTTTGCAACAAGGGGTTGAGCAGAAGCTAGCCTTGAGCACCATCAAGGGTCAAGTTTCAGCATTAGCAATCTTCTTTCAGAAGCCGTTAGCTACCAAATCCTTGGTGCGGAATTTCATCCAAGGGGTGCGGCACCTGGCTCCTCCAGTCCGCGCGCCCTTACCGCCCTGGGATCTTAATTTGGTTTTGTCGGTTCTACAGAAACCTCCTTTTGAAAACATCAGGGAGATTCCCTTGCTTACTTTATCCCAGAAGGTGGCCTTCTTGGTGGCTATTACTTCTGCTCGCAGGGTGTCAGAACTGGCTGCATTATCATGCCAGTCCCCATACCTAGTGATTCATAGGGATAAGGTAGTACTTCATCCTAAGCCATCTTTTCTTCCTAAGGTGGTTTCAGATTTTCATCTGAATGAAGATATTGTACTACCTTCCTTGTGTCCTCAGCCCAAGCATCATCGGGAACATGCGTTGCATTCCTTAGATGTGGTTCGGGCAATCAGGGTATACCTGAAAGCTACGGAATCATTCCGTAAGACGGATTCACTTTTTGTGATCACGGATGGCCCCAGAAAGGGTTTGCCTGCATCTGCCGCAACCATTGCCAAATGGATTAGACAAACGGTGGTACAGGCTTATTCTATTAAGGGTCAGAGTCCTCCGTTCCCTGTTAGGGCGCACTCCACTCGAGCGCTCAGTACTTCCTGGGCCTTTCGCCATCAGGCGTCAGTGGTCCAGGTATGTAAGGCGGCCACCTGGTCGTCGGTACATACCTTTACAAAATTCTATAAAATTGATGTGACTGCATCGGCGGATGCCTCATTTGGCCGCAAGGTTTTGCAGGCCGCAATTTGAGGAGACCGGTGGTCTACCTCGAGGGTTTTTTTCTGTTTGAAAATTTTTTTTTGTTGAGTCTCATCATTAAGGATGAGCATTGTAAACTTCTAGTTGGCACCGGTTGGGCCTTCTAGATTGGGATTTGATTTCCATTTTCCCACCCCTCAGTTGTGATACTGCTCTGGGACGTCCCGAAGGTGGTGTATCACCGAGGACTACGTCTGTCGATGAGCGCTAGAGAAAAATGGATTTTTGTAAAATCTTACCGTAAAATCCTTTTCTCTTAGCTCATCGACAGACGTAGTCCCCGCCCCTCTGTTTTGGAGTTGGGTTGGGTTAAATTCTCTAAGCACTGCTTTTTCAAATAACTGATTTGCTGAGGCAGAGAGAGAGAGGATATACCCTCTGGGACTGCCCCTAGGGTGTGGCCAGAGCTTTTTAATTTCCTGTCTAGTCCTGCTCCTGCGGAGGTAACATAACCCGAAGGTGGTGTATCACCGAGGACTACGTCTGTCGATGAGCTAAGAGAAAAGGATTTTACGGTAAGATTTTACAAAAATCCATTTATACAAGATTTATATAGTGCCTAAAGGGTGCGCAGCACTTTACAACATGATATAATACATAAATAATAAGCCCTAACCTTTAAAAAAGGAAAAAAAAATGAAATTAATTAAAAGTAATAATAATAAACACACAAACCTGTACAAAAATTACTATTAATAATCATAGTTATTTATTTATTTCAAGTTAGGGTGTTTAGTTTTTGTTTTTTAATATTATTATTATTTTTTTAAGGGTTAAGGTTAGGGGTTAATTATATATTATTACTTAATATTTTTTTACATTTTATTTATGATTATTTTTATTTGTGTATTTTACATGTATTTATTATTAGTAGTAGTAGTAGTATTAACACCCTAACTCTAACAAAAATAAACATATAACCCTAACCCCTAATCCTAACCTAAATTTAAAGCGTAACTCCACTTTTGTTGAGAAAAAAACATTCCCCTCTGGGTGATCTATGTACATTACAAGGATTATAACAACCTTTGTTGCAGATTCCTACCTTTTGTTATTCTGAAGGACACACTGTGTGTCCCTCTGTGCCCCTGTGAGAAAGTTAGTCTAAGGGCTCTTTCACACGGCGGTCCGATCAGATCCGCCTGTCAGTTTTTTAGGCGGATCTGATCGGATGCCCCATTCAGCCCTATGGAGCAGCAGATGTCAGCGGTGACATGTCCGCTGACACCCGCTGCCATCCGCATCCGATCCTGTCCGTGAAATCCGGACGGATGGAAACCCTATTTTCCATCCGTCCTGGGGATCGGATGAGAGCGGACAGGCGGTCCGCTCTCATCCGATCCCCCATAGAGAGCAGCGGGAGCTGTGACACCTCCCTCTCCGCACTGCTAGTGGAGACGGAGCTGTCATCCGCTGGCTCAGCGGGGATCGGCGGATCGATCCCCGCTGAGCAGCACGGATCCGCCTAGGGAGGCGGACCGTGTGAAAGAGCCCTAAGCCCTCTTTTGCACGTTGCAGTGCGACTTCGGGGGCAATTTGAAAGACATCTGTGCGGGTTAATACACAGATGTCTATTGAAATTGCCCCCGAAGTTGCCAAAAGTAGTGCAGACAGTGGCCCGGCAATAGGCTGTGATTTGGCATGCGATTTGACATGCCAAATTGTACCGATTTGAATGGGGGCTATTGGGAGTGGTTTCATAATTATCAATCAGGTGTGCTCCTGGCAGGACTTTAATGAGGAAAGCTGCTGGGCCTGGATTCCTTTTAGATGTGTTCCTATTGGGAGTATCTCACCAAAAATGACGTTGTTCTAGGGGATGCCTGAAATCTGACTTTTATCTTAGGCAGACTTTTGGGAAAATCAGTGAGCCAATCACACAAGCAGAAAATGTTTCTGGGGGTTGTTTAGTAAACATGTGTACAGAATACCTTCAGGTAGCCCTATTGCATTGCATTTTCAGAAAATTTAAGCGGCTGCAGATTGAAAAGGAAAGGTAATTTTTAATAACATTCAATTACTATATGACTCGTGTCGCAATTGTTTACGGTATAATATTTTTTCTTTATTTGATATCCACCCCCCCCCCCCCACCACCACCACCACCACAAAGGTATAGTTACATATATATCATAGGTAAAAAGGCGCTGGTAATCTTAATATATCACGTGTTATAAAAATTAATAGGTGATTTAAAGTGTAATATATGTGATTAAAAATTGCTACAAATATATATATGATCTACTATTGGTGCAATTAGCAAAGAAAAGTGCATACCAGTGCAATTTCAATTCAGAAGTGTTTGTGCTTCTCAAAGTAAATTAATCCACAAAGGTGTGGATCAGTGAACCAATAAATAGATATATAAAAAATTCCATACAAAAATCACATAAGAATATATAAAAATATAAATATATAAATGTGCTCCAAGTAGTGTTTAAAAGTCCAAGCAATAGCATGCAATCAAAATTGTGCTTGGTGGATTCTTATTAATCCCTTCACAGTGCTCCAGGTGCTGGGATGTGACAACCGTCAATTAAGAAGTGCTTGTGTTTCTCAAAGTAAATTAATCCACAAAGGTGTGGATCAGTGAACCAATAAATATATAAAGAATTCCATACAAAAATCACATAAGGATATATAAAAATATCTCATAAGAATATATAAAAAAGTATAAATATATAAATGTGCTCCAAGTAGTGTTTAAAAGTCCAAGCAATAGCATGCAATCAAAATTGTGCTTGGTGAATTCTTATTAATCCATTCACAGTGCTCCAGGTGCTGGGATGTGACAACCGTGGCCTCTTACCAGCTAGCAGCAGGTCACAAGGACCCCCAACGCCTGTGATCCCTTTATTGGGTGGATCAAACCTCTCCTCGATTGCTTGGATCTCTGGCTCCTATATTACTCGAGTTGGACCATGTAGTCCCCCCATACACATAAAGATATAGAAGAACAAATAGCCTCCAATAGTGAAATACTGTTTTATTCTCCAAAAAACATACACTATAAGGTGACAATTAGCCTCTTACTATTTGTTGTGCCCTCCTGGCACTGGGCAATTCGGCAGTACAAAATCGTTTTTTTGGGTCTTAGGAAGATATTCTCTGGGGATCTGCAGCACCCTGTATCTCCTTTCCCCCTTCTTTGTATTGCGGCGGTGGATGTGTATCCCAGCCTCTGTTCCGAATGCCTCTGTGTGTTACTTCCGGGTTAGCATTGACCACAATGCATTTCGCTTAACGAGCGTCCTCAGGCAGTCTTGGTATAGTTACCCTTAAACTCTAACTCCTTACCCTAATGAAAAAAACAATAAAAAATTAATAATAATGAAGAAATATAATCTGATGTAAAAACTAAAAAAGCTGAAAAACCTAGTAACAAATGATGCAACAGATGATAGTTTCTCTGTTGGCTAATAAAAAAATGCCAAAGCTCAAAAATGCTGTATAAAAACACACGAAAACTGGGCAAAAAACACAAAGAAAAAAAAAAAAAGAGGCTACGCTCAGGTGTGAATGCAGACTAACTGTACTATGCTCCTTCAGCTCACTGTAATCGCTTGTATTATGTGTTTATTTTGTTTAATATTTTTTAAAAATACACTTAAACCAGTACTTTATCCATTCAGGACCAAGCAACAGATTTGCTTAGCCTTTCCCCAGTGGCATACACTTTCCTTTGCTCTCCAATCCCAACGTTCAGCACCAGGAGGCGAAGAGAAGTAGAGAACAGTGGAGTTAGAATTTAAATTAACCACTTTAGCCCCGGAAGGATTTCCCCCCTTTCTGACCAGCGCCCATTTTGCGATTCGGCACTGCGTTATTTAACAGACAATTTCGCGGTCGTGCGACGCTGTACCAAAATGAAATTTACATCCTTTTTTTCCCACAAATAGAGCTTTCTTTTGGTGGTATTTGATCACCTGTGCGATTTTAAATTTTTTGCGCTATAAACAAAAAAAGAGCGACAATTTTGAAAAAAAAAAAAAACAATATTTTTCACATTCTGCTATAGGACATTCTCAAAAAAAAATTTTAAAATACATTTTTTTTAAACATTTTAGGCCAATTTGTTTTCTGCTACATATTTTTGGTAAAAATAAATTCGCAATAAGCGTATTTTGATTGGTTTGTGAAAAAGTTATTGCGTCTACTAACTACGGGAAAGATTTTATGTCGTTCTTATTGTTTTTTTTTTATTAGTAATGGCGGCGATCTGCGATTTTTTGCGGGACTGCGACATTGCGGTGGACAGATCGGACCCCTATCTGACATTTTTGACACTTTTTAGGGGACCAGTGACATTACTACAGTAATCAGTGCTAAAAATATGCACTGTTAATATTAATGACACTGGCAGGGAAGGGGTTAATACTCGGGGTGATCAAGGGGTTAAATGTAGGCCTAATGCTTACTGACTTGTGCGTGTGTGTGGGGGGGGGGTTCTGTGACAGGCACAGAGGTCGCAGTTTCATAGCTGAAACTGCTGATCTGTCCCTGCCTGTCAGTGAGAAGATCCGCCTGCTTTGTTTACATAAGCAGGCGGGTCTTCTCTCTCTGATTACCGGAAGATCGTGGGAGGAATCGCGACCTCCCCTCCGCAGCCCGACTCCCGCTGTGTCTTAACACAGGGGGAGCACGCCTCTGGCGGTGTGCGCACGTCGCCAAAATCCCTTCCCTACGAGTCTGGACGTGACTGGACCCAGGGGAGCCGCACTGCCACAGTAATATTACTGTGGGCAGTCGGCAAGTGGTTAAACACAGACCTCAGATAACACAAATGTTAAAAAAAAATTATATGATACATTAAAGTGATATGAAAGCTTTGTTTTTTTTTTGTTCTTTTTTAAATAACAAATGTCAATGCAGTGATCTTGCACAGAGCAACTCTGATCCCCTTCTTTTCGGATCCCCCGCTGACACTTCTGTCACTTTCCCCCTCAAGCAGCGCCCACAGAGCATGCCACTAGCTTTGGAGGCACCGCTGCATGCTTGCTCCTGAGCCTCTGCACACAGCCACGGCTTGGGCCCGCCCCTGCTCTCTCTTCATTTGGTCACTTGCTGTGATGGACAATGGGCTTCCGCTGCTGTCTCAGTCGAGGAGGAAGAGTCCCCATACAGCTGAGGCTAACATGAACATCGCTGGGGCTCAGGTAAAGATTGGGGGGCGCTGTACACAGAAGGTCTTTAAAAAAAAACCTTCAGCCTTTAGAACTATTTTAAGTAATAGTTTTAGAAACTGAAAGCATTCACCTTTTAAAGTATTTAACATGCGCCCCTGAGCACTCTGACTCTTGCGATCATAGAGCATTTAAAGGACTCAGGACTAAAAAATAAATAAAACATGTAATGGCTTTAAAGGGAGAGACTTGTGAAATTGCAAAATGTTGCCGTTAATGCTTTGACCTACATTACTTGTGATGGTAAATCCAGTCTTTTCTTTACTTCTCTTCTGTGACTGCTCTGTCCCGTACATCATGTTCAAGGCACTGTTTATGTAGAGCAGGACACGCTTCAAGTGCATCACAATGCTGCTTTTTTTTTATTACTCAGACCTGTCTACCTAATAGGAGGCTCTACGTTTACAAAAATTATTCCACCTGGGTATGGTAGAGGTATGCTAAAATATACATTTTTTTTTTTTTCAAGTTTTACGATTTTTATATTGTAACATGGATTCATTATTTGACCTTTTTCAAATAAAGCAGCATTGAAGGTGGAGGAGAGAGCACTTAGGTGGTCTAAGGCAAAATTTATTTTGCACAGTAACTGAGCTTCTACAGTGTTTGTATGTTAAACCCTTAACCCCCCCCCCCCTTTCCCACACACTTCACAAAAAATTGGGTCAAATACAGTGTTGCCAACCACTGAAGTGAAATTTACTGACAGGATGCCCAAAAAAAGCAGGGGAAGCTGACGTGTTTGCTTTGAGCACCCTCCAGTGCATTCTGGGAGGTGTAGTCTCTGCAGAGCGCAGGCACAGTGGGCCAAATCCTGTGTGTGATGTGGAGAACTGCAACTCCCGGCATGCAGCCTGGTGTCAGCTTTGGGAGAAGGCTAGGATGGTGGTAGAGCCTTCAAGTTGATGCAACTGATGGGACGTCCAGTCTCGGAACAGAGAGGAATAGCTAAGCACAAGAGTGTTTCCTGTATGTTCTCTGTGTGCAGGCTGGAAACTCCATGATGTTACCACATGCCTTTTCCCCGCCTAGCTATCCCTCTGTTCCGTGACTGGACATCCCATTAGTTGCATCCAATTGAAGGCTCTACTGCCGTCCGAGCCCAGCTTTGAAACTGCGCATGTGCAGTTCTGAAGCCGGCCCATGGCCATTTTTTTTACAGGCAGCTGTGGTCCGTTACAGACACTTAGGGACAAGTTAAAAATAGGCTGATTTTTACAAATTGTTCGTAATTTTTGGATGGTTGGCAACCCTGGTCAAATAGTCTCCCTCCCAACTATCATTACTCCCAAAACCCTATAACGATATTTCTCTACAACAATATTTTGGACCAGTTTCGATTAACAATGACCTTAAAATATTAAACCGGCTGTTAGCGGACAGACTTGCTTCAGTTATCCCAACCTTAATTTCCCCTGTCCAGTCAGGATTTATTCCTAACAAATTAACCACTTCAGCCCCTGGCCAATTCTGACACTTCTCACTTACAGTATATGTAAAAATCTACATTTTTTTCTACTAGGAAATTACTTAGAACATACAAACATATAATTGTTTGAATGCAGAGGCCCTAGAGAATAAAATGGTATGTTGCACTTTTTTTGTTACACAGTATTTGCACAGTGGTTTTTCAAATACAAATTTTTGGGATAAAATACATTTTAAGGAATTTTAGTACACACAAACACAACATAATACCCCAATTTTGGTAAAATATAAAGGGATCACGCCAAGTAAATACCAAACATGTCATTCTTTAAAATTGCACATGCCCCTGGAATGGCAACAAACTAGTGATCGACCGATATCAGTTTTTCATTGCCGATACCGATATTTTGGCCATCGCATATCGGTATCGGCCAATATTTTTGCACATTTAAAATTTTGCAAAATAAACACAAAGTTCGACACAAATCTGTTACTGAACATGTAAAACTTTATTTATTAAAATTTTTAACATTAAGGGCTCGTTCTTCACACCTTAACTGCATGAAGAACTGATAGAAAAACTTCAGCTGCAGGGACATTTAGTTTGACATCATTCTGATTGTGTATTAATGCATAATAAACTGTTGCAGTAGTGCACTCAATCACTGCAATAATTTTAATTCACTACTGCAGTGCAGTCAGTGCAAAACTGCTAGGAAAAAGCTAGGCGACACAACAGCTAAACAGTGGATTGGACTGGAGTCAGTGGACTACCCTCTGCAGTATGGCACTCACTGCAACTACTGTAGTCAGTGCAAACTGCTAGAAAAAAAAGCTAGGCAACACAACAGCTACACAGTGGATTGGACTGGAGTCAGTGGACTACCGCTGCAGTAGGGCACTCACTCGCTGCAATAATTTAAAATCACTACTGCAGTAGTGATTTTAAATTATTGCAGCAGTGAGTGGCGTACCACTGCAGCAGTAATCCACCGATTCCAATCCACTGTCTAGCTTTTTTTCTAGCAGTTTTGCACTGACTGCAGCACAGTCAGTGCAAAACTGCTAGAAAAAATAGCTAGACAAAAGCTAGACAGTGGACTCAGTGGACTGGAGGACAGACACTACTACTACACTTTCAAATCAATACTCCCAGTTTAGTAGAACAATATTATAGTGCAGAAAGCATAACATTTCAGCATGTTCACCAGTTAAACGGATTCTTTTCTTTTCATAAGTTGCTGCCACTTCACTAAAAACACGCTAACTTGGTACCGAGGAAGGAGGAGCAGAAAGGTATCTTCTAGCATGAGAAGCAAGTCTTTTGTAGCATGCCTCATTTTCTTTCCACCACTGAAGAGGATCATTTCTTCTGTCAATTACTGGTTCCTTCAAATAGAGATGAAGTTTATCATCCAGACTCATTTTTGCAGATTCTGATGAACCCTCCGCATGAGGCCCCAGTAAAACACTGAATATGGCATCTATTTGACCACAATAAATTTTCTTTTCTGTTGTCTTTTTGGACATTTTTCTCCTGCATCCTGCTCTTCCACATCAGAAACCTTCTCTTCTTGACTTTTTTCTTTTCGTCAGGAGGAACCTCCTGCACCTTCTGTTGAATATCTTCTGTCTGCCATTGTTTTGCCTTGGCCAATACATCATGAGATGAGAAAGGATGGTTCTTGTATCGAGGACCCAAAAGACATGCAAGCACAACATTTTTATTCTCCTCATGCTTCTCAAACCATTTGGCGAGGCTGTCCCTCATGGCCTGCCTACGTGCTTTAATGCCACCTATGTTGGGTCCTTCATTCTGTTGAAGAAGCATCTTCAGCACTCTCACACATGGGATGACGAGGACACAGATGAGTCATAATGACTCACCTCTAGTGTCACTTCCTCAATGGGTAGGAGCGTCTCAATAATGTTGGCTATGTCCCACTGATCAGCAGTAGGACAAGAATTTCCTCCAAGTCCATATTCACCAAAATATATAGTGAGAGCTCGCTTCTGCTCCAGCATCCTTTGTAACATGTGTAGCGTTGAGTTCCATCGTCTTGGAACAGCCTGTATCAAGTTGTTTTTGGGTAGGCCAAGGTCTTCCTGAATGCACCTCAGTCGCTGCTTGGCATGAATAGAATGGTGGAAATAGCCTGCGCACTTCTTCAGCATGCTAATAGTGTCAAGCAAAGCTTTCTGGTTTGACAGACCATCATTTACCACAAGTTGGAGGGTGTGTGCCATGCAACTGAGGTCTGACATTTCAGCAAGTCTCATACCTTTAACCATGTTCACTCCACTGGTGATTCCCCATTCTTCTAGCATGCCTAGAAACATTTATCTAATGTACTCCCCAGTGTGGGATCCTGGCATCATTTTTGTTTTCAACACCAAATGCCTTCTTGTCCATCTGCTGTCAATGAAGTGGCATGTAAGACTCATTAGCGATTCTGTTTGCCCTGACCAGAAATCAGTAGTGAATGAGAGTGAGTTGCCAGCATAGTCTTTACTTTGTCAACGACCTTTTGGTGAATCTTTTGCAGCATTTCAGTTCGATAAAATTTATCACTCTTCAGTGGGTACCTTGGCTCACGTATGGACAGCAACCACTTAAATCCAGAGTCAGACACTATTGTAAATGGCTGGTTATCAGTGACCATGATCTCTGCGATTACGCTTTCCCGCATTTGGAATCTTCCTTTAGATTTTAGCCACCTGTTTTTTTTCTGAAACATACCTGTTATTGTTGCCTGGGATAGTGTGGATATGTTCAACTTGTGATTCATTTTGTTTTTTCTGTCCTGCATTATACAATTCAACATGATGAACTCTTAGATGGTCACAAAGATTAGACATATTTTTGTTTTTTGCAGTTATTGGTCCCATACTTACATTGTTTTTGCAAGTGTTGCACAATGCTGCTGAAATAGTCCCAGGCCACACTTTTATTTTTTCTATCTCCATTCATCTCCATTGAAACTTGAAAAGACACTAATATAGGCTTAAACAAAATGGCTGGCTGGCTGGCACCCTGTGGTGATGAGTGGCTGGCACCCTTTGGGGGGTGGCTGGCTGGCACCCTGTGGTGGTGGCTGGCTGGCACCCTGTGGTAGGTGGGTGGCTGGCTGGCACCCTGTGGTAGGTGGGTGGCTGGCTGGCATCCTGTGGTGGCTGGCTGGATGGCACCCTGTGGTGGGTGGATGGTTGGCACACTGTTGGTGACTGGCTGGCACCCTTTGGGTGGCTGGCTGGCACCCTTTGGGTGGCTGGCTGGCACCTTGTGGTGGGTGGGTGCCTGGCTGGCACCCTTTGGTGGGTGTCTGGCTGGCACCCTGTGTTGGCTGGCACCCTGTGGTGGGTGGGTGGCTGGCTGGTACCTTGTGGTGGGTGGCTGGCTGGCACCCTTTGGTTGGTGGCTGGCTGGCACCCCTTAGTGGGTGGGTGGCACCCTTTGGTGTCTGTTTGGCACCCTGTGGCTGGTGGCTGGCACCCTGTGACTGGTGGCTGACACCCTTTGATGGCTGTCTGACACCCTTTGGTGGCTGGCTGGCACCCTGTGGTGGGTGGGTGGCTGGCTGGCACCCTGTTTTGTGGGTGGCTGGCAGGTACCGGCCCAGGGCCTGGGGCTGGCTAGCTGGTACAGTCAGACAGGGCCTGTGGCTGTCTGGCTTGTACACAGGCCTGTGGGTGTGTGGGACTGGGTGGCTGGCTGGCAGGCAGGCGGGCAGCTGTGGGTAGTGGGTGGCCGCAGCAGGTGTGTTACACAACGTGCACTGTGTCTGTGACTGGTCACTGTACTGTGATTTTGATAAGAACTAGAAGATCACTCACTCTCCCAAACTGACTGTGCACAGCATGCAGATTTCAGGTAAAACACACTGTAACAAGGCTGAGGGAGGTGGCCTAAGAAGGCCGCAGAAGCTGCCCAGTGCTCAGAGGCGCGTGGCGCAACATACGCAATGGCGTCATGGGGCCGATTCCGATATATCGGGGAAAGTGCATATTGGCCCCTGATATATCAGTGTTGCTGATAATCAGTCAATCTCTACAACAAACTATGATATATTGTATGAAAAACAGGAAAAAGTGCCTACAAATTTTAATTCTAATTCATTTCATTTCATATTATATTATATATAGAAAAAAGTACAGATGAACAAACACGCTGTTTTAAAATTGTTCAAACATGGTAGTTTGGAGATTGATTGACATAGTCCAAGGTTCATGAAACATCAGCGGTGATAATCCCAACCTATTTCGCTAATGAATTTAGCTTCTTCAGGGGATACTATAATATCACACCTATATCAGTAAATATAGACTAATCAACAAAACAGTATTATAAATCTTTTCAATCAGTCCAAAATAACAAATCATAAAGATCTATGAAATCCAACTTTTTCAAATATAATGAAAAATATTAATTAAACATTTATGATATATATATATATATATATATATATATATATATATATATATATATATATATAAAAGGAAAAAAACGATTGGAAACTAATCACATTAATTTGAGCAAAGATCCAACAATTTATTGCAGGGTGGGGCTCTTTTATGCTGGCCGCAGGAGGGAAAAAATCAGATCTTATTTTGTCAGATGAGAGGCTCAGTAAGTTCTTAAAGGTTGAATATGGCTGAGCTATTGAAACCTATAAATTAAGGTTCAAAAAGGTTTTTGTAGACCATAATTGAATATATATCTAATATATTGAAAGATATGCAAAACAGCTCCAAAATAGTTTAAAACTTCAAGTTAGATTGAGCCTTCAATGGGGAGCCACGGTAAAAGAACACCTATTGTGTGATGCATACTGCAGCAATCCAACTAAAGGATAAGAGCTCGATGTGGCATGTACAGCTTCCCCGCCGGTCTGGTATATTAAATTATTCATAGGCAATTCTTTAAAAGCCTTTACAGGTTACCAGTTTGAAGTTACAAGGGAGGTATGGTGCTAGACTTATTACTCTAACGTCCGTTGTGATCTCACATGTGTGGTGCAATAGCTGTTCACGATGCATGGGGACCCATGTTGTGCGTTCGCCTTTGTGTGCAAGCACGGGGGCGCTTTAAAAAAAATATATATGCATGTTTTATTTTTTTACAGTCTCTTTTTTGATCAACTTTATTGCTGTCTCAAAGAATGAACAACATTAAACATTTATTAAACCCCAGATCTCTCCTTTGCCCTTACTCTTACTCCTGATGTTTCCCAAGTTGTTTACATCCTGGTGAAACTAGAAATGACAAAATACTCGTCTCTTCCAGTTTCCTAAACTCCTTACCCATTGGTATCACACCCTTACTCCCCTTCTTACTATATACTATATACCCATCTTTGTCTGATACCTGTTTTAGAGGTTACACCAGCATGGGGTCTCTGATATAAGGATCCACTGACAAGGTTTCAAAACCTTTTAAGTCCTCATCGGGAGGTTCCAAGCAGCCCAGGTCTGGGAGGCCAGAAACGCTTTACATCCTCTATTTTCCCTTGCCCTGTTTATGACTCACAGGTAGAACCTTCTTTTCTTCAAGAACTACTGAGGACCCGAAAGATATCCACTCTCCTACATTTGAGATATGAGCTGTGGCTTTGCACCAAATGCTGTTCACTGTGGACACACTAATTGATGCAGTGCAGACTAGTCTTTGCCTGACAGCACCTGATTCTCCCCAGCTGAAACAGGCACTTATGGATACTAAGTCAAAAAAATACTTTCCCCTCCTTTTGAGAACTCTGTTGGCAGTCATTTGAAACCCTTGACTACCTTATTTGCTCTTGCATGCCTAGCCCTACAGCAGACAGTTGCTGCCATGACAATTTGCCAGACTATTGCTAACTGGTTGAGAAAAATAAACTGACTAGGAACCTGTTTTTGAAGACCCTACTCTCGTAAAACAATTTCAGATGATGCCTTCAGCCCTAATGGTTTGTGTTGATACTCTTAAGAATGTAATTGCTTAGTCTGAAGAATCAATCATATCTTTGCGCATATGTACAGCATTTTGTGGTTAAAAGCTTAGTCTGCTTGTAAAAAACGTCTTTGCATGCAATTTGATTGTGAACACGTCTTTAGTAAATTCCTTAACAATTTTAAAAAATAAGTAACTTGGGAAAAGTGTACTCTTACCTCACAAAAAAAGCCACAGTCTCCTAGTCCTTCAGCTTTTACCTCTACTCAAAAAATTGGATTTTTATATTCTCTCCAGGTGTCATCAACAAAACAGAGGCTTAACACTTTCTTTCATCACAAACTTTGTCCCACTAATCCTATCCAGAGCCCTCTTCACAATGAAGAGCAGCCCTATTCTTCATAGTGGTGGTGGGGGGGGGGGTGTATGTTGGTGTTTGAGATGTCCCAGACCTCTGCACCCAATCTGTCATTTCAGCAGCATAAAAAATAGAATTTCTACACCTGCCCCTTGATTTCTACCTTCCAATCTATCAGCTTCAGACCAAAGGAAAGCAGATTTGATGACTGTCATGCAGGAACTTCAACATAAGGGGTGGTTGTTCCAGTTTCTACAGAAGAACGATTGTAGGTTTCTAGTGAAACCTATTTAAACTTCCAAAACCAAAAGAGGGCATCGGTGTAACCCTTTCCTAAATCTCTAATCAGATTTCGTTGTGTTCAATAATTCTGCATTGAATCAACAAGATCTGTTATTGCTTCTCTCAGACAAGGGCGATTTCTGGCATCAGTAGACATACAAGATACCTATCCACACAATCTTTTTCCCCTCATACCTTTGCTGTGGGAGACCAGCACTTCCATTTTGTGGCACTGCCATTCAGGCTCTTCACTGCACTCAAAGTGTTTGCGAAAGATCTTTCCCCAATTAAAGATTTTCTGCAAACCCAGAGAATTAATTTTACAGGTTACCTGGATGACCTCTTGCTAAAGCCAGGATGTAAGCTGGCCATACATTATACCTTTTTCTTATTCAATTTCCTTTAGATTTACCTTCAACTTTGTAGTGCAAGGGCCGGCCTGAATGCCTACTTGAAATTGATTTCGGTTTGACCTCATATTATATGGTTTTGGTAAACCTAAAGGAAAATTGTACAAGAAAATTAAACAATGTATGGCCAGACTTAGTCTGCCAACATCCTCAAACAATCTTGTCCCTTAAAACCTTTGGCTAGACAACCAACTGTCCAGAGTTCCCCCCCCCCCCCCACACACACACTGTCTGGAGTACCTGGGTCTGATTCAGCACAAGCCAGAATCTCCCTCTAAAGAAGATTGCCTCTCTATAGTCCAACACTCAGACCCTCAGGTCAAAAACGCACCTTCTGGTTCAGTACTGCATGAGGATTCTGGGCCTTTTGGTGACCTCCTTTTGAGGTGGTTCCCTTTGCCCAGTTTCACTTCAGACCTTTTCAATCCAGCATACTCAAGATGTGAAACAAGCAACCCAATCCTCAAATCGCCTAATGCCTCTGTTCAGCCTGGCATAATCTCCCTGGCATTGTGGATCTCCTGCCCTGGAATTTGGAAATTCATTACTTTACATCAGAGGCATGGCCCGGGAAATTATAGGCCTGTCAGTCTGACATTGATAGTATGTAAACTTCTGGAGGGGATGATAAGGGACTATATCGTAGTTTGCTAAAGACAACATCATCAGCAGTAATCAGCACCGGTTTACAAATACATTCTACGAGGAGGTGAGCTGTGAGCTAGATAGGGGGAGACCAGTGGATGTGATGTACCTGGATTTTGCGAAGGCGTTTGATAGAGTTCCCCACAAGCGCTTAATTTATAAAATAAGGTCTGCAGGCATCGACCGCAAGGTTTGCTCTTGGATACGGAACTGGCTAAAAGGGCGTGTCCAAAGGGTGGTAATAAATAGCGCATACTCAAACTGGTCTGAGGTGGTAAGTGGGGTCCCCCAAGGCTCAGTCCTGGGACCAACCCTGTTCAATTTATTCATAAACAGCATTGAGGATGGGATCAGTAGTTCTATATCAGTTTTTGCAGATGACAAAATTGGGCAGGGCAATAACTGCACGGCATGAAGCAGATATCCTACAGAATGACCTGGACAAAATAACAGAGTGGGCAACGACATGGCAAATGAGGTTTAATGTGGAGAAGTGTATGGTTTTGCACTTGGGGACTAAAAACATAAAAGCACAATACACTTTAGGGGGGGAACCTTTGGGGGAATCAAAAATGGAGAAAGATCTGGGAGTCTTGGTAGAGGATAGACTAAGCAATAGCATGCAATGTCAAGCGGCAGCTGCCAAAGCCAGCAGAATATTAGCATGCATAAGGAAAGGGATGTATTCCAGAGATAAAACTATAATCCTACCACTTTATAAAACTCTGGTCCAACCGCATCTGGAGTATTCTGTCCAGTTCTGGTCGCCAGTCCTCAGGAGGGATGTGTTGGAGCTGGAGAGAGTCCAGAGAAGTGCAACTAAACTAATTAGGGGATTGGAGGACCTTAATTATGAAGAGCGTCTGCAATCACTTGATTTATTCTCCCTGTAGAAGAGACGCCTGAGAGGGGACATGATAGCAATTTATAAATACCTCAGTGGTGATCTCAGCATAGAAAAAAAGCTATTCAGTCGAAAGGATTGCATGAGGACTCGAGGGCATACAATGCGATTGGAGGAGAAGCGTTTTAACCTCAGACAACGCAGGGGGTTCTATACTGTTAGGGCAACAGGATTGTGGAATTCTCTACCACAGGAGGTGGTTTCTGCGGGATGTATGGTTGCTTTCAAAAGACTCTTGGACGTGCATCTCAAGGATCAGAACATTCAGGGGTATGAAAGATGATTACGGCCACACACACCTACACAGTTTGAACTGGATGGACTATTGTCTTTATTCAACCTCAACTACTATGTAACTATGTAATATGTAACATCACTTGGAATGTGGCAATGACAGATGCGAGCCTCACAATCTGGGGGTGGGAGTTTATAACTCACTGACCAGGCAGTCCCTGCAGGAGATGAAATTCCCCTTTAACATTCTGGAACTGAGAGCCATCTGATTGTCTCAACAATATTGGACCTCCCTTTTGTAACCCAGACCCAGAAGACCCCCACTTAGACCCAGGAGAGTGGTATCTGTACCTCAAAATCTTTCAAAACCTCTGTTAATTACGAGGAAAGCCAAATGTGGAAATTCTGGCCTCTAGGTTCAACAAGCTGAACATGTTTATAGCCAAGACCAGGGATCCTCTAACCTTCTTAGTGGATGATCTAGTGATGCCTTGGACTCCATTCCAACTGGTTTATGCCTTCTCTTCTTGATGACTGTCATTGCACAAAACTGACTCAGAAGTGGTACATACTTGGACTTCTGGCACACAAGCCTTGGTCTCTTCCAAACAGACAAGACCTACTAGCCTAAGGCCCCCTACTCCATCTTGCTTTTTAGTCTTTTGCTTTTATAGTATGGCTTTTGAAACCCAAGTCTTAAAGCATAGGGTCTCCTCTAAATTGGTTATTCCCGCATTACTTAGGGAAGGAAATCTAACTCCCGGATGATTATCCATCGCACCAAGCCTTTTTTTGCATGGTGCCAGGACATATGGCTGAACCCTAGGGAATACTCTGTCAGTCATACTTTGGCCCTTCTTTCAGCTAGCCTTGACCAGCATCTGGTGCTGAGAACTTTCAAGGGGCAGGTTTCTGCTTTATCTTTCCTTTTCCAGAAACATTTTGCCTTTCAATCCCCAATCAAGACTCTTCTACAGGGAGTTTCTCAAATCTTTCCCCTAATTAGATCTCTTGTGTCACCAAGATCTCAATCTGGTGCTCTCTGAAACCTCTGGTTGAACCAATTAGAGACATTCTTTTCGAAGACCTCAACAGTAAGGTTGCTTTTTTGGTTGCCGCCATGCCTGTTAGAACTTGTAAAGAACTTTTTCTTGTTTTTCACATGGACAAGGTGGCTTTGAGAAATTTCCTTTTTACATAAGGTGGTATCTTCTTTTCACCTCAATGAAGACAATGTCCCTTTTTTCTGTCCTGCCCCAAAACATGACAAGAAAACTGCCTTACATTGTTTGGATGTGGTTAGGGCTGTCAGAGTCTGACAGCAACAGCCTCCTTTCGCAAGACTGAGTCCTTTTTTATTTTTATTTTTTTCTACCTGGAGGTTCTTGTAGAGGATACCCTGCTTCCTGCTCCACCATTCTCAGGTGGATAAGACAACTAATTTCCAGGGCCTACATCATCTATATCCCAGATTTGAAAGGACCTGATCCTCATGTTCAAATGTCTTCCAAGTTCTGCTAGTTAGATGTTCAGGCCTTGGCTGAGGCTCACATCACACAAGAGGTGCTTCATCTTCAAGTATTTTATTCGGGTTATTTAACCACTTCAATATCAGGCACATTCACCCCCTTGGTGCCAGGCCAATTTTCAGCATTGAATTTTTGTCTCACTTGTGTGGTCATGCAACACTGTAACCAAATTAAATTTTTAGCATTTTTTGAGACAGACAGAGCTTTCTTTTGGTGGTATTTATTCACCAATGGGGTTTTTTATTTTGTAATAATAAATGAAAAAAAACTAAAAATTTGGAGGAAAAAAAATTCTTCTTCACTGATGGGCGCTGGTGAGGCTGCACTGATGGGGCTTCACTGATATTCAGGGCACTGATGATCAGTGCCCTGATTATCAGTGTAAACAATGTACTGCCTGTGCCCTGTCAGACTTGCCAGTTATCGGTTCTCCTTTCCTCACAGAGACCGTGTGTGAAAAAAGAAAAACACTTCTGTTTTAGTTTTGTTTTTTTTATCAAATCTTTTCTGGTCAAGGTAAAAAAAGTTTTCTAGCATTACCCTGGTCCTAGTGCTAGGATTGGGAGCAATACCAGTAACCACAAGTCTACAAGTGTTTTTACTGGACAGAGAGCCTAATCAGTATGCTGTTCGAGTACAGTTATTCGTCTGTGTGTTATATTTTTCTTGTCTGGTGCTCTGCCAGACTTGATATCTACATTGACATTTTTCATTGTGTTCAGTAATAAACAGTAATAATCCCTGGCGCCTTACTGGCTATTTTACACCGTGCAGGACTTGGCAGGCTGATCAGATGTGAACTCAGACTGAGACATTAACCTGGCATGGGCAAAGTTAAGCTGGTCATGGATTTCATGGTATGATTGCACATAGACACAATCTTACACTTTGAAGGTGGCTTTCAACAAAGCTTTAGCCAAAAAATGTATGTTTGGGTAACCAGGCATTTCTTTTTATACTATGGAACAGGGAAGGAAGGAGGCGCTTGCTGACCTGTCAAGTACCTTTGCATTTTCAGACCATAGCAGTCAGGTTTTCTAATCTGTCTGATCATGTTTTCCTTCCAAGACTTCACGGTTAGGGGTGTCTGCAAGTACTTATGGCCTTAAAATCCTCAAATCCTTATCCTGTCTGACTGATCATGCCCAGTTCCATCATTACATAGGAATGTACAATGGAAAATCTGATTCTTTTTATGAATGGATATGCAAAAACTTAGACAAAAGAATGGCTGTAGATATCATATACTTTGATTTTGCAAATTACTTTGACACAGTTCCCCACGCACAGCTAATATGTACATTTTCAATCTGAATTTATTAAAGATTTTCATAAAAACAAGATAAAGCATGGAGACAATTCTGAGCAAATAGGGAACAAATCTAATCTATAACAACACTATTACAACAAGTAAAAAAAAAATCATCAGGTCACTTACTCTATAGACAAAAATAACGGTATGTAAAGGTCAGAGAACAGAGCTGGTATATATGGATAAATTACAGGGCCAAAAAGGGGGAGGGGGGTAGGGGAAAATGAGATGATGACAAAAAAAAAAAGGAAAGAAAAAAAGACAAACAAACATAGCACCCAAAGGAAAATATAGTGCTGAGGAGGATTAATTCCACTTTCGCGTGCTAGGAGGAGATCTTTCAGTTCTTGAGAAAGTCTAAAGACCTTCCAGGAGAGCTAAGTTTGGTGATCATAGTCAAAGATGCCCAGTTCATGTGCATTGAGAAACTGCATACACACAATATGTTCACCTCAGAAACCCACTCCAAAAGAGTTGGTGCCTGTTTCGATTTCCAGTTGTAACTGCCTGGACCACTGTTAAAAAAAATGCTGTAATATGGCTTTCTTAACATGTTTTGGAGTACCAGGAATAACAGAAAGCAGTACAATCTGGGTAATCTTGGTATAGTTGCATCAGTGAGTTTGGCATACATCTTCAAGATCAAGGTCCAGAACCTATAAACAGGAGGGCAAGCCAACCAAAGGTAGGTCAGGGTACCCTGACAATGCCAGCAGTGATAAGTCACAGATGGATAGAGCCAATGAAGAAAGGTATGGCTCCTGTACCACCTAGATCATGGGTGCTCGGCCTGTGGACCTCCAGCTCTTGTGAAACTACAAGTCCCAGCATGCCTCTGCCTTTGGGAGTCATGCTTGTGTCTATCAGCCTTGCAATACCTCATAAGATTTGCAGTTTCTTCAAAAGCTGGAGGGTCATAGATTGAGCACCCATGACTTAGATAGTAATTTGAAGCTAGTCTCATAGGCCCTACTGGCTAAGAATAAATAGTGAGTAAGTATAAAGGATTTATTTCATTCTTCTCATGGGATTGAAACATCAAGTTCTGTTGCCCTGTCTGTATATTCAAGATCAGAATGTGCGCAACACACAAGTATGTTCTATATCACTGAGAGGGTATGATTAAGCACCTGCAGGCTCGAAGGAGCAGATTCTCTAAGGGAGTTGGGTCCCTAAGCAAAATATCCTTATTAGGTAAGGAGCAAAAAGACAATAATCCAACCAATGAGAAAAGGACATAGATCCAATAAGGATGATTGAAGAAAGAGGGGGTACCAACTCATCTCCTAAAATCTGAACCAGCCAGTGTGACTCAGACTCATGCCAGGTCAGAAATGTTGTGCAGGACAGAGCCAATAGAAACTTTACGGTCCCAAAAAGGGGGGCCAAAGGCCGCACAGAAGATGGGGAGAACCTGTCCATGTATCTATCCCAAAAGGTGAAGGAGTTGAAATGTAAGAAGGGGAAACAGAGGAGAACCCTCTCTTAAAGCAGTTTCAATCCAGGGAAGTGCTCAGAGGTGGCATGGGGAGATAACATGCTCTATAGAGACCCGCTGCTCAACAGAGCCATTGTGGAACCAATTGACCATGCTGGTCAAAACTGCAGCGGCATGATGCAAAGAAGGGTCTGGGACTCCAGCTTCTCCCTTGGATTTCCAAAGAGAGGAAATTTTTTACTGAGTCACGGTTTCCAACTCCCCCAGATAAAATTACTAAATGCCCTCTGTAGAGACATAAAGAAAAAACGTGGGACTGCAATATGGATTGTTTAGAAAACATATCAGAAGGGGGGCATGAACGGATGTGAGCAAGACAGGACGTGTCTCAGCGGAGCTCCTGGATTATCCGGCGAATTATCCTTGACGGGTGTTTACCCTGTCCCCAGCATACCTTCATTTGGTGGGGGAACCTCTTCCCATCCCGGGGATGCCTACATTAGCTTCCAACACTCCCGGTAAAGCCCAGAATGGCTCAGGACTCTGCCCCCCGCCATCTTGGCGCCGTCACCAGCATCTCAGCGTGCTTTGAGAGCGGGCGCGAACATGGAGCAGGAGCGGCGTGGAGATGTCTCCCTGCCGGTACAGCTACCACCGCCATCCCAGCCTTCTGCCTCACAGCATGACCTCGACCAGCGGGCCATTACTGCTCCTATCCTGGCTGACATTGACAGCTGCAAGGCAGCCCTCATGGTTCGGATCGATCACCTAGAGTGCACCCTGATCCGCCATGACCTTGACAAGATGCGGGGCCGCATTACTACTGCTGAGGGTCGCATCTCTGATGTGGAGGACAGCACGCATTCCCATGCTGCTCAACTATCCGTGCTCCAAGGCCTGGTTAAATCCCTGCAGCACCAGGCGGATGATGCGGAGGACCGTCAGCGGCGGAACAATGTGAGAGTGGTGGGGCTCCCTGAAGGGGTGGAGGGGTCCAAACCGGCCGTTTTCACGGAACAGTTCTTTAAGCAATTGCTTACTCTCACTGATTTACCCCCCACCTATGTGGTGGAGCGAGCTCATCGCGTTCCCATGGGTGCCAGACCGCCAGGAGCCCCACCACTGCCTTTTCTGGTTAAATTCCTGAACTATCGGGATCGTGACATGCTCCTAGCTGAAGCCAGGAAACATCAGGAGTTGCACTTTGAAAACGCACGGATCATGCTTTACCCTGACTTTTCTGCCGAAACACAATGGAAACGCTGGTCGTTCACAGAGGTCCGCAAACGTCTCTGGGATAAAGAAATTAAATATAGTATGCTGTACCCCAGCAGGCTCAGGATTCAGTATAATGACTCCCTCTGAGAAGTTCTACGAGTCTCCCCAGGAAGTCTCTGAGTGGCAGGATGGCCTCCGTTAACAAGCTTGTGTGGGCCACACTCCTTTACTGCTGTGTCCCTTACTTGTTGGAATGTTGGCGACACTTGAATGATGTCCTTTCTCCCCTGGGGTATCCTGTTTGTCTGGGGGCTCCGGGAGAGTCTCTACACCATCTACTTAGTGACTGTCGAACTTTGTTTGCATTGCACAGCGTCCACTGTCTCTAATGTTGGGAAGTTTGGGACTTGAGGCCCGTACCGGCGGGGTTTTGCCAGTTTTTCATGGCTTGTTTATTGTTGCTGGTACAAGGGCATTTGGACAGTTTTTTAGGCAACTCTTCTTTTTGATTATGTGGCTCCTTGGGGCCGGCTGGCTCATGTGGCACTCCAGATCTGTTTTGGACGGCTGGTCTATGAACATAATGGACACTTCAACGTGTTTTTTCCCATCCTTTTTTTTCCTTGCACCTCATGGCTGATGTCTTTCGGTTCCTCTCATGGAATGTGAGAGGGCTCAATAGCAAGTACAAACGGGCTGCTGTGTTTCAACACCTTAAGCAATACAAACCGCACGTGCTCCTTCTGCAGGAGACTCACCTGGATGGTAGCATGTTATTAGCTCTTAAAGCGGTTGTAAACCCCAAAAAAAAAAAAAAAAACCTGCAAGACAAAGGCATAATGAGCTAGTATGCATCGCATACTAGCCCATTATGTGTAACTTACCTTAGAACGAAGCCCCAACACTGACCCCCGGACATCGCTGCGAGCGCTGCCATGATCCCTCGCCGTCTCTTCCGGGTTTGGCGGCTCCGGCGCGGTGATTGGCCGGAAGAGACGGCTTTGGCGCGATGATTGGCCGGAGCCGCGATGACGTCACTCCTGCGCATGCGCGCGGGAGTGATTTTCCGGCAAGCTCCCGGCAAACTAATTGAAGGTCCCCCCGGACCTTCAGAGCGCATGCGCCGCTCGCGCGAGCGGCTGCATGCACTGTAAATATCTCCTAAACCATGCCGGTTTAGGAGATATTATTTGTACCTACAGGTAAGCCTTATTATAGGCTTACCTGTAGGTAAAAGTGTCAAAAAGCGGGATACTACCACTTTAAAAAACAGTGGATACAAAAGGCGTTTCATGCCACTTACTCCACCTATGCCCGAGGTGTCTCGGTACTGATTTGTAAATCCATCCCTTGTACCATCCACCAGGTGATCTCTGACCCGGGGGGGGGGGGGGGGGGCGCTTTGTGGCTTTGGTCATAACCCTGTATTCTCTGAAACTGCTTTTGGTAACGGTTTATGTACCTCCACCCTTCAGGGTACATTTGTTATATGATCTTATGGACAAGCCCTCTGCGCATGTCTCACTGCCAGTGCTTCTAAAAGTGGATTTTAATGCCATCTTGGATAGTGGCCTGGATACCTCCAACCCCAGTCGACCGGCCCTCGCTGGACCTTTTAGCTTGGGCATCAGCTATGGGCTTGGTTGCGCTCTGGAGATGGAGGAATCCTGATGGTCAAGGTTACTCCCACCTTTCTACCACTCACCGCTCTGCAGCTCGCATTAACCTGGCGTTTGGTAATGCTCATCTTCAGTCTCTTCTTTCCACTGCTGAATACCTGGCTGGGGGGGGTGTCTGACCATAACCCGCTTCTCTAGACAGTGCACCTCCGCGTGGGGGCTAGAGAGCGGGGCTGGCGGCTGTCCTTTGGATGGCTTCAGCATGAGCAGCTTACCTCCCAGCTGGAACAAGCAATGCAGAAGTATTGGGTGAGCAATGAGGATTCTGCTGAGCCGGGTGTGGTGTGGGAGGCCTTTAAGGCAGTGGCCAGGGGGGAATGTATAGCTGGCTTTAAGTCTGCTAGGAAGCATCACAATAGTGAAATTGTGTCCCTGCAGGAGGTGGAGAGAGTGAGGGCGAGGGCACATGCGGAGTCGCCTTCTGACGCCAGTTATGCTTCCTTGCTGGAGGCGCGGCGCTGTCTCTCTCTTCACTTCTCGGACCTTGCTCACATGGAGGCATCACATATACGGGCTTCGGTGTTTGCACAGGGAGATAAGAATGGTAAGTTCCTGGCCAGACTGGTAGCAGAACAACGGGCCCCGACTAATATTCCGATTATTAGGAGTTTGGGGGGTGACTTGCTAACGGATCCCGCGGACATACTGGAGGAGTTTCGGTTGTATTTTGAGACCTTATACGCCCCCGACTACGACCATGCCACTATGGAACAGCTCCTTTGGGGTCTTGACCTCCCTACTTTGACTGCTGATGACTGTGCTCTCCTTGACGCTCCTATTACCCCACTGGAAGTGGAAAAGGCTATTGCTGCTTTCCACCGCATAAGTCTCCAGGTCCCGATGGTTTCCCCGCTGATTTTTACAAATCGTTTGCCGAACAGCTGGCCCCGCGCCTTAGTAGGTTATTTCAGCACTGTCTTGAGGGGGAAACTCTCCCCCCCTCTATGCTTGACGCCTATATGGTGTTGCTGCCGAAGCATGGTAAGGATCCCTTGGATTGCTCCTCTTACAGACTTATAGCTCTCCTGAACGCTGACCTGAAGGTCCTCACCAAGGTACTTGCGTCCCGGCTGGCTGGGGTCATTCATACTTTGGTTGACCCTGACCAGACGAGCTTTATGCCGGGGAAATCGGTGGATACTAATATTAGACATCTCTTTACTCATCTTCAGCTTCCTGATACTGAGTACCCGCAGAGAATTGTGGTCTCTATTGATATTGAGAAGGCTTTTGACTCAGTCGACTGGCCATACATGCGCATGGTTCTGGAGCTGATGGGTTTCGGCCCCACGTTCCGGATGTGGGTCAAATTACTATATTCTTCTCCCCGTGCGGCCATTCGGCTGGGTCTAGAAACTTCTGTGTATTTTAGGGTGGGGAGGGGTACCAGGCAGGGCTGCCCCCTCTCCCCCTTTCTGTTTGCTCTTACTATCGAGCCGGTTGCCACTGCCCTCGGCCACGGCCACGGCCTCAAAGGCACTTCTGGTGCCTTTGAGGCCATCCGGGTGGGCTCCATTAAGGAATGCGTGGCGCTTTATGCAGACGACATGCTGCTCCTCCTTAGGGATTCTGGTCCTTCCCTGCGGGCGGTATTGCAAATTTTGGATGACTTTGGTACCTACTCAGGGATTCAGGTGAACTGGGGGAAGTCGTCCGTACTTTCCCTAACTGGGGCCCCGGCACCGGTCTCCGACGATGGTCCTCCTTTGTGTTGGGTGGAGTCCTTCACTTACCTGGGGGTACGTGGTGCCTGGGGGACTATTATACCCTGAACCTCCTCCCACTTATACCTAGATTACAGCAGCTGGTGCAGGTGTGGAAGAGGCTCCCACGCTCATTGATGGGCCGTATTGCCTTGCTGAAGATGAAATTCCTACCGGTGGTGCTTTATTTTCTGCGGCACTCTCTTACTTGGGTCCCTAGAGCTTTTTTTCCGCAAATTGGATGGTATCATTAGTTCTTTTCTGTGGTCACCGGGGGCCCCTAGGATAGGCCTGAGGGCCCTCCAGGAGCCCAAGGATAGCGGTGGCCTCGCCCTCCCGGATTGGCGTAAGTATTACCTGGCAGGGCAGATGGTGTTTGTGAGGCGTTGGTTACATGCGGATGCGGAGGAATCGGCTACGGTTCTGGAGGCTGCTCACTTGGGATCCTACGAGAGCCTATCTTTGGCACTGTTCAGGGGTGTGGGTACTGATCTGCCGCTGACAGCCTCTATGAGGGCAACGATTAGGGCGTGGGGCCAGGCTGTGAAGCTGGCGTGTCCCAGCTATCTTGGGTTTTCTCCATCTGCCCCCTTGTGGATGAATTCCGAATTCCCTCATTTCTACTGACTGCCGGACCCTATGGTGTGGGCCACTGTGGGGATTAAGACATTGAGGGACATTACCACTGAGGGAGACTGGATTACTTTTGATACCCTATGGTCTCGTCAAGACCTACCCACGACTTATTTTTTCCAATACCTACAGCTATGTCACGCTTTTCAGAGTCAGTTTGCTGATTCCAAAGCTGAGCCGGTGCCGTCGGACCTGGAGTTGATGTTGACTAACCCTGACCTTCGTAAAACGGTGTCTACTGTATACAAAGACCTGTTTCGACTGACCCCACCGGGCATCGTTAGATGTAGGGAACGCTGGACAGAGGAAATTCCTGACCTGCAGGGTGATGACTGGGATGACCTGTGGATTGACCCTCTTTAAACACCTAGTAGCGGCCAGGGACAAGCTTATTCAATTTAAATTCCTTCACAGGGTGTACTATACTCCTGCCCGGTTAGCCAGGATCTTCCCAACTGCCTCCGCTGAATGCTGGCGTTGTTCGGCTGCTTCGGCAGATGCACATCATGTGTTCTGGGACTGTGCGCCGGTTCAGCGCTACTGGTCAGAAGTGGTCTCCTGCCTTGGGAGGGTGCTGATGACTTCGGTTCCGTTGACCCCGATCGTCTGTCTCCTGGGCCTGGTGGAGGAGGTGGTCCCTTCGGTGGCCCATAGAACACTGTTGATTATCCTACTATTCTATGCCAAGAAGGCTATCTTGCTGCACTGGAAGAAGGTATCCCCCCTGTGACGAGACCCTTTCTCGCTCGCTTCCGCTCTCCCGACACTCCTCTGTTTCTAGTGAGTCAGCTTGCAGATCGCAACGTCTGATGGTTCGGTCAACCAAGGATCCGGGATCCGAACTACAGCTATGTGCCGTCCGGAATCCATTAGAACAAACACCAAGCAGGCTGTATGTAAGTTCAAACAGGAAGACAATTTATTGGAAGAACATAGCACACTTTTATACAGAATTTGGAACATCCTGCCCCCAACAACCGCCCTCCCATTGGTCAATTGCAAAGTACCTGCAGTTCCCATTCAGGTCCTCTCCAGCTATGCAAATGAGGACTTGAAAATGAGTCAACAGGGATTGGTCCAGCTTGGATAGCTTGACCAGAAGGACTGTTATGTGCAATGAGACAGAAGCCCCAGGGGGCAATCAATGTACACAATAGCCAGACACAGAACAATGGTTCCCTAACGAGCCCCCAATACACATTACTCTGAGTGTCAATACATCCCTTAGCAGACAACAGGTGACTTCATTAGCACACCCGACAATAGGTGAATGGAAAGCCACCTCAGACAAAAGCAACATTGCCAGACAGTCCATCTCCTCATTGAACTTCCTGGAATGACCATATTAGGAGTTGTACTTCCTGGCCAGAGACCTCATACCATACAGGGAATAAAAATCTTCATATTACAAGGGAGACATTATTCCTGAATATGACTGTCCCATTTGTAGTAGTCCAAATCATATTTTTAGTGTTCACCACCCTCCTGGTCACCCTGCATCCATAACAGATGCAGGGTGACTTAAACATAAGAGAGCCCCATAAGGCTGGGCATGGTGCCCCCCCAACCTCTCTAAAGGAATTTGGGGTCCAAAACCCCATGCCCAAAGAGACTCCCGTCACATTTCTCCCCTTTCGGCAGGAGACTAACACAGAAGGAGACCCTAACCGGGTTTACTTCGAAGTTAGTCCATAGTTCCAGTCCTCCAATGTCTGCACCCACAAAGTACCCCAAACAAATTGTCCGGGACAGAACATCACTCACCCAGCCAACCTCTGCCACACTTGTAGAACATCCCCGCCGTAGGGAAGAAGCACGAACTGGCCTTTCTCCCAGGATTCCTTTCAGCTGCTGGAGAGAGGACAGGGTGGATGGGCTCACTTCCTCATGCTTTTGGGGATCTGGGCCGACTGCCCAGCATCCCCGGGGTGTACAGGTGGAGATTGTAGCTTTTGCGGGTGCTGGGCAGAGGTCGGTAACACTCTGCCCTGTTGCCAGCTCTTCTGCTGGGTTGGGGTTGGCGAATAATACCCCCAGGACCTGGTTGGGGGTCTGCTGTAGAGAGGAGGGATCGCCTACCTCCTCCTCCTGGTATTCCTGCGGGGCAGGTTGGGGATCTGGACCGGCCATCCAGCATCCCTGTAGGTCTGGTGCAGAGACCGTGGTCCCATCTGTACCATTGGGGTCAGGGCTGTTGTCTCCCTGTGGTTGGGGAGAAGGATTAGTTGTCTCCTCTCCCTGTAAGGTACACTGCTGCTTGGAGGGAAAGATGACACCTTTGGCTCCCTGTAACTCCTGCTGTAGCTGGGGACCTGGGCTGGCTGCCCAGCCTCCCTGTAAGGCCGGTAGAGAGACCTCGGTCCCATCTCCACCTGCCATCGGTGGGTCTTCCAAGTACCACCAGTCTGTACTGTCTCTCCAACTGAAGGGTTGTGGGTCTGAATCTGCCACCCAGGACTCCGGCTCTGCTTGCAGGGTAGATTGGGGTGGAAGGGAGCAGAGCAGGCGTTGGTAGTCCTGCTCCAGTTTCCACTCCATTGCGACCAGATGAATCAGGTCTGACCCCAAGTCATCCGCTTTGGGGAGACCCAGTAGGGCTTCCCTGGTGTCCTGGATTTCCCTGCGCCGAAACTCTGCAGGACATCCAAAGTCCCTCTCCTCAAAGGCCTTCCACAGCAAGCCCGGGCCACTATAGTCCTCACCTTCTGGCATATTGTCGTCAGCCATCCAGTGGTCGTAGCTGGTGGCATACCACTTTAGTGCCCGGTAAGCTTTATCCAGCCACATCTCCTTCCAAATCAGGTTCCACAGTTCCGTCACCCACTCATCCAGGGGTTTCTCTCCTAGGAAAGGTAACCGCAGGGCAACGTATACCTGGAACTGCTGTTCTTCGATGGGAAGGTTCTCTCTCCGCCTCCACTGCACATCCTCTAAGGCCTCATACCACATTTCCTTTCGAGTGAAATCTCTCCAGTCCAGTATGGCTTCCTCTGATACAGACCCATCCTGTTGGACCAAGTGTTGCTGCAACCTCCAGCGAAACTCCTCCTCATATGGGAACACTGCATCTTTAGGCGTTTTCTCCAATTGCCGTATTTCTGCCATTCTCTGCTCATGTTGCCGCTCTCGTTCCCTCTCTTGTCGTTCTAGTTCTTTCTCTTGTCGCTCATCCTGCAGCGGGATGTCTCTAATGGCATTCTGTATGGCGGTCTCTGATGGGTTAGCACCATATAATGCCAACCGCTCTCGAACTCGATGCTGAAACAAGTCTTCAACTGACCTGGGTCCTGCATCACCCCCCCTCTGATCCATCTCGGCTAGCTCACTGATCAGGGTGGCCTTGTTCTTTGTCCCACCAGTCCCTCCACGGCTCTCAAGTAAGTCTTTCAGCGTGGCTCTCCTGCATGCTGCATAGCTGGTCATTGACTGTGGTGGTTTGGAGTGTCCCAGTAACTGGAGAGCAAATCCCACCGCTGCCAACCAATGTGACGAGACCCTTGCTCGCTTGCTTCCGCTCTCCCGACACTCCTCTGTTTCTAGTGAGTCAGCTTGCAGATCGCAACGTCTGATGGTTCGGTCAACCAAGGATCCGGGATCCGAACTACAGCTATGTGCCATCCGGAATCCATTAGAACAAACACCAAGAAGGCTGTATGTAAGTTCAAACAGGAAGACAATTTATTGGAAGAACACAGCACACTTTTATACAGATTTTGGAACATCCTGCCCCCAACAACCGCCCTCCCATTGCTCAATTGCAAAGTACCTGCAGTTCCCATTCAGGTCCTCTCCAGCCATGCAAATGAGGCCTTGAAAATGAGTCAACAGGGATTGTTCCAGCTTGGATAGCTTGACCAGAAGGACTGTTATGTGCAATGAGACAGAAGCCCCAGGGGGCAATCAATGTACACAATAGCCAGACACAGAACAATGGTTCCCTAACGAGCCCCCAATACACATTACTCTGAGTGTCAATACATCCCTTAGCAGACAACAGGTGACTTCATTAGCACACCCGACAATAGGTGAATGGAAAGCCACCTCAGACAAAAGCAACATTGCCAGACAGTCCGTCTCCTCATTGAACTTCCTGGAATGACCATATTAGGAGTTGTACTTCCTGGCCAGAGACCTCATACTGTACAGGGAATAAAAATCTTCATATTACAAGGGAGACATTATTCCTGAATATGACTGTCCCATTTGTAGTAGTCCAAATCATATTTTTAGTGTTCACCACCCTCCTGGTCACCCTGCATCCATAACAGATGCAGGGTGACTTAAACATAAGAGAGCCCCATAAGGCTGGGCATGGTGCCCCCCCCCAACCTCTCTAAAGGAATTTGGGGTCCAAAACCCCCATGCCCAAAGTGACTCCCGTCACACCCCCCATCCCTAGTGTTTTGGAAGGGGCTGGTGAATGCGGTCCTACCATTATACAAGGCAACCTATGTGTCCCGGGGATGTCTTAGGAAATTTGAGAAGGTGTGGAGGGCTTGGGTGGAATCAACAGACACTGTGGGATGATGTTCCTGTAAATAGCCACTCTACCTCAGTTGTCTACTTAAAGCTTGTTTTTCATTTAGTACTTTTCAGCCAGAGGATGTCTACATTGTATTAGTTCTACGTTCTACTCCAGCTGTGACATGTTTGTAACCTGAACCTTACTTGATGTTGCGGCGGCTGGGTGTGGAGCTTGCTCTGCTCCAGTCGCCTCTGGGCCTAATTTCTCCGTATTATTGGATGCGTTGCCCAGGGTTTGGGGGGGAGGGGTGGGTGAGGGTTGGTTTTCACGCTCTGTTTTATTGTGCCGCCCCACCTGTGTACTGGGGCTGGGGGTTTTTCATGTTTTTTTTTCTTGTATTGTCTGTAATTTCTCGTTGCAATAATAAATAAAAAAAAAATTCAAAAAAAAGAAAACATATCAGAAACATGGGACAATACTTATTTTTAAAATGTTAATTCTTCTAAACCATGAATAAATAGTATGAAAATGTGACCTAAGGTCAGTAAGGGTCCTCTGTAAAAGGGCAGTGTAATTCAAAACATACAGTTGAGTAAGATCAGTGGAAATATACCTGTAAATTGCCAAGTATTTGATAGAGGTACAGATCTTACAAGAAAAGTTATCTTGGAGGTGTTGGACTTGAGAGGGGGATAACAAAATATTAAGAATCTCTGATTTAGGCATGTTAATCTTGAAATTAACTTTATAATATTTGAATGAGCGTTTGTCTAAGAAAAACTCAGCTGACCCCATCAAATACCTTTTCCGCATGTACAGAAAAAAGACAAGACGGGATGTTTGCTACTCAGGCATGGTTCAAAAGTAACAAAGTTTTGAGAGTGTTATCCTTCACCTCCCTCTCCTGAACAAACCTCACCTGGTCCGTGTGTATAAGCATAGGTACGAGAGGCTTCAGTCGGGAGGCGATTTCAAGATTTGAGACAAAAGCTAAGCTACAATGTAGCAAAATTACAATTTGCTACATTGTAAAGTAGTGAGTGTACAGCTTGTAGTGAGTGTACAGCTTGTATAACAGTGTAAATTTGCTGTCCCCTCAAATTAATTGAATACACAGCCATTAATGTCTAAACCGCTGACAACAAAAATGAGTACACCCCTAAGTAAAAATTTAATAATTAGGCCCAAAGTGTCAATATTTTGTGTGGCCATCATTATTTTCCAGAACTGCCTTAACCCTCCTGGGCATGGAGTATACCAGAGCTTCACAGGTTTCCACTAAAGTCCGCTTACATTCCTCCATGACAACATCACGGAGCTGGTGGATGTTAGAGACACTTTTGTGTTTTTCAGCGGTTTAGACATTAATGGCTGTGTGTTGAGTTATTTTGAGGGAACAGCATATTTACACTTTTTATACAAACTGTGCATTCACTACTTTACATTGTAGCAAAGTGTTATTTCTTCAGTGTTTTCACATGAAAAGATCTAATAAAATATTTACAAAAATGTGAGGGGTGTACTCACTTTTGTGAGATACAGTAGTTGTAGGAGAGATGATCTAGAGGAGGAAATAATATACAATTAGTGCAGCGCTAATAGCGATATAAACATTAATACAGCATGATTGCAGAAAGTTAAAAAACAGAGACAATAAATAAATTCATGGAGAGTCCATAAAAAGTGATCAAATCCAGGAGAGAAAAGGGGTAGACGCAATCCCAGAGGAACCACAAAACTAGGGAGGAAGAGTGGCTGGAAAGTCAGGAAAGACACTTCACACCCTCTGTGATATAATAATCTCCTTACCAGAACAAGTGGACCACTAGATTATAGGTGGTCAAATCAGGTGTCACATCTATCCAAAAAAGGATGTTCTCATATCCTCCAATATGCCAAACAGATCAGATCAATATTAAATGACTAGACCAGGTGATCAATGGAGCCTCCATCAAGTAACATTATTAGCCTCACAGTCATGAGATAAGAGAGGAAAAGCTCCGATAGTGCATTAAAGGAGTAAACCATTTATTTAAAAGAACAAAAGGAATTGCACTCACAGTAGACTGGGCAAAACTCAGGCGTTTGAACAACAGGTAGTGTTGCAGCTTTCCTGCAGGCTTTGTTTCACTTAGCCCGGCTTCTGGGAGGGATATCGGCTAACAGGAGAGGGCTGTATGAAGATATTATGCAAGCCAAATTGAGTCACAGCTGTATGCCGCAGTTGAAGATATCTAAAGTATGCAGTTTGGGGGAGGCCATATTCTGTCCGGAACTCCGTGAATGAGCGGAACGTCTCTGCATTAAATAAATGGGATATTAGCTTTACTCCCTGCCTGAGCCAATATACCCCATTGGTTCGCCTGAAAAATTCTTGCAACTGCGGGTTATGCCATGAGGGGGCATTAGGAGAGTGGGAAGGAGTAGTAGTTGACCGCAGCATGTTTGATGCTTTAAAAATCTACAATGTCATGGATAAGATGCTTGTACTGTCTCTACCCAGAGTGGATTGATGATGAATGAGATGTTGTAATGATTTGTGGGATGTGAGAATCGCTGCCTCCAAAGCAACAGCTGCATTATTATGTTCCGGGTAAAACCACCAATGAGCATGAGCCAACTGGGAAGCAATGTAGTATTTATGGAGATTAGGGGCTGCTAGGCCACCTTCCTAAGCCGGTAGCTGGAGTGTATCCTTGGCAATTCTAACTGACTTACCACAACATATAAAGGTGTAAGGATATAATCAATCTCACCAAATCTATGTTTAGGAAAATGCACTGGAGAGTTACTCAGGACATAAAGAAAACATAGCAAAAAGATCATTTTAAAAATATTGATTCTACCCAGTATGTTGACAAGGTACCATATTAATCAGAGTGGCATGAGTATTCCCTTAAATCCGCATGTTTCCATCTCCAAGCATCCACCAAATCAAATTTATCTAGATAGTAGGAGAGAGGAGTGGAATATACAGTGGACCCCCGAGTCGATTCAGGGAGTTATTCAGGACCGCATTAAAATCACCAGCTATCAGGAGAGGTCCCTCAGCTATTTCTATTATTGCTCTCAATATGCGTTCAAATAACGCTTTGGTAAATGGTGGAGGCATGTATAGGTTAACTATAGTATAAGGCTTACCCAGAATTTTCGAGGATAAGGATAACAAAGCCGCCTCCGTGGTTGGTTTTGACCTGCTTAAAGGAAATAGGTGCGGATTTAGAAATTAAGATAGAGGTACTCCGAGACTATGTAGAGTATGTTGAGTGGAATGCATAGGCTATTCTAGCGCGTTTGAGTGCCAAGACCCTGGAGCAATGTAGATGTGTCTTCTGAAGAAAGACCCCTGAAGGAGCAGCATCTTTTCATACAGCAGACCTGGACTATGAATGAGCAAAAAACAGTAACCAAGTCAGTCCCAAAACACATGAACCACCCTAACCCACCCGGCTCCCCATCCCAAACATGTGAGAGCTTTGCTCCTAAAACAAAAACTGCAATGTAGGGAGGGCATGGTGTAGCCACTCCAGACCAGCAAGCGAGAAATCCTCTAGTTCGGGAAACCACAACAGATCAGAAAACCTATTTCACCTAAATTCAAGAGCAACATTTTGTTCCCAGCTTAAAGGGAAAAAGAAAAAAAAAAAAAAGGTGGGGGAGGGGAAGGGGAAAGGAGAAGGGGGAGAAAATTCCTTTGCATTGTGCCATATCATACTAGGACTATTCGTCAAGTTGTAGAAAGAAATTGTATAGGCCAGGGAGATATGATGACTGTGATTAAAATGGCCATTATCGCATAAGCATTAGGACAGTGATGACATCCAGAGTTATGGTGATTCTCAGTCAGTTATCTGAGAGGAGGAGTGCGATGGTTGGAGCGATGAGGTACGGACAGCCCAAGGGCATCGATCCAGTGAGACGCTTCTTTTGGATCTGTAAAGAAATGCGTTTTCCCTTGATAGATGACACATAGTCTAGCTGGATAAAGCATACTGTATGGAAGTTGCAAATCCCTCAGGCGTTTTTTAACAGCGTTAAATGTTGCACGCTGCCTTTGTGCGGTAGCCGAGAAGTTTGGGAAAATAGAAATAGCGTTGCCATTGTACAATAGTTGACCTTTATCTCGTGCAGCTCTCAGGATTATCTCTCTATCCCGAAAATGCAATAGTTTGATTAACATGGAACGTGAGGGTGCAACAGAGGGTTGAGGACCCAATGGGACTCTGTGTGCGCGTCCAATCGCAAAAAGGCAGGAAAGCGTGGAGATGCCAAAAATATCAGCAAGCCATGTCTCCATAAAGGCCTCTGGATTCCTTCCCTTTTAGAGCCCTCTAGGAACCCCACAAATCGCAGATTATTGTGCCTTAGGCGATCCTCTAAATCAGTCAGTTTATCCACAGTAGCTTCCTGATATCTACATGAATAATTAACTGTAGCCTGCAGGGGGCGAGCAGTGTCCTCCAAATCACTGACACGCTGCTCAGCATTAGTCACCCTGTGTCTCAGATTATGTACAGGTCCCTCTCAAAAAATTAGCATATTGTGATAAAGTTCATTATTTTCTGTAATGTACTGATAAACATTAGACTTTCATTTATTTTAGATTCATTACACACAACTGAAGAAGTGCAAGCCTTTTATTGTTTTAATATTGATGATTTTGGCATACAGCTCATGAAAAACCAAAATTCCTATCTCAAAAAATTAGCATATCATGAAAAGGTTCTCTAAACGAGCTATTAACCTAATCATCTGAATCAACTAATTAACTCTAAACACCTGCAAAAGATTCCTGAGGCTTTTAAAAACTCCCAGCCTGGTTCATTACTCAAAACCGCAATCATGGGTAAGACTGCCGACCTGACTGCTGTCCAGAAGGCCATCATTGACACCCTCAAGCAAGAGGGTAAGACACAGAAAGAAATTTCTGAACGAATAGGTTGTTCCCAGAGTGCTGTATCAAGGCACCTCAGTGGGAAGTCTGTGGGAAGGAAAAAGTGTGGCAGAAAACGCTGCACAACGAGAAGAGGTGACCGGACCCTGAGGAAGATTGTGGAGAAGGACCGATTCCAGACCTTGGGGGACCTGCGGAAGCAGTGGACTGAGTCTGGAGTAGAAACATCTAGAGCCACCGTGTACAGGCGTGTGCAGGAAATGGGCTACAGGTGCCGCATTCCCCAGGTCAAGCCACTTTTGAACCAGAAACAGCGGCAGAAGCGCCTGACCTGGGCTACAGAGAAGCAGCACTGGACTGTTGCTCAGTGGTCCAAAGTACTTTTTTCGGATGAAAGCAAATTTTGCATGCCAGAGTCTGGAGGAGGACTGGGGAGAGGGAAATGCCAAAATGCCTGAAGTCCAGTGTCAAGTACCCACAGTCAGTGATGGTCTGGGGTGCCATGGCAGCTGCTGGTGTTGGTCCACTGTGTTTTATCAAGGGCAGGGTCAATGCAGCTAGCTATCAGGAGATTTTGGAGCACTTCATGCTTCCATCTGCTGAAAAGCTTTATGGAGATGAAGATTTCATTTTTCAGCACGACCTGGCACCTGCTCACAGTGCCAAAACCACTGGTAAATGGTTTACTGACCATGGTATTACTGTGCTCAATTGGCCTGCCAACTCTCCTGACCTGAACCCCATAGAGAATCTGTGGGATGTTGTGAAGAGAAAGTTGAGAGACGCAAGACCCAACACTTTGGATGAGCTCAAGGCCGCTATCGAAGCATCCTGGGCCTCCATAACACCTCAGCATGCCACAGGCTGATTGCCTTCATGCCATGCCGCATTGAAGCAGTCATTTCTGCAAAAGGATTCCCGACCCGAAGTATTGAGTGCATAACTGAACATAAATATTTGAAGGTTGACTTTTTTTGTATTAAAAACACTTTTTTTTTATTGGTCGGATGAACTATGCTAATTTTTTGAGATAGGCATTTTGGTTTTTCTTGAGCTGTATGCCAAAATCATCAATATTAAAACAATAAAAGGCTTGCACTACTTCAGTTGTGTGTAATGAATCTAAAATATATGAAAGTCTAATGTTTATCAGTACATTACAGAAAATAATTAACTTTATCACAATATGCTAATTTTTTGAGAGGGACCTGTACATCTCTGTTTAAGAAAGGATAGATCCATGCGAACCGAGTCAATTTGTGTAGTGAGGGCAGCCTGGCAATGCCGTATAGCCTCCATTATTTGAGATAGGGAGGGCTCAGCCTGTTCCCCATTATGAGTAGTGGCAGTATGTGATTCCTGTGTCTCCGCATCAGGGAGGAGGCATGCTGGCAGTTCAGCTAATGTCTGGGACTCACCCCTGATAGATGGAGGCTGTGCAGGGCGAACAGGCCATATCTGTGTGGTCTTCGGTCCACGAGGAGGATCGGCGCCATCTTGGGTCCAGACAGCAGAGGAGAGGGGAGTTTTGAAGCCCGTGGCATCTGCACTGGTAAACCCGATTTTCACCATCTCATATGCCGCTCACCACGATCAGGAGTGGTATGGAGGTAATTTGGACAAGTTGCAGAGGCTGGGTGGGCAGGATTAATGCAGGATGGTGGTGGATTGTACCGAGCTCCAAAGAACTGCTGCTTACATCCCGGAAGTCCGGCCCCCCCCCCCCCCGGGACCCTTACTTTTTAACATATTTGCAAATGATATTGAGTTAGGGATTAAAAGTACCATTTCAGTGTTTGCTGAGGATACCAAGCTGTGCAGTGGAATAATGTCTTTAAAGGGGGTCTCCAATTTACAAGCCAATCTCAATGCATTATTTAAATGGGCAACTAGATGGCAATAGCTGGGGGAGTCAAAAGCGGAGAAGGATCCAGGTATTCTGATAGATCATAGACTTAAAGTGTAACTCTTAACCTACCTTTTGTTATTCTGAAGAAATCTGTGTTTGTTTCTCTGTGCTGAGTGGGTCAAATGGGAGTGGTTTCATAATTATCTATCAGCTCTGGCAGCTGCAGAGCTCCAATGAGGAAAGCTGCTGGGCCTGCATCCCTTTAGAAGTGTTCCCATTGGGAGTATCCCACCAAAACTGACATTTTTGTTGCAGGGGATGCCAGAAATCTGACTTGTATCTTAGGCAGACTTCTGGGAAAATTGTTAAACGAATCACACAAGTAGGAAATGTTTCTGGGGTGTGGTCAGTATACATTCACAGAACAGCTCCAGGTAGCCATATTGCAATGCATTTTCAGAAAATTACAACAGCTGCAGATTGAAAAGGGAAAGGTAATTTTTACAAACATTCAATTACAATATGATTTGTGTCGCAATTGTATACACTATATTGTTTTTTTGTTATTTGCAATTTTTTTTTCCCCACGAAAGTGAAGCTACCCTTTAAATAGTATGCAAAGCAAAACTGAAGCTTCCAAAGTTAGCAAAATATTTTCTTGTATTAACAGATATAGACTCCAGAGATGGACATAATTTTTGCCCCTGTACAAATCATTAGGACGACCTATTCTTAAATATGCAGTTAGGTTTTGTGTACCAGTTCACAAAATGGATATCAAAGAACTGGAGAAAGTGCAGAGATTTGCAAAAAAACTGATGAGGAATGGAGGAGCTCAGCTTTGAGGAGCTCAGATTGAAATTAATGTATTCCCACTTGAGAAGAGGTGATTAAGAGGGGGATATGATCATCATGTATAAATACAGAAGTGGTCCATATAGTGAACTTGGTGTTGAATTATTCACTTTCAGGTCTTTACAGAGGACAAGGAGGCATTCTTTATGTCTGGAAGAAAAGAGATTTAACCTCCACATACAGAAAGGCGGCTTTACAGTGAGAGCTGTGAAAATGGAGCGTAGACTCCCTCAAGAATTTGTTCTGAACTGGTCATGGCATTGTTTTAAAAAAGAGCTGGATGCATTCCTAAATGCAGAAAAAATAACTGGATACATATTTTTATAGGTAATAACACCAAGGATAGTTGATCCGAGAAATTTCCAATTGCCTCCTTGGGATCAGAAAGGAATTTTTCCTCTACTGGGGCAAACTGGATCATGCTTTAGTTGGGTTTTTCTGCCTTCCTCTGGATTAACTATGAGTATAGGATTGTGTATATGGAGATTTCCTATTAGTTTTCTTTTTTCATAATGGTTGAACTAGATTGACCTGCGTCATTTTCTAACACGACTAGCTATGTAACTATACAACTATGAAGATGCAGCCAATGTATTTTTGAAGTGTATTTGTGTCGGAGGGACCATGCTGTCTCCCCATATGAACAATATGTAAGCAATGGTCATATGGGTGTACTTGCAGTCACACACACATTGCTATATTGTGATTCACTTGGCATACACATTTCTATAGTCTGCTTAAAAGGAAGAGTAGTGAGAAAGCTGTCTTATCGAAACCTCCTTTCTGAAAATACTAGTTTCCTGGTAGTTATTAGGTTTTAATGGCTTTAGTACTTAGTGGGGGGTAGGGTTATAGTGGAGGCACTCATGAGGCATGTCCTTAACCACTTTACCACCGGAGGATTTTCCTGCTAAAAGACCAGGGGGTTTTTTGCGATTTTTTACTGCGTGACTTTAACGGACAATTGCACATTCGTGCGACGCTGTACCTAAACGAACTTCACGTCCTTTTTTTTCCACAAACAGAGCTTTCTTTTGGTGGTATTTGATCACCTGTGCGATTTTTTGATCACGCGCTATAAACAAAAAAAGAGCGTAATTTTTGCAAAAATAACTATTTTTCACTTTTTTTTATATGAAATTCCCCCCCAAAAAAATTTAAAAATCAAAATTTTTTAACATTTTCCGCCAATTTGTTTTACGCTACCTATGTTTGGTAAAAAAAAATTGCAAAAAGCGTATTTTGATTGGTTTGCGCAAAAGTTATCGCGTTTAATAACAAAGGGAAAGATTTTTGTCATTTTTGGTGTTTTTTTTTAACGAGTAATGGCGGCGATCTGCGATTTTTTTTTTGCGGTACTGCGACATTGCGGCGGACAGATCGGACCCTTGACTGACATTTTTGACACTTTTGGGGTTACCAGTGACATTACTGCAGTAATCAGTGCTATATATATGCACTGTTACTGCAAAAATGACACTGGCAGGGAAGGGGTTAACTGTATTGGACAGGGAGGGGTTAAGTGTGTCCTAGGGGCGTGCTTCTAACTGTAATGGGACATTGCTATTGGTGTAAAAACAAAGATCAACGGTTCTACATAGTAGAACCGTCTGATCTTCATTTTTACACAGGGAGAACTGACAGGCGGCTTGTTTACATAAGCCGCTCTGTCTTTCTCCCGCTGTACCGGCGATCGTAGTGTGACCGGCGGACATCGGGTCCGCCAGTCACACTCCCGCACTCCTCCGTGCACGAGCCTCGGCGGGCGCGAGCCTCGGCGGGCGCGCGCCTCGGCGGGCGCGCGCCTCGGCGGGCGCTCGCTCGCCCGCTATTGGCTCTAGAAGGAGTGACAGGCGAGCGACGTAGACCTACGTCACTCTGCCTGGCCGGGGCCGACTGCCGCAGTAAATATACTGTGAGCAGTCGGCAAGTGGTTAAAAGCCTGCAACTGTCCAATCACCTGAAGGTATATATAACCCAGGGTCTTTAAATACTTTACCTATGTCATGTATTGTACTCCAAGAAGTCAAACCCCTTTTTTTCTGCAGCTCATTGCGGTCTTAGTGTTAGCTAAGATTAAGGATTAGCATGAAGGATAGAAATACAGTGGGGAAAATAATTATTTGATCCCTTGCAGATTTTGTAAGTGTTTTCCCACTTACAAAAAAATTAAGGGTCTATCATTTTTATCATAGGTGTATTTTAAATGATATCAACCAAAAGTCCAGAAAAAACACATGATACAAAAGTTATAAATTGACTTCTAGTTCAGTGAGTAAAATAAGTATTTGATCCCCAAGAAAAACATGATCTAGAACTTGGTGGAGAAACCCTTGTTGACAAACACAGACCTAAGATTTGCACACATCTCAGGAGGAATTTTGGTCCACTCTTTTTAACAGATCTTCTCTAAGTCCTTAAGGTTTATTGGCTGTGACTTGGCAACTCAAAATTTCAGCTCCTTCCAAACATTTTCTATAGGATTAAGGTCTGGAGACTAGCTAGGCCACTCCATGACCTTAATGTGCTTCTTTTTGAGCCTCTCCTTTGTTGCCTTGGCGGTATTTTTAGGGTCATTGTCATGCTGAAAGACCCATCCACGACCCATATTCATTGCTCTTACTGAGGGGAGAAGGTTTGCATCCAAGATTTTACAATACATGGCCCCTCCATTGGTCCCTCAATGTGGCAAAGTCGGTCTGTACCTTTAGCAGAGAAACAGCCTAAAAGCATCATGTTTCCACCTCCGTGCTTGACTGTAGTTATGATGTTCTTAGGGTCATAGTCAGCATTTTTCTTCCTCCAAACACAGCGAGTCCCTTTCCTCAAGAAGGCAGATGTACAGTCATGTCAATGAACATCTAAATGATTCAGAGAAGGATTGGGAGAAACTGCTGTGGTCAGATGAGACCAAAATTGTGCTGTTTGGCCTTAACTTGACTCGCGTGTTTAGGGGAAGAAAAATGCTGACTATGACTCTAAGAACACCAATCCTACAGTCAAGCACAGAGGTGGAAACATGATGCTTCGGCGCTGTTTCTCTGCTAAAGGTACAGGCTGATTTTGGCGCATTGAGGAGGCCAATGCACAGGACCATTTATTGTAAAATCTTATATGAGACCCTTCTTCCCTCAGCCAGAACACTGAAGTGGGTCGTGGATGGGTCTCCCAGCATGACAATAACCAAAAACATACCGCCAAGGCCACAAAGGAGTGACTCAAGAAGAAGCACATTAGGTCATAGAGTGGCCTAGTCAGTCTCCAGACCTTAATTCTATAGACAATTTATGGAGGGAGCTGAAACTTCGAGTTACCAAGAGACAGCCAAGAAACATAAAGGATTTAGAGAAGATCTGTAAAGAAGAGTGGACCAAAATCCCTCCTGAGATGTGTGCAAACCTGGTCACCAACTACAAGAAACGTCTTATATCTGTGCTTGCCAACAAGGGTTTCTCCACCAAATACCGAGTCATATTTTGCTTGGGGATCAAATACTTGTTTTACTCACTGAACTGCAACTTAATTTATAGTAAATGTTTTTTATGTGTTCTTTTCTGGTTGATATTCTGTCTCTATCATTTAAAATACACGTATGATAAAAATTACAGGCTCTTCATTTGTAAGTGAGCAAACTTACAAAATCTGCAGGGGATCAAAAAATTATTTTCCCCACTGTAGCTGTATTAAATTTAATGTTGGTTAATTTAATTTATCTGGACTCTCTGAAAACTATGCCTTCTTAAACTAAATCAGTGTATATACAAGCAATGCACAGTAGCCAAAGAGAGCATTAACTATGTACCATGGAGGGCTGCAGATGTTTTGTACCATATGCAAACATCTGTTTACATTGTATGAGCTGAATTTTACATCTCTTTATTAGGATTCATCATTCATTCAGACGATAGAAGTTCTGTCAAACGCCCACAGCATGCCAGTTTATTATTTGGCCATATCCCTTTCTGTTGTTGCCAAAGATATAAAAAAATGAGCATTTACTTGATGAGAGGATTGGCAGAAAGGGCAACTCTTACAGTCAGAAAATGGGTTAGTAGACTTTCAAAAGCAGATCGGGTCAATGTCTTAGTCAAACAAAATAATAATAATAATAATTCCTATTTAGACAGCCAGTCGTGAAATACTTTGAAGAGGCATTAGGAAAAAATAAGGTGCAAGGGGGGGATTTATGCTTGACATCTGAAATGCTAATGTGTGTTTCTTTTCTGTAAGAAGGATCCTGAATGTAAGCCAAATAAAGAAGTGGCCTCATTTAGTTCTGAAACCTGACTGCAAATGAGATCTTGAAAGGTGTTTAAAGATGCAGAAAATGGGATTTTATTCTAAAAGCTTTCACATCACGAAAATTAACTTAACTCGGATGAGCTAAAAATGTCCTTTCAATAATCAGGTTAAGTATCGATATAGTAACTTTAGAAAGAGGAGGTAAAATATTGGGAAGAATTTATACAATGTCTGTTCTATGGAAAAATTTTCAGTATAGGTGTGCATAGAGGGTGTGCCTGGGTACACCCTAATCACTCTGTGCAGTGCCAATCCCCCCCTAATGCCCGATCTATCCCACATGTTGCCCCCAGCAGTGCTGCTGGCTTCCCTCCTCTTCTCTCCTCTCCCCCCTCGGCTGTTGCAGGGATGTTTCAGGATGGAGAGCGGAGGAAAGGGCTTCCCATTCATTCACTGTCCAGTGCAGCTGAGACTGCAGAGAAAGGCATGTGTGTTTGAGCTTGGGGGGGGGGGGCACACCCTAATGCAATAGGCTACGCACACCTATGTGTATCAGTGATGTTTAACCAGTCTTCATGACTGGAACTGTACAGAAAAGAGTTAGATAATGCACTGTTTTACATAAACCCAACGATTTATATTACACCTTGACCCTAACAAAGTAGTAAGAGAAAACCTATCATGAACGCAATATGGAAACTGCCACTACTGATCTCCTGTAAATGCTAGTAGCTTGGCTAACTTAAATTCAGTGCTTTCTTGATCACTGACCCAGAACAAGTATGCAAATCAGACCTAACTCCCAATTTATCTTGCCCATACTTGTTCTCTTCGAAAGCATTGAAGTCCGAGGGTTTGCATGACAGCCTGGAAACAAAATTTGCAGTAGGACATCAATAGCATCCTTTGCAGTTCCGTAATGACAAGCCTCCAATTTTTTTATTTTTCAAGAAACTACTTCTTCTTTCTTTGTTCTCCAGCAACATGGCACAGAGGAGAACTAGTGCTGGCATTTCTGATCTATGCTTATGGAAATGTTAGATGCCTGGCTGTTTCGCTGATTTTAATGCTTCCTTAGTCACAGTTGGGCATAGCTACTCCTGGTACATTTTATTGCTACTTCAAGCCCTTCCTGCTGGGCACAGCTACTCCTGTGTCCCCTCCCAGCAAGGCATATCTGAGCACAACAATGGAAGAGCAATGGGGGGGGGTACTCACAACCTGACTTAAGTCCATAGTCTAGAGTCCCATGAACTAAGGGTAACATCCTCCACAGCCCCTCCACTGAAGTGGAAAACACACCAAAAGCCCCTCCACTGTACTCTTTTTTGGGTTTTTTTTTCTCTCCCTGTGGCGCCAAGCAGTCACTCCAAGGAAGCCACAAACCTGAGACTCCTCCAACCTTATAAAGGTGCACTCCTTTCACAAATCCACCTTTAGGAGGAGCAGCCCTTAAAGGGGAAAAGGGGAATCTTCCACCTGCCTACAAGCTATTTATAAGCAGCCATACAGTGCTACCAACTTTTGGATGTGCTACCTTTGTACGGCTTGCCATAAGCAACATAAGAAAGAGAAACTGAGGCAACTAATTGTACTTGATGATTATCTGGAATGCAGTTATCCACCATACCATTATCAATCAGGAATCTACCAGTGGACAGTCAACTTTCAATATTTGGCTGCCATGGAATGGGATACCAAGGTTCAGGCACAAAAAAATCTCAGGGAAACTGTTTTGTTTGGATTGTTTGCATTTTGTAATATGAAATGCCCAGACACATAGCAAATAGTATTTGTTCACATTGACGATGTTCTAATTATAAAGACCCAAGTATACACTCGGCATTGTAGATCAATAACTATTTAGTACAAGATCTGACACTCATGGTTGAAACTTGTTTACTCAGCAAAACCAGCCACAAGCTGTCAATCAATGGTAAACAGACATCCACATAATGCATTTCACTGGCACATACAATTTAAAAGGAGAAAGTGGAAACTTCTTGTGTAGTCAGCTGGAGCAGCTTTGCCTTGGGCTGGACATTTCTTGAAGCTAGACAACATTTTGTGATATTAAACATTGGTGATGTCTGCATGTGCCAACAGCATTATCGCTCTGCTTGGCTATTCTGTATCACCCATCCCCCTTCCAACAGTGCTGAGGTGGAATTTTACATTTTTGCATTACATGGGAGTGACTTAACATGCATAGAAATAAACTGATCAAGAGGTCTAACTAACTTTTCTCACATGTCATCTATGTAGCCCAATAAATGAAACTGTGCAATGAAGACCAGTAATATAGGAGCTCTTTTTTCTAATAGATGATATTATTGTTTCTTCTCTACAGTATGTTTATTTTATTGAATCATCTATATTACCCATCTTAAATTGTAGAGCCATAAAAAAGAGGTTGCTCAGTTGTAACAATAAAATATTGATCACAAGATTAATAATAATCTATATAATAAAAAAAGACATACAGTACATTCTCTATTCCTTGCCACAAATAGTCACAACACACAGGAAGACCACACAATATGTCACAGCACACAGATTGACAGTCAGCAAGAGCACCTAAAGTCAGAAAACAGACATGGCATAAATATATTATTTTATGACTTTTTGGATATGTTACATGTTTTAGAGACATTCAATTAAATGGTCAAAGCTCCTTTGAACATACTTCTCCTGTGGGTCACAAGAGTGCACTTAGCCCTGCACTCCTGTGATCCAGATTCAGCCGACAGTGAATTTTAGCCACTGATGGCTGACGTCACAGAGCCGGTCCAGGCTCTACAGGGATCCCGACAATATTGCCAGGATCCGCCAAGATCCCTGACCAGCAGCTGGCTCATCTTCTCAGAGTGCCGCTGAGAGCCTGAGCCAGCCCAGCTCTCCAACGAGCACTGGAGAGGCACAGCAGTCACTGCGCTGTGCTCAGAGGGGACCTGAGAACTGAGTCATTGATCGCTCAGTTCTTGATGTAGAGCTGGTGTGCGACAGCTGCAGCATTGGATCAATGTTGCAGCCATTTAGATAATTTTTTTTTACATTCTCTTTTAATAATCTGTGTCAAGTCATTCAATGCGGTTTACCAAAAATCCCAATTTAACCTGAGAGAACTAGAGACATTTTGATGAGAAACATGTAAAATATTTCAGGATCTAGACATGGAAAGCTGGAAACCAACCCTCAAAAAATTGCAGAAGTAATTACAGTCAAAGGTGGTGCCACTTTCTGTGGGCCTAGGGTTTCATGGTTCCTCCACTACCCTGGTCTAACAAGAGACCTGTGTAGAGACCAGTGCCACATCAATAAATGGTAATACTTTATGCATCATTTAGGATCTGTTTACCACCAAGAAATAAGAGGAGGAAAGAGGACAACTTGTTGACCTCCTTTCACAGGTGGTGCTGTTTCGTCCACCTTGCAGAGAGGGTGGAGAACAGGAGGAATATTCTTTACCATTAGGCCTCCGTACGAGTCATCGGATGGGCTGCTGTCCAACTGGATGCTGTCACCTGGGTGACCCCTGGATTCATCTTTAGTGACGGCAGGGCTTACAAAAAGCCCTGGCTCACTGCAGTTGAAGCACATTCTGCATGTGGCGAGGTTAGCGACAGGAACCCTGTTGATCAGGGAGAATGAACCTAGTGCATAAGAGACAGTGTAGGGATCTATGCAGACTACCTTATAGACTTCTCTGGATCGAGCTACTGCATCTGCCTCCCTTGCGCCTTTACAACAGGTCCTGCCACCAGGCCAGCCATCAGGGGGGGACAGCCCATACACATGTAAGGGGCCCTGGCATTCCGAGGGGCCCCATCGCCCAGGTCCCAACCAACGAGACCGAGTTGTTGCTGCTGTAGTAACTAGCAATTGCTAAAGCAGAGAGGCCAACGCAGCTGAAGGGATGTCTCTTTGCTGAATATATGAGGCTGTCTCTTTGCTGGATTGGGATATATGTTTGCTGAATATATGAGGCTGTCATTTTACTGCATTGGAATGTCTCTTTGCTGAATATATGAGGCAGTCTCTTTACTGGATTGGGATGTCTCTTTGTTGGATTAGGATGTATCTTTGCTGAATATATGAGGCAGTCTCTTTACTGGATTGGGATGTCTCTTTGATGGATTGAATTCTATTTCATATATTAAGTTGTAAGAGTGTTAAAATAGAAGCGGGGGCACTGAAGGACTCGGTGGGATGGCCAGTGGGCAGATTCGGTGGGACGGCCAGAGGGCGGGCCCTGCAGAATGTTGGTGGTCAGGCCCGGAGGGAGTCCAGGTCTAAAGTTGTGTAAGGGGCCCCAAAACTTCAGATGGCTGCCCTGCCTGCCACCCTGCTGGAGTACCGTCTCATGTGTTATTAGTACAGCTAAAGGATCTATTCTCATAGTACAGCTAAAGGATCTATTCTCTCTCTGGATCTAAACCATGAACCTTGTTGTACAAACCCAATTATCCTAGACTCTGTTTGTAAAATAACAGTGAGAGAATAAACAGGGGAACATAGTGAGTAGTTAACATACTTCAGGTTCTTTAGTAGATTTGAGCTGACACCTGGATGTCCGTGTTCGGCGGGTTCGGCCGAACTTTAAAAAAAAGTCCGGGTCCGTGTCCCGGATTTTTGCCGAACTTTTCCCGGACACCGAACCCCATTGAAGTCAATGGGGACCCAAACTTTCAGGCACTAAAATGGCTCTAAAACACCAATGGAAAGGGCTAGAGTACTGCAAATGGCAGCAAAACGTTGTTAAGAGCATGGCAAGTGCTCTGCAAACAAATGTGGATAGGGAAATAACTTAAAACAACAAAAAAAAAACAGAAAAATAAAACAATGTTCTTCATCTCTGAAGGACGAGGCCCATATGGAGTAGGAGGGAGGTTGAGGTGGTGGTGGATGTGGCGGTCTCATAGGCGTGCGCACAGGGTGTGCCGGATGTGCCTGGGCACACCCTAATCACCTAGGGCACATAGCATTATCGCTCTATTTGCCAGTGAGGAGATGGGAAAGATCTCCCTCGGACCTGCTCTGCTCTATTTCTCTTTGCCAGCAGGGAGAGTAATGTATCGGGGCCATGTACATGTAGGCAAACACATGCATGTGTATTTCAACTTTGGGGTGCACACCCTAATGCAATAGGCTGCGCACACCTATGGGCGGTGTAGGTGGAAGCGGCGGTGGAGGAGGACCAGGGCCGGATTAAGAGCATCATGGGCTTGGTGCTGAGGATTTTGAAGGGCCTTAAGGGCCGTGCCTTGGCATGCACCCAGAGGAGGAAGGGTGCAGCCATGCATGCCTAATTCAACATGGGATGCTGTCTCTGAAGCCCATAAACACATCCATGCATCGGGAACTGTCCCTCCTTGTCCGGCCTTCGTGCTGTGTGGGGAGGTTCTGAGGGAGTTGCCTGGGGAAGCGAGCATAGAAGCCAGACTTCTGTATTTACAAGTGACAGAAGAGCCGTAACAGTGAATATGGCCAACCCGGGGCCTATATAAAGGTAGGGGCCTGGAGCTGCAGCTCCAATAGCCCCTACGTTAATCTGGCCCTGAGGAGGACGAGGTAGCCAACACTGCTTCTTTTCAGAAATTTTAAATGAGGGTACACCCCAAAAGAGTGAGAAAGAGCAAAAATAGAACAATGGCTGGGTAAGGTCGGTATCCATCGCTATTCTGCACAAGGTACGGAAAAGTCCCGTGGGATCCATGCCTGGTTCATTTTAATGAACGTAAGCTTGTCCACATTGTCTCTGGACAGGCGGCTGCGCTTGTCTGTGATAACGCCCCCAGCCGTGCTAAATACCCGTTCAGATAATACACTGGCTGCAGGGCACGCCAGCACCTCCAAGGCGTAAAGGGCAAGCTCAGGCCATGTGCCCAACTTGGAGACCCAGAAGTTGAAGGGGGCAGACCCCTCATTCAGTACGTCTAGGCGTGTGCACACATACTGCTCCACCATGTTGGTGAAATGCTGCCTCCTGCGAAGACGTTCCATATGAGCTGCTGGTGCTGCTGTTTGTTGTGGCGTGCTGACAAAGCTTTTCCACATTTCGGCCATGCTAACCCTGCCTTCTGAGGTGCTGGCGGTGCCCTGGTTGCGTTGGCGACCTCTTCCTCCTCCTCCTCCTCTGCCTTGTGCTTCCACTGTGGCCCCACTGTCAGGTGGGAATGCCAGCAGCATCGCGTCTACCAGCGTGCGCTTGTACTCGCGCATCTTGCGATCGCGCTCCAGTGAGTGAATTAAGGACGGTACATTGTCCTTGTAACGGGGATCCAGCAGCGTGGCCACCCAGTAATCAGCACAAGTTAGAATGTGGGCAACTCGGCGGTCGTTGTGGAGACACTGCAGCATGTAATCGCTCATGTGTGCCAGGCTGCCCAGAGGCAACGAAAGGCTGTCCTCTGTGGGAGGTGTATCGTCCGTGTCCTCTGTATCCCCCCAGCCACGCACCAGTGATGGCCATGAGCTGGCCTGGGTGCCACCCTGCTGTGAACATGGTTCCATCTCCTGCTCCGTCTCCTCCTCCTCATCCTCCTCATCCTCCAGAACTGTGCCCCTGCTGGACAATTGTGTCCCTGGCGGTTGTGTGTGCAGGAACCCACCCTCGGAGCCCCTTGTGAATGACTGCCCTGAAAGCCTTGGAAATGTTACCTCTTCATCCTCCTCCTCCTCCTCATCCTGTGCCACATCCTCTTCCATCATCGCCCGAATTGTTTTTTCAAGGAGGCATAGAAGTGGGATAGTTAAGCTGACAACGGCGTCATCGGCACTGGCCATGTTGGTGGAGTACTCAAAACAGCGCAACAAGGCACACAGGTCTCGCATGGAGGCCCAGTTATTGGTGGTGAAGTGGTGCTGTTCCGCAGAGCGACTCACGCGTGCGTGCTGCAGCTGAAACTCCACTATGGCCTGCTGCTGCTCGCACAGTCTTTGCAGCATGTGCAAGGTGGAGTTCCACCTTGTGGGCACGTCACATATGAGGCGGTGAGCGGGAAGGCCGAAGTTACGCTGCAGCGCTGACAGGCGAGCAGCAGCAAGGTGAGAACGCCGAAAGTGCGCACAGACGGCCCGCACTTTCTGCAGCAGCTCTGACATATCGGGGTACTTTTTAAGGAACCTCTGCACCACCAAATTCAGCACATGCGCCAGGCAAGGGTTGTGCGTCAAACCGGCTAGGCCCAGAGCTGCTATGAGATTTCGCCCGTTATCGCACACCACCAGGCCGGGCTTGAGGCTCGCTGGCAGCAACCACTCATTTGTCTGCTGTTCCATGCTCCTCCACAACTCCTGCGCGGTGTGTGGTTTTTCCCCCAAACAGGCAAGTTTTAAAACTGCCTGCTGTTGTTTACCCCTGGCCGTGCTGAAGTTGGTGGTGAAGGTGTTACGCTGTCCGGATGAGGAGGCGGTAGAGGATGAGGAAGCGGAGTAGGAGGAGTTAGGAACAGGAGGCAAACTGAAGCGCCCTGCAATCCTCGGTGGTGGAAGGACATGCGCCAAATTGCTATCCGCCTCAGGCCCATCCACCACTGCATTTACCCAGTGTGCCGTTAGGGAGATATAACGCCCCTGACCGTGCTTACTGGTCCACGTATCGGTAGTTAGGTGGACCTTGGCACAGATAGCGTTGCGCAGTGCACACCTGATTTTTTCCCCCACTTGGTTGTGCAGGGAAGGGATGGCTTGCCTGGAAAAGTAGTGGCGGCTGGGCACGACGTACTGTGGGACAGCCACCGACAAAAGGTTTTTAAAACTGTGCGTCTCCACCAGACGGAATGACAGCATTTCAAAGGCCAAGAATTTTGAAATGCTGGCATTCAGGGCCAGGGATCGCGGGTGGGTAGGGGGGTACTTTCTCTTCCTCTCAAGTGTTTGGGAGATGGAAAGCTGAACGCTTCCACGGGACATTGTGGAGATGGTTGGTGACCCAGGTGGTGGTGTTGCTGGTATCACTACAGATGTGGCTGGAGCGGCCGAGACTGCAGCAGAAGAGGAAGCAGGATGAGCCAGAGACGTTTCTTGGTTTTGAAGGTGTCTACTCCACTGCAGCTCGTGCTTTGCACTTAGATGCCTGATCATGCAGGTTGTGCTCAGGTTGAGAAGGTTTATGCCTCGCTTCAGGCTCTGATTGCACAGGGTGCAAACCACTCGTGTCCTGTCATCAGCACATTTTCTAAAGAACTTCCACGCTAGAGAACTCCTTTGAGCTGACTTTGGTGCGCTCGTTCCCTTGCTGCGTTGGGCAGTAGCGGGCGTAGTGTCTAGGGCACGGCCGCTCCGCTTCTGCACCCTGCTCCCTCTTCTGCTGTGCTGGTGGCTCTGTGCGACCACCGCCTCTTCCTCCAAACTACTCAGGTCACCTGCATGACGTTCATTCCATGTGGGGTCGAGGACCTCATCGTCCTCCACATCATCTTCCACCCAGTCTTCACCCCTGCCCTCCTTGTCGGTCTCCACAATTCTGAACGCCGCAGCAGTTGGCACCTGCGTTTCGTCATCATCGGAGACGTGCTGTGATGGTCCTTGCATGTACTCATCTTGAGAAATAAGTGGTTGGGCATCGCTGCACTCAATCTCTTCCACTTCTGGGGCAGGGCTAGGTGGATGGCCCTGGGAAACCCTGCTAACAGAGTCCTCAAAAAGAAGAAGAGACTGCTGTATGGCTTATGGCTCAGACTGCTTGCCTGATTTCCAAGGGGGTGAGGTGAAAGACGGTTGAACATTGGCTGCAGGTGCCAACTCTGACCTTTCTGCAGTAGACTGGGTGGGAGACAATGTGAAGGAACTGGAGGCACTGTCAGCAACCCAATCTACTATCGCCTGTACTTCTTCAGGCCTCATCACGTCTAGAGGCGCATTATGCCCTACCAAATACTGCTGCAGGTTCTGTCGCCTACTCACACTTGAGGAAGGTGTTTCACTTGTGCGTGTAGCTGGCACAGATCGACCACGTCCTCTCCTTGCAACAGGAGCTCTACCAGCAGCACCACGACCCAGGCCACGGCCCCTATTTGACGGTCTCCTCATATTTCTGTAATTTACGATCTTGCCCTAGAAAGGTGTTTATTGAATAGCGGAACAAAACAACAACAGTATCGCACGGGTGTATCTGACAGTCAAATATGCAAACTATGCCGCAATTTAATGTTTTTTACCCCAAAAGGGTGTATATTGAATAGCGGAATAGGAAAAAGGATAAAAAAACGGTGTATCTCACATGTACAAACACAAACTAGGCCCCGATTACAATTTTTTGTACCCGAAAGGCAGGATGAGGAAGAGGAGTAGGAGGAGTTGGGAACAGCAGGCAAACTGAAGCACCCTGCAATCCTCAGCGGTAGAAGGAGATGCCCCAAACAAATTTAAAAAGGTGTATCTCAAATGTAGCGATACAGACTATCCCACAATTTAATTTTTTACACTCAAACAGGGTGTATATTGAATAGCGGAATAGGACAAATTTTACAAAACGGTGTATCTCACACGTACAAACACAATCTAGTCCCCGATTACAATTTTTTGCACCCTAAAGGCAGGATGAGGAGTAGGAGGAGTTCGGAACAGGCAGGAGGCAGACTGAAGCACCCTCAAATCCTCGGCAGTATGAGATGCGCCCCAAAAATTGGAAAGGTGTATCTCACACGTACCGACACAGACTATCCCGCAATTTAATTGTTTATACCCAAAGGTTTTGATTAAATAGCGGAATAGAAAATATGATCAAAAAAAGTGTATGTATCTCACACGTACAGAACCACACTAGGCCCCAATTACTATTGTTTGTACCCCTAAAGGCAGGATGAGGAGTAGGAGGAGTTTGGAACAGGCAGCACCCTCAAATCTTCAGAAGTATGAGATGAACCCCAAAAACTTGGAAAGGTGTATCGCACACGTACCAACACAGACTATCCCGCAATTTAATTGATACCCAAAGGTTTTTATTGAATAGCGGAATAGAAAATATGATCAAAAAAAGTGTATGTATCTCACACGTACAGAACCACACTAGGCCCCAATTACTATTGTTTGTACCCCTAAAAGGCTGGATGAGGAGTAGGAGGAGTTTGGAACAGGCAGCACCCTCAAATCTTCAGAAGTATGAGATGAACCCCAAAAACTTGGAAAGGTGGATCTCACACCTACCAACACAGACTATCCTGCAATTTAACTGTTCCCCAAAGGTTTTTATTGAATAGCGGAATAGAAAATATGATCAAAAAAAGTGTATGTATCTCACACGTACAGAACCACACTAGGCCCCAATTACTATTGTTTGTACCCCTAAAAGGCTGGATGAGGAGTAAGAGGAGTTTGGAACAGGCAGCACCCTCAAATCTTCAGAAGTATGAGATGAACCCCAAAAACTTGGAAAGGTGGATCTCACACCTACCAACACAGACTATCCCGCAATTTAACTGTTCCCCAAAGGTTTTTATTGAATAGCGGAATAGAAAACATGATCAAAAAAAGTGTATGTATCTCACACGTACAGAACCACACTAGGCCCCAATTACTATTGTTTGTACCCCTAAAGGCAGAATGAGGAGTAGGAGGAGTTTGGAACAGGCAGCCCCCTCAAATCTTCAGAAGTATGAGATGAACCCCAAAAACTTGGAAAGGTGTATCTCACACGTACCAACACAGACTATCCCGCAATTTAATTGATACCCAAAGGTTTTTATTGAATAGCGGAATAGAAAATATGATCAAAAAAAGTGTATGTATCTCACACGTACAGAACCACACTAGGCCCCAATTACTATTGTTTGTACCCCTAAAAGGCTGGATGAGGAGTAAGAGGAGTTTGGAACAGGCAGCACCCTCAAATCTTCAGAAGTATGAGATGAACCCCAAAAACTTGGAAAGGTGGACCTCACACCTACCAACACAGACTATCCCGCAATTTAACTGTTCCCCAAAGGTTTTTATTGAATAGCGGAATAGAAAATATGATCAAAAAAAGTGTATGTATCTCACACGTACAAAACCACACTAGGCCCCAATTACTATTGTTTGTACCCCTAAAAGGCTGGATGAGGAGTAGGAGGAGTTTGGAACAGGCAGCACCCTCAAATCTTCAGAAGTATGAGATGAACCCCAAAAACTTGGAAAGGTGGATCTCACACCTACCAACACAGACTATCCCGCAATTTAACTGTTCCCCAAAGGTTTTTATTGAATAGCGGAATAGAAAATATGATCAAAAAAAGTGTATGTATCTCACACGTACAAAACCACACTAGGCCCCAATTACTATTGTTTGTACCCCTAAAAGGCTGGATGAGGAGTAGGAGGAGTTTGGAACAGGCAGCACCCTCAAATCTTCAGAAGTATGAGATGAACCCCAAAAACTTGGAAAGGTGGATCTCACACATACCAACACAGACTGTCCCGCAATTTAACTGTTCCCCAAAGGTTTTTATTGAATAGCGGAATAGAAAATATGATCAAAAAAAGTGTATGCATCTCACACGTACAAAACCACACTAGGCCCCAATTACTATTGTTTGTACCCCTAAAAGGCTGGATGAGGAGTAGGAGGAGTTTGGAACAGGCAGCACCCTCAAATCTTCAGAAGTATGAGATGAACCCCAAAAACTTGGAAAGGTGGATCTCACACCTACCAACACAGACTATCCCGCAATTTAACTGTTCCCCAAAGGTTTTTATTGAATAGCGGAATAGAAAATATGATCAAAAAAAGTGTATGTATCTCACACGTACAAAACCACACTAGGCCCCAATTACTATTGTTTGTACCCCTAAAAGGCTGGATGAGGAGTAGGAGGAGTTTGGAACAGGCAGCACCCTCAAATCTTCAGAAGTATGAGATGAACCCCAAAAACCCCAAATATCATTCAGCTCTGCTGCAGGCCACAATTAAATTTTTTTAACCCAAGGCTGTATATTGAATAGTGGAATAGAAAAAAGTATATGATTTTTGAAACCACTCAATAATAGCACATGTGAACTGAACACAGCAGTGTATGATCAGTCAGCACAGCACAGGTGAAGGAAAAATGCTGCACACAGTGACTGATAGAAAAATACTTTTCTCCCTCCTCCTCAGTGGGCAAAAAAAATTGTGTTCACTGCACCCCACACACAGCAAAATCGATGTGGACCACTGACACCTGCCTATCTCCAGCCTCTCCCTAAATGGATTGATAAGATCGTAGATCGGTCACTGAAAACCCCTCCAACACAGCAAAATCGATCGTAGAAAACTGACCCTAAAAATCAGCAGCAGCTTCTCCCTAAACGGATTGATAAGATCGTAGATCGGTCACTGAAAACCCCTCCCACACAGCAAAATCGATCGTAGAGAACTGACCCTAAAAATCAGCAGCAGCCTCTCCCTAAAAGGATTGATAAGATCGTAGAGCGGTCACTGAAAACCCCTCCCACACAGCAAAATCGATCGTAGAAAACTGACCCTAAAAATCAGCAGCCTCGCCCTAAATTGCCTACAACTCGCCCTGCCTAACACACTCCGACCTGTCCCTCAATTCTATCCGGACACAAATGTTTTTTTTTTCCTGTCTGTCCCTAATCAGCACCCAGCACGTATGATGTGTGCTCTGTCCCTGAACTAACACAGCAGAATGACGCAGCGGCGCTGCCTCGGACTTATAAAGACTTGGTCACATGCTTCAGATGGCCAATCACAGCTACTAATACATTTGTAGGCATGGCTGAGATGGCTTAAGGCACACCAGTTAAACGCTTGTTGATTGGCTGTTGAAAGCCCACCATGAAATGCATGAAAATGCATGCAAAACCTGGAAATAAAACGACCGAACACAGATTTTTACCCGAACATACAGTAAAGTTTTCGGGTCTGTGTTCGGGTAACAAAAATCCAATTATTCGGTACGAACACGAATAATACAGTCCGTGTTCGCTCAACCCCATTCTTTAGCAGAACTAGAGTAGGGAAAGATGTCCTGCCTTCTGTCAGATTTTTATTGCTATGTTCCAATATGGGTGATTTCCTTCAAGATACATGACTCGAAGTGAGTAGAAATCATCCAAAAATGCCAGTTTGGACAGCTTTCTTTAGAACAGGTGTCCCCATTGGATAATAACTCCTTCACAGGTTTTGGTGACACTCACAATATTTTGGATTGTAACAGTCATCATTACAAGTTATGAGGGCAACTATCCCTAATGGTTACACAGAGGTTATGTCTAACTCTTTTCTACACTACCCAAAACTAGTTCTACTTTTCGTTAGGAAAATAGTGAAGGACAAGGGAACTTTGGAAGATTTTTTAGTCTACCTCTTTTAATCTACTCTGAATGAACAAAGAATCAGCATCACCTCCTCTGTTCAGTGAACAGGACGCTTAACCAGGAGGTAGTAATGATAAAGTAGGAAAAAAGTAATCCTACTGACTTGCAGACGTGTGCTTAGTACAAAAATGTTTGGTTAAAATTTTGAAAACCGTAAGCAAATATGTATTTCAGCCCTGTATCCACCTGTTAGCCTAGAGTTCCACTTTAAAGTGCATTTATGAGCCTAAATTATGGATATTGAAGTTTTAACACACTTTTAACAAGCACTAAAAGTGTTTAAAAACAAGGCATTGATCTGTCTAGCTGCATGTACTGTGCAGTAAACCATCCTCATCTCTCAGTTCTATCTTCTTGTCAGTGCATGTAAAAATGCAGAACACCCGATTAGCTCCAAGTGCTACCCATACTTGTTGCTGTATAGGAGATCATAAGAGGCTGAAATAAAACCAAATTCAGGTATTTATAGTGGCTGCGTTTATAAAAAAAAAATAATTTAAAATAAGTACATAACTGTATTAATTTAGGTGTTTTAATTGATGCCCAAGTCAAGCACAGCTAATTGTAATGCATTACCATTTTGTGAGAGTTTGATTTACTGTCTATTACTGCAGTAATATCAGTATTTCAGTATAGCAGAAATTTCCTCTTTCTTTAAAGGAATAGCTGATAAGTTATTGATATCAATTTAAATTAAGAGCGACAAATATGAAAAAGCTGCCCTCTTTATGGCTTAGTTTTTTTGCATTACAGTGTAATTCTACCTTAAATGCTCTAAAGCACGTAGGAATCTGACATAGTCTAAACCCTATACTTTATGTAAAAAAATGTTTTTTTAAAGAGCAAAATACAGTATAGAAGTACCTGATTGTACTGCTAATTTTCAATTTTGTTATATTAATTTATCCTATGACCAGAATGCGAACACCATTATTATTCATAGAAACTGTCCAGTCTTTACAATTGCATAACACTCAATATTTGACTTTTTTATGTTTATCTTATTTTCACATTCATTAAAATTTTATCTGTAATTTTCCATTATATGGTAAATTAAAAAATCTATACAAAGAAATTTCATAAATCTACATGAGGGTTTCTGCAGGATATAATTCTGAGCCACAATCTTACTCATGCTCTACACAGGAATGCTTCTACTATACCAGAAATGTTTCTAGCTATTCTTCAATGATTAACTACTAACCCATGAGTGACAGAGGACTTTATCTCAATGGAAAAACTAACTGAAGGCAAATGATTTAATATTCTTTTGTGGGCAGATATTTAAAATAGAGGATAAACTACAATTAGTCTAGGTTTTTCTTTGGATGGAATAAGGAAGGGTGAAAACCTTTGTCTTTTTTTTTTTTGTTATTTGCATCCTGCTGGGAAGGTTTCCCCATAGGACACACCTTTTGTGGAACTCCTGGTAAATATAGTAACAAATCTACCCAGTTTTTATAGTTCAGCTATGGGGCTATTGAGTTGCCAAAAATATTATAATTACACCAAAGTGATAAGTATATCTTTTGTGAGGACAAACACGGTTTTGTTTTGGTAGTAAAAGGCAACATAGATACTATTTAACTTTTCCATAAGTCTCTAAACAATTAGAACATTCAAGTTCTGCCGCATTACACTGTATTTCCACACTAACATGTTTAAGGTAATGAGGAATGAAGAAGGAGTTTAGGTCCACTTTAATGAGGGGAAGAACACAGGTACTATTTCAGGATATTAAGCAACATTCTTCTCACACCTTCTACAAACCTTGCTCTTTGTACTCTGAACCTTCACCAATGTTCCTCTAAATTTCCACTTTCTAAGCTTTTCTTCTCCTCCTGCCATTTCAGCTGCCTGCTTCTTAGCTGCTGTTGTACTCCTTCCTCTGATTTTCTTCTCCTCCCATTTCAGTTATCCTTCTTGTTCCTCCTTCCCAGTGGTCGTTTTTAGATGTCCTTCTCCTCAATCATTCTTTCCTTCTCAGCTGGTCCTCTCTTATCTGCCCTACTCCACTTCCCTTCTCAGTTGTCTACCTTTCACCTGTCCCTCTCCTGCCTCATTTGTCCTGCTTCCTTCTCAACCATCTCTCTCCTCCCTCCTCCTTAGCTGTTCCTTCTCTCTTCTCCTTCTCACGTCTTAATCCTCTTTTTTTCTTTCTGTCCTCCAGCCTACCCCTCACCAGCCCTTTTCCTCCATCCCCCTCACCTATCCTTCTCCTCCCTCATCTCATGCCCTCCTTCCCTTTTGTCCTTTCTTTGCCTCCTTCTTAGCTGTCCTCCTCCAACCTTCGTAGCTGTGCTACATCCTTCTCAGTTGTACTTCCCACCCTGCATTCTAACCCATCCTTCCCCTCCCCTCCTTAGTTTTTGTTCTCCTGCCTCTTCCCCCATATCCTGATCCTTGTTCTTTCTCAGATGTCCTTCTCCTCCCTCAGTTTCATCTGTTCTTTTCTTTCCTCCCTCCCAGCTGTCCTCTTTGCTTCCCTCCATCTTTCCTTGTTTTCATCTTTCCTCCTCTCTCCTTCTCAGATGTACTTCCACTCCCTCCTTCTTACCTGTCCCACTCCTACTGTTCCTTTTTTTTTGCCCATCCTTCTCCTCTTTCCTTCTCAGCTGTCATTATCTTCACCCCCACCCCACCCCACCATGTTGTCCTTCTCTTCCCTCCCACTTAACTGTCCTTCTCCCCCCTTTTCACCCTTCCACTTTTTTGCTTCTCAGCTGTCCTTCATAAACATGTACAGGACAGAAAAATGTATTTAGTTTTGGATAGGTGTGTTATGTTACTAATTTCATTTTGGAAGTCATTTTGTTTAGTTTTGTTTCTTTAATAATTTTAATATAATTTTCGTAATGATTCGAATTCGGATCAGCCGAAAAATGATTGACTGATTAAAATTCTGTGTGAAGAATAACTGGTTGTTAAGGAGGGGGCCAGGATGGATTGGGGGAGTCATCGGTTGTTAAGGATGCAGTAGCCGGCTTACTGGCCCGCTCCTTAACAACCAACTATTCTTTACACAGAATTCAAATTTGTTGATTATTTTTTGACTGATCCAAATTTGAATAGTTTTGAAAATTTTGAATTTGTTAGAAAATTAATAAACAAAACAAAATGAAACATAATTCAACCAAATTTGTTACTATTGCATTCGGAGATTTGGATACATTTTAATTTCTGAATAACCAAAAATTTGTACAAATTTACATTCAGTCCGAAATGAATTGCACATGTCTAGTCCTTCCCCTGCTTCCTTCTTAGCTGCCCTTTTTCATCTTTCCCTTTTAGCTATGCTCCAAGGTACATCTCTGCTAGCAATCTTCTGTTCTCCGTGTTCCTCCGTGTATGACCTGGCTTGGCTGACGACGCTCCTGGCTCTCGACCACACATCGGCAGACAACCCGGCATCAGCAGGCTACATGCTTCTGGACTTGACCCGGCCTGTTCCTGATCTCACTTGCTCACTCTTGCTGTGCGTTTATTGTTGTTTTCTCCAATAAACTGCTTAGATTTACCTGCATACCCGTGTGGTCTGGTTTCCTGGTACCCCGACAGCTTCTTCCTCAGCTGTCTTTCTCTTTGCTCCTTTTCACCCATCCTTCTCACCTGTCTTTCTTCTCCTTCATTCTCAGTTGTACTCTTCTTTTATTCTCAGCTGTCATTCTCTTGCCTTCTATTTACCCATCCCTCTGCATCTTCCTTTTCACCTGTCATTGTTCTCCTTCCTTCTCATTTTTCCTTTTTTTTTGTCCATCCCTTCCCTCCTTATTAGCTGTCCTCATCCCTCCTTCTCACCTGTCTTTCTCATTGTTTATTCATAACCCAGAAATTAAACTGGAGACAGAAAGAGGAAATGGAAAACTGCACAGATATCCGCAGTCTGGTCACACAGTGTTGCAGGGTGCGTAAATTACAGAAGTAACTGAACAGAGTATTTGTATGGCTATAGCAAATGACATCAATGGTTACATGTTACAAAGCCTGTAAGCAGTTAGTGGCGTGACAAAAACTCTTCAGTATAGCCAAAAACATAAATAGTTCCACTAACTGTAAATTCTTTTTACCCACAATATGTTCAATTTTCCAAGCATTACCATAAAGCTTTACAACAAGGATAACGATCTTTACGTTAGCCACTCGATGTAAATTTCAAATCTATTTAGATTTAGCTCAAAATAACACTTTAAATAAAAAAGTATCTTTATACTAGTGTGTGCTTTGGCTGATAATGCAGAACAATATGTAATACTCAGCTGCAAAACAAATGTAAATATGATACTTCGAAATTGATGACTAGCACGTTTGTTGATTGACTATTCATGCCTCTGTATAGAATACCTCTTTGACATCTGCACCTAATTAAACTATGTGAGTGTCAGCATTAGCAAATTAGCAGAGATTGTGCAGCATACCTTCTATCTGTTCAGGCTTTACTCACATATTCTGAAAATCTCCTAGAGAAAAAATACCCATATTATGGTGTTGTAGGAGACTTTTAGAAAATTGTTGAGAGCTCAGTTTCATAAAATTAAATTTGGATGTGAATAAAGGAAAACGCACCTTTTTTAAAAAAAAAACAGAAATCCAAAGTAAATATATACTGAAGAAGGTGTCATTGCTGACCTTTACTTCTGAGAATGCTACTTGCCTGGCTATCATGCTGAATCATGGATTTCAGTACTTTCTGCATCAATTAAAACAATTTATACGGATCAGAAGGTCTTACTTCACTCTGACTTTCCTGATATGCATGCTTGTTCTAGATCAGTGACACAGAAAAAATTGAAACCACTGGATCAGCATGACACCTGGGCAGCTAACATTTTCAGAAGATTGGTAATGGCAGCTTCTGCATTTCTGACAATATGTGTTTCTTTTAAAGATGTTCCTTCCTTTTTTTTTTTAAGGCAAAGCATTCCAGATAATTTCACGTGAACAGCAGTTCTGCTAGGTACTTATATATCAGGTTGTTCCAAGCATCCTGGAGAACTTACCACAGCTCCATGGCAGACTTTGGCTGTCTAAAGCCCCGTACACACGCACAGATTGTTGGCCGTAAATTGTTGGCCAACGTCCGATCTGCCGATTGTAGGCTTGTTAGTATGATGCTTCCGACAACCAACTGCGAATTTTCGGCCGAAAAAAATCTGGTGTGCAGGCTATAAAATTTTTGTTGGCCAACAAAGAACGGCCGATTGTTCCTCAGTTAGTACAGATTTTGGCAGACAAAAATCAGATGAGCAAGACTGGGCATGCTCAGAGAAGAAAAAACACACTGAAAGTCAACCAGAACATGACATCACTTCTGAAGTTGTTTTTTGTTGGCCAACAAAAGTCCAGTGCAAGTCTAGAGCACATTTCAACCAACAAACAACACTGGACAAAAGTTGGCCGATCAGTTGGCCAACAATCTGTGCGTGTGTACGGGGCTTAACTTATACAGTATAAGTCCCTGAAAGTTGTCCCAGACTGGTCTGATGTTGTTGATAACAGTATTTTCTGGGGGCAATACTACCTGTTGCCCAATACCTTGGTCATCTTTTCACCGCAGATATTTCTCTAGCGCTCATTGACAGACGTAGTCCTCGGTGATACACCACCTTCGGGTTATGTTGCCTCCACAGGAGCAGGACTAGACAGGAAATTAAAAAGCTCTGGCCACACCCCAGGGGCAGTCCCAGAGGGTATATCCTCTCTCTCTCTGCCTCAGCAAATCAGTTATTTTCTGTCTAGTTAGGAGTAAGGACCTAGATACCTTGCTGGGATCTTAGGTCCTGGCAAGAATTTTTTCTTAAAGGATTTTTTAGACAGCTTTTTTTCTCCAGTGTTCCTGTGAGATCTTCAAGCAAGAAAGCTGAACTGGGCGACGGGCTGGATGTTGAGATCCGGTGGTCACCCCAGTTCAGCCTACGAGCGCGTGCAGGCCATAGCTCCGCGCTGGGTCGGCCGCGACAAAGTCCCATTAAAGGACTGTCCACGCGAGTTAAACGTCTCGCTGAAACGCCAAAGACCATGAGTCACGGCGTCCGTATCGGTCGACAGCCCTCCCGCCCCGGTGGAGAGGGGTACTGTCAGGAGTTGGTGCCCGCCTGGTTCCGGTATGGTGAGTAGTATGTTCCCCCTTTCCCCCTGATGGGTTTTGTGGTGAACGCGGGCCCCTCTCTGTATGGTAAGATAGAGTCCCTTTCTATCCTACAACATGACACAGATCCTCCTACTTTGAGTGTGATTTTATGTGTGCAAAAAGCCAGGAGGCTTGGTTTGGGAGCTAACAATCTAGTTGTATACATGTTTTAAAGATGTAATCTGTGGCATTCTGGGAATCTTATGGGTTAAGAATAAGCTACCTACCAGTCAGAAGCCACGGACATGTAGACTGCCTTCCTAATCAGATCTCCAGCTATTAGCAGGCCTCCCGAACGGCCATGCGGTCCGCCAGGGCCGGTACCGCCAACCACGCCATATCCCCATGCAGAGAGAGTGTTGTGTGCCCTGCAGCACACCGCTATTCAGTACGGGCCGCCGCCATTTTTTTTTTTGCTGGATCGCACGAGCCGCCATTTTGGCGTAGCCTCGTGTCTCCAGCATGGGGGCGGCCATGTTTGAGGTGATCCAAACACCTCGTGGAGCTTGGGGGAGGCGCCGGAAGGCGTACAGAGGGGCGGAGCCGCCTCCTTTTTTCCTGGGCAGCCAGCCAAAAGACTTCCTGTTTGTCAAGACAGCGCTGTAACCTGTTGCAGTTAAACTCTGAGCATCAAGTGGTGAGCCTGGGGGTCTATCTCTCTCTCTCTCTCTCGATCGATAGGGATCCCTAGGAGGTAACACTAAGGGGCTTTTGTGGCGCTGGGGGTTGAAAAAAAAAAAAAAAAGAAAAGTTTTATTTTTGAATTATATTATCCAGGAAGTAACTGGAATTATCATGGACCCTGCCACACATATTCCCCCACCTGTTTCCCTCGAGGGGGCCACGGGACCCGCCGGTGCACAGAGTATAGAGTCATTTACAGCAATTTTGGAGTCTATGGTGGCTCGGGTGGAGGCGGCCTGTCAGGGAAGGGGGTCAAGGAAGCGACCCCCGCCTACCCCTATACCATCTGACACCTCTGACTCAGATTCAGAGGTGGTCACGGCAATTGCAGGTTCCTCTGCAAGGGCTGTTATCCCAGGTAAAGCCAGTGAGGAGGACGCTTCTTCTCCTGCTATTATTCAGGAAGAAGCATTGGTGGACGCACTAGTTGTGGCAGTGCAGGAAACCTTAAAACTTGAGGCTTTACCGGCAGAGGCAACTGAAACAGAGATTCCTTTTGGTACTAATAAGCCCATCAAGACGATGAAGGCTTTTCCTGTACCTAAATGTTTCGGTAATCAGATTAAAGGAGAATGGGAGCATTCTAAACGTACCTTTACTATTTCCAAGTGTATTGCTAGACGCTATCCGTTTGAGGAATCCATCATTAAGAAATGGACGGTACCACCAGTCGTGGATCCGCCTTTTTCCAGGCTGAATAAAGCCACGGTTATTCCAGTGGAGGACACTTCGTCCTTTAAGGATCCGGTGGATCGAAAGATGGAAGCAGAGTCCCGCACCATCTTCTCTCTGATAGGGTCAGCTTTTAGACCAGTAATTGTTATTGGTCTAGTTTCCCAGACACTTACGGAATGGGCGAAAATGGTACGCCAAGAACTTAGGGGAAAAGATATTCCCCAGGAGACATCTGATTTGATGGAACAGATTATACAAGGGCTACAGTTTATCTGTGACGCAGCCTTGGACACTACTCCCTTATTAGGGCATGCATCTAAGACAGCGGTGATCCTCAGACGTGTGCTGTGGTTAAAATGCTGGTCAGCTGACCTAGGTTCCAAAAAGACCTTGACAAATCTCCCCTTTCAGGGGAATCGTCTATTTGGGGCCAACCTAGATGAAATCATTAAGGATGCCACTGGGGGCAAGAGCACTTTTTTGCCACAGGCTGCTAAAGCTAAGGGACCTCGCAACAAGCGAGGACCTTTCTTTACCGCCCATAAAGGGCGCCCGGCTGGTACTAGCGGGAAAGGCAAGACTCCACCAGGAGGGTTCAAGAAGGGGACCAACCCAGCCAAACCCGAAGCAAAGGAGTACACAGCCTGAAGGTGCGCCCCCACCCGGTTTCAGGGTGGGGGGACGTTTTCACCGGTATTCAGGACATTAGATCGAGCATCAACCACTACTACCGGTGCGATTCTTCCCTTCCAACATTTAAGTACTATAGGAAGCGGTAGTTACCGTTCCCTGAATAGATCTTTTCCTTTACCTTTTCCCAAGATTAGTCCAGATACCTCACAGGAATCGGATCTGGTTGACCAGATAGGCCAAGTAGCCTCTAGTCGGGTGACTTCGGTCCCTGAGGTTCAACCAGAAAAGATCACCTTTCCTGATAACTATCAGGTATCTGATAAATGTGTGGGAACAGAAAACGACCAGACTTTCTCGGATGGTCGGGGCCAGATACCTCTAGGGACGCCTGGTTCAGATTCAATCAGCGCCAGTGGTCCTAGAAATTCTAGGCTGGCCTCCTCAAGCCGGCCTGGCCGACTTGGACATGTTAGTCGTACACGTTCCGTGGGAACTTCGTCTCAGGGAGTGTCTGTGGTCTCAAGGACCAATTTACCATCATGCTTTACAGTCGCTGGGTTTAATGGCCTGGCCATTGAGACCCAAGTACTGAAGGACAGAGGTTTGTCAGCTTCAGTCATTCCTACCCTTATTAAAGCAAGGAAAGCGACTTCCAGCAAAGTCTATTATCACACATGGAAAACTTATATTGCGTGGTGCGAATCTTTAGGATTTCCTCCACGTACCTATTCGGTGTCTCGAATATTGGCCTTTTTGCAACAAGGGGTTGAGCAGAAGCTAGCCTTGAGCACCATCAAGGGTCAAGTTTCAGCATTAGCAATCTTCTTTCAGAAGCCTTTAGCTACCAAATCCTTGGTGCGGAATTTCATCCAGGGGGTGCGGCACCTGGCTCCTCCAGTCCGCGCGCCCTTACCGCCTTGGGATCTTAATTTGGTTTTGTCGGTTCTACAGAAACCTCCCTTTGAAAACATCAGGGAGATTCCCTTGCTTACTTTATCCCAGAAGGTGGCCTTCTTGGTGGCTATTACTTCTGCTCGCAGGGTGTCAGAACTGGCTGCATTATCATGCCAGTCACCATACCTAGTGATTCATAGGGATAAGGTAGTACTTCATCCTAAGCCATCTTTTCTTCCCAAGGTGGTTTCAGATTTTCATCTGAATGAAGATATTGTACTACCTTCCTTGTGTCCTCAGCCCAAGCATCATCGGGAACATGCGTTGCATTCCTTAGATGTGGTTCGGGCAATCAGGGTATACCTGAAAGCTACGGAATCATTCCGTAAGACGGATTCACTTTTTGTGATCACGGATGGCCCCAGAAAGGGTTTGCCTGCATCTGCCGCGACCATTGCCAAATGGATTAGACAAACGGTGGTACAGGCTTATTCTTTTAAGGGTCAGAGTCCTCCGTTCCCTGTTAGGGCGCACTCCACTCGAGCGCTCAGTACTTCCTGGGCCTTTCGCCATCAGGCGTCAGTGGTCCAGGTATGTAAGGCGGCCACCTGGTCGTCGGTACGTACCTTTACAAAGTTCTATGTTCTATGTTCTAAAGTTGATGTGACGGCATCGGCGGATGCCTCATTTGGCCGCAAGGTTTTGCAGGCCGCAATTTGAGGAGACCGGTGGTCTACCTCGAGGGTTTTTTCTGTTTGAAAAAAAAAAAATTTTTCTCTTTTTTTGTTGAGTCTCATCATTAAGGATGAGCATTGTAAACTTCTAGTTGGCACTGGTTGGGCCTTCTAGATTGGGATTTGATTTCCATTTTCCCACCCCTCAGTTGTGATACTGCTCTGGGACGTCCCGAAGGTGGTGTATCACCGAGGACTACGTCTGTCAATGAGCGCTAGAGAAAAATGGATTTTTGTAAAATCTTACCGTAAAATCCTTTTCTCTTAGCTCATTGACAGACGTAGTCCCCGCCCCTCTGTTTTTTTGAGTTGGGTTAAAATCTCTAAAGACTGCTTTTTCACATAACTGATTTGCTGAGGCAGAGAGAGAGAGGATATACCCTCTGGGACTGCCCCTGGGGTGTGGCCAGAGCTTTTTAATTTCCTGTCTAGTCCTGCTCCTGTGGAGGCAACATAACCCGAAGGTGGTGTATCACCGAGGACTACGTCTGTCAATGAGCTAAGAGAAAAGGATTTTACGGTAAGATTTTACAAAAATCCATTTTTCTTCACGTTCAGCCCTAAATAAATACCCTGCATTCTCAGTACCTTTTTCTACTAGATTAAATTCAGAGATGCAAAAAAAAAAAAAAAAAAATCTTTTTGTTTAGCAAAAATATTTTTATAAATTTTTTTATTGTAAAAAAAAAAAAAAAAATCCTTACTGATCCTAGTGGTATATGAACCCTGGAGTATTATACTGGAGTAATATACTACTATAGATTTTTATAAATCTAATGGAATGGTCAGTAATTTTACAAATCTGCATAAATAAATGCATGTACATGTTACAATACACGGTAACAGTGTAATTTAAAAGAAAAAAAAAAGCTGTACCTTTCTATTATTAATAGACTGTCCTTTAGCTTGAGCTTGAGTCTTCAGTCTGCTGCAGGCAGTTGGAAGCATTTCCTCAGTTTCTCCCCGCACATTCATATACAGGTAACTGCAACACTGCAGTAAGCCACAAGGTAAAAGGCACCAGCAGGGGGCACCAGGATTTACCGAATATGAGTTTTAGATGAGCCACCATCTCAGTCCATGAAATCGATCCTGATACCTGAACAAAGATGGCTGCATCTTTTTAATTAAAAAAAGTAAAAATACCTATATGTGTTACACATTGCTTAGCATACAGAAACTTAACATACTAAATACACCTGATATTGGGTCCAATTTAAAACTAAATAACAAAAGAGCTATTTATCAGTTACAATACATTGCTTAGCAGGAGTGGAACTACCCTTTAACCCTTCCACTGCCACTGGTGTATGTCAAACCTAGGCAGCAGGAGGGGTACTTGTCAAGCTGACTGTTGGCCTACTAGAGGAAGTGATTTGCGCCAATCACTGCTACAGTCACTGGAATGTACTGCAATTTCCACCAACAGCAAGTGTCGCTGGTTAGAGCAAAGGGAGCTTAGCAAAACTCTGTTTACTGATCCTCCCTCTGGTGAATGAACCCAGAAAAGCACCCAGAAGCAAGTATTGTATCACTTTCAAATGAATCGCTATTATTCTACATCCCCAATTCAAAAAAAGTTGAGATGCTGTGTAAAATCTACATAAAACAGAATCCAATGAAATGCACATCTTATAAACCAATATTTTATTCACAATATAAAATAGAAACGTATGAAATGTTTATTCTGAGAAAATTTAAAAAAAAAAAGGTAATTTTAAAATTGTAGGCAGCAACTGTCTCAAAAGCTGGGACTTCACTGTGGTGTGCGACCATCTTTACTTCTTTATTTGCATCTTTGGTGTTAAGACGGGGGTGAGCACCTGCAGTGGTCAGCAACCTATGATTGCCTACACTATGTATTGTCTAGAAACTGAGACGACCAATTGCTTGAGTTTTAGGAGAGAAATGTTATCTCGTGCTTGCTTGATATAGGACTCTAACTGCTCAATAGTCCAGGGTCTTCTTTGTTGTATTTTTTATTTCAACAACTGCCAATAATTTTCAATTAGTGAAAGGTCTGGACTGCAGCAGGCCAGTTAAGCATGCAGACTTTTCTACTACGAAGCCATGCTGTTGTCATAGATACAGTATGTGGTTAAGCATTGTCCTGCTGAAATATGCAATGCCTTCTCTGAAAAAGATGTCATCTGGATGGGAGCATGTGCTGCTCTAAAACCTTGATATATCTTTCAGCATTGATAGTGCCATTCCAGACATGCAAGCTGCCCATTCCATACATACTAATGCATTCCCATACCATCAGAGATGCAGTTTTTTGAACGTAGCACTGATAACAAGCCAGAAGGTCCCTCTTCTCTTTAGTACACACTGATCATGATTGCCCATAAGAATGGAAAAATTTTGGTTTGCCGACCACAGAACAGTTTTCCACTCTGTAACTTTTAAATGAGCTTTAGCCCAGAAAAGACAGCTGCATTTCTGGATCATGTTCTGTTACGGCTTCATTTTGGCATGATAGAGCTGTAACTTGCATTTTTGGATGGCACAGTGAACTGTGTTCACAGACAGTGTTTTTTGGAAGTATTTCCTGACCCCATGCAGCGATGTCCATCACCAAATAATGCCTTATTTTAATGCAGTGCTGTGTGAGGGCCTGAACATCACGGGCATTCAATATTGAATTTCAGCCTTGTCCCTTGCACACAGAGATTACTCCAGATTCTCAGAATTTTTTGATGATATATTCTATTTATTAATTCTATTTATTAATACAAAAAACTTTTTTGTATGCAGCGGCCCCCCTAAAACTTACCTGAGCCCCCATCTCAATCTAGCAATGTTGCAAGAGAGACTTGGCTGTCTGGGACTCTCCCTCCTGATTGGCTGAAACACACATTGGCTCTTGCTGCTGTCAATCAAAAGCAGTGAGCCCCATGAGAAGAGAGGGGGGGCAGGGCTGAGCAACGACGCCATGTCTGAATGGACACACAGAGCAGCAGTTCAGCTTGGGTACCAGCTTGCTGTGGGGGCAGGAGGGAGGGGTACAGGAGTGCTGGTGAGGGAACCGAGAAAAGGAGGATCGGGGCTGCTCTGTGCAAAACCACTGCACAGAGCAGGTAAGTATAACATGTTTGTTATTTGTAAACAAAAAAAAAACCTAGACTTTAGTATCACTTCTTGGCAATCTTGGCAATTGTACATTGAGGAACATTACTCTGAAATTGCTTGACAATTGTTAGATGCAGCATTTCACAGATTGGTGAACCTCGGCCCATCTTTACTTCCGAACACTCTGACTCTCTGAGAAGTCCTATATATACCCAGTCATGTTACTGACCTGTTGCCAATTTAACTAATTGGTTAGAAAATGTTCTTTCAGTTCTTCCTTGTTAGTCCCACCTACGTTTTGCACTGTCCCAAGCCGTGTTGCTGCTATCCATTTTAAAATGGTCTTATTTATTTCTTAAGTTAAATTTTCATATTTTCTATTGTGAATAAAATATGTCTTTTTTTTTAGATTTTCAAATCATTGCATTCTATGTAGATTTTACACAGCACCCCAACTTGTTTTTGTGATTGGTGTTGTATAACAAATGTTCTTAATCAGCTTCACTGGGATCTATAAGCGACAATAGGTTTACATGTCTACTTAAAGAGGACCTGACACATACACCTTCCTAGAACATAGGGAGCGATTGGATTGAAATAAAATTTAAATAAAATAACAAAAAAACAAACAAAAACATTTTTTTTTTTTTTAAAGACACCTTGTTTTCACATAAGCACACATACACACACAAAGTTGCACATTGCAGATGCCTATATATGAAAACAATGATTGCCCCACACATATTAGGTATCACCATGCACAATGGAGTGGGAGAAATAATTCTGGAGCCCTCATTCACAGTTAACTCCAAACCGATGAAGCATCGCCTATGGACAATTTTAGGTACTGAAGTTTTTAGGGCCTAACATGTCGAGTATCTATTTACTCAATGCAACCTCATTTTTTTATAGGTTATCAAAAAATTGGATGTTATATTGTGTTTATGTGCACTATATGGGCTCTTTCACATGGCCGCTCCGTGTGAAAGCTCCGCTGCGGGTCTTTTTTTTTTTCATGGAGCGGATGACATTTGTGTCATCCGCTCCGTATGTCCGCATATCATCCCATCCGTTTGCATATGATATGCGGACATAATGTAAGTCTATGGGCATTGCGGATGTCAGCGGGTGACACCGCTGACATCCGATTTTTCTTCCTTTCCGTTTTTTGAACGGATGAAAAAATAGGGTTCTGTTCCGTTCCAAAAAACGGAACAGAACTGAAAGGAAGAAAATCGGATGTCAGCGGATGGTATTCCGCTGACATCCGCAATGCCATAGACTTACATTATGTCCGCAAATCATCCGCAAAAAAATAGGATGATTTGCGGACACGGAGCGGCCGTGTGAAAGAGCCCCATCTAAGTTTAATGTATCATTTAATGAAAATATGAGTTCGAAAAAACAGTTGCATTAATACCGTGTAACAGAAATTTACAACTACCACTTAATTTTTTAGGGTCCCTGCTTTCAGAGAATAAATATTATTTGAGGGTTTTAACTAATATTCAGGCCTAAAATGTGAGTGTTAAAACATGTACAGAAAATGCTAAATTGTCCCTAGCAGCAAAGGGATTAAAGAGTTGAGAAAAAAACATTCCCCTCTGGGTGATCTATGTATATTTCAGGGATTTGTTGTTGTAGGGGATGCCCAAAATCTGACTTGTATCTTGGAAAATCAGTAAGCCAATTACACAAGCAGGAAATTAAATTTCTAGGGGGCGTTCTTGTACACCATCTGTGCACAGAACACCTCCAGGTTGCCATATTACATTTTACAGAAAATTATATCACTTGTGTCGCAATTGGGGACAGCAAAAACAGAGAAGAGGGTGGAGAGGAGAATTCCCTCCCGGGGTATTGGACTTTTTAGGATGTGGGTTTGTCACATGCAAATGAGCACTTCAACAAATAACTTTTTTGATAACAAGTCAATAGACTTGTTATCAAAATGCTTTTTGTTGAAGTGCTCAACTGTATGTGATAACCCCACATCCTAAAAGTCCAATACCCCAGGAGGGATACGGGAGGGAATTCTCTTCTCTACCCCTTCTCTGTTTTTGCTGTCCAATATTGAATCAAGGATGTGGATGTGGGTAGTTGTCCCTAGAACGGATATACATAGCTAGTTTTGTGTCACAATTGTATATGCTATATTCTTTTTATTTGCTATTTTTTTATCCCCGTGAAATTATAGTTGCCCTTTAAAACTGATCAATCCAGGTATAGAACCATACATGAAATGTAGACTCACCTATAATAAATTACATCTTTCCCTAAGTGCTCTTCAGTTGGATGTGTACACGTGCTCTCATGCCTTTTTATATGTACAAACATTTCTAGGTTATACTAAGAATCACTAAGACGTAAAAATGACAATTCAGATTTTTTTTATTGCCTACAGAAGACCACACCTTCGCAGCGATACAACAGGGAGTGTGACACCACAACCATATTCACAACATTAACAGGTTTATGTGACAGAAACATCCTGTGACAGGGAATCATATCTGCTAGACTTTACCAATGAAACAGACACAGGTGGTTCTTGTCATTCAATTATTTCACACCAAACACTTTGGAATCAATCCAGGATGAGAACCATCCATTTCTACACATTAAGGGGCAACCAGCTACCACATCTCTAATTGGAACATGAGGGGTAAAGTGCAAATACAACAGACAGTTCAGGACCATTTGCAGAACAGACAGTACATACAAATGTACATAGTGCAAAACGCGGGTACTGTATAATAGCACAGAACAAAGATGGCTGTTTAATATAAACAAACAAATTCAAAAGGTCAGATGCTTAAAACACACAAAACATTTTAAGAATATTTGCATACACATACTTCACAGAAACATACAGTAAAAAAAAAATATGTAACATTCATAAAATTGGACAGTTATTCCAAAAACTCACAGTTAAACATGTTACAGAACACATAAAACCAATTTCCTACTGGTAGAGAAGATGTTAATACATTCACATTAGAGCAGACGCTACAGTAGACACAACACAAGGAAACAACACTTTCAGACTCAGGATGGCCATTGAGCCTAAGATCTTCTGGTGGACTCGACTCTTAAAACATTCCCCTTTAAATAAAATACTGAAGATATTTTTCTGATTTGATGGCGTGATTCTGATGTGGCCAGTGCCACGTAGGTTCACCATACAAGGAGCAATAACTAACACTTCTAATCATGGGAAGCATTTATCATTACCCTACGATCTTCCAACTTCATGGAAACTGACTTGACGTCAGGACCAATTGTTCCCTTTTCTCTAAGAGAAGAACGTAAAAGGAATTGGCTGTACACACCCGTATTCTGTTGTATGCTTCATAGCTGATGCATAGCTCACTGCTCTTTGGCCAAATGGATGTGTCCCTGCATATTATTCAGGATGCATCTGCCTGTCTATTGCCATCTAAATATGTAGTTATATTGGAGGAAACTGATCACTGAGGACTCTTCTGAGTTAATAAATTAATTTATGAAGCATGTTGCCTGCACAGCAGTGTTTGTTTTATTCATTTATATAGAACCAATAAATTTTGCAGCACATTTTATTTTACATACATTATTCACATTCATCTCTGACACCATCCCCCAGTCAGGAATAATACAAGCCTATCTCTCTACCAGAGTTATGCAGACACACACAGTCAATCGAAATGGAAAGTTGTAAGATACTTTTCTTTTCAAGGAACCTGTACATTTGTTCTCAGCATGGGGTTTTCAATGAGTAAAAGAAATAAATACGTTTCTTAAAGTGTCACTAAGCTCGGCCCTGTGCCGAACAGGTGGACATATTTTAATACTTAACCATCCTTCAATCTGAATTCTAACACTTAACCTAACCTAAAATGGACCTCTACCTCTTAGCAGTGCTCTCCAAACTTTTAACTTAAGCCTTAAATCTAAAGCAGAGCTCCACCCAAAAGAGGAAGTTCCACTTTAAGGACTCGTCCCCCGCTCCTCTTGAAGAATTGGCACTTTTCAGGAGGGGGGGGGGGGTGGAGCAGGTACCGCTCCCACTTCCACCCCGACGGCCCAGGTGATGGGAAGTGGAAGTCCACTTCCCTCCCCTCCCTGCAGTCTTCTAGGATATGTGACAGGTCCCAGAAGACTGCTCAACCGTTCCAGATACGCAGCTCTGCTCGCCCTTGCACATTGGGCACCTGGCTGTATAGCCACAAGCTGTCACAACCAGGTGGGGTAAGCACACTGCTGGATGAGACAGGTGAGTGGATGTTTTTTTTTTTTTTAAAGTCAGCATCTACAGTTTATTATTATTATTTTTTTTTTACAGGAGACTGGAGCTTATCTTTAAGCCTTAAATTACCCTGACCCTGACACTAAAGTCTTACACTCACCTGTCAGTACAGTAAGTCGCTAAACAAGAAGCAGTGGTATGGTGCTTTGCTGAAACAGCCTTAAATGATGTTTCCATTGCTAGTGCCACCCTCAAACCCAGGCAGCTGCAAGATGCCAGTTTCTTCAACATTTTCCAGTAGTGGTAAAGGCTAGCCTGCCCCTACACATTTTTACTTACCAGTAGGGCTGCCCATGATAGTAAGGACGAAATGTAAAAACTGGCATTTTAAAGTGTGATTTTGGGAACTACCAGAGCTGGAGGAGTCATTTGAAATTATGTGGTGCCTGCACTATAATACTATATACGCAAGAATGAATCTGCATCATAACACTTAACTTATCTTCTAACCTCCTTAACCACTTGCCGACCGCCGCACGACTATCTACGTCGGCGGTCAGCCCCTCACAGGCAAACTAACGTAGGGCTACGTTGCTTGCTTGTGAGGGTCTAGGGAGCGAGCGCACGCCGCCGGAGGCGCGCTCCCGCGTGGTCACGGACCCCCCCGCGCGTGTGACCAGCGGACCCGATGTCCGCCGGCCACTCGGCGATCGGCGGGGGAGAGGGAGAATGTCAGGCAGCTTGTGTAAACAAGCCACCTGTCATTCTCCTCGCTGTAAAGACACTGATCACATGGATCTACTATGTAGATCCGTTGATCAGTGTCCTTACAGCTCAAGCCACAGCCAATCACAGTAGAAAGCACGCCCCTAGGGACACACACAGCCCCTCCCTCCCAAATAAAGTTAACCCTTTCACTACCAGTGTATTTTTACAGTAACAGTGCATATATATAGCACTGATTACTGTAGAAATGTCACTGGTAACCCCAAAAGTGTCAAAAATGTCAGTCAAGGGTCCGATCTGTCCGCCGCAATGTCGCAGTACCACAAAAAAAATCGCAGATCGCCGCCATTACGCGTTAAAAAAAAAAAACAACAAAAATAACAAAAATCTTTCCCTTTGTTAGTAAACGCGATAACTTTTGCGCAAACCAATCAAAATACGCTTTTTGCGATTTTTTTTACCAAACATAGGTAGCATAAAACAAATTGGCCGAAAATGTTAAAAAATTTTGATTTCTACTTTTTTTTGGGGGGAATTTCATATAAAAAAATGTGAAAAATATTGCTATTTTTGCAAAATTGACGCTATTTTTTTGTTTATAGCGCGTGATCAAAAAATCGCACAGGTGATCAAATACCACCAAAAGAAAGCTCTGTTTGTGGGAAAAAAAGGACGCCAAATTCGTTTAGGTACAGCGTCGCACGACCGCGCAATTGTCCGTTAAAGTCACGCAGTGCCGAATCGCAAAATACCCCCTGGTCGGAATGGGGGTAAAATCTTCCGGGGCTTAAGTGGTTAATCCTTAACCTTAACCCTACACTTTTAAAAAGTCACCCTTGGCCCCAATATCCTATTCTAATTTAATCTAATCCCTAACACTAAATTAACCACTTCAGCTCTGGAAGGTCTTACCCCCCTTAATGACCAGGCCATTTTTTGCAATTCGGCACTGCGTTACTTTGACCTTTTTTTTTGGTGGTGACTGTTTTTTTTTTTTGGCCAGGCAGTGTATATGGCTGTGATAGGTTATATTGGGGATTTGTTAAAACATGTACATATGTACCTTGCTGTTTTAACTATGCCTTAAGGACTTTGATGGTTTTACCAAGTGGGCTATTTAGCCTTTTTTTTTTAAATAACCTGGGCTTGGACCCAAGGGACAAATGTGAATAAAGGTCTATATTTTAATAAATGTATGTCTCCTTTTGTTTTTTCTTTGAGCGATTACCCACCTTAAAAGTCCAATTTAAATGTGGTGGCAACTATTGGACTCTACCCTTGACATTGTTCACTAACAGTGGCTAAGTGATTAGCACTTCCACCTAGTAGCACCAGGGTCACCAATTCAAACCCCAGGTATGACACTACCTGCCTGGAGCTTGCATGTGCTCCTAGTGCCTGCGTGGGCTTCCTCCCAAACTCCAAAGATATGCTGGTAGGTTATTGAATCCTGTCTAAATTGCCCTAGTAGGTGTATGAATAAATGTGAGTTAGGGACATTATATTGTAAGCTCCTGGAGGGGAGGGACTGATGTGAATGTTTTTAATAGATATGTAAAGAGCTGCAAAAGTTGACGGCGCTACATAAGTACCTGTAATAAATAAATAAAAATAACACACACAGCAGGTAATTATACTGTGGGTCTATAAAGTAATCCCTAAATACATTTTATGACGTAAATTATCACAGATTTTCTGCATAGTGGTGATGAATGCCATACACTAAAATATTTAAAAAAAATCCTCTGTTTAAAAGGTAGTAAAAATTGTGAAAAAAAAAAAAGGTTTTGAATGTTCCAAAAATATACCCAGATGGGCACTGATCCCAAACTGTTAGTGATAAGGAACACATTAGTCAACACATAGGTCATGTTCAACCTCTGCCAGAAAAAACTCTATACTACACTATTTCTGTGCTTTTGTGTATAAATATAGATAGGCATCTTATGGAAAATGCATTTACATGAATCACAATTACCCTGTTACAAGACTTTTTAGAAAACAGATTACATAATGATGCATAATAACCCACAGTGATATTAAACATTATTGTGAGTCAAAAATTTGCTCACAGATGGTAGGCTATAGTACCAATTAAAATGGACAGTAATGGTCCAAAAATAGAACATGTAAAATATGTTAAATTATATTTGGTTCAAGCAGTTAATATGTACTATATTCTCTAAATCTGTATAGACACTTACTACAACTACTGTATATACATAAAAAAACACATTTGGTCATGTTTAAAGCACAAGTCTAGGCAAAACTGTTATTGTAAATCCTTGATCAGCCATGTAGGAAAGATGTAATAGGCATACCGTATTTACCAGCGTATAAGGCGACTGGGCGTATAAGACGACTCCCTAATTTTCCAGTTAAAACATAGGTTTTTGCACTATACTCGCCGTATAAGACTACCCCCTCTTCTGAGGCAACACTATTTCATAACATCATTTTTGATTTACAGTAAATAATTTTTATTAAAATGGTTATGACTTACCGGTAATAATATTTAGCCCACTGGATGTGTATACAGTAAGCTTCAGCTACTTACAGAACGTCCCTGTGCGGTAATACTCTTTGTACCACGCTGAGCCAATCACGGCAAGCAGTGTATTCTATTAATGCATGCAAAGCCTGCTCGGATTGGATGAGTCAGAGAGGCAGGCTTATACAACCTTTGTCAATCTGAGTAGGCTTTGTATGCATTAATAGAATACACCACTTGCCGTGATTGGCTCAGCGAGGTACATCGAGTATTACAGCACAGGGACGTTCTGTAAGTAGCCGAAGCTTACTGTATACACATACAGTGGGCTAAAATATTAATAATACAGAAGTTCTGTATGTAGTAGAAGCTACAGTACATATTAGGCCACATCCAGCGGGCTAAAATATTTAATAGGGACGTTCTGTAACTAGCTGAAGCTACAGTACCTGGCGTATAAGACAACCCCTGATTTTTAGGGGGTCTTATCTTTTTTATTATGAAAGGTCATTTTATACGCCGGAAAATACAGTACTGTGTGTGCATGCTGATGTACAATAATCTTATCTTAAAATCTTAGCTTGTTACAAGCCGGCTCCTCTGGGGCTCTGGTCGCATCACGTGCCCTCTTCACTCCATGACCATTCACAAAAAGCCTTGTCTTTTTCAAAGAATACAAGGCATTCTGTGACTGGAGAACCAGTAACTATGTGTATCCCCACCTCTTTTCTCTTGTCTTTAATCACAGAAAGCCTTGTATTCTTTAAAAAAAACACAAGGATTTTTCTAAATGGGCATAAAGTGACAAGGGGGCATGGTTCGACTGAAGCCCATCACTGCTATTAACTTCTGCTCTCATGCCTGAGCCGACTTGTACCCTATTACCTTATTCCTAAATAGCGAGTGCAGAATTAAGGGTAACACTTTTTGTAGAGTTGGGCTTTAAGAAGCCTGTTTCACAGTTGTTGTCTATAATTATTTCAATGGCAAAATATTCCATGCTGTTTAAATTTATAATAGGCTGATATATTAAATAGATACAGACAAGAACAGTTAGATAATTTATTAAATTAACAAATAATTTAAGATTGTTGTACAACACAAAATACCATACCATTAAGGTTGTCCAGGAAAAAAATTTACCATTGTGTTCAGAGAGTTTGGGCGTTTAGCCTTTTAATGGCAGCAGACAAAAAAAGTGTCAGTATGCATTTACTGTACATGGCAATTCCTTGCATTGCATGAAGCCTTGACAATCTTTGGCTCTCCACTGGCTGAAAACATACAGGTCCCATAGTGGTTCTGGCTTTACAATACAGTGCTGCCACTTTCCATTTCAGACAGCTCTGGGTCACATGGTCTCAAGTTTGACCAAAGTAATAAGTTACTACAATCATCATTAGCAAAAGAAAAGATTATGAAAAGAGATGTAATGAAGTTTTTCATCAATTGACATGTATCGTTAGCCCAAAATACTTTCTATTTAAATGGAATACTATATTCTCTACTAAAATGGACTACTTTACAAGGAGCTACAGGATGTGAATTGTCATTGTGCAAACTAATAACAAAAAAGTTGAACTACAACTTAAGTCAAAACTTTTACTTTTTTGTTTTGTTGAGAGAGCTTAGAACACATGTAAAGCTTTTATCGCTGTGAAAGTGAAAAGAAAATACCAAATTTTGGGTTGTCCCCAGAAAGGGGACATAGTCCAATGGTGACAACCCAGAATTCCCTCACTTTGGATTGATTTCTTCCCACTTGCTATTTTGGCTATGGGACAGGAAGAGGAAGTGAAGGGACATCTCCCCAATGGCATACTGATGCAAAAAAAAAAAAAAACTGACAGGGGTTATAACCTGACCCTACTTTATCCAAAATGACTGCAACTTAAACTTGCAAAAGTTACAACTTAAACTTGCAAAAGTTACCTAAAGAAATCATATCAAAGTACACTGAAATATTGTATCCCAAATAAACAACACATTCATGTGAATCATGTAGTCATTCCCTTGACACATGGCTGCTACCGCTTAAAGCTACCAGTCTCCCTTATCGGTTACCCATTTCTATCTACCTCTAGTCCCTTACACCCCCTTTAGAGGATTTATACTAACAAAAATACCTGCAATCTCTGTTACAAGGTATATCATTTTATGGACACTATTTGGTGCAATTAACTCTCAGTAACTGAGCTAAAAATGATCAGTGTTTTATCAAATTATCAAACATCAGTGAATGTGCCAATTGGTTTTAATTTTTCCATTATGGATAAACATAAAACCTTACAGAGGCAAGTGTCATGAGCCATGTTACCGTACACACACCATAAACTGCTTTGTGACACATTTATACAGAAATTGAAATATCAGTTTGTGATGATCCCAGACATTTTAACAAAACATTCAAGAAACATTTTTATACATTCCAGCACTTGAAAATGTCCAACCTAACTTACATAATCATACCCCTACACAAAGCATTAGTAAGTTAGTATGTGCAGTTCTACCAGTAGATTAATTGCATTGCAGTTATATGATGTGTTGTTGAATCATCAGGCTGTAATATAAGCCTTGTTGGAGTCCATCTGGACCAGCCTTTCTTAACCTCTTTAACATGGAGGAACCCTTAAAATACCTTTCTGGGTTTAGGGAATTCAAGCTAATAATTACTATATCTGCGGCTCACAGTACATTAAGGTGATGGCCAGTGGGAAGAATGTTCTTTAGATTTGTGGTCACTGGAAAGAATCCCCCTTACAGATAACTAAAAAGATAATTGATGTATGTAGTTACTCATTTGAGAGGCAGAAGTTGCTCATTGCACAAGGAGTTCCTAGAAACCCTTGGAAGAACCCTAGGGTTCCATGGAACCCTGGTTGAGAAAGGCTGATCTAGACAATTCTGACACACAGGGGCTACTAAAAATGTGGTTTAGAACAAATGTGTAACTATCTCAGGGTCAGTTTGGCATTAATAAAGTGTGTATAAGATGCACTGACTTAAATAAAATACAAGTGATGAATTACAAGGCAAAAGCAAAAATAGGTATAAGTGTGCACTGCTTCATAACAGCCAAATCAAAACTCGAACACTGCTTTACACACAACAAAAATGTATGACAAATCAATGTCAGAAGCAAAACACAAACATGGTAATTTCCCCAGAAGCATCTACATGCAGATCCAGTAGGCAATAGTGTTTTAGATCTACAGTATCTCACAAAAATGACAACACTGAAGAAATGATACTTTGCTACAATGTAAAGTAGTGAGCGTGCAGCTTGTATAACAGTGTAAATTTACTGTCCCCTCAAAATAACTCAACACACAGCCATTAATGCCTAAACTGCTGGCAACAAAAGTGAGTACACACCTAAGTGCAAATGTCCAAATCTAGCCCAATTAGCAATTTTCCCTCCCCAGTGTCATGTGACTCTTTAGTGTTACAAGGTCTCTGATGTGAATAGGGAGCAGCTGTGTTAAATTTGGTGCTATCCCTCTCACTCTCTAATACTGGTCACTGGAAGTTCAACATGGCACGTCATGGCAAAGAACTCCGCAAGGCAGTATTCCAACATGATAACGACCCCAAACACACCTCCAAAATGACCACTGCCTTGCAAAAGAAGCTGAGGGTAAAGGTGATAGACTGGCCAAGCATGTCTCCAGACCTAAACCCTATTGAGCATCTGTGGAGCATCCTCAAGTGGAAGGTGGAGGAGCCCAAGATCTCTAACATCCCCCAGCTCCGTAAAGTCATCACTGAGAAGCGCAAGAGGACTCCACTGGCAAACTGTGAAGCTCTGGGGAACTTCATGTCCAAGAGGTTTAAGGCAGCGCTGGAAAATAATGGTGGCTACACAAAATATTGACACTTTGGTCCCAATTTGAACATTTGCACTTAGGGGTGTACTCACTTTTGTTGCCAGCGGTTTAGACATTAATGGCTGTGTGTTGAGTTATTTTGAGGGGACAGCAAATTTACACTGTTATACAAGCTTTATACTCACTACTTTACATTGTAGCGAAAGTGTCATTTCTTCAGTGTTGTCACATGAAAAGATATAAAAAAAAATTGCAAAAATGTTAGGGGTACTCAGGTTGTCACTTTTGTGAGATACTGTAGGTACTGCCTTACCGGATGATTCACTGATCTCATCCTCAAATTTTTCCTGCACTATTTTCCTTATAGAGGAGGAGAGAAGACACTAACAGTAGGCACAGATAGCAGCAGCTGGCAATAGAAGCAATATAAATGTATGGCACATCTTTTCTAACTGCTTCTTGTAGGGTATGAATGCAGGCATGTGTAATCTGCAGGTAAATCTTTTACTATGCCACCATACCTGCACAATGCCACCAAAATTATGCAAACCCAAAATCTATTTTTCAGTATATACAGCATCATATCCCACTGTATACGGTTTTCTTAAAGCGTCTTTATGGTCAAAATGTAAAATCATATATTTATTCTACATTGTGGTTCAATTATTTATAGCCTACCCCTATTAATTTCAATGATCTTAAAGGAATGCAGGACGTTGTGGAAAGAGATGGTGAGCAGACAGGCAGAACTCTCTGCATGAAACAAGATTTTTCGAGTATGTTTATAATGGATTATTACAAATAACTATTGTGTGTACTACTATTACAATGCTGATGTTATAAAATTACATTACATTTAAGCAAATATTTTTTGTGACTCAAAATTTCTTACCTGTAGATTTAACTAACAACAACACTTCCTGTTAAAGGCTGAAAATGCTTAGCCACAGCCTTGCTGATATCAGCAGAATAGTTAGCCTGCAGTGTACGCTCATTCATTTGGCCTTTGAGCTGCCCATCTTATCTATTACATAGGCAGCCTAAAGGCAAGCTTTAAAAAACAAGTGCACTTTCAGACAAAGCGCAGTTATTATTTTTGCTCCCAATTGTTAACCTAACATATTCCACCCTCCCTCACAGGAGCATCCTCCTGAGGTCTGACGCCTCCTGCAGCCTCCTGTGTGGGCCTCTACTGTGCAGGCATGGCTAGCAAGGGAAGAGTTTCGGCATTAGATGTCAACAAACATAAGGGTCCGCGGGCATCAGATCTCAGTAATTATGAATCTGGGGAGAAGGGTGAGATGTTTGAGCTTGGTAGAGGGAGGCGAAAAAAAAATAGGTGAACTTCGTCTGAAAATGCACTTATTCTTTAACCAAGAAAGATGGCTACAGCGCATCTCTTTCGTTCTGGGAGGGCATCCATAGACATCCTCCCAGAACTCCCTCCAGAACGTCCTCCCAGCATCCAGCACGTTCTGTGATTGCTGTGTCCTTCGGACAAGGCTGATCACAGATTGCGTAAACGGCCAATCCACCAGCCCTTTACCATGTGATCAGCTGTGTCCAATCCCAGCTGATCTCATGTAAACAAACTTGCCTGTTATCGGCATTCCTTTCCTTACGCACTGTCACAATGTGAGGAGAGTCGGTAACTGGCAAGTGTGCCAGGGGATATGTACAGAGATAATCAGGGCACTGATCACTAGTGCCCTGATTATCATTGCAGCCCCATTAGTGCCAATCAGTGCCCCCTATCAGTGACCATCAGTGCAGCCATGTCAGCGCACATCAGTGAAGAAAAATTACTTATTTGCAAAATTTTATAACAGAAACTAAGAAAAAAAGTTACTATTTTTTACATTTTTGGTCTTTTTTCATTTGTATAGCAAAAAAAAAAAAAGAACTCCAGTGGTGAATAAATACCACCAGAAGAAAGCTCTATCTATCTTGGGAAAAAAGGATAAAAATATGTTTTGAGTACAGTGTTGCATGACCGCACAATTGTCATTCAAAGAGCGACAGCACTGAAATCTGAAAATTGGCCTAAGTAGGAAGGGGGTGAAGGTGCCCAGTACTGAAGGGGTTAATAAGATTGCATGGCAGGCTGACAACACTGATGCTAATTGAATGCAAGTGGAATAGTGGTATAAGTCTGCAACAAGAAGCACGGTTACTATAAAGATCTCCAGGTAATACATTTTGCAAAAGATTCACAAAATATTATTTGCGTAACCTCCTGGCTTAGACGGTACGCAGGCCTTGGTGCAGAGAGGCCGCATATTTGCGTACCAGATTGCAAACACAGCTGTGTCCAGTTACTGGTGGCTAAAAAAAGCTCCCCATCGTAAGTCATGGCGGTCACATGATCGGAACCCCCTTAAAGGGACGAGAGGCGCCAGAGCCAAGTGGTTAGGAGAACACATGTATACAGAGAGGCATGTTTCCAAACATAATGAAAACATGTTTTTTAAGTTTATATACAGTTTAACCCCACTGAACACATGTACTGTCCGAAACCTGATTTACTTTTTGGCAGCTAGACACAGGATTGTAAAATCAAGATAGTTGGCATGTAGGGGAAATATAGATATCTCTCGACATGATGTTTTTAGTATGTCCGCAAGACCGGCCACATAGAAATAATGGAATCATTTATCAGAAATTCTGGTTTGTCATTCATTCATCATTTCAATCTGAGACCTTGCATGGTTTGCCTCAAGGCTTTTTAGCTAAGCTTGATGAGCCAAACAAGGGCGCAGATAATGTGCAAGTGAATTATACTGCAAGATAAATTCTTCTCCTTTTAACACTGAATGTCCCTAATGTCCTCAAGAATCTTTTGAAGATATACAGTACTTCTGCAAGTAAGGTATTGCTAAAAAGTAATTGAAACTGCAAAAAAAAAAGGGGTCAACACATTCCACATGCACCTTTTGCTACTGTTTCTTAATTTCAAAACAAAAGAGGCTGCTGCCCTTCTGTAGACACACAACCTGAACACCCCTTTCTGCTTGTTACATGAAATCTGATCAACTACAATGACACAGAATACTGCAGAACATACTATACCTAAAAGAAGTGCACTTTCAAAGAAAATGCAGTTTTTTTTTGCCCCTGTACCCTGACCTAAATGGCCCCACCCTCACCCTTCACAGATCCCTACTTACTACATCTCCCTCTCCTGGCTGCAATCCAAGTCCATTTCCCTGGTAGGTTGATAACCTCATAGAAGTCTATGGGAATGTAATGCACATGAGCAGCCAGCAGGGGGAGTGTTGCAGTGCAGGATGTAAATAATCTCCGAAGACCGCAAGTAACATATCCCCGTAGGTAGGAATTTTAAGGGTGAGGATGGGTCAATTTAGGTCAGGGTACAGGGACAAAATATTAATGACTCCATCTGTAATAAGCTGGCAGGTCTCATTATCAGTTGTAAACTAGATTTGAACACGCTGTGCCCCAGCAAAGGGTTAACTATCTAGAAGCCATGCCTCTAAATTGTATGGTAATGAGGGGAAACTCAGTGTGTCCTTCTTTGTCAAAGGGGACAGTCCGAGGTTCCTCCTAATTCAAACTGTAGCTTGCACTCTGCCCAAGGCCTGCCCCAAACAGACACCTGGAGAGGTAGGAAATATATATATATATATATATATATATATATATATATATATATATATATATATATAAAATATAGCAATTACAGAAATTGCCTTACAAATCAATTAAGCCCATTAATATGACTGTATCAGTGTGCACTTAGGGTTCATAAAATGTAAAGCAGTATTCTATGTAGCTGAAATTTTTTTTTTTTTCAAGCACGAACATGCAAAAATCATGCAGAAAAATGCATTTTGCTTTGCTTTAAATCATGTGTCAATGAAGAATGTACAAAAACACATATAACACATCTTACAGTGATAACGGGATAATGGGTAAGTATTTACATGTTCTAAGCAAGCAGCAAAACACTTTAACCACTTAAGGCCCGGAAGATTTTATCCCCTTCCTGACCAGGGCCTATTTTACGATTCAGCACTGCGTGAATTTAGCGGACAATTGCGTGGTCGTGCGACGCTGTACCTAAACGAATTTGACGTCCTTTTTTTCCCCACAAACAGAGCTTTCTTTTGGTGGTATTTGATCACCTGTGCAATTTTTTGATCATGTGCTATAAACAAAAAAACAGCGTCAATTTTGCAGAAATAGCAATATTTTCCACATTTTTATATATGTAATTCCCCAAAAAAAATGTAAAAATCAAAATTTTTTAACATTTTCGGCCAATTTGTTTTATGCTATATATGTTTGGTAAGAAAAATCACAAAAAGCGTATTTTGATTGGTTTGCGCAAAAGTTATCGCGTTTACTAACAAAGGGAAAGATTTTTGTAATTTTTGTTGTTTTTTTTTTAACGCGTAATGGCGGTGATCTGCGCTTTTTTTTTTGCAGTACTGCGACATTGCGGCGGACAGATCGGACCCTTGACTGACATTTTTGACACTTTTGGGGTTACCAGTGACATTTCTACAGTAATCAGTGCTATACATATGCACTGTTACTGTAAAATTACACTTGCAGTGAAGGGGTTAACTTTTTTTGAGAGGGAGGGGCCGTGTGTGTCCCTAGGGGCGTGATTCTAACTGTGATTGGCTGTGGCTTGAGCTGTAGGAACAATGATCAACGGTCCTACATAGTAGAACCGTATGATCACTGTTTCTACACAGGGGAGAATGACAGGCGGCTTGTTTACATCAGCCGCCTGCCTTTCTCCCTCTGCAGCGACGATCGCCGCGTGACCGGCGGACATCAGGTCCGCCAGTCACACGCGCGGGGGGGTCCGTGATCACGCGGGAGCTGGAGCGCGCCTCCGGGGGCGCGCGCTCGCTCCCTAGACCTCACAGGCTAGCGACGTAGATCTACGTCACTTTGCCTGTGAGGGGCTGACTGCCGACGTAAATAGTCGTGCGGCAGTCGGCAAGTGGTTAACAGCTTGACGCCCACCTCACTTACATGTATAGTGGTGGCGCGGCTTCTCTGGGCTGGATCATGAATCTGATACGTGATCCAGCACTTCCTGGTAGGGGGCGCATACGCGCATGCTGCTCCGGCTGTGCTGGGATTAGTCACAGTACAATCCAATCAGCGGGTGCTGGCCAATGATTGACCGATGGCACCCACTGATTGGCTCCATCATTCAGGGAAAGGGAGCTCTGTGTTGTAAACAATACAGAGCACTGAATGGTAACAGGCGATCTTGCTGTTTTTTTAATTCCCTGCAAAGCAGGGGAAAAAACTTGCAAGATCGCTTAGTAAAAGCACAACATAACACCTACATTACACATAGTTAGGCACATATTTAACCCCTTGATTGTCCCCTTCCCAGCCAGTGTCATTAGTACAGTGCCAGTGTAAAGTATTAGCATTGATCACTGTATTAGTGTCTCTATTGATGTCAGTGTCAGTTAGTGTACCCCCCAGCCAGTGTCAGCTAGGATCAGATTGCCCACCATACTATCACAGTCCCACTATAAGTCGCTGATCACCGCCATTCCAGTATCTATACCAGATGCTATATCTTTCACACAAACCAAATAATATACACTTATTGGGATTTTGTTTTACCAGACATGTAGCAGAATACATTTTGGCCTAAATTCATAAAGAAACTAGATTTTTTTTTTTAATTTCCTATTAGATATGTTTTGTAGCAGAAAATATTTTTTTTTTCTTTTTTTAATTTATATTGCTAAAAATAAGTTCAAGTAGCACTCTGCCTACATAGCAAAAGATATCAAGGTCATGAAGGGGGTTAAACAAACTATCAATCACATTTTTAGCTATAGGCATTGTGGAGAAGATACATCTTCAAAGTTCATAACAGAGGCACTGAAATAACAAATCCTTTCCCCTTTACTTTCTTTTGCAGCAGAATCTTGGCAGCCTACCAGTTTTCCCGTGCAAAAACACAGCAATTGCTGTTATCGGTTAGAAACCGACTTTAGAGTCTTTGTTGTGATCTTTGAGGATGCATCACTTCATAGTACATGTGGCTAGGGAAGTCAGTAATGGCTTATCTTAAAGCTCTTTTATGGCCCCTTGTACACAGACGTAATCATTTACTTTATGTTTACATACAGGATCTTTCTAGTAGTGGCTGACAGAAAGATCCTGAGTAAAAATTATACAAGTCATGTTCCATAAAGATCTTGCATGTAATCATACGTATGCATATACACATAAATATATTCTTCAGCCTCTTCTAGCTGCCAGTGTTTCAGTTTACGCATATACACGCATATGTACTTACATATACACGTAAATTACAGCACTAAAACATAAAGGTTTCATGTTTATGTAGCTGTATGCATTATCCCAAAGAAAACAATTCACCTGTTTTTCGATCTGCACCAGTGGCATTACCTAGAATTTAGAAATAATTTAATCCCCAGTGTCTTTTGATTGCACACAATTATGACATCCATTTATAATAAAACACTATTTATTAAGGTTCACTAATACAAACTACATTTTTAAAACATTCTGGTAGCTCCAAATATGTTAAAAATAGCACATATATTTTGCCTAACATAGAAAAAAAATGTGCAAAAAAAACATTCCTTAATCTTAGGCAGGCCATAGATTATGCAAAACTACCAATTACAAAGAAAAATAATGCAGCCTAAATTTCCAGCAAATGACAGTTTTAGGTATTTTATTTGTTTGTAAGCAAATAGCTGGAGATTCCTTTCATCTATCCTAGACCCTTATCCTAGAGGAGTGTCTGATATAGATGTTAATAGGAACCCCCTCAAGAAACAAAATAGTGTGGGATGCCCCTACATATACATACAAGATACTTATTCTTGCTTAGCTTTGATGATGGAACCTAATATGGATGCCAAGGTGGAAACCATGCAAAAAAAAAATGACATGGGGCCCAGAAAAAAAATTCATAGCAGCATTTATCGGAGCATGCAGCCTGGTAAGCTAGGAAAAAGGGGCAGGGGTTGGGGGTAAGAGCTTGCAGCCCCCTCCTAAACCATACCAGGATGCATGCCCTCAACAAGGGGAGGATACATTGCAAGGAGGGACACCCCTGGCAAGGCATTTTGTCTCCATGTTGATGCGGACAAGGGCCTCTTCCTAACAACCTTGTCTTGGTGATTGTGGGGGAGTCTGCAGGTAGGGTGTTTATCAGAATCTGAAAGCCCTCTTTACCAATAAGGGGGCACACAGATACCTCCCCTCTCCTATGTGAATGTGTAAGGGGTACATAGTAAAAAAAAAAAGTAAACAGTAAATCAAGACATTTACACAGTTTTTGATAAGTCCATTATTTCAAACAAAATGTCCCATCCCATTGCTGTCTTGCACTAAATGACATCTCTCGGGCCCCACAGCTGAAGGAAACAAAAGGGATGGGATCTCCTTGTTAACTCCATGCCCATTTGTCATCAATGTCAATGCCCAAACATGGCCATATGGTCATATTTGGTCAATAATGTCACCTTTTCCCTGTCCCTTTGTTTACATGATCAAGGCCAGTAAATAAATGTAGCCAGGTAGTATCACTGGGTGCTAAGGAAGTGACAGATGCCTTAGCAACTACTGACAGATAGGAAGCTGTCATATATTACAGCAGTAGAGCTACCACTACTATATACTGTATGAGGTTCAGCTCTCTTTGAACAAGCTAAAAGTCCAGCATTTGGACAAACATCCAAACAAGTTTGGTCTGAACTATAACTTACAGTGATAATAAAGCAGGGCTCAAAATTTCAAGTCCTAAGCTACTAGCCAGGCCTTACTTGCCACCAGTTGCCCAACCCAACCCCTACCCTGCCCCGCCCCTAGTTCTGCTCCTAAACACGCCCTCTTAAATTTTCTCATGAAATTACACAGTTAAATGTTTATGTAGAATTAAAGTGGATGTAAACCCCATTCATAAAATTTGACCTGGGCACATATATCTGTAGTGTTTACTTATCTCTCTAAAGTCCTAATCCCCGTGTCTTTCTGCTGCTCCATTCCAATATTATCAGCATTAAAACTTCTGACAAATTTTCCAACACAGGATATAAAATCAGCTGGAAATATGTATTTGGGTGGATGCATAGAGATAAATTAGCAGAGACCTGATCTATTCACAGCACAGGTCTTCATGTTTCTTCCTTCCTCTGCCTATGTGGAGGGGGGGGGGGGGGGGTGTGCCTTTCCTCCAATCAGCTGTCACACAGTGTATGCCAAGACTTAACGCCCCACACAATATTAACATAAACCATATTTCATTGATCTGACTGTGATACATAAAATAAGGATAAAATATAACTGGCCACTATAGGCATTGTACACATCATTACTGGCTTGTTAAATAAATACATACAGAGTGCAGGGTTGAGAGGTGCACTATGCTAGGTGACTGGGCAGGAGTTACATTTTCTTTCTGGGTTTGCACTGAACCCATCCCTAAGGCCCCACTCCCACCTGCACGTTTTGTAAACGCATGCAAAATTGCATATTTTTGCCCACATTTATAAAACATGCTAAAGCCACATCACATTTGCTGTGCCATTTATTGTTACTAACCATCCCAAACACCGCAAACTGACATATGTTTTTCTGTGTGCAAAAATGTGCATACACTGTAAAATAAGTGGTGTAAAGAAAAAAAAAAAAAACACCCAAAACTCAAAACTGAATGCGGCAAAACCCCCATGAGCTACTTTGCCTTGTGTAGGGTATCTAAATTTAAACAAATGGGCTGCCCTCTGCATGTTGCGCATCCTGCCTCCTGAGGATATGCAACCCCAGCAGTGTTGACCTGTAGCACTCTACTCTTACTGCCTCTCAATTCACATGAAAAGGAAGATGACCTGCTCAGGAACACAATGTCGGTGAGGAGAGAATCTGTGGGGCTGCACTGGAAACTAAACTTCCCGGCATGCAGCACCGCACACGGAGCCCTCTGTATAGATCACTGGGGGAAGTGGCTTGTATGGCTTGTCTAAGCCGAGTGGACCCGCACCCTGCCCAAGCCAAGCAGACCCTCCCCCCACCTGAGCCAAGCCAGCCGAGCCGAATGGACCTCCTCTCCGCCTGAGCCGAGCGTCCCGCCCGATCTGACCTGGCGGAACGGAAACCTGACCTGCCCAAACCGAGTGGGCCCTCCCCCCATCCGAACCAAGCCAGCTGAGCGGATCCGCCCCCCCCCCCCCCCGGATATGCGAGTGGAAATTTTGAGGGCTGATTAAAGGGTACACTTTTTGTGTTAAAATAAAAAAAAAGATGCTATACCTATACAATATCATTGCAAAAAGTGGTCCCTTACCTCCTCTTTGGCAGTCCCCTACTGACACTGTCCGATCCTCCCACCTTCAGGTGCCTCCTTAGCAAGCTGGGTGCTAAGGGGCACCAGTGAGCATGTTTAGGAAAAAGGGGAGTAGAACAGGTAGTGGGGCGTTTTTTATCTTAATGCAGGGAATGCATTAAAGTATAAAACATTTTAACTTTAGAACCACTTTAAGCTCATCCTTAGTTAAAGCAGTATTAAACCCAAAACTAAACATGTATTGCATATTACCAATTATTAAATGTGGTGGGTGCATCACTTTTCTTTTCTTCTGCTTTTTTCCCCTCGGTTTTTACCTGGTGATTTGGCCAGCAACTCACCTCCCATATTAGTAAGACACAACTCTGGAGGAATGAGCACAGGGGGCACAGTAGACAGCAGCATTGTGAGTCTGTGGGGACACTAACAAATTGAAGCCAAACTATGGCTCACACTTTTTAATCAGATGCAGGAAAAGTTTTTTTCCTTTTGGGATAAAGGTTTTCCATGAATAAATAAAAAGCTTTTCATTTTCATCACCCCTTTCAGTGTTAAGTGGCTTGTCTAGTTCATATAAACTGATGCATTCTGCTAGAGCTTGGGCTTTTGGAAAACAACAGACTTGCTGATTGGTCACCAAATGAAAATAGAAGAAAGAAAAAAGGAAACTAGTACAGCCATCACATATAATGCCTCGTACACACGTTTAGATAATCATACGATAAAACTCCCTTTCGACCTGATTGCACGATAATCTGATCGTTAGTACACAGCTTTCGACAGCCGATCACGACAGTTCATCCAACAAAATCCGAAGGGACAAACAGGAAAACTTCTGTTGTACGATAGCCTAGCAAACGACAATCGTTTGATCAGTACACTATGCGTCCGCTAAAAATCAATCGACAAAGACCGCGCATGATCAGAAACACTAAAATAGCATGGAAAAAGCCTGGCTGCCATTGTTTTTGTTTTGCACCATCTGATACGTAGCTACACAACCAGGAAGCTTTTCCAGAATCGTACAAAAAAAATCCTACGTTTATATGCATTGTTGAATTCGATATTAGTATCATGCAACAAAATGCGAACGATGAGTCTTCCGATTATCTGAACGTGTTTACGAGGCATTAGGGTTACTAAGCTGCAATATAATACGTTTGCTTTTGGGTTTAATACTGCTTAAGGGCTCTTTCACACGGGCGGTCCGATCAGATCCGCCTGTCAGTTTTTTAGGCGGATCTGATCGGATGCCCCATTCAGCCCTATGGAGCAGCGGATGTCAGCGGTGACATGTCCGCTGCCACCCGCTGCCACCGCATCCGATCCTGTCCGTGAAATCCGCACGGATGGAAACCCTATTTTCCATCCGTCCTGGGGATCGGATCGGATGAGAGCGGACAAGTGGTCCGCTCTCATCCGATTCCCCATAGAGAGCAGCGGGAGCTGTGACACCTCCCTCTCCGCTCTGCAAGCGGAGACGGAGCTGTCATCCGCCGGCTCAGCGGGGATTGTGGATCGATCCCCGCTGAGCAGCACGGATCCGCCTACGGAGGCGGACCGTGTGAAAGAGCCCTTAGGCAGACCGAATTTCGCAGGAGAGATGTAGCAATTTGCAAACAATGTAGCATTTGCATTCCTTATGTAATCCATGCAACCAATGGAGGAGTTCCCCTTAGCAACAAATAATCCACCTCAATAAAGTGCATGAAAAAATGGTTTTACTTTGAATTTACTGTAAAATATTTTAGTATAGTGTGCTGTCATATACATTATGTGTAATATGTGATTAAAGACATGGGTAATATTTCTTTCTGTACCAGTTTAAATCCACCACCCCCTAATGTGAAATAGCATACAAAGGCATTTAATACAGTGCATCTGGAAAGTATTCACAGCGCTTCACTTTTTGACATTTTGTTATGTTATAGCCTTATTCCATAATTGATTAAATGTATTATTTGTCTCAAAATTCTACAAACGATACCCCATATTGACATCGTGAAAGAAATTTGTTTGAAATCTTTGCAAATTTATTAAATTAAAAAAAGAAGAAAAATCCCATGTACATAATTATTCAGATCCTTTGCTTATTACTTTGTTGAATCACCTTTGGCACTAATTACAGCCTCAAATCTTTGTGAGTATGATGCTTCAAGCTTGGCACATCTATTTTTGGTCAGTTTCTCCCATTCTTCTTTGCAGAACCTCTCAAGCTTCTTTCGCGTTGTCATTATGGTGTAATGTTTGTAGGATTTTGAGGAAAATAATGATGTTAATCCATTTTGGATAAGGCTGTAACATAACAAAATGTGTCAAAAGTGAAGCGCTGTGAATACTTTCCGGGTGCACTATATTTTTAAATGCCTTTGGTTAAATTTTTCATGCTTTACCCACTTCAGGTTCGGAAGGTTTTACCCCCTAATGATCAGGCCATTTTTTGCGATTCTGCACTGTGTTGCTTTAACTGACAATTGTGCGGCTGTGTGATGCTGTACCCAAATACTATTGATGTCCTTTTTTTCCCCACAAATAGAGCTTTCTTTTGGTGGTATTTGGTCGCCTCTGCGGTTTTTAAATTTTGCGCTATAAACAAAAAAAAGAGCACAATTAAAAAAAAACACAATATTTTTTACTTTCTGCTATAAAACATTTCCAATAAAAAAAATAAAAAAATTATTATTTTTTTATTCGTTTAGGCCAATTTGTATTCTGCTACATATTTTTGGTAAAAAAAATCCCAAAAAGCGTATTTAAAAAAAATAGTTATAGCATTTACACACTATGGGATAGATTTGTGGTCTTTTTATTTTTTTATTTTTTTATTAGTAATGGCGGCGATCAGTGGTTTTTAGCGAGACTGCGACATTGCGGCAGACACCTAACTGCCATTTGTGACACTTTTTGGGGACCAGTGACATTAATACAGTAATCAGTGGTAAATAATATAACACTGGGGATGATCAAGGGGTTAAGTGTATGCATAATAGTGCTTACTGACTGTGTGGGGGGATGGGTTGGACAGAGGCAGGGAGAGATCGGTGATTCAGCTTAGCTGAATCACACGGTCTTTCCCTGCCTCTCTGACAGAAAAGCAGCCTGCTTTGTTTACATAAGCAAGTGGTTCTTCTGTCATTCTAGCTGAAAATTGTGGGAAGCTGGCGGCAATCGAGCCCACTCCTCCTGCGTTCTGGCTCCCACTGTGTCTAATAACAGCGGGAATCTATGTGCAAATAATCACATAGATCTACCTCATTATGCACAGCCGAGTTGCCCTGCCGCAGTAAATCTGCGTGCGGAGGTCGGCAAGTGGTTAAACTGGTACAGAAAAAAATAACTTCATGGCTTGGTTTGTGCTCTGGCATGCACTGTTAACTGTGGGACCTTATATAGACAGGTGTGTGCCTTTCCAAACCCTGTCCAATCAACTGAATTTACATGATGGACTCTAATCAAGTTGAAGAAACATCTCAAGGATGATCAGTGGAAACAGGATGCACCTGAGCTCAAATAAAGGCTGTGCATACTTATGTACATGTGAATTTTTTCGTTTTTAATACATTTGCAAAGATTTCAAACAAACGTTTTTTTCACATTGTCTTTATGGGGTATTGTTTGTAGAATTTTGAGGAAAATAATGAATTTAATCCATTTTGGAGTAAGGCTGTAACATAACAATATGTGGAAAAAGTAAAGTGCTGTGAATACTATCTGGATGCAATATAAAGCTGTTGCAAACAAGAAAAAATACCTCTCTCGACCCTGGTTTGCAGTGCTTCTGGGAGGCAGGGGTGACATCAATGTGCCTCACGCCTGCCTTCTGAAAAGGATGGCTGCCCAAAAACATGTGAGAATGTACCCTTGCATGATGGGGAGGGGGTTCTCATGGAATTTGGAGTCCTCAGCTTTCCAAGGAGGCAGTGGTGAGGTACAGTAAAGCATCAAAAGCTGGGACCAAAGTAAGTATTTCTTTTTTCTCAATAGCTTTATTTTTAAAATCACCTTATTAAATAATTTTACTATGGATGTCTTTCAGTACAGCAGGCCTTCCATTTTCATGGAAGATGCACTTTAAGATGACCAAACACTAGGGTGGGGACAAGGGGTGGGCCGGAGGGACGGTTGCCCCGGGTGCAATGGTTTATTGCAGGGATGGGGGGGCGCCTTGACCCTAACCCTAAGGGAAGGGGGGGTGGAGTTTGGCATCCTTGCCCTGGGCGCTGGATGACCTTGTCCTGGCACTGCCAAACACAGATCACAATAATACATAATATTAATATAAATTCTATTTATTTTTTATTCTTAAAATTAAGTTAGCCACATTAGGGATGGCTCTTACATATATGACTTAACATAAAACTATGTCAAAAGGACTCTTGCACAGACCCAGAAGGTTACAAAACTGCAATAGAAAATGTATTGGACAGCTTGCTTGTTTTTTCAGAAAGGGACATATTCCATACCAGTGGGAACATAGAGGCCAGTACTCATTTTTCACTAGTTTATAAAGCCTACTTTCCCCTTTTACATTTACCCAAGTTATTCGTTTGTGAAAAAAAATAAACATGGGACACACAGCATTTTACTATTAGATATTACAGGTTTGACTGACAGTATCTTGATTTATATGCATTAAATATATTGTGATTATATACAGTGACCAGGAACAGAACAGTGACAAGGTCACTATACCCATCAGGGGTATAATCCTTAAAAAAAAAAAAATAAAAGCAGCTCTATAATATTAAATAGCTCTGGTAGAACTTGTAGGGCTTGCAAATATAACAGGTGGGGACTATAATGAGTGGGGGCTACATAGGCATGCATAATAAGCAGAAAGAAGGTGCACAACATTTCCAAACACGGAACGCTAAGCAACCAGTATGTGTCATGCTGAATGTTCACACATGTACTGATTAAATAAGCAATACAGTGTACTAAAAGAAAAACATGTGTTTTATAATCTACAACAACATATTACTTATTCCATGGATAACACACCACTTAAAACAGAGCACAGTGATATACTAAGCATGTATGGCTTTGCAGAAACCAGTTCTGTATTTAGAATTTCAAAAACTATCATCTATAGCTCGGTGACCATAAATAACAGCGTGACCCTCACAATAAAACACTAAAAATGAATGCTAATAAAAACATTTGTAACATTTTAACACAGCATAATATAGCAACATGCAGGCAAAGCAGATTGTGGTATGTATCAAAATCAAGCAACCAAAAAACACAGACCAGCAATTTTTGGAATCATACAGTATTTTTTACCAAGTTTCACAGCAGCTGGAAACACAGACAATTTGTAGCAGCAGATGGTACATAAACCTGTCTTTTTATGTTATGAGAAAGAGCACAATAATATACTACAGCCACACAAAAGGAGAACAGATCTCAGACAGGAAAAGAGGAAAGTGGCCTTTATCTCTGATATGTGGAATTTTAACTTGGGTCCATATTTTATTATGATGCTTTTCATGTCAGAATCTTATACAGAGGAGATAGGCTATGACATGACTCTTGAAGGTCTCATGCCCAGTCACTGTGGAGCTAGAAGTTCAAGTTTAACTTGGAAAGCATGGAGATGGATTAGAACCCCTGTTAGAATTTTGCTGTCTGTGTCCCTTCTAGGGAGATTTTCCCTTTCTTTTAGTCCTGTTAACTATTATCTCTGAAAGGTAAAGAAAATCTCAAAATCTGGGTTGTCTCCAGAACAGGATTAGTGAGGATATCTTCCAATGGGGACACTAGTTTTGGTGACCCAGGTGAAAATCAGAGATTCTATTACTTTAGAGCAGTTTCCTCTTCCTTCCTGTTTGGCTATTTAACAGGAAGTGAAGTGTGATCCCCTCAATGGGACACAGATGACATAAATAAATCTTACAGAGATTATATCCCTCCCTTATTCTATCCAAAATGAAAAAACTGCCTTTAGTTGTACCTTCAGTATGAAAATCACAAGGATAAAGAAGGGTAAAAGAAGAATTGATTACACCCGATTATTGGTCATTGACCCTTTTGCATGCTCCTTAAAGCAGCGGTGTCCCCCCTCTGGTCATATCTCATTGGATTACTGTTGGCTCCTTTGCAACAAAAATAGGAACCAATAAAAGTGTAATGGGATGAGCCATTTAAGAGAGAGACAGAGAGAGAAAGACATGGCCCTCATAATTAAAGAGTTGCATTTTTCATGATCAGCATTATTTATTTTTTTTTTTTAAGATTTGCCATTTTTTTTTAAAGATTTTACAAACATATACAAACTAATACTCCTACATTTTCCTTATACTCTCCATACAGAAGAAGTGCTAGCTTCTTTTGGAAAGCTCTGCTACTATGAAAAAAAATATGAAGGTGTCAATTTATTGCATATTGGCTTGCTGAATCCATTGCTGGCAATCAGTGTGAATTTAAAGCAAACCCGTCAAAAGAGCAAAAATGGGCACTGTAACTTCTGACCCACTTCTAAAAGTGCAAGTTTCCTGGCTTTTGCTCTCACCCAGTGTTTTTTTTTATTATTTCCAAAGAAGTCACTGACCCAAAACAATCATGCAGACAATTCTGAAAAAGAAAAAAAAAATCATAACTCCTTTACTTATTTCTGGCCAGTTTTGTGTCACAAAAGGTTTATTAAAGGTTTTTAGAGTTTTATACAGCGTAGATGGACACATCAAAATAGTGCAATAGAGACATAAAGACAAAGGCAAAGTATGCCTAGTAAATGTCAATTTGTTACAACGACTGGAGCTTTTCGCTAAAATGGAGTTGCATAAAGGTACTAGACTCCTGGCTCCATGAGCCAAACAAGGTCAGGAGGAGTACTAAACATGCCACCAGGGTGTGCTCCATGTCAATTACGTCAATTAGGGGGTACCCTTCGGCACATATTGGGAGTATAGGAGTGAGGGGAGAGGGAGGTAGGTTAAGTTTAGGTAGGAGGAAGAGCTTCCAAGAAGGGAGAGTGTAGTTGAATAGAGTACTTGCCTGGGGAGGGAAAAGGAAAAAAAACAGGGGGGAGGGGGCGCATTCAGGATCGTTCGTCCTGTGTGGGCCAGGAGCTAGGCATGTTGACAGCGGGCTGCAGAACTGATCACACCCAGAGTAGGGTACAATCTATGTTCGGGTGATCATTGTAGGTTATCCAAGGCTCCCAATCCTTCAGAAATTAGGTGTGGAAGTACTCCAGAATAAAATTCTGGCCAATTTTGAAGCAAAGGAGTCAGAATGCCAGTCTACATACTTCTCTCATGGCTGGTTTGAAAAGTGATTTCTGCTTTGTTTCAGCCTGCTGATCTTGCTTAACATGTGACAGGAGACTGTCAAGGTGTCCAGATATGAAGAAATATTTAAATTGTGCTTTACTATTAAACCTATATGGCTATTTTCAGCTTTTTAAAAAAAGAAGACAATTGTTCTAGAATGTCAAAGGCTTCAACTGAGCATACACAAACAAAAGCAAGGATGGCTGTTGCTGGTTTAGGATCATGTCATAAGCAGGGAATATATTTCTAGGAAACTCCTTTACAGCCACATGCAATGTTAAGTCTCTGAGTGTTATCATTTTCCTTCAGGACATTGACAAGTTCGGCTTGACATGCTCAAGGTTACAATGTTACAAAGAATAGTATGCCCATATAGGGAGACGAAAACATTAATGCCAAGGATGGCATACTTTTACTTTTAATTAGTTCCAAATTGTAAAACCACTGCTAAAGTCTCCTAAAAACAGGTGCATGTTGCCCTTGGCCAAGATTGTCATTTCCAAAACAATTACAGAAGTTTGATGAAAATATTGTGAAAGGCAGCCAAGGGACAACTTGCACCTGTTTCTAGTTGGGGGGCTGGGATGCTGCAGTTAGTTTGCAAAACACCAGTTCTATAAAAATTAACAGGTATCTTATATCACTTCTAAAGTGTGACAATAATACTTTTGACTAACTCCTTGATGCAATATTGCAAAGTATTTTAAAAAAAATATTCATTTTAACATTACACACAAGTTCATCCCATACCTTTGCCACTGGCAGGTATCAGTTATTCACATAAAACACACACAATGTTACATTTGAATGCTAGCATGTTGTCACAGTTATTCACATTGAAATGATCCCACACATACATATCTATGATCTTATTTTTTCATTCACAACCTAAAAAAACATTCCTGAATAATGACATACACTGCACAGCACCATTTAACATGTCACGCACATGTTGCATGTAAAATACAGTGCACCAAACTTATACAAACATTAGATATTTATAAAGAATATACAGTTAGCATAAGTGCAAAGAAGTCACAGAGAAACATTCATATTAACATGACCGTGCATTATCCTATATTCCACTCTGTTGCCTTCTTCATTTTTCTTTACTCCACTTTTCATTCCCAATGTTTTAATTATTCAGATCAAATATAATTACCTTTGGCCTTTCCCTCTCTGTGTCAAATTAAGTTTGGGCCCTGCAAGGTACTGAAATCAAGGTCCCCAATTTCCTTGTATCTGATTGCCTTCACAGGCATGTCAAACTCAAATAGTGGCCGAATTGAGTAAAATAAATATTTCAAGTGGCCTATTATGTCTATTGGGAGCCACAACTACTTAATTCCAGAAAATGGTTTTAGCACTTCTGTAATCAACATTAGGGTAAAACATGCAACTTATTTTATGTCAGAGAGTGGGACAATAAATCGTTTTCTGAAGTATGCAGCTATAAAATGAGATGCAGGAGTGCAGCCTTTATAAACAGAAGAACATTTGGGGCCTCATTCAGTTTTAATCCCCATATCGAGTGAGGACTAAAAAAAAAAAAAAAGGAGTAAGAGGGCCAAATGCAGTCCCAAAACCCCTCGTCTGGCTTGCCTGTTCAAAACATTTCTAGTCACTGACTTACCAATAGACAAGCAAACCTAAATGAACACAGTTTATATAAAAAAGTTGAAATACAGATATATTTTTAATGTAAATCTGTCAATAAAAAAAATATGCAGGCTGCCATTGCTGACCTCTTTCTAAAAAAGCACGTTGCTTAGTTATAATGTTGACCCACTAGTTCCAACACTTTCTGAGTCATCAACCTACACAAGTATTTGAATCAGGAATGTCAGAAAAAAAATCAGAAGTCCTTATTTGCTTACTGTAGGTTCAGCTTGGTGACTCGAAGTATTGAAGTAGGAAGATCAGCAAGACAAGGAACTAGCATTTTCGGAAACCGAGGTTAGCAATGGCAGTCAGCCTCCATGATTTCTCTGAAAAAAAAAAACAACAACATTGTAATATTTTGCAGCTTACTAGTCCTTCGATGTGGTGGCTGCATTTGTTTTTTCAGGCTTTTTCTATTTATTTTCATTTCATGATCCTTACAGCAACACACTTCCCCCGTCCACTCACTGTACTACTATGGCGAAGTAGCATTGTCGATCTAGACGGCTCTCCTGATTTGGACTACAAACACCCCCCACATAAGATAGCTGGAAAAGCTGATAAAAATTAAGATTTAGGGTCACCGCACAGGAAGTCACAAGCATATGATTTCTGACAGGATGCAAATGTGGTAATATCCACCTGCAAAAAATTTATTTAGCCTGAAAAAGAAAACAAATGCAAGCACCACATCTAAAGACTGGCAAGCTTCACTATATGTTAAACTTTTGTTCTTGGATTTGGATATCCTTTAAGTGTCATAAGCTTATTTAAGCTGGAGATAAGTAGAAAATGTAACTGGTTATCGTGGAGGAGATATTATCTCCATCACAGTAATCTCGTAAATAAATTATGTAGGTAGCTTTTGATATGCCTCATAGGCCTTAAATAGATTTTAAAAAATAGGCTGCTTTTACCCTTAATACAACTGTAAATACAAGGCCAGATATATAATGTTTTATAGAAATATGGGGTGTTTTACATGCATACTCTTGAATGTTATTAGCAGCTTTTTTATGTATTTTATTAAGGTTTACTGTGCCATTGACATACAAAGTATTTCCATGCTAATGCAATAAAGGGTAAAAGCATCTCCCAAAGTTTTTTGAAATATGCTCTGATGTCTACACTCAATGATTATTTTCCTTTTTTAGCAAAATCACTACTGAATTACTAAATATTTTGAGAGGTCAAGGAAGAAAATCTTATTCCCAAAATTTCAGTTTTTGGAATCTACCCTACATTTTATGAGCATTCAATTTTCTTTTTACCTTTACTGATAAGTGGCAAGTTGAACCCATTATTTTTTTTCTTATTCGAGTTTTGAGTAAAACCTAGTGTTTTGAGCTGACTTTTTACAGAATATTTATCTGAAACTTTAGATACTACTAAGCAAAGGCAAGGACACATTACATATCCTTGTGCATCTTCCATATAAATTATGAGCCTTCCTTAACCTGGCCATGGCAGCATTGTAGAACTGAGAGCTCAGCTGTTGAGAGCATAGGACTCATATCCCTAAGAGACATAGATGCTGTTAGGAGAGTCAGGCCATTGGTACCATCTAGAAATTGTATATACATTTTGGACATACTTTTCAGACCTTATCTTGTTTTTGCTATGTTGAGTACCATGGCCTCTGCCACCTACAATAATACAGGAACCTGTAGGTGAGGTTTGTTAAGAGGCACCCTATAACCCAACATTTTCCTGATTTAACTGCAATTTCTCACAGTAGAAGATCCCATTATTTAATGGAAGCCCTGGATATGAATGTCCTTTTGTCAGTTTGTGCTGCTTCAATACCCTCAGAAGACAAATAGCGCTTATGGCCCAACAACATCTTTGGGACAGATATCACTCATCTGTGTCTGCCCGTTCACTAACACTTCCAGATGCGGTAGGTGGATTCGACTGGTGTAATGGATGTTTATTGCCTCACTGTGTCATTACAATCCTAAAGTAGAACAGAAATAATCACTTAAGAAATCTTGGATATAACAGTGCTCTCCAGTATTAAGAAGTAAGTCCGTTTTTTCAGTCTTAGTCTTGGCAGAAAAAAGTAATTGTCTAAGGACCAGAAAAAAGAATGGGAAGACAACACTGTAAAGAGCAAAAGTCTTTTGCACCAGGCTGTTTTATATTGTTATTGTTTCTATTGTGATTTTCGCTTTCACATACAAAGAGCTAAAATGTTGTACTCAAAACTGACCAAAGGATCCTGGGAAGACACATTTCATAGAACAGCTGTATTTCGTTGCTTTGAGGCACACTTTCCTTTAAAAGCCAGGGATGTGGCAGTATGCCTCTAGCGAGGCAAGTAAAATGTACACCAACCAGAGGCCAAAAAAAAGAAGACTAGTCAGTACTTTTGGAATCTGAGGACCTCCAAGTTCTCCTCCTACAGGGGGACGTCGGCGGTAAAGTAGAACACAGAGGCAGATAAGAGAGAGTCCTGTGAAGAGAGTTACAGAAAAGGCCAGACTCCCTGGCTCCACATGGAAGGTCTTGCCCTTTCCAGCCCAGAATATAGAAGCAATACTCCATGCTATTCCTAAACCCAAGAAAACATTAACTGCATTGCTACCCGTCACGTTACCAATGGAAGCATCAGCATAGGGATCTTGAACTGCTGCTACCTTGCTGGCAAATGTGTCTAAGGAAACAATAAAAGATAAAATTACATATCTGCAGTGTAGTAATGTATAAGATACAGTATATGTGTCTTGTAACATGAATTAGGCTTTCAGCAGAATTTTTGCCTGTTCATCAAGATCAGACCTATACCTACCCTAGGTCATAATTCTAATTGGCCCGAGCAATGCCTACACAATCACTCACGAGAATAAAATGCAAATTATCGATAAGGCTATATTTATTGGTACAGCAGTGCAAGGCTAATGACAGCTTCCAACTTCGGCGGCTGGATCAGGGAACACACATAGACAGGAGTCAGACTCGACTGTTTTGTGTGTGCCTGTTTCCATGGAGGCGGACAGGCATTCCTGCGGCTGTAGTCTCCCCCTCCAAGTGGCTTGACAGCAGCGCAGGGCCGACAGGCGCTTGCCACCTGCAAAGTTCACACGGGAATTGGGACTAATGCTTGGCTGGGGCTGTGGTGCTTGGCAGATGAGGCCCCCCGGGCAAGTGGGGCCCCCGGGCAACTTCCCAGCATGCCCATTCAGTAAGATGGCCCTGCTGGTAATATATATAAATATTATACCGTACAAATCTCTGAAGAGTCCCATTGATTCCATTTATGGTGAATGTATTTATGTTGTTGTCTGTTGCTTATCTGTGCATAAAAAACATATATGCATCTGATTCTCACTAAAATGCCTTCACACTATTTTGTATTTCAGATATGTACAACGTATTCACCTCAAACACTGAACTCTATAAGGAACAGCATCAATCTTGTGTGGTAATAATATATCAAATTGTCAGTTGTACAGGGTGAAGCAATGTAAATAATGTTATATTTCCCTAATATTAATTTACTAAATCAATGTTAGGGAAAAATGTACATAGATTTATGGGGATTGTAGGTTGGGGCAGTGGGAGCTGCCTTGGCCATTGCGACAGATTTTTCTTCAGCTCTACGGTTACTATGTCATTTTTAGGCAAACTTTGGAAGATACAGTCAGCAGCCATGGGTCCTGCACAGCATCTCCTCTAGGTATGCAACCACTGTCATGTATGATCTTTTTAGCCGTATGTAGGGGGCCATTATTTCTGACACTAACCACCAATGCAAGTGCGCACTTCTCTCACTAGCAATGAAAGGAGTTCTGGAAACAAGAGCAACAACTCCAAACATAGTTTTTGTAGACTGATATATGTATTTCATCATAATAGAGTAACTCTAGAATATTACAGTGAAATTCATATTTCCAACTCAATCTTGTTTGATGCCCCCTGCTTAGAAGCTGCTAAACCAGAGCCATTGTCAACAGCATAGACTCTGCCTTGAATTGAATGAAGAATCCAGCACCTCCCACCCACACTCTTCAAACACAAATGAAAAGAGGCACTTTTCTGCTGACCATGATGAATGTTGGGTGAGCACTTTTTCACTGAACACCAATGTAAAGGGTCACCTCTCCACTGACCACCAATGTGGTCAGTGTATTTCTCCACTGATCACATATGTAAGGGGGCATTTCTCCATTGACCACCAATGTACAGTAAGTGGTAATTTCTCCACTACCATTTTAACTCCCTTTTTGGCTATATTTTTCTATTTGATATAGTTATTTCTAAAAATAAATTAGTTTAATATGCTATAAACACTCTTGTGCTGTGGAGAATCTTAAATGAGCCACAAAGTGTTTAGATAGGGGCAACTGGCATACAGGACCTTCTACCAGCTTTTAGGGATGAAACTTAGTAGTTTCACAAGGGTTCCTACAATACAAGTAAAATAGGGTAGGACTCATGTCAAGGATATCCATTTTATTTTGTACAAAGACATTTTCTTATGCAATACCTGGCTATGCCACCAAGTGCCAAATCTTTAACAACTTATGCAATCCAATAAGGATTATAGATTTTCTTAACTGAAAGCAGAGGCCATATATACTTTTGGAGACTTTTGGAGTCTTGCAGTCTTATCTAGGTGCTGTCATTTCAACCACCCTGCTATGTCATAATACTGACTTCTTAAATCCTTCAAACAGTGCAAAGTTTTGGCATTTCCTACCAAGAAATTTAAATTGTACCCCTCCTCCATAAAAAAAAAAAAAATAGCAATAACAATATCAAACTGCTGCTACTGTTTTTTTTAACAACTGCTGCCCTTTGCCCGTTCAACGTTAAATGGCATTATAAAATCCTCTATTTTCACTTTTGGGATTAGCTTGTAGCACAGCTGTTTGAAGTGGCAACATTTGCCAGGACCTCAAAAGCATATCCCATATGTTTATACTTAAAACAGATAGCTTTACTTAAGGCTCTTACTTCATGGCCTTTATAAACGGCTTTTTACTAATATAGGAACCAATCGCCGAAAAAGGACAGACTGAATGTAATCCGAAAACAGAACATTTTCCTCCTTATAACATTTATACTGGCTGGCTTCTGTGTGAAATGTGATGCGGCTGCCTCCACTAACAATGTCTCATAGCTTGTCTATACAACTCCTTTAAAGAGGAATTATAGCTGTTAAAAAGTTTAGCATAGGATTGGAAACATCTACAAATAAAATAAATTTCTGTTCGATTCTTGTGTTAATGGTTACCTTATTGTATCATCTATGATAACCTGCACCCCTTGCCTCAACAGTAAATCAGCATCAACAACATTCTATTTGACAGTACAGTCCATACCTGGCACGGATGTACCCAAAGCAACAAAGACCACAGCGGTGACGGAGTCTTTCAGCCCAACAGTGCAGCCAAAGTGTGCAGCCAGGTCGCCAGTGACAGCAGTGAGGATCCCAATGATGCAGATGGAGACCAGAAAGCAGGCCCAGCCTCCCCAGTACTCAGTGGGGGGCACAAAGGCAAAGAGAACCTTCCAGAAGACGGTCAGGAAATGCATGATGTAGTCACAGCAACTGGGCAGCCCTTCCTCACTGCTCTCCTCATCATCATCATCTCCTGCCCAGGATGCGACATGCAGAAAAGGAAGAGGGGGCACAGAAAGAGAACAGCGGTGGAAAAAAAGGGGGAAAAAAAAAACAAAGAACAAAAGAAAAAGAAAAGGAGGGTATGAGAAAAAAATAAAGCATTGCGATATTAGCATGCCAGTAGGAATAGTGGTAGGGAAAAAGTAAAGAAGTTAGTGGCATGGATGCGGGATTCTAGTGAAAAGCATGTGTAGGTGTAGACTACTGTTGCAAAATGTAGTAAGCATATTGGCAATTAGTGTATATGATATCTTATCATTAAATGTGTCATGGTTTTCATGTACTGAAAATAGCATGGCTCTGTGTATTACATTTGTTTGTGTGATCAAGTGCATTTTGTCCTGAGTTAAACATGCAGACAATCAATATGCATCACATACTTACCTGCGCTGACTGTTACTGCACTGACAAACTGCTCTCTCCAGCTGCTGCTTCCAACAACCAAAGCCAAATTCGCCTTCTTAATCAACTTGTCTACTGTGCTCTATATGCAAAGCAAAGGAATACAGGTTAAGTGTAAAGCAATGCAAAGGTTACAGACTGGGGTAATGTTTTCTGCATCACCAGGCATAATGGGAAAGAAGAATGAATGGCTGTCGAGATTACAATATGCCAAAGCAGAAGAAACAGCAAAGCAGGAGTGAGAAGACAAGGTAAAGTCACCACACAGAAAAAACAAAACACAGACAAACAAACCCCCCATCCCCCCAAAGAAAAAAAAATCAAGGCAGACCGAGAACAGTGACAAAACAGTGTGAATAAAGCAGGACTCAAATAATGATGGCAACAGTGAAAGGAATTGGGACATTTGGAGACTCTTAGGGGCAAATTTACAACAGATAACATTATCCACTCTCCGATATACTCTGTTCAGCTACTCTCACTGCAGCCTGCATTTTACAGCCCACTCATAAAATGTGGACCTCGGTGTGGAGCCAGAGGTGCCCCATAGAGTTCTTTCTGCTTAATGAAGCAGACAGAGCTCCAAAATAGGGATGATCGAACGGTTCGGGTCAACCATCGGTTCGATCCGAACATTGACTGTTCGAGGTTGCTGAAAAAGTTTGGAATTCGGTAACCAGAACCAACCAAAATGCAATGGGACAGGAAATGTGCTTTAAAAGCCCATGATTGGACCAGAACCATTAGCAAAAGCCAATTGAGGGGGCAGGAGAATGCTAGGAATGTGATTGGAGTGACTAGGGGGTCCCTAGGCCAATTATTAGTGAATACGTCCCCCAGTATATAAGATAGCCCTCGCCAAATTCCTAGCATTGTAATACAGGGATATGGAATAGAGTGGAAGCAGTTCTGTTAATTTTACTTTAAAAGTGTCATTTAGCATTTATTAGTGTGAGGAAAGGGATATCTAGTGTAGTTAGGGTGCTCTTTTACACTTTAGTTAGATGCAAAAATTTAGTTTCTGTAGGGAAAGTGTTAAGTGCGAGGGTGACCGTAATGTAGTGTAGGGTGAACTGACTGCTATGGCAGGGTGACCAAACCCTTCCATATCAGGGTGACCGCTATAGAGAAAAGCTAGTTTCTCTTAAGTCACATTCGGTGCAGTAATATGGCTTCTCCCCTGTCAGCTTGCTTTTTGGCTGCAGGCGTCTATAGGGATTTTTTGAGGACATGTTTGGAGTCAGGCATGACATCTAAACATGTGTATAGGGGGTATATATACACACCCATGTATGTATATATACACCTGCACATATATAGGTGTGAAAGGAGCAGAAAACACTACTTGCGCTAATGAAATAATTAACACCAATATAGTTACGCTCCTATCACACCTATATATGTGTATGTGTAAAATACATATAAGTGTGTGTGTATATATATACCCCTATACAGAAGTTCAGATGTTTTGCCTGCCTCCAAAGAACCCAAAAAAATGCCCAAAAAAACGCTAGCGTCAAAAAAAAAAAACGCCCAGGTGTGTTGTTGCAGGCATTTTTTTGGGGTTTTTGGAGGCAGGAAAAACATCTGAACTTGTGTATAGTGGTATATATACACACATACTTATATGTATTTTACACTTACACATATATAGGTGTTATAGGAGCGGAGCCATATTAGTGTAAATGATTTCATTAGCGCAAGCATATATTTCTGCTACTATCACACCTATATATGTCTAGGTGTATATATACATATAAGTATGTGTGTATATATACCCATTTACACAAGTTCAGATGTTTTGCCTGCCTCCAAAGAACCCAAAAAAATGCCCAAAAAATTGCTAGCACCAAAAAAAAACGCCCAGGTGTGTTGTTGCAGGCATTTTTTGGGGGTTTTTGGAGGCGGGTAAAACATCTGAACTTGTGTATACGGGTATATACACACACATACTTATATGTATATATACACCTAGACATATATAGGTGTGATAGCAGCAGAAATATATGCTTGCGCTAATGAAATCATTTACACTAATATGGCTCTGCTCCTATAACACCTATATATGTGTAAGTGTAAAATACATATAGGTATGTGTGTATATATACCACTATACACAAGTTCAGATGTTTTGCCTGCCTCCAAAAAACCCAAAAAAATGCCTGCAACAACACACCTGGGTGTTTTTTGGGTTCTTTGGAGGCAGGCAAAACATCTGAACTTGTGTATAGTGGTATATATACACACATACTTATATGTATTTCACACTCTAGGTGCATATATACATAAGTATGTGTGTATATATACCCGTATACACAAGTTCAGATGTTTTGCCTGCCTCAAAAGACCCCAAAAAATGCCCAAAAAAACGCTTGCTGCTAAACCGGCAAGGTGTGAAAAGAGAGAAGCAACTATCCTGTTCTATAAGTGACCTAATACAAACAATCTTTTGTTTATGGTTCTGGACATGCTACAGAGCTGAAACTTCACGGGTATACTTTTTAGACCCCCCCAGATACTAAATCCAAAGACATTTTTTTTTTAATTTTTTCAATAATTGGCTCTCTATCAAAAATTACAATTTTTAAGAACTTTTTTTGTGTGATTAATAGTCCCTGGGGTATGACCCAGAACCCTAGGCACTTTTTAGGGGCATTTATTGGGTTTTAGGGCTACAAAATGGTGTTTTTTGATTACAGAAGTTCGGGTCCCATTGATTTCAATGGGGTTCTGAAATCCGGGCCGTTCGGATGTTCTGGCCGAACCGAACTTTTCAAAAGTTCGATCATCCCTACTCCAAAATAGGGGCAAACTGGTTGTGTTGCTTTTCCTCTTCCTTCCATTAAATTTTATTGCACTCCAACAAATTTTGACGCCAGCAGACCACAATGCACATCTGTAAAGAACATCACTGAGTTTTATAAACGTGCAAATTCAACTTTGTGTGAAACAGCAGTATTGCGGCGGTATAGCCATACCGCTGCTATTTAAATGAGTCCCTAGAACAGTGATGGCGAACCTTGGCAGCCCAGATGTTTTGGAACTATATTTCCTATGATGCTCAACTACACTGCAGAGTACAGGAGCATCATGGGAAATGTAGTCTCAAAACATCTGGGGTGTCAAGGTTCGCCATCACTGCCCTAGTATATGAAATATCAATTACATTTAGAACCTTCCTCAACTCATTACCTCTTACCTTGAATTCATAAGATTCTTCAATGATCACTTCCATCTTGCGGTGTTCTCCTAAGCTTGGACTTCCAGCAATCTCCTCACCACTTTTGGTGCACACCACCCATTTTTCTCCAGACTCACCTGAATAAAGCCAAAAGAGTTAGATTAGGAATCCCAAGCCCACTTATGAACAATCATTCAAAAATAATAGGTGACTGTAGACCAGTTTCCCAATATATATAAAATTTGTTTTGATATAAAATGATTCACTCATCAATTGTTTGGTTCTCTTTATTCCCTTATTTTTTCTATATTTCCTATATTACCTCCTTTTTGTATTTCTGGCTCCCCAAGTTCAATAAAGAAGTTTTTGTTTTTCTCGTACTCTTCATCATCAATTATTTGTATTTCGATGTATCGCCTAAAAATAGAGAAATTTGTTCATTAGTGTTTTCCCCTTATCTGGTTGATATACTGCATATTTACATAAGGAGTATGTGCATGTTTATACACTATAACCAAAGCTAGTTAAAGTGCAACTGCAAGCAAACAGCTGTAAACGGTACATATATATCAAGTAAACATGAAGGTCAGGGCTCTCACAGGTATTTCAAAAATCATAAATAATCAAAGGCTTTATTCACCGACATTATCAAGGCTATGACCCACCAAAACATCAGAGAATAAAGCTTTGCTTTAATTATGTTTTTTAATATATCTGTGAGTGCCCTGACTGACCTTCATGTTTACTAGGATATGCTTGCTTGAATATCCACTACAGTGTGCACCCAAGACATAATGTATTCATGGAAATCTATAGTCACAGCATACACTTTCATTTTTTCACATGAACATTGTACTAGCAATACAAATGGTTATTTTTGACAATCAAATATCCAATATAAGCTTGAAAAGACGAATTTCATGTTCTAAAATGCTGCATGTCTGCTGGCCATCTCTTTCCACAACTTCCCGAATTCCCTGCAGGTTCTCCTCTGCTGTTTACTTTGTAAGGACTACATACACTATATTGTCAAAAGTATTGGGACACCTACCTTTAGATGCAAATGAACTTTAATGGCATCCCAGCCTTAATCTGAAGGGTTCAATATTGAGTTGGCCCACCCTTTGCTGCTATAACAGCTTTGACTGTTCTGGGAAGACTGTCCACAAGGTTTAGGAGTTTGTCTAGTTTGTTTGGGAATGTTTAAAAATACATGATGTGACTAGGCGCCAAGGAAAGTCTGTGACAGGTTAATAACCAATAAACCCATTGCTAGATGCTAAAATAGACACACAGTTACTCTCAAGAGGCGCTTGGGGTAGTAATCAATAAATCCACTAGGTTTGGTGTAAAATTCAAAATAAAGACACTTTTATTGGTCAAAAAGTTCCAAAAGAGGTATAAAAGGTATAAAGATATAAATCCCTGGAGATGGCTTATGTCGTAAGTACATTACCCCAGAAGCCCCCCTGGCTGACCCCAGAATGAAAGCAACATGCCTGGATAATTGTATGGAGCCAGATGGAGATCAATCCTGCAGCTGGTGTGTGACACGTCAATGGCGTGTGTTGAAGAGGACGGGGGAGATGGCTGCTTAATCAGCTGCTGCTGACGATTGGAAGCTGTAGACCCAACGGACGAGATGGTAAGGGAAGCTGCAGTAACCTGTCACATCCACTGTGCAGGCAGAGGGCGGGAGGGAGAGGCCTCCGGTGGTATCGAAGGACGTCAGGCACGGCAGCCTGGGGATGACGTCACTGATGCAGGTCCCGGCGGGTAATGGTTTAAACCCACCACTGACGATCTCTGTCAATAATACAATCCTGGGCCCAGGAGAGAGATGGAGAGGAAAGCCAGCACTGTTTTAGATTTAGGCCAGCAATTGCAGTCCTGGGTTTGGCCCTACTGGTTGCGGGCTTGTATGATGATAGGGAATCACCAATGTGGGCAGATAGGACTAGAGGGTGGTTGCCTTACCAAGCCTTATCAAGTCATGTCTCCATCCCCCCTGCCCTCTGCCTGCACGGTGGATGTGACAGGTTAATGTGGCTTCCCTTACCATCTGGTCCGTTGGGTCTATGGCTTCCAATCGTCATCAGCAAGTGATTAAGCAGCAGTTAGTCCCCGTCCCTGGTTTGCAGTGCCCGGCAACACACACCATTGACATGCCACACACCAACTGCAGGATTGGTCTTCATCTGGCTCCATATAATTATCCAGGCATGTGGCTTTCATTCTGGGGTTAGCCAGGTGGGCTTCTGGGGTAATGTACTCATGAAATAAACCATCTCCCGGGGTTTATATCTCTAATACCTCTTTTGAAACATTTTGACCAATAAAAGTGTCTTTATTTTGAATTTTACACCAAACCTTGAGAGTAACTGTATGTCTATAGGAATGTTTGACTATTCTTCCAGAAGTGCATTTGTGAGGTCACTCGCTGATGTTGGACGAAAAGGCCTGGCTCACCGGCCTCTAATTTACACCGAATTGAATACCCAATTCAACCCTGATTGAACACCCAAAGGTGTTCAATCAGGTTGAGGTCAGGACTCTGTGCAGGCCAGTCAAGTTCCTCCACCCCAAACGTGCTCATCCATGTCTTTATGGACCCTGCTTTGTGCACTGGTCCAAATCATTTGGTGGAGGGAGGATTATGGTGTGGGGTTGTTTTTCAGGGGTTGGGCTTGGTCCCATAGTTCCAGTGAAAGGAACTCTTAAGGCGTCAGCATACCAAGACATTTTGGCCAATGTCATGCTCCCAACTTTGTGGGAACAGTTTGGTGATGGCTCCTTCCTCTTTCAATATGACTGCGCACCAGTGCACAAAGCAAGGTTCATAAAGACATAAATGAGCGAGTTTGGGGTGGAGGAACTTGACTGGCCTGCACAGAGTCCTAACCTCAACCCAATAGAATGAATTAGAGCTGAGACTGTGAGCCAGGCCTTCTCATCCTACATAAGTGACTGACCTCACAAATGCACTTCTGGAAGTATGGTCAAACATTCCCATAGACACACTCCTAAACCTTTTGGACAGCCTTTCCAGAATAGTTGAAGCTGTTATAGCAACAAAGGTTGGGCCAACTCAATAATAAACCCTACGGACTAAGACTGGGATGCCATTAAAGTTCATGTGTGTGTAAAGGCAGGTGTCCTAATACTTTTGACAATATAGTGTATCTCATGGCACCTTACTGCCTGCAGGCAGTGATTCTAAACTGACTCCGCCTCCTGAAACCTCCTCCTCTCAGCACCTCTGTAGTTCAGAAGGCAGGCTCTGTGATATTACACAGTGGTGCCTACACACGAGGCAAAGGCATACCTCCCAATTTTCTGAGATGGGAATGAGGGATACCTATTAGCAAAAGTATGTAGGCATAGGACACGACCCCTGCCCCCTATAGGGAGAATTGTAAAAAAAAAAATTATTGGTTAAACCCACAAGTGCTAAAAGGAGAATTGTTCAAAACAAATTATTGCTTAAACCCACAAGTGCTTTTTTACCTCTATTATTCCTTTATACTGGCTTTTGGAATTTACAAATGCAGCAATTTAGAAATTGGATTAAAAGTTTAGCACCCACAAAACCCTTTTTAATAAATAAGAAGTGCATTTTATATACAACTATATATCAGACCAAAATAAGGAACAAAGAGGGGCAGAGGGACAGTCCCTCGAAATCAGGGATAGTTGGGAGCTATGGATAAAGGGAACATGTGTCACAATATTCAAGGGAGTAAATGTGTGGGGGATCTTCACAAAGTAATTTTACAAACTTCAAGATTGTTCAGATGAACCCATTGCCAGCCGTATACAGTACATATATGGTGGCAAGGCGGCCCTCCATCCCTGGATCAGGTACCTAGTACTAGTGATCCACGTGCTGGGGTAGGGAGCATCCCCTCCGCCCCGGTTGTGCTGCGATTGGCTCAGCATGAACCAATCAGCGGGTGCCGCCCGCAGATTGGTCGCCGACACCCGGCAATCAGCTTCAGACATTACCGAAGAGAGCCCTGTGTAGGTAAACAAACACAGGGCTCTCTTCTGACAGCAGCAAAGTGCTGTTTTTTTCTTCCTGCAAAGCAGGAAGTAGAAACAGCACATTGCTTAGAAAAAAACAGCACACACAGCAACACATGTTGGCCACAGATTTAACCCCTTGATTTTCCTAGATTTTAACCCCTTCCCTGCTAGTGTCATTGGAACAGTGCATATTTTTAGCACTGATCACTGACTGTACTGGTGTCACTGGTTCCCAAAAAAGTGTCAAAAGTGTCAGGTGTCCGATTTGTCCACCACAATATCGCGGTCAGGCTATAAGTCGCTAATAGCCGCTATTACTAGAAAAATAAATAAATACAAATTCCATAAATATATCCCATAGTTTTTGGATGCTATAGCATTTACAAAAAACAATCAATATACACTTATTAGGATTTTTTTTTACCAAAAATATGTAGCAGAATACATTTTGGCCTAAGTTGATGTAGAAATTTGTTTTTTAAATTTGTCTATTAGATGTGTTTTATAGCAGAAAATAAAAAATATTGTTTTTATTTTTTTTCAAAATTGTCAGTTTTTTTTTTGTTTATAGCGCAAAAAAATAAATATAAACTGCAGAGGTGATCAAATACCACCAAAAGAAAGCACTATTTGTGGGGAAAAATGGACATACGTTTTATTTGGGTACAGTGTCTCACGACCGCGCAATTGTCAGTTAAAGTAACACAGTGTCATATTGCAAAAAATGGCCTGGTCATGAAAGGGGTAAAACCTTCCGGAGGTCAAGTGGTTAATAACGGTAGGCTAGAAATAATTTGAACATAGTGTAGAAATTATTATATTAAATTATTAGTATAAAATTGGACCATAAATATGCTTGAATATAACATGTGCAGGAACTAACTATTGCTGAAGAAAGAGCTGTATGAGGATGGAGTTACTGCTCTGATACATCCACTTGTGTGTAAACTTGACCTTGAGCTATTGATGTCGGTAAACAACAGGTTTCTCTCAACACCTCAACAAATGTATTATTACTGTAGCTCAAGAATACAGTGCACCATCATCACATGTCATTTACATCATGAAAGCGTGAATATTGACTATAAAACCAATAGAGTGTATAACTTTGCAGCATAGTCATATTTCATGTGCATACATTAGTAGTTATGCATAGTTAATACAACCACCCTCAGACATGTTTTCCTTATGAGAATGAAGAGGCATTCTCTTAGGTGTCGGGACAATGAATTATTATGTAGCTCATTTAAAGCGTATGTATAGTGATATTGCACATATTTCTTCCTTTATTACAACCAGGACTAAAAAAAATAAATATGAAATAAATGTATTTATTCCATTACAGAAGACATTCTTATTCCCTGGTATGGTTAATCAAAATATTACTGCTATGCTCGCGGACGTGTTACAAAAATAAATTGCATTTTGCTATCTGTCTTTTATGAGTGGTAAAGCTGAAGTACAGGACAGTCTCATTATTCTTGTCAAATGAAGCATATTGGAGTAGAAATGAAACAAGCCACTTATGGAAACACAACTGATGAACTTTTTTTATGAAAATAACAGCAAGACATTCCAAGAAATATATTATTTGAATATTATTCCTTTTTAAATTTTTCCATTTACAGGACCCACTTTACCCAGTAGGCCTGCCACTAGAGACTTTCAGAGTGAGGAATTCAATATGTTTTCCATGCTGTTTTCTTGTTAGCTAAAGTGCTTCTAAAGTCTGAAGTTTGTTTTACCTCCATGCATTCTATATCTTGATATCCATCCATCCCATGGTGATACTGGGATAAAGTGCAGCCAGACCCCCATCTTGGCGTCCGAGTAGCTGGTAAGCTGCTTGAGAGTTGGGTGTGAAGATTTTGCTATCCACACTGTAATATGGAATTTTGTTGAGAAACAGGTATAAATGAACTTTTTGCACAAAAGCACTTCTCTTCTGTTTTCTGATGGACTATGAATCATTAATGCCCATAGTATGTATACTTCATTACTTTAACCCTAAATACCGTTGTTATGGCAGCAGCTAGCTGCCATAACTCTGGTATCCTCTTATTCTGTGGGCAATTGCAGTGGCATCACTAGGGTTGGTGTCACCCAGTGCGGAAAAAAACATTGTGTCACTCCTCCACCAACTATAGTCCCCCCTTAGTACAGACCCCCCTCCCTCAGTACAGACCCCCCTCCACTAATTGCAGACCCCTCTCCATTAGTACACACCCCCTCCCCTCAGTGCAGACCCCCCTCCATCAGTGCAGACCCCCCGCAGTACAGACTCCCCTCCGTTAGTATAGACCCCCCACTAAGTACAGACCCCCCTCCCACAGTACAGACCCCCCTCCATCACTACAGAACTCCCTCCATCAGTACAGACCCCCCTCCATCAGTGCAGACCTCCCTCAGTACAGACCCCATCCATCATTTCCAACTCATCAATTTTATTAGCTAGGCTCCTGGGCTCCTGGCATTTGTTGATCCAGAGGAAGGTGAAAAACCCCTGCAAAGCATGATCCAATTTGCTACAGCAGGGGAAAAGGTTCCTTCTTGATCTCCCGAGAGGCAATTGGATATTTCCTGGATCAACTTTACCTATAAATATTAGTACCCGGTTATATTATTTACACCTAGGAAAAAATCCAAGCTTTTTTTTTTTTAAAGCAATCTAGTGAGCTGGCCAGAACCCCCTCTGGAGGGAGTCTATTCCACATTTTCACAGCTCTTACAGTGAATAAACCTTTCCATATTTGGAGACAAAATCTTTTTTCCTCAAGACGTAAAGAGTGCCCCCTTGTCCTTTGTGATTACCTTAATTTGAATAACTCAATACCAAGTTCACTATATGGACCCCTTATGTATTTATTCATGTTGATCATATCCCCCTTAATCTCCTCCTCTCAAGAGAGAATAAATTCAGCTCCTCTAATCTTTCCTCATAGCTGAGCTCCTCCATGCCTGTTATCAGTTATGTTGCCCTTCGCTGCGCTTTTTCCTTTTTGAGAATTGGTGCCCAAAACTGAACTGCATATTCCAGATGAGGTCTTACTAATAATTTGTATAGGGGAAAAATTATATCTCTCTCTTGCATGCTATTATTAAACTTATGATCTAACAGAACACCCAGATCCTTCTCCGCTATGGATTCCCCCAATTCTACTCCCCCTAGTATGCATGATGCATGCATATTCTTAGCCCCCAAGTGCATAAATTTACATTTATCAACAATAAACCTCATTTGCCACATAGTTGCCCAATGAAACAGTGCATTGAGTTGGCTTGTAAGTTGGAGACATCCTATAAGGAAGTTAATCCACTGCATAGCTTGGTGTCATCTGCAAAGACTGAAATGGTACTTTTAATCCCAGACCCTATATCATTTATAAAGGTATTAAAAAGTAAGGATCCCAACACTGAACCTTGGGGTACACCACTGATAACCTTAGACCATTCAGAGTAAGAATCATTAATCACTACTCTCTGAATTATATCTTTTAGCCAATTTTCTATCCATATACAAACTAATCTTTCCATGCCTGTAGACTTTACCTTACACATTAGCCGTGTGTGGGGAACTGTGTCAAACGCTTTTGCAAAATTCAAGTATACTACGTCCACAGCCACCCCTCTATCCAAGGTTTTACTTACCTCTGCATAAACAGAAATCAGGTTTGTTTGACAACTTCTGCCTTTCATGAAATCATGTTTATTTTTTTCCAGCAAGAACTCTTTTATTAAACTCTCCAGTATCTTCCCAACTATAGAAGTTAAACTAACAGGTCTATAGTTACTTGGCAAAGACTTTGATCCCTTTTTAAATATAGGCACCACATTGGCCCTACGCCAATCCAGTGGTGCTATTCCGGTCCTTAACAAGTCCCTAAAAAGTTAGAAACAAAGGCTTTGAAATGACAGAGCTCAATTCTTTTAGGATGCGTGGGTGGATGCCATTTGGTCCAGGCGCTTTATCCATTCTGTCTAAATATTTCTGGACCATATCACTTTTGAGCCATTGTAGATCATTTGGGGCTGTGTCAATACCATCCTCAATATGGTCCTTTGTATACACAGAGCTGAAGAAAGTATTTAATAAATTTGCCTTCTCTTTGTCCCCAGTCACCCACTCCTGATTATTTTGTAAAGGGCCTACATGCTCAGAACTGACCTTTTCACTATTTATATATTTGAATAATTTTTTGTGGTTTGTCCTACTATCTTTTGAAATCTGTCGTTCCTTTTGAATTTTTGCTTCCTTGATTTCCTTTTTACATATTCTGTTATAGTCTTTATAACAATTAAACAATGATAGTGTTCCTTTATTTTTATATTTTTTTAAAAGCTCTTTTCTTGTTATTTATAGTTTTTTTTAAACTTTGGCTGTGAGTCACATAGGTTTTATTTTTATTCTTATAAATTTATTGCCCATGGAAATATACTTTGAAGTGAGTTTGCATACAGTCTTTTTGAAGAATTCCCATTTCTGTTCTGTGTTCATCAATGCCAATATTCCCTCCCAATCTAAGTCTTGGAGAGCAGCCCTCATCCTTTGAAAATGTGCTCTCTTAAACTTAAGTGTTTTTATATTTCCTGTATGCGTTTGTTGCTTACAGCTACCATTAAACAAAATTATATTATGGTCACTGCTACCCAGATGTACTTTTATATGAACATTAATAAGAAGCTCTGCATGGTTTGAGATTACCAGGTCCAACAGAGCATAATTTCTATCCGGGGCCTCAATAAACTGTACCATAAAATTGTCTTGCAATAGTTTATTAAATTTTTGCCCTTTAACTGTTAATGCAGTGCCATTACTCCAGTCAGTGTCTGGGTAGTTAAAATCCCCCATTATTATCACTGTCCTAGCCCTTTCTATCTGTGCAATGAGCTGAGTCTTTGCCTCCTCATTAATACTGGGAGGTCTATTACAAACACCTATGTACATTTCCACCCATCCTGCTTCAGACTCATCACACTCTCTATCAACAAGGTCCTCTTTCACACTCACTTTTAGATCACTTCTCACATACAGACAGACACCACCACCCCTCTGTTTTACCCTGTCTTTCTGAAAGTGAGCATAGCCAGGAATATTATTAGCCCAGTCATGTGAAGAACGAAGCCAAGATTAAGCAATAACAATTAAATCATAGTTCTCCTCGTACACCAGAGCTTCCAACTCACCTATCTTGCTTGGCAGACTTCTGGTATTGGTGAACAAACACTTTAATTCATTGTCACATTTTGTACACTTATTTTGCATATTTTTTATTTTGGTACAATTAGTACCATTTCCAAAAGTTGTTTGTAACCTGGGAACCTTCTTATCCTGTGCCATAGCTCTCCCCCAATTTTTCCCTATTCCACCCACCAATAGGGTGGAATAGTGAAAAGTAAACCCAGTGCTCTAAAAACCCAAATCCCTCCTTCTTACACCAGGTCTTTAGCCATGCATTTAGGTCTCTAATCTCCCTCTGTCTTTCCTGTGTTGTGTATAGCACAGGCAATATTTCAGAGAATATCACCTTGGAGGTCCTTCTCTTTAACTTGCAGCCTAGTTCATTAAATTAGTGCTGAAGGAGCCTCCACCTTCCATATATTCTGCTGTTGGTTCCAATGTGGACCAGGACAGCTGGGTAAAGCCCAGCCCCTCCCAGTAATTTATCAACCCGGTCCACTACATGCCAAACTCTGGTACCAGGGAGACAGCAAATCATTCAGTTTAGGCGATACTGGTGACAAATTATTCTATCAGTCCTTCTGATTTTAGAATCCCCTATTAGCACCAACTGTCTAGGCCTACCTGCACTACCCTCACCACCCCTATTAGAGTGGCTGCTCTCCCGGCTGTTAGGGATAGCAGTTAGATCTAGGGATGCCACCTCTGAGCTTGCCACTCCCACATCTTGACCCAACGTGGAAAATCTGTTAGGGTGCTCAAACCCAGGGCCGACCTTCCTTTTCTGTGAGCCCCTACCACTTCCTCTGACTGTATTAACCCATCTTCCTACCTGATAATCCTGAGTTAATCCTTCACCCTCCCCATTAACCCCACTAGCCACCTGATCAGCGAGCAGAGGACCTCCTACAAGGTTGTCAGTTCTGCCCAGTGTTGCAATTTGCTCCTCCAGATCTGTGAGCTTCCAGAAGGGCAACCAGCTCACATCTGTTGCAGTGGTATCCCTCCTGGAGCGGTTGCTCCATTATTGTATACATGTGGCACACTGTGCACTGCACACAACCTTCAATCTTGCTACCGTAGCACACATTTTTCCCAGTTACAACAATAATGCAACTAATAGAAAATTTCAGATGTTACTTACTGGTCTGAAGACTCCTGTTATAAACTTTGGTTTTTAACTCACCACTTAGTCAAGGTCCACTTGGTCAGAGATCCAGCAAGCAAAAAGGTGGCAACCTCAATAAAGAGCAAGCTCAGAAATTAGTCCTACAGAAAGTAGCATGAAGCACCTGTGACTAATTAACCACACCCCTTAATAAGTAGTGTGAAGGAAGGAAAGAAAGAAAAAAAAAAGGCCGCTGCGCAAATACGGTGTGACATAAAATTTTGCAGTGAACGCTATTTTATTCTCTAGGGCATCTGATAAACAATATATATATATATATATATATATATACTGTAAATATATACTGTTTGGGGGTTCTAAGTAATTTTCTAGGAAAAAATACTAACTTAAACTTGTAAAGCATAAAGTTCCAGAAAAGGACTGGTCTTAAAGTGGTTAACACATTCTTATTTACAGTTTTTGATATATGAGAATGTTTTGCTTGATTGATGAATTGCTACAAATTTATGCACATTATACTGATAGAGCAACACGTTTTTCATTATTATTAATATGTATAATGTTTATGTGGACATTTTGTAAGTGCAGCTATCACTGAGAAATTATTATTTTTTTTTTTTTACTATTTGGTGACATTTTTGGCACAACTTATTTTTTGGTTATGTTTCTTATTATGTCAAACACTTGATAAAAAATGGTAACCTCCATGAAGCTGATTTCCGGTACTACCACCAGTGGCAGAATACCTAGCATATGGGCACCTGGGAATGATAATAGCATGCCAAGTCACATTGTGGGTGCAGTCAAATTGCATTAACACTGAGAAGGGCTTATAGGGGTATACTCCCCTATACTCAGCACAGTTCTTTTACCCACAAATAATGGTTTAATGACTGTGCCGCAAGCAAGAGTGTAACAGGCAAGTACAAACCTCAGCACATTTATTAAAAAAAAAAGAAAAAGGAAAAATAAACTTTAATTAATTAAAAATATAATTTCTGTGTTTACGGATAACACCAAGCTATGCAGTGGAATAATGTCCTTTCAGGACACCTCAACTTACAAGCTGACCTCAATGCACTCTTTAATTGAGCAGCAACTATGTGACAAATGAGGTTTAATGTTGATAAATGTAAAGTTATGCACTTAGGGGCTAGAAACATGCATGCATCTTACATACAAGGGGGAGTCAATGGAGAAGAAGTATCTGGGTGTTCTGGTAGATCATAAGCCTAGTAATAGCATGCAATGCCAAGCTTCAGTTTCTGAAGCGAGCAAAATCCTTACTTGTATTAAGAGAGGCATGGACTGCAGAGAGAGAGAGAGAGAGATAATTTTGCCCTGTTCAAATCATTAGTAAGACTTCATCTGGAATATGCATTTCAGTTTCTGACACCAGTTCATAAAAAGGATATTGGGGAACTGCAGAAAGTGCAGAGAAGAGCAGCCAAACTGATAAGAGGCACGAAGGGGCTCAGCTATAATGAAAGATTAGCTGAACTGAATATATTCTATCTTGAGAAGAGCAGATTAAGGCAGAAGGATGAACATACTTTCAGAGCTGTGCTGTGAATAAACCAGCTCTCTGCTAATCTATTTATAGCACCCACCCAACACAAATTTTCAGCTGCTTTTTTCTCCAGTGTAGGAGAACTTGTCAAAAGTTATCATGCTGATAACAGAAGAACGGAGCAGCAGAAAATCATGGGACCTGTTGCTTTGGAGAGAGATAAGCAAACACTACAGAAATATGTGCCCAGGTCAAATTTCATGAATCGGGTTTACATCCACTTTAAGGGGAGATATGATCAACATGCATAAATACATAAGTGGTCCATATAATGAGCTTGGAGTTGACTTATTCACTTTAAGGTCATCACAGAGGACAAGGGGGCACTCTTTACATATGGAGGAAAAGAGATTTCATCTCCAAATACGGAAAGGCTTCTTTGCAGTAAGAGCTGTGAAAATGTGGAATAGACTCCCTCCAGAGGTAGTTCTGGCCAGCTCAGTAGATTGTTTTAAGAAAGACCTGGATGGGGAGGGGCCTGCTAATGGCGCCAGTGAGGAGAGTGGAGTGAGCCCGTGGAAGTGCCCTTCCAGGATGACGACTGCTGCAGAGTCTCACTTCCTCCCATGCATCTGCTGAACCCCAGCCAGTCCCGCTGACCCTGCCTTGTACCTTCAGCTCTGCGTTCCTGCTTGTGCAGACCCGTGCTTACTGAGACACGATCAGACATCCATCGGAGAAGGAGCCGCTGGAGGAGTGCCGGGGAGCTCGGAGAGAGAGGAGACACCGCAGACGCCGGGAGGTCATGTGTGCCCGGCGTGCGTTGTGCAGGGACCTCAGGCGGATGAGATTTCCCTGTGCCACACAGAGGATCGCTCTGGCTGGACGAATAAGTGGTGACAAGAGGAGGAGAGGCCCCAGCAACCCCTCGGTGGTCGGGTGAGGTGAGAGGGGTAATACCCCCCTTTTTTGTTAAGCATAAAAAAGGCTGGCACAGAAAGCACATGCAGGAAAATATTGACAATGAAGCAATACCAAAATCGCTAACTGTGCTAAATTTCTGAATGCAAACATTATTATAACTGGAGAGGCTGTGTGGTGGAACTGACACAGGAGAAAGATTATTAATCATAGATTTTGATGAATCTTTTGGATGAATTTTGATGAACTCAGATTGCTCTAGATACCTTATTGGGGAAATACTTATTAACCACGTTCAAAACACCTCTGTGGACTGCTACCAGGACTGAAGAGGTAGTTTTCTGAATCTAATTGTAAAAACAAGATTATTAACTCTAAGAGATCCGGATTGATCTGAGAATTTCATCTCTGGGACACTTGTTAACTATGTGGAAAAATTCAGGTGGACTATTATGTAGAAATTGATGCCATTATTGGGTAGGTAGCCTGGGGAAGCCAAAGTAAAAGTGAAATCGACGGTTTTTCTTTTGTCAGATTGTTTTGGAAAAGTTATTTAAAATCATTAACCATGCTGAAAACCTCTGGGTGGACTTTTTTGTAAAGTATCACCAATGGGGTGAAGGTTGTCGGGTTATAAAAATCTATCTAAGAAAGTGAAATTACTAAATACACATTAAAAAGGCAGACAAATTAAAAATAAACCAACAAAAGACGTGGGAGGAAAACCACCAAAACTAAGTGCCAGTCCAGGATTTATTAAAAATTATATGACCCCAGAGAGAAAGACAGAAAATAAGGAGAGACAAGTATCAACAAAACCAAAACATAGCAATGAAGGCAACAAAAAAGCCCGCAATCAGAAAATAACAGAGATAAGTGAAAAAAGCAATATTGCCCAGCCGAAAGAAGATGTACAAATGGATAATGTACAGATGGACAAGGATCCTGATACAAGTGGAGAGGAAGAGCGAAGAGTTAAAAATCAACTCCCCACAAGGGATGAAATGAGGGAAATGTTCTCTAACTTGGAACAATCTATTAAAAAAGACATGGCAATCTTACATGAAGATTTGGGGCTAATGTTAAGAAGAGTTGAAGAGGTGGAGGAAAAAGCGGAATACCAAGGAAAAGAACTGAAAATACTTAAAGAGGAAATGAGGAGAACAGAAATAGTACAAAGAAATCTACTCTACAAATTAGAAGATCAGGAAAATAGAGACAGAAGAAAAAAAAATCGAAGGGTCCGTGGTTTACCAGAAATGGGGCAAGAAGAAAAACTAGCAGAAATGTTGGAAATAGTGTTTAATCCCCTACTAGGAAGAGAAATAACAACAAAACTAGAAATCGAAAGAATACATAGAATCAGGAAACCACAAAATTCACCAAAGGAATCTTCAAGAGATGTCATAGTGAGGTTCCACAGATATGAAACAAGATCTCAGATATGGGAAAAATTAAAAAGCCGTCCCCTCTTAAAATATAAAGATGTAGAGATACAAGTATATGCCAATTTATCACAGGAGTCATTAGCTAGGAAGCGGATACTGAAACCGATGGTTGAAATACTGAGACAACACAATATACAATACTTCTGGGGTTTCTCGGCATGTCTAGGAGTTAGAAAAGAAGGACAGATAGTAAAATGAAGATTCCCGGAAGAACTGGAAGATTTTTGTGCGACTTTGAAAATTCCCATGCCTAAGATCCCCGAATGGTTGGCCACAGGGGACAAAGGAGCTGAAGACGAAGATGAACAGTGGCATCTGAAGATCAAGAAGAAATAAATATAGTGAAAACACAGTGAAAGAGATAAAAACTACAGAGAGAGAGAGAGGGGGGGAGGGGGGACTGGCGGGGGGGAGGGGGGAAGGGGGAGGAAAACAATATAAAGAGAGAATTAAAAGACTGGAAGGGTCGCTGGGGGAACTAAACAACTCTTCTCTAATATGGCTCCAGGGAAGAAGGGAGGGGAGCCAGGCGTACAGGTGCACCACCCTAGAGGAGAAAGTCAATATAAGGAGGGAGGGAGTAGATCGACTAAAAAGGTCCAAAGGGCGAGGGCCTAGGAACCCATTGGGGCGCGGGCAAAAGTCTGTGAGTGGGGGTAAGGGGAGGAGGGGAGGGGTCCGTGGGGGAGGGGAGAGATGGAGTGGGGCCGAGGGAGGGGAGGGGGGAAGGATGAAGCGGGGAGAGGAGGTGGGGGGCGGAGGGTGGGATGAGGGGAAGGGAGGGAGGAGTCGGGTTAGGGAAAAACAACTACTGTCGTAAGAACCTATCCTATTAACCAGTTAGAAACAATCTCTCCTTATTAAGTGACCAGGAAAGAAAGTTATACAACCTATTAGGAAATAGATGACAGAAGTAAATTTTGTGACGTATAACGTCAGAGGCCTTTCCCCGGAAAAAATACAAAAAATTATGAAAGAAATTAAAAATATGGAAGCTAACATAGTCTTCCTGCAGGAAACTCACATCCCACACTCATCTAATACCAGGCTGTATTTGAAGGATCACCCCAGGTGGTACTATGCAGATTCTACAACAAAAAAAGCAAAGGAGGTAGCTATAGGGATAGCAAGAGGAATACAGTTTACCCTGGAAGAGAGGATGACAGATAATGAGGGTAGATTCCTCTTCTTGAAAGGGAAACTGTTTTCAAGAGAGGTGACCTTGGTAAATATATATTGCCCAAATGACAACCCCATGGGATATCTCGGGAAAATACTGGATAAATTAGCGGAGTTTAAAAAGGGGTGGGTGACAATGGCCGGAGACTTTAATTTTTGTTTAGACCCTGAGGCGGACAATACATAGAATGTACGGAGGTGTAGAACATCACATTTGAAAATGATCAAAAATAAGTTATTTCAACACCAACTCTTGGATACATGGAGAGTGTTACACCCAAAAGAACGGGATTATACATTCTACTCCTCGGTATATAAGATACATTCGAGGATCGATTATATACTGATTGAACACAGAGGAATAGAGGCGGTGACAGAGATAAAAGTTGGGATTAAGACATGGTCAGATCACGCCCCAGTTAAGATGAAGCTGAAAATAGTAGGGGGACAGACTAAAATAAACACATGGAGACTAAATGAGGAACTACTAAAAGATAAGAAATGTGGAGAAGAAATTAGAAACGAAATAGAACTATATTTCCAAATAAATGAAAAGTAAGAAACACCAAAAAATATACTCTGGGAAGCTCAAAAAGCTTATATGAGGGGGATTCTAATCTCTAAAGGGGCCAGGAGGAAAAAAGAGAGAGCAGAAAAAAAAGATAGACTGATAAATGACATCTACTGGCTCGAACAACGACATAAAAACATATAGAGATTCAACATCAATTAGAAATAAGAAGAGATGAACTAAAAGAACTATTAGTACAAGAAATTAGACAGGGTAATAATAAAATCCTAAAAGAGAACTATCAATGGAATAATAAGATCGGGAAGAAACTGGTGAGGGTTATAAAAAGAAAGAAAACAATGAACTATATAGAGAGGATAAGAGATGGAAAGGGGGAAATAGTATATTCAACTGCTGATATAGCAAAGGTGTTTCAGGAATATTACAGGAAACTCAATAATATTAAAGAGTTAATAGATGAGAAGGGCCTAAATAAAACAAGTAAAATACAACAATATCTAAGAGAGTCGAGACTTCCCAAAATACAACAAGACAAATTAGATCCGTTAGAGGCCCCAATTACAGAGGAAGAAATAAGAATAGACCTTAATACTACAAACTCAGGAAAAAGCCCTGGACCAGATGGGTTTATAGTGAACTATTAAAAAAAGTATAAAGATCTACTGATACCCAAATTAAAAGACTATTTTAACGGTCTAGGTCAAGTATACGAAATGAGCAAAGAAGCCCTCCTAGCTTCAATCACAGTTATCCCGAAGGAAGGAAAAGACGCTACAACATGTTGTAGCTATAGACCCATCTCGTTACTGAACATAGATATAAAACGTTTTGCAAAAGTGTTGGCAACCAGGCTGAAAAGCTTGATGACGAAATGGGTCCATAGCGATCAAGTGGGTTTTATACCGGGGAGACAGGGAAGAGACAATGGAGTAAGAACACTTCTATTGATGCAACAAATGGTTAGGAGTGGATCCCAGGGACTAATACTATCAATAGGTGCAGAAAAAGCATTTGACAGGGTAAGTTGGGAATGTAGGACTAAAACCATGGAGGAATTTGGGATTGGAGTAAAAATGATGGCATGGATTAAAACGTTGTATAGCCACCCTACAACTAAGGTGAGGGTAAATGGGATCCACTCAGAGCCATTTGGAATGTCTAATGGAACGAGGCAGGGATGCCCCTTATCCCCGTTGTTGTTTGTCCTCTCTCTGGAACCCCTCCTGGCAACAATAAGGAGGTGCCCAGATGTCATGGGAGTAGTGGTCGGAGATGTGGAACATAAAGTAGCCGCATTTGCGGACGACGTTTTGCTTTACACCTCCAACCCAAGAATAACCCTTACAAATTTGATGGAAATTCTAAGAAAATACAGAGAACTCTCTAACTTAAAAATCAACCTGTTAAAATCAGAGATATTAAACATTAACATAAAAAAAAAAGAAGAAGAAAAATTAAGATTGGAATTCCCCTTCTCTTGGAAAAATTCAGGTCTAAAATATCTAGGGATCATATTAACAACAGATCCCGAAAATTTATATAAAGAAAATTATATACTACTGTTAAACGAAATTAAAATGGAATTAAATAGGATCTCACATAGACAGTTATCTTGGATAGGAAGAATTAACATCATTAAGATGGCAATATTACCGAAAATAGCCTATAAATATCAAATGTTACCAATACCGATTCCTAAAGTATATTTTAAAACTCTGAAATCTTCAGTTTCTAGATTTATATGGAAAAAGAGTAAACCCAGAATACAATATACGGTACTAACAAAAGGTAAGAATCAAGGGGGCCTAGCGGTTACAGACTTCAAAAAATATTATGATGCAACACTACTTTCACGACTGATGCAATGGGGGAAGCTAAAAAGTGAAAAAAGTTGGGCAAAAATAGAATGCACTATGAGTTGCACCCAATTAGGGAAAATTATATGGATACCTGCACAATACAGGAAAATGAACACTAACACACATTTGATTACATATCACGCAATAAAAATTTGGGATACAACTCACAAAAAAATAAATGGAAACACAATTCACCATTGATTCCTTTAAGAGACAACAGCTTTTTCCCACCAGGACAAAAAAAGATGTGAGGATGCTGGATCAGAGATGAGGATGCCGTTTGAGGGATATTGTAGATAAAGGGCAGATTTGCACAATAAATAATTTAAAACAAAAAAACTGGAAGATTAATGAATGGCGGTATTGTCAGCTAAAACATTTCGTGTCCACCCTACCAAAACCATTAAGATCGGGAGACGAGTTGCTTCCATTTGAGCAAATTTGCTCATCTGAAAAACATAAGAACAGTATTTCAAACATATATAAAATACTGGTGGACATGGCAGGCCCGAGAGTACCGCCATACATTGAAAAATGGGAAAGGGAATTTGGAACACGGAATAAGGACTTTCACTTAGAAGAATGTTTTAGATTAATACGCAGTGCTTTGGTAGATGTGAACACTATCAATGCATCAAAAGATGGTATAATACCCCAGACAGAATTCACAACTACCAAAAAGAGAAATCAAAACATTGTTGGAGGGGTTGTATAGAAGCTTGCACAATGGCCCATCTATGGTGGGAATGCCCGAAAATAAAAAAAATTTAGGAGGTTCTAGCTCAAATTAAAAAATTTAAAAAGTTTTGAAAATAGAGATTACAGAAGATCCTTGGTTTTGTCTATTCCACGGGAAAAAAAGCTCAATAAAACAATATAAAGCGACATTAATCCCCCATTTGATGAACGCTGCAAAGGGTTTGATTCCGTTATTCTGGCAGAAAAGCGAGGCACCAACATTAGGTGATTGGGTGAGAAGAGTAGAAAAAATAAGAACATTTGAATACCTAAAAGAGTGGGAAAAAGATGAGATCATAGACTGGGATGACATCTGGGAGGATTGGATGGACTTTAAGAAAACAAGGGGATATACTAAGTGGATTATGGAATAGGTAAAAGAAAACTAGAGTTAAGGGAGTAGTTGGGGGGAAGGGGGAAGGGGAAAATTGGGAGGGAGGGGGGAAAGTAAACAAAATTGATGTATTGTTTTATATTTGAGATGAATTGGTGTTTTATATACTAAAAATAATAAATACATTTATTAAAAAAAAAAAAAAAAAAAAAAAAAAGACCTGGATTCATTCCTAGATACACATAATATAAATGGATACTAATACCTATAGGTAAAGTTGATGCAGGGAATATCCCATTGCCTTTTGGGGATCAGGAATTTAATTTTTCCCCTGCTGGAGCAAATTGGATCATGCTTTATTGGGGTTTTTGCCTTCCTCTGGACTGTGGGTATAGGATTGTATATATAGGATTGTATATATTTTTCCCCTTCTGCTGGTTGAACTGGATGGGCTTTTTTCAACCACACTAACTATATAACTATTTTTTCCATTACATATGTTTTTCTATACATAGCCTACCTTAAAGTGGTTGATGTTTTTTAACCCTAATGCATTCTCTGCATTAAGGTAAAAAACCTTCTGGGTACAAACCTCTCTTATACTTACCTGAACCCAATCTTGATCCATCAATGTCCTCCCTCCTCATAGATTCAGACAACGCAGCAGAACCAAATGTTTCCAGCTGCTGTCAATCACAGCCAGCGAGCGGAGTAGGACCGAGCTGTAGCTTGTGTCTGGACACAAAGAGCCAGCTCGGGAGAAAGCCTGTAGGTGTTGAGGGAGAGGAGCCAGGAGTGCAGGTGGAAGACCTGAGAAGAGGATCAGGGCTGCTTTGTGCAAAACCATTGCACAGAGAAAGTAAGTATAACATGTTTGTTTGTTTTTTAAATCAGGGTTTACAAAAACTTTAAAGGACTTTAGGAGTAATGTATTTAGAGTGCAGTGGTCAGGAGTATGAAATTAAAACACTGTGAGGGGAATGTATTGAATCTGGAGCAGACAGAATATGAAGCAGCTGTGCATAGCAATCAATCAGCTTCTATGTTCAGCTTGGTAAGCTGAGCTTTGAAAATTAAAGCTAGAATCTAAGTTGAGTGCCATGCACAACTGCTCCAGTTTTGATAAATTTCCCTAAGTGTCTATAGTGCAGGAGTTAGGAGTTGACAATACACATGCCACGTTGCAGAGTACAACCAAAATGTCTCCCTATGACCAGTACAAATCATTCTTTCCCTCAAGCCCATACCCCCGACAGTACAAATCTCCCCTAACTTCCCTAAATCCCTCCAAGCTCAAACCGCTCAGTACAGATTCCCCTAGCATAGCATAGACCAACTCCTCATCACAGACCCCTCAGTACAGACAGACCCTTTACCCCCCACCACAAACCTCTCAGTACAGACTCTTCCTAGAACAGACCACTCAGTACAGGCCAACCCCCTCACCAGCACACACCTCTCAGCACAGACAGAACCCCACAACACAGGCACCATAGCAGAGACCAACCTAACTCAGAACATACCATTCAACACAGACTGACTCCCCAAGGACAAACCGCTCAGTACAGACAGAGACCCTCTCTCTACGGACTAATCTTCCCTCCAATCCCACCCCCTCAGTACAGACCCCCCCCCAGTACTGGACCCCACACTTCCGTCAACCTCCACCATTACAAGCCCCTTGCTTTATTGTACAGATGCCCTTACTCTATTGTACAGACCCCTCAGTATAGGCCTCCTCCCTACCCAGTAAATACACCCCTCTCCCTTAGTACAGACATCCCGACACCCAAAGTAAAGAATCCTCAGTACAGACACCATCCATTCCCCCAACATTGAGAACTCTCAGTACGGACAACTTCTATCCCTGTCCCCAGGTACAGACAGAAACCTCAGTACATATTTTGGTAAATGCACTCTTCAGACACCATAAGCAGCAGGATCTCAGAGTGAGAAGTAGTCCTACTTTCGGTACTGTCATATGAACAGAGCAGGGAAGGAGACTTCCTCTCACTCTGAGCTCCTGATGTCATTGAAGCTCTGGGTGTGGATTGACTGGAGGTGCTGTGACTTTTTCTTAATGTGATGCATGCATGGCACAATGCAAAAAAAGTCCCCAGGGCAGACCACACTCTCCTTAGTACACCAAAACCCCTAAAAAGCTCTAACTGAAAGCTCTTGGTGAACTCAAAGGAATGAATTAATAGCACTGATGCCATCATGCACTCAAATAGCAGTGAACTCCCATAACCAGGGTCCACAAAGTTCATTGGACTGTGCACCAGGGAGGACAGTACTCAATGGTTATGAATTAGCAGTTTGGATTCCCTGTGTGACAGCTGATAAGTTTTTGCCTTTAGTGTTAATTACACAATGGTTCTAAATTAGCATTCTGTAGTTTGCAGCTATCTAGAATTGCTAGGACAATCTAAGGTTATGAAGATTTGTCCTTGGAACACTGTCTGGCATAAATTGCCATTATAGTGCACATATATATGTGCAGCATTATAGCATTATCAAGTTAATTTGCAGAGGTCAACATACACTCTATACTTTATTGAAGCCTTGTTTTCCCCTTTAATACCCTGTTATGTTCTTTCACAACCCAGATATCAATTGGTTTTATGCTATTAATCATCTAACAATGCAATGAATTATGGCCTAACATTAAAAAGGTTACCGATCTTAACTAAAACTGAAATCTAATTGTTAGTATACTTAGCACCTCATTATTATATGCCAACCTTTACAAAAAAAGGGTGATACAGTATGTGCAATAGAAGCAAGCTTAATGTACATGAAAATAGAACTGGATCACTTTAAAAAATAAATGCAAGATGTAAATGTATTGTGGCTGATATAAATGGAGGGTACATCTACTTCCTCTTTTAATTCTGCGTAATGTTCAACCCACTCTTCTATTTAATGAAATTATCCCAGAAAGTTATAAATTGCAAAGAAGAATCCAACTTCATTGTTAGAAGACATTGTGGCATGAGTCACTTCCAAAATTAAATGCAGCTAGTGGTGAAAAAGAACCAATTTTAGATCCCATTGACGTGTTTATACCTAAAATGCACAGTTTAAATCACATAAGCATAGTGGCAAACTATAGAAACATTTAGAAATAAAACTTGGTTAAATGTTCTGTGTAAAACTTTCTATTAGTGTAACAGCGCCACAGAAATAATGAATCACAATGTAGACCAATTTGATGGATCGCTGCTGCCCTAATTAAATGGAAACCAATTAATAAATCAGGAAGGATTTTTTTTAATGAGCAGCGCTGATCCACACACCTAACTCAATGTGCTCAATCAACAGTGTAAATAAATTGCATAAATCATACAACATATGTATAAAAAATGTGTTAAAAAAACCAATAGTACAACATAATATACAGTATGTGCAATATACGATAATTATCAAAAGTGCTAAGTGCAAATAAAGTGCAATACAACATATAAAGTGACTGATATAGATCAAAATAGGGGTAGGGAAATTGGCGCTGCCAGAAATAGGATATATAAATATGGGTGGTAAAAGATAAAAACCAGTGTATAGGATAAATTGTTGGGGTGATAGAACTAAACTTTACCTTCATTCGGGTAATCTGGTACAACAATACAGTAGTGCATAAAAAGTAGAACACATAGTGCTCAAAAAATATATATACATATTTTTTTTTTGTACAGTTTTATGCTACTACCAAGCCGAGCCCTACAATACCTCCTCCTGAGTTCTCTATTAAACCATGGACCTTGCGCTTCGACTGTGTTTGGAGAGACCGCTCTCTCAGTTCCCACTTTGGACTTGTTTCCGGGCGATTCTACGACCTCATTGACACTCCATATCTATGTGTAAGCCCTATTTCTTACACAATCATTACAAAACATTCTTCTATTTGATGCAATATCATATATTTATGTGTATATATATTTTTTAGATGCTATGATCATGCCTGCTCCTGAGGAAGTGAAAATGTATTTCACGAAACGCGTCGAGCTTATGAGGCAAATAATTCACCTACAAGTTTCATCATGCAAATTCGAATGTTTTGTAACACCCTCTCACTGTCTGTTAACGTTGTTACAGATTTTATCAGACTTTATATATACATACCTTTTTTACTGCTGCTGTATTGTATTTATACATTGTTGTCAACTGCCATTTTTATATATTATTAAAACACGTGATGTTAATTGATTCTATACTTGTTTTGTGCTTACCAGCCTAGGTATATGAATTATCATTCATAACATCATGTGCACACTGGCCACATCTCATACAAAGTCCCAAACTGCTTTTTGAGCACTATGTGTTCTACTTTTTATGTATACATAGGGATGGAGACCCAAGGCAGGAGTCTCATTTAAAGTCCCACCTATCCCCCATAATTTTTCCCACTGTCCCCCCTATTTTTTCCTCCCCCTTTCCCTATATTATAATACAGTAGTGCAATAAATAATATCAAATCAATAGTAAAAATATACACACCAAATAGTCACCAATCTATGTGTAGCAAGGTTTCCAGGCCTGTGACCTGATGTGGGTCTGCCATTAGAACCGGTACTCTCTCCAGCCCATGTGAGCTACGGCCCTGGGTGTGATAACTAAAGCAGCGACAACTCCGGCATCTTTGTTTGTGGTTTTTATTTGATTTAAAGGGGATGGGAGAAGGGAATGAGTAGGATACTCCTTGCGGCTCGAACTAATTACACGTGGGACTTTGTTACTGAAAAATGCCCGTCGGCGCTTCCTTGACGCCAGCCAATGCTCACTGACTCTTAGAACTCTCTGTGTATCCTAAGAAGTGTTGAATCCCCAACTTATAGTCTTGTAGATCCAAGACTGAGAGCTGTAGACTCCTGACACTGCTGTGCTGTGGAAGTCACTAAAAAATGTCCCCTGCTTGGTACAGCTTAAGGTAGTATCTTGTAGAACTTTGGGTAACTGTCGCTTCACTGACACTCTCTGTACAATTCAGGGCCCCGAATGCCGTTACCCCCTTTACAACTTCAGGGTCCTCTACTTAGGCACCCCCTTTACAGCTAGCTGACACTGGATCCCAGAACCTCTTCCGAAATGGTCCCCTCTAACACTTCAGGCCAACCCCCAGCGGCAATCCTCAGTACTCAGGACCTGTGTAGGCTTTCCAAGGGACTGGACCCCTCTCTCTCCGCAGGCTCTCGGCACATCGGATCCCCTCAGCTCAACTCAGCACTCTCTGGATACTTAGGCGACACCCCGAGACATCCACCTTCCTCACACAGGAGGAGAGACAGCCGCACTCTCCTTCCTAGGACTCTGCTCCTGCCAAAGACAACTTGTCACACACTTCCCCCAGATTTATACCCACTCCCAGAATCCTTTGCAGCCTAATCTGCCCTCTGGGGTAGTTACAAGCTGTGATGTGTCCCCTGATTGGGCTTCTCACACTGCCCTATGAGAGACCTCTCACAGGAGCCAGTGGGGATACTTCTCCCCTCAGCAGGCACATCTGGAAGTCCTGACACCCTACCTAAAAAATCACAGCCCTGCTGTTAGGCAGACAAAGTCCACTATACATTTTACCTAGCACCTACCTGTAGGGTGTTACATATGCATAAATATAAATAAATATAAATAAATAATGAAATCACATGTAGTAATAACATAAACATAAATATAAAAAAGTGATTAGTGATGAGGTCTGGGTTTTAAAAGATCAACCCAGTAAACTGACTATGTGGCATAAAGTGAACTAGAGATGAATGGTGCCAAAGATGGCTTGTGGGAGGTGAAGCAAAGTATTATCTCATACAATGGTGTATCAAATTATGTGCCAAAACAAAAGGGGATGGAGAAGAAATATATCCAGTATTGGATAATAATATAAAGTGACTAGTGCAAGGTGCAGCACCGATAATAGATGTACAATATGCAATGGAATAAGTGCAAAGTGAATAAAATATACAAAAAAGTGACAAGTGCATATAATCCACTGACTAATGAATAACCACTAAGGGTGTGGGTGATTAAATGCACAGTGAAATATATACAATAAGTAGTGCATAAATCATGGAAATAAAGTCCATAAATGGGGGAGTTAAATCTTCATGCGGCAATCCCAACGATTAACGTGATACAAAGAAGGGTGCCCGGGATAACTCTAATATAGATTGCACTCACCAGAGTGCCCAACCCCACACAGGGGTATTAGGCAGGGGTTATATTTACTGTATAAACAGTGTGGAGATGGCTGGTCCTTTGGGTCCTGGGTGGTGCTCCTACATTCATAAGCTTCGGAACCAGGAGGGGGGAGGGGATGGTATTCCTTAACCACTGGTATGCTCCCCGGATAAACTCCAGCCGTGGTATATGAGAAATGAACAAGGGAGGGACACATAGTGTAATACTGTAGCAAAATGTGTTTATTAAAGTCTCAATGTTGGGTACTTACATATAAATAGTAGTAAACAGCATTGGTAAACAGGGAACGGTAGAAAGTCAGCAGGATACGCAGAGCTCCAGAACGCCGTGCATTCCACGGGGATACAGGATCAGGAAATGACGTATCTTAGTAAGATCTACTTTCATACATTTAATATGCATTCCTTTCACCAGACATGGTTATATATTTTTTTCTATTTTTATTTATTTTTACATGTATTTTTAGGTTTATTTTTATCCCCTTAGGTTGCAGGGTATCCAATTTAAAAATCCAAGCGGTTTCGTTTTTTGAGTTCCTAATTCTCTTGTTGTCACCTCTCCAGTGGGGTTTTAAAATATCAATCCCCTAAAATATTATTCCACTTGGGTCTTTATTGCGGGCTTGAGAAAAATGTTTCGAGAGACTGTGCTTTGGGAATCCCTTATGCATATTATTAATATGTTTGCGGATTCTGACATATAGGGGCCTAGTCGTCCTCCTGACAGATTGAAGCCAGCAGGGGCATTCTGACATACGTCATGTGGGTGTTGCAGGTGATCAGTTCCCTGATTTGGAATTCCTCGTTATTCCACCTTGATTTAAATTCGGTAGTCTTTCTTGGTAGGTTCCTATTAGTCTTTCATGGCAGACAGCCTTGCACCCGAAGAACCCTTTTGTCTGAGGGAACATTTTCACAGTTTTGGGAGGGTTCGCCACATTATGTACCAGATGGTTCCTTAGGGTAGATGCTCTTCGATACACAAATTTTGGTTTATTTGGAAGGAATTTGGACAGGACCCTATCTGATTTGAATATAGGCCAGTGTACATATAGAAGTGACCAGGAAGTGTAGTGACGCTGCTGAAGACGTCTATGATGAAACGCGTACAGCATAGTTATGTCACTTCCTGATCCGGTATCCCTGTGGAACACACGGCGTTCTGGAGCTCTGCGTATCCTGCTGACTTTCTACCGTTCCCTGTTTACCAATGCTGTTTACTACTATTTATATGTGAGTACCCGACTTTGAGACTTTAATAAACACATTTTGCTACAGTATTACACTATGTGTCCCCCCCTTGTTCATTTCTCATATACCACGGCCTGAGTTTAACCGGGGAGCATATCGGTGGTTGAGGAGTACCATCCCCTCCCCCCCTCCTGGTTCTGAAGCTTATGAACGTAGGAGCACCACCCAGGACCCACAGGACCAGCCATCTCCACACTGTTTATACAGTAAATATAACCCCTGCCTAATACCCCTGTGTGGGGTTGGGCACTCTGGTGAGTGCAATCTATATTGGAGTTATCCTGGGCACCCTTCTTTGTATCACGTTAATCGTTGGGATTGCCGCATGAATATTTAACACCCCCATTTCTGGACTTTATTTCCATGATTTATGCACTACTTATTGGATATATTTCACTGTGCATTCAATCACCCACACGATTAGTGGTTATTCATTAGTCAGTGGATTATATGCACTTGTCACTTTTTTGTATTTTTTATTTACTTTGCACTTATTCCATTGCATATTGTACATCTATTATCGGTGCTGCACCTTGCACTAGTCACTTTATATTATTATCCAATACTGGATATATTTCTTCTCCATCCCCTTTTGTTTTGGCACATAATTTGATACACCATTGTATGAGATAATATTTTGCTTCACCTCCCACAAGCCAATTTTGACACAATTCATCTCTAGTTCCCTTTATGCCACATAGTCACTTTACTGGGTTGATCTTTTAAAACCCAGACCTCATCACTAATCACTTTTTTTATATTTATGTTTATGTTATTACTAAATGTAATTCCATTATTTATTTATATTTATGTATAGATTGGTGACTATTTGGTGTGTATATTTTTACTATTGATTTGATATTATTTATTGCACTACTGTATTATTGTACCAGATTACCCAAATTATGGGTGGAGTTTACTTTTATCACCCCAACAATTTATCCTATACACTAGTTTTTATCTTTTACCACCCATATTTATATATCCTATTTCTGGCAGCGCCAATTCCCTACCCCTATTTTGATCTATATCTTTGATATAGTCTTTGACTATATTTGAGGGAGGCTGCAGCCTTCTCTTCCCCTATATCCGTAGAGCGGGACTTCTTTCACATATAAAGTGACTGATGCCAAGTGAACTAAAATCTAAAAAAGTCCAAAAGTGTCACCATGAAAACAAAGTATGCTGTAATGTGTAACTGCATTTAAAAAAACAAAGTTCAAACCAAAATTCCTCAAGGATGTGTGGTGTCCTCAAACATGTGTGGTATCCAAACACGGAAAACGTATATACCTGCAGTGCAGCACCCAAAGTGATTCTGTCACCGTTGTCACTAGATATCACTCACCAGAGCCCCAGGCTGGTCAGATTATAAACCAGCACACATGCCAAAATGTATCCAGCAAACACAGTCTCCACTCCTCTCCACAGTCAGGCTCCCATCTGCTTTACCCTTATTTAAACCACAGCGCTCAGTGCAGGAAAAATGAAAGAAAGGAACAAAGCTCCCATCGCGTGAATTGTAAAAACAGGCTTTTATTAAAAGTGCAGATAGTACACTCACATGTCCCGAGTGACCTCCCGACACTAGGGTATAACGCTAAGTTTTGCGGCTCATTTGTCTCCGGTTTATTCGCAGACCACAAGTACGATACAGCATGCGCGGTGACGTCAGCGTCCTTGCCCCCTCCCTACGCGCTTCATCATGCGACGTCCTCATGGAGCGGCAGGACGACTGGACGTGCCATGCCATCTTTATAGAGGGACAATTGCCACTCTATCCCCTAACCTTTATCAACAGTGCAATTGTACAACAGTGCACACCAACCTCAAACCGTAGACGAATGTGACTGGTGTGGCTGTGAATGGCTGGCGCTGTGTGCAGGATTGAGGCATCTGTTGCTGACAGGCATTTGAGGGGAGACACTTTAGGCCTCCCTTTGTGGGGGTGTGTAACTATCGGTTCGTGCACGGGAGAAGGTGATTGTGTGCACTAGCACATATGAATTGAGATCTGGCACTGCCTTTTTTTTGTTGGATATTGGGGAAGGGAGAGGAGTGGGAGGATTTTCCTCTTTATCTCTGTTCCTCTTTTAAGAATACAGGCGATCTATCGGCCTGTCATGATTTTGTTCTCCTTTTTTTTTAATAACTTTGATTGATCTGACATTAAGCTTGGTCACTGGTGTGGTCTTTGTCTTCATCTCTCAAACTACTAGCATTCTTCTCATGTCTTACAAGTGTTGGTAATTCTTCATATTTGGATCCTGAAGAAGCCCCAGAATAGGGCGAAACGTGTTGATCCTCAATTACCCACATTTTATTTATTTGATCCTGCTGAGTCGGATACATTATTTGTATAGAGAATTGTTATTTTTACCTTTCTAATGGTTTTACTATCTGATGTAACAATAAATTATTCTGGTTTTTATATATGTGGATTATACAATTATTATTAACTAGACATTAAGACCGTTAAATTAACGGGCGCTAGAACATATGTGGTCAAACATTTGTAAAAACAGACTTGTTCCAGTTAAGCGAGAGCCTCTGTCAGCTCTGCGTCCCTGTTGCCCTAGCAACGTCGAGGACATGCGCAGAGCTGACTGAGCGGCTCTCGCTTATCTCGTTCTTTTTTTCTAACAATGCGAGAGCCGCATGACGTAGCCAGCTCTGCGCATAGCATCCCTGTTGCCCTAGCAACATCGGGGACACGCGCAGAGCTGACCGAGCGGCTCTCGCGTGACATCGCTCGCCTTTTTTCGCTCCTGGTTGCTGTCCAATTGGAGAAAAGGCAGGGGTTCCTCTCCTTTAGTTTAATTTGGGGATAGTGCCGTGGATTTAATTGGATATTTATTCTGTCCATACAGAATTCCCCCCTTCCTTCTCTTATCAACTCTTTTTGTAAATGTTTTTCCCATTTGATCAGTGATGGAGACTTGGTTACTCGATAGTCACCTAACAGGGTCCTGTAAAAGAAGAAAATTCCCTTGATTGCCTTGGTTAGTTTTCCTTTCAGGAAGTTCCAGCTAGCTGTGGGAATAGACATTTTAGACTTGAATTTATTGGTTTGTGTGTAAGTGGCTTATTTGTAGGGCTCTGTAATTGTCTCGCGGGACGCTACTTTGAGATAAGGCCTCGGAAGTATTAATTTCATGGCGCTGGCAATCCTCAGTCACAAAATCAGATATGAGCCATTCATAGGTTTTTGACAGGAATTATGGTAGAGGTACAGTCTGTGCACTGTTTGTTGTTAAGGAGGCTGAGCCATGCAATTAATGTAGGGGCAATCGTCGGGTGCACTATCTTTTTGATAATACCTGGGGAAAGGACAGATGCAAGCATAATGGGCACAAAGTCTAAAAGTTTAATAAATGCTTGTGCTATATTTATCCAAAGCTTATCTTCCGGTCTCTGCACCCAAAATGAGAGCTGGTCTAGCAGGGAAGCTTTTTAGTATGGTCCGGCAAACCTATACCTCCGCAAGATCGCAGGAGAACATCCATTTCATATATCCAAAAGGTTTCCCTTCTGGATAACTCTCTGGATTTATCTCTACCTCTCCAATGTCCCTCAATTTTCTCTATCCCATAAAAAGTGAGTTGATTGGGGTCTCTAATTTGTTGTAGTTTAACCACATAACGACCGCCCACCGGGGTACGTCACTCGCTCAGCCGCCTGAGGGGGGGCGAGCGCGCGATGCCGGCGGCATGCTCCCACCCCCGCTTGTTCCCTGGGGAGCTAGCGCGAGTGACTGGCAGCTCCGATGGCCGCCGGTAACTCACGATCTCCCGCTGCAGAGTGAGAAAGGCAGAGGGCTGATGTAAGCACAGCCGTCTGTCATTCTCCCTTAGATCATCACAGAGGCTATGCGATCCTGCTATGTAGTATCGTATGTCTCTATGATGATCTAACAAGCCACGCCCCCTAACAGTTAGAATCACACCCCTTTATCACCAATAAAGTTAACCCCTTCCCTGCCAGTGTCATTTTGACAGTAACAGTGCATATTTTTAGCACTGATTACTGCAGTAATGTCACTGGTACCCCCAAAAGTGTCAAAAATGTCAGTCAGAGGTCCAATCTGTCCACCGCAATGTCGCAGTCCCGCAAAAAATCACAGATCGCCGCCATTACTAGTAAAAAAAAAAAATTACATAAATCTTTCCCGTAGTTAGTAATCGCAATAACTTTTGCGCAAACCAATCAAAATACGCTTATTGCGATTTTTTTTAACCAAAAATATGCAGCAGAAAACAAATTGGCCAAAAATGTTAAAAAATTTTGTTTACTTTTTTTTTTGAAAATTTTATATAAAAAAAATGTGAAAAATATTGTTATTTATTCAAAATTGTCTCTCATTTTTTGCTTAAAGCGCAAAAAATAAAAATCGTACAGGTGATTAAATTCCACCAGAAAGCTCTGTTTGTGGGGATGTCTCTTCTCTATATACGATCATCCAACACGATGACGCGTTGCTCGCGTTCAACTGGGCGTTTAGTAAAAGGGATGATATCCCTGATATCCAGAAACGTTTTTTAAGAGATGCTCTTGATTTCTGTCTAGCGCATAATTATTTTTGGTTCGACAATATATTTTATCAGCAGCAGAGAGGTGTAGCCATGGGGGCTAAATTCGCTCTGAGTTTAGCCAACATATTTATGGGGGAATGGGAGGACCGGTCCATTTATGCAGCCCAACATGAGGAGCTTATCATGTACCGTCGATATATCGAAGACTTGTTTTTCTTGTGGGCAGGGACCGAGTCCTCCCTGGTGGCTTTCTGCGACAAACTGAATGTCAATACAAACAATATCAAGTTAGACTTCAGTTGGAGTCGAGAAAAGATTCACTTTCTGGACGTGGAGATATCTCTTCTAGACGGTGGACTGAAGACCCAAGTGTACTTTAAGCCGACCGATCGGAACGGATATCTCCCCGTCCAGAGTGGACACCACCAATTATGGCTGTCTAACTTTCCCAGGAGACAGTTCCTTTGTGTCAGAAGGAATTGCACCATGGATGTAGATTTTGCAATGCAGTCCCAAATCTTAAAGGAGAGATTTATCGAAAAAGGGTATCAAGCCACTAAACTTGATAATACAATAATGGAAATAGGGACTTTGACGCAAGAAGAGTGTTTGAGAGACTCTGTGAAGCAAAGGACACAAGAACATGAATGGAGCTTTATTTCACAGTTCAGTGCACAACACCGTGAGGTTGAACAAATTTTCATAAAGCCCTGGCCAGTCCTGCGTATGGATAAGCTTTTGAGCGGGGTGTTGCCAGATACTCTAAGCTTCATTTACAGAAGGGGACCAACATTTGGAGATCAGGTTGTGAAAAAGGTGTTAGACCCTCCAAAGAAGCCAAAGATGTTTTGGGATAAAACAGTTGGTTTTTTTGCATGTAGGAGGTGCAAGACGTGTAAACAGGTTATTACACACCTGAGGAACTTTACTAGCTTTACATCTCCGTCTAATGGTCTGTCCTTTGAAATAAAGGATTTCATTACCTGCAACAGCACACATGTTGTATACTGTTTGCAGTGTCCCTGTAACTTATTGTATATCGGAAGGACTAAACGAACGATAACCACCAGGGTATCTGAACACATTACAAATATACGTAATGGTTTTAAAGATCACAGTGTTTCGCTTCACTTCCGAGATTTCCATAACAGTGATCCTACCCATCTTAACTTTTGGGGTGTAGAGAAAGTGGAACCAGTGTGGAGGGGCTCGAACAGGGTTCGGGAAGTATCAAAACGAGAAACACACTGGATCTACCTTACGGATTGCTTGCATCCCAAGGGCTTAAATGTGGATTTGGATATTAACTGCTTTATTAGCAATTATTAATAATATTAGATGTAGTTATTATCCGGATCCCATTTTTTTTAGCATATTTCCAAATTATGTGGTGTAACATCTTTTTGTGTCCATTCCTGATCTCATTCGTTTATAATCTTAAATTATGAGGTGTCTAATTTCTTATGTCTGGTTTTAGCCTATATAGTCGGTTCTTATGGGTTTTAAAGCGGAGTTCCGGGCACAAAATCGATATTTTTTTTTGTGCCCCTCCGCTAGTTAGACATCACCTGAAAAGGAATTGGATAGTTAGGTGTTTTTTTTTTGTTCACTCACCTTGTAAATGAAGATCGTAAATACTCACTTCAGAGTACTTCCTCCCTCAGCGCCGCGGCTCACCCGTCACTTCCTCCTTCGCGATGATTCCTGGGAGCTGAACGTCATCACTCCCAGGAATCAATGCGATGGCACCGGCCCCGCTCGTCACTTCCGGGCGACGCCGCATTCCCCTGCTAAACAGCTTCTGGGCATGCCCAGAAGCTGTGGAGGAATGCGGCGCCACACCGGAAGTGACGAGAGGGGCCGGTGCAGGCGCATTCTTGGACAAGAAGACACGGAAGAAGACACAGAAGAGGACTGCGCCGGCTTCAGCTGCCCACAAGAGAGATGGAAACGCTGTGGAAGAAATTTTATAAGTAAGTATTTCTTCTAAAAGGTAAGTGCGAACCGGGACAGATCAGAGGCTAGCCATTGTGGAATGTGCTAGCCCTGACTGTCCCGGGGGTATGTTCAGTGAAAAATGACTTCTGTGCCCGGAACTCCGCTTTAAGTAATGCTTTTTTCAGTCTTGGTTTTTAGAAAATTTACATATTATTTTAGATGCAAGAATATTGTGTTTTAAAATATTTTAGATATGTATTCATAATCAATGAATCTAAATTGATTATATATTTGAAGTTTTTTACCTTTTATGGGTTGATCCTAGTTAATTAACGTGAATGTACATTTATTGTCTTAATGCGTATTGCAACTTGATTTGATGCCGTTTTTAGTATATTTTATGTACAGTGTAAGGCATTCAGTGAAAAATATGGATGCCTTATATAAATTGTCCAGAATCGTTGATTCATTACAATGCCTATTTGCCTTTTAGTATGATCATAGGGCAGCGAGATGGTTAAGCGATGCCTTGATGGCTATTGTTTTTCCATGGTTCTAGCACTAACCGGAAGTAAGGAGCGAAGGGTGTCCGCAGAGCCGATGTCCTAAGGGCTTGGTGAGGACATACATCCGGGTCCAACAACCGGATGTTGTAATCGGCTGCACAGTTCCTGTCTAACGGCAGGATGGGCGTCATGACGCCGGGCGGAAGTACGCATCCGCGCATCAGGGTATCGATGCCGGATGTTGTCATTGTTTGTTTACTTCCGGATGACGCCGAGCATGATGCAGGGGCGCATGCGCCGGCGTCATTATAAATGGAGATAGACCGCGCCGAGCACACAGGCTCTCAGAAGAAGTCGGTAAGACGAAACGTCAGAGCTGATGTGCGCGGTCGCTCATTAAACTACACAGGACATCTTCCAGGGTTCCTCGGCCTAAAGGAATTGGGAATGGTGGCTATCCAGTGTACATATTTTTAGCTCTATGCCATAACTACTTTGCCTTCTTGTAAGTAGACATCTGGAGGGGAGAGGGGCTCAGTTTGTGTTTTTCTTTTAATAAATCATTTTGCGGAATTACACTATTGTTGCCCCCACTTTGTTCAATTGCATGTGCTTTGAACGGAGGACTATTTGAGGAGGAGGGAGCTAGTTGTTGTCCAGCAGTGAGTCCTACACCCGTCGATTGGTGGATACATTTGAAGGATCGGTTTTCACTGATTTCTGGTGAGTGTTTCAAATAGGGGGGAGCACCGAGGTGTGGTGGAAGCTTGGTGAAGAGTCAAGATCTCTCACTCCCCTACCCTGTTTGATGGACTTCGTTTGATCAAGTATTTTATGGACTAAATGCCTATATATCATATGAGGTTTTGAAGGACTTTTTGGTTGTACACATAAGTTCTGGTTTTAGCGCTGCTAGTGTTTTAGATTTATTTTACAAGATTTAAATATTCTATAACACCTTTTCACCATATAGTGGCAATTGTCCCTTTATAAAGATGGCGCAGAAGATCCAGTCGTCCTGCTGCTCCATGAGAATGTCCCATGACAAAACACGTAGGGCGTCACCGCGCATGCTGTATCGCACTCACTGTCTGCGAAGAGACTGGAGACAAAGAAGCCACAATATTCAGCGTTATACCCTAGTGTCGGGAGGACACTCGTAACATGTGAGTGTATTATCTGCATTTTTTTCTTGTACAAAAGTTTTTATTTTAAGAAAAGGCATAAACATACATCAAAACAAGGTATATGTGTACAATGTACAATATGAAAAAAAATGGAACGTAGGAAACAGGTAGCAGCAAAACAGGATGCAGACATAGGGCGTAAGCCAAACTTAAAACATTGTGGACCAAATAAAGTTTATCAGCAAAAAAATTGTTAGACCGGGACCAAAAGTCCCCCCTAGTGGCATATAGTGCAATAAAAACAACAGGAGAAGAAGTTCTAGAACGTTCCAATGAGCAAACATAGGCATGGTCTGAAAGTACCGAGCCAGAGAAGAAGGCAACACTAAGAGACAAAAGAGAAAGAGGGGAAAGAAGGAGTGAGAAAAGAAGACAAACAAAGAAAGAAACGACAATAGAAGAAGACTAAAGAGAGGATGGGAAAAAGGAAGAGAGAACGGGTCCTGTGGGGCGAGCGTCCAGGGGGCATTAAAGGGAGAGAAGAGTGATCTGAAATCTGGAAGGGGCAACATTCGAGATCCAGGGGTCCCACACCTTAAAATTTAGCATGAGAATCAGAGACTATTGCAGTCAATTTTTCATTAATTAGAATATCATTCATATGGTTTTTGACCGCCTCAAAACTAAGCAACGGGGTCTTCCAGGATCAGGCAATTGTCAATTTCGTTGCTGTAAACAAATGCTGGGCCAACTGACGTTGTGTACGGGTCAAGTCAGGTATAGGTTTACATAGGAGCGCCTCATACGGGTCTCTCTTCAGGGTGACCTGAAAAATATTACGGAGCAAGGCATAGATCCTGATCCATAATCTACGCACCTTGGGGCATGTCCACCAGATATGTGCCATGGCCCCCTCCTGAGTGCATCCACGAAAACACAAGGGAGAATACGCAGGTATAAATTTAGCCAGTCTAGCTGGGGTATAATACCATCTGTAAAACACCTTATAAGCATTTTCCAGAATCAAGACATTTCGGGAACATTTAGAGAGAGCTGCCGTCATGTGCTGCCAGACTTCCTTGTCCAACCTACCCCCCAATTCCAGTTCCCAGTTAGAATGATAGACCGTGAAAGGGGGTGTATCACAAGAAACAATAGAGGCATATAGGAGAGATATGAGTCCCGGTGAGTGGGGTTGTGCCCTACAGAGGCTTTCAAATGGCGTGAGTGTATAAGGTAAAGGTTTATGCTTAATGAGTTGCTGAAGGAAATTGTGGAGTTGCATATATCGATAATGTTCCCGCAAGGGTATATCATGTGAGGAGCGGAGGGCCCCAAAAGGGAGTATCCTGGTAGGGGTAAATAACGAGTGGACATCCACAAAGCCATGGTCCGTCCACCACAAAAACAGACGTGGATTAGTATTATCTGCATTTTTAATAAAAGCCTGTTTTTACGATTCACGCAATGAGTGGTTTTTTCCTTTCTTCCATTTTTCCTGCACTGAGCATTGAGGTTTAAATAAAGGGGAAAGCAGATGGGAGCCTGACTGTGGAGAGAAGTGGAGACTGTGTTCACTGGATGCTTTTTGGCACGTGTCTGACCAGCCTGGGGTTCTGTGAGTGATATCTTGTGACAGCGGTGACGGAACCACTTTGGGTGCTGCACTGCGGACGAGAACATTTTCAGTGTTAGAATACCACACATGTTTTAGAACACGACACATCCTTGAGGAATTTTTGCTTAAACTTTATTTTTTCAATTGTAGTGACACATTACAACAGACTTTCTTTTTCATGGTGTCACTTTTGGACTTTTTTAGATTTTAGTTCACCTGACATCAGTCACTTTATATGTTGTATTTCACTTTATTTGCACTTAGCACTTTTGATATTAATCGTATATTGCACATATATCACATTGTATTAGTTTGTTTACACATTTTTATACATATGTTGTATGATTTATGCAATTTATTTACACTGTGGATTGAGCACATTGATTAAAGTGTGTGGATCAATGCTGCTCACTAAAAAATTCCTTCCAAGTGTTCTGTGTAGAAATAATTTGCAGCAACATGTACAGTAGATGCAGCTTGATCTGATGTTATGTTCTGCTCCTGTTAGCTATACAATATAATTATAGATATAAATTGTGTACTATTACATAACATAGTACATTGGCAATTTATATCAAGAACAAACAGTACTGCCGACAAAATTAATTTTGCTTTGGTTGACAATGCTACCATATTTACCCATGTATCCAACACATAAATATTATTTTTTAAAAGTACTAAGCCACATCTCAACCTTTTCAAAATCTGCATAACAGGCAATTCATTCAAAATAAATTTTCCATCCTGTTCCTTTGAATGTTCTTGTCACTGTGGTTGAGACAAAACATTGATTTAACCCCACCAATGATTAAACAATCCAACAAAACAAGGGGTTGATTACTGTTAGAACACTAGTGGTATTTGTGGAGGGTGTAAAGGGTCCAGAAAGTAGGGATAAATTAGCTCCAGGGCCACAGGGTTCTGCACTTGGATGTCAAAAATACCCATGCAAAAAAAAAACACATTAGAAGGAGCTCCCCCTAGCAGAATCATTGATATAAAAGGTTCTGGGGTGCTTGTAGATCACAGAATAAGCAATAGCATGTAATGTCAAGCTAGCAAAATATTAAAAGTCCTGCGTTGACTTTACAAACCCCTAGTGTCCTATGAATTTAAACGAAAAGCCGCTCTCATCTCTGTTTATTCACCAACCAAGAACTTAAATATATGCAAAAATTACGGTAGTGCTTTTCACGTGCTTTCTAAACTGAATGTTTTAAATGCAAAGCAAACTTATGCAAATCCAAAAACTTTCACATATACTAAAGTGCTTGTACAAATACATTTTACAAAACGTGCATCGTCCAGTAAAAAACAATTCCACAACCTGCTTTCTATATATGGAAATGCAATAAATTGTTCAGGATAAGATAAAGTTCTGTGTACGAAGAAAATTTGGCCCAGTCCACTGCCACATGATATAAATGTTCACAGCTATCCACAACAATTCACTTCCAGTGAATCCCCAGTGTCCACTCTACAACCGCAAAATAGTGTTTGGATGTGCCCTCACCTTTAAAGGTAGACCTGCAGGTTAGAATGAGCTCAAAAACAGCTTAGGAATATTACAAAAGCCCAGACACTCTCTTCAACTCCCCTGGTTTATTTCACTCCTCCAAGGGTTAATAATACTCATAAAATGAAAAAGGCACTGGTAATGTAGTATGATTGCTTTATTATACAAACAAAAGCATCAACCTACATAATAACTTGTATCCTTCGGCATCACATCAAATCAGCACAACATAGCCCTGATCAACACTGCTTTGTCGGGAAATCTCCAGAGATCTGCCCAGTGTGGTGACGTCACTGCCCTGCCCACCTGGCGTGTTGTGTGAAATAGGGACTTTCTCAAAGGCTACCAGTACCTTTGAAACCAGGGGACCTAGGGAGCAGTAATGCTGACCCAGGAAACAGTAATTCTAAAACAGAAAATGGCATAGAGCAGTTTCTTACTAGTAGAGGTATGTATCACAAGAACAGTAGGCTATGCAGTCTAATAAGACATTGGCTAAACAAAATTATTATTTAATACATAATGCCCTGATAAAGTTGCTTTGGCAACTCACAGAGTAGGGGAAAACACTGATGCCATCATGCATGTCTCAATCCAGAAGTGCAGATGGTATTGTAGAGAGAGCAATTTTTCCAAATGTATTCTAGCATACGCACCATTGTTTAGGTTCTATCTTTCTGATAAAACTGTTTTACGCAACGAAAGGCTTTGTTATCTTTATAAATGACCTTTGAAAACATTGGCGTTGCTGGTTAAACCTTTAGGAGGGGTTAAAAGAGTGCCACTGAGAGAAGAGGTACAAGTGCTCGGGGAAAGGTTTTATCAAGCACTTTCACAGCCACAAACAATCTGGGCAGGATACTCACTATATATATATAAGTGACCTACTCTAATATTAGGTAGTCAGTCAGTGGGTGAATTCACTGTGAAGAATGTGGAAAGAACACATTTTGTATTAGAGAAAAATAGGACTGATTCACATACATTGTTCTTTGTGTTTGACACTACTGACACTACTACAGTTATTTGGTGCTGCATTTATAATTATTATTGTTTTGAATATATGAAGCACTGAACACTTTATAATTGCACCTTTTGGTTTGTTGCACTTTATATTGTGAATATATAGTCATTATAATTGTATGGTAGGTAGACATTTTTTATTCAGCTAAGATTTGTCTTTGTAAATATTGTGATCATAGGGCATTCTACTTTATGTAGTTTAATTTAAAGTGGTTCTAAATGCAAAAGTTTCTTATCTTAATGCATTATATGTAGGGTTGAGCGGACACCTAGATGTCCGTGTTCGACGGGTTCGGCCGAACTTTAAAAAAAAGTCCGGGTCCGTGTCCCGGACTTTTACCGAACTTTTCCCGGACACCGAACCCCATTGAAGTCAATGGGGACCCGAACTTTAAGGCACTAAAATGGCTCTAAAACACCAAAGGAAAGGGCTAGAGTGCTGCAAATGGCAGCAAAACGTAATTAAGAGCATGGCAAGTGCTCTGCAAACAAATGTGGATAGGGAAATAACTTAAAACAACAAAAAAAAACAGAAAAATAAAACAATGTTCTTCTTCATCTCTGAAGGACGAGGCCCATATGGAGTAGGAGGGAGGTTGAGGTGGTGGTGGATGTGGCGGTGACATAGGCGTGCGCACAGGGTGTGCTGGGTGTGCCTGGGCACACCCTAATCACCTAGGGCACATAGCATTGCCAGTGAGGAGATGGGAAAGATCTCCCTGGGACCTGCTCTGCTCTATTTCTCCTTGCCTACAGGTACATGGCCCCGATACATTACTCTCCCTGCTGGCAAACACATGCATGTGTATTTCAACTTTGGGGTGCACACCTTAATGCAATAGGCTGCGCACACCTATGGGCGGTGTAGGTGGAAGCGGCGGTGGAGGAGGACCAGGGCCGGATTAACAGCATCATGGGCTTGGTGCTGAGGATTTTGAAGGGCCTTAAGGGCCGTGCCTTGCCATGCACCCAGAGGAGGAAGGGTGCAGCCATGCATGCCTAATTCAACATGGGATGCTGTCTCTGAAGCCCATAAACACATCCATGCATCGCCAACTGTCCCTCCTTGTCCGGCCTTCACGCTGTGTGGGGAGGTTCTGAGGGTGCTGCCTGGGGAAGCGAGCATAGAAGCCAGACTTCTGTGTTTACAAGTGACAGAAGAGCGGTAACAGTGAATATGGCCAACCCGGGGCCTATATAAAAGGTAGGGGCCTGGAGCTGCAGCTCCAATAGCCCCTACATTAATCTGGCCCTGAGGAGGAGGACGAGGTAGCCAACACTGCTTCTTTTCAAAAATTTTAAATGAGGGTACACCCCAAAAGAGTGAGAAAGAGCAAAAATGGAACAATGGGTGGGTAAGGTCGGTATCCATTGCTATTCTGCATAAGGTACGGAAAAGTCCCGTGGGATCCATGCCTGGTTCATTTTAATGAACGTGAGCTTGTCCACATTGTCTCTGGACAGGCGGCTGCGCTTGTCTGTTATAACGCCCCCAGCCGTGCTAAATACCCGTTCAGATAATACACTGGCTGCAGGGCACGCCAGCACCTCCAAGGCGTAAAGGGCAAGCTCAGGCCATGTGCCCAATTTGGAGACCCAGAAGTTGAAGGGGGCAGACCCGTCATTCACTACATGTAGGCGTGTGCACACATACTGCTCCACCATGTTGGTAAAATGCTGCCTCCTGCTAAGACGTTCCATCTGAGCTGCTGGTGCTGCTGTTTGTTGTGGCGTGCCGACAAAGCTTTTCCACATTTCGGCCATGCTAACCCTGCCTTCTGAGGTGCTGGCGGTGCCCTGGTTGCGTTGGCGACCTCCTCCTCCTCCTCCTCTGCCTTGTGCTTCCACTGTGGCCCCGCTGTCAGATGGGAATGCCAGCAGCATGGCGTCTACCAGCGTGCGCTTGTACTCGCGCATCTTGCGATCGCGCTCCAGTGAGTGAATTAAGGACGGTACGTTGTCCTTGTAACGGGGATCCAGCAGCGTGGCCACCCAGTAATCAGCACAAGTTAGAATGTGGGCAACTCGGCGGTCGTTGTGGAGACACTGCAGCATGTAATCGCTCATGTGTGCCAGGCTGCCCAGAGGCGACGAAAGGCTGTCCTCTGTGGGAGGTGTATCGTCCGTGTCCTCTGTATCCCCCCAGCCACGCACCAGTGATGGCCATGAGCTGGCCTGGGTGCCACCCTGCTGTGAACATGGTTCCATCTCCTCCTCCAGCTCCTCCTCCTCCTCATCCTCCTCATCCTCCAGAACTGTGCCCCTGCTGGACAATTGTGTCCCTGGCGTTTGTGTGTGCAGGAACCCACCCTCGGAGCCCCTTGCGAATGACTGCCCTGAAAGCCTTTGAAATGTTACCTCTTCATCCTCCTCCTCCTCCTCATCCTGTGCCACATCCTCTTCCATCATCGCCCAAATTGTTTTTTCAAGGAGGCATAGAAGTGGGATAGTTAAGCTGAGAATGGCGTCATTGCCACTGGCCATGTTGGTGGAGTACCCAAAACAGCGCAACAAGGCACAATATATGCAAATGTCAAATATGCAAACTATGCCGCAATTTAATGTTTTTTACACCAAAAGGGTGTGTATTGAATAGCGGAATAGGATAAAAAACTGTGTATCTCACACGTACAAACACAGACTAGGCCCGATTAAATTTTTTCCTACCCTAAAGGGAGGATGAGGAAGAGGAGTATGGAACATGCAGCACCCTCAAATCTTCAGAAGTATGAGATGAACCCCAAAAACTTGGAAAGGTGGATCTCTCTCACACGTACCAACACAGACTATCCCCCAATTTAACTGATCCCCAAAGGTTTTTGATTAAATAGCGGAATAGAAAATATGATCCAAAAAAAGTGTATGTATATCACACGTACACAACCACACTAGGCCCCAATTACTATTGTTTGTACCCCTAAAAGGCTAGATGAGGAGTAGGGGGGGTATGGAACAGGCAGCACCCTCAAACCTTCAGAAGTATGAGATGAACCCCAACAACTTGGAAAGGTGGATCTCTCTCACACGTACCAACACAGACTATCCCCCAATTTAACTGATCCCCAAAGGTTTTTGATTAAATAGCGGAATAGAAAATATGATCCAAAAAAAGTGTATGTATATCACACGTACACAACCACACTAGGCCCCAATTACTATTGTTTGTACCCCTAAAAGGCTAGGAGTAGGGGGAGTATGGAACAGGCAGCACCCTCAAACCTTCAGAAGTATGAGATGAACCCCAACAACTTGGAAAGGTGGATCTCTCTCACACGTACCAACACAGACTATCCCCCAATTTAACTGATCCCCAAAGGTTTTTGATTAAATAGCGGAATAGAAAATATGATCCAAAAAAAGTGTATGTATATCACACGTACACAACCACACTGGGCCCCAATTACTATTGTTTGTACCCCTAAAAGGCTAGATGAGGAGTAGGGGGAGTATGGAACAGGCAGCACCCTCAAACCTTCAGAAGTATGAGATGAACCCCAACAACTTGGAAAGGTGGATCTCTCTCACACGTACCAACACAGACTATCCCCCAATTTAACTGATCCCCAAAGGTTTTTGATTAAATAGCAGAATAGAAAATATGATCCAAAAAAAGTGTATGTATATCACACGTACACAACCACACTAGGCCCCAATTACTATTGTTTGTACCCCTAAAAGGCTAGATGAGGAGTAGGGGGGGTATGGAACAGGCAGCACCCTCAAACCTTCAGAAGTATGAGATGAACCCCAACAACTTGGAAAGGTGGATCTCTCTCACACGTACCAACACAGACTATCCCCCAATTTAACTGATCCCCAAAGGTTTTTGATTAAATAGCGGAATAGAAAATATGATCCAAAAAAAGTGTATGTATATCACACGTACACAACCACACTAGGCCCCAATTACTATTGTTTGTACCCCTAAAAGGCTAGATGAGGAGTAGGGGGGGTATGGAACAGGCAGCACCCTCAAACCTTCAGAAGTATGAGATGAACCCCAACAACTTGGAAAGGTGGATCTCTCTCACACGTACCAACACAGACTATCCCCCAATTTAACTGATCCCCAAAGGTTTTTGATTAAATAGCGGAATAGAAAATATGATCCAAAAAAAGTGTATGTATATCACACGTACACAACCACACTAGGCCCCAATTACTATTGTTTGTACCCCTAAAAGGCTAGGAGTAGGGGGAGTATGGAACAGGCAGCACCCTCAAACCTTCAGAAGTATGAGATGAACCCCAACAACTTGGAAAGGTGGATCTCTCTCACACGTACCAACACAGACTATCCCCCAATTTAACTGATCCCCAAAGGTTTTTGATTAAATAGCGGAATAGAAAATATGATCCAAAAAAAGTGTATGTATATCACACGTACACAACCACACTGGGCCCCAATTACTATTGTTTGTACCCCTAAAAGGCTAGATGAGGAGTAGGGGGAGTATGGAACAGGCAGCACCCTCAAACCTTCAGAAGTATGAGATGAACCCCAACAACTTGGAAAGGTGGATCTCTCTCACACGTACCAACACAGACTATCCCCCAATTTAACTGATCCCCAAAGGTTTTTGATTAAATAGCGGAATAGAAAATATGATCCAAAAAAAGTGTATGTATATCACACGTACACAACCACACTAGGCCCCAATTACTATTGTTTGTACCCCTAAAAGGCTAGGAGTAGGGGGAGTATGGAACAGGCAGCACCCTCAAACCTTCAGAAGTATGAGATGAACCCCAACAACTTGGAAAGGTGGATCTCTCTCACACGTACCAACACAGACTATCCCCCAATTTAACTGATCCCCAAAGGTTTTTGATTAAATAGCGGAATAGAAAATATGATCCAAAAAAAGTGTATGTATATCACACGTACACAACCACACTAGGCCCCAATTACTATTGTTTGTACCCCTAAAAGGCTAGATGAGGAGTAGGGGGAGTATGGAACAGGCAGCACCCTCAAATCTTCAGAAGTATGAGATTGTGTTCACTGTACCCCACAAAGATTGAGTTCACTGCACCCCACAATGATTGTGTTCACTGCACCCCACAAAGATTGTGTTCACTGCACCTCACAAAGATTGTGTTCACTGTACCCCCCAAAGATTGTGTTCACTGCACCCCACAAAGATTCTGTTCACTGTACCCCACAAAGATTGTGTTCACTGCACCCTAAAAGGATGTTGTTCACTGCACCCCACAAAGATTGTGTTCACTGCACCCTAAAAGGATGTTGTTCACTGCACCCCAAAAAGATTGTGTTCACTGTACCCCCCCAAAGATTGTGTTCACTGCACCCCACAAAGATTGTGTTCACTGCACCCCAAAAAGATTGTGTTCACTGTACCCCCCAAAGATTGTGTTCACTGCACCCCAAAAAGATTGTGTTCACTGTACCCCCCAAAGATTGTGTTCACTGCACCCCACAAAGATTCTGTTCACTGTACCCCACAAAGATTGTGTTCACTGCACCCCAAAAAGATTGTGTTCACTGTACCCCCCCAAAGATTGTGTTCACTGCACCCCACAAAGATTCTGTTCACTGCACCCCACAAAGGATTTTGTTCACTGCACCCCAAAAAGATTGTGTTCACTGCACCCCAAAAAGGATTTTGATCACTGCACCCCAAAAAGGATGTTGTTCACTGCACCCCAAAAATGATTTTGTTCACTCCACCCCAAAAAGATTGTGTTCACTGCACCCCACAAAGATTGTGTTCACTGCACCCCAAAAAGATTGTGTTCACTGTACCCCCCAAAGATTGTGTTCACTGCACCCCACAAAGATTCTGTTCACTGTACCCCACAAAGATTGTGTTCACTGCACCCCAAAAAGATTGTGTTCACTGCACCCCAAAAAGGATGTTGTTCACTGCACCCCAAAAAGGATGTTGTTCACTCCACCCCAAAAAGATTGTGTTCACTGCACCCCACAAAGATTGTGTTCACTGCACCCCAAAAAGATTGTGTTCACTGCACCCCAAAAATGATTTTGTTCACTGCACCCCAAAAAGGATTTTGTTCACTGCACCCCAAAAAGGATGTTGTTCACTCCACCCCAAAAAGATTGTGTTCACTGCACCCCAAAAAGATTGTGTTCACTGCACCCCACAAAGGATTTTGTTCACTGCACCCCAAAAAGATTGTGTTCACTGCACCCCAAAAAGGATGTTGTTCACTGCACCCCAAAAAGGATTTTGTTCACTGCACCCCAAAAAGATTGTGTTCACTGCACCCCACAAAGGATTTTGTTCACTGCACCCCACAAAGATTGTGTTCACTGCACACCAAAAAGGATTGTGTTCACTGCACCCCAAAAAGATTTTGTTCACTGCACCCCAAAAAGATTGTGTTCACTGCAGCCCAAAAAGATTGTGTTCACTGCAGCCCAAAAAGATTGTGTTCACTGCAGCCCAAAAAGATTGTGTTCACTGCAGCCCAAAAAGATTGTGTTCACTGCAGCTCACACACAGAAAAATGGATGTGGATCACTGACACCTGCCTATCTCCAATCCCACACCACACAGCAATATCGATTGTAGTTTGTAGAACACAGTTTCCCTAAAATTCAGCAGACTCTGTCCCTAACAGGATTGAGAAGAGATCGTAGATCAGGATTGAGTGCAGATTCACCCCACCCCCCACACAGCAATATCGATTGTAGTTTGTAGAAGACACTGACCCTATAATTCAGCAGACTCTATCCCTAAAATGCCTACAACTCGCCCTGCCTAAACACTCCGACCTGTCCCTCAATTCTATCCGGACACAAATGGTTTTTTCCTGCCTATCTTTCCCTAATCAGCAGCCAGCACATTGATGTGTGCTCTGTCCCTTAGCTAAGCAGCAGAATGACGCTGCTGCGGCGGCTGCCTCGAACTTATAAAGACTTGGTCACATGCTTCAGACGGCCAATCACAGCTACTAAGACATTTGCAGGCATGGCTGGGATGGCTTAAGGCACACCAGTTAAACGATTGTTGATTGGCTGTTGAAAGCCCGCCATGAAAAGAGCGCCAAAGCATGCAAAACCCGGAAATAAAACGACCGAACACGGATTTTTACCCGAACATACAGTAAAGTGTCCGTGTCCGTGTTCGGGTAAAAAAAATCCAATTATTCGGTACGAACACGAATAATACAGTCCGTGTTCGCTCAACACTAATTATATGCATTAAGGTAAAAAAGCCTGGGTGCAACTCTTCCCCCTCCAGCCCCCCCTTATACTTACCTGAGCCCCATCTCGATCCAGTGATGTGCATGAGAGCAGCGTCTCTCCCTTGTTTCTCTCTCCTCATTGGCTCACACAGCAGGGAAAGCCATTGGCTTCTGTTGATGTCAATTACAGCCAGTGAGCCAATGAGGAGACGGTGGGGGCCAGGCTGAGCCACACTTTGTGTGTGAATGGACAATGTTAATTCCCAGGAGTCCGGCTCAGGAGCAAGCCTGCTTGAGTGCCCCCAGATCAAGAGGCTTGCTATTGGGGCACTCGGCAGGGGGGGAGGAGCCAGGACCACCAACTGGGGACTCAAAAAGAAGAGGTTCGGGGCTGCTTTGTGCAACATCATTGCACAGAGCAGGTAAGTATAACATGTTTGTTATTTAAAAAAAAAAAACAACCTTTACAATCACACTTAGGAAGCCAAAGACTAAATTAAACATATAGTAACACTTTACCTCCTAACTTTTGACCCTAACACAAACCTTAAACCTAAACTACAATTATGCTAAATCCAAAGGTACTTAACCACTTTACCACTAGAGCATTTTGCTGTCTTACGTCTGGGCCACTTTTTGCGATTCTGCGCTGTGCGAATTTAACTGACAATTGCGCGGTCATACGACGCCGTACCCAAACAAAATTTACGTCCTTTTTTTCCCACAAACAGAGCTTTCTTTTGGTGGTATTTGATCACCTGTGCGATTTTTACTTTTTGCGCTATAAACAAAAAAAGAGCGTTTATTTTAAAAAAATAACAATATTTTTCACATTTTTTTATATGAAATTCCCCCCCAAAAAGATGTAAAAAACAATTTTTTTAAAAATTTTTGGCCAATTTGTTTTCTGCTACCTATGTTTGGTAAAAAAAATCGCAATAAGCGTATTTTGATTGGTTTGCGCAAAAGTTATTGCGTTTACTAACAAAGGGAAAGATTTTTGTCATTTTTGGTGTTTTTTTTTTAACGAGTAATGGCGGCGATCTGCGATTTTTTTTGCGGGACTGCGACATTGCGGCGGACAGATCGGACCCTTGACTGACATTTTTGACACTTTTGGGGGTACCAGTGACATTACTGCAGTAATCAGTGCTATAAATATGCACTGTTACTGTAAAAATGACACTGGCAGGGAAGGGGTTAATTTTATTGGAGAGGGAGGGGTTAATGTATGCCTGGTGCTTACTGACGTGTGGGGGGGGGAGGGGGCTGAGTGAGACAGGGACAGATCGGATGTCCAGCTATGCTGAACAGTCCGATCTGTCACTCCCTGTCACGGAGGAGATCCGCCCGCTCTGTTTACACAGGCGGGCGGATCTCCAAACTGGATTCCCCGACGATCGGGGCAGAGCAGCGGCGATCGCCGCTGCTCCTCCCCTGGCCCGACTCCCGCTGTGAATGAAAACAGCGGGAGCGCGCCTCCGGCGGCGCGCGAGCGCCGCCTACAGGGGAGGAGTCTGGCGACGTAGGTCTATGTCGTCAGACGGGATCGTGCCACTTTGCCGCAGTAGTACTCCGGTACTCAGCGGTAAAGTGGTTAACTTGATTTATTGAGAACACCTGGTTATTGACAGTTAAGTCATCCTCTAGCCCTTTACCATAATGTCTCAGTGCTAACATGGTAATAAAACCTAATGTTCCATTATTTTGCTTTTCTGATGGTGGAAGCTGTAAGCACTGGCAAAAACAATGAAAAGACACCAAGGGATTGATTTACTTAAACTGAAGAGCTCAAAATCTGTTACAGCTATACATGGTAGCCAGCCAACTTCTAATCTCAGTTTGTTCGATTAAGATTTGACAAAAAAACTAAAAGCTGTTCTACAGGAAAATGCTGTCACATACAGTACATACCTACATACTAAAGCCAGCAGGTGTCTGAAACTATAGAAAGCTTTCAGAGTTTGATGTCTGAAAACTGTATAACAGAATTACATCATTCTAACTTGCATTGGGTCAACTCATTTCAATGTTTTCTTGTAGGCCTTAAGAGTGCCGTAGAATGACATCATGATCTCCTACAGTGGCAGAGTCATCTCAGGTGGATTGTTCTATTTCTGAGTGAGAATGAACTGAATTATGATCATGTCTTGGAATTAGGTCATGTGGGACAGATGTGGTATCCTAAGCTTTCATAGAGCAAATCCTGTATCCTTCTTTATGAGATGTTATCAAGATGTGTACTGTATGCTAAGATACGAGGACATCTGTAAATCCCTAAATATGAAACATAGACTTTTTACATGTTTATCATCATGTTGGTGACATCTGGCACCAGGTAACATATGTTATTTAGCAGCAAAGTTAAATAAACATCTGCTTTCTACCAATATTTCTCTTACATGCACTTCTCTCTGCAATTTGCCAGCAACCTAGCCCATCACTAGAATCTAGTTGATATCTTATTTTCTGCATACAAATCTCTTCTCTCTTTGCATCCATCATTTTGTTTCATTCATTATCTGTTTTCTACATCTCTATATACTCCCTCTGTCACATATTTAACAACCTTAGAGACCAGTAGCAATGTTTATTCTCTTTCCTCCTCTCTCATAACTTTGTTCATCTTGGCCTGTTATTACTGCCAATCTTCCTATTTTTTTATTTTAGATCATTGTCCCTCATTCCCTTTTTGTCACCCACACATCATCTCATTCACCTCCAAATGCACCCCTCCTCTTTCTGCTTAAGCATAGCTACAGAATACTGAGCACCATTTTCAAGCAAACAAAATACGTGAGGTGCCTTTTAACAAGCTTCTCATTTTCCCAGGCTTGCTGACCAAGAAGCAGTAGCATCTCCCTTTTTTCATTGTCTCTTTGTATTAGTCTTCTGTGTGCTTCCAGACTGACTGATTGTGTCCTCTTTCATCCAGCTGTGTTGCACCACACAGATTATACTACTGTTTTTGCTCATCATCATACTTCTCCTAAATGCTTTATTTACTGTTTTCACAGATTTTATTCTTTGTAAACATTTATCTTTTCTCTTACTGTTTGCATTTTACCTGTTACTTTTGTACTTCACTTGAAGCTACACTATGGGTTTGAAAATTCCTGTGTACTTTGCAATGGAATTTGCTCGTAGTTTAGTCTATGTGGCTTACTACTACTAGTGTGCTTACTAGAGTGTTTTATGGAATGGTGGTTTACGTATAGCGGCAAATAGAGCACTTATCATGCTCCTTGGGGACCCTGCATTACAGTCCAGCAAATCTTAACTCTCTGCAATTTTTACAATAAGAACATAAGCCACAGATTTAAAGATGAAAGTTTTGGTTTGTGGCTTGGATGACTTGGAGGACACACGCAGCTATCTAAAGCTCTGCCAGCCATTAATCACTTTTAGAGCCTCACAACAGATCCAAAATAGGGAAACAAAAGAACCTTAGGGATGCGAATGCCTCCTCCCAGCAAACTAGCTTGCCATCTGGGGCTCCCCTGACGATAACCGGACTTACTTTGGCATGAAGGTTCCATGGGTCCTGTTCCTGCAAAGATAGCTCCTCTTGCCTACCTGACACCTTGCTTCCTGAGCATGTCTTCTGGGACTCACAGCTGCCAAAATGGTCTATAGCCATGTGTGGTTCTTTTCGTTCTGAATTGAAATTCAGCCAATTTTTCATTATTCAGATGTGTCCGTATTACAGTAGTGACAAATAGGGTTGGGTGAACAGTTTGGCCTGATCATGAGTTTGACTGAACATTGGCTGTTTGCCCGTTCGATGAACACCCAAATTGTCACCGCCGAACAACCACAATATATTGGAAGCCCTGATTGGCTGAAGCAATAAAAACTTTGCCCAATCAGGTCACATAGCTCTGTCCGAGCCATGACCTGATACTGTCATGATGACTCTATCCAATCATGGCTCATTGACCTTAGTCCCACCCCACACTATAAATCTATTCTTTCAATAGCAGCCATTTGAAGCGTGAGATTGGCGTGGAGATAGAACAGGGCTCTGTTCAGCGCTGCTAAAGAGTTAGTGTGCTACAGTGTGCTATTGTCATTCTATTGTCAATGTATAATACCAGTTTAGTGTGAATCTAGTGATAGTTCAGTGTGAATGTAGTGCGACCATTAATTTTTACTTTAGTGTCAGTTTAGTGTGAATCTAGTGATAGTTCAGTGTGAATGTAGTGTGACCATTCATTTTTACTTTAGTGTCAGTTTATTTTGTCAGTGCAGGTTTACTGCAGTATATTTCAGTGCATTACTGCACGTTTAACGCAGTATATTTCAGTGTGTTACTGCATGTTTAACGCAGCATATTTCAGTGCATTACTGCACTAAACACAATATATATTTCAGTGCATTAGTGCTGTATAACGTAGTATATTTCAGTGCATTATTCCGCATTTACCACGGAATTTCAGGGACTTAGGGAATAGATTGAGGAATAGGACCTCCAAGGTGGTTTTCTCTGAAATACTGCCGGTACCTCAAGCCACACAGGAGAGGCAGAAGGAGCTTAGGGAACTTAACAAGTGGCTGAGGAATTGGTGTAGGAAGGAGGGGTTTGGGTTCCTGGAGAACTGGGCTGACTTCTCAGTCGGCTACCGGCTCTTTAGTAAGGATGGGCTGCACCTTAATGGGGATGGTACAGATCTTTTGGGGAGAAAGATGGCCACCAAGTTGGAGGGGCTTTTAAACTAGGAAACGGGGGGGGGGGGGAGGGCTCAGAAGTAGAGTCAGGAGGGAGGGAGCAACGGACAGAAGGCAGTAGTAGAGTCAGCAGCGACAGTAGTTCCATAATGTCAATTGGGGGGTCTGTGTGGGAAAACCTCAGACCTAACAGGAATAAACATAATCACCATTCACGATCAACTTCCACAAAACTAAGAGGGGTATATGCTAATGCCAGGAGCCTAGCTAATAAAATGGATGAGTTGGAAATGTTAGTACATGAGGAGGACATAGACCTTGTGGGAATAACGGAATCTTGGTTCAACCCCTCACATGACTGGCTGGCCAATATCCAAGGGTATTTGGTGTACCGGAAGGACAGGGTAGGAAAAAGAGGGGGAGGGGTATGTCTCTAGGTCAAGAATAATGTAAGGGTGATAGAGAGGAGTGATATTATGGAAGGGATAAGTATGGAGTTAGAATCCGAGTGGGTAGAACTCCATAGGGAAGAAAAAAAGGGAAAAGTAATTGTGGGGGTTTGCTATAGGCCACCTAACCAAAGGGAGGAGGTAGAGCTGGAATTTATATCACTGTTGGGTAAAGTGGCAAAACAGGGATAAGTCAACATTTTGGGGGACTTCGATTATCCTGACATTGACTGGGAAGAGGGGACTACACACTCACAGAAGGCTATTCATGGAAACCTTTATATACTATTGGGCTTTTTTACATTTGAATTTTGGTAAGCGCATAGCATGGCCCTTAGGCTATCACAGATTGAAGAGATATTTTTCACGGTGGAGGAATCTCTGTTTCTACACTTTTCACTACTTTTTTGGACTATACTTTTATTAATATATCATTTAGATGTGTATTAATTGCTTTATCAGCAGTAATTTGATTGCCTCATTTAAGCACGTTTTGATCATTTTATGTCTCATATTAGCGCGGCTCTTACTTTATATTATCTAATTGGTGTGTTCCCACTTCAGCTGCTGCTTTTGTTCATGACTTTTTAGTTATAATTTTCAGTTGAGTTTATTTCACTAACGTTCAGCACATATATATATTTCTTTTAAAGTGTGTCTAGCGCGGTTATTTTTTGGCATTAATCAATAGCATGCAATGTCAAGAGGCAGCTGCCAAAGCCAGCAGAATATTAGTATGCATAAAGAAAGGTATGTATTCCAGAGATAAAACTATAATCCTTCCACTTTATAAAACTCTGGTCTGACCACATCTGGAGTATTCTGTCCAGTTCTGGTTGCCAGTCCTCAGGAGGGATGTGTTGGAGCTGGAGAGAGTCCAGAGAAGGGCAACTAAACTAATTAGGGGATTGGAGGACCTTAATTATGCAATCGCTTGATTTATTCTCCCTGGAGAAGAGACGCCTGAGAGGGGACATGATTGCAATTTATTAATATCTCAATGGTGATCTCGGCATAGAAAAAAAGCTATTCAATCGGAAGGATTGCATGAGGACTCGAGGGCATACAATGCGATTAAAGGAGAAGCGTTTTAACCTCAGGCAACGTGGGGGTTTCTTTACTGTTAGGGCTACAAGATTGTGGAATTCTCTACCACAAGAGGTGGTTTCTGCGGGAAGTATGGTGGCTTTCAAAAGACTCTTAGACGTACATCTCAAAGATCAGAACATTCAGGGGTATGTGAGATGAGTACGGCCACACACACCTACACAGGTTGAACTGGATGGACTATTGTCTTTATTCAACCTCACCTACTATGTAACTATGTAACGGTATATTTAAGTGCGTTATTGCACTAAACGCAGTATATTTCAGTGCGTTAGTGCCGTTTAACGCAGTATATTTTAGTCCGTTACTGTACATTTAATGCAGTATATTTCAGTGCGTTACTGCACATTTAACAGTAAATTTCAGTGCATTAGTGCCGTTTAACGCAGTACATTTCAGTGAATTACTGCACGTTTAACGCAGTATATTTCAGTGCGTTGCTGCCCGTTTAACGCAGTACATTTTATTGCATTTCTGCCCGTTTAATGCAGTATATTTCAGTGCATTACTGCCCGTTTAATGCAGTACATTTCAGTGCGTTACTGCATGTTTAACGCAGTATATTACAGTGCATTAGTGTTCATGTAACGCAGTAGATTTCAGTGTGTTAGTGCACGTTTAACGCAATATATTACAGTGCGTCAGTGCAGTTTTACTGTAGTATATTGTAGTGTGTCAGTGGAGTGTGTCTGTGTAGTGAGTAGTGAGATTAAAGTGCACCAAACATAACTTGCCATTGATTAAAGTTCATGCAAGTACAAATTTCCACTTCTTTATCAGATTTTGTTAATAAGAGCCCCCCATCATGTCTTAGAGGCCAATAAGGAGAGGCAGACGCTCCCATGCCACTGTGAGGGGGCCAGCAGTGTATGTGTCCACAGGAAAAGGTGGACATGGTCAGTCCTCAGGCAGGCATCATTTCCTCTGTTTAGTGATGTTACCCGTGCTATCCAGCCACAGCATGCAGAGGAGGTGGTGGACTGGCTTACAAAACCATCCTCATCCTACCTCACCCAAGCAGAGACTAGTGCGCAGTCCACTGCAGATGCCAGAATGGCTTTTTCTGCCTCATTGTCCACAGCTATTCCTGCAATAGCCCCAGCATCAGGCATTTAGGTGTTATTTGAACACAGCATCACCACTTGCTCCTTGACGATGCACAGCCATCACTTGATTCAGATGTTGGTTCTGAGGTTGAGGAAGGTATGAACATGAGCCCACAGAGAGGGGAGAACACTGGTACACAAATTGGCAGTCATGCTCCCCCAGATGCAGTGTATTGCCAAGTTGTCTCCAGTGATAATGAGGATGAAGGGGATGATGATGATGAGGTCACTGACACAACTTGGGTGCCGGATAGAGCAGAGGAGATGGCAGGTTCCCATTAATTATTTATTTTCATGTAAGGCCATTACAGGTCTGTACCAGCATGTGGAAGGCAATGTTGTGACACCGTTGGGTAAGGCAAGCAGCCACAAGGTCAATATTACTGCAGACACCTGGTCCAGCAAGCATGGTCAGGGATGATACATTTAGTTCACAGTACACTGGGTAACTCTGCTTGCAACTTGGAAGGATGCAGGGCAGGGCTCAGTTCTGCAGCTTGTTGTGCTGCCACATTTCCATACAGCTACCGGTGATGATGTGAGATTTGTCAGCTCCACACGCTCCTCCTCTATGCCCCAAGAGCTACAAGTTCTTAGGGCATAGTCCTAAGAACCACAAGTACCCCCAAGCGTTCAGGGGCTATTTAATGAGTCAGACTAAATGGTTAAATGGTGCCATAAAGTGCTTCAGCTCGTGTGTCTAGGGGACAGGAGCCACATTGTAGCACAGATTCTTGCAGCTCTGCAGGGGCAGGCCCAGAGGTGGTTCATACCACGCCAGCTGGAGCCAGGAATGGTGGTGTGAGATAATGGCTCAAACCTCCTGTCTGCCCTTAGACAGGGAAAGTTTACACATGTGCCATGCCTGACACATGTCCTCAGTTTGGTGGTGCAGTATTTCTTAAATAGGTATCCAGGGGTGTAAGATCTGCTAAGGCAGGCCAGAAGAGTCTGTAGCTATTTGAGGGGGTCGTACACAGTCAGTGCTCGATTGGCTGAAATTCAAAGGGAATTCCAACTGCCCATAAACTGCCTGACTAGTGACATGCCCACCAGATGGAACTAGACTTTGGCAATGCTGCAGTGGCTGCACATGCAGTAGAGGGCTGTCAACGAGTACCTATGTGAGTATGGCACAACGTCGCACTCAGCCCAGCTCGGCTTTTTTAGCCCATGCCAATAGCTGCTGATAAAGGATGCATGTATGGTACTGTCACCATTTGAGGAGACGACAAGGATGGTGAGCCGTGACATTGCATGCATCAGTGACACAATCCCTGTTGTGTTCCAGATGGAGCAGACTCTGCGTGGCATTGTGGACAGGGCACTCAAGGCAGCGGAGGAGGACTTTCTTTCCTCTCAAGGCCCGCTTTATGCAAACAAAACTCTTGTCATGCCACAGAACACAGAAGAGGAGAGAAAGGAGGAGGAGGAGGGGGAGGAGGAGGATTCTGGCAGTTTTGGAGGCATGGAAGCAGAGCAAGACATACATCAAGCCTTAACAGATGATTTTACATCCCCAAAACCCTTGAGAGTAGTATGTGGTTGGGAGGAGGCAGTTCCAGATACTGTAATCCTCATTAGGCTGTCTTTGTGATCAGACTGCAAGTCCTAAGTTCCTTTTTAGGCTTTTTGGAGCCTCTTGGGCTTGGAATTGAAATAGGAAGATAAATGGGTGGGGATTTTTTCCTCTTTCAGTTCTGGGAGACTTTGATCCCAGGCTGAAGTGAGAGACATTGTTTCAAGTTTAAATTGACAGCTGCAGTCTGGAGTATGAATTAAGCTCAATATATGTTATCATTCAATTGTTCAGGAAGTTGTGTGTCTGTTTCCCTCCTGCTGGAGATCACCTGTGGTGAACTGCTCCCCATGGTGGAGGTCCTGACATTCTCTGAATCCTCGGGTCCCTGCTGTGTGCACGACATCTAGCCAGAGAGCATCACCAGTGCTTGTTCTGAAGAAGCCATTTTGGCGAAACCAATCAACTAAAGCACGGTTATTTACTGTTTTTAACATTTTCTGATGTGATTTTAAAATTTTTTCTTTTCTCTTTTTTGTATAAAGAAATAAAATTTTGTATATTTGTACTATATGGAGTTTTTTGGTCCATGTGTATGTTGGAAACTTTAGAGAATCACACCTTAAAATTCCCCAGTTCTCCCTTCTTTCCTTATATACTGTAATCCTCAGTGATCCCGAGGAGTCTGCTTCTTATGCCTCCGCAAACTTGCGGTGCATGGGCTCCTTCATCCTTCAAAGCCTGTGAAAGGACCCCGAGAATTTGTGGCATCAAGGCGAAGGATCACTATTGGTTGGCAACCCTCCTTGACCACCGTTACAAGGGGAAAGTCTCAGAACTCATCCTGTTCCCACAGAGAGAGAAGAAGATGAAATCTCTTGAGGACACCTTAAAGAGGAGTTTATTTAACGCCTTTCTCGACTTTACAGTCTTTCTCGAGGTTACAGGTTTCTCAAGGTTACAGTCTCGTGGAAAACTTAGTTTTGATGCTTCTGTTGGTCAATAGAGGAACTGTGGAGTCTGTCCACAGACTTCATGGACTGGATGACATTTATCAAAACAAATTATTCGTGGATTAGCCGCAGCTTTTAAGCCCCTGATGCCGAAGTCGCTGATTAAGTGTTTTTGGATGTGGAATTTCTGCAAGACTTCTAGGCTGCCTAGCTTTGTGGGTGTTGATTTCATCAAGGAAAATACATTTTTTGGTAGGTTTTATGGGCACAAATAACACCCAAAGGTCAATTTTTCCACACCTGTTTGACAGGTGCATATCATTTCATATTTTTATAGCAAGGCCAATTCTTGCTTTGATTAAGAGTACCGCTATAGGGATACGTTTTGAAGGCACCACGGACACCCAAAAACCAACTTTTCCACACCTGTTTGACAGCTGCAAATAATTTTAATTGTTGACAGAAAGTCCAATTCTTGCTTTTATCAAGAGTACCTCTATAGGGTTACGGTGTGAAAGCACCACGAACACCCAAAGACCAATGTTTGCACCTGTTTGACAGGTGCTTATCATTTACATTTTTGACAGCAAGGTCAATTCTTGTTTTCATGAAGAGTACCTTTATAGGGTTACGGTGTGAAGGCACCACCAACACCCAAAGCCAATTTTTCGGCACAGTTTACTATCCAAAGTCTGCAAAAGAGACACTAGAATTTATCCAAAGAATCTCTAATCTTGTTCCCAGTCAACTACATTACTACACTGCAATATACTACTGTGCCTCATCATACAGACTGGCTCCCCAAACTGTTATTTCCAAAATAAAGAAAACTTGCATGGAAAATGTCATTTTTTTGGCTTTATAAAATGTCATTATTGCTGCAGCAGCTTCTATATACAGTACAGATGTTCAACTTACCAGCAGACTAAGGGGACCCCCCAGGCACTATATTGAAATGTTTCATTTTTATTGTTATTTCTCATTTTGATGCTTTCACCTTAGGCATCAGTAAATCACTGCTCATTTAAAAATTAAATTTTTTACAAACTTTTTTTTCATTGATACATGTCCCCCAGGGCAGTACCCGGACCCCCATAACCATTGTATGCCCTGCATATATGCAGGGCATACCTGCATATAAGCCTTCAAAATGGGCACTTTTGATTTTTCCAGTTCGGGTCCCATAGATTTCAATGGGATTCGTTATTCAGTTCTGAACTTTCGCGATGTTTGAAAGTTCTGCTGCGAACTGAACAGGGGGCAGTGCGGCCCATCCCTAGTAACGAATTTAAACTAATCCAATATAACGAAACAAAATTTGAAATTGAAATGAATTTGAACAAAACAAGAATAGAATAAAATAGAATAGAAAATAAAGGAATAGAAAATAATAGAATAAAACCGAACATAATAGAATAGAAAATTAAAGAATAGAATAAAATAGAATAGAAAACAATAGACTAGAACAGAAAAGAATAGTATAGAATAGAAAATAAAAAATAGAACATTTTAAATGTGTGAGAGTTATAATTCGTGCCAATGTTTCACCTACTGTGCAGCTGCTATCTCAAAACAATAAAGATCTATTACAAATAAACACCATTCAAGTGCTAGATAGCACTTGCAATATAAAGCAAATAATAAATATAATATGCTACCACAAATAATATAAATTAATATTATTAAAGTGCTCAGTCCATAGTTTTATAATATCTGTGTGCAATATTTCACAAAGAAAGTAGACAGTCCATGGAACAGTGAAGATAACACTTGTGTCAGAAATTACCCCTTGGCTTGCTGTATCATCACCATGTGCTCATATAAATTAGTGATGGGCCGAACATCCCCCTGTTCAGTTCGCACCAGAACATCTCAAACAGGGGAAAAGTTCTAGCAAACATTCAAACTCCATTAAAGTCTATGGGACACAAACATGAAAAATCAAAAATCTTCATTTTAAAAGGGCTTATAAGCAAGTTATTGCCATAAAAAGTGTATGGGACCCGGGTACTGCCCTGGGAGAAATGCATCAATCTAAAAAATGTTTTTAAAACTATCGTTTTTACAGGAGCAGTGACTTTAATGATGCTTAAAGTGAAACAATAAAAATGACAAATTCCTTTAAATATCGTGCCTGGAGGTCCCCTTAGTCTGCCTGAGCGTAGAGTTATCCCCCCAGTCAATACCAGGCCCTTCAGGTCTGGTATGCATTTTAAGGGGAAGCGGCGCTCTGTCTCCCCGCCACTGTACCTCACCCACCGGATCCATAAGCCTACACAGACCCCACAAGGACATCACCAGGACCCTGACCAGGACTTCAGAACAACAAGAACTACTCCCCCACAGAGAGCTGGAACAAGAGCATGGAAGGACAGTCAGCACAACCAGCACACACAGCAGCTGAGTGGTGGTGACTCATCCATCCCATCGGTTCCTAAGGGACACACACAGCCCACAGCAGCAGCAGATAACAGCCGATCAGAGCTCACAGGATAAAGGTACCAAGTACTTACCCTATTTAAAGGTTGACTTACTATCCCTTCAGGATCCCTGTACTTTTCCTTCTCCCCTTACTCTTTGTTCCGTCTGGATATCCGGACCATCCCGCTCCACCTGATCTACTAGCAACTACTACCTGTGCTTTGCTGCTTGTCTCCTTCTCCCTCTCCCTGCCCCTCCACCTCCCCCCCTTGATCAGCCTTTGGCTCATATCTTTCTGACAAATCCTGGCCAGGATACCCTCCTTGCACTGTCCAATTTTGGTTTCCCATCCCTCCTTGCGTACTTACCATTATTATTATTTTTTAGGAGGACCACAGCCAGAATTCTGGCAACGTCTGGTAAACCACGCCCCGGACGACGTCAACCTATGACAAAACGCGTTGGGCGGTACCAGACCCTGCCCCCTGAGATGTCGGCTTTTGTTTGTGAACGCGGGACGCCGTGGTTTTACTGCCTTCCACTGTACATGCTCCGCCTGTTTATTTCGGATGTCCTGTAAGTGTACTCGCATTAAAGTTTTTTATCTTACCTTGCGGTATTATGCTATGTGGCTTTTAATTTCCTTTTCACATCTGTGAACTGCCATCCCTGGAGTTGGATATGAGAAGCCATTGCTGATACGTGCATTGTATCCACATCTTCCATTACATCCTTATGATCCATTGGTGCCCGATAGGAGGATTGAATAGTGCGGTTATACCATCCATATACAGTATACTAAGCGCACGTGGCCTATCCAATAACTTGGGGGCCCCTTATCTCTGGTAAGCAGCCAATTTACATACCTTCCAAGGGTGCATTTCTGGCTCACATCTTCTTTGGGAAAAAGGTCTCCTATCTACCACCATTTATGCTGGGACTTATTGTCCATTACTGTGTTGCACGGTTTAAATACCTGATGAACTTTATTTCCTTCACGGATTAATTTTTCACTATTTTTTCTTGATATGGACACTTTATTGATATGATTTTCCATATAAATGACCACTTTTTAATGAATTAATTTTCTATCTATCACCATTTTTATTGCTCACTATTAATGTTAGCGGTACACATTGTATTATTGTTGTTTTTGATTTTTTTCTATAGATCAGTGTATTGCTGGCTGCTTTCGTTCTCATTATCACTTACTCCCCCCCCCCTTTTTTCATATTATTTAGCGCAGGAATTTTTTGGTTTATTTTATACACAGCCCGTGCACGCAGGGTTGCCACTGCTATTGTTTTCCCCTTAATCTCCCCAAATACCCATTGTTAAACAGCTCTCATACCTTTTTCGAGCATGCAGCCTGGCAGGTCAGGAAAGGGGAGGGGATGAGCGAGCGCCCCCCTTTCTGAACCATACCAGGCCACATGCCCTCAACATGGGGGGGGGGGCTCCCCTCCCATTCCCTATATAAGAACTATCAAAACGCGAATAGGCAGTCCGCGGGAAGTGTTCACTGAGAGCAGAGCTTTTTTTTTTATTTTTTCAGGTGTGGTGGACGGCATGATTGACAATGGAGTTACATCGGGGGGACACACTTTTTTTATTTTTAAATAAAGGATTTGTCAAAAATTGTCTTGTATGTTTATTCTTTTTGTACACTTTTTTGGTGAATGGGTAGGGGTACGATGTACGCCTACCCATTCCCCGACACCCATTCACATGGGGGGCGGAATCTGGGGGCCCTCTTGTTAGAGGGGGCTTCCAGATTTCTATAAGCCCCCCACCCGCAGACCCCCACAACCACAGCCCAGGGTTGTTGGAAAGAGGCACTTGTTCCCATCAACATGGGGACAAGGTGCATTGGGGGGCACCCCAAAGCATCCTCCCCATGTTGAGGGCATGCGGCCGAGTATGGTTCAGGAGGGAGGTAGCTCGCTTGGCCCCCCTTTCCTGGCCTGACAGGCTGCATGCTCCAATAAGGGTCTGGTATGGATTTTGGGGGGGGCTCGATGCTGTTTTTTTTTATTTTGGCGTGGAGCTCCACTTCAAATCTATACCAGACCTGAAGAGCCTGGTTTGGATTTTGGGGGGGACCGGTTTACATCGACCAGTGTGACGGAGTGGTGAAAGTCTCAGGGCACCCTTGTAACTCCATCCCCTATGTATATGACTTATCAGCTGCACTTCTGTATAATGTGACTGCACAGTGTGTCAGGTGCCTGTGATAAACTTTGCTGATCCCTTAAGAACTTTGGCTGCATACTATATTAGACTGCTTAGCCTTAAAACTACCAGGAGGTCTTCCTTGATCTGCCAACATTAATTTATGGGCTGTCTACCAACCATCTCAGTACAGCTGTGTGGGTCATAGCATATACTCATGGGCACCAAGAGACTTATACGTACCTCCATAGGAGGCTATGTGCTCCCATGTCATCCCAGACCCGGACTGGTACAACATTGAATTATACAGTTTTAGCTCACTGTTTTAAGTTACTGGGCCCCTGTGAGCAGTGTCTTTAAGCCAGAGATATTCCGTTACTCTGTGTCAGGGAGATAAGCCCTGATTCGGAAGCCTTGACTTACTGCTCTCAGGCTAAACTGCCTTGACTTAATTTGAGCTGGTTTGGCTGCATTCTGGTGATGCGTGTGTGTATGTGGGGCCCATATTTGCTGTGTGTAGTGTGACAACATTGCCTGCTTGGTTTTTATTGTGCTTTCTGGGGGTTTTAGATTTGTAGTATTTTTGATTGGTCATTTTTCAATATCGTTGTTGGTTCTCCATATACAACTTCTCTCCTAGAGTGACCTGAAGGTTCTCCCATGTTTTCTTTTGTCTATAAATATAACCTGTTTTGGATCCTTATCTTCTTTATGTTTTACCCAGTGATTAGATAATCTGTAGTCACACAACCAGGCAGACTTGGTGAAATGCCCGTCTGAGAATTATTTCACTACTCCCCCCCGCAAATGGCTTAACCTCTTCTCACCTTTTAGATGCCTGAAGGACAACATTATTGCATTGCTACTCCCTCTACCCTTTGCTGTCAATTTTTTTTTTGGTATTAGTGGGCAATATTGGTAATGCTCCACTGAATTATGTTTCAATGTCTCTTGTTCTTATCTACTTAAAAGAGAATATAGGTTTGGAGTATTTTTTAGGTTAATAATTACCTAGGTGGATGTAGCTTTGCTCTGATGCTGCATCTGTCCCCCGGCACCTCTACATTGAGAACCGAGCGATCGAACACCGCCTACCACTCGGTTCTCACAGCTCCCGGGCAGGGATCTGCTGAGTGTCAGTCAGCAGCTCTCTGCTCTCTCCTTGCTCATTGGAGCACTGAGCTGTGGAGGGGCAGGGAGCAGCCCGCTCAGGCTCTCAGAGGCACGGCTTTAGTGGTTCCCACAGCTTTTCCATCCCCGCAAGAGCCCAGGGCCACAGTAAAAGTTGGTAACTAATGGCACTTTTCCACTGCAAGTACCGGCTCGGCTCCACTTGGCACTGCTTGTCCCAGCTCAGTTTGCTTTTCCACTGCGTGGTACAAGTCGGCACATTTCAGCACTGTATAGGCTCTACTCGGCTTGGTTTGCTTTTCCACTAAAGTAGTAAGTGGGTGGGATTGCAACGATTCTCTGACCAATCAGTGGCTAGTAGTGACAAACAATCAAGGCTGCATGCAAAGGATTGTGAGATATGGTATAGGTACGGCCCGCTTGGAACCCCAACCGAGGTGGTACTGTTTAAGCGAGCCGCACCGAGCCGTACCATGTAGTGGAAAAGCGCAGCTGTACCAAGCCGTACCGAACCATTCTAACACATACCATGCGGTACCATGCAGTGGAAAAGTGCCAAACCGAGCCGTACCATGCAGTGGAAAAGCGCCATAAGAGAGTAAGAGGTGACCAGGGAACATCTGTTGCCCGAACTCCCGGTGACTACTGGACCCAGAAGCAATGTATGTTCCATCACTTAGGGTTCACAGCTGTCATTCCCCAGCTACTGTAGCTGAAAATGCAGCTAATCAAGGACAATCTGTGCTTGAGTAGCAGCAGTGGTGGGCAGGGGATCCCCTGGTGTTTCCATAAAGAGGATCTGTTAGCTGTCCAATGCTATCACATGGGGGGGGGGGGGGTTGTGAGCCCCTTTGTAAATGCAGTAAAGTTAAAACAAAAAATAAAAAGTATATCAAAATTGTAAGAAAACCAACAAAAAAGAAAAAAACATTTAAAAGTACCCCCTCACTCCAGTGAAAAAGCATGTGTATGTAAGCAAACATTTTGCCACACACACATGAGATATTGCTGCAAATGTCAAAGCGAGAGCAATAATTTTAGGGCCCCATTCATGGTTAACTCTAAACTGATAAAAGCTAAAGGCTTTGAAAGCATCACCCAAAAATAAATTTGGGTACCTTAGATTTCTGTAAATTCACTGGTACATGCAGTTGTAAGGCTTGACATATTTGGTATTTACCCAATCCCTTATATTTCTCCAAAAATAGGGTATTATTTTGTGTAAACACCATGCATTTGATAAACAGTTGCACAAAAATTATGCAACATACAAAATGTGACTGCTTTCATTTTCATCTACAGGGTCTCTGCTTTCAGAAAGTAAATAATTGTTTGGAGGTTTAAGGTATTTCCAGCAAAAAATGCAGGAAAGTATTTATGATCTCAAAATCCCTAAGGCCATGAAAACACCAAAGTAGTCTACTGTAATTAAGTTAAAAATACATTGAAATTGTAAGGTTTTCACAAAAGAGATTTTAGCTTTGTCTATTGTCAAAACACCTCTATATGTAGCAATTTTAAACATATACCTCTATATATAGTAGTTATTAAACTAGAACAAAAAATGGAACATATGTAGAGATTTCAAATAAAACACAAAGTCTGAATACAGTGGGTAAAAACTCCAATATATGTTCCACTTTTCCTTATACAGATTCATACATTGACTGTTGTATTCAGTGGTATTCATTTTCTGCAGTAATTTGCCATAAAATGTGATCTGATCTTCATCTAACTCACAACAATAGACAAACACATACAGGATTGTGTGTAAATCTCACAAGAAGAAGCCTGCCTTCAGATGGAAGCATTAGCAACGTGGTCGCCCGATTGCTTCCACACACACCCGGTCACGACAGAGCCCTGCCACCCCCCCCTGTGCGCACCCCGGCCATGTATCCTGGGATCTGCTCTCCACCCCTCCTTGTTGCTTGTTTTACATGTGTTTAACGTCACTTTCCCTGGCAAGCATGGAAAGGAAAGAATGTAATGCAATGCAATCTGAATTGCATTACATTCAGTGGAGCACAGGGGAGACATCCAGGATCTTTTAGACCCTGGATGTCTCATTAAAGAAAACCTGTCACCAAAAACTCATCACATAGTTTGTCCCCTACGTGATGGGAAATAAAAGTTAAGTAAAACATTTTTGGGGGAAATTGTAAAAAAATGTAAATTACATCCAAGCACATAAAAAACATTTTTGAGGCCCCCCGAACCCACATAAATGCATGAATAAACGTAAACACACGTATCGGGGGAATCTACGCATGAAAATGCTGATTGCGCTACACGTTACATATTGCCGCACTGGAGTGAGAGCAACATTTCTAGTACCAGACCTCCTCTGTAACACTAAACTGATGACCTATTGGGGGTCACTTAATGGCCATACACACTATAAGATTTTCTGAAGGCTTTTTCCTTCAGATTTACCTTTTCTATGTAGTGCAAGGGCCTGCCAGATTGCATACAAATTGAAAGTGTTTAGGTTTGACCTCATATTATCTGGTTTTGGTAAATCTAAAGGAAAAAGTCTATAGAAAATCTTATAGTGTGTATGGCCCATTAAATTGTCACTTATGGGAAATATAGGGTACTAATATTTGGGCACTTGCACATTTAAGGTTTGACATGTTGGGTATCTATTTTCATCTTTTATATTTTACCAAATAATTGGGTAATTTCTTGTGTTTCTGAGCCCTAACATTAACTTTAGTATATTTTTTACTGAAATTTTGCGTTTCTTAGACCTTTGCGGTAATATTGCATAACATAAAAAAAATTTGGAACTACCACTATTTTATTCTCTAGGGTGTCTGCTTTCAGAAAATATATAATGTTTTGAGGGCTTTATGTAATCTTTAGGCCTAAAATTATTTTTTTAAGCATGTGTGCAAAAAAAATGCAAAAATGGCTCTGGCAGCAATACTCACTCAGACACTATGAGATTTGTTTTCTGTATTCTGCAAAAAAAAAAAACCTGATTGATCTTGCTGCTCTCTATCTCCACCTTCTGTCTACATCTCTAATTCAGCTAAGGATTTTGCAGCTGTAGTGGCAACATGCTAATGCTCAATTTTCAGTGAGTTTCTATGCTGAGCATTTCCTCCCTATCACATCTGAGCAGCCCATGTGATTATAGTCATACATATGGGTGTATGCACAGTGATAAATGACAGTTTCCTCCCTCCCTCCTCCTCATTGCCCACTAACCACCTAAACACAATGGGGCCAGGATATTACATGTAGATTAATGGAGGTTTCACATACCTCTTATTCTAAGACACAGGGTGGAGGGGGTGTGACTGCCAGAAATCCGCCTACACCATTTTATTGCCAAAAAAATAATTAAGATTTGATTGCAAATATATATTTGTATGACAATTTAAAACAGTTTATTGATCATATTTTTTTATTTTTATTATGTATTCCAAAGGCTCTTTTTCTCATTTTGAACATGTGACCACTGACCAGCAGCATAGAACTAGAAGCTCCTCCTCCTTATGTTTTCCTGCAGACAGGCTGTAAAAGATCTGGGTCATGTGGTAGCTGTATATTGATTAGGAAAAAGGTACTTAGATGCTTTTTTTTTTTTTTAATTAAAATAATCACTGTGCCATCATCCATATACAGAAATAGAAGGGATAATGTAATTTAAACAGTGTGTGTTTAGTATCATTATAATAACTACAGCCATAGCAGCATATGTTTCAAAAAGTGTGTATTTGAGGTATTGGTATTAGTTTGCTGCAGTGTTAGTTTCTGAAATTGAATAGCACTGAAGCTACTGTCTTTATTATGGAGGTTGTAGAGCTAGGGATCCTCTAATGATTTTTCTTTGGTATCTTTCATACACAGTTACATTTCTACTATGATGTAGTCAAACCTTTTTCATTCATTTATTTCTTTCCTTTTAAATTTGTGTTTATGACACTCCAATAACCCCTGTCTTCTTAATTTAAGAATAACAAATCAATGGGGAAAAACAAAGTCTTTATTGCTTACAGAAACTATTCCCCTGAACGCCCTGTTCCTCTCTTTGAAGTCAGTTCCCTTGTTAGAGGTTTAAAATTATCTCAGCTTTTGCCATTCTTCCCTTTTAATTTTTCCTTTGTCTTTTCAAATCATCCATTCATTATCATATCACGGTAATACTGCAACTGTAGTCCATATAGTACATATTATAAGATATGTTTCGAAACAGCATAAAGTCAGTATAGCATTAATACAAGAGACGCATTTCAGGACAGATAAAATACCTTATCTCAAAAACAGATTTTTCCCATATACATATCACTCTACGAATATGTAAGCAAAATCACGAGGGGTATCGATATTGATAGCAAAGGATGTCCCATGGACCTTCCAGGATAGTAGACAAGACCCAGAGGGAAGATTCCTATTTGTAAAAGGACAGATAGGTGAAAATCAGGTAACATTAGCAACACTGTACGCGCCTAATAAACGACAGGATGTGTTTATATCGAGAACTCTGGCCAGTCTCATGAGCTTCTCAGAAGGTCAGTTGATTTTAGGAGGGGACTTTAACACGCCACCGATGCCGGCAGTAGATACCTCCTCCAGGATTTCGGCACTCTCCACTGGAATGAGTAGACGAATATTGAAGGCACTATATAAATTCCAGTTGATTGATGTGTGGAGGTTACAGCACCCCTGTAGAAAAGACTATACGTTTCACTCGATACCACATAAGAATTACTCGAGAATTGATTATTTTGCAATACCTCACGATCAGCTACAGGCAGTGAAAAAATCAGACATTAACAGTATCACCTGGTCAGACCATGCACCCATAACAATAGTATACAGTTTAACAGAGAACCCCTTACAGAAAAGACAGTGCTGGAGGCTGAACGAGAGTTTATTGCAAAGGGAAGAAATACTAAGGGAAGTAACACAAGAGCTGAAAGCTTATTTTGAGATCAATGACCAAATTGACTGCAATATGGGCACCCTTTGGGAGGCCCATAAGGCAGTAATTAGAGGGATCCTTATCAAGCATGGGGCACGTATAAAAAGGGAAAGAAATAAACAAATGGTACAACTACTGGACAGACTCAGAGTGCTGGAAACAAAGCACAAACAATCGCCATCGGGAAGAATATGGACAGATTTAATGACGACCAGAAAGCAGATCACAGACTTGCTACAATATAAGGCTAAGGCAGACATACAAAAGGTGCCGTAAATTAAACTATGAAGCGGGAATTAAATGCGGAAAATTACTTGCTAAGACTGTCCAGGGGCAGAAGTTGAGATCATATATACCTCACATTGTAACAGCAGAAGGGACTAAGAAAACCCTACCACCACAAATAACGGAAACATTTGAGAAATATTATGCCTCACTATACAATCTAAAAGTGGAGACACCTACACAACGGGAAATTGAAAAGTATTTAAATCAGTCACACTTACCTAAATTGTCAGAGGAAGAACGGGAATCTTTAGAAGAGGAAATTACTATAGAGGAGGTACAGCAAGCAATAAGGTCAATGAAGCCAGGGAAAGCGCCAGGACCGGATGGCTTAACAACACAATATTACCAGTTACTGTTCCACACTCTAGGCCCATACCTGGTAAAGTTGTATAATGCGACAGAACTAGACGGGACACTAAATAGAGATACACTTACGGCACACATCTCACTAATATTAAAAGAAGGTAAGGACCCAGCTGCCTGTAGCAGCTACAGACCAATATCTTTATTGAACGTGGATCTGAAGATATTCACCAAGGTGTTAGCAGATAGACTGGCAAGAATGTTGCCAAAATTAATACATCTAGACCAGGTAGGCTTTATGACATCAAGAGAAGCAAAAGATAATACCACAAGAATACTCAACCTGATACAAATAGTAAATGAGAAGAAGATCCCGTGTGTGGTGCTGAGCGCGGATGCAGAAAAGGCATTTGACCGGGTCGGATGGCCTTTCCTGTTTGCGGTGCTCAAATACATTGGGCTGGGAAACTCGATGCTAGATAAGATAACTAGAGTCTATACAAATCCAATAGCTAGAGTGAAAGCCAATGGGATAATATCAGACGCGTTTCCAGTAAAGAACGGCACAAGGCAGGGGTGTCCACTGTCACCCCTTCTTTTTGCTTTGACATTGGAACCCTTCCTTTACGGAGTCCGCCTGAACCCAGACATTGAAGGAGTGAGAATAAAGGAAAAACAATACAAAATAGCCGCCTACGTAGATGATATGTTATTCTCTTTGTCTAATCCAAGTATCTCGCTGCCGAATCTGATACAAGAATTCAAAAGATATGGGGCCATATCGAACCTGAAAATTAACTTTGGGAAGTCAGAGGCAATAGGGGTGGGGATGTCATCGACCCAAATACAAATATTGAAAAACAGCTTTGGCTTCAAGTGGAATGAGACGGCAGTGAGATACTTGGGGACATATATACCAGCAAAATTAACACGAGTCTATGATCTCAACTTCTTGCCCCTGATAGTAACGACTAAGAGACTTCTAGAACAATGGCATGGAGGGATGCAGTCATGGTTCGGTAAATGTAATCTGTTGAAAATGATCGTACTACCAAAATTTGTATACCTCTTTCGAGCATTGCCAGTCAAGATACCAAACAGATTCTTTAAGGCAATACATTCGTTATTCATAAAGTATATTTGGTCTCACAAAAAAGCACGTATAGCACGGGGAATCCTGACCTTACCAAAAAAAAGGGGGGCTTAGCATTCCCAGATATACGAGCATATTACCAGGCTACACATGTAAGTAGGATCTTGGATTGGTGGCACCACTCGGAGTCTAAATTGTGGGTAGAACTGGAACAAGCACAAACAGAGGTGAACTTGAAAAGAGCTATATGGTGCTACCGGGATTTACCCAAAAACTTAAAACACCATCTAATAATAGGAAATACACTACGTATTTGTACAAGACCAAACATATACTCTAAATTGACAACGGACAGATCCCCCTTATTTCCAATACTAGGTAATCCTCAGTTCCCCCCGAGACTAGATAATAGACAGTTTACAATATTAAGGGAAAAAGAACAGGAACAGGCTTCATCATTTCTAATACAAAAAAAGTGCCCCTCAGTGACCAAATTGATGGATGAGGAAGGACCATATAATATGCCATTTTGGCAAGCAATTCAATTACACCATTATCTGGTATCCATATCGAAACCAGAAGATTTCGATAGAGTACTAACGAGATTTGAACAGTCTTGCGTAAAGCCAGGGAATCTACTACGTACTCTATCGATCGCATACGGACTACTGACAAACCCAGAGGACCAACCGGAACTGCGCTGGGTGAGAAAGTGGGAGGCAGATTTGAACTGTACCTTGACAAAGGAACAGATCCAGAGGATATTGAGGTTTACCTTTGGCCCAGCTAGATGTACCAGAACACAAGAGATGAACTATAAGCTTATAACAAGATGGTACATCACGCCCAAGAAATTACAAAAGTGGTACCCAAATCAATCTAATTTATGTTGGAGATGTGGAAAAGAAGTGGGCACACTGTATCATATCTTCTGAACCTGTTCTAAGATAAAAACATATTGGGCGGGAGTGAAATCTATAGTTCAGAAAGTTGTAGAATATGAAATAGAAGAGAGCCCAACCTTTTTCTTGCTAAATATATTGGATATACCAGCAATTAAATATGAAAGATCGTTGATTCCACACCTGATAAATGCGGCCAAGGCAGGTATTCCGGGCTGCTGGAAAAAAACACAACCCCCATCGGTAACCGATTGGATAAATAGGATAGAAGATAACAGGAGATTAGAAGAATTAATTGCCACGACACAAAATAGGCAAGAAAAATATGAGAAAATCTGGAAATCATGGAATGACTTCATAAGTTCTGAAGAAGGGAAACAATATATGTAAAATAAAATAAAGGAATAACTCCATCTCTGTTCGCAAGATTATAATAATTTTCTTTTTTTTTTTTTTTCTTTCGTTATTTGGGGTGGGAGGGAGGGAAGGGAAAGAGGAAAAAGAAGGGAATTTAAGGTAATAGCAAAAGAAGATGTTATATTATACATTAAGATGGAAAAGTACGAGATATTGAAAAAGTTATGTATATTTTTATAAATTCCTGAATAAAAAGTTGATATTTGAAAAAAAAAATAAGATATGTTTCTCCAAAGGCTATATTGTGGATGTGGGCAGTCCTTACTATGCATATGTCAAGACTCGGAGACAGCTCTCTCAAGCACCCCCTTAACGCAAGGCTGGCATTAAGGCAGCACTCCAGCTTAAAAGTGATGCTTCTCCAAAGGAACACAGTTAACTTCCTTGTAATCTATGGCAGAGTTATTTCTCTCATTACACTCTGGATAACTTCTCCTGAGGCCTCACTCCATCTTCAGTGACTTCCAGGCTGGTTTAAGATGCCCTGTGCCATGAGTTAGACCCAGTATTGAGGTTCTGATCACTAGGAAAGGAGCCTAAGCACACAATCTCCTTCACTACCAGCAGGGCCGGACTGGCCTACCGGGATATCGGGAAATTTCCCGGTGGGCCGCCGGCCCTGGGGCCGCTTTGGGCCAGCCGCTTTAAGCATTGGGGCCACTGGGATGATGGCCGCTGCAGCCCCGGCCCCCGCTGCGCTCCAGAGTGACGGTCCGATATACTCTTTCTACGTCAGCCGCTGTGAGCGGCATGACGTCACATCCGGCGGGGGCGGCTTCGCGGTGGTGGATCAACTGACTGGCTGAGACTGTCACGGCGCCTCTCCAATCCCTCCCACACAGACGCGCCAGCAGCAGCATGATCGCAGGTGAGCCTGAGGTCACACTGAGACCGAAGACGAGTGAAGATTGAGAGAGACTGAATGAGCGGCTGCGGAGAAAAGCCTGAGACAGACAGCCAGAAAGAGTAAATGGGCTGGGGGGGACCTCGTCCTCTTGCATTTGGGGGGGGATTGGAGAATCAGCATATTAGGGCCCCTACTGCTACCCCCCCTCCCCCCTAATACAATGCTGGCCTGACTTGCCCCCCCCCTCACCCTCATACAATGCTTATCTGCCACCCCTCCCCCTAATACAATGCTGATCCACCCCCCAAATTTAGGGGGAGGGGGGGAAACAGCATTGTATTAGGGGGAGGGGGCCAGGGGGGGTCAGCAGTGTGTTAGGAGGAGGGGGGGAGTCAGCATTGTATTAGGGACAGCGGGGCGGGGGGGATCAATATTGTATTAGGGGGGTCAGGTATATTAGTGGGTGTGAGGGGGATCAGCAGTGCCTTAGGGGGAAGGGGCCGGGGAGAACAGCATTGTATTAGGGGGAGAGGGCTGCGGGGGGACTGCATTGTATTAGGGGGAGGGGGATCAGCATTGTATTAGAGCCCCTAATACAATGCTGATCCCTTGCCCCTAATACAATGCAGTTCCCCCCCGGCCCTCTCCCCCTAATACAATGCTGACCCCCCGTCACTCTCCCCCTAATACAGGGGTGGGGAACCTGTGGCCCACGGGCGTTGTGTCCGCCCCCCCCTCCCCGTGCCGCTGAGCCTGTGTAGCTGTCAGAAGGAGCCAATCGCTATTGTCACACGGATCCTCCTCCTGGCCAATCAGGAAGCAGGTCCGAGACCCGCTTCCTGATTGGCCGAAAAGGCGAAAGCATACCATTGGTCGAGGATGAGGCGGGAAGACTCAAGGAAAAGCCGCCGTTGCAGATAAGTGCATTGGCTTTCTGCATTAAAAGGGGGCACGCTGTGGTCAGTCTGCATTAAAAGGGGGCACGCTGTGGTCAGTCTGCATTAAAAGGGGGCATGCTGTGGTCTCTCTGCATTAAAAGGGGACACGCTGTGGTCAGTCTGCATTGAAAGGGGGCACGCTGTGGTCAGTCTGGCATTGAAAGGGGGCACGCTGTGGTCAGTCTGCATTGAAAGGGGGCACGCAATGCATGATTTTACCTTTTATGAACAAGAAATCAACGTTGTGCTGGTATGACGACGCAATGCTATGGGGCTGGTATGTAATTTTTTCCAGGGCTGGTTTTCATACCCAGTCCGGCCCAGACTACCACGGACTTTCATCACCTATGGCAAGTCCCACGGCTTCCCGACTGCCTGGCTGCTTATGCACTCAACACTGGTTCTGTAGTCATTAGCATCCGCAATATAGCCTCCTCCAAATAGCTTCAATGCATGGTAGACATTTGGACTGCCTCTTCTCTAGCTTGTCTTATCCCCTTGTTAAGCCCTTTTCTTGTGATACACCATGCATGCATGCACCTCTTTAAAGTTGTCCTCAAGTAACTTCAGACCAGGCCAAACTGAATAACAAAAAATGTTCTTTTACTAGATTTAAAAAAAAAAAAAAAAACAAATCTATGAAACAATTAACAAAAAATATCTTCAATTCACATTCCTGTACATAACCTTCAAAGTGCCCCTTAGTTAGTCCACTGGTGTCCCTGATTACCCCATGAGGTGAGAAAGCCCTTGGAGTCCTTCGGTCAAGCATAAGTCCATACCCCTGGAACCCCGACTTGACTTCCACAAAGGGTGGTTAAGTGCAAAGTAACAGATCACATCCTTAACAGCATGCCCTAGGCTTGGGGAGACCTGAAACTGAACATCTGTCTGTCTTGCTAACTAGGATTCCCCTGAGCAGTGGTTCCCTCCTTCTTATATGTTTGGCCCAGCAGTGGGTGCTCCCCAAAATGCCCAGGAAAACCTGTGCAGCAGAGCTAACCCTTATCTGCCAGGGAGTACCAACTCAGCAGGGAAAACACAACTAAATAGTGCAATATTATAACACAAAAATGTTACCATAGATATTATTTGAAAGGCAATAGAACATTTTAACATAACATAAACATTTGACATTCACTTGCTTACATGCAGATGCACATATACAGTACATTTACTCAGCATGCAGTAACACTGCTCCTAATATTAGAAAAAGCCTATATTCTTCCACATAAAAGTTTAGGGCAGGATTCTTCCCGCGATCTTGAATCATTGCAAATCACGGTATGCCTGTGCAATTCCTGTTACTTGCAATGGCACCCCAAGCGCAGCACGATTTTGCCGCAATAGTCGCTTGACGAACCACACAAACAGAATTGCGGGACGTCTGTCGTCCAAAAAAAGAACAGACCAACAGCTGCAAAGGCTGCTGGACCTTGTAGTTTTCATTGCGCATAGCTCTGTCAACCAGTGATGGTGGGGACAGAGGCCCACTGGGCCAAATTTTTGTAAACAATTCTGATAGCTAGTGGGGAGGGAGAAGAACCCCGCTAGCTGTCACAGCAGAGAAGCGAGGAGGTGCGGGAGGCAGTCCGTTTGTAACATGTTACATGGTTTACCCTGAATATGGGTGTAACATGTAACATGTTATGAAAGGTGAACTTATCCTTTAAAAGCCCAGTCCTTTAATAAATGTAATGCCATTTTATAACAATAAGCAGTTTTTACATGTAATGACAGTATCCAGTAAATTAATTTCCAATTATTGCACATTATTATACAGTATTTATGTGTTTTCCACAATTACATGCAGATCAAGCTGGTCACCATAAGTGTTCAGCTGAGACTTTTTATTGACATTGTTTAATTTGTTTTAGCTTTTTTTTTTTGCATTCTTTATTTATAGAATGTATCATACAGTACAGCATAGCAACGTACTACAAAAAAGGTAAGGAAATCCACAGGCCAAACACATGACCAATGATAAAGAAATTACATCTCAATATCTGGCATAATATCAATCTGTCGAGATCATATCAGGACATTTGTACTCAAGATGACCCAGCATTCATATATTTGTGGCCTATGTGAATTTAAGTTATGAAATAAAGTGGTCTGGACATGTAAACCTCTCTGCATGCAATTCTTTTGCATCAAAAGAATGTGGAGTAGTAGGAAATAGAAAAAGAAACAAAGGGGTTCAAGAAGTAAGAATTTTTTTTAACCATGGATGCAACTGCTCACTGTCCCTGCCATTCATGCTGGACAACTTGGATTGGATAGAACTGTTGAGAAAACTTTAAAAACAGGCATGAAAAATAACAAAAATGATCATAGTTAGAAGGAAACATGGACTTTATTCAACTAGACAATCTTAATGTGAACACTGAACAGTACAAAAGAGTCAATATATCAAAAACATCAAGCTTATAAGTTAAGTTTACAAGTATTCCTGGTAAATCGCAATGGTGTCCTAAAATAGATTTATCTAGAAAGGAATGTATAAATAATCACCACAAGGTCCTAGTGCTGCAATAATATATAGATAAACTTTAATCATATGTTCACAACTCATTCTGGTCTTTACCCACGTTTTATTACATGGATGTGTATATATTTATTATTGTATTTCTAGCTATCTAAAAATTATACTTTGGCTCCTAAAGAAGCATTAATTTGTGAAGCATTAGCTACATGAAGCTTACCTATTGGACACTAAGTTAAATCTGGGCTTCACCACATACCAAGTATTCTTCAGTGCCATATCTCTACAGCAGGGTCCATTGGGCTCACACTAAGCCACAGTTTATAAGCTTCATGTTTTTATATATTGCGTCTTTTATACTGTTCTCATTTTTTACCTACTTACTGTCTAATTCAGGGGTCTCCAAACTTTCTAAGCAAAGGGCCAGTTTACTGTCCTTCAGGCTTTGAGTGGGCTGGACTGTGGTCAGTGGAAGAAAGCAATGCCCCATCATTGGTTGTAGTTGGATGAATAGTGCCCCTTTTTGGTATCAGTGGGAGGAATAGTGCCCCATCATTGGCTGTAGTGGGAGAAATAGTGCCCTTGGTATCAGTGGGAGGAACAGTGCCCCATTGTTGCTGTCAGTGAGAGGAAAGGAATGGTGTCCCATCATTGGAGTCAGTTGGAGGAGTAGTGCACCAAGAGCCAGATAAAGGCAAGAAAAGGGCCACATCCATCCCCAGGGCCAAAGTTTGGAGACCACTGGTCTAGTTGAATAAAATTGTATTTTTGTTAACATATATGGTGCCTTTAAAGTCCATGTTTCATTCTAATTAGGATATTTTTTTCTATATAACCTAGGATGTGGCGAATCAATGCATAAAGGCAGCTATGAAAATGAATTATAATCATAGGGTCCTGGAGTTTTAATCTGTAATATCGGAAGGAGGACTAGGAGTATGGTTATGACTGCATACAATTAAAAAACAAGCCGGATAAGTAACAATTCTTGCTGTAGGATGAGAATAGTAATTCATTTTCAGGTCTACAAAGAAAAGTCCACATAATATATATATAATATATCAAAAGTTTGTCTCCATATTTAAACATATTATGATTTATAATGACCTCTAAAACCCCCTTCAACCCCCAGCCTCTCTCCCCCCAGCTTCCTCTCTCCATCCCTTACATGTTATGCCTTCTGTGCCTAGAGCTCTTCATCTGCTGGGGTGATTACATTTTTGCTTACAGTTTTCAAATCTCTTTGTTACATAAAATTTGGAGAAGGTCTGATTGTTATACTATGCATATATATGCTCATATAAATTAAAGTAAAAACTCCAAATCTATCAGAAATTAGATCATTTTTGAGCATTACAAATAAAAACCCTGGGGTGGAAGTGGATTCTCCCCTCTCTGTAATCACATTCACAGTCTGGCTATAACTGCCAAATGTACCTTCTCATCAGATGATTTACTTAGAAGTCTCTGGGTTGTTTCGATCTAATCCTAGCCAACTGTAAAAATTATTAAAACTATTGTGCCACTTTCCCTAAATATTGGACATGTAAGTTATTGAAGATGGTGTATTCTCTTACGCATTAATAATAATAATAAAAAACAGAAGCAAAATGTGTTTCATATGATGCACTATACTACACACAAAGAAAGCCTAATTTACAAAGAAACAAAGAACGTGGATACATGCATTAAATAGACTATGCACTGTTCAATAATGCTCTCTGTTTACATGCCCTGCACAGAGGGTATTTGTGAAATTGCAGCATCTGCTAGTGCATAAAAGTGCTTGTTTTCAGATGAGAGGACTCAGCCAGATTGCGGAGTATGGAAGAAGTGAAAATGTATCAAGCTCTCTGCCTTCATGAAAAACCAAATACATTTTTAAGAAATAGGATTTGAAATGCTTTTCAGCTAGAGGATAAACAAGAAAGAAAAAATATAAAGAGGTATTCCATGATTAACAGGAGGTGTACAGAGTCTCTTCCCCTGCAAAAAGCAATGATGTCCTCAGAGGTCATTGAGCATCACCCTCCAATGTTAGTGAAAGTCTTTATAAGAACTCAAAATATGTTACGTGCAAACGTATAGTAGAAATTAAAATTAAACTCAGAGGCGTAACTAAAACCTTTAGGGCCCCGGTGCAAGAAACCATTAAGGGCCCCCCGGACCCCTGGCCAGGGCCCTTCCCTTCAAGCCTGGGGCTCTTCCCACTGATCCTGGGGGTTTTTACTCTAGTTGCGGGGCCATTTATTACAGTCCCGCAGCGGGACCCTTTCACAAGTTCTGCGGTGGGCCCCCTTCCTGCCATCTTGGGGCCTCCCCACGGTGGTGGAATGCCAGGGCCCTGTCTCAAATGTGACCTTTGCAATCCTGGAAGTTCACCCACTGGTGTCAGTCGTTTTTATTTTTTGGTATTTTAATTGTATTATTTTTTATCACTTTATTTTATTTTATCATTTTATTTTATTTTTTTACAATGTCACTGACTATGACTCTGTCCATTCAGAAAAGGAAGGAGCTGTAAAATTACATATTTACCGACCCCTTCCTGGTTTTCTATTGTGACATCCCCTGCAGCAGCCTGCAGGAGACAGGAGGGGGGGCCAGGGGAGCACACAGGGGCCCAGAGACAGCAGAACACAAGTGAACTGGGTAGGAAGAGTGGTGGGGGCAGCATACAGAGGAACCTGCATGCTACAGGAGGAAAAAGGAGGACAGTGATTTCTCTACATGCTGCCCTCGCTGCCCCTCCTATCCAGGTGCACATGGGAGCCACGCGGGCCCCCTGGAGCATGGGGCCCGGTTGCAATTGCAACCCCTGCAACCGCTGTAGTTACGCCCCTGATTAAACTTATTAAATCTCACAAAATTTGATCATCAAAAAGTTAATTTATTTAGGTAATTCAATTCAAAAAGTGAAACTCATATATTATATAGCTTCATTACACACAGTGTGATATATTTCAAGCATTTCTTCCTTTTATTTTGATGACTATGGCTTACAGCTAGTAAAAACCCACAACTCAATATCTCAAAGAATTTGAATATTATGAAAAAGTTCAATATTGTAGACTCATGGTGTCACACCTAATCAGCTAAATAACGCAAAACACCTGTAAAGGTTTCCTGATTCTTTAACCACTTCAGCCCCGGAAGGTTTTACCACCTTATGACCTGGCCATTTTTATTCGATACGTTACTTTAACTGACAATTGCGCCGACGTCTACAAACTAAGGGATAGATTTATAGAATTTTTCTTTCTATCAGAGAGGAAGATGGAGATCTTGTGTTTCTGCTAAGCAAAAACATGAATCTGTCTTCCTCCAGTTAGGCCATCCCCCTCACAGTTAGAAAGCACTCTCTAGGAGCACACATAACCCTTTGATCACCCCCAATGTTAACCCCTTCCCTGCCAGTGTCATTAGTACAGTGACAGTACATTTTTTTTAGCACTGATGACTGAATTGGTGTCGCTGGTCCCCAGAAAGTGTCACTAAGTGTCAGATCTGTCCGCCGCAATGTCGCAGTCCCGCTAAAAATCGATGACAGATCTGACACTTAGTGACACTTTCTGGGGACCAGCGACACCAATTCAGTCATCAGTGCTAAAAAAAATGTACTGTCACTGTACTAATGACACTGGCAGGGAAGGGGTTAACATTGGGGGTGATCAAAGGGTTATGTGTGCTCCTAGAGAGTGCTTTCTAACTGTGAGGAGGATGGCCTAACTGGAGGAAGACAGATTCATGTTTTTGCTTAGCAGAAACACAAGATCTCCATCTTCCTCTCTGATAGAAAGGCGGTCTGCCTTGTTTACATAGAATCTATGGGCTATTGTCTAGAGGAAGATGAGACAAATATATATGGGGGGTCTGATAAATGTGTTCTCTATATATGCATATATACTGTTACTTCTGCTTTTTCACTGTCATTTCTGTTAAGAGCTAATGAACACTTTTCTGGTTAGGAAAAAAAGTTTGAGCCTGTGATGACACTTACTGAAAACCAACCATCTACCTTCCTGTTTGAGCAAAGTATAGACATTTGTGGTCAGAACCAGTTTGAACCAACAACTGTCATGGCAGACTGCCGCTTAGTTCCCTTGTTATGTCAGTCACATGATGTTAACGCCCATTTAACTATTTACTTACCATAAGAAGATATGGACACTAATTGTATTGGTTATACAGTCACACCTAGATTACAGTCTGGAACACACCTATATCTTATACATATTCTTTACTATAAATTATTTAGCCTAATGCTTGTTAGTTGGACGTTACTTCTGTTTTTGCCCAGTTCACACAAACTTGGCTTCTGTAAAAATGTATCCTATTCACTGCAGTGAATATATGCACCAATTCTTTCATCAATTTGGACTCACTATCACATCTGTTTGAAGACTCCCTAACCCAAAGTAACAGCTGGTGCTGTGACTTGGATCCAGTCCAGTGGACCCCCGACTGGAGAGACGTTAAATCCATGCGAGGCAGATCAAATGGCCATGGTAGGACCTTTTGTTCTTACTTATTCTGCCCTCCATAGCAAGTAGCAGTTGGTACATGAGCTCTGCTGGCTGGAGGAGTCTTATTTATGCTGTTGATGAGATGATGAGATATAATGAATGTAAGCCAGAATATTGTTAATGTTACGCAGTCTGACCCAAATAACTCCTCTACTTCACTTGTTGCGGAAATAATAGAACCTATTATTATTATTTTCAGGGGATTGTTAATGTTCTGTTTTTATGCTTGGGGTGTCAATAGATTTTTGAGACTTGTGAAAAGGTTTGACAAGAGGACTGTAGTGGTATAAAGAGCCTGTGTGGCAAGTGTAAACCTGTGTGGCAAGTGTGATAAAGTGCCATTTGACGGCTACTATGTATGGCCCAGAGAAACAATTTAGGTAACAACACAAATTGTAGTAGAGACTCAAGGAGGACTCTAGAAATGGGACAGCGGCAAACCCATGGGCCTCTCAATGCAGAGAGAGGTAAAAATCGCACAAGTAAATTGAGTCCTTTGGCAGAAATGACGGATAAATACGGACAGTGGTTAAGGAATGGTACCAAGACTATTAAAGGTTGTACTAAAAACAGACCAGATCCAATCCCAAACGAAGGAGTTTATGATATAGCAACTTAGATCTCTGTGTATATTAATTATCATGGCAGACTGGCAGAGCTGGACAAGGGAATTAAATGTGTACAATTTTGGATTTTTGAAAGTATGCAATGTGATGGAATTTTGACTAATTATGAACCTGTTAAGAGTTTTCTAACACATATTATTGATGGGCCCAGTAAGAAAGATTTAGACATGGCAATGCAAGTTATCTAAATGCTTAAGAAATGGAAAAATATGTGAACAAAACCTGTCAGAGATGGTTGATAAGTTACAATTATCCTGGGACAATGTAAGTTATAGGCAGAGTAAAAGGAGCAAAAAGAAAAAAACAGAGAATGAGACAGTTAAAACAGAGAATGGGGCTAGCGAGGATGAGGACAGTGATGATAGCCAAAATTAGATAAAGACCCCCCCTTTCATCTAAAAGGTCATCACAAGTCTGCCCCCCAGTATCCATGTCCCCTACAGCACCCTTTGACCTAGATCTACACCCCCCTCCTCTAAGTTATCAGGCACACTCTGAGCCTAATGTTGCAAGACAAGAACCTACCGCCATACAGGGAAGCCATAAGAGACTTTAAGAATATAGCTGCTCAGGAAGAAAATTAAGCTGTACTTGGCTTAAGATATAATGCATATCCTGTTCATGCAATTACAAATACAAGACAAGGACTAGATGATATAAATAAAGTGATACAGCGCCACTGATCCCAATAAGGTGCAACAAGCAAAAATGATATGTGCACATGGGTGCCCTATATACAATTGCAAATCAAAACCAAATATTGCTATACAGTATATACTTGTAAAGTGCTCACATAATTAATAGATGTATACCTAACATAAATGTAATAAAATATGTACAAAAACGCAGATAAACTGAATTACCAAGTGTAAAGTGCTACTACAATATTAGTTTAAACTTTAGCGTGACGCATCAAACAAATGTTCAAATTGGCAAAAACATACACATATTACAAATAAGATCCATGAAACAGGAAATAAGGTGCTCAGTGCTAGTCCAGTGGAGAAAGCATGGATAGTAGATCACACTGTTATTAAGTGCAATCACACAGTCTCTTTAGTGTATGTGTGCCAAAAAGTGGATGCCGTAGGTGCTTGTGATCCCACAACCAATTATAGATGGCCTCTCACCTTAGGTTTTGACCCGTGTTTCACAACTGGGTCAAACAACGCTAAATAGATAAGAGAGGTATGCCAGGTCATGTTGCCACATCAGGAAATCCTATGATACTGTGCAGGCTGATACAAGATTCTGTCTTCACATTCAGTAATCCCGGTCCCAGCGTGTGGTCAGAGAATGAGAAAATAGGGAGATCTAATGCTCTCTGTTTGCAAATTTTATTGAAGAGTAAAGGCAGAAATACACTCACATTTGGTTGAACATGAAGCTGTGCGGGCTGGAGGAGACACTGTATGCTACGAAGGGAGACACAGGAAGCTCTCCTGTGCTGCTGTCAGATCTCGTCTGTCTGGAGTCCCTGCCCCTGACTAGATGATGGTCAACCGATAGTTACAACAAGTACTAGTTACCAGCCCTTTTCCCCAGGGGAAATACACGCACTTACAAAGGATATCCCACATCCCTCAAAAGACAAAGCTGTCTTTATGCAGAAAATTAACAAATTAAAATAAACTCAGGATCTATGTTGGGCAAACACAGCTCAATTGCTGAGAATAGTCCTTGGATCTGCTGATCTAAACGAGGTTGCACAGAAAAGTGCATACGACAATGCTAATGTCACAATATGCCCTACAGGCAGGGGAAACTTCCCATTTCAGGCTGAAGATAAGACCACAGAAACATTAGAAAGGAAGTGGATGGAATGTTGTAGAATTATTAATGAATGGCTCTCGCAGAACAAATCAGGTGGCTTGCTGGATGTGAGACAAGAAAAGACTGAGGATGTTTTTGATCATTTTAAACGTGTCCAGACCAAGGCAGAGACAGTGGGGGTAGATGTGACTGATCGTACTAACATTACTGCCATAGGTTGTAATAATGCTGTTGTGATGGGACTTAAGGAATCATCAAGGAAACGATTAATGGCAACAAAACCAGAGCGGAAGGGATATGAATGGGCTTTTCTGAGGGAGGTGTGCAGTAGTATTGAGACGAAAGAAGAAGAGAAGAAAGAGAAGAGGCTAAATAATGTGGCCCAATTTCAGGCTCAAAGAGCTAAAAATCTCAAAACCAGGAAGTGCTTTAATTGTGGTAGGATTGGGCATCTTGCTAGAAGGTGCAGACTGCCTGATAAACATAAGCAGAAGAAGGAGGGGGAAGGTGATGAATGACTAGCAAAGCATCACAAATTCTCTGAGAGGGCCGAAATTAACTTCTGCATTTCTGAGACAGTTTGTAAGGGCGCTTTTGTAACATTACGCTTTCCACAATTAACAGACCAGGAAATTTCATGCTTAGTTGAGTCTGGCTCCGCCCGGACTATAATTCCAAAGGGATTCCTACCAAAGGACATCCCCCTTACATCTGTGCCACTAGCACTTGGAGTGGGAGGAAAGTCCACCCCTCTCAAGGAAACACCCCTCATACAAATAGGGATTGGAAACCACAACATGTTTCATTAGCTTCTTGTCTCTGACACTGTACCATGTAATCTACTCATAAGAGACTTACTGAATCGTTTACAGGCCTGCATACAACATACACCTAATGGAGTAGAAGTACATGGTGGAAAATTAGATGAGGAAATTATATGTGGATTGACAGCAATGGAACTAGAGGAAGAGATTGAAGGCAATATTCCACCTGAAATTGTTCCCTAAATACCTGATACTCTTTGGGCCAAGGGAATGAAAGATGTGGGGCTACTACAAGTCCCTCCAGCAGTGGCGGCTGGTGCTCAAAATTTTTGGGGGGGCGCAAAAAGAAAAATGTAATGGGTATTGCTTCGGGCCAAAAAACGCAGTAAAAAAATTGCGTGACTTTGAAGCTGTGCCCCCTTCAATGAAATGAATACTGTGCTGTGCCCCCTTCAATGCAATGAACACTGTGCTGTGCCCCCTTCAATGCAATGAACACTGTGCTGTGCCCCCTTCAATGCAATAAACACTGTGCTGTGCCCCCTTCAATGCAATAAACACTGTGCTGTGCCCGCTTCAATGCAATGAACACTGTGCTGTGCCCCCACAATGCAGAGTTCAGCGTGCATGCCCCTTTCAATGCAGAGCACCACAGCATTGTCCCCAATCACTGCAGAGCGCCACAGCATTGTCCCCAATGATTTCAGAGTGCCCACAGCATTGTCCCCCAATGATTGCAGAGTGCCCACAGCATTGTCCCCCAAAGATTGCAGAGTGCCACAGAATTGTACCCCAATGATTGCAGAGTGCCACAGAATTGTACCCCAATGATTGCAGAGTGCCCACAGCATTGTACCCCAATGATTGCAGAGTGCCATAGAATTGTACCCCAATGATTGCAGAGTGCCCACAGCATTGTACCCCAATGATTGCAGAGTGCCACAGAATTGTACCCCAATGATTGCAGAGTGCCCACAGCATTGTACCCCAATGATTGCAGAGTGCCACAGAATTGTACCCCAATGATTGCAGAGTGCCACAGCATTGTACCCCAATGATTGCAGAGTGCCCACAGCATTGTACCCCAATGATTGCAGAGTGCCACAGAATTGTACCCCAATGATTGCAGAGTGCCCACAGCATTGTACCCCAATGATTGCAGAGTGCCAAAGAATTGTACCCCAATGATTGCAGAGTGCCCACAGCATTGTACCCCAATGATTGCAGAGTGCCACAGAATTGTACCCCAATGATTGCAGAGTGCCACAGAATTGTACCCCAATGATTGCAGAGTGCCACAGAATTGTACCCCAATGATTGCAGAGTGCCACAGCATTGTACCCCAATGATTGCAGAGTGCCCACAGCATTGTACCCCAATGATTGCAGAGTGCCCACAGCATTGTACCCCAATAAATGCAGAGTGCCCACAGCATTGTACCCCAATGATTGCAGAGTGCCCACAGCATTGTACCCCAATGATTGCAGAGTGCCACAGAATTGTACTCCAATGATTGCAGAGTGCCACAGAATTGTACCCCAATGATTGCAGAGTGCCACAGAATTGTACCCCAATGATTGCAGAGTGCCCACAGCATTGTACCCCAATAAATGCAGAGTGCCCACAGCATTGTACCCCAATAAATGCAGAGTGCCCACAGCATTGTACCCCAATAAATGCAGAGTGCCCACAGCATTGTACCCCAATGATTGCAGAGTGCCCACAGCATTGTACCCCAATGATTGCAGAGTGCCCACAGCATTGTACCCCAATGATTGCAGAGTGCCACAGAATTGTACTCCAATGATTGCAGAGTGCCACAGAATTGTACCCCAATGATTGCAGAGTGCCACAGAATTGTACCCCAATGATTGCAGAGTGCCACAGAATTGTACCCCAATGACTGCAGAGTGCCCACAGCATTGTACCCCAATAAATGCAGAGTGCCCACAGCATTGTACCCCAATAAATGCAGAGTGCCCACAGCATTGTCCCCCAATCAATGCAGAGACCAGCGTGTGTGCTCCCTTCAATTTCATGCACTTACCTGGCGGCGGGTTCTTCCCTCCTCGATCCAGTCCGTCCTCTTTGCGGCTGCGGCGGGAAGGTGAGCGGCTTCTCCCTCGTCCTCCGAGCGGTGGTGACCGGCACCGCCCCCATTGTGACGTCAGGGATCGGATGTCCTGGATGATGATTGGTCCAGGCTGGAGACTGGACCAATCACAGCCAGGATATCAGAAAGTGGGGGTGTCCAATCGCAAAGACTTGTGCTCCGGTTACGCCCCCAGAAGGCAGCCGATCGGCGCTCTTCTGGGACGTAAACCCCACCCCCCCCCCTAGCCACCACTTCCATTACAGAGGCCGGCGAACCCAATTTTTTTTTTTGTAAAACTTTATTTGTTCGCTTTGTCATTTTTTTTTCTTTTTTTTTTCTTTTTTTTAGGGGTAGGGGGGCGGTGCCCTGGCGTCTCCTATGCACGGGCCGCCACTGCCCTCCAGTAAAAGTTAAAATGAAAGCAGGAGCCCAAATCCCACGCATACCACAATACCCATTATCAGTAGATCAACTCACCAGTATATGAATACAAATAAAAGAACTACTTGAGGCAGGTGGTATAAAGAAAACAGAGAGCAGAGCACAAACGCCATTGTTTCCTGTAAAGAAAAAGGTCAAAAAGGGAGAGAAGCCAGTATATTGAATGGTACATGTTTTAAGGGCTATCAATCAGATCATCGAGGAAGACACTCCTGTTGTCCCAAATCCTAGTACTTTGTTCAATGATATACCTACAGGAACAAGGGTTCACACCGTAATTGACTTAGCCAATGCTTTCTTTAGTGTCACCCTGGATGAAGAAAGCCAAAAACTCTTTGCTTTCCAGTTTGAGGGAGAAATGTACACCTGGACAAGAATTTCACAAAGAAATTCAAAGGCATCTTAAAAGATCACAACATTCAGGGTGGGATATGGAAAATGAATACGTCATTGACACACACACACACCTACACAGGTTGAACTGGATGATTCAACCTCAACTACTATGTAACTATGATTTCCTCCCCAAGTGTATTCTCAAAGACCATGATGATAATCCTGAACTAGTGGCAAGCAGCCCATGAATGCACAGTGATTAAAGTGTAAATTGATGACATCTTGCTATGTGTAGACACAAAAGAACATTGTGAACAAGACTCTCTTTCTCTGTTAAAATATCTCAGTGAACAGAATTGCAGGGTGTCAAAGGAAAAGGTACAATGGTGTAGGCCTCATGTGAAATTCTTTTGTCACTGTCTAGGCCCTGGAACCAAGCACATTGACATTGAAAGAAAACGGACAGAAAACAGACAATAATTAAAATGCCTCAGCCAGAAAACCACAGGCAACGCAGGGAATTCATCAGGATGGTGTCATATGTGAGACAATGGATACCAGATACTAACACCAAGTTGAAACCCTTGTATTCTGCCCTAACTATACCCTTTGCATGGACAAAGGAATTGGAGGATGCCTTCAACCAATTGAAAGCTGATATCCAGATTGTGCCCACTTACCTGAACAAAACAAGACCTTCCAATTATATTGTTCTGGCAAGAGAGCCACAGGCAATGGAGTCCTTAATAAACAGGCAAAAAATTTGGGGGAGCATACCCATGTATTTCTAAAGCTGCTGCAGCTATGAACCAAAAGACATGTATATTAAAAAAGAATAGCGCGCAAATGCAAAAGAAATAACTACCAAATCTGAAGACAATCCATAAATAAAAATGGGGGTTTGGTCCCACCATATGGCCATATCCTGCTCAAGCCCACTACTGCGTCAAAGTACCCCATTATCAGTGGGTCCTACACTATCCATGAAAAAGAGATGAATCCAGCCTTTCTAACCCTTGGAGATAATACTCCTTGCTGGGAAGGATGTGCAAATGCACTACAGGGGACTCCTCCTATATCCACTTGATGGTGGACACTGATTGAGTACAGGTGTGTGTGGGGGGGTGGGGAGGGTTGCTCAACCTCGATAGTCTGGTCAGACCGAATACATAATAAACAGGCAAAAAATTTGGGGGAGCATACCCATGTATTTCTAAAGCTGCTGCAGCTATGAACCAAAAGACATGTATATTAAAAAAGAATAGCGCGCAAATGCAAAAGAAATAACTACCAAATCTGAAGACAATCCATAAATAAAAATGGGGGTTTGGTCCCACCATATGGCCATATCGTGCTCAAGCCCACTACTGCGTCAAAGTACCCCATTATCAGTGGGTCCTACACTATCCATGAAAAAGAGATGAATCCAGCCTTTCTAACCCTTGGAGATAATACTCCTTGCTGGGAAGGATGTGCAAATGCACTACAGGGGACTCCTCCTATATCCACTTGATGGTGGACACTGATTGAGTACAGGTGTGTGTGGGGGGGTGGGGAGGGTTGCTCAACCCCGATAGTCTGGTCAGACCGAATACATAATAAACAGGCAAAAAATTTGGGGGAGCATACCCATGTATTTCTAAAGCTGCTGCAGCTATGAACCAAAAGACATGTATATTAAAAAAGAATAGCGCGCAAATGCAAAAGAAATAACTACCAAATCTGAAGACAATCCATAAATAAAAATGGGGGTTTGGTCCCACCATATGGCCATATCGTGCTCAAGCCCACTGATAATGGGGTACTTTGACGCAGTAGTGGGCTTGAGCACGATATGGCCATATGGTGGGACCAAACCCCCATTTTTATTTATGGATTGTCTTCAGATTTGGTAGTTATTTCTTTTGCATTTGCGCGCTATTCTTTTTTAATATACATGTCTTTTGGTTCATAGCTGCAGCAGCTTTAGAAATACATGGGTATGCTCCCCCAAATTTTTTGCCTGTTTATTATGTATTCGGTCTGACCAGACTATCGAGGTTGAGCAACCCTCCCCACCCCCCCACACACACCTGTACTCAATCAGTGTCCACCATCAAGTGGATATAGGAGGAGTCCCCTGTAGTGCATTTGCACATCCTTCCCAGCAAGGAGTATTATCTCCAAGGGTTAGAAAGGCTGGATTCATCTCTTTTTCATGGATAGTGTAGGACCCACTGATAATGGGGTACTTTGACGCAGCAGTGGGCTTGAGCACGATATGGCCATATGGTGGGACCAAACCCCCATTTTTATTTATGGATTGTCTTCAGATTTGGTAGTTATTTCTTTTGCATTTGCGCGCTATTCTTTTTTAATATACATGTCTTTTGGTTCATAGCTGCAGCAGCTTTAGAAATACATGGGTATGCTCCCCCAAATTTTTTGCCTGTTTATTATGTATTCGGTCTGACCAGACTATCGAGGTTGAGCAACCCTCCCCACCCCCCCACACACACCTGTACTCAATCAGTGTCCACCATCAAGTGGATATAGGAGGAGTCCCCTGTAGTGCATTTGCACATCCTTCCCAGCAAGGAGTATTATCTCCAAGGGTTAGAAAGGCTGGATTCATCTCTTTTTCATGGATAGTGTAGGACCCACTGATAATGGGGTACTTTGACGCAGTAGTGGGCTTGAGCACGATATGGCCATATGGTGGGACCAAACCCCCATTTTTATTTATGGATTGTCTTCAGATTTGGTAGTTATTTCTTTTGCATTTGCGCGCTATTCTTTTTTAATATAATGGAGTCCTTACTCAGAGGTCACCATCAGAAACACACATAGTGGCCTATGACAGCGTACAACTGGACCCAATCCTTCCAGGAACACCAACCCGTGTAAGAGCAGTTGCAGCTGCTGCATTACTAGTTGAGAAGGTTGCCATTATAAGGATGAATCAGCCTCTGACAGTCTACACAACACATGCAGCAAATTAAATCATAATAAGAGCAAAGACCAAACATTTGTCATCAGCAAGGCTGAGAAAATATGAAGCAATACTGCTTGAATCAGGAGAGATAGAAGTGAGAAGATGTACTACAATCAACCCTGCCAGCTTTCTCCAAAAGAGAGAGGAAGACCTTGAGGAGGATGGTGATCACACTTGCTTGGAACTCATGGAAGAAGAAATGCAGCAAATCTCCCCAGTAAAGGACACACCTCTGGAAAATCCTGATCCTGTTTGTAGACGGTTCAAGCCTGTACAAGGACGGAGTCCCAAGAACGGCATATGCAGTGACAACATTGGAAGAAGTGGTTGAGACCCAATTACTCCCTTCAACACTCTCGGTGCAGGTTTCCGAATTGGTAGCACTCACCAGGGCTTTTGAGACCACAAAGGATCAATCAGCTAACATTTATACCGATAGCAGATATGCTCTAGGTGTGGTTTACAACTATGGACCCATATGGAGGAACAGAGGATTCACAGCTGCTGCAGGAGAACCAATTCAAAACTGGAAATATGTTCCAGTTGGCTGATTATACTGCTAGGAAGACTGCTGAAACACAAATAGAGAAAATTATGACCCTAGTCACTGATTTTTCAAAAGAAGAAAAAGAAGTTTGTAAAAGATTGGAGGAAAGTAGAGAACGAGTACAGAAGGCGAAATAACTAATCAGGAAACTGCAAGAATCTGCACCAGATGACTGGTATGAAATCATGAAAAGGGATGGAGCAAGGAAAGACCAAGATGGACTATGGTGCAAAGAAAATGGAATGTCCCACCCCAAACTGAGAAAATGATCATGCAATTATCCCATGGATCAGGTCATGTAGGCCCTAAAGCAATGGCGAGAAACATTAAGAAGGCTGGATGGTTTATTCAATACTCCAGGAATGCTTGTCAAGGCTTTGTTGAGGGATGCCTAATTTGTGCTAAAAATAACCCAGGAAAGCCAACTAGAGTGACACAAAGACATTTGGTTAAGCCACTATTCCCTTTACAAAGACTTCAGATTCACTACATCCAATTACCTAATATAGCCAAAATACCAGTATGTTTTGGTGTGTGTGGTCATGTTTTCAGGATAGGTGGAAGCCTGGCCAGTAACTAAAGAAAATGCCAGGACAACAGCAACAGAACAGAACACTGGTAGCAGAGATGCACTTTGGAGCACAAACACAAGGGTAAGGACTGCAACCAATCAGGTGATAGATATAGTCAGGTGTGCAGCGCCCAGGGAGCAGGTAAGTGAGGATGCAATCAGAGTCTATAAGAGGCAGCAGTCTGCAAATGTCTAAGATGGCTGCCAACAGAAGGGCAAGGTAAGACCTTGACAAGTGGATAATTTCTGGAATGTGGCAATATCCCAGGATGAGAAACGTTTCTGCAGCCAGATGTTTTAATCATCAGACCAATGAGTATATACGTTGCCCTGGTCACAGACTTTTTACACCATATGTACTTATAGATCAAGAATGGGCAAAATACAGCCCGCGAGTCACTGCATTGAAAGGGGGCACGCTGGTCACTGCATTGAAGGGGGCACGCTGGTCACTGTTTTGAAGGGGGCACACTGGTCACTGTGCATTGGAAGGGGGCACGCTGGTCACTGTGCATTGGAAGGGGGCACGCTGGTCACTGTGCATTGAAAGGGGGCAAGCTGGTCACTGCATTGAAGGGGGCACGCTGGTCACTATTTTGAAGGGGGCACACTGGTCACTGTGCATTGAAAGGGGGAACGCTGTTCACTGTGCATTGAAAGGGGGCACGCTGTTCACTGTGCATTGAAAGGGGGCACGCTGTTCACTGTGCATTGAAAGGGGGCACGCTGGTCTCTCTGCATTGAAAGGGGGCACGCTGGTCACTGTGCATTGAAAGGGGGCATGCTGGTCACTGCATTGAAGGGGGCATACTGGTCACTGTGCATTGAAAGGGGGCACGCTGGTCACTGTGCATTGAAAGGGGGCACGCTGGTCACTGCATTGAAGGGGGGCACGCTGGTCACTGTGCATTGAAAGGGGGCACACTGGTCACTGCATTGAAGGGGCAACGCTGGTCACTGTGCATTGAAAGGGGGCACGCTGGTCACTGTGCATTGAAAGGGGCCATGCTGGTCACTGTGCATTGAAAGGGGGCACACTGGTCTCTCTGCATTGAAAGGGGGCACACTGGTCTCTCTGCATTGAAAGGGGGCACGCTGGTCACTCTGCATTGAAAGGGGGCACACTATACCTTAATTACTGAAGGCCCCTTTCACACTTTTGTGACCTCAAAGTCACGCAATTTTTTACAGCGTTTTTTGCCATCTACTCTTGGTCCGGCCCCCGGGTCCAATATATGAACCCATTGCAGCCCTCAAGTCAAAAAGTTTGCCCACCCCTGTTATAGATCCTCCCTACCTGTTCTGTGGTCAAAAGGCTTATAAGTGGATACCTCCCCATAGTTATGGTTCCTGCTATATTGGGACATTAGCGCCATCCCTCTTTGTGTTTGAGGAAAATAACATCAGGCCATATACGGTGCCAATGAGTCATCTAGAGGACCACCATCAACCCATGCCTCTACGAAAACGTAGAGCTGTATTTAAGACTGGAGATAAGGTATGGGCATGGTTTCCAGCAATATTAGAGGAAGGCATAAATATAGTAGACAAAATGGAAAATGCTCTTTATAAATATAGTGCATTTGTTGACCAGATGTTTAATGAAACTGAAAGTGCGATCAAGGAAATAGGTGCAGACCTAAAATTACTACACAAGCATACTATGCAAATTAAATTGGCTTTAGACTACCTGTTAGCCAAAGAGGGTGGCCTATGTGTGCTTGCAAATGATACTGCCTGCTGCACCTGGTTTGAAAGCCCTGAGACACAAGACACGATAGAAGCCCATCTCCAGAAGATGGTAAAACTGTGCAAACAGGCCATTGATCTCCCCACCCCTGAAAAGAATAGAAATTGGAATCTATTTGCTGATTGGAACATCAGTAGGTGGATGGGCTCATGGATTCAACAAATAATTTTTGTCATTGTAGGAATTTTTGTCATAGGATTGCTTGCTTATTTGTTTTTCAGGTGAACTAAATGTGGAATACAAAATATTACTACAATGGCAGTTAGGACTGAGGAAGATGACCCCAAGGAAGAGATAGAGTGTTAACAGATAGTCAATATAGCACATTCATATGATGCCAAGATGGGTTATGTCAATGTATAAAGTCTACTCTCCACATACACCCTAAGAATAATTTTACTCCACTTAGCAGTGAAGTAGTACTGTGGATCCTTGGTGTTGTATAAGGTAGGGAAAATACTGTAAGGTAGTGACCCCACCATAGGGGTCAAAAGCCGCTGTCAAAGCAACCTGAGCATCCATAACATCTCAGCAGTGCCACAGGCTAATCGCCTCCATGCCACACTGCATTTACGCAGTAATTCATGCAAAAGGAACCCTGACCAAGTATTAAGTACATACTATACTGTACATGGACATACTTTTCAGTAAGGCAACATTTCTGTATTAAAAATCATATTTTTTATTGGTCTTTTGTAATGTTCTAATTTTCTGAGATACTGAATATTGGGTTTTCACTAGCTGAAAGCCATAAGAAATGCTTGAAATATATCACTCTGTGTGTAATGAATCCATTTAATATATGAGTTTCACTTTTTGAATTATATTACCGAATTACATTAACTTTTTGATGATATTCACATTTTTTGAGATGCACCTGAATGTAAAACGCTGCGTAAATTGATGGTGCTATATAAGTATCTGTAATAATAATAACCATTCTCGTGTACAGGCACCTTTTAATCCCTGCTTGTACCGGTGTTAGACTTCAGTTGGATCCCTGTGGAACCCACTCTGGTACTCAGGCACCTGACCTCTGCCCAAGTCATGATTACTGCCTATTTTCAGTACTAAGTCCCACCCACTGTTATTCAACTGTTAAAATACCAGATCTTCAGTGGGCAATAGAGTATCTGGATTGTTACAATTGAACGACAGCTGGTAGGGATTGCTGTACAGTGTATCCGGGTTTTATCTTGTTAGAAGCAGAAGTTCAGGACTGGGTTTAGGTTCCAATGGGCTAATTGCAGACACCTAAAGGTGCACTTCAGCACTGTTGTTACCTTAGAAATAATGTATGTGATATCAAGATAAAACTTGCTGAAAGGTACAGTATTGTACTAGTAGTAAAATCTGTTCTAGCATCACTAAAGACTAATGAGTTATTCTCAGGTAAAACTGGAAAAAGTATTAAAAAATATTACATTAATGAGTTCACCCCTTTGGGCTTATCTGGTACGTCCAAAGAGAGAACCATTTAAAGCAAGCTCACAGCCGCAGTAACAGCTGTGATCCTGTTTTATTTTTGCAGGCTTTGGGCTTTTAGGTAAAAGTGATCTGGGCAGGCTGTAGGGCTGGGCAATCACTTTTACTTGACCGGCAAGTGCTGCTTCCCCCTCCCTTTGTCCCCTCCCAGTGGTTACTAGGCTTTCCTACTCCCCCTGGGAGCCTGGGACCACAATAGTTATTGTCAGGATAGCGAGAAAGGAAGATAGGGGAACAGCTCTACAGTACTGTGACCTGGAGGCTCCCTGCTCTGAACACAGTTCAGAGCTGTCAAAATCAGGGCTAGAAAACAGGGTGTACAGCTGTTCAAGCACAATCCTGTTCTCATTTAGCTGGAGCAGAGGGTCGGTGAGAGATTAGGGGTCCAATTAGAACCCCTTAAATCTCCATAAAGAATAAAGGCATTTAAAGTGTCGCCAACTGATAATTTTGGGTACTTTCATTTTTTGCCATTTATTGGGCTCACGTAGTTCTGAGGTTTTACACATTTGGTATCTATTTACTCTACACTACATCTCTTTTATTATGTACAAAATATTGGGATTAAATTGTGTTTGTATGCAATACATTCATTTTAGTGATTTTTTTCTGAAAATATAAATTTGATAAACATAGAAACATATGAAAGTGACGCCAGAAAAAGGCAGCGTAGTCCATCGAGTCTGACAATTTAAAAAAAAAAATTTCTCTTGATTTTTCATTTGTGTTTTTTTGTGCAAACATGGTATAACATAAAAAACACAACTACCATCTTTTTATTTTACGGGGTCTCTGCTTGATATATATATATATATATATATATATATATATATATGAAAAAAAAAAAATATATATATATATATATATATATATATATATATATACTGTGACAGGAAGTCAGGTAAATCTGTGGGTGTTGTCACAGACGGGAGATACATTTCTGCCTTGTTTAGACAATTCACCAATTACTATCAGGCGTCGGCTGCGGAGGTAGCCAGAAAGGTTTAAGGAACGTTGGAAAGCTTCAGCTATTCAGAATGAGGCAATTAAGGCCTCTATAAGTTATTCAGAGGATGACTACTGATTGCTGCCTCCTGAGGCTTTTTGCGTTAAGGAGAGCAGTGAGCTGAGAAAGACTTCTGAAGGTGAGGTGGTGTTGACTTTTTCTGTGTGAAAGGAAAACAAATGGACTATTGGTTTTCTGCTGTATGACCAGCAGTGTCTGCCCAGCAGTAGGTTGGGACAGACTCCATAGGTAGGTTCCTGTGTTGTGAAGGTAGACGCCCCAAGTGGCCAGGGTTTATTTTATGTTTGTTTGATTTATGCTGTTTGGATGCTTGCACTTGTTTCCAGCAAATTGTAAGAATAAACCATAGACCGTTGTTTTCAACCACTCATCGGCTGTCTCTCTGTGTAGCGAACCCACCCAAGGGGTCACCCACACCCCCTACCGAGCTAACCCCTTACAATACACATAGTATATCACAAAAGTCAGTCACATCCCTCACATTTTTTTAAAATATTTTATTATATCTTTTCATGTGACATCACTGTTGTTACAATGTAAAGTATTGAGTGTACAGCTTGTATAACAGTGTAAATTTGCTGTCCCCTCACAATAACTCAACACACAGCCATTATTGTCTCAACCGCTGGCAACAAAAGTGAGTACACACCTAAGTGCAAATGTCCAAATTGGGCCCAAAGTGTCAATATTTTGTGTGGCCAGCATTATTTTACACCATTGCCTTAACCTTCTTGGTCATGGAGTTCACCAGCGCTTCACAGGTTGCCACTGGAGACTTCTTCCACTCCTCCATGATGACATCACAGAGCTGGTGGATGTTAGCTCCTCCACCTTCCGTTTGAGGATGCCCCACAGATGTTCAATAGGGTTTAGGTCTGGAGACATGCTTGGCCAGTCCTTTACCTTTACCCTCAGCTTCTTTAGCAAGACAGTGTTCGTCTTGGAGGTGTGTTTGAGGTCGTTATCATGTTGGAATACTTCCCCGCGGCCAAGTCTCCGAAGGGGGGGGGGGATCATGCTCTGCTTTAGTATGTTACAGTACATATTGGCATTCATGGTTTCCTCAATGAACTGTAGCTCCCCAGTGCCAGCAGCAGTCATGCAGCCCCAGACCATGATACTCCCACCACCGTGTTTGACTGTAGGCAAGACACACTTGTCTTTTTACTCCTCACCTGGTTGCCGCCATACATGCTTGACACCATCTGAACCAAATAAGTTTATCTTGGTCTCATCAGACCACAGGAATTGGTTCCAGTAATCCATGTCCTTAGTTTGCTTGTCTTCAGCAAACTGTTTGTGGGCTTTCTTGTGCATCATCTTTAGAAGAGGCTTCCTTCTGGGACGACAGCCATGCAGACCAATTTGATGCAGTGGGCGGCGTATGGTCTGAGCACTGACAGTCCAACCTCCACCCCTTCAACCTCTACAGCAATGCTAGCAGCACTCATACGTCTATTTCCCAAGACAACCTCTGGATAGGACACTGAGCATGTGCACTCAACTTTTTTGGTCGATCATGGCGAGGCCTGTTATGAGTGGAGCCTGTCCTGTTAAACGGCTGTATGGTATTAGCCACCATGATGCAGCACAATTTCAGGGTCTTGGCAATCTTCTTATAGCCTAGGCCATCTTTAGGGAGAGCAACAATTCTTTTTTTCAGATCCTCAGAGAGTTCTTTGCCATGTTACATAGTTTGTGAGGTTGAAAAAAGACATCAGTCCATCCAGTTCAACCTATGATGTGTTTGTGTTTACTGTTAACCGTACATTGTATACCCCTGTATGTTGTGGTCTTTAAGGCGCCCATCTAATAGTTTTTTGATTGATTGATTGATTGATTGATATGTTTGATTGATTAAGTTCACATATGTGTAATTGACGATAATTTATCAGCAGTACTTCACGGGATAATTCAGTGCCTTTTGGGAAAATCCATTCTATACAGATATAAAAGGGAAGTGGCGCGCTTCCATTATATACTTACTAGTCAATGTGCATGCATTGAGAGAACGCAGCTGCCCTGTTAGTTAGTTAGGTACCTGCCCGAGCACAGCAAGCATCGTTCACTTTTTTAGTAATAGTGTAAAATTTCTTTTGGTGATTGTTATTCAGTATCCTTTTCAAAATCGCCATAAAATACTGTAGATATTATTAGAAATGCTAAATTCTCATGGATATCCGCCAGATATTTTCTGGATTCTCATTTCTGCCACATTAGGAAAACAATTCAGAATAATTTCTAGGTAGATAGACATTATTTTGTAGGTAGATTCTGAAAATTTGTGAAGATTTTTCATTAGATCTTTCACTTAAATTTCTATCAAGAATGCACACCACCCAAGGCTTGGGTTAATCCATGCGAATGGAGAAATAATATATATAATAATAGTTTTTACATAGCAGTTTGCCAATCTATTTTTCAAGATTTATTTACTTTTAAATTAAATATGTAATGCTGCAACCTTATCCAGAACGCTGGAAAAATAACTGAACATCTGCAATGAAATAACTTAAAATTATACAAAAACAATAATTTCTCCAATTTTTATAAATAAGCCCATAAGTCTTCATAAACCTAGAACCTTAGCTTTCCATCAAGAGCTTTTGAATGTAAAACCACTGCTAAAACTGGCTATCCTGAAGGTTTCTTTCATTAACAGTGCTTCTGGTCATGTGGACTAAAGTTTTTAACCATTTTGTCTCCTCTCTCCCTGCCAAGTGCCCCCATAGTGAGCCCCTTGCTATGGGGGCACTCATGTGTGCTCACTCCTGAGCTCTGCTCTGCGTGTCCACAAGACACACAGAATGGGGCTTGGCCCCACACCCCTGCTTCTCGTCACTGCCTCTGATTGACAACAGCCAATTGTTTCTGCTGCTGTATCTGAACCAATGAGGAGGGAGAGAGCCAAGACAGTCTCAGCTCTTTTGCACTTAGTTGAATCAAGATTGGGCTCAAGTATGTATTTAGGGGAGCTGCAGGGGGAGCTTCTGCATAGAATGCAGTAAGGTTAAAAAAACCTTCTGGCTTTACAACTACTTTATGAATAGCAAACCTAACCCTGTACGTCAGGAAAGGAAAGCTTGGACAGACAGAAAATGTCCAGAGAAAAAAACAACCAATCAACAGTTAAGTTAAAGTTAAGTGGAGTTCCGGCCTATTTTGCAACTTTAGTGATTCCTGGAGTGCTCGTTATGCTGATCAACAATTGGACATTTTCAATTTTTTCGGGGGGTCCCTTACCTTATTTTTAGGGCATTTTTGATTGTACTTCCTCCTTCTCCCCCCTCTGTGGCCGCAGCCACCGACACCACTTCCGCCTTTGCATTGCATCCTGGGAGCTGTTTGTCATCACTCCCAGGAGGCTGGAATCAGGAAGAACTCCCAGAATACTCCCTGAATCAGGAAGGACACAGCCGATTAAACTGCGGCTTCAGGTGCCCACATCCAAGATGGCCACGCCCAGACAGCATTTTTAAAAGTAAGATTTTGAATAAAATCCAATACCGTACACCTTGTAAGTATGAGAATAGCGGTTCTGTAAAGGGCGATGGATTAGTATTATAGGGGTATTTTTAGTTAAAAAAGGTATTTGAGGCCAGAACTCCGCTTTAACCCTTGACTTTAGGGAGAGGGAGGTCCCTAATGAGAAAGGATGTTACATCTTAAAGAGATATCCATGGATACAAAAGTCATTGAGCCTAAACTTTAAAAACATAGAAAAAAATGAAGGGTGCTAACCCTAAATCCTTCTTAAAGCGCTTGTTGCCCATACAGTTTATATTCCTGATATGCGCCTGTGGTCTCATGTACTTGTATGAGAAAGTTTCCTCTTCTCTTTGTATTGCTTCTTTTATGTGAAAGGGGGAAGCATGGAGATAGATGCACAGCATTAGGCGGAAGGCTGGACATGACTGGGTTTGCAGGACAGGTTGCTACCCAGTGGGGGTTAATTAATTTAAGTAAACATGTTAGATAGGTGATTGGTCTTTAGTAAGGTGGGACAGGGTGGGGCAGGGTGTGGCAAGGTGGGGTTAGTGGGGGAATAGTTTGAGGGTGGTCCCAAGGGTCCGGTCAGTTGCAGCCTGGACAGCAAAGGAAAAACTTCTCTGCCCCTCTTGCTATTTCATAATGGCGGACTTAGATACCATGCTTGCTCAGATTCGCAGTGTGGCCATGGTCCATGGCCTGCAATGGCTGCAATCTCGTATGACGGACTTGATTCAGGGGTCGGGGCAGGTACCAGCCTCGCCTGCCCCAATTTTACAACGGCCTAGGAGGTCAAGGCCTCCTGAGCGCCTCAGCCCTGAAACGACCCCTAGGGTCCGCCACCGCTTATGGAGCCCCCCTAGGGACCCTTCGACCTCGGCCACTGGCAGGAAGCCCCCTACTGGTGCTGCTGGGGTTGGAAGGAATCCTCGACATCAGCGGGGCCCTGGCAAACAGAGTGCGGCCCCCTCCCGCGCCATTGCCCCCTCACCTGCAGTTCCGGACGTCGCGACCGGCTCCCCGGGTCCTTCCAGTGGGAGTGCGGTTCTGCGTGGGAGTCGAGTGCGGGGTCCAGGTGCGGGCCTCCCTCCGGGTGCGGCCGTGACCTCTCGCGGAAGAAGCTGAGGTACCAGGAGCTTCCCCGGCGTCCCATCGCCAGTTCCGGACCAGCTTGCGGCGCCGGCGTTAGGGCACCGCATCACTAACATTCGATTGTCCAAGGACCATCGTGATGATTTACGAGTGTGGGAGTTGTTTTTGGGTTCCTTCAACGGCAGGTCTGTCTGGTTGGAAGCTCCGGTGTCCAACTTTGACCTTGAACTTTACACCGATGCGGCTGGCTCCGGGGGCTTTGCGGCCTATTTGCATGGCCAATGGAGTGCGGGCGAGTGGCCGGACTCTTGGCGTGGTTCTGACTTCATACGAAACTTGGTACTGTTGGAATTATTTCCCATTGTGTTGGCTGTAGAGCTGTGGGGTCCGGAGTTCAGGAATAAAAGAGTTCGTTTTCACTGCGATAACCTGGGGGTGGTACAGTCACTCAATAGCATTACCGCATCTTCCCCGCCGGTTATTAGATTGCTTCGTCACCTGGTGTTGAAATGTCTAAAGCTGAATTCGTTTTTTTATGCTGTACACGTACCGGGTGTTGACAATTCGGTGGCTGATGCTCTTTCTCGATTCCAGTGGGACAGGTTTCGGATGTTGGCACCGGAGGCGGAGCAGCACGGATTGCCTCGTCCTGAGTATCTGTGGAACATAGCCTTGCCGCAGTGATGAATTTGGTTCGAGCATCGGTTTGTCCTGCCACTTGGAAGGCATACGAGCCGTTATGGGCGACATGGACTCAGCTGGTAAGTGAGGTGGGGGGTCTTTCTGACGACCAAGATAGACTGTACCTGCTTCTTTATTTCGTGGGTTTGAATTTTGCACAAAAAGTGTCGGTCTCTTCGTTAAGCCGGAAGATGGCGGCTTTGGCCTTCTATTTTCAGTTATCAGGGGTCGCGGATGCTACAAAACATTTCCTAGTTAGAAAAGCTTTGCGAGGTTATAGAAAAGGTTGGCGATCGGTCGATTCCAGACGCCCGGTCTCCTTTGATATGTTAGCCCGGCTGGTGGACTACTTACCGCAGGTTTGTTCTTCTGCTCAGGAGGTGGACCTCTTCCGTACGGCTTTTGTTTTGATGTTCTTTGTAGCCCTCCGCATAGGCGAGTTGGTGAGTAACTCCAGGCGGGGGGATGGGGGTTTACAGTTGTCAGATGTAAGTTTACATCATGACAGAGTGCTGGTCTGGATTCGCAGGTCTAAAACAGACCAGCTAGGACGTGGGGCTTGTGTGGAACTGGGAGAGATACCGGGGTCCTATCTTTGTCCAGTATCTGCGGTGCGGCATTGGCTGCAGGTGCGCTCCGCTCTACCTGGTCCGCTGTTGCTACGTGCCGACGGCACAGCGCTCTCTCATTTTCAATTCACTGCGGTTTTCCGTAAGTGCGTGGGGGCAGCTGGTTTTCCTGTGAATGAGTACTCCTCTCATTCTTTTCGCATTGGAGCTGCCACGCAGGCAGCTCGGTGGGGCCTTAATGACCAGGCATTGCGGAAGATTGGTCGCTGGGAGTCCCGGCGTTTTCGCCTGTATGTTCGTCCGCATCTGTTATGAGGCGGCGAACGCTGTGTACATTACTAGTCCACGGGGGGGGGGGCCGGGGGTGGTCCGCCTTTAGTATTTGTTACATGTGTTCTCGGTGTGCTTCGTTTATGTGTTAGTGATTTTGTGTACACGGGACGTATGTTGGTATGTATTCTTTTATGTTTTACAGGTACCACAGATGTCTTGGTCTGGATTTTAGGACATTCCTACGTTGTATGGGGTGCTAGGAGGGCGGTAGTTAGGCCGGAGGGTCGACAATTGGGATTTGATAGGAATGAGGTAAAAGTCAGGTGGATAGGGGTTTCGGGGATGCTGTGGTCGCGGGTTCTTCCCGAAGTCCATCGTTGTGCGCGGTTGGAAAGACCGCCCGACGTCCTTTTGTTACATGCGGGTGGTAATGACCTAGGCCTCCGTTCTTCCAGGGAATTAATCAGGGATATCATACTGGATTTCCTGAGATTGCGGACGCTTTTTCCCCAGACAGTGGTAGTGTGGTCGGACATAGTTGCCCGGACCTCTTGGCGCCTGGCTCGGTCGGTGGTTAGCCTGAACAAAGCCAGGATAAAAGTGAATAAAGCTGTGGCAAAATTCTTTGTGCGCAATGGGGGGTTGGCAATTCGCCATCTGGAACTAGAGCAGGACCCGGCCCTTTATCTAAGGGGGGGATGGGGTTCATTTGAATGCGGTGGGCATTGACCTGTGGGCCTTAGGTTTACAGGAAGGTCTTCACAGGGCTCTGCGGGTGTGGAGGGCTACACGGCCATAAGGGGTCATGCCCGTTTGCTGTGGCTGGGGTTTTTAGGGTCTTGGAGGGTGTGACTATTTTGAAAGGTAATGTGGAGGGGTAGGGCCCATCTTAGGTATGGGTGTACCTACCCTGCCAATGTCAGTTGGCTGTATGAAGGTATCCCAATGGTAATAGTCCTTGAGCTGGTGCAGTGGCGGCTGAGGGCCTGGAAGTCCATTGGGGTCAGGGATACAGCCAGGGGGGAAGTCAATTTGCCTTCCAAGACCCTAAAATGGTAATTTACACTTTAACGTTTTGTATGTATTGATTTGTTTTGAATAAAATGGTAATTTGTGTAATTAGTGTTTTTACAAGTTGGTTGTAATAAAGATGGCTGCTATGGCCTTTTAAAATCCAAGACAGTAGTAGTGTCCTTTCTTAAGATAGAAAAGGGGGGGGTGGTTGGTTTCTTGGTTGGTATAAGGTCAAGCAGCCGTAGTATCTGCAATACTTCAGTCAAGGGGGAAGCATGGAGATAGATGCACAGCATTAGGCGGAAGGCTGGACATGACTGGGTTTGCAGGACAGGTTGATACCCAGTGGGGGTTAATTAATTTAAGTAAACATGTTAGATAGGTGATTGGTCTTTAGTAAGGTGGGGCAGTGTAACGCTCCTGCATTTCATGTATGGTGTGGATTTTCAGCTGCAGAAATATTCCACTTCAGTAGTCATGTAAGAGAGATGCTGAGATACCATTCCCAACCTCAATGACTCATCATGTGTGGAAGGTCTTAATTCAGCTAGTAAATACACACACTCAACAAGCTGGTTCCTAGAGTGACTTTATGTATGTAGTAACACAGTGATGAAGATTTAAGAGACAGGTTGAGTGGAGGTGGTAGGTGACAGACACTTGAAGGTAAGACAGTAGCAGATGGATGCAGGTAGGTTTAGCAATCATGTATGGTAGCAGATGACAGAGTAGCAGGTGGACATACAAGAGAGATCAACCCAGTGCAGGAATAAGTAGCAGTAGTCTTAAGAGCTAGCAATCTAGATATGCAGATGTGATAAATAGTCTTTACTATGCAGAGCTAGATAGTGTAAGCTTAGTATAAGTTTATAGAGGGTTCCCCTGCGGGGTACTTAGCACTAATAGCAATACAGCCGAAGGTTGGTTCAGGAGGAGCGGATGATCCGGAAGCGGGATGCAGGGATCAGCGCAGCGAGGTTCCGTCAGCGAGGTATGCTTGCAAGCACGAAAGCTTTAAGCCAAGTTAGCATCCAGGTAAGGGTGTTTGAACGAACACATGTGAGTGAGAACCGGCGATTTAAATAGCCATCTAGTCCGGCGCTGAGTGATGACAGCTTCAGTCTTAAAGGTGTATGCGCACCTTTCCAAAAGAGAATGGTGGGGCGCATACACTTGTGAAAAGAGTAATTTAGGGTACCAAAGGTACCGGAACATTACAATACCCCCCCTTAAGGCCGGCTCCTGAAGGCCTCTGGAGCTGGTTTGTCTGGGTGTCTCGCATGAAAATTGCGGATTAATCTAGGGGCATGTATTTCAGAGGTGTTTAGCCAGGTGTCGTCTTGGGGCCCATAGTTCTTCCATCTAACCAAGTACTGAAGTCTTCTTCTGTAGATACGAGAATCCAGAATCTCTTTTATCTCGTATTCTTCTCCACCTTCAACTTGTACAGGAGGCGGAGGTGGAATATTTGGCCTTATTCCTTGGTCCGGAACATGGGGCTTCAGTAGGGACACATGGAAAATGGGATGGATTTTTAGGTCTATTGGCAATGTAAGCTGTACTGCAGCTTTTCCAATAAGTTTTTTGATTGGGAAAGGTCCCAAGAACAGAGGTCCAAGCTTTTTGCTAGGGATCTTCAGTCTTAAATTTTTTGTTGAGAGCCAAACGAGGTCCCAGATAGTGTACTGTGGAGAAGGTCTTCTGCGAAGATCATAGTACTTCTTTTGTTGACTGTGAGCGTGTGCAATGGTAGTATTTAATAAACCCAGAGAATCCTTTATTTGGGTAAGATAGTCTGAGGCTACTGGGTTGTTTGAAGGAAGGATGCGTGGTGGAAGAATAGAGGGATGAAACCCATAGTTCAAGTAGAACGGACTCTGCTTGGTTGTACTGTGGGTTGCGTTGTTGTAGGCAAATTCTGCCAGAGGGAGAAGATCCACCCAATCATCCTGTTGGTAAGAAGTGTAACAACGTAAATACTGCTCGATGCATTGGTTGACTCTTTCAGTCTGTCCGTTGGTCTGCAGATGGTAAGGAGAAGTGAGCTTCCGCTCGATCCGTAGTATGTGATATAGTTCTTGCCAGAACTTAGAAATAAATCGGGATCCACGGTCAGACAGAAGAGTTTTTGGGATACCATGTAATCTAAAGACATGTTTCATCAGGAGTTCTGCCGTTTGTTTGGACGAAGGTAGTCTGCGAATAGCAATGAAATGTGCCATCTTTGTCAGATGGTCCACTGACACCAAGATGGTATTAAATCCTTTGGAAAGAGGCAATTCTACGATGAAGTCCAAGGACAAAACTTCCCATGGAGTTTGGGGTATTGGTAGACTGCATAGTAGACCGGATGGTCTCGTAGTGTCAATTTTGGACCTGGCACAGACATTGCATGAAGAGACGAATTTTTGTATAGATGTTTTCATGTCAGGCCACCAGAATTGCCGGGAAATCAAATTAAGAGTCTTTGTCATACCCATATGTCCTGCCATAGGCACATCATGAGATAATTCCAAGATCTTGGTGCGTAGGGTAGGTGGTATGTAAAGTTTGTCGTTGTAGTAGAGGAAGCCTTCTGCATCAGTATTTAGTTGTGGTGGGGGTGAATCCAAACTTATACCATGCAAAACCTCTTCCTTAAAGGAACGGACAACTTCAATAATGCGTTTGTGAGGTATTATAGGAACGGAAGGGATTTCAAAGTAGTTTTCTTCAGTTAGTCGTGATAGTGCATCCGCTTTTTTGTTCTTATCTGCAGGTGTGTAAGTCACTAGGAAGTTAAACCTTAGAAAGAATAGTGACCATCGTACCTATCGGTGCGAGAGAGTTTTGCTAGTCTGAAGATATTGGAGGTTTTTATGGTCCGTGTATATAATTATTGGTAATTGGGTGCCTTCGAGTAAATGTCGCCAATTCTCCAGAGCCAATTTTATAGCAAGCAGTTCCTTTTCACCCACGGGTAATTTATCTCGGGACTGCTTAGGGATTTAGAAAAAAAGGCGACTGGATGAAGTGGTGAAGTGTGGGTTGGTCGTTGGGAGAGTATTGCTCCTACTGCCATGTTTGACGCATCTACCTCCAGAATGTATTGGAGGGATGGGTCTGGATGGCGTAATATGGGAGCGGAAGTAAACCTTGTCTTTAACAAGTGAAAAGCTTTATTGGCTTCTTCTGACCATTTGAATGTTTTTTTTATGCTAGTGAGCTGTGTGAGGGGTCTCACAATAGCAGAAAAGTTTTTAATGAACTTCCTGTAGAAATTTGAAAATCCCAGGAATCGCTGTAGCGCCTTGCGTGTGGTTGGTGTAGGCCAATCCTGAATGCAGGATATTTTACTCATGTCCATCTCGATTCCTGTTTTGGATATGATGTAGCCTAGAAAGAGTACCTCGTCTTTATGAAACAAGCATTTCTTCAGTTTCACATAAAGGTTATGTGCAAGCAATCTCGATAGTACAAGTCTTACATGTCTTATGTGTTCAGACAGGGATCGTGAATATATAAGTATATCATCCAGATATACCACAACACAGACATCTAGTAAGTCTTTAAAAATATCGTTTATAAATCGTTGGAAAACTGCAGGGGCGTTGCATAGCCCGAATGGCATCACAAGATATTCGAACAATCCGTATCTGGTTCTGAATGCAGTCTTCCACTCGTGTCCATCACGAATTCGAATGAGATTGTATGCTCCTTTCAGGTCCAATTTTGAAAAATAGGTAGCTCCACGCACCTGCTCAATGAGCTCAGGGATAAGCGGTAGAGGATAGCGATCTTTTATTGTGATAGCATTCAATTTCCTGTAGTCGATGATAGGTCTGAGACTTGAGTCCTTATTGCGACCAAAAAAAGTCCTGCTGCTGTGGAAGAAGTGGAAGGTCTAATAAAACCTTTTTCCAAATTCTCATCCAAATAGGTTTTGAGATGGGAAAGTTCATCCTGTGAAAGAGGATAAACATGACCGAACGGCAATTTGCTATTTGGGAGTAGATCAATGCTACAATCATAGTCTCGATGAGGAGGTAATGCTTGAGCATTTTTCTCAAGAAAAACCTCAGAAAGATCCTGATAACATAGTGGTGCAATCTCATCTGTCACCATAGACAGAATCTTCCCGGAAGACGGGAGGTTACACGTATCCTCGCAATAGCAAGAGAGGAAGGCCAAGGACCGTTCCTTCCAATCTATGGTTGGTTGGTGTGTGTGTAACCAGGGAAGTCCCAACACAATGGGAAAGAGGGGTGAAGGTATTAAATCGAAGGTAGTAGTCTCCCTATGAGACTCGTTAATAGTGACTAGAAGTGCTTGTGTCTGATCGGTGATCGGACCAGAGGATAACGGAACACCGGTAATAAGACTTACTGAGACAGGTTTAAGTTTAGAAATAATAGGAATTTTATTTGAAGCAGCAAAACATATATCAATATAATTTCCACAAGATCCTGTGTCAATCATGGCCTTAGTAGTAATCCTGTTCTGGTCCCACTGTAATGTCAAACAAACAAAAATGTAAGGGTTAGTGAATGAAGTTGTCAATCCCCCTAGGAGGACATGTGAACACTCACCCTTCTTTTTGTTGACTAGGGGACAGACATTTATCTTGTGATCCGGGGATGCACAGTACAAGCAGAGATTTTCATATCGTCTTTTGGCTTTTTCCATAGTTGATAGCGTTGGGCGTATGGTTCCTACCTCCATAGGAACGGGGTTAACGGCCGGAATCCGAGAGGAAATGGATAATGGCATTCCCATTTTCTCAGCCTTTCTTTCTCGTAGTCTTCTATCTATGGTAATACTGAGTTGTATTAATGCATCCAGGGTTTTTGGTAGATCCGCTCGGGCGAGCTCGTCCTTAACGGCTTCTGATAGGCCAAGCCTAAATTGGGTTTTCAGAGATGCATCATTCCATTCTGAATCAAGGGTCCATCTCTTGAATTCCGCGACAAAGTCTTCTACAGGCCTCCTTCCTTGTTTCAAGGATCTTAATTGAAGATCGGCAGTACTCTGCCTATTGGGGTCATCATATAGGCTAGTGAGTTCTGCTAGGAACACACATAGGAGTTGAGAAGCTGGTTGTTTTTCTCAAAAAGAGAGTCTGCCCAGGCTCGAGGATCGCCTGTTAGGTAAGAAATAATAGTACAAACCTTAATGTGATCAGTAAGGTAGGTACGAGGTTTTAGCAAAAAAAGTAACTCACATGCGTTTTTAAATTCGCGAAATTTTTTGCGATCGCCTGTAAATACCAAAGGGGGATTTATCTTGGGTTCAGGGGACTGAGCAGAGGTAAGTTGTGTCAGTCTAATTACCTGCTGCGACAGAGCCGGATTGTCTTCTTTTAATTCAGCAAGTGCGTGTATTAACGCAGTTACTTGCTGTTTTAATTGTGTCACCTGAGTGGTTATTTCTGCTGAATCCATTTGTGGGTTTGTTCAATCTGTAACGCTCCTGCGTTTCATGTATGGTGTGGATTTTCAGCTGCAGAAATATTCCACTTCAGTAGTCATGTAAGAGAGATGCTGAGATACCATTCCCAACCTCAATGACTCATCATGTGTGGAAGGTCTTAATTCAGCTAGTAAATACACACACTCAACAAGCTGGTTCCTAGAGTGACTTTATGTATGTAGTAACACAGTGATGAAGATTTAAGAGACAGGTTGAGTGGAGGTGGTAGGTGACAGACACTTGAAGGTAAGACAGTAGCAGATGGATGCAGGTGGGTTTAGCAATCATGTATGGTAGCAGATGACAGAGTAGCAGGTGGACATACAAGAAAGATCAACCCAGTGCAGGAATAAGTAGCAGTAGTCTTAAGAGCTAGCAATCTAGATATGCAGATGTGATAAATAGTCTTTACTATGCAGAGCTAGATAGTGTAAGCTTAGTATAAGTTTATAGAGGGTTCCCCTGCGGGGTACTTAGCACTAATAGCAATACAGCCGAAGGTTGGTTCAGGAGGAGCGGATGATCCGGAAGCGGGATGCAGGGATCAGCGCAGCGAGGTTCCGTCAGCGATGTATGCTTGCAAGCACGAAAGCTTCAAGCCAAGTTAGCATCCAGGTAAGGGTGTTTGAACGAACACATGTGAGTGAGAACCGGCGATTTAAATAGCCATCTAGTCCGGCGCTGAGTGATGACAGCTTCAGTCTTAAAGGTGTATGCGCACCTTTCCAAAAGAGAATGGTGGGGCGCATACACTTGTGAAAAGAGTAATTTAGGGTACCAAAGGTACCGGAACATTACAGGCAGGGTGTGGCAAGGTGGGGTTAGTGGGGGAATAGTTTGAGGGTGGTCCCAAGGGTCCGGTCAGTTGCAGCCTGGACAGCAAAGGAAAAACTTCTCCCTCCCGCCCGCCCCCTTTTTCATAAAAAAAAAAAAATTAATAAACAAATTAAAATAATATTTAAAAAAAAAAAAAAAAAACTAAGAAGGTATAAAAAAAAAAAAAGAAATAAATAAAATAAATTAAAAAAAAAGAACATGATCTTACTGATCACTTGTGTTGGTTAGGGTACGGTCCTCACTTATTGTCGTAGCAGTGGCTGGGGTTTTTAGGGTCTTGGAGGGTGTGACTATTTTGAAAGGTAATGTGGAGGGGTAGGGCCCATCTTAGGTATGGGTGTACCTACCCTGCCAATGTCAGTTGGCTGTATGAAGGTATCCCAATGGTAATAGTCCTTGAGCTGGTGCAGTGGCGGCTGAGGGCCTGGAGGTCCATTGGGGTCAGGGATACAGCCAGGGGGGAAGTCAATTTGCCTTCCAAGACCCTAAAATGGTAATTTACACTTTAACGTTTTGTATGTATTGATTTGTTTTGAATAAAATGGTAATTTGTGTAATTAGTGTTTTTACAAGTTGGTTGTAATAAAGATGGCTGCTATGGCCTTTTAAAATCCAAGACAGTAGTAGTGTCCTTTCTTAAGATAGAAAAGGGGGGGTGGTTGGTTTCTTGGTTGGTATAAGGTCAAGCAGCCGTAGTATCTGCAATACTTCAGTCAAGCCCTGGTGTTCCTGCTGTCCCCTTGCTTTCCTATTAAAAACTGACACTAAGCAGGAAAGCACACCATTGTCAGTTCTCTAGCTATTCTAGGAACTCAGCCTGCTCTCCTCCAATGATCAGACATGTCCAGCCATGCCCCTGTTGCACAGCCATTCGCTGGGAAGCTCAGTGTGCTGCTGCTTCTCCTTCCCCAGCTCTTATAAAGCTTAGAACAGAGGGAATGTTCTCACTTATAAAAAAGGAAAAGGGTATTTATAATTTTTTTTATATCTATACACAAATGTTTTGCCTTTCATTTCTAGTTAAAATGGAGTGGGTTGTTTTACAAGGTAAGGGTTTACAATCACTTTAAGGAGAAGGTGGGAAGATTAACAACATCTGTATAAAAGGGTAGGCAGGGATGTGGATAAGCATAATGCAAGTGGTGTAAAAGAACATAAGGATCAAAAGGATGAGAAGGAGTCCTTCTAACCAACACCCATAGGTAGAAGCATGAATCCTAGTACCAGCACTAGGAATATTCACCTAATGTAAAATGGACACAAATGGCACACTTATCGCTGCCCATCATAGCACACCAGTCTATTTCAGAGGAAGATCTCAAATCTTTTCGGCAGTGAAGATTTTTCAACTCCAGATGAAGTCCAGCAGAGGTCAGATCAAAAACCAACCAACAGGGGGATCCCCCTACACATTGGTAAAGGTCTGTTTTGGGGAGTCGGACTCAAGGAGTAGTCAACACGGTGTGGGAAGGACCATTGCCATATTCAAACATAGGTTAAAAAAGCATACAAGCAAAAGGAAAGGGTACGCTGCTAACACTAAATCCAACAAAAATGTTAGATCTACTTTATCTCATCCAAAGAGAGTAAATATACATCTCAAGATTGGTTCATGCATAAGTGACAGCTGCAATTCTATCACCTCACACACAACAATTTATAAACAATAAACACATAATAAAAAGACAGCGGTATGTAAGACATGTTTCTCATAATTCCAAATGACTTGCCGTAACAGAGAAATCTCCCTATAATAGAAATAACTATATTCATATGCTTATATAATACTATCCAGCTTCAATAAACCATTAGCAGAGTCAATCCCAATATTGGAATGATAACAGGTCACGTAATTTTCCTCAGGAGTAATCCAATCCTTGATCATAGCCTGATTGTTTCAAAAGACCATGGACCCATTACATAGTTGCAAATAATTGTGGCTATTCACTTTGCTCATGAGTTCATTGTCATGACAACATCTCTCCACTTAGGATTAGTCCATGGACTGTAATATGATAATGGTTTATGGTTTTCTATCATTTAGCTTCACTCCCAACTAGTCTATTTTCTTAAGAGATCCTCCTATTTTCACATACACTATATTGCCAAAAGTATTGAGACCCTTGCCTTTAGAGGCACATGAACTTTAATGGCATCCCAGTCTTAGTCCGTAGGGTTCAACATTGAGTTGGTCTACCCTTTGCATCTATAACAGATTCAACTCTTCCGAGAAGGCCGTCCACAAGGTTTAGGAGTGTGTCTATGGGAATGTTTGACTATTCTTCCAGAAGCGCATTTGTGAGGTCAGGTACTGATGTTGGTCGAGAAGGCCTGGCTTGCAGTCTCCAGTCCTATTCACTCCAAAGTAGGGATAGACCGATTATCGACAAGGTCGATATATCGGGTGCCGATATGCACTTTCCCTGATATATCGGTATCGGCCCCGGAACTGGACGATATTGCCGATATTTTTGTGACGTCATTCTGCCTTCTTAGGCTGCCTCCCTCGCCTTGGACAGCCTCGTCTGGAGTCGGGACTAGTCTTGCGCGAGTGTATCACAGCCATACGCCCACCCACAGCCCAGTGCCAGCCAGCCACCCACATCCACAGGCCCTGTACCGACTAGCCAGGCAGCCGCAGGCACTGTACCAGCGAGCCAGCCCTCCACAGGCCCTGTACCTGCCAGCCACAGGCACTGTACCAGCCAGCCACCCACAGGCACTGTACCAGCCAGTCACCCACAGGCCCTGTACCAGCCAGCCACCCAAAGCCCCTGTGCCAGCCAGCCACCCACCACAGGGTGCCAGACAGCCAGCCACCCACAGACAGGGTGCCAGACAGCCAGCCACCCACAGGCCCTGTACCAGCTAGCCACAGGCCCACTCTACAGGGTGCCATCCAGCCACCCACAGACAGGGTGCCAGCCAGCCAGCCACCCACAGACAGGGTGCCAGCCAGCCAGCCACCCACAGGCCCTGTACCAGCTAGCCACAGGCCCTGTACCAGCCAGCGGCCCACAGGCCCTGTACCAGCCAGCCACCCACAGCCCCTGTGCCAGCCAGCCACCCACTACAGGGTGCCATCCAGTCACCCACCACAGGGTGCCAGACAGCCAGCCACCCACCCACAGACAGGGTGCCAGCCAGCCAGCCACTCACAAACAGGGTGCCAGACAGCCAGCCACCCACAGGCCCTGTACCAGCCAGCCACCCACAGCCCCTGTGCCAGCCAGCCACCCACTACAGGGTGCCATCCAGCCACCCACCACAGGGTGCCAGACAGCCAGCCACCCACAGACAGGGTGCCAGCCAGCCAGCCACTCACAAACAGGGTGCCAGACAGCCAGCCACCCACAGGCCCTGTACCAGCCAGCCACCCACAGCCCCTGTGCCAGCCAGCCACCCACTACAGGGTGCCATCCAGCCACCCACCACAGGGTGCCAGACAGCCAGCCACCCACAGACAGGGTGCCAGCCAGCCAGCCACTCACAAACAGGGTGCCAGACAGCCAGACACCCACAGGCCCTGTACCAGCCAGCCACAGGCACTGTACCAGCCAGCCACCCACAGGCCCTGTACCAGCCAGCCACCCACAGCCCCTGTGCCAGCCACCCACCTACCACAGGGTGCCAGCCAGCCAGCCACCCCTCACAGGGTGCCAGCCAGCCACCCACCATAGGGTGCCAGCCAGCCACCCACCACAGGGTGCCAGCCAGCCATCCACTAAAGGGGGGCCAGCAAGCCAGCCCTCTTTTTTTTTTAGCTTTTGGTAGAAGGATCAGACCCACCCTAGTTAAATCCCAGTTAACAGCATCCCAGACTTTTTAGACTGAAGAAACCAGCTTGATGCCTTGTCCAAATTTCAAGAATTTTTAAAGAATCTAGTGCACTTTTTCAGTCATAGACCATCAATGAAAGTGGGTACTGAGGTGAACTGACAAATGGTGACATCACAAGAATAGTCCAAACCTTAAAATTCCACCAGTACACCAACTGTAGCAAAACAGGAACTAAACCTTTTTTCCATCACCATATAATGCATGACACATTTCAGGGCCACTAATCATCCGTCCTAAGGCAACATTAGAGTCCCTAGCAGCTGTTAAAAATGTAGCAAGTATTATGTGATGGCAAATAGATTTTTAACTCCTGTTTTGCTACAATGGGTGTGCTAGTTGAGTACAAGTTTGAGTGGGAAACCTTTTCCATAAATAGACTTTGATTAACGATGGAATCAAAGGTCTCAGGGAAGCTAAACAGTACCTAAAGGCCGTGGAGGTGCCTGATATAATGATCTAGAGTGGAAGATATAGGGAGAAGCCTTAACATCCAAACTGTGAGAAGGTAACGTACCAAGGGATACAGAAGGGTAAACAAACAAAAAGGTCACTATTTGCCTATGTTGGGGTGCATCTTTATGTAGGAGACTGAGCAGATGAGACAAAGGGCTTCTGACTTGGAGATCTGCAGTCTGAGTGGGAGGTAGACTATAGTAGGTTGCAGTAGTAGATGAAGTTTGGGGTTCATCTACCCCATTCACAGATCACCTTTATTGAGGCAGGTGGACATTTAAACTGTGAGTAAGATTAGGAATGATATTGTCAAAGGTAGGTTCAAAGTGAATCGGACGTGTCCTGTGCGTATCCCCATTGTCCCAGGCATGTAGCCAAAGTATCATACGCATATGAAGAGACATCACCAGCAAGCAACACACATACTCGGATGCCTGTAAGAGGCCATGAGAGCTGTAGTGCAAGGTTCCAGACATTTGTTCCAAAAGCTGCAGGACATGAGATTTGTCCCTGTGCTGAAGGTGACCTGGAGGATGGAAAGAGTCACTCCAGTTAGGTAGGGAGTCCAAATGTCTGTCAGTAAAATCCCTAAAGGTAAAAACACAATCAACTTGTTTTGTGTTATTCTTGTAAAGGTGTATGTCCGGAGTGTTTACAGTGAGCAGAGACCACTAGCAAAAAAATAATTTTCAAAAGCAAAGGTTCACATTGTCATGAAGGGCTCTTAAATCTTTAACTTGTTTCCAGTCCTCACTGAGGAATGTATTAAATACATGGTGTATTTGAAAGGTTGATCCTCTAAATGCAGGATAGAACTTAGTGAATCGATCAGGTTAGAAACAACTACCTATACATGTGGGTCATATGGAATTTTCTGAAATACAACAGTCTTTTTGCAGTAGACTGTGAGAACTCTGAAAACAAATGAGAGCTCTTAGAGCTGTGAGCAGATAGCTTCGTTGTTTGTGTTTAAACCAACAAAAAGTATGAAGTGGACATAAGGGGCCTTGTGGCTGCATGGAAGGTCCCCACCTGACAGAAGTATAGAAGACTCAGATGAAGATGACCCTATAATAATAGAAGATGTAAAAACAAAGTTAGGCCAAAATGAATTATGCTTCATGTCTTTGGTAAATAAAAAAAACCCCAAAAAATGTATATTAATTGGTTTGTGTGAAAATTATAGAGTCTAAAAACTATGGTATATATGTCTTTAAAACTGATCAATTCTGATGTACCGATGGCTGATCTCAATTATTGAGCCCCTAAATTGCTAGGACAGTAAAAATTCCCCACAATTTACCCCTTTTTGGAAAGTAGACAGTCTGAGGCATTTAGTAAGAGGCTTTGCGAGATTTTTGAAGTTGTACTTTTTTGGCACTATTTTTTTGAAAATTAAGACGTTGAAAAAAGCTTGAGTTTTTTTTCACAATTTTTTTTTTTACATAGTGTCAACAAAGCAGTACAGTGTCATCATTAGACTGATCTGGCAGTGATCAGGGACACTGACTGGTGACAGTGTGTTATCAAAAAAAAAAATTTAATTACATTTTTTATTTAATTTTTTAAACATTTTTGTTTTTATTTTGTAACATTTCTTTTCATTTTTTAATTTTTTTTTTCTTAAAAACTTTCATCACAGTGGTAAACAGCAATCTTAAATGGAAGGTGGAGGAGCGCAAGGTCTCTAACATCCACCAGTATCTGACAAAAGTGAGTACACCCCTCACATTTTTTGTAAATATTTTATTATATATTATTACACTTATCATGTGACAGAAATGTCACTTTGTTACAATGTAGAGTAGTGAGTGTACAGCTTGTCTAACAGTGTAAACTTGCTGTCCCCTCAAAATAACTCAACACAGCCATTAATGTCTAAACCACTGGCAATTAAGACGTTGAATATAGGCTTACCTATAGGTACAAATTGCAGAGGAGGGTTTACTTCCTCCACCCAGTGCCAGCAGCACCCATGCAGCCCCAGACCACGATACTCCCACCACCATGCTTGACTGTAGGCAAGACACACTTGTCTTTGTACTCCTCCCCTTGTTTGCGACCACCTACACTTGACGCCATCTGAACCAAATAAGTTTATCTTGGTCTCATCAGACCACAGGACATGATTGCAGTTATCCATGTCCTTAGCCTGCTTGTCTTCAGCAAACTATTTGCGGGCTTTCTTGTGCATTATCTTTAGAAGAGGCTTTGTTCTGGGATGACAGCCATGCAGACCAATTTTATGCAGTGTTCCACGTATGGTCTGAGCACTGACAGGCTGACCCCCCACCCAGGGCCGGTGCTAGACAATTTTGCGCCCTAGGCAAGACCAGCTACTTGCGCCCCCCCCCACCCACACACACACACACATTAGGAGTGCCTCCTTACACATCAGTGCCCCCTTACACATAAGCAGTGCCCCAGTGCACTTCAGTGCCCCCTTACACATCAGCAGTGCCCCAGTGAACTTCAGTGCCCCCTTACACATCAGGAGAGCCCCTTAACACATCAGAACCCTTTTACATATCACAGCTCCCCTTACATATCAAGGATACCCCTTACATTATCAGCAGCCCCCACACACCAGGAGTACCCCCTTACACATAAGAGCCCTCCCTTATATATCAGGAGTGCCATCTCATATTGGAAGTGCCCCCTTACTCATTTAAGCACATCTACACATCAAAGTGCCCTTTTCACGTCAGAGGAGCCCCCTTGCACATCAGGAGAGCCCCTTTACACATCAGAACCTCCTTACATATCAAAGCCTTCCCTTACATATAAAGGGTACCCCTTAGATAAGCAGTGACCCCTTACACACCAGGAGTGCCCCCTTAAACACCAGAGTCCACCTTAAATATCAGGATTGCCTCCCTACATCAGGAGTGCCCCCTACACATCTGAGCTCCCTTATTCACCAGGAGTGCACCCCTTATACATGCACCTCTGAGTCTGAGTCTGTGTTACAAGTGGGAGACACCATGTCCGAACATATGCTTAGACTCTATGATAAGTACAGAGGAGGAGGAGCCGAGCAGTACAACTAGGACCCTTCCAAACTGAAGAGAAGAAGAATAAAGAAATGAAGAATCAGATCAAGATTTTACCTTAAACTCCTACGGCGCCTGATCCTGTACACTCCCCACATCACGTGCTGCAAATCCAGCCTGCAGTGCTAACCGCACTGAAAGAAGTGGGTGGAGTGGAGGCGGAGCCAAATTGGAGTAGATGGGGAGGCGGCGGCGGCACAGCGGCTTGGAGGAGGAAGGAGTGACGTCATTGGTTGCTAGACGCCAAGCGGCTCTAGCAACCAGTGCTGTGTGTGTGTGGGCTGCCGCCCGCCTCCTGCAGCTTAGAGAGAGAGCGGCCACGGCCCACAGGCAGAGCCAGTGGAGTCGGATCGGATGTGGTCATGCGGATGATGATGATAAATTGATGATCCATTCCAGATGGTGCAATAATGGGTCACTGAACAGTAAGTCTTGCTACAGTGCACCCCTAGGCGGCAGTGCGCCCTAGGCGGCTGCCTAGTTCGCCTAGTGGGAGTGCCGGCCCTGTCCCCACCCCTTCAACCTCTGCAGCAATGCTGGCAGCACTCATAGGTTTATTTCCCAAAAACAACCTCTGGATATGACGCAGATCATGTGCACTCAACTTCTTTGGGTGACCATGGCGAGGCCTGTTCTAAGTGGAACCTGTCTTGTTAAACCGCTGTATGGTCTTGGCCACCGTGCTGCAGCTCAGTTTCAGGGTCTTGGCAATCGCCTTTTAGCTTTATGTAGAGCAACAATTCTTTTTTTTCAGATCTTTAGAGAGTTCTTTGCCATGAGGTGCCATGTTGAACTTCCAGTGACCAGTATGAGAGAGTGAGAACGATAACACCAAATTTAACACACCTGCTGCCCATTCACACTTGAGACCCTGTAACATTTCTTTTCATTTTTTAACGAGTCACATGACACCAGGGAGCGAAAATGGCTAATTGGGCCCAATTTGGACATTTTCACTTAGGGGTGTACTCACTTTTGTTGCCAGCGGTTTAGATATTTATGGCTGTGTTTTGAGTTATTTTGAGTTGTTTTGAGGGAACAGCAAATTTACACTGTTATACAAGCTGTACACTTATTACTTTACATTGTAGCAAAGTGTAATTTCTTAAGTGCTGGTTCACATTTCTGCGATGCGGGAACGCTGTGAATATACAGCGTGTTCCCGCATCGCATCCGCACCTCGGCAGTTCACACTGCCATATGCGATACGCTGGGGTGTCAATTAAAAGTTAACGACACCCCCAGATTAGATCGCATATCGCAGTGCGATCTGAAAGTTCGCACAGAATCGGATCGTACTAGTGTGAACCACCATGCGATCTGATTCTGCTGCGGACCAAAAAAAGGGTCCTGTGCGCGTTTGGTGCGATTGCGGTGCGAATTTAGCGAAACAAACAGACAACCTGTATAGCTGAATTTGCACCGCACAGAGATCGCATGTAATTTTAGGAGCAGTGCGCTCCGAATTACATGCGATCTCTGTCATCGCAGAAATGTGAACCAGCACTCAGTGTTGTCACATGAAAAGATATAATAAAATATTTACAACAATTTGAGTGGTGTACTCATTTTTGTGAGATACTGTATATCATCCATACAAAAATAAAACAGAAATTATATATAGCAACTGAATAAGAGAATAAGGCCACACTGTTACTGGATGAAATGTATAAATGACAGCCTGTCTGGGTATAATCATTTTTAATCCAACCCCCTTTTTTCTATATGACTATCTGTATATATAATAGAAATTTAAACTATACTCACGTAGTTTCATCATTTTGAAATTCCACTTTTCCAGCCAGTTCCAGGTAGTCCTCTCCTGCTTTTGCTGTTCCTTCGCTTGTTCTGTAAGGAATTACAACTTTCCCTCTTGCTCCTGACCCCCTTACCACTTTTGCCCTCATGGTTCCCAAACTTTCGCTCACTTTCATGCTACTTGATTCAAAGCTGAAGATACCAGCATGGTCATCATCAAATATAGTCACTGTGGCTCTCTTCCCAGCCCCAAGCCTTACTCTACCTTGCCCCTCTCTTACACCTCTTGCTCTGCGGGGGTTGCTCAGCTGCACATAGAAATGTTCATCTTCCTCAAATACATCATCATCAATAATGCCCAGACGCAGTTCTTTTCTGGTTTCACCAGCCTGGAACACAAGTGTGCCTTCTGCCAATTCATAGTCTGACCCTGCATTGGCTGAGCCATCTTCAGTTCTATAATCTACCTGAACTGCCCCTTCACCATTCGCCCTTTTGCACAAGACCCAAACACTAACTGTACCGCAATTTTCAAAACACTGGTAATGAGTGTGTTCAAATTCCACCTCTGTCCACCCATTCTCTTCTTCACCTCGCCCACCCCCTTCATCTCTGGTTCCACCATCTGTCAATGCTCTCCTTGCCTGATCTGCTGCATGCTTCTTTAGCACATTTCCTGCACCAATCATCATCCTTGTGGCTTGAATCCTATAAAATGCTCTGCTTTTTTGTTGTTGAACAAGTGACTGATAATTTGCAAGTTCCATAAGCTGCTCCATGTCTTTCCCAGGATAACGCTGACGCATGTCTTTAAACACTCTGGCCATATCTCTCCGTTCCTCTTCTTCTTCACCATCAAAATCTACAGCGCTTTCATTTCCAGCCATTCTCATCTCTTCTGCATCTTCCTGAGCAACTGCATCTTCTGCACCAACAAAAACACCTCGGCTTTTGCCAGCTCTGTACTTTGCCCTGCCTTTTCTTCCTGAGAAACGGTAAAATAACAGCCTCCTGTCAGCTATCCAAGCCTGTAGAACACATATTGGGAAGAAGAAGAAAGTCAGTAATGCTTCCCATACCTCTACCTCTCCAGGTGATGACCAGGACAAAATGAGGAACAACCAAACATAGGCAAAGACGCTCCAAAAAGCTGTAACCGCAAAGACTCGTGGGTGACGGATTCGACGACTCTCACCATCAGGGACAACTGATACACAAAGTCCAATTATAACAAACATATTGAAGGCAGCTGAACCAACAATAGTGCTGGGCCCCATGTCACCAGCCTCAAAGCCTCTTCCAACTACTTCAATGATAGAAAGTAAAATCTCTGGAGCTGAGGAACCCAAGGCCATCAGAGTAAGGTTGGAAACTGTTTCATTCCATAAGCGTACACTTGTTACTGTCACCTCCCCATTTGGGCGTCTGAATGTGATTCGCCTCTCTTGTGAAGTAATGACTTCAATGGATGCCATAAATCGGTCAGCTATGATAGACATTCCCAAAAACATGTATACCAGTGCCACAAAATATACAATGGCCCGTGCTGCTCGATCACCTGTTGAAGGAGGATGTGGCAACCAGGCAGGAAGCAAAACACCATCTGTACATTCTCCATTTAGTTCACGGCTTGGTCCACAAGTGGAAGAATTTGAAGGAGATGAAGAGACAGTAACTGAAGGCAAGACCAACAGGGTAAAAAGAAAAAAGGACATGATGGAGATAGAAGGGAAAGGAGGTAGAGGGAAGTGTTGGATCACCTAAAAGGAAAAAAAAATTAAGTTATTGTGATTTATAATAGCAGACATTATCTCAAATATGTAAAATAGATAAAAGCATCACAGGTTCCTCCAGGCTGGCAGCTACTGCAAAGCTGCCTACTACACACAGCTTGCATTGTTAGAAAATGCGTTTAAGGCTCGGTTCACACTGTAAACAGCATGTGAATCTCACAGGAACCACACCAAAAAGTCTGGGTAGGTGGGACTGTTAAATGTACTAGCATGTTTAGATAAACTAACACTTGAAGTCAAACTCCAGCTAACACTTTATAAGCAGTTTCTTCCTTTTATGATAAGGTTTTATATAAGGTTTTATATAAGGGTTTAATATATATAACAGTTGACCATTGTAAGCACTCCTGTCAGTGGTAAATGGTTTGTCTCATCTGTGTAACTCATACATTCTGCTGGAGAGCTTATTCTTTCCAAAAACAACAGACTTTTCTGTCTGGATCACTAGATTAAAATATAACAAAGAAATCCTATAAAAGAAAACAAATACAACCATCACATGCATCTAAGAAATAGTAGGCTGCAATATAATAAATTATTTATTTTGGGTTTTTATACTACTTTAACCACTTAAGGACCAGAAGATTTTGCTGCTTAATGACCAGGCCCTATTTTGCGATTCGGCAGTGTTAATTTAATGGACAATTGCGCGGACGTGCGACGCTGTACCCAAATAAAATTGACATCCTTTTTTTCCCACAAATAGAGCTTTCTTTTGGTGGTATTTGATCACCTGTGCGATTTTTATTTTTTGCACTATAAACAAAAAAAGAGCAACAATTTTGAAAAAAAAAAAACAATATTTTTCACATTCTGCTATATAACATTCCCAAAAAAAAAAATTAAAAATCTAAATTTTTTAACATTTTAGGCCAATTTGTTTTCTGCTACATATTTTTGGTAAAAAAAAAAAAAAATTGCAATAAGCGTATTTTGATTGGTTTGCACAAAAGTTATTGTGTCTACTAACTATGGGAAAGATTTATGTAATTTTTTTTTGTTTCTTTGTTTTTTTTACTAGCAATGGTGGCAATCTGCGATTTTTTGTGGGACTGCGACATTGCAGCGGACAGATCGGACGCCTAACTGTCATTTTTGACACTTTGGGGGTACCAGTGACATTACTACAGTAATCAGTGCTAAAAATATGCACTGTTACTGTAATAATGCCATTGGCAGGGAAGGGGTTATACTATTACATATTATACATAATACTATTAGTTGGGCTTGTGAGATCCTCACAGAGACATGCGATCCTATATAGCAGGATCACATAGCCTCTGTGATAACTTTGGGGAGAATGACGGACGGCTGTGTTTACATCAGCCGTCTGTCCTTCTCTGTAAGCTGGGGGAGATTGCGAGTGGCCGGCGGCCATCGGAGCCGCCTGTCACACGCACTGACTCCCCAGCTGATGAGCGGGGGCAGGAGCGCGCTCACCCCCTAGAGTCCCCTGAGTGAGCGACGTAGTACTACGTCGGTTTTCCCAGGAGCGGCCGCATGCCGCAGTAAATCTGCGGTGAGCGGTCGTCAAGTGGTTAAATGTGTTTTTTTTGTGTGGGGATCTCACTTAAAATCCAAACCAGACTCAAAGGGACTGGTATTTTTTTTGGTGGGAGAGTAATTTCTTTTCATTCTTGCTGTAGGATGTGCTACAGCAATACTGACTATTACAAAGAAAAAAAACAGTTTAATTTGCCATTTTACAATAGCATACAAAGCTCTCCAAAGGTCCCCAAAAATACAATGCAGATGCCTAGGGGTCTGCTATGTATTTGGGGGGTTCTTTGGAGGGGGTCAGTGTGCCATTTTTTTCCCAGCAGAGAAATGTAATTTGCCAGCAATTTAAAACATTGGTTTCCTTTGTAAATGTCAGTTCTACTGCAGCCCCTTCACAAGCAGGATAAGGGCACCTACAAGCATGAAGTTAAGCATTTAAAAACAATCACTGTTCTCAGCCCTCATTTTTTACAATTTTTTATATTTTTTGCCCTGGTACATGTTCCCAGGGAAGCTCCCCCCATGCTATTTTTTTGACAACTCCTTGCCTTTTAGTAAAAAAAAAAAAAAAAAGGGGGTTTAGGCTCCCACTGATGTTGGTGGGGGTTATATGAAGTTTTTGCAAATGCAGCTCAAACCAAACCCAGGGCAATTTGGTCATCTCTATTTGTGAATTAATATAATTTGGAAAAAAAGCAATGGGAGATCCAAATTGTATGGGGCAATTTTCATGAATGAGATATAGCTAGAAAAAAAAAGAAAAACTGAGATGCGTTTAAGAATCCCCTATTGTATTGAAAACAAAGTACAATTCTTGTTGTTATTTTGATATCAAATTCCCATTTTGAATAGAGTTAACTTGAAATGACTTAAGATTGTTATATCTCTGTTTACTCTATGTGATACCAATATTTGTCATATTATTGTACCAATTCTCTTTGTACCACCATCTTCTGTTTCCTTTCAATAAAAGTTTGTATACAAAAATAAAACAAAGTACAATTTTGGTTTAAATATACTATAAGGTGTAACTAAAGGCAAACATTTTTTGTAGTTTTGGATAGAATAGAGAGGGATTAGAACACCTGTTAGCTTTTATTGCTATCTGCCCCCATTAGGGAGATTCACCTGCTCAAATTGTTCTGTTTATCCCTATTATCAAATGTGAAAGTAAATCAAAATCCCAAATTTTGGGTTGATATCAGAAGAGTAATAGAGGGGAAATCTTCCAGTAGGGACACTAGTTTTTGTGACCCTGGTGACACCCTGGAATTCCCTCACTATGGAGGGATTTCCTCTCACTTCCCTTTTTGGCTATGGGACAGGAACTGAGCCCCCGTTCACATCGGGGCGATTTGACATGCAACTGAACATGTCAAATCTCATGCAGCCTATTGCTGGCAACTGCCCTGTCCGAATCGGTGTGACGCCGCACCGATTTCTAAAAGTAGTTCCTGCACTACTTTTGGCAACTTCGGGGGGGGGGGGATGTGAATGAACCCACACAGATGTCTTTCACATCGCCCCCAAACTCGCAATGAAATGCAGGTTTAAAATTGTGCGAGTTCCGCTGAACTCGCATGATTCAAACCCCCCTCCAATGTGAACGAGGGCTGAAGGGAAATCTATCCTGTGAGACACAGATAGTGATAAGAAAACTTGAAGAGGTTATAATCCTTCCTTACTATGTTCAAATATTAAAAAACAGTTTTGATTTTAGTTACACTTTACCCCTTCTCACCCAGCCCTGGCATCCCTTTAATAGGGGATGATTGAGTAATCACTCTGATTGGCTTCACAGGGGTTATATTTGGACCTGGTCTTGCCAGCTACCGATCTTTAGTGGAGACCAAGAGCTGTCTTTGTCTCTGTGTTGGCAGGGCACAGTGTACGCGCTCTCAACACAGAAGCATCAGCTGCCCAGTGCGCCATGTGGGCCTTAAAGCCCACCATTTTGCCACCACACATATGTTTTATGTGGGTAGCAACAGGTTGAGCTATCTACACATACAGTACACAAAGACTTTTGCATGATCTTAGAAAACCCGACACAATTGTTTTAAATTCTGCACCTGTGTAGAGGCAAAGCAAATTCAGCAGACACGCACAAAAATTGTACAAGTTGGAAAAAACATAGCAATGTTTCCAATGTTGTTTGCTGAATCTGTAGAGAAAAGCAAGCATTGTACAACCCTGTGCTGAGCTTGCCCAGCATGCAATGTCCAGTTGTAATTGCAGCTGGTATAAAGCATACTTCAAGAAGGGAAAGATCATAATCTCTAGTGAGTAGGTACCTGAACTCTTTCCAAAAACATTTTCTTCATTGGCGTCTAGTGTTTAATAGCACAATTATACAACTTTGTTTGATTTGAATGCTAATCTGTTATTAGATTAGTGAAATTATGAGGGAAAATACTTTGCTATAAAATAAAAACACAGGAACGCTTTGCCAAATCAGTTGACACACAACTGTTATCTCTCTAATACATTGTATGTAGAATATAACCTAACAAACATGGTGAGTGTGCATCTACGTGATCTGTATACAGATTCTATCAGAAAGATGCCCATAGGCATTGAAAAACATAGAAAAATAATCTGACTGCTAAAAATGTTTTTCTACAATACAGTGGATAGTCATTACCCACTTGCTGATGGCCTTAAGATGTCTGATAATGTCCCAGGGTGCCCATAACTAGCATATTTATCACCTGAACTTGTTAAAACTTAAATTTCTGGATGAAAGGCATTTTACATCTTTGGGTACTTTTAAGGTTTTTACAGGCTAACATGACAGAACAATTTCCATGTGACTATCTTTTCCCTCAGTGACTGCATTGGCATCCAAAGTCAATTGGTATAGTGTCTATAAATACAGAATGTTTAAACACAGATTGAACTGCAATTATATATGTTCTGTTTTTTCATGTACATAGATGAAGGCTGAAATAGGGGGACCAATTTACTGAGCATGGTGAATTTAGGATTTTTTTTTAACAGTACTGACCTGTCTATTCCTGACCTATCTATACTAAACCTGCTATACAAATATAGGCATACCTCTGTCACAAACATAAAGCTGATCAGACGGAGGAGTCTTTGGCTTCTCATAGCTGTTACATTTGGCATGACCCACAAAGACTATTTATCCATTGCTACTGATCCCAAACTTACATTGACATATTGAAAGAATCTATGTTTTAATCTTGATGCTAAAATGCTAGGATAGCCCTGAGGGGCTCATGAAGTTTGGGCCATCTCGTTTGACTTGAGGAGCTTGACCATACAGTTCAATTCTAACTAATATGGATTTTGCTCACTCAATATTAACTTTGCTGTTATGCAGAAGGGTTTATATGATAGTTGAACACATGGACAGATCCAGTTATCACGTAACTGCAACGAAAATCCTGTTTTCTATCTGGGGAGTTATCTGTCAGGCCTCAACATCATAGGTTGCCCATACATGTTCTCACCATTGTTAGAATATGTCTAACACAACTTGCCCTGCCTGACACTAGTTGTGTTTCAGCATTTTGAATCGAAAGGTATACTGAAGGAGTCATGCAAACATTGACATAATAAAAAATTGGTATTAATTCTGGTACAAAATATAAAGTGAGTTCCTGTTCCAGGTTTGACAAGGCATGTGACTTTTAATGAATCTTTGTACAAAGTCTGACACATACTGGGGATCCCTGGATATAAATTTGATTCTGACATACTTAGGGTGCCTTTCTATCAATCTAAGGCCCCTTTCACACTATCCGTCCGTCCGACAGATTCCGTTTTTCTCAGCGGAGGATCGAGCCGCCGATCCCCCGCTGAGCAGAAGGAGGACAGCTGTGTCTCCGCGCTGTGTGCGGAGACACAGCTGTCAGTTCCCATGCATCTCTATGGGGGAAATCAGATGGGAACGGACCGTCGGACCGTTCTCATCCGATCCGCTGGACTGATGGAAAATAGGGTTTCCATCCGTCCAGATTTGACGGATCGGGTCGGATGTCAGCGGACATGTCTCCGCTGCCATCCGATGCCCCATAGGAATGCATGGGGGGACCGTTCAGATCTGCCAAAAAATCGAACAGGTGGATCTGAACGGTTCGCCTGTGTGAAAGGGGCCTTAAGTAGATATACCACAGTAGAGGAGTACGTCTAGTACAGATACAAAGTGTGTCACACACACACATAGGTAACACTAAAATAGTCCAGTAAACATCCAAAACCCATTCTGAAATAATGATTCATTCACAAGGCTGTAAAAAATGCATATACAAGGGGTTTTTAAATTGTGGATCTGAACACAGCTGCATTGTTTTTAATGGAGCCATTCGCACAGGTGCGTAAACATGCACTGCATTCAGATCTGTAACACCAAATCCAAAAATTTGAATAGGTACATGCCTTTGTAAGTGCATAAATAAAAGTAAAGTGTTTGCTACCCCAGCATTTCATATTCCTGATGTGTGCCTGTGGTACCATGTACTTATATGAAAAAGTATCCTATTTTCTTTGTATTGCTTCCTTTGTGTGAAATCCCTGGTGTTCCTGCCAGTCCCTCTGCTTTCCTACTAAAAACTGACCACACTAAGCAGGAGAACACATTGTGGTCAGTTCTCTAGCTGTGCTGAGAACTCAGCCTGCTCTCCTCCAATTATCAGAATTGTCCTGACAACCCCCCCCCCCCCCCCCACACACACACACAGCCTTTCACTGGAAAGCTCAGTTTGCTGCTGCTTCTCCTCCCCCCAGCTCTTACGCAGCTGAGAACAGAGGAATGTGATAACTTATAAAAAAGAGGAAAAAAAGGTATTTACCATGTTTTTTTATATCTATACACAAATGTTTTGCCTTTCATTTCAGTTGTAAACGGAATGGGTTGTTTTACAAGGTGTTTATTTACAATCACTTTCAGTCTAAATAAAGATTAGAAAAATCAATTATCATTATGTACGCATGCACATCTTTATGCAATTAAATGCATCTATATGCAAATGTTTTACTGATCATTCCGCAGGAAGTTTCTCCTAGAAAATACATGTGTATTATTATCGGTAAAATATTTACAGCCCTGTGAATGAAGCCATAGGAAACAGCTATCACAGATAGATCCAGATAGCTCATATGCCACATCGACCAGTAATATAAAGATACTGTCAAGATCCAGTCCTAATGCTGGACTTAATGAAGGACTCCATCCCATATCTGAATGTGACAAACTGAGGAAACATCAATGCCTTGGTCCTATCCTTACTTGTTGAAAATTAATCTTGGAACATTAATTACGCCTGTCTTCTTTGATATAAGGGGGAAGCTACTAACCTGTCACAGTTTGATTGACACCCATCACTGTCTTTGATGTACTAAAAGAGTTCCCTCCCATTGCCTTGGAATAGCAGATCTATCTCAGTCTTTCTGACATCATATTTCCATCCCCCCAATTGTGCTTCTTTCCTTCCTTTTCTTGTCTGAATTTCTTTTTTTTTCCCTTTAGCTTTGGGATTTGTCATAGAACATAATGCACATAAGGCCCTTTTCTTTCTGATCCTTTTCTTTCCCTCAGTAATAAGTCCTGTATTTCGCTCATTGTGCTGGTTCGCATTTCTCCCCTCATCTTTTTTCTGATGTAAACTAGGCTGGAAGTTGTTTTATTTCTGCGCTCATCACTGCATCTTCCTTCTCACATGCTCAGGAGTGAAGGAGGTTCTGTGTGTGTCGGGGTCTCTTCTTCTCTGTCTCCTATGCACTACGCTAATGCTTCATGACCTTTCTTCTTGATCCACACTCCTAACCGAACTCACTCTATGTTTGTATCTGCTCCTCTCGCTGAACACGCCAGCTCTCAATATCCCAACTATCCACTTCATTGCTCCCTCTCACCTTTTTTCTCTCCATCTCGCTCCCCGTATCCGCACCTGCCTTGCTTCCATCCACGCTGCCTCTCTCATTCCCATAATACTGGGGGGGGGGGGGGGGGGGTTATTGATTCACTTTTCCCTCTCCTCGCCTTATACCGCAGACCCCCTCCCCACCCCAACACTCTTCCCTTTCCCCCAAATTTACAAAGAGCAATCACCTTGTGAATCCACCGTTGTGCATCTCCCGTTCAGCTGCACGGCAAGCTGGCATGTGTGAAAGCACGCATGTGTGAAAGCAGAAGTCTTCTGGCATGTGAAGAGGCATGAGGCTGTTTGTGCATCTGTGCAAGGCTCTCGCACACACGAAAAAAAAAAAATGCCTGTGTCCCTGTATACTGCAGCTAGGAGCATATACACACACTGCACTGTGATGAGGGAGAGAGGAGAGGAGGGGGAGAATGTGTGAGAGAGAGGAGTGTAGAGAGCGAATGAAAGGATGGAAGAGACACAGAATGTATGTGTGTGTGAAAAGGGGGGAGTGAGAATGGAGACTAGGTAGACTAAAAGAGAGAAAGGAGAGCGTGGGAAAAAGAGGAACCACCTTGGATTATGTATTATTCATTCACATTCAGCATTGTCCATCATAGCTGTATACATATATGCATATAGGTAGGTTTATTTATATATCTATATCTATATAAATATATATATCTATATATATATATGCACCTATGCAGTATGCATACATTTTTAATGAAAGAGAAATAGAGGCAACACCATTCACACTTCCACATATATAGATTAACACTCACACTCTAAAGCATGCGTGCTAAAGATATCTGCTTTGAAATATGTAGCACATGTCCATAAGCACAAACTCATTTTCAAATCCAGCTTACAAATGAGAATATTTTCCTCTGACAGAAACTGTAACAAGCGTGACGGGATTTATATCAGACATTAATCCCCAGCCTGCCAGAGCAATCATTTAACCTTTCACCTGCCAAAACATGACTTTGCCTCTCTCATTCCACAGCACCACCTCATTTGAGCTCTTTGCCCTCTCTGCATTGTTCCTCTGCTTTAACACCACCTAAACTGCACTTCACCAGAGCAATCCTATGACCTGTGCCTGTCACTTCAACTTTTTTCTACTACAGAACCATGACATCTCCTTCTTCAGTAGTATTCTTTTAGGCGGCATTACATTCCCCCTCTACATTGACTGTATTACTGGACCACTGTTCTTCCGCAGCGTCATATCCCCCCCACTCCCAATTCATTAACAGTATTGCTTAATCCCTCTACTTCTACAACATCATGTCACCCCTCTTCAATTAACGTCATCATTTGACCCCTCTTCTTCTACTGCATCATATTCCTCCAATTCACTAACTGGATCACTTGTCCCCAATATTTCCACAAGAACATGTCACCCCTCCCCATTACCAGTATTACTTGACCTATCTTTTTCCACAGCATCATATCCCCCCAATTCATCCATAGCCCCGCTTGCCTCCCACACTTCCACAACATCATGTCCCCCTTTCAATTAACATCATCACTTGACCTCTCTTCTTCCACTGCATCATATCCCCCCCCCCTCAATTCATTAAAAGGATCACTTGTCTCCAATATTTCCACAAGAACATGTATCAGGCACTTTGCCAGAGCAATCCTATGACCTGTGCCTGTCACTTCATCCTTTTTCTACTACAGAACCATGACACCTCCTTCTTTAGTAGTTTTCTTTTTTCGCAGCATTACAATCCCCCTCTACATTGACTGCATTACTGGACCACTGTTCTTCCACAGCGTCATAGCCCCCCTATCCTCAATTCATTAACAATATCGCTTAATCCCTCTACTTCTACAACATCATGTCACCCCTCTTCAATTAACATCATCACTTGACCTCTCTTCTTCTACTGCATCATATCCCGCCAATTCATTACTGGATAACTTGTCCCCAATATTTCTACAAGATCATGTCACCCCTCCCCATTAACAGCATTACTTGACCTATCTTCTTCCACAGGATCATATCCCACCCTAGTTCATCAATAGCCTTGCTTGCCTCCCATACTTCCACAATATCATGTCCCCCCTTCATTAACAACATTGCTTGACCTCTCTTCTTCTACTGCATCATATCCCCCCAATTCATTACCGGATCACTTGTCCTCAATATTTCTACTAGATCATGTCACCCCTCCCCATTAACAGCATTACTTGACCTATCTTCTTCCACAGCATCATATCCCTCCCCCCCCCTAGTTCATCAATAGCCTTGCTTGCCTCCCATACTTCCACAACATCATGTCCCCCCTTCATTAACAACATTGCTTGACCTCTCTTCTTCCACTGTGCCATACCCCCCCCCTTCCCTATTCATCAATAGCATTAACCCCAGTTCTTCCACAACATCATGTCACCCCTCTTCATTAACAATATCTCTTGACCCCTTTTCTTACACAACATCATATACCCCAAAGTTCATTGACAGCCTCACTTAACTCCTGTATTTCCACAACGCCATGTCACCTTTCTTCATTAACAATGTCACTTGACCCCTCTACTCCAACAACATAACCCCCTCCCCCATTTCATTAACAGCATTACTCAATTTCTGAACGTCCACAACATCATGCATGTCACCCTCTTCATTAAATAATCGTTTCACCTCTCTTGTCTCCCACTGTATCAATACCCCCCCATTTAGTAACAGCATAACTTAACTAACGTACTTCTGCAACATCATGTCATCCATTCCCATTAACAACATCACAAGACCGCTCTGGTCTACCACTGCATCATGCCACCACCCCAATTCATCAATAGAATCATTTAATCCTCATTCTTTCACAACATCATGTCACCCCAGTTCATTGACAGCATTACTCTTGACCCTTCTTGCACAGACTCTTATCTCTCTTTTTCATTAACAGCATCACTTAACCCCTCTTCTTTTACAGCATGCTATCACTCTCATCTTCATAAGTGTCCTTTGTCCATAGCATCATCAGCAGCACTGTTCTTTCCTCAGCACTATATTACTTCTCTTCATTAAAAGTATCATTAGACACCTCTTGTTCAACAAAATTATAGAACTCTTGTAACTGTGCAAGATAATGTAATTCATCTTTTTGCACAACACCACTCACTAATCTCTGTAGTGTCATTCTATGGCCTTACATAACCTGTCATACTGTAAGATATCCTTTACCTCTCTTGCTGTGTTCTATCATTTAACCTGTTTTCCAGTGCAGCACCTTGTCTCTCTCTTCCTAGACAACCTCCTTTACACATCATCTTCCCATAAACAGCATGTAATCACCTATCCTTTGGCATAGCTTAGCTCTCTTTTCTCTCAGGCATCACTTAGCAACTTTGCACGGCCAAAACAAATGATCAACACAACATCGTACTGAAATCATTATATGACGCCCCGTGTCAAAGCATCCCTTTTGCTCTGTCATAGAGAAATATGTCAGTGTAGCACCCTCTTAGGTAGGTGCAAGGAAAAGTATATATTGGCTCTGTCTGCTTATCAGGGGGGCCTGATCATTCAGTTAGGCTGTCATATGTTTCCAGGTGTGGTCAGTTGAGTCTGGGGAGTCTCCTCACTGTATCCAATGAGGGCTCTTATTGGACAATGGAGGAAACCTGGCCAATAGCACATCAGGGCTTATAGCTGTCTAGGTGGGTGGAGTTTGCCGCAATGCACCCTGGGATCGGATAAGTCTGAGGGGAGCATGTGACAAAGGGTCTTTGGCAGGAAACAGAGTCCCAGGAGGAGGCTGACGGCTGTCTCTCCTCCTGTCAAAGCAAGTGAGGGTGTCCTGGGCAGTCGGCCTAGAGGACCGGAGGTTGAGCTGGGCTGAAGGAAGAGGATCCAGAGTGTTGCTGACCGAGTGGAGCTGCTGGGCAGAGGTTTCCAGGAAAAACAGTGTTGTGAGTACTCAAAACTGCCCAGGGGTATTCTAGGACAGGGGGCCACTCCAGAAGGTCTAAGGGATCCGGGAGCCAGCTAACCAGTAGAGGAGGCTTAGGAAAGGGGGTGCCAGTGTCTAAGTCCTGAAGATAATTGAGAGAAAGGGGGCGCCGGTGTGGGCCCTGAAGTGTTCAGCAGTGGAGCAGTATACAAGTAGCTACCTTAGCAAGAGTGCTTAAGGGAGCTCAAAGAGGACTTCTTTAGTCAGAAAGCAGTCACAAGTCAGTTCAGTGTTAACAGGCATTTGGCTAACGTTAACCAGCATCAAGCCAGCATTGATAGGCATTCAGCCAGCGTCAAGTCAGCGCCAAGTAGCGTTTTTCAAGTGTCCCTGCCAAATTGTGCATAGTTCAGTTCAAGGAGTATCCCACTCATCCCTTTCCTGTTACAAAATAAATACAAAAACCCAAAGATACTGGACTGGTCATTGTCTAAGTGCTCACACTTGGAGAAACATGCTTAAATGTGCTGTTGTTGCTAGCGGTAACCCAGGGGGACCCATATCCAGAAAAACGGCTGGGAATTGTGCTACATCAGATTTCTAACTGTTTAATCTATGCTTTGTCTATCACCTTACACAGTACTTGCCATCCCTGCAAAATCTTTTTTATTCCTGTGTCCACTATGGGCCAGTTCACACAGGAACGCACTGTGCGTTCCACATGCAGTTCTGTGCAGTGCAATTTCAGCCCATTCATTTTGAATTAATTTTGCACTGTGCATGCGCTACTTTTGGAAACTCACTGCAACCGCATTGCATGGTACTTCTGTACCCTGCAATCCTGTGCGTGCAAACGCACTGTGTGTTGCGACCTGCGTTTTAGGGGGCGAAAAAGCTTAATATTGACACCCGCTGCAGATTGCAACTGCAGTGCGTTTTGCACATGGTGCAGGAAATGTGCACGGAACATGGGTTTCCCCCATTGCATTCTGGTGTCAACTGCCCCTTTAGGAAGATTTTTCCTAGTGGCCTGTTCACACATTTTCATGCTCGGCAGTTAAATGCATGCATTTTGCTTCATGCAAATCTGCCACAGTACAGCTTGCGAACAAAGTGTGTGACTCTGTGGTGAACCTAGTTAAAGTTTATGGAAGCAGGGGGATCTTGTTACTTTATTCTGGCCATTTGTAGGGCAAATAAGCCAGCTATGAAACTGGCCAGTAAAATGGGGATCATCTACAAAAAAAAAAAATGTATCTACCCTGCACAAAATTTTTAGCTCTCTATAACATTTCCAAAACCTTGAATCCTTGATTTTACTTGATCTTGTGACTCTCCTAAGGGCTCTTTCACACGGGCGTTCCGTATGTCTGTATATCACCCCATCCGTTTGCGGGTGATATACGGACATAATGCATGTCAATGGGATTGCGAATGTCAGCGGATGACCGATTTGTGTCCTTTCAGTTCTGTTCCGTTTTTTGGAATGGAACAGAACCCTATTTTTCTTCCGTTAAAAAAACGGAACGGATGCAAAATTGGATGTCAGCGGTGTCATCCGCTGACATCCGCAATCCCCATAGACATACATTATGTCCGTATATCATATACTATGTAAATCATCCGCAAACGGATGGGATGATATGCGGATGTACGTCATCCGTGTCCGTGAAAAAAAAAAAAAAAGTGGAAGAAAAGTGCAGCGGAAGAAGAAATCGGAGTGGCCGTGTGAAAGAGCCCTAACTAGGGTTTGCCACCTAATCCCTTTAAAATCAAACACATATTAATTGCACAGGTATTGTGGCTGATTAATATGGTAAGTAAACTCACTTAGCGCCTTGTCTGCTTTAAATTAGCCTTAGAACCTATGTAATTAATATGTGTTTGGGTTTAAAGGGATTAGGTGGCAACCCTACACCTAACCTGGAGGCAGACACATACTTTTTCAGCTTTCTAGAGATCAAAAAACCCCCCCAAATATAAATCTAGGATGGATAATACATCCACGCCCTCATAAATCTCTGCGAGCTACAAAAACATATATTATTATTAATCAGTGTTATAATTTGGTGCCGATCAGAAGGGCCCTAAATAAAACAAACTGTCTTTGGAAAAACAGGGACCTTTGGTTCTATCCCCTTCCTAGGCCTTTGCCATAATAGGAGGAGAGGGAACCCACATCTCTCAGTCAAACTTTCTCAACTCTCTTCGCTAAAAAATGGGAACATACTCTGGAATTATGGAAGAAAGAAAAATAGGAGATCTCATAGGAAATTAGTGAGATAATTTGATGCTAGGTATACAACAAAACTTTCAAGGACGAGAACAACAGGACTCCGACATCACAGCCCTTTTCAACACATTAAAAAGATATCTAGAAAGAAAATCAGCTCTACATTGGCACATAAGATCTTTTGAAAGATACATCAACGAGAATAGAAATCCTGCAGCACTAAGAATCCAGATTTTCCCAACGATGGACAATATCACCAGGCAAATGAAGAAAGAGCTGGAAAATATATTACACGAATGTTCCCGTAATTTCATGATACTACTCCAGGAAGAGTACCTACGACAAATAAAAAGCTTGGATAATGACATAAAATTGATATACGAGCAATTATCCCCCCTCAAAACTATAGCATTATATAGTGAACAGGAGAATAAACTAAATGAACACCTGGAGGAACATAGTAGAGAAATCTTACGAAAGAAGGAATGGAAATATTGGCGAGATAAGAACGCCTTCAGCCAAAACCGAGCCTATAAATGGTCAAATAATAGACAGATAAGAGGCAAAACACAATATAACACAAAATCAACTAGGAATGCAGGAAACTACAACTCATCGGACTCAGCATCCTATGCCTCTGGATCTGAGCAGAACAAGGGAAGAAGGAGGGTCAACAAAACCCATCACAATATCAACAACAGATGGAAACAGAAGGAAGAGAAGACAAAACCCTAAATGAAAGAGGAGAACATAACATATTCGAACAAAACATACAAGGGGAAGGGGAAACCAACCCACCCCTGAAACACCATCAGATCTTCACAAGATCCCAAAGAACCAAAGAAAATGACCTGAAACAGCAAAGGGGTTTTTTAGGGAGACAAAACATGAAACCACAGACGAAAACATCACAACCTATGAAACACCAAGAGACGAAACAAGAAAACAAGAAGGATTAACAATTATCAACCTTTCCTCACATACTCTGACCAAAGACCAATCAGAAGTACTGACACTAGGACTCTATTTCTGCCCAAACAAAACCATGGATAAATTTGAAGCAATCAAGGACATCAACCTTGATACTATTTTGGCATTGATGTACACATTCTCTTTATTTCTGTAAATATATTCTGTTATTGCCACTGCCATGTCATAGTTCACAAATCCCAAGTCTTGAACAGGGGTCTCCAGGAGCCAACAGGGGTACCACCATCTACACCCCAATTTGATCCCACTATGGGACATTGGCTCGAAATCCTCCGTGGCGGTGGCCAAGAAACGTCTTGACAGCCTCCCGATGCGCACGCAGCTTCGCGGTGCATGCGCAGTAGGGAAGTAGCCGCGTGATTGACGTCATGTCCAAGTACGTGCGGCGCCTAAGGCGCATGCGCGGACGAACATAAAAGGCCGGGGAACCGCATCCATCCTCACTTCCCTTGCAGAGAGGGAGAAGGAAGGACAGAGGAGGTGCTGCTAGGAACGTACCAGGAAACCCCTTAAGCAAACCAAATGTGAGTCAAATATATATTATATACCTTATAATTATATGAATGAAATACTTTGCATAGCCTTCTTTAAAAGATTTAAAGATATAAAGACAGATCATTTTGATGACTTATCTATTCCCTCTATAGTGCCTTTGGCAAAGATGGGAATTTAGAGACCCCCTCTTTTCTTTGGAGCTTCAACCAACCCAGGCTGCTTCTTTCTTTTCTATTCTGCAGCATAAGTCCATGAGTTTCTGTTTTTCTTTCATATAATATTCATATATATATACAGTGGGTACGGAAAGTATTCAGACCCCCTTAAATTTTTCACTCTTTGTTATATTGCAGCCATTTGCTAAAATCATTTAAGTTCATTCTTCTTCCTCATGAATGTACACATAGCACCCCATACTGACAGAAAAACACAGAATTGTTGACATTGTTGCAGATTTATTAAAAAAGAAAAACTGAAATATCACATGGTCCTAAGTATTCAGACCCTTTGCTCAGTATTTAGTAGAAGCCCCCTTTTGATCTAATACAGCCAGGAGTCTTTTTGGGAAAGATGCAACAAGTCTTTCACACCTGGATTTGGGGATCCTCTGCCATTCCTCCTTGCAGATCCTCTCCAGTTCTGTCAGGTTGGATGGTAAACGTTGGTTTACAGCCATTTTTAGGTCTCTCCTCCAGAGATGCTCAATTGGGTTTAAGTCAGGGCTCTGGCTGGGCCATTCAAGAACAGTCACGGAGTTGTTGTGAAGCCACTCCTTCGTCATTTTAGCTGTGTGCTTAGGGTCATTGTCTTGTTGGAAGGTAAACCTTCGGCCCAGTCTGAGGTCCAGAGCACTCTGGAGAAGGTTTTTGTCCAGGATATCCCTGTACTTGGCCGCATTCATCTTTCCCTCGATTGCAACCAGTCGTCCTGTCCCTGCAGCTGAAAAACACCCCCACAGCATGATGCTGCCACCACCATGCTTCACTGTTGGGACTGTATTGGACAGGTGATGAGCAGTGCCTGGTTTTCTCCACACATACCGCTTAGAATTAAGTCCAAAAAGTTCTATTTTGGTCTCATCAGACCAGAGAATCTTATTTCTCACCATCTTGGAGTCCTTCAGGTGTTTTTTAGCAAACTCCATGCGGGCTTTCATGTCTTACATTGAGGAGAGGCTTCCGTCGGGCCACTCTGCCATAAAGCCCCGACTGGTGGAGGGCTGCAGTGATGGTTGACTTTCTACAACTTTCTCCCATCTCCTGACTGCATCTCTGGAGCTCAGCCACAGTGATCTTTGGGTTCTTCTTTACCTCTCTCACCAAGGCTCTTCTCCCCCGATAGCTCAGTTTGGCCGGACGGCCAGCTCTAGGAAGGGTTCTGGTCGTCCCAAACGTCTTCCATTTGAGGATTATGGAGGCCACTGTGCTCTTAGGAACCTTAAGTGCAGCAGAAATTGTTTTGTAACCTTGGCCAGATCTGTGCCTTGCCACAATTCTGTCTCTGAGCTCTTCAGGCAGTTCCTTTGACCTCATGATTCTCATTTGCTCTGACATGCATTGTGATCTGGAAGGTCTTATATAGACAGGTGTGTGGCTTTCCTAATCAAGTCCAATCAGTATAATCAAACACAGCTGGACTCAAATGAAGGTGTAGAACCATCTCAAGGATGATCAGAAGAAATGGAAAGCACCTGAGTTAAATATATGAGTGTCACAGCAAAGGGTCTGAATACTTAGGACCATGTGATATTTCAGTTTTTCTTTTTTAATAAATCTGCAACAATGTCAACAATTCTGTGTTTTTCTGTCAGTATGGGGTGCTATGTGTACATTCATGAGGAAGAAGAATGAACTTAAATGATTTTAGCAAATGGCTGCAATATAACAAAGAGTGAAAAATTTAAGGGGGTCTGAATACTTTCCGTACCCACTGTATATATATATATATATATATATATATATATATATATATATATATATATATGGTTTGATCCGTCTAAAAAGGATACATAACTTTAAACTATGTACCATTCCAGGACACACCCACAGGTTCTCGCTGCGAATAAGGGACAAAAGAATCACACATGGAACAGGCAAACAAAATAAACAAATGTATGTATACACATAATTATCTAGCACCAATGATTTAAATGTCCGTGGTATGCATAATTATATAATTAATTAATACCTCACTACACTTTCAGACATGGTGATATGAATCCTTGACAAAGGCTAAAATAGAGCCGAAACGCGTAGGATACGAACTGGGAATTTCTCTGACAACTTTCCAAGCCCAACAAGCATGGAAGAGCAGAGACAAATATCCGAATAAAGTCACCATGCCACTAATGTCACAAAACTTTTCAAAAACATTCTTCACCTATTCACCTTGGGTCTATAACCCAACACCAATGAATGCACAACTATATGTGAATCCAATTGTATGTTAAATCTTTTTCAATAAATGTATTTTTATCTACATCCTTGTATATAAACTCACTTGCCCATAAAGTCCCACCCCCTTTGGTTTGAGGCACCAACCAACCCCACACCCTACACCTAACCAGGGGCAAAGGCTATGCGCTGCATTATAGTTGCTTCATATTTTCAGTGGCAAACCTGCTAACAATTTCCAGACAAACGTTTGCAATTTGCAATCTTTGTGAACTTGTTGCTAACTCGTGGTAATAGTGAGCATGAACCATGTGTTTCAAGTAAAATTCTCATGAATTCCCTGTTGGCTAGTTCACATGGGTGCACTTTTTAAGGCCTTTTTCACATGGGCTTCAGCTTATATAAGGCTTCACGTACACTACAGCTCCTAAACTTGAGGTTAGGAGCTTTTGGCGTTTTTTTTTGCCAAAGTTCCTAAATTCAACTCCATAAAAGCCTATGTGTCCCTGTACACATAGGCTTTTGGGAGCGTTTAGGAGCTGCCGTGCTTAGAGGAGGTTCAACTTCCCATTCCTGAATGCGGAAGAATCGCATTCAGGATAGGAACGATTTGAACGCTAGCCGAAAAATGTGGCATAATCGCATTTTTGCAAAATCACAAATTTTACTGAGTATTGCATTTTGCAACACTCATCCTAGCTCCTCCCACTGTCAAGATTCTATTGGGATCTGTTGTCCAAAAATTTAGTTGCTCCACTACATGGCTGACATCTCAGACTACAACTCCCAGGATTTCAGGAGTGCTGCAATAAAGTCCGTGGACTCTCTTGACTTCAGCTCTCTCCCTGCTGGCCAGGGAATAATGGTGCAACATAACATTAAAGGAGTTGTAAAGACAAAAGGTTTTTTATCTTAATGCATTCTATTCATTAGAATAAAAAGCGTTCTGTATGTAGCAGCCGCCCCAGCACCCTCTAATACTTATCTGAGCTCCATCTCTATCCAGCAATGTCACCGAGTCCCTTGGCCATCCGGGACTCTTCTTCCTGATTGGTTGAGACACAACAGCAGCTCTATTGGCTCCCGCTGCGGTCAATCAAAGTCAGTTAGCCAATCAGAAGAGAGAGGGGTGGGGCTAAATGGAAGCTCCATGTCTAAATGGACACACAGAGCAACAGGTGGGCTCAGGTGCCCCATAGCAATCTGCTTGTGTGGGGACAGTCAACAGGAGGGAGGGGCCAGTAGCAGCGAAGAGGGATCTGAGAAGAGGAGGATCTGGGCTGCTCTGTGCAAAACCAACAGCACAAAAAATAGAGTTTTGTAAGAACTTACCGTAAAACTCTTTTCTCTGAGTCCTCTGACAGTCACAGCCCAGTCCAATCAGCCTTCACTATTGGGTAAAAAAGTTAACACAACAAGACTTTTACACTTGACACACCCCTAGGGGCTGTCCCCCATACATTACCCTGCTTACCTCATCCCATGCACTTAGTTTTGTAGCAAGCAGTAGCGGAAGGCATCAACCCCAAGAAAAAATTCAGAGGGGCGGGGGGCTGTGACTGTCAGAGGACTCAGAGAAAAGAGTTTTACCGTAAGTTCTTACAAAAACTCTATTTTCTCTTACGTCCTCTGACATTCGCAGCCCAGTCCAATCAGCCTTCACTATTGGGATGTGCCAAAGCAGTGCAGGTTTGAGGGGTGGGAAGACGCAACCTACTAGAAAAAACCAGGCCAGAGGAAAAAAACAAAAAAAAAAAACCTCTGAGCCAACAGGGCAACAAAAGCTCAACAGGAGCTAAACCCCGAACCAAAAAAACACCCAGTAAAAGAGATAAGAAATATATCTCTTCAAACAACTGCTGCACTCAAAACCTTGCAGACAAAGGAAGCATCTGAAGATGCCATCACGTCAAGTTTATAAAATTTTGTGAAAGTGTGCACCGATGACCAAGTCGCTGCTTTGCACACCTGAGCCACTAAAGCCTGATGGCGAAAAGCCCAAGAGGCACTGATTGCTCTTGTAGAATGTGCCCTCACAGGGAAAGGAGGCACCTGACCCTTGATTGCATAGTCTGTCTGATCCATGTTGAAATGGTTGCAGTGGATGCAGCAGAAACCTTCCGAGGTCCCTCGGGAAGGACAAACAGGGAATCAGACTTCCGAAAGGACTCCGTGGCAGCCAGGTAAACCCTGACCGCCCGGACCATATCCAAGGAATGCAAGGCAAATTCCTTGGGATGTTTGGGCTTCGCACAAAGCGAAGGTAAAACAACATCTTCGTCAAGATGGAAGGCAGATACCACCTTGGGAAGAAAAGACTGATTGGCTCGCAGGACCACTTTATCTCTATGAACAATCGGATAAGGCGAACAACAAAACAGCGCCGCCAATTCAGACACTCTGCGGGCAGAGCTGACAGCTACAGCAGAGGTGACAGAAAGGCAACTTTCCGGGACAACACAGGCAAAGCTATTTCCCTGATATTCTCAAAGGGAGGCCGTTGTAGAACGGACAAAACCAAATTCAAGTCTAACGTAGGCAATGGAGCCGTCCTCGGGGGAGTTAGATGACAAACACCTTTTATAACAGTGCGAATCAAGGAATTAGTCACCAAGGGACGCTGAAAGAAGATGGCTAAGGCTAACAATTGACCCTTTATAGTGGCCAATGCTAAACGCTGATCCACACCTTCCTGCAGGAAGGCCAAAACTCTCCCCACCGAAAAGGAGCGGGGATGAAACCCTTGCGACTCGCACCAAGCAATATACGCCCTCTAGGTACGATGGTAAATCTTCCTAGAGGTACTGTAGCTTTCCAAGCCTTCACCAAGGTAGGAATGACAGCATCTGAGAGACCCATGTCCCTCAACACTTAGCTTTCAACAGCCATGCCGTTAAAGCCAGAGACTGTAAAGCAGGATGGAAGATCGGCCCTTGAGACAGGAGATCGTTTCGCAGCCGAAGCTGCCAGGGAGGCTCGACGACCATCTGCACGAGATCTACATACCAAGACCGGCGAGGCCATCCAGGGCCACTAGAATTACCTGTACCTGTTCCGACGCTAACCTATGTAGGAACCTGGACAACAGTTGGATTGGGGGAAAGGCATAGAGCAGCCGATACTGGTGCAGAGGCACCAGCAAAGCGTCCGTGGCAGCCGCCAGAGGATCGCGGGTTCTGGCAACGAACCTTTCTACCTTTCTGTTGAGACAGGAGGCGAACAGATCCATGTCCAGAGTTTCCCACTGGGCGCACAGGAGGCGGAAGCAGACCTCCTGGTGTAAGGACCATTTCCCTAGTTTGATTGCTCTGAGCTGCAAGACATTTATAGGCAAGGATGATTCCTCCGCCGACCAAGACCCTGGGCACAAAGCGTGTCCAGGACACCCCCCCAGCCCGACAGGCTGGCATCCGCGGTAAGCACCGTCCACAACAGAGGCAGAAAAGATTTGCCCTGTGTCAAGGCGGGAGACAGGAGCCACCATAACAGGTCCACCCTCGTGAGGTGGCTTAGGGATATCCTCTTGTCTAGAGACAGAGTCTGCTTGTCCCATCTGGCAAGAATCTCTTCTTGCAGGGTTCTTGTGTGGAACTGGGCAAATGGCATGGCCTCAAAGGCCGAGACCATCAGACCCAGGGACCGCATGCAGGTCCGCAGCGAGGAGAGATCCGCTTCCCTGAGGGACCTGAGCTCGCTCTGTAGGGTCCAAAGCTTCTCTTCTGGGAGAAAAACCTTTGCTTGGACTGAGTCCAGGACACCATCCCCAGATAAGTGAGACAAACTGACAGGGTCAGTGTTGACTTCTGAATGTTTATGGTCCAACCGAACTCCTGGAGCGTCTGAAACGTAACCATCAGATCGCTGGTCATAGATGCATTTGAGTTCCCCCTCAATAGGAGATCGTTCAGGTAGCCGATGACTGCAATCCCTTTCATGCGCAGCAATGCCAATACTGGAGCCAACACCTTGGTGAACAATCTGGGAGCCGAAGCGAGACCGAAGGGTAAGGCCACAAACTGAAAGTGCTTATCTGCCACTGTGAAGCAGAGATACCGCTGACTTTGAAGATAGGGGTGTGCAGATATGCATCCTTTAGGTCGACGGAGGCCATGAAGGCTCCTGGACTCAAGGATGCCACCGCCGATCGGATGGACTCCATCCTGAACGTCTGTACCCGCACAAATCGGTTCAGGGACTTGAGGTCCAGAATCGGACGAACCTTGCCCTCTTTTCGGGGCACCGTGAACAGGTTGGAATAAAAACCCGTGGAATCTGTCCCGCTGAGGGACTGGCACAATCACTTCTTGGACAACCATGGTACCTGAAATTAACGCAGACGTCCCCCCACCCCTACAACGGGTGAGGGCGTCCCTTCAGGCAGAGGAGGACTGGGCCCCCGACCCAGACTGACCCGTCTTGGACTTACCAGACCAGGATTTCTTGGTCCCCCCCGGGGGCCTTGAATGATTTTCCTATTTCTTGTGACCCTGAGGCACGAAAAGGACCCCCCGATAAGCCCTGAAGGAAGGACCCCTCCGAGGGCGGGGCTGTTTACCCCTAGAATTTTGGGGCAGTAGGGCAATCTTTCCACCCGTAAGACCCTTGATCAATTCATCTAAGGTAGCCCCAAAAAGTCGATTCCCCATATGTGGCACAGTTTTTTGGAGGCGTGGTCAGCCGACCAACTCTTTAGCCAAATAATGCGATGGATAGTGATCCCCACCGCAGATAGCCGTGCGACCAAAGGTGCCTCGTACAAAGCCGCATCACATAGATACAATAAGGCTTGGGCCATTCGATCCACCAGATCGAGGGCTGCAGGGGGGGGGGCTGATTCCACCACCAGGATGTGCTTAGGCCCCTTGAGCCATTCCGTGACCACCTGAGACACCATCACAGAAGCGAAAACTGGTTTGAGTAGGGAACCCACCAACAAAAATATATGGCGTGAAAGCGTTTCCGTGCACCTGTCCGCCGGGTCCTTAAAAACCGGGGAGTCCCCCACGGGCATTAGTGTGGACTTGTTTAACTTAGAAACCGTATGGTCCACCATAGGCGGCATTACCCAGCGGTTGTCAACTGTATCCGCAAAGGGATAACGGTACTGGAAGCGCTTAGGTATTGTCAGCATATGTTTTATGCGACGACATTGTTCGTTCATTGTTTTTTGAAACTCCTCGGGAGTCGGGAAAGGGGAAAACCTAACCCGACCTCTGGGCCTTGCCTCCTGAAGCTAGGCAGAAAAAAATCTGAGAGCATGGGATGAGGTGAGCAGGCTAATGTAGGGGGGACAGCCCCTAGGGGTGTGTCAAGTGTAAAAGTTTTGTTGTGTTAACTTTTTCACTGCCTAGCTACTCCTGCGAAGGTTGCCATTACCCAATAGTGAAGGCTGATTGGACTGGACTGCGACTGTCAGAGGACGTAAGAGAAAAAGTAAGTATAACATGTTTGTTATTTATTTTTAAAAAAAAAAAAAAAAAGCCAAGAGACTTTACAATTACTTTAATATCACCATAGAGGGAGAGAGGCAAACAAAAGGGCAATGTCTCCTTCACTTTGTTGTAGCCCAGCACCTGGCTACAATAGATTTAGATGGACTTTACATAGACATCTAACAAGTTAAAGGAGTTGTAAAGTCAGGAAGGTTTTTTATCTTCTATTCATTAAGATAAAAAGCCTTCTGTGTGTGGCAGCCCCCTCAGCACCCCCTAATACTTACCTGTGCCCCCTCTTTGTCCAGCGATGTCCACGAGTCCCTCGGCCATCCTGGGACTCTCCCTCCTGATTAGTTGAGATGTAGCTGCGGCGCCACCGGCTCCCGTGTCTGTAAATCAAAGTCAGTGAGCCAATCAGAAGAGAGTAAGCGGGGCCAAATGGCAGCTCCCTGTCTGAAAAGACACACGGAGCTGCAGCTCGGCTTGGGTACCCCCATTAGCAAGCTGCTTGATGTGGGGGCACTCAATAGGAGGGAGGGGCTAGAAGTAGGAACAAGGGACCCGAGAAGAGGAGGATCCGGGCTGCTCTATGCAAAACCAACTGCACAGAGGAGGTAAGTATAACATGTTTGTTATTGTTTTTTTTTTTTTTTAAATAGACTTTACAATCAATTTAAATTGGTTGTAAAGGTAAAAGGTTTACTTTAATGCATTCTCTACATTAAGATAAAAAACTTTTTACATGCAGCTTCCACCCCAGGCCCCCTACATACTCACTTGAGCCCGATCTCAATCCAGTGCTGTGCACGTCTGAAGCAGCTCTTCACCCTTTTCTGTGCTCTCACAGGCTTGGCTGAGAGCAGCAGGAACCATTGGCTCCTGTTGCTGTCAGTCAAAACCTATGAGCAGAGAAAAGGACTATGGGCCAAGCTGGGCTGTGCGTGTGAATAGAAGCAAACAGGCTGGATCAGTAGCGAGTGTGCACGAATGCCCCCATAGGAAGCGGCCATAGCAATGGGGGAACCCAAAAGATGAGGTTTGGGGGCTGCTTTGTGCAAAGCCTTTGCACAGAGCAGTTAAGTATAACCTATTAACTATTTTAATGGAAAGAGTGGAGCTTTACACTAACTTTAAAGCCTAACTCCAGAAAGAAACACTTTCCAGGCAATTGCAAAAACATTTTCCCCTTTTGGTATAAAGTATTTAACTACATAAATAAAAGCTGACTCCTGTAAGTATGCCTGGTTTGATATGCCATGCCTCCTGTTATGCCTGCCTCCAAAGACGCCCAAAAAATGCCCAAAAAAACGCCAGCTACAAAAACGCCCAGGTGTTTTTGCAGCAGGCGTTTTTTTTGGGCATTTTTTGGGGGTCTTTGGAGGCAGGCAAAACATCTGAAATTCTGTATAGGGGTATATATACACACACATTTATATGTATTTATACACATACACATATATAGGTGTTATAGCAGAGAAGCCATATGGGTGTTAATGATTTCATTAGCGCAAGCATAGGTTTCTGCTACTTTCACACCTATATATGTGTATGTGTATATATACATACATGTGTGTGTGTATATATACCCCTACACAGAAGTTCAGATGTCATGCCTGACTCCAAACATGTCCTCAAAAAAGCCCTATAAACGCCTGCAATAAAAAGCCGGGTGACAGGGGCGAAGCCACTATCCGGTTCTATAAGTGTTCTAAGAGAAACAATCTTTTCTCTATAGCGGTCACCCTGACAAGAGTCAGTTAACCCTACACTACGGTCCCCTTACACTTAACACTTTCCCTACAGAAACTAGATTATTAAATCTAACTATAGTGGAAAATAGTACCCTAACTACACTAGATATCCCTTTCCTCACACTAATAATTGCTAAATGACACTTTGAAGCAGAAGTAACAGAACTGCTTCCACTCTCTTCCACGGCCCTGTATTAAAATGGTAGAGATTTGGCGGGGCTATCTTATATACTGGGGGGCGTATTCACTAATGATTGGCCTCTGGACCCCCTAGTCACTCCAATCGCATTCCTAGCATTCTCCTGCCCCCTCAATTGGCTTTTACTGATGGTTCTGGTCCAATCACAGGCTTTTAAAGCCCAGTTCCTGTCCCATTTTGGTCGGTTCTGTTTGCTGAATTGCGAACTTTTTCTGCAAAAAGTTCGGAATTCGGCCGAACCTTGAACAGTCAATGTTCGGGTCGAACCGATGGTCGACCCGAACCGTTCGATCATCCCTACTACAGACAAAGGCAGACGTGAGAATCATACCATTTTATGAATCTAAATCTTATTGCTCTGCATCCATAGGACACTCTTCAAGATCTGCCAAGTCTCTACAATCAAGATTTTCCACTCTTTAGTAAACAACTCTTAAAAAGCCTGTGCAGACGCTGAAGTTTCTAAAAATTCAGGCATCATTTGCCTAAATGAAAGCAGAAATGGAAGCGGAAGCTGCAGAAATGCTTGCAATAAACACTGATGGAAGCAGAGGCAGAAGCCGCAGAAAGTGCACATAAGAAAGCACTACAGAAAGCACAGAAGGAAGTAGAGGTAAAAGCAGAAGTTGCAAGCAAGACAGCAGAGATGGAAGATTTTGAGGAACAATGTGAGCACAACCATGGCAAGGTTAAAGGTTTTAAATCAAGCTGCTATCAAAGGTGAAGGAGGTAACAACAGCAGACACTTAACTGCATTGCATACATCATATTCCTCACATGCCCTCCCACAGCTTCTGCTCCCAGCCACAGCAACTGTACTCCTCAGCAAAGGTAAGAACACTCCACCTAGCACCTTTCAAGACAACCTGCCTACTCATCCCCACACTAGGCTTTCGCACCTCAGCAAACTGTGGACACCAGTGTGCAGATAATAGACAATACACCTTACCATGAGGCTAGTCAAATACCTCTTATCCAGTATATTTTTTTACGGCTGCAACCCAACACAGCAATCAACCCAAAGCTAGTGTTAGATATAATGATCTTTGCACCACCATATCTTTCAAAGTCACTCAATTTCAGTATACCAGCCTAACTAACTTTGTTCCTCATGCAAGTGTGCATCCAAAATCCTAAAATATATACATCACAGTTTGTTAAATACATGCTTCACAAAGTGTTTACCAAGACAGGTCTCACTAAGTTCAATAACAAACCTCAAAAACTACAGAGAACCCAAATCACCAATGTCCCATACATAACAAAACACACCTGCTTAGAAAATGTATTGGCTTCAGAAAGAAACCCTTACAAGACACAAAGAGCTTTTAAAGAAATTCAGGGTTTTCTTAACATGCTGTGCTTCCATGGACCACCATGCTATAGACCAGTGTTTCTCAACTCCGGTCCTCAGGGCACACTAACAGGCCAGATTTTAAGTATTACCTTGGGGAGATGCAAACTAGAATACTGCAATCACTGAGCAGCAAATGATATCACCTGTGATGTAATTCAGTTTTCTTGCAAATCTGGCCTGTTAGTGTGCCCTGAGGACAGGAGTTGAGAAACACTGCTATAGACTATGAGGCTACTATTAAGTGCATAGTATTCGACAGTGATGATCAGATGCAAGAACTTCATCCATTTCAAGACATTTCTACTGTGTCCACAGGTAATCCTCCTGAGTCAAAGCATGGCAGGGAGAGCACAAACCAAACACTGTCTCATACTCCAGTTTTCTCTAGATGTACAGATGTCTGTGGAGAAGGACAAATCCTGTGCCAAAATATGCTTAGTTCCTGTATACCCCAAGGGTCAACCTGAAAAGGCTGTAAGACTGTATACTATTCTAGATGATCAGAGTAACAGGTCTCTTGCAAAATCAAAGCATTTTGACCTGTTAAACATAACAGAAGTTTAAGGCTAGACAGCTACTGGTCTTGCATTATCTCTTCTTAATGGCAGTGTAGAAATACCATTTCAAACTCTCATCAAGTGCAATCAGATACCAACCAACAGCATAGAGATGAAAGGCATAGCTGACCACTTACCAGCTCTTGACAAAATTGCCGATATTCCCCTGATTCTCAGCAGAGACATCCCAAGGGCATACAAGGCTCACCAACAAATTACCGGGCAACATAATACGCCATATGCCCAATGCCTGGATCTAGGCGGGGTTATCATAGGCAACATCAGTCTGGGTAATGTCAGGAAGTCTTAAACAGTTTCTTCTTTCAAGACTCATATCCTGCCAAATGCTCTCGTTACTTTGAGCATTGGTTAGTAAGGTTTAAGTGAAAGGTGAACAGGTTAATTTGAGCAGACATCTGGAACATGAACCTTCAAATTTATGATAGATAGCCAAACTTTGTCATCCACATGAAAAGTAGGGAGTGATCTGCCATGTCTCTCAGCAGCCTTCTTGTAATATTCCTGAGCCTCCATCAAACTACTGTATCAATCAATTTCTCCTGAATCTCCTGTAATGTAGTTAATCTGTTGGTAACAGCACAAACTGGAGTTGAGATAGGGAAATCAGGAAGAAAACTGGATGATACCCTGAATTTACGAAAAAAGGGCTTCGAGAAGTGGAGATATGTTTAGAATTGTTATAAGTAAACTCTGCCATAGGAAGATAGTCCACCCAGTTATCCTGATGATAACTGACAAAACATAGAAGGTACTGCTTGAAAGTTTGATTGGTTCTCTCATTAGACTTGATAATTAGACTTGATCATTAGACTGACGATGAAAAGCAGGGCACAGATTCATTGTTACACCTAAAGCTGAGCAAAAGCTTTTCCAAATGTTTGAAGAAAGCTGTACTCCTCTGTCAGACACCACATTTTCAGGAATTCCATGTAGTTTAAAGACTTCTCAAACTATCAGCTCTGGAGCTTTTAGCAGTGGGTACACCCTTAAGTGGTATTAAATGAGCCATTTTAGTAAGATGGTCGACAACTGCCAAGATGGAAATCAACTATTTAGAGGGAGAATGATCGATCACAAAGTCTACCAAATTTTACCCCCATGGTCTTGATAGAACTGGGGGTGGTTGGATTACCCCAGTGGAGAAGATCTGTGTCTCTTACTGCATGCACGGGTCAGACACCAGGTCACATATCTCTTGACATATTTCTTGTAACCAGGTCACTTATGTCTTAGAAGCTCCCAATGCCCAGCAAGTTTAGGAGTCATGCACCAACCTGAGGGCTTTTACTTGAACTTATTCAGGTAAATAGAGATGATGGATGACATGTTGAGTCCAAAAGCCTTTCTTAACATTAATTCAAGGTTAATGTTCTTAGAAGGATGCTTGAGAGATGGTTCATTCTCATTCTCCTCTTCGAGGTTACTCAAAAATATTTTGGAACTCGTGGCCCCTAGGAAGTTCTTTTGAGGCAGAATAGCACATTCAGAGTTGATTTCCTGGAGAGGCCCAGCCTTAATAACTAGATATAGTGATAACAGTTGTGCCTCTGCTTACTACATAAACCATATAAATAAGAGTAAAACAGTCATCAGTAATATTCCAACACTATTCCACAGCAGTGCAATGACATTTTCAAAAATAGTGGAAAAATATTTTTAGATTTATGTTCACAAAATTAAATGTTGGAGAAAAAATGTGTATGTAAACCACAAAAATTAATAAGTCCAAAAAAAAAAGTCCAAAAAAAAATAAGTCCAGAAAAATAAAAGTCCATATGAGTGTCACAAACCAGTGTGAAATCTTGTAACCAACGTGACAACTTGAATCCACCACCAAAGTGATACTCTGAGGCCCTTTACCCCAGGAATAACACTCACCAGAGCGTACAGCTGTAAGCCATGAAACCCCTCATTCTACTGTACCACCAACTGGGGCAAGTTATATAGCACACTAGGTGGTAGTAACCTTTCCTGGAGCAGATGGGACAGATTCTGAATGAGAGTGACTTTTCAATATTGATCAGCTAATGCACTTGAGGAAAGTTGTAGCGTCTGCATGTTTAGAAGTGATTAACCCTTTAAGCGCTATTGCCTACTCATGAGAATAGGTGGAAATTTGGCCTGGTGAGTGAGGGAGAGGGGCTCACAGTATCACTTTGGTGGTAGATTCATACACATTTTTTCTCCAACATTTCACCGATGACTGTTTCACTCTTATTTATATCCTTAGTAAGGTATCGGTCTTACCAATCCTTGACACAGGTCAATATGAAATAACAAAATTGAACCTAGAAAAGAATAGGATCTGAAGTGTTTGTCTAGAAGATAATCTCTTGGCAGAATTAATAAATTATACATTTTTATGATAACTGAGAACAGTTACTGGATGCTTTATCCCTTCCAGCAGGTGTCTCCACTCAGAAAATGCTTCCCTAATTCACAGCAACTCCTCATTTCCGATGTCATAATTCTTTTTGGCTGAAGAAATTAACATAGAGAAATAAGATCAAGGATGAAGCTGCATCTTTTGTCCAATTTGCTGAGAAAGGATAGCTCGCACAGCAGAATCTGAAGCCTCAACCTCCACAATAAAAGGCAGTTCAGAATTAGGATGTACCAGTATTGGTGCAGAAGTGAACAGTCTTTAATTTACTAAAAACAGCCTGTGCTTTATGTGACCAAAAAAAAAAAAGATAAACAATTGGTGAAATTACCTTATTAATCTTCTGTAGCAGTTGGCATATCTAACATATTGATGCGTTTCCCTAATGTTTCTAGCAGAAGGCAAATCCACTATTGTTTTGATCCTTCTGGGATTCATGCTCACTACTGCTGGAGAAATAATGTATCCCAACAACTGGATTTGGGTTTGACACTATGACATCGATAGCAATTGTTCTTTCAACTTTTGTTGGGGCAATTAACTGTGTAATGCCCATAGTTCCCAAAAGAAAGACTCTCCTGAGTAGAAACAGACTGCCTAGGTTTGGGAGTGTTAGAATCTGGAAAAACGTTGGATCCTTCTGAATGAACTAACTAGCAGAGAAACACATGCTACCATTACTTCCAAATATTCCCATTCTCTCCTTCCTTCTTTCTGTAGGTCTGTGATCATTTTGGATACATGATTGGATGAAAAATTCATATAAGGCAGCGCTAACAGGTAAAAGACAAAAATCTGTGTGTACAGTGCTAAAAGTGTATATAAATATAAATAAATCCGTGTAACTATGATCAGAATATTAAAATACATATAAAATAAAGTGCATTCGTGATCAACAAGTAAAAAAATCAATACATATTAAAGTGCAGAAATATGTTGCATTATGTGTCCATTGTGCAACCATATGCAAGGTAGAAAATAAATATAATAAAGTGCAGTCCAAAAAAGTTTCCTTCAAAGAAACTAAAGTGCTGGAAAGGTGCTCAAATAATCAGTATAAGTGCCCAGGTGCTCTTCAGGAAAAAACCCCCTATGGGGATCCACTCACCAAATACAGGATATAAATGAGCCTTAAGCAGATATGATATCCCTTGGCCGGATGGATGGATCAACCTCTCAGGAATGGCTCCCTTAATGGTTCCTCTCCTCTCAAATACAGGATATAAATAAGCCTTAAGCACATATGATATCCCTTGGCCGGCTGGATGGATGGATCAAATACAACCTGTCAGGAATGGCTCCCTTAATGGTTCCTCTCCTCTCTCTCCCCAACAGTGTGTTTCAAAAGAAAGGGAAGAAGCCAAACATAGTGAAGCCCGTAGGTCTTTTATTATAATCAAGCTAAAAAATGGTACTCACAAACATAACGTAGAAATCAGCATTGGTTTAGCAAAACACTGTATGTCACTCCACTTCCGTGTACGCTGCCGGCGTGCGTTCCACGGTGGTTGCAGGAAATTACGCTGTGATGCTCCGCTGCCCGGAAGTACGTTGACGCGTTTCGCCCGCCTTAATGGGCATTATCAAAGACCAAAATGGTCTTTGATAATGCCCATTAAGGCGGGCGAAATGCGCTACATGAACACCCAGATCCTTCTAAACCTTCTCTAAGTTAGAGACATCCTGTAAGTATGTTATTCCACTGCATAGCTTGATGTTCTCTGAAAACTGTACTTTTAATCACAGACTCTATATCATTTATAAATATATTAAAAAGTAAGGGTTCCAACACTGAACCTTGGCATATACCACTAATAACCTTAGACCATTCAGAGTAAGAATCATTAACCACTACTCCCTGAATACGGTCTTTTAGCCATTTTCCTATCCATTTACAAATAGATTTTTTCAAGCCTGTAGACTTTACCTTACACATTAGCCATGTGTGGGGAACTGTGTCAAATGCTTTTGCAAAATTCAAGTATACTATGTCCACAGCCACTTCTCTGTCTAAGGTTTTTTCATACGTCCTCATGAAAAGGAAATCAGATTTGTCTGATAACTTCTGTCTTTTATGAATCAATGCAGGCTATTGCTTAAAATATATTTTTTCTAGCAAAAACTTCTATGTGGTCTTTTTATAAACTCTCCAGTGTTCTCCCAACTATAGAAATCAAACTAAACAAACTATTAAGGCAGTCAGTAAGAGCCTCTAAACATTAGAAATAATAGATTTTAGATGACAGAGCTCAATTTTTTAGGACCTGTGGGTACATGCCATCTGGTCCAGCTGAGTACTTTATTCACCTATATTCTGTAAAAAGTCAATATCATCCCCATTATGGACATGAAGGATATGGAGCTCCCCCATGCTTTTTTGTATACACAGAGCTGAAGAAAGTATTTAATAAATGTGTCATTCTCCTTGTCCCCAGTCACCATCTCCAGATTATTTTGTATAGGGGTGACATGCTCAGACCTGAGTTTTTTTACTATTAATATATTTTAAGAATTTTGAGGGTTTGTCCTACCCGCTTTTGCAATCTGTTGTTAGTTTGAAATTTTCAGCCTTGATTTCCTGTTCACATATTCTGTTATTTTCCTTGTAACATTAAATGATTCCAAATTAAAGCTCATCTTTTACCTGTTCAGAAAGCCCTTGGCAGAACTGTCTTTTTGTGCTGCTGGTTTCCAAATGGTATCTGAGAGCCAACGTCAGAATTCAGCAACGTCAGTGTACTCAGCAACAGAGGGTCTACCCTGCTGAAAACTAGGCAACTTTGGTTTGGCAGCGGCTGGGATCATCAAAACTTGACTTATCCCAGTCTCAAAATTATTGAATTGCGGTGTCTTGTTCTACATAAGAGGAGGCCCAAGCTAGAGCTTCCTCAGTCAGGAGGTTGTTAACAAAGAATAACTTCTTTTCTCATAAGTAAATGCAGTGGGTTGCATTTGTAAATATATGCAACACTGGTTAAGGAAACCTCTGTAATGGCAGTGGTCTCCATTGGACTTGAGTGGTAGAGGAATACATGCTTTAGCATCATCTCAGAAATGTAAGTCCAGCCATTGTCTCTGCAGAGCATGGTTTTCCTCCTGCTGCCATTTTAACACACGTTTCCAGTTAAGAAAGTTGTTCTTGATGAGGAAAAACAAACTCTTAGGCTCCCAGGCTTGGAGACCAGCAGCGATAGCAGTAGAGAGTTTCCCATCGATCAGCAGGATAAGTGCACAAGCAGGTCACCCTGGTAAATGATGCAAACTCACCCAAGATGCAGGGTCTAAGCACTAGCCGGCCCTTGCAGAGCTCCTGATAGTGGAGATGGGGTTCACCATGGTTTTAGTCCTCATGATCGCCCCACCAGGTGGTGAACAAGCTGTGGTCTTGTAACAGATGTAGCATGTAGAGATCATGCAGAAGCGTTGTCAGTAAAAAAGCCAAAGGTTTACAGTTTGGAAACAAGTGGAAGCATAGTCAAGGAACTAGTCAAAGGTCAGTAACAAATGGTAGCAAATATAAGGACAGCTGTAGGTATGCAAGTAGCACGATACTGAAGAGAGCACAATAAGTGTAGAGACATGGCTTAAATCAGGAAGTTCATGGGAGGAGAAAAGAATTTAAGGTTCACTAGAAAAAAGATACAAGGCCAGATTGTCTAAGGGATCAGGCAGGGAGCTGTAAGCATCTCAGGTGACACAGCGATAAAAGCTACAGCCAGACATGATAGAGGTCCATGGTTCAGCAACTTGACAATGTCTTCTGCAGTAATTTGTTGACAGAGTACCTTTGCATCCTTCAAGGTCATGGCAAATGCCAAACAAGACCTACAAGTGGGCAAAATAGTCCTCTTGAAAGAAAAGTATACCCATCGCAACAATTGGCCAAAGACTGTGCCAAGTAATGATGGAAGGCAAAAATCAAGATAATAAAGTTTAGCGCTACCCTCGAAGAAACCGCTGAATATGTTTGTTTCCATACTCCGCCTATCAACCCCAAGAACCATTTCAGGCCCTCTGGCACACCTAGCAGCAACGTCGGTGTAATACCACAATAAATGACACACAGACACAATCCAAACTGAATTTAACCTTCATTGTTTTACTTACTCAAAAGAGGAGAGCGTAATTGAGCATCAGTCAGCCGAATCCTGGGAAAGATAGGCCAAAACTCAGTTAAATTAACTTTTAGCAACTATTAAGTATAAGTAGCAATAACAAATGAATAACAATAAAAAAATAATAATAACAATAGCAAGGTTACTCAAGGTAACAGATCAATAACAGACATTTAACAATGATATTTTCAAAGGAACTTTAGCTGATCATTCTGCTACTAAAGGGGAAAAAGGGCCAGCCTACAGTAACTCTAATCCTAATGAAAGGTTGAGCTGTATAGGGACCAGTAACACTTTCCTTTAGGGGAGAAAAAGAGAAGTAGTCTGAAGTTTGAACGTAAGGCCTTGCATTTATCTTCTCTGGCAGTTGGAGCTCAGAAAGAACAAGGGATCCCCTAAGTGTAACAAAAAGGATCAGTAACAAGCTTAAAGATGTTTGATATGGCTAATGACAGGCCCTTTTGGCAATCCAGAACTATGATGTCTGCGTGCAGTGTTCAAAGGTGTTGTGCAAGTAGCTGGCAAAGGGAAGTTTGGGCTTGTGCCTGCTCACCAAATCCTGAAGACAACAGGCTCTGGAGCGATGCAAGTTGGCCCCTCATCTGGTGATAGGCCCAATGCAGCTGCTTGGTGGTTTCAGCAATCTGCGTTTTGTCTCTGCCGTCAGCTATATTGCAGGGAGGCCCCTGGCGTGGCTGTGCAGGTCCCGTCCTCATGGGCAGGAACAGCAGTGGCACTGGATGTCGCAGTAGGCTGCACTTAACTCCATGGATCACAGCAATCTCTCTAAACACGTCTCTCTGCTTTCCCTCCTTGTGGTGGTCTGCCTTTTTTTCCCAGGCAAACAAGTTTGAGTCCTTTCTTCTTTTCCCCCAGAGCAGGCTGGAACTTGTAGTTTCTGCCCTCAGGGGTTGGAATATGGCTGCCTGTGCTGGAGACTATACATCCCACAATCCTCTCTAGCTACTGGGGTCCTTTTTAATTGGCTCCTCTCTTCCTGCCACTGAGGATGCAGGGGAGGGAGCAGAGAGGACGGCTGTTTATCATACACAGTCAGTGTAGCGGAAGAGAGAGAGGGGGGAGAAATCCCCCGTAGGAGCTGACAGGCACTCTCTCCCTTCAGTGAGAGCCTCAGTAAGCTTGGCACGGTTGCAGGAAATGCGGGGCACTGCTACATAAGGATCAGTGCAACTTTATTTCAGGCCTATCAGTAAACTGGTGCTTCTTTTGCCAAAGGAAGATGATTAGTCTTCTAAACAAGCAATCTGATTGAAAGGGAGTTAAGAAGGACTGATGCATGTTGCTGCCTTCCCCTCTGAAGAACTTGATTCAAATGGAGGTAAGCATTGGTGCATTTTGCTCCTTTCCCCTCTGTAGAACCTCATCCAAAAGGTAGGTAAGAAGGACTGGTGCAGGTTGTTGTCTTCCACCCATCTTACAGATTCCCCATAATGACTTTTACAGTATGGTAATGTTTGCATTCTGTGTTCTCCCCCTTTCTTCTTATTCAGGTGTTCTAGGAATATTTTGCTCTTGCAATGCTTAGTCTTGGTTGTCAATTGTTTAATATTTGAAATCATACCTTTTGACGTGGGAGTATCATGTTACACATGCATGTGTATACAGGAAGAGAAAACACACACACACAGAACGACTGTGAGTTCTCTCTTCTATTCAATACTACAACCAAGAGATAAAGTTAGATCACATGTCAATTGCGTGGAACAATACAGTTTTCTCAAGTTCATAGCTAGTGCCTAGAAATAACGTTATCTAAAAAGTTTCTAAAGCATAACTCTGGGCGAGGCCAACTTGGTCATTTCTCCCCTTTGTCCATTCCTGTTGCTTTCCAGTGGGTGGACTATTTATCAAGCTCACCCATGGTCGGGGAACTTCCTGGTCTTAAAAGCAAAAGCTCTGTCCCCTTGAAGCTTTATGAAACAGTTTTAAACAGTTTTTATTCCATGGCAGGGCGTTTCGTCAGCAAATTGGACTCCTTTTCAGCAGGAGCTGTAGCTTTACACTTTACACATTCTGAAGCTCAGACGCATAAGCAATGTCATTGCAAGGTAAATAAAAAGTAAAGCAAAATAGCCATGAAATCAGCATTCCTACTCATCTAAACCACAAAAATATGCTACCAAAGTCTCCAAGACCTTTAACCACTTCCTTACACCTGGACGTCATGACGTCCTGGGCTTTAAGTGGGGATATCTGAATGATGCCTGCAGCTGCAGGCATCATTCAAATATCATTTTTTTTTTAGCTGGCGATTACCTGCCCCGTAAGAACAATCATAGCAGCTGTTCAGCTACTTGATCATTCTTACAGGCGGTGGGAGGGGGGCTTCTGCTGGCTGGCCCGTGCGAGTCGGAGAAGGAATCCGCCAGCAGCGGAAGTACACAATAGAGACTACCAAGGACCAGATGGTCCCCGGCAGTCTCTATGACTCTTGGAGGCCCGGGCGCAATGTGATGACGTCCAACCTGGCAGTTTTCAGCCTGTAAGAAGAGATCTAAGGTCTTATTGACCCCAGATCTCTCCATAAAGAGGACCTATCATGCACAATTCCTATTACAAGGGATGTTTACATTTCTTGTGATAGGAATAAAAGTGATAAAAAAAACAAAATGAAGGGAAAGTGTAAATATGTCTATATCTATATATATATATATATATATATATATATATATATATATATATATAAAATAAAAGAAACAATAAAAAAATAAAATTAAATGAAAGTGCCCCCATCCCCGCCTGCTTGCACTTTAGAAGCCTGCGTACGTCACGGCCACATATGTAAACGGCGTTCAATCCCTACATGTGAGGTATCGTCGCAAGCGTTAGAGCGAGAGGAACAATTCTTGCTCAAGACCTCGTCTGTAACTCTAAACTGGTAACTGTTTTGTTTTTTTTAACTCATAAAACAGTTTTTTCCCCCAAAAAAATCACGTTTGAAAAATTTATGCGCAAATACCATTTGACATAAAAAATTGCAATGACATTTTATTCCCTAGGGTCTCTGCTAAAAAAATATATAACGGATTACACTGTATCATGCCATTTTATTACAGGATTGCACCTGGTGATTTTGCTTGCAGGACAGCGGGAGGATGGCGGGGGAGGACTGCAGGAGAAGGTGAGTTTTAAAATGTAAAACAATAGATTTCCATGCTAAAGAATGTACCGCTTTTAATACAGAAATCTGGACATAATCAGACCGCCAGGGAGGTTAACAATACTTCTAAGCTTGGCTTGAAGGAGACCGAATACCTCTTTCCTGTGTTGTTCACTTTACTGATAAATAGGCTTGGATTATTACTGAAAAAATTGGTTACAACACTGTCTGACACACTCTGCAAACTGACAAATGGGGCACCATTCAAGAAGAAAGTGACATTTACTGGCACTACCACAAGGGGAATCCTCAATGTACTATGGTGTAATTTGCTACAAATCCAGTATTGCTTATGGTCAGACTTCTGGAAATATCTGTATTTAAACTGTAATAAAAATATATTTTCAGTTAGTGACTTCTTATGGATATCAAGTTCTCTTGTATCAGATCAACTTCTTTAGTGTCCTGACACTGTCCTGCACTTGATTATTTTTTTTTTTTTTTTTTTTCTTGATTATATTATATTATAGGATTCTGAAATATACCTCCATTACACACACTCAGTGGTGGTATTTACAACCAAATAGAATATAGAAGAAAACAATAAACCACTCACCAACCTTTCCAAGATTCATCCCTAAGATTCACAGCAATCCTTTTACAAACGTTTTAGTGACTAGTATGGACCTAGGTAGACTTTAATACAATATTAATTGTTTTTAATTCACCATAGTTTTAGTATTAAAACATTCCCTTTCACCATATTTTTGCCTATTCATTTAGGTTTAATATAATATTAATTGTTTATTCAATATAATTTTTAGTAATAATTTATTCCCCATTCACATTGCATTTATCACTTTATTGTCAATACATTCACCATGACCATTCCATTATCTCATTCACACATTTATACACATATTTATATTTTATTCTCAATATTACTCTATGGTGTGACACATTGATATTAATAATTTTCTATATTTATTCATTTTATATCACTTAATTAATTTATTATTATGAATACTTTGGTCTATTACAATTATTTATATTTTATCACTGACACTTATTACTATATGACTTATCTAATATATTATGCCTATATATATATATATATATATATTTATTCTTAAATATATAAATATAAATTTTTCATATTTTTTAACCACTTTACCACCGGAGGATTTTGCTGTCTTCCGTCCAGGCCACTTTTTGCGATTCGGCGCTGTGCGACTTTAACTGACAATTGCGTGGTCGTGCGATGCCGTACCCAAACGAAATTTACGTCCTTTTTTTCCCACAAACAGAGCTTTCTTTTGGTGGTATTTGATCACCTGTGCAATATTTACTTTTTGCGCTATAAACAAAAAAAGAGCATTTATTTTGAAAAACTAACAATATTTTTCACATCTTTTTATATGAAATTCCCCCCAAAAAAAAAGTAAAAATCAAAATTTTTTTTAATTTTTGGCCAATTTGTTTTTTGCTACATATTTTTGGTAAAAAAAAAATCACAATAAGCGTATTTTTATTGGTTTGCGCAAAAGTTATTGCGTTTACTAACAAAGGGAAAGATTTCTGTCATTTTTGGTGTTTTTTAACGCGTAATGGCGGTGATCTGCGATTTTTTTTTGCGGGACTGCAACATTGCGGCGGACAGATCGGACCCTTGACTGACATTTTTGACACTTTTGGGGGTACCAGTGACATTTCTACAGTAATCAGTGCTATAAATATGCACTGTTACTGTAAAAATGACACTGGCAGGGAAGGGGTTAATTTTATTGGAGAGGGAGGGGTTAATGTATGCCTGGTGCTTACTGACGTGTGGGGGGGGGGAGGTGACAGAGTGACACAAGGACAGATCCAGGGTTCAGGCTGCCTGTCACTTCAGAGATCCGCCCGCTGTGTTTACACACAGAGGGCGGATCTCCAGACTCGATCCCCGACGATCGGGTAAGAGCAGCAGCGATCGCCGCTGCTCCTCCCCTGGCCCGACTCCCGCTGTGACTGAAAACAGCGGGAGCGAGCCTCCGGCGGCGCGCCGCCCACAAGGGGCGGGGTCCAGCAATGTAGGTCTACGTCGCTGGATGGGAACGAGCCACTTTGCTGCAGTAGCAACAAAGTGAGCGGGGGTAAAGTGGTTAAGTATAAAAAACATATATTGTTTTCATATTTTTTTCAATCAGTACTATTTGTGATATTGTTTTTCCTTTTCTTAATTGATTTTAAGATTTTACATATTGTTGCAGATATGGTTGTATCATATATATAAATAAAGTTTATTATATCTCATGTGATCAGGAAGTAACATCGGAAGATTTTAATAGTCATTTATTTTGCACTATAGTAATACGATTAATTAAACAATCATTTAAGTATGACCTATATTAATTATATGTCATATATTTACGTCATCCGAGTGACAAGAAGTGACTTTACATATTTTTGCTGCCATAATATATTCGTTGTGGGAGGAGCACCGGATATGAGTCATGCTCCCAGCACGATATAAATTCATGTTAGTGTACCGGATATGATGTCTTTGAAAACGCCCTATTGGGAGGGCGAAACGCGCTGACGTAATTCCGGTACGGCACCTGAGCTTTAGTCACTTCCGGCCTACTTCCTGAATAGCCATGGAATGCACGTCGTTAGCGGCGTTCCCGGCTTTTACTGCAATTTACCTCGCTTATCATTTAACTTACATTGTGAGTATGTTTTTGACTTTTACTAATAAAATCATTTGAAACGGGCTTCACTATCCCTGGTTCCCCTTTCTTTCTTGGCAATCACTACTTGGAGCCATCTAGGGTCCATTCAGCTTTTTATTATCAAGTAGAAGTCCTGGTGCCATTTACATCTATGTGTCCACAGGCTCTTTAGACCCTTAAGTAGGGTCCACATGTTCTGGTGAGTAGGGTTCCTGGAGGGGTCACCACCACAGTTTTATCTGCACTGGAGCACTTCATCACTTATTGTATATTCACCTTACTGGACACTTTTTTGGCTATTTTAATTATTTCGGACACTTATATATTTATTTTTTATCAGTTTTTTCCAAAATAATTTTTTGAGTCACATGATTATGTTTATGTATCTCTTATTTATGTATGCAAGCGCTGTGTTTAATTGATTATCTATAGACTTCCCTTGAGTTTAACCGCTGTGTTGACCCAGAGAAGCACTTGATTGGATCCTCCAAAGTGTTCTTTCAAACTTTTCTGCATAATTTTCTGGATTAGGACCAGGTCTTTGAGCTGCAGGCTGTAAATCCCTATAACAGAGGAAGGATCTGGAATGAAAGAGTAGATTAGCTTGTGCATATCCTCAAATCTCTTATGGAAGCTTTCAACATACAAATAAAGTTTATTGTTCAGAACAGAAATTTGTTGAGGAAAGTTAACATCTTAACCTAGGTATTGTCCCAAAAAGTATCTCATAGAAAGTCTCGTCATTACCTTTGGGGCGGTTCTGATTGTGTATAGCACTATAGGCAAACACTCTACTATAGTTTTACCTATTTCCTTAGTCATTTTAGTCATCTATCTTTGAATAATCTACTAACCCTTTTTGACCTAACCGCTACCCTGAGATGGTAAGGGATGTGCAACACTAAATTTATCAAAACCTTAGCCATGATTTCACCTATAAAGTGTTAGTTTCTATCTAACTCAATAACCACAAAAATACCATAGAGACAGACAACTTCTGAAAAACACCTTTTAACTGTGGCCTTAATTGTGGCTTGTGGCATTGGCCATGCTTCAGGCCAAACTAAGTTTGTGTCAACGCACACCAAAACATACTCATAGGATTCACACTTAGGGAAAATAATCTATCTGGAGGTGCAAAAAGGGAAACTCAGGCCTAGGGGAGTGTCACAAATGGATAGTCATGTTTTTTCCTGAATTGCTTTGAGCACAGGTCAACCAAGATGCACAAGCTCTGGCAGCAAAGACCCCCCCGGGGGCTATCCATAGCTTACCCATGCAGAAAGATGTCCTGGTCCATGTGCCAGTTGTGCTGCTGTGGGGAACCGAGCTCTGGAGAGACCCCCCTGGGTCCGGCAAATCCAAAGGCCCTCTTTTTGAGTTCCTTTTCCTTACCATATTTCTGGATCCGCAGAAAGACTATGGTGCTCTCATCCCAAAACATCAGAGAACTCTGCCGATGACAGTTAAAGTGGTAAGAGAGCAGCTTGCTACATTGCTTTGTCCATCACTCTGTTCACTTCTGCTTTTCTTATACCTGCTGTGGTGTGAGCTTCAAAATGGCCACTACAAAGGGGCTTATGGAAAGCTTTAAACAACCTCTTGATATTAGCCTGCATGCTCGACTAGCTCCTGACAACTGTCAGGCAGTTTTTCTGCCTTCAAGGCAGAACCAAAATTGAGTGCAATCCCAAAAGCATAACCTGTATCTCTGCAAACAATTCATTTTAACCATATACATGCTGCTCATGTGCAAATAATTCAGCTTCCTATGCTGACATGTGTGCTGGTACAAATTCTTCCAAAAGTAATTCTTTATCAAATGTTACTACGAGTTTTGTATGTGAAATCACCTCAGCAGTGTAATATCGGGATCCACACAATAAGAATGAATATATCTTTCCCCTCTAATGAAGAATCTTTTACTGGCATAATAAACAGCGATTCAGTCTTCTTCAGTTTTATGCAATTACATAAATAATATTTTACCAGCTGGCAATTTCATCCTGAAAATCATGAAGAAAGAAAATGTGCATATCACCTGCACTTCCACAGCCGGACCAATACAACACATCCATTTATGGTGACATGGGGAAGGCTAGTGGAGTTACTTTTTTAAGCTGCATTCCTGCAGCCAGCTGGTAAGCGGCTATTACCTTTCTCCCACACATAGAAAGTATCCTGATGTCTCACATGCCAGTACCTATCAGGAGTTACTGAAGAGGATTGCATATGGGACTCACTTCAAATTAGTTTTTCTATGAACTTATTGTCGGTTTTTTTTTATTAGCTCATAGGAATCATTTGCACCAGGGTGTGCGGGGTCCCGTACATTTGTAACATGTTACACCCTGAATACAGGTGTAACATGTTACAAACTGTGAATCTTTTAATCTAAAAGAACTCTGTTTCACAGAGGTGCCCAGATCCTCCTCTTCTCAGGCCCCTCGCCAGCACTCCTGGCTCCTCTCTCCTGTCTCTCCAGCCAGCTGCTTGCTATGTGCTCTGTGTGTCCATTGAGACATGGAGCAGCCGTTCTGCCCCACCCCCTCTCTCTACTCATTGGTTTTCCTGACTTTGATTGACAGCAGCGGGAGCCAATGTCTCAACCAATCAGGGAGGAGAGTCCCGGACGACCAAGTCACTCATACACATCTCTGGTTCGAGATGGTGCTCAGGTAAATATTAGGGGGGCTGAGGGCGGCTGCTGCAAACTGAAGGTTTTTTTATCTTAATGCGTAGAATGCATTTAGATAAAAAAACCTTCAGCCTTTAGAATCACTTTAAATTCAGCTTGTCATGACCTTTTCATTCAAATACACCCTAGCAAAGATACATTGAAACTAAATAACCATTTCATTTTACCATAATTGGAAACAGATTCAAAACAACTGTGATCACATTAAGCTAGCACATTTATATAATTCTTTCTAAAAGAAAACACAAAAAAAGTGTTAATAACTTTTACAAATGTATATACTGTATATACAGTACATATCAGGGCATTGTCATATTTTTTGACTTGTTATTCTTTATACTGCATTTTTTATATAACATGTACACAACATTATCTTATGTTTTGTTCCTTCTAAACACACCCTCTAGTGTTCACGTATGCAACAGTCTAGTTTTTGTTGAAGGGAGGGGAACATCTTCTGTCTTACTTTAACCCAAAGTATCCAGTTTTGTTTCAGCCAGAATACTGTTCTTCAAAATAATCATCCTTGGTTAAAGTGTTACTAAACCCACAATAGTAAAACCCGTCTGTATATGCAGTAAAGCATGCTTGTTATGGTGGAACCTAAAGAGTTAATCCTGTGTATTGTGTAAAAGGCTGTTTGATCCTGTCTTCTCTGATCCTCCCCTTCTTCCACTGTCCCAAATCTATCTCCTGATAAGACAGGGCCTTTGGAGTCACTGCACATGCTCAGTTTGGTGTGTATTGCTCGAAAGTCTTTTTTTCTTGGGGACTGCACATGATCAGCACAGCTCCAATCAGCCCTCTTAAGAAAGAGGGTCAGGGGTCGTGCAGCCTCATTGGACAGTCAGAGTAGAATGAAAACTCCTCCTACAAGCTTTAACCAGCCATTCATAGAAGTAATAAGACTGCAATATACTGCTGATGAGAAAAGGTATTTAGCAGTTTATATTTATATAATTACATTTCAATGTTCTGTGTACTGTGGGAGACCAGATATAGTGAATGCAGGGTCCTGGGTTTAGTAAGACTTTAATAACAGTCTTACATACACCTATGCACACCCTGACCAACTTTCTTTATTTCTGTTCCAACATTTATGCTGTAACATTACTTTATCACCTTAACAAGGTTTCATAAGTATATATTTCTTCTACATATACTGTACATCGTTTTCAAAGCTCTCCATCTGGGTATTAAAGGAAGATGGAGGAACTTGTGTCGTTATAGGTACAATAAGAAACAAAGTATATTAGTAAGGGGGCAAACTCTTAGATTCTCCTTGGTTATACAATAAGAGATTCCCCGTTTCATCTGATATTTAATTACATTATTCTTCTCTAGGTACTCACTCTCAGAAACTTTACTGGAAATAACTTATCAGTTATTATACTCTGCCCCTTGGGAGTGCTGAGTTTAACTATTAGTGTGTCCACTGGCATAAAATCACACATCAATAAGCACCCTTCCAGGACTTTCTCTTGGATTACCCATTTTTCTCATTAGACTGGCCGGCTATACTGAAATCTTTGTCTAGTTTGGTTACTTGGTGTCACCCCAAGTCAGTATGCAAGCATCCATGATGAGAAGGGGGCTGTATACTGGGCATCCTGAAGGACAGGTCTTAACAAAGTTTGCCTCAGCTACAACTGGGCAACACTAAGCCTTTATCATCCCACAACTCAGAATGACACAAATTGTGTTCTTACCAAAAGGCAGCCAAAGAACTGACAGCCTGCTCAATTCCAGAAAAAAAAAAGTGTGAGGAAAAAAAAGAGAGGTTGATAAGGAGATTATCTTGCAGCGAAGCCACCATAAAGCAGAAAGAAGGTAAGCGAAAAAAAAAGGTTTGCTTACCCAAGCGTCTTGTGTCTGCAATGTGGGGATTCACTGGATGGTCTATTCAACTGCTCGGCAATCAGTCCATAACTCCTGGCTGGTTTGCCATCTCTTAAAGTCAGAATCTGTTGTATACTTAAAAATCCAAAAATATACCCAAAACAATCTGTGTACACAGGGAGAAAAAACACATGCACAGAACAGCTGTGAGAAAGTTTTCTCATCTATTCATTAATAATCAATGGCTTTAGTACAGCAAGGAGATAAAGTCAGATCCCATGTCAATTGCCTGGAACAATACAGCTCTAAGTCTTAGTATACTCTCAAAATCATAGCTACTGTATGTGCCTAGAAATAATGTTATCTCAGTTTTTCTCATGAGAATGCAGCTGGAAAGGAAACTTAAGGGGAGAATAAGGCGTGTATAACAAATATAAAGTAAATTCTCTCTAAAGCATAACTCAGAGTGAGGCCAACTTGATCAAACATAAACAGCATTTTTACTGTGCCTCAGAATATAGTTTTCCAATTGTAAGTCAGTCAATGTGTGAGATTATTGTAGGCTTTTCTGGTTCACTTGCTATAGATCAGTGGTCCTCAACCCTGGCCTACAGGGCCCACTAAAGCCCCGTACACACGTACCGATTGTCGGCCGTAAATATTCGGCCACCGACCGATCGGCCGATTGTAGGCTTGTTAGTATGATGCTTCCGACAGCCGACAGCGCATTTTCGGCCGAACAGAATCTGTCGTGCAGGCATTAAAATTTTTGTTGGCCAACACCAGAACGGCCGATTGTTCGCCAGTCAGTACAGAATTCGGCCGACAATCAGCAGATTTGCAAGACTGGGCATGCTCAGAAAAGAAAAAACACATGGAAAGTTAACCATCACATGACATCACTTCTGCAGTCGGCTGCTGTTGGCCGACAAAATTCGCGTGCAGTCTTTTGCAGTTTTCAACAGACACGACAGCCCTGGACAAAAGACGGCCGATTGTTCAGCTGACGATCGGTACGTGTGTATGGGGCTTAACAGGCCAGATTTGCAAGATAACTGAAATACATCCCAGGTGATATCATTTGCTGCTCAGTGATTGCAGTACTCTAGTCTGCATCTCCTCAAGGTAATACTTAAAATCTGGCCTGTTAGCGGGCCCTGAGGACCGGAGTTGAGGACCACTATAGATAATGGCTGCCCAATTCCTAAATTTCAGCATTACAAGCACAGAAGTGCCTGGCCCCATAGGGCCCCAAAATAAATTATGCCATTCTTATATTGCATTCTCCATTATATTGTTTTAATTTCTAGTCAGTAATTTATTCTGATAAGTTTAGGTATTTCTAGTTCACTTGCTAAACAAGATGAGTGTCTGCAGCACCCAAACAAATCCCTGGAAACCAAGCAGCAGACCACCGCCCCCCCCCCCCAAAAAAAAAGATTCAATACCTTTCTTACTGTGCCAGTAACCATTGTTAATTTTAGTTTGTCAATTATTCAGCTTACAGTAGTTCAGGCTTTTCATAGCCATCTACTGCCAAACGGCTTTCTTCCAAGACCCCCACCTCACACAGCCAGCCACCTCAGCCACTTGCAGTTCCAAGTTCATATCGGTGCAGACAGCATTTTATTAAGCCTGTAGAGGGTGCTGATGGAAGCAGGTTAGGTGGTCACCAACGTTATTGCCTACCAACACAGGACATAAGTATAGCAGAACACAGATTCAAGCACTGGGGGTGAATTCATCTGCTGGAAGAACGGTATAAGCTAGGTAAAAACTTGAATATCACATGAAGTCTGGTGGCTCATACGGAGGGTTCAAGTACTGCAATTACTATACAGTCTATGTAAAAATAAGTATCCCTTTTTCTAAAAAAAGTTATACTCCCCGCACCTAGGAATTTGTTTAAATGTATAAATTACCTTTAGATATGTGAAAATATGTGAGAATATATATAAAAATTAAATATAAACGTGTAAGAAATAGCAGCAGCAGTAGTATAAAAATGGGGAAGTTTGGTACAAAATGGTCCTGATGTTAGGGCTATCTACAGCGCTTGCTAAAAATTGTGACAAACTAAATTTGTGTAATAATATGTAGGTATAAAATATATATTCTTCCCAATTTCCACCGGAGCTACCTTATAAAATTGCTGAGGAGAGAGACCACGGCACAGGAGAGGCTTAAAGGGAACTTACCACTAAGCGTTTTTGGTCTCAATATTATAAGATATGTGAGACCCACTTTATCTGGTAAGTTACCCAACGTATAAATTACTGCATGGGAAGAAGGCTTTGAAGCACCTGCACTTTATTAGTCACCATATTATAAACATAATTAAGAGCACGTTGCACACCAACTTAAGGAGAAGTTATTTGCACGAAAGTTTTTTTTTTTTACAAATAAATATCTGAAAAGTGTGGCTTCCCCATGTTTGCTGTGTCCCCCACATGGCTTCTCGCAAACTGCAAACCTGACTTCTTATGGCTTTCTTTTAACAATGGCTTTCTTCTTTCCACTCTTCCATTAAGGCCAGATTTGTGGAGTGCATGATTAATAATTGTCCTGTGGACAGATTCTCCCACCTGAGCTATGGATCTCTGCAGCACCTCCAGAGTTACCATGGGCCTTTTAGCTGCTTCTCTGATTAATGCTCTTTTTGCACGGCCTGTCAGTTTAGCCATGTCTTGGTAGGTTTGTTTGCAGTTGTGCCATACTCTTTTTATTTTTAGATGAAGAATTGAACAGTGCTTTGTTAAATGTTCAAAGCTTGGGATATTTTTTTTTTATAACCCAACCCTTCTTTAAACTTCTCCAAAACCTTATCCCTGACCTGTTTGGTGTGTTCCTTGGTTTTCATGATGCTTTTTGTTCACAAAGGTTCTCTAACACAGAACAGCAGTATTTATACTGAGATTAAAATTACACACAGGTGGACTCTATTTACTAATTAGGTGACTTCTGATCGCAATTGGTTCCACTAGATTTTAGTTAGGGGTATCAGAGTAAAGGGGGCTGAATACAAATGCATGCCACATTTTTCAGATATTTATTTGTAAAAAATTTTGAAAACCATTTATCATTTTCCTTCCACTTCACAACTATGTACCACTTTGTGTTGGTCTATCACATAAGATTCCAATAAAACATTTACATTTACGTTTTTGGTTGCAACATAACAAATCTTGAAAAAATTTCAAGCGGTAGGAATACTTTTTCAAGGCACTGTATATACAGAGCTCGTATCAAAAACGTTTAAACACACTCTGATTCTGACTGCTGGCTTACATGTGGAAGTGACTGGGCAGCTATGAAATCCTGGGGCCCCATACAGCCTACCTGACAGCCCCCCCCCCCTCACTTCTGCCAAAAAAATATCAAAATTATATTATCACCCCCTCCCCCAATCCCTCTTTCTAGCAGAAATCCCTCCCAATCACCCCTCTCAGCGCAACCCCCCAAATCTCTCCACAAATTCACAACCCCATTCCCGTACAGAGTGCAGGGGTCAGGAATGCATTACGTACAGAGTGCAGGGGTCAGGAATACGTTGCGTGCAGGGTTCAGGAGAGTGCTAGATACAGAATGCAGGGTTCTGGAGTGCATTATGCACAGGGTTCAGGAGAGTGCTAGACAGAGAGTGCAGGGAGTAGTGCCTTACCAAGCTGACCAAGATTTCCCATAGATGCAAATGTTAGACAGGGAGCCGTGCCATACCAAGCTGACCAAGATTTCCCTTTGAGGCCAATGTTAAAAACTGGGAGTAGTGATATACCAAGCTGACCAAGATTTCTCATTGCAGCCAATGTTAAAAATCGGGAGTAGTGCCATACCAAGCTGTCCATAGTAGCGAATGTACGTAAATGCCACTGTACTGCACCTCTTCCCAGCTGCTACAACCTCTGCAACACACACACCTCTCCTCTGCCCTCATCTTCCCCAAAGGTCCCCCATCTTCCACATGATTACCTTTCTAAAATACCTTTCTGTTGCTGGCTGCCATGTCTTCCCTTTCTTTCTTCCCTATACACGTGTTGCTTGGGTAGCAGTCCCGCCCATTTCCGACATCACAGCTTGAATTTGACAGTTGCAGTCTTTCATTGTGGCTGCACAGTGCCCATCCAGCTGGTTTGTTAGTCAATCCCTGGCTGTTCTAAATGTTCCCACTGCTGCAGGTCCTTCTGAGCTAGAAGGTAACATTTATCACCAGAATTATGCCGGACAAAGCCTCTGTACAGCGGGACAGTCCTGCCCAGGTTGGGAGGTATGCTGTCATCCTACCGATCTTCCTGCTGTCCAGGCCCCATTATGTGCCCGGGCTCCATACAGGAGTACTGGCTGTACCCCCCTGATGGCGGCCCTGGCTCCATTAGCTGGGGAGGAGTACAGAGGAGAAATCATGGATCTATTTGAGTCTCAATAAAGGGAACCTGTCACAACCTATATTTTTCACAAAGGGGCTACTGGTCCCCCATGTGATAGCAATAACTTTATGTAAAAAAAAAAAAAGAAATATTTTAAACATTAAAAGTTAAATTAACCACTTGCCGACCAGTCACATTGACCGTACTGCGGCAAAGTGGTTCGTTATCGTCCAGCCCCCTGTAGGCGGCGCTCGCGTGCCGCTGGAGGCGCGCTCCCGCTGTTTTCATTCACAGCGGGAGTTGGGCCAGGGGAGGAGCGGCGGCGATCGCCGCTGCTCTTCCCCGATCGTCAGGGAATCTAGTTTGGAGATCCGCCCGCCTGTGTACACAGAGCGGGCGGATCTCCTCAGTGACAGGGAGTGACAGATCGCAGTGTTCAGCATAGCTGAACATCCGATCTGTCCCTGACTCACTCAGTCACCTCCCCCCACACACGTCAGTAAGCACCAGGCATACATTAACCCCTCCCTCTCCAATAAAATTAACCCCTTCCCTGCCAGTGTCATTTTTACAGTAACAATGCATATATATAGCACTGATTACTGCAGTAATGTCACTGGTACCCCCAAAAGTGTTAAAAATGTCAGTCAAGGGTCCAATCTGTCTGCCGCAATGTCGCAGTCCCGCAAAAAAAAATCGCAGATCGCCGCCATTACTCGTTAAAAAAAAACCACCAAAAATGACAGAAATCTTTCCCTTAGTTAGTAAACGCAATAACTTTTGCGCAAACCAATCAAAATGCTTATTGTGATTTTTTTTACCAAACATAGGTAGCAGAAAACAAATTGGCCAAAAATGTAAAAAAATTTTGATTTTTACATTTTTTTGGGGGGGTAATTTCATATAAAAAAATGTTAAAAATATTGTTATTTTTTCAAAATAAACGCTTTTTTTTTGTTTATAGCGCAAAAAGTAAAAATCGCACAGGTGATCAAATACCACCAAAAGAAAGCTCTGTTTGTGGGAAAAAAAAGGACGTAAATTTCGTTTGGGTACGGCGTCGCACGACCGCGCAATTGTCAGTTAAAGTTGCACAGTGCCGAATCGCAAAAAGTGGCCTGGATGTAAGACAGCAAAATCCTCCGGTGGTAAAGTGGTTAAAGCTCCCCCTCCTTTCTAAACACACATGCATACATAACAATTGCACTGCACGTTTATATCACTGTGCATGCTGGAGTGAGAGAAGTAATTCTAGGACCACTATTCACACTTAAAGTGGTTGTATAAGTACAAGGTTTTTAACTTTACACATTCTATGCATCAAGGGACTTGCACTGTTGATTTGCTTTTGGCAGCTTTGCTGTCAATCACAACCAGTGAGCCAATCAGGAACCAGATGGGCAGGGTTGAGCTGCCGCTCCGTGGGTAAATGGACACACAGACCTGCCGCTCAGGAGCGTGCCAGCTTGGGTGCCCCCAGAGCAAGCTGCTTGCTATGGGGGCACATGGCAGGAGGGAGGAGCCGGGATTTCCGGCGTAGGACCCAAGAACAGGAGGATCTGGGCTGCTCTGTGCAAAACCATTGCACAGAGCAGTTAAGTAGTAGTACTTAAGTAGCAGTTTGTTTTTTATTTATTTTTTTAAATCAAAGCTTTAATATCGCTTTAACTTTAAACTGATGACCTGTAGGGGCTTTTTAAAGCAATGCCTTTGGACAATTTTGGGTACCAATATTTGTCGCCATTTATCTTGCACATGCAATTTTAAGGCTTGCCATGTTGGGTATCTATTTACTTGGCACAACATCATCTTTTATATTTCACAAAAAATTGTTATATCACTGTATGTTGGTGTACTTTAAAATTATTTGTAGTGTTTTTTTGATAAACTAATGCAAAAATGTCATGTTACACAAAACATTGGAACTTCCTCCATTTCATTCTCCAGAGTCTTTGCTTTCATAAAATATATAATGTTCAGCACTAAAAAATAAACAGGTTATAGCATGTATTTACAACTGTGAACGCACCTGTGTGCCTCTGCATGTAGTGCTCTTGGCACAGTGCGTAAAGCCCATCCACCACAAAGACAATTGCTCTTTATTCTGCATTCAGCTGTCAATACAAGGGGCAGTTGGAAGAGTGCTGGACACATCTAAGATGCATTATTCTTTATTTGAAACTTATTCAGCTCTCAGCAAATTGTTCATGCGTGTTGACAACAGGCTTTACAGTTGATGCTTTCAAATGCTGCTTTTGTCAATGCTAAATGAAGGCAAACTCAAATGCAACTGAGCTATTTGTTAGCTCTAAATTCTAATTTACATTGACAGCATATACACCTTCATTGTGCAGCGCATTAATGAGACTAACATTAATAAATGATGAGTTTCACATCCATAATCATGTTGCTATGTGCAACGTGTGTACCTGTATTGTACAAAAAAAGCAAGTACATGCATTTTTGTTCTATTTATTACCTTAAAGGATTTCAAAATTAACCACTTGACCGCCAAAAGACTTACCCCCCCCCCCCTTCATGACCAGGTCCCTTTTTTTTTTGCGATACGGCATTGTGTTATTTTAAATGACAATTGCTCGGTCATGCAATGCTGTTCCTAAATAAAATGTAATACATTTTTTTTACACAAATAGAGCTTTCTTTTTGCGGTATTTGATCACCTCTGTGTTTTTTCTTTTTTTTTATAAACAAAGACTAATATTTTTAAAGAAAAAAAAACTAAATATTTTTTTACTTTCTGCTATAAAACACATTCAATAAAAAACATTTAAAAATCAAATTTCTTCATAAATTTAGACCAATAGGTATTCTGCCACATATTTATGATAAAACCCCCCCCAAAAAGCATATATTGATTGATTTGCGCAAAAGTTATAGCATCTACAAACTATGGGATATATACTGGAATTTTTTTACACTAGTAATGGTGGCGATCAGCAGTATAGCAAGACTGCGATATTGCCGCAGACATTCTGACACTAGCTGACAGAAAGATGAGTCCTCTGACAGTCGCCGCCCACTCATACAGTATGCACGTCTGGGTATTGGCCTTCTCCACAGGAGTAAGCTAGGCAGAAGATTTTGTTAGAATATTCACAAAACCTTTGTATAGACACACCTACAGGGGGCTGTCCCTCTGGTCAATACCCCCAGCTAGCTTCATTCCCAATTCAGTTTGGTAGCAAGCAGTATAGAGATCCATGAACCCCAAAAGAGGGGTGGGGGGCGGCGACTGTCAGAGGACTCAGAGAAAAGAATTTTACGGTAAGTTCTTACAAAAATACTATTTTCTCTTACGTCCTCTGACAGTCGCCGCCCACTCATACAGTCTGCACGTCTGGGAAGTCCTAAAGCAGTGTAAATGTGAGGGGTGGGAAAACGTAACCGTCAAAAAAGGCAATGCAGCACCCAGGTCAGAGAAAAGAGAACACTGGGCAACAAGAAAGCTCAACAGGAGCGAAAACCCAGGAAACAAAAAAGGGAAACCCCAACAGGAGGAGACAGGCACAAAACTACCCTGTCCCCTCTAAGGCACTGCCGCACTCAAAACTTTGCGGCCAAAAGAGGCATCCGCTGATGCCAAGACATCAAGTTTGTAAAACTTTGTAAAGGTATGCACGGACGACCAGGTCGCCGCTTTGCACACCTGAGTCACCGACACCTGATGGCGGAAGGCCCAAGACGCACTAATCGCTCGAGTAGAGTGCGCTGTGACAGGGAAAGGTGGAACCTGATCCCTAATTGAATAGGCCTGCACAATCGTCTGTCTGAACCATTTAGAAATGGTTGCCGCAGACGCAGCCGTAACCTTCCGAGGTCCCTCAGGAAGCACAAAAAGACAATCCAACTTTCTGAGGGATTCAGTAGACGACAGGTAAACCCTGATCGCCCGGACCACATCCAAGGAATGCAAGGCAAACTCCTTCAGATGCTTAGGCTTCGCACACAGCGAAGGCAAGGCAATGTCCTCGTTGAGATGGAAGTCTGAAACCACCTTTGGAAGGAAGGACTGATGAGGTCGTAAGACCACTTTATCCCTATGAACAAACAGATAGGGGGAGCGGCAAGACAGGGCCGCCAACTCCAACACTCTGCGAGCAGATGTTATCGCCACCAGAAAGGCAACTTTCCATGACAGCACAGGCAGAGGAATCTCCCGGATGTTCTCAAAGGGAGGCAGCTGCAAAATGGACAGAACCAAATTTAGGTCCCAAGGGGGCAAGGGTGCCCTCCTAGGGGGAGCCAGATGCCACACCACTTGAATAAAGGTGGGGATCAAGGAATTTGATGCCAAGGGGCGCTGAAATAGAATGGCCAGCGCAGACAGCTGGCCCTTAATAGTGGTCAGCGCAAGACGCTGCTCCACACCAGTTTGCAGGAAAGCCAACACCCTCACCACCGAAAAGGAGCGTGGATGGAACCCCTGCGACTCACACCAGGCGAAATAAGCCTTCCAGGTACGATAATAAATCTTACCCGAGGAGTCCTTCCTGGCCTTGTGCAAGGTAGGAATGACCGCCGACGAGAGACCTCTGTTTCTCAAGACCTGGCTTTCAACAGCCACGCCGTCAAAGCCAGCAACTGTAAAGCAGGATGGAAGATCGGCCCTTGAGACAGAAGATCGTCTCTTAGCGGGAGCCGCCAGGGAGGCTCGACCAACCAAAAAATTTATCAGAGTTCGGGAAGTGCCTGTAAGCCAGTATTAGCCCTTACTACTGTAGCAAAGGCTATTCGAGTTGGGACAGATAATATAGAAACAGCTCTTAAGCCTGGTACACACGGTCCATGTGTATAGCAGATGGTTCAACACAAGCTGGTCATTCTGGAAAAACAGCATTCAATCAGTGCTTGTGGCAAATGGCTGTGAGCACGAATGAGTGTATTCTGGCAATGAGCAGAAGGAGAGATTCCTGCATCAACATGGCTTGTGTTGATGGAGGGATCTTTTATTTTTTTTTGGTTAACCCTTTGGTTATACAAAAAAAAAAAAAAAAAAAACTGTGCATGTGCCCTGCTTTAGATCTCAAGTGAAGATCTTGAAGCTTGTTAAGGGTAGTTGTGATAGACTAATTATTTAGATGTTCAGCTAGATCCTGTTGGTTATCCATCACAGCTCATAAAGCAATATGGCTCAAGCACAATGACAATGGATGCAGGACGCAATACATGTTGTATGATGATCTTAATTTGACTTCAGCAAAATTCATGCCGCAGTCTCTAAGGTTACTTACTGAAGGTAAATTGAGGCAAGGCAGTAACAGATTTAAAGATAGACCAAGAAAGGAATTCTACAGGACCTGGAAGAGTATGCAATCATCTTTTCTGAAGTTGGCTAAGCATAAGTCGGTGACTGTCTAAAACACAGAAAGATTTGTGCTGTTTTATCCATCCAGTTTTTGATAGTGGCAGGCAAGGCTTAGTGTGTTTTTTTCCAGATCTAGAGAAAAACATTTGAAATGCCTGGGTAACAGACCATTCTGCAAGGTCATCATTTGAAGTTCAGGTCAAACCCAAGACTGTCTCCAAAATTTCAATGAATCCACCTAACTTTTGCCACAAGCTGCAGTTTTGTGTTCACTTTTGCAACGAGGGCAATACAGCCAGTGTCTCATGATTAGAAAGACAGGGATTTTTACTCCCCTATATTATTGGTCAAGAAGAGGTTTAGGGTTTTTTAACAAGTTTTGGATTAAAAAAGAAACTCTACAGACACAAAAAATGCATTCCTTCTTTATGGAATCTCTGCAATCCATCATACAGATGGTACATACTGTATCAATGACTGGATGTTATCATTCATTTATCTGACGCCTATTTTTCGACTTACATTGCATCTGAAAAGTATTTACAGCACTTCACGTTTTCCACATTTTGTTATGTTACAGCCTTATTCTAAAATGGATTGAATTCAGTATTTTTCTCAAAATTCTACAAACAATACCCCATAATGACAACTTGAAAGAAGTTTGTTTGAAATATTTGCAATGTTATCAAACATAAAAAAAATCACACGTACATAAGTATTCACAGCCTTTGCCATGCCACTCAAAATTGAGCTCAGGTGCATCCTGTTTCCACTGATCATTCTTGAGATGTTTCTATAACTTGATTGGAGTCCATCTGTGTTAAATTCAGTTAATTGAACATGATTTGGAAAGGCACACACCTGTCTATATAAGGTCCCACAGATAACAGTGCATGTCAGAGCACAAACCAAGCCATGAAGTCCAAGGAATTGTCTGTAGACCCCTGAGGCAGGATTGTATTAAGGCCCAGATCTGGGGAAGGGTAGAGAAAAAATTCTGCAGCATTGAAGATTCTAATGAGCACAGTGGCATCCATCATCTGTAAATGGAAGTTTGGAACCACCAGGACTCTTCCAAGAGCCGGCCGCCCGGCCAAACTGAGCGATCGGGGGAGAAGGGCCTTAGTCAGGGAGGGAACCAAGAACCCGATGGTCACTCTGACAGAGCTCCAGTGTTTCTCAATGGAGAGACGAGAACCGTCCAGAAGAACAATCCTCTTTGCAGCACTTGACCAATCAGGCCTGTATGGTAGAGTGGCCAGACAGAAGCCACGCCTCAGTAAAAGGCACATGACAGCCTGCCTGGAGTTTGTCAAAAGGCACCTGAAGGACTCTCATATCATGAGAAACAAAATTCTCTGGTCTGATGAAACAAAAAGATTGAACTCTTTCGCCTGAATGGCAAGATTCATGTCTGGAGAAAACCAGTTACCGCTCATCACCTGGCCAATATCATCCCTACATTGAAGTATGCTGGTGGCAGCATCATGCTGTGAGGATGTTTTTCAGTGGCAGGAACTGGGAGTCAGAATCGGGGGAAAGATGAATTTAGCAATGTACAGAGACATCCTTGATGAAAACCTGCTCCAGAGCACTCTGGACCTCAAACTGGGGTGAAGGTTCATCTTCCAACAGGACAATGACCCTAAGCACACCACCAAGATAACAAAGGAGTGGCTACAGGACAACTCTGTGAATGTCCTTGAGTGCCCCAGCCAGAACTCAGACTTGAACCCGATTGAACATCTCTGGAGAGATCTGAAAATGGCTGTGCACCAACGCTCCCCATCCAACCTGATAGAGCTTGAGAGGTCTTGCAAAGAAGAATGGAAGAGACTGCCCAAAAATAGATGTGCCAAGCTTGTAGCATCATACTCAAAAAGACTTGAGCCTGTAATTGGTGCCAAAGGTGCTTCAACAAAGTATTGAGCAAAGGCTGTGAATACTTATGTACATGGAATTTAGTTTGTTTTTTATTTTTAATAGATTTGCAAAGATTTAAAAAAATGTCTTTCACGTTGTCATTATGGGGTATTGTTTCTAGAATTTTGAATGAAAAAATGAATTCAATCCATTTTAGAATAAGGCTTTAACATAACAAAATAAGGAAAGTGAAACGCTGTAAATACTTTCCGGATGCACTGTATTCACCCAGATTTTTAACAGGTCCTCAGATTTTGGTGGCAGATCATCTTTTCCAGTTTGTGGCTCTTCCTTTCAGACTTTTCACAGCACTAAGAACTTTTTCCAAAACTCACCTCCCTCTTGTTGCATTACTCTGTCGGAAGGGTCTTCAAGTATTCCATTACGTGGATAACATACTGTACTCCTCATGTTGAGTAAACTATAATACTTGAATATCATTAAGACACTCAAATTCAGTCTCTATTCAAAAGTAAACAATTTTAGCTTGTTATAGCCCATCATTGTACCCTGGCATTGTAATAAATTGTATATAAGAACTACGACACTATGGATCATTTTTGCTATCTCTGCATGGGGGAATCATAACTTTGGATGAGTGGAAGAATTGGTGGACCTTTTGTGGAAAGATCATATGAGGAGCGCTGACTTGTGTAACATTTGGTATGGTGTATGTAGTGATTACCTGGTGAATGATGGTACTGGTGACATAATTCATGGTTACTAATAAGAAGCATATGGTTTTGCAGGTTAACCATTTCCCGCTTCAGCTGCTTGATCGGTTTTACAGGCAGCTGGCATCCCTGCCCTCCCGCCATAGTGAATACAGAGGCAATCTCTATGACCTTCGGAGGCCCGAGTGTGACGTTATGATGTCACGTCAAGCCTGCAGATGTAAACACTGCCGTGTACTCGGCTGGTAGGGCCGAAATTTTTTTTTTTACTCAGTCTTTCCTGCCTAGACCTTTACCCCTCCCAGGGCTGGGCAGGTGGTGTGGGCGGTGCATACTGGCTATATAACTTCCTGAGAGTGTATGGTGGGTCAGTGGCAACTTTGGTTCTGAGGAAGAGGGTCCTCCCTCGAAATGCGTAAGCCATACAAGCTTGTGAGGACGCTATCATGCTATCCAACAAAGGTTTGCAGTTGTGCCATACTTTTTCCATTTTAAGATGATGGATTGAACAGTGCTGTGTGAGATGTTCAAAGCTTGGAATATTTTTTTTATAACCTAACCCTGCTTTAAACTTTTCCTCAACTTTATCCCTGACCTGCCTTTTGTGTTCCTTGGTTTTCATGATGCTTTTTGTTCACAAATGTTCTCTAACACAGAACAGCAGTATTTATACTGAGATTAAAATTACACACAGGTGGACTCTATTTACTAATTAGGTGACTTCTGATGGCAATTGGTTCCACTAGATCAGGGGTAATGAATTAAAATTCAAGGAGGTCCGGTTGCTAAAATTTTCTTTGGGCCGAGGTCCGAATCTGAAGTCTGAGCTATGACTCAGAAAGATGGGCAAAACAAAAACGTGTCCATCAGCGTTGCTCTTAACATAAAATATGCCCATTTGAGTGCCCCCTAACATAAAATGTGTCCATCAGCGTGCCCCTTAACATAAAATAAGGAGCACGCTGATGGGCACATTTTATGTTAGGGGGCACTCTGATGGGCACATTTTATGTTAGGGGGCACGCTGATGGGCACATTTTATGTTAGGGGGCACTCTGATGGGCACATTTTGTTAGGGGGCACACTGATGGGCAAAACAAAACGTGTCCATCAGTGTTGCTCTTAACATAAAATATGTCCATTAAAGTGCCCCTTAACATAAAATGTGCCCATCAGAGTGCCCCCTAACATAAAATGTGCCCATCAGCGTGACCCTTAGCATAAAATTTGCCCATCAGCATGCCCCCTAGCATAAAATTTGCCCATCGGGGTGACCCTTAGCATAAAATTTGCTCATCAGCGTGCCTCCTAGCATAAAATGTGCCCATCGGCGTGACCCTTAGCATAAAATTTGCCCATCAGCATGCCCCTTAACATAAAATATGCCCATCAGTGTGACCCTAACATAAAATAAGGGGAACGCTGATGGGCACATTTTATGTTAGGGGGCACTTTGATGGGCACATTTTATGTTAGGGGGCATTCTGATGGGCACATTTTATGTTAGGGGCACTTTGATGGGCACATTTTATGTTAGGCGGCATTCTGATGGGCATATTTTATGTTAAGGGGAACTCTAATGGGCATATTTTATGTTAAGGGGAACTCTAATGGGCATATTTTATGTTAAGGGGAACTCTAATGGGCATATTTTATGTTAAGGGGAACTCTAATGGGCATATTTTATGTTAAGGGGAACTCTAATGGGCATATTTTATGTTAAGAGCAACGCTGATGGACACGTTTTGTTTTGCCCATCAGCGTGCCCCTTAACATAAAATGTTCCCATTAGAGTGCCCCATATGTTAAGGGGCACTCTAATGGGAACATTTTATGTTAAGGGGCACTCTAATGGGAACATTTTATGTTAAGGGGCACTCTAATGGGAACATTTTATGTTAAGGGTCACGCTGATGGGCAAAACAAAACGTGTCCATCAGCGTTGCTCTTAACATAAAATATGCCCATTAGAGTTCCCCTTCACATAAAATATGCCCATTAGAGTTCCCCTTAACATAAAATTTGCCCATCAGCGTGACCCTTAACATAAAATAAGGCGCACGCTGATGGGCACATTTTATGCTAGGGGGGACTCTAATAGGCATATTTTATGGGGCACTCTAATGGACACAAATGTGTGCCCCTTAACAAAATATGCCCATCAGTCTGCATTTTATAAAAATGTGCCCCACATACCTTTGGGAGCAGAAAATACGGGAGCCAGGAGCAGCGAACATCAGAGAGGCAGGGCGAGCACGCTTCTAGGCTGAGTGTGAGAGTCAGGAGCCGCAGTTACGAGCAGGGGGCAGGGCCCGCTCGTGACGTCACGCCCCAACTCGCGGCTGGCTGGGAGCCGAAGAAAGAAGCAGGGGGCGGGGCCCGCTCGTGACGTCTCGCCCCAACTCGCGGCTGGCTGGGAGGGAGCCGAAGAAAGAAGCAGGGGGCGGGGCGCACACACGTAATGACACCCGCGGTCCCAGCAAACTAATAACTACTTACAGTGGCGGCCTGACGGGTCCGGGCGGAAGCATCGTGCGGGCCGCTCCTGGACCGCGGGCCGCCATTTAGTGACGGCTGCACTAGATTTTAGTTAGGGGTATCAGAGTAAAGGGGGCTGAATACAAATGCACACCACACTTTTCAGATATTTATTTGTAAAATAATTTGAAAACAATTTATTATTTCCCTTCCACTTCACAATTATGTGCCACTTTGTGTTGGTAGGGGTAAAGTGCCCAGTAGGCAAGTGAGCACAATATATGATTTTAAGTTTTGCACATGTGTGCAGTAGAGCATTCTACACTATATTGTTTCCTTTTTTTCTTCCTTTGCGATTCTTTTCATAATTAAGAGTCCCATCAAATGTTCAAGAATAAACAGACAGTTCTTATACAGTGTGCAGATGTACTTTACTTTTTTGGATCCAAAGTCTATAAAGATTTTTTTTTTTTTGAAGGGATATTGACTTTTTAAAACCGATTTTAAACTTGATGAATATGTTCAGACTCGCTCATTATGTACGAACAGTTTTGAAGGCAAACAAAGCCATTCATATGAATGTAGAAACCTGAAGTGAGGACAATGGTAACTCACCACTGCATATATATATATATATATATATATATATATATATATATATATATACACACACATACAGTATCTCACAAAAGTGAGTACACCCCTCACATTTTTGTAAATATATTATATTTTTTCATGTGACAACACTGAAGAAATTACACTTTGCTACAATGTAAAGTAGCGAGTGTACAGCTTGTATAACAGTGTATATTTGCTGTCCCCTCAAAATAACTCAACACACAGTAATGTCTAAACTGCTGACAACAAAAGGAAGTACACCCCTAAGAGAAAATGTCCAAATTGGGCCCAATTAGCCATTTTCCCTCCCTGGTGTCATGTGACTCGTTAGCGTTACAAGGTCTCAGGTGTGAATGGGGAGCAGGTGTGTTAAGTTTGATGTTATCGCTCTCACTCTATTACTGGTCACTGGAAGTTCCACATGGCACCTCATGTCAAATAATTCTCTGAGGATCTGAAAAAAAGAATTGTTGCTCTACATAAAGATGGCCTAGGCTATAAGAAGATTGTCAAGAAACTGAAACTGAGCTGCAGCACGGTGGCCACGACCATGCAGCGGTTTAACAGGACATGTTCCACTCAGAACAGGACTCGCCATGGTCAACCAAAGAAGTTAAGTGCACGTGCTCAGCGTCATATCCACAGGTTGTCTTTGGGAAATAGACACTTGACTGCTGCCAGCATTGCTGCAGAGGTTGAAGGGGTTGGGGGTCAGCCTGTCAGTGCTCAGACCATAAGCCACACACTGCATCAAGTTGGTCTGCATCGCTGTCCTCCCAGAAGGAAGCCTCTTCTAAAGATGATGCACAAGGAAACCTGCAAACAATTTACTGAAGACAAGCAGACTAAGGACATGGATTACTGGAACCATGTCCTGTGGTCTGATGAGACCAAAATAAACTTATTTGGTTCAGATGGTGTCAAGCGTGTGTGGCAGCAATCAGGTGAGGAGTACAAAGACAAGTGTGTCTTGCCTGCAGACAAGCATGGTGGTGGGAATGTCATGGTCTAAGGCTGCATGAGTGCTGCTGGAACTGGGGAGCTACAGTTCATTGAGAGAGCCATGAATGCCAACATGTACTGTGACATACTGAAGCAGAGCATGATCCCCTCCCTTCCGAGACTGGGCCGCAGGGCAGTATTTCAACATGATAACAACCCCAAACACACCTCCAAGATGACGACTGGCTTGCTAAAGAAGCTGAGGGTAAAGGTGATGGACTGGCCAAGCATGTCTCCAGACCTAAACCCAATTGAGCATCTGTGGGGCATCCTCAAATGGAAGGTGGAGGTGGGCAAGGTCTCTAACATCCACCAGCTCCGTGATGTAGTCATGGAGGAGTGGAAGGCAACCTGTGAAGCTCTGGTGAACTCCATGCCCAAGAGGGTTAAGGTGGTGCTGGAAAATAATAGTGGCTACACAAAATATTGACACTTTGGGCCAAATGTTGACATTTTAACTTAGGGGTGTACTCACTTTTGTTGCCAGTGGTTTAGACATTCATGGCTGTGTGTTGAGTTATTTTGAGGGGACAGCAAATTTACACTGTTATACAAGCTGTACACTTACTACTTTGCATTGTAGCAAAGTGTAATTTCTTCAGTGTTGTCACATGAAAAAATATAATAAAATATTTACAAACATGTGAGGGGTGTACTCACTTTTGTGAGATACTGTATACTATATATATATATATATATATATATACACACAGTGCCATGCGAAAGTATTCGGCCCCCTTGAACTTTGCGACCTTTTGCCACATTTCAGGCTTCAAACATAAAGATATAAAACTGTAATTATTTGTGAAGAATCAACAACAAGTGGGACACAATCATTAAGTGGAACGAAATTTATTGGATATTTCAAACTTTGTTAACAAATAAAAAACTGAAAAATTGGGCGTGCAAAATTATTCAGCCCCTTTACTTTCAGTGCAGCAAACTCTCTCCAGAAGTTCAGTGAGGATCTCTGAATGATCCAATGTTGACCTAAATGACTAATGATGATAAATAGAATCCACCTGTGTGTAATCAAGTCTCCGTATGAATGCTGTTGTGGAGAAGTTTAAAGCCGGATTTGGATACAAAAAGATTTCCCAAGCTTTAAACATCCCAAGGAGCACTGTGCAAGCGATAATATTGAAATGGAAGGAGTATCAGACCACTGCAAATCTAGGAAGACCTGGCCCTCCCTCTAAACTTTCAGCTCATACAAGAAGAAGACTGATCAGAGATGCAGCCAAGAGGCCCATGATCACTCTGGATGAACTGCAGAGATCTACAGCTGAGGTGGGAGACTCTGTCCATAGGACAACAATCAGTCATATACTGCACAAATCTGGCCTTTATGGAAGAAGGTGCTCTGGTCAGATGAAACCAAAATCAAACTTTTTGGCAACAATGCAAAACGTTATGTTTGGCGTAAAAGCAACACAGCTCATCACCCTGAACACACCATCCCCACTGTCAAACATGGTGGTGGCAGCATCATGGTTTGGGCCTGCTTTTCTTCAGCAGGGACAGGGAAGATGGTTAAAATTGATGGGAAGATGAATGGAGCCAAATACAGGACTATTCTGGAAGAACACCTGATGGAGTCTGCAAAAGACCTGAGACTGGGACGGAGATTTGTCTTCCAACAAGACAATGATCCAAAACATAAAGCAAAATCTACAATGGAATGGTTCACAAATAAACATATCCAAGTGTTAGAATGGCCAAGTCAAAGTCCAGACCTGAATCCAATCGAGAATCTGTGGAAAGAACTGAAAACTGCTGTTCACAAACGCTCTCCATCCAACCTCACTGAGCTCAAGCTGTTTTGCAAGGAGGAATGGGCAAAAATGTCAGTCTCTCGATGTGCAAAACTGATAGAGACATACCCCAAGCGACTTACCGCTGTAATCGCAGCAAAAGGTGGCGCTACAAAGTATTAACTTAAGGGGGCTGAATAATTTTGCACGCCCAATTTTTCAGTTTTTTATTTGTTAAAAAAGTTTGAAATATCCAATAAATTTCGTTCCACTTCATGATTGTGTCCCACTTGTTTTTGATTATTCACAAAAAATTACAGTTTTATATCTTTATGTTTGAAGCCTGAAATGTGGCAAAAGGTCGCAAAATTCAAGGGGGCCGAATACTTTCTCAAGGCACTGATATATATATATATATATATATATATATATATATATATATATATATATATATATATATATAAACACAGGTACAAACAATAACTTCTACGTCATTTAGAACTGTTTGCATGTTTTGGTTTTGTTGTACTTTATTATTAGAAAGATAGACAAACAGAAAAAGTGTCCTAAGAGCAACTTTTACAATTTAACCGGTTGCCGACCGCCGAACGACTATATACTGCGGCGGTCAGCCCCGGCCAGGCAGAGTGACGTACCGATACGTCACTTGCCTGTCACTTCCTTGTGAGCCAATAGCGGGCGAGCGCGCGCCCGCCGCGGCTCGTTCACAGGGAAGTTAGTGCGTGTGACCGGCGGACCCGATGTCCGCCGGTCACTCGCCGATCGTTGGTACAGAGGGAGAAAGTCAGGCGGCTGATGTAAACAAGCCGCCTGTCATTCTCCCCTGTGTAGAAACAGTGTTCAGACGGTTCTACTATGTAGGACCGTTGATCACTGTTCCTACACTAGTAGCCACAGCCAATCACAGTTAGAAGCACGCCCCTAGGGACACACTTAACCCCTCCCTCCCCAATAAAGTTAACCCCTTCCCTGCCAGTGTCATTTTGCAGTAACAGTGCATATGTATAACACTGATTACTGCAGTAATGTCACTGGTAACTCCAAAAGTGTCACAAATGTCAGTCAAGGGTCCGATCTGTCCGCCGCAATGTCGCAGTACCGCAAAAAAAAACGCAGATCGCCGCCATTACGCGTTAAAAAAACCCACCAAAAATGACAGAAATCTTTCCCTTAGTTAGTAAACGCAATAACTTTTGCGTAAACCAATCAAAATACGCTTTTTGCGATTTTTTTTACCAAACATATGTAGCAGAAAACAAATTGGCCAAAAATGTTAAAAAATTTTGATTTTTACATTTTTTTGGGGGGGAATTTCAAAAAAATGTGAAAAATATTGTTATTTTTGCAAAATTTACGCTATTTTTTTGTTTATAGCGCAAAAAGTAAAAATCGCACAGGTGATCAAATACCACCAAAAGAAAGCTCTGTTTGTGGGAAAAAAAGGACGTCAAATTCGTTTAGGTACAGCGTCGCACGACCGCGCAATTGTCCGTTAAAATCACGCAGTAAAAAAATCGCAAAAAACCCCCTGGTCGGAATGGGGGTAAAATCTTCCGGGGCTTAAGTGGTTAAAGAGACATCCACACAAGCATGCGCCTAGTGCAAAACACCAAAAGTTGCTATTTTCAACCCTTTTTTGCCTAACATAGTAGCTACTAAATAATTAATTCATAGGTAGGCAATCCGACATTACCAACCCTCCCTAATCTGTGCAACTACATACTCCACTGTGACTGGCGTTTGTGATCTGCCTTTTATTTCTGCCTCTGGTCCAGATTTATTCATAATTAGTGCAAGGAGACCAGCAAAAGCAGAGAACACACAGCAGGAAGATCCCACAATGTCACTGTGCACATCTGGGTACATGTAAAACCTGACTGGCAGATTTGGAACTGTGCAGTGATGCTGAGACAAGCGGATGGCAGCTGGAAGTGTTTAGCTCATATGTCGTGTGCAGCTCAGCATCTTCTTCCTAGGCGCTGGATAACCTTGTCCTGGCATTGCTCATACTGCTCTTGTGTGTTCAACACTCCAGTATCTTCAGCATATTCTTGGTTTCTCGTCAGCTGTAGCTTGCATGGGTGTGCTTGAATTCTTCCACAAAACCTGTCATCGTTTGTGGCGTGCTCTGGTAAATACTTGGTTCTCCTTAGACTCTGTGCCCTAGGCTACACCCATGCTATACATATACATACACAGACACCCTGATCAGCCAGTGTCTACTATGCCTCTGTTGTTCCTAAGACACTTAAGCTGCATTCATACCTGGGTGTTTTGATTTCAAAATGCCCAGGTGTAAATGACAAATCGCACAATGCACATTTCAGATGTCATTTATTTGAATGGCACCCAAAAAATGAGGTGCGGTTCTGCCGCGATTGTCGTGCTGCTATTGCGGCAAACTGCATCACGTAAAGCTTGTCGACCAAAAAAAGTTCAGGAGCTTCTTTTGGGCAACATGCTTTACGCAATGCGGTTTGTCACCATTGCAACGCGATTTATCATGTGGCAGAACCACACCACGTTTTTAGGTGGCATTCAAATGAATGGCATCTGAAATGTGCATTGTGCGATTTGTCATTCAGACCTGTGAGTTTTGAAATTGTGGTGGAATCGCTGCGATTCTGCCTGCAATTTAAAACGTCCATGTATGAATGCAGCCTTAAAGCTTCTGTTTCCAGTGAACCCAAATCCAAGGCTGTGATACTTGTATCTATTCCATTTTGTTTCTTCATTTTTGTTGCCCCCCCCCCCCCCCCCCCCAACAACATTTTTTAAAGTCCATTTGATTTGTGAATCTTGTGACCTTTCTCTGTATCAGAAAAATGGAAAATTGTGATCAAACGCTTCCCCTAATTTTACATTCCTAATTTACTCCATGGCAGCAAAGGATCAATCCCAGTTGTTGAGTGGGCTAGATACAAAACACATCAACTGGATCAGCCACAAAATATATGAGAGGGGGGTCCAAAGGGGTAGGAGTGAAGGCAGCATCTACCTATTCATATGCTCCTACAGAGTGTTAAAGTGGAACAAAAAGGCAAAACTTTTTTTTTTTATTCTGGATAAAGGAGGGTAATAACCCCTGGTATTTATTTATTTATTTATTTATTTATTTTTTTGCCATCTATGTCCAATTGTGCAAATGTCCCTTTGCTTCCTGTCCCATAGACAAAACAGGAAGTGATAAGAAATCCCTGGTTGAAATCCCATGGATACCCCTTGGAAGATTTCTTCTCTCTTCCCCTTCTGGTGGGATTTGATTTTACACTGGCCCCAGATGATTTTTTTTTAACTGCTTGTGGACTGTATACATTACATATACGGTGGCAAGGCAGCGCTCTGGGAACCACCGATTCAGACAACCCCTCTATCCTACAGCACCTGGCTTTCGACAGCCAAGCTGTTAAGGCCAGCGACTGTAAGCAAGATGAAAGATTGGCCCTTGGGCCAACAGATCTCATCTGAGAGGAAGTCTCCAAGGAACATCGGCGAAGCCAGTCTGGAGCCACTAAGATGGCCAGAATCCTTTCTGCCTCTATCCTATGCAGGAGTCTTGCCAGAAGTTCTAGAGGAGGAAAAGCATATATCAGACGATACTGGTCCCAAGGAGCCACCAGTGCCTCTGTGGCGTCGGCCAGAGAACCTAGAGACCGTGCCACAAACCTAAGCACCTCCCTGTTGAGACAAGAGGCCAACAGGATCACCTCGGATGTTCCCCACCCGAGACACAACTGGTGAAAACCAGAGGAGCTGAGGCTAAACCAAAGGGTAATGCCATGAACTGATAATGCTCCTCACCCACAGCAAAGCGGAGGAAGCGCGGATGACCGACATGTATAGCAGTGGTTCTCAATTCCGGTCCTCGGGACCCACCAACAGGCCAGGTTTGCAAGATAACTAAATTACATCACAGGTGATCTCATTTGCTGCTCAGTGATTGCAGTATTCTAGTCTGCATCCCCCAAGGTAATACTTAAAATCTGGCCTGTTAGTGGGTCCCGAGGACCGGAATTGAGAACCACTGATGTATAGGTTTAAAGAAAATATATGAAAAAAACATTCCGATTCTGAAACCGGAACAATCACCCCTTGTAGTAGCAAGTCTTGCCCCGCCCCGAAGAGACCTCGCAGTCGGTCTGGGGATAAATGCAGGTTGAAAGAAAAGAACCTCTCTGGAGAATAAGATCGAAACTCAATCTAGTAGCTGAACCGAATCAGCTCATGGTCATGGACCCACTTGTCTTGAATTAGGAAGGTCCACGAGCCTGGAAAGAAGTGAAGACGTCCCCCCAGCCCAGATAAGGATGAGAGCGCCCCTTCAGGCGGAAGAGAGCTTGTCTGCAGGACTGGAAGGACCCGCTCTTGGCATACCAGACTAGGTCCTCTTGGAACCTCCGGAGGAGGTCCTGTAAGATTTAGATCCCTTGATCTTGAGATCCTGAGGAACAAAAAAAAACACTTATGAGCCGATAGAGAAAAGGCCCACAACTGCGATGAGATTCCCCCTGGCAATTCCCCACAAAGGGAAGATCAGATAAAGCCTTCTGGAAAGTCTGGTCCGCAGACCAGTGTTTCAGCCATATCATGTGCCGAAGGACCACTGTTAAGGTCCCTGTTCACACTTCCAAATCATGTTAAAAAGCATGCCGCACATTGGAGTGCCATTCATTTCTAATGGCACCTCAAATGCGGTGTGGCTTAGGCCCCTTATACACTTGTGTGACTTGTCCTGCAACTGCAAAGTTGCATGACAAGTCGTACCCTATGATTTCCAATGAGTAATGTTCATATCTGTGCGACCTCAAAGTAGTCCCTGCACTACTTTGGTCTGACATTGATGCGACTTGAGGTCCATATCCCTAAGATTACACAGGCATTGCTTTAAGTCCAGTCAAAGTTGCATAAAAAAATTATGTCAAAATCGCACGAAAGTCACACAAGTGTAAAAGGGGCCTTAGCCACAAAAATCACAGAAAACGTGGGACACCACCAAAGTTGCAAGAAAAACATAATGAGCCAGCATCGCCCGGTTTCAAAAAGAAAAAGGCCATTTACCTATACTAAGCCCACCAAAGTAAAGTCAATACAGTTAACCACTTCACGCCCAATTTTATATGAAGTCCTGGACTTTGAGTGGAGACACCTGAATAATGAGTGCAGCTGCAGGCATCATTCAGATGTCATCTTTTGCAGCCAGTGATTCACTGCACCATAAGAACAATCAAAGTGGCAGTTCAGTCGCCTAATCTTTTTACAGGTTGGTGGGAGGGGACATCCCCCCCCCTTCCCGCCACCCTCTGGTGCTTCTACCAGCTCGCCCGTGCGATCGGCATGCTGGAGAAGGAATCCGACGGCAGCGGAAGTTCACCATAGAGAATACCGAGGACCAGATGGTCCCCGGCATTGTCTTTGACTCTTGGAGGCCCGGGTGCGACATTATGACATCACGCCCGGCATGGCCGTTTTAAATATTGCCGTGGACTTGGCTGGAAATGCTGAGATTGATTTTTTTTTTTATCTCAGTCTTTCCTGCCTAAAGGAGAGATGTGGGGTCTTACAGACCCCACATCTCTCCATAAAGAGGACCTGTCAAGCCCTATTCATATTGCAAGAGATGTTTACATTCCTTGTAATAGGAATAAAAGTGATCAAAAAAAAAAAATTTAAAGGGAAAGTATAAAAAAAACAATAATAAAAACTTATTTTTAAAGCATCCCCGTCCCCGCGTACTTACACGCAGAAGCGAATGCAAACCCAAGTCACGACCACATATGTAAACGCTGTTTAAACAACACATGTGAGGTATTGCAGCAAATGTTAGAGTGAGAGCAATAGTTCTAGCACAAGACCTTGTCTGTAACTCTAAACTGGTAACCTGTACAAAAATTTTAAAGCGTCGCCTATGGAGATCTCGAAGTCCCAACTTTTGGCACGTTAGGTATCTATTTACTTAGTGTAACATCATCTTTCACATTATACAAAAAATTTGGGCTAACTTTAGTGTTTTGTTTTTTTTAATTCATGAAACTGTTTTTTTCCCCCCCAAAATAACACGTTTGAAAAATTGCTGCGCAAATACCATGTGACATAAAAAGTTGCAATGACCACCATTTTATTATCTAGGGTGCTGGGGACGTCCCTAGGGTCTCTGATAAAAAAAAACGTATATAATGTTTGGGGGTTCTGTGTAATTTTCTAGCAAAAAAAAAATGATGACTTTTACATGTAGGAGAGGGGTGCCAGAATAGGCCCGGTATGGAAGTGGTTAAACTACTTATTTGACTAGAGAAATAGTATGAATCCGACCTAGATCTGCAGAGACAAAACAAAAATGGGGAGTAGAGTATTATCAAGTCACATAACCAGTGTTTATACCACCATATTGGTGTTCTGCTTCTTTAACCAATTTCAAACACAAAAAGTCAGAGGAGAATCAGGCTACACCCAGGAAAAAACCAAGCGGTTATTTAACCACTTAAGCCCCGGAGGATTTGGCTGCTAAAGGACCAGGGGTTTTTTTGCGATTTTTTACTGCGTGACTTTAACGGACAATTGCGCGGTCGTGCGACGCTGTACCTAAACGAATTTGACGTCCTTTTTTTCCCACAAACAGAGCTTTCTTTTGGTGGTATTTGATCACCTGTGCGATTTTTTGATCACGCGCTATAAACAAAAAAAGAGCGTAAATTTTGCAAAAATAACAATATTTTTCACATTTTTTTATATGAAATTCCCCAAAAAAAAAAGTAAAAATCAAAATTTTTTAACATTTTTCGGCCAATTTGTTTTATGCTACATATGTTTGGTAAAAAAAATCGCAAAAAGCGTATTTTGATTGGTTTGCGCAAAAGTTATCGCGTTTACTAACAAAGGGAAAGATTTTTGTCATTTTTGGTGTTTTTTTTTTTAACGCGTAATGGCGGCGATCTGCGATTTTTTTTTTCGGTACTGCGACATTGCGGCGGACAGATCGGACCCTTGACTGACATTTTTGACACTTTTGGGGTTACCAGTGACATTACTGCAGTAATCAGTGCTATACATATGCACTGTTACTGCAAAAATGACACTGGCAGGGAAGGGGTTAACTTTATTGGACAGGGAGGGGTTAAGTGTGTCCTAGGGGCGTGATTCTAACTGTGTAGGGACATTCCTATTGGTGTAAAAGCAAAGATCAACCGTTCTACATAGTAGAACGGACAGATCTTCACTTTTACACAGGGAGAACTGACAGGCAGCTTGTTTACACAAGCTGCTCTGTCTTTCTCCCTTCACAGGAGCGATCGCAGTGTGACTGGCGGACATCGAGTCCGCCGGTCACACGCACTGACTTGCCTGTGAACGAGCCGCGGCGGGCGCGCGCCTCGGCGGGCGCGCGCCCGCCCGCGATAGGCTCGCAAGTCAGTGACAGGCGAGTGACGTACCGATACGTCACTCTGCCTGGCCGGGGCTGACCGCCGCAGTATATAGTCGTGCGGCGGTCGGCAACCGGTTAAGCAGACACTAGACTTGCTGGTAGTGTAAAATAAAAAATATCTTTAACGATATAAATTAAAAGTGGCATTCACTGATGTTGCCATATTAATATGTATGTAGTATGTAATAAAAATGATTGATTTTACAAGATGATTTTTTCTATTTCTAAGTGCCACTAAAGTCCATACATACACATATCTTTTAGATGTTGCCATATTAACTCAAAGAGGTACCCTTTCCCACCCATAAACTACAATGTCACCAGTAAAACGTCCAGACTCAAAATGTAACTATGTATACTGCGCAGAACTGTGCATGCGCTTGCTTGGTACAATGGTTGAGCGACACGTGCTTATATAACTGCAGTATTGCTGTAGAGTTTATTAGAAAGGTACTTACAAGAATAAAAGGTTCAAGAATAAAAGGCCCCTTTCACACGAGCGATCCGATCAGATCCGCCTGTCAGTTTTTTTAGGCGGATCTGATTGGATCCTCCATGCATCCCTATGGGACAGCGGATGTCAGCGGAGACATGTCCGCTGACACCCGCTGCCATCCGCATCCGATCCTGACCGTGAAATCCGAATGGATGGAAACCCTATTTTCCATCCGTCCAGGGGATATGATTGGATCGGATCAGATGAGAGCGGACAGGCGGTCCGCTCTCATCCGATTCCCCCATAGAGATGCATGGGGCTCTGACATCTCCCTTTCTGCACACAGAGCGGAGAGGGAGATGTCACCTTCCTGCTCAGGGGGGATCTGTGTTTACAATCCCCTGCTGAGCAGCACCGATCCGCCTACGGAGGCAGACCGTGTGAAAGAGCCCTTATCCCACAAGTTCTGGATGAAATCTAGAGCAGGGAGAAACTCTGAAGACTCTATACCAGTGTTTCTCAACTCCGGTCCTCAGGGCACAGGTTTGCAGGTTTTGCAGGTTTGCAAGAAAACTGAAATACATCACAGGTGATATCATTTGCTGCTCAGTGATTGCTGTATTCTAGTCTTCATCTCCCCAAGGTAATAGCTAAAATCTGGCCTGTTAGTGTGCCCTGAGGACCGGAGTTGAGAAACACTGCTCTATACAGCTGATACTAATAGTAAGTTAAACAGTCTGATTACAGGAGGATCATCTAGACGGGGTAAGCCTGCTCGCTTCCAATTATTTCTATCAAAGACTCCACTGCTACCATCTGGGACACTTTTGAACCTACTCACCTTAAGACTACACAGGGATATATTCCCCTCAGTGCATTGATATAGCAAGCTTCCTAATTGAGTATTTGGTCCATAATACTATTCTCTGAGCTCCGGTGCCTAGGTACATACAGTATCTTACAAAAGTGAGTGCACCCCTCACATTTTTGTAAATATTTTATTATATCTTTTCATGTGACAACACTGCAGAAATGACACTTTGCTACAATAAAAAGTAGTGAATGTACATCTTGTATAACAGTGTAATTTGCTGTCCCCTCAAAATAACTCAACACACAGCCATTAATGTCTAAACCACTAGCAACCTAAGTGAGTACACCCCTAAGTGAACATGTCCAAATTGGGTCCAATTAGCCATTCTCCCTCCCCGGTGTCATGTGACTCGTTAGTGCAGGGCTTGACAAATTTTCCTGAAATCTAGGAGCCAGCTAAAAAAGTTAGGAGTCAGTTTTTTTTTTTTTAAACTAATGCCCCATACACACATGCAGATTATCTGCAGACTTTTGTCTGCAGACTTACCAAAACCAGATAATATGAGGTCAAACCTAAACATTTTCAATTTGTATGCAATCCGGCAGGCCCTTGCACTACATAGAAAAGGTAAGTCTGCAGACAAAAGTCTTCAGATAATCTGCACGTGTGTATGGGGCATAACAACCAAGCTTTATTTAATAAAACGGATACTAAATTTACACATAAATACGACTAGAACCCCACTCTCCTCTATAGCGCAATTGGATGGAAACAGACTGTCTGTCTCTTTCCATCCGATGCCATCTGATCCGATGGATAGAAAATAGAACCACCATCCATCTGCTTTTGGCGGACAGGATCAGATGGCGGTAGATTACTGCTCAATAGAGGAGAATGAAGGGTCCGATCAGGTCTGCCTGAAAAACTGACAGGCGGACCTGATCAGACAGCCCGTGTGAAAGGGGCCTTCGGCTGTGGCATGGCGATGAGGGGAAAAAAAAAAAAGATTTTATTTATATATATATATATATATATATATATATTTTAATAATAGGGAAAAAAAAAGAATTTTTTTATTTTTTTTAATAATTAAAAATAAAGAAAAAAATATTATTTTTTTTTTTTACATTTAAAAAATAAATTAAATTAATAATAACCACACTCCCTGTCAAAGGTAACTAACTGGACAGGGAGATGGTAATTGCATTAAGAACAAACAGGCAGTGGAAACAGTCATTACTCCCAGCCACCACAAGAGGGCACCAGTTCCCCATTGGAAGCCTCTCTAATCTCAAGTAGGCCGAAAAGCCGGGGCCTCAATTTTCGGACGGCGCGGAAGTCCATGCAAAAATCACTGGACACCTTCTGCAGGGCACCCCAGGCGCCAGGTCGCTAATTCTAGTCGCAAATGCGACCTGGCGCCCGGGGATTGTCGAGCCCTGCGTTAGTGTTACAAGGTCTCAGGTGTGAATGGGGAGCAGGTGTGTTAAATTTGGTGTTATTGCTCTTACTGGTCACTGGAAGTTCAACATGGTACCTCATGGCAAAGAATTCTGAGGATTGGAAAAAAAAGAATTGTTGCTCTACATAAAGATGGCCTAAGAAGATTGCTAAGACCCTGAAACTGAGCTGCAGCCCGGGGGCCAAGACCAGAGGGGGAGTACAAAGACAAGTGTGTCTTGCCTTGCCTACAGTCAGACATGGTGGTGGGAGTGTCATGGTCTTGTATTGGAATGCTGCTGGCACTGGGGAGCTACAGTTCATTGAGGGAACCATGAATGCCAACATATACTGTGACATACTGAGGCAGAGCATGATCCCCTCCCTTCGGAGACTGGTCCCTAGGGCAATATTCCAACATGATAACGACCCCAAACACACCTCCAAGACAACAACTGCCTTGCTAAACAAGTTTGTTGCCAGCGATTTAGACATTAACCTCTTCCCGACCGCCTGGCGTCTATTTAGTGCGGCCCTCCTGTGCAAACTGACGCAGACCTACGTCGGTCACACGCCTGCAGCTAGGGGGCGAGCGTGCGCCGTGCTCCCGCCCCCACTCAGCAGCAGGGACTCTGATTGCTGCCTGACACCCGCGATCGCTCCCCGCTAACAGAGAACGGTCAGCTGTTGTAAACACAACAGGTTCTTCTCCCTGGAATGATCACAGAGCGCCTGTGATCCTTCTATATAGGATCACATGCCTCTGTGATCATTTCACAAGCCACGTCCCCCCCCAGTTAGAATTACTCCCCTAGGCTCACATTTAACCCCTTGATCACCCACAGTGTTAACCCCTTCCCTGCCAGTGTCATTATTACAATAACAGTGCATATTTTTAGCACCGATTACTGTAGTAATGTCACTGGTCCCCCCCAATAGTGTCAAAAATGTCAGTTAGGGGTCCGATCTGTCCGCAGTCCCGCTAATTACTAGTAAAAAAAAAAAAACAATAAAAATTACATCTTTTCCGTAGTTAGTAGAAGCGATAACTTTTGCACAAACCAATCAAAATACGCTTATTGTGATTTTTTTTAACAAAAATATGTAGCAGAAAACAAATTGTTTTTTAAAATGTTAAAAAAATGTTGATTTTTACATTTTTTTTGTGGGAATGTTATATAGCAGAAAGTGAAAAATATTGTTTTTTTTTTTCAGAATTGTCGCTCTTTTTTTGTTTATAGCGCAAAAAATAAAAATTGCACAGGTGATCAAATACCACCAAAAGAAAGCTCTGTTTGTGGGAAAAAGGGACATACATTTTATTTGGGTACAGCGTCACACGACCGCACAATTGTCCGTTAAAGCAACGCAGTGCCGAGTCGCAAAATATGGCCTGGTCATTAAGGAGGAAAATCTTCCGGTCCAGAAGTGGTTAATGGCCGTGTGTTGAGTTATTTTGAGGGGACAGCAAATTTACAGGGTTAGGGCTCTTTCACACGGGCGATCCGATCAGATCCGCCTGTCAGTTTTTTAGGCGGATCTGATTGGATCCTCCATGCAGCTCTACGGGGCAGCGGGTATCAGCGGAGACATCTCCGCTGACACCCGCTGCCATCCGTATCCGATCCTGTCCGTGAAATCTGGACGGATGGAAACCCTATTTTTCCATCCGTTCAGGGATCGTATCGGATGAGAGCAGACAGGTGGTCCGCTCTCATCCGATCCCCCATAGAGAGCAGTGGGGGCTGATGACACCTCCCTCTCCGCACTGCAAGTGGAGACGGACCTGTCATCCGCCAGCTCAGCGGGGATCCCTGCTGAGCAGCATGGATCCGCCTACGGAGGCGGACCGTGTGAAAGAGCCCTTATACAAGCTGTACACTCACTACTTTACATTGTAACAAAGTGTAATTTCTTCAGTGTTGTCACATGAAAAGATATAATAAAATATTTACAAAAATGTGAGGGGTGTACTCACTTATGTGAGATACTGTATACAGCAATACTGCAGATATATAAGCGTGTCGCTCAACCATTGTACCAAGCAACCGCATGCACAGCCCTGCAGTATACATATTGGGTCTGGACGTATTACTGGTGACATTGTAGTTTATGGGTGGGGAAGGGTTCCTCTTTGAGGTAATAATGGCAACATCAGTGAATGACACTTTTCATTTATATCATTAAATATGTTTTTTTTTTTCCACTACCAGCAAGTCTAGTGTCTGCTTAGATAACCGCTTGGTTTTTTCCTGATTTCTCCCCGAACTTAACCGCAGAGTCCTCTTATTCAGTGTTTCCTCTGAGGAGAAGAGAGTCACATAGAAAACCTCGGCTTCTTATCTCTGCCCGTTACACACGACGTTCTTTTCTCGCTGTGAGACAGTCGGAGAACGTTCTTCTGAGGTGATGTATCCAGCGGGATTTCTATTGGTCACCCAGAATGAGGGCTGGCCTTGTGGGCTCCTCCTCTCCCCTCAGACATGTGATCTCCTCATGTTCGGTGGAGCAGTGAAATGGAGCAGCACGGAGGTAGGTGAGCGGGCAGAGGGGAGCTGTACACAGTGAGCTCCCAGTGTGTGGGAGCGCTGATACTCCCAGTGTGTAACGCACAAGGGGATACGTCAGGTCATGTGACGCTTCTTCTGCTTCCTGGTTTAGTGAAGATGATAAACAGACACTTCTCCAGTGTGGTTGGGCAGGTAGTGAGTAGTGAGTGAGGAAGGGTTGTGTAGGCTTACACCTAGGTGTTGGTAACATTTCACATTGAAATGAGCCTCTATTGTCACTGAGGAGGTAGTGACCTCACCTTTCCTGGACAGGGTGTCAGTGTCATGACCCTGCACCATTGGGGCTCAGAAAATGTACCCCTCACCTCACTCTTAGGGGGACCTCTGCTCTTGTGTGGCCAGCCATAAAGCAGGTGGTTTCCTTTAACCCTTTGGGTGCAAGAGCTAAAAACATTTTGTTTTGCATATATTACTACTCAATATTACTTATAGAACCTAACTAACGATAAACCTGCTCTGTGCCACATTCTAAACCGAATCTATTTAACCCTGTGAATAAAAATTTGCTGTACTTCCCTATTCTGCACCTGATCCGGTCCCACGCTGAGCTGTCAGCAGCGGCTTCAGCGTGGAGGCGGGTGCAGGAGAGGCAGCCGACAACGGAAGCCCCATAGTAACTCTATGTGTGACGTCACTTCCCAGGCATTTCACCGCCATTGTCAGTCCTCTCCTGCACACCAGACTGGATCAGGTGCAGAATAGGTAAGTTCAGCGATTTTTGCTTTGCAGGGTTAGATAGATTAGGTTTAGAATGTGGCACAGAGCAGGCTTAGACCGCATTCACACTGCTACGACTTGGACCGCGACTTGTCAGCCTGACAAGTCGCGGTCCTCACGCTCCCACTGTGTAGTACAGGAGCCGTTCTAATTGGAGCGACACAAGTCGCTCCGACTTAGAAAAAGGGTCCTGTACTACTTCGGGGCAACCTGGAGGCGACTTGCATTGACTTCCATTATGTGAAGTCCGTGCAAGTCGCGCCGAAGTCATGCTGCACGCGACTTCACAGGTCGCCCCCTAAGTCGGAGCGACCTAATATGAACGGAGCCTTAACCTTAAGCTGGATACACACTATACAACATTTGTTTTTAGATTTACCTTTAGGCCCCGTTCACACTGGGCGACGCTACTTCCCGGGGCGACCTCCGAGGTCGCGGGGCGCTTCTCGCACCGCAACCTCGGAGCGGCCAGCACGGACTTCATAACATTGAAGTCTATGAAGGTCGCTCCGGGTCGCCCCAAAGAAGCTCCGGACCCTTTTTCTAAGTCGGAGCGACTTGTGTCGCTCCTATTAGAACGGGTCCATAGCTTCTCAATGCAAGGCGACCTGTCAGGCGACCAGGTCGCCCCAGTGTGAACGGGGGCTAAGTGTGTAGTGCAAGGGCCTGCCTGATTGCATACAAAATGAAAGTGTTTAGGTTTTACCTCATATTATATGGTTTTGGTAAATCTAAAGACAATTGTATAGTGTGTATGGCCCATAAGTTAGGTTTTGCCTGGACTTACGCTTTAGGCTCGGTTTCCACTGCTGCGGCTACAGAGTCGCGCTACTTCTAGCGTGACTCTGTAGTGTTCACTTGTTCGCGGCTTTCAGTGAGACATGTCCCTCATTATAGAGGGAAGTCGCACTGAAGTCGGCCCAAAAGTAGTGCACAAACTACTTTTCAAGGCGCCGCAACTCAAGTCGTGTCAGTGAAAACGGGGCAGATAGAAATGAATGAATTTTGACTTGCTGTGCGACTTGACATGTGTCAAGTCGCAATCGTGGAAACCGAGCCTTAAAGCGTTTGTTACCCCCCAAAAAAAATAAAATAAAGATCCTGTTCCTTTAACCAGTTCCGGAGCGCCCACCGCAGATATACTGCAGCAGGCAGCCCCTCCTGCGCGAACTGACGTAGGGGTACGTTGGTTGCACGCCTGGTGCTGGGGGGGGGGGCGAGAGCGCGCCACCGGCAGTGCACTTCTACACCCACTAAGCAGCGAGGACGCCACCTGCGATCGCTTCCCGCTGAGAGAGAAGAAGAGCTGACCGTTCTCTCTGAAATGATCACAGAGCGCCTGTGATCCTTCTATATGGGATCACAGGTCTCTATGGTCATTTCAAAAGCCACGCCCCCCCCCCCCTCCCCCAGTTAGCAATCACTCCCCTAGGCTTACATTTAACCCCTTGATCACCCACTAGGTTAACCCCTTCCCTGCCAGAGTCATTATTACAGTAACAGTGCATATTTTTAGCACGGATTCCTGTAGTAATGTTACTGGCCCCCAAATGTGTCAAAAATGTCAGTTAGGGATCCGATCTGTCTGCCGCAATGTCTCAGTCCTGCTAAAAATCACAAATTGCCGCCATTACCAGTAAAAAAAATAAATCAATAAAAATGACACAAATCTTTCCCCTAGTTTTTAGATGCGATAATTTTTGTGCAAACCAATCAAAATACGCTTATTGCTAATTTTCTCTTTTGCCAAAAATATGTAGCAGAATACAAATTATTTTTTTTTGGGAGGAAATGTTTTATAGCAGAAAGTGAAAAATATTGTTTTTTTTTTTCAGAATTGTCGCTCTTTTTTTGTTTATAGCGCAAAAAATAAAAATCGCACAGGTGCACAGTGCTTGTGCTGTGAAATTTGGCCCCTTTTATCACCTGAAATAGCTGGCTGATCCTGCCAGTTTCTGCTCTCCCCCCTGTAAACTGACCACGGTGTATCATGGCTGCTTAGCCCTGACACCGTGGTCAGTGTACGTGCCTCCATCAGCCGCAGCCCTGCACTGTGTCTCCCTCTGGCCTCCTCCCCCTCCCTGCTTTTTGCTCCTATGTCAGGTACCTGCCCCCTCCCCTCCTGCTGCTGAAAAACCTTTTAATATCTTATATAATCCTCCTTTTTTTTTTTTCTTTTTTTTTTTCTTTTTTTTTTTTTACCCTAATGATGGGTGCTCCTGTCATTTTGTTTTATTTAAAAAAAAAATGCTGGCTTTACCTGATTTCAGAGCACCGCTCGGCTGTCACGTGACCGGCCAGCCCTCTCCTCCTCTCCTGACTGACGTCAGTGGGGGAATCTCAGTCCTACCCGCTGCAGCTGTCAGGTGGGGAGAGGAGAGAGGCAGCGGGTCACGTGACGGCCGATCGGCGCTCTGAAATCAGGTAAAGCCAGCATTTTTTTTTTTAAATAGGGACAGGAGCACCTATCATTAGGAAAAAAAGAGGATTATATAAACTTAGCAGTGTGGGTTAACAACCCCTTTACCACTTCAGCTCCGAAAGGTTTACCCTCCCTTCATGACCAGGCCATTTTTTGTGATACGGCACTGCATTACTTTAACTGACATATGCATGGTCGTGCAACGCTGTACCTGAATAAAATTGATTCACCCCCCCACAAATAGAGCTTTTTTTGTGGTATTTGACCACTTCTGCGTTTTTTTTTATTTTTAATGCTATAAACAAAAAAAGACTGACAATTTTGGGGGAAAAAAACAATATATTTATTTTCTGCTATAAAACATTCCCAGAAAAAAAAATGTAAAAAATCGAAATTCTTCCTCAATTTAGGCCAATATGTATTTTGCTACATGTTTTTGGTAAAAGAAATTCCCAGTAGGCGTACATTGATTGGTATACGCAAAATTTATTGCGTCTATAATCTATGGGCTATTTTTATGGAGTTTTTTTTTTTTTTACTAGTAATGGCGGCGATCAGATTTATAGCGGGACTGTGGCGGACAAATCGAAACACTTGATGCTTTTTTGGGGACCAGTAACACTAATACAGTGACCAGTGCTAAAAAATATGCACTGTCACTGTACTAATGACACTAGCAGGGAAGCGGTTTACATCAGGTGCAATCAAAGGGGTAAATGTGTTCCTAGGGAGTGCTTTAACTGTAGGAAGGCAGAGATCTTTATTCCTGCTTAGCAGAAACACAGGACCTCTGTCTTCCCTTGTCACAAACGGCGATCTTCCTTGTTTACGTAGGCAGACCGTTCTGCCTGTCAGGAACAATTGTGGGACTCAGGGGACATTGGGTCCTGCAGCACTAAATCTTGTACCTGTACGTGATTTCGTGCAGAGGAGCCACAGCTCCGCAGTATATGTATGTGGGGTGGTCGGCAAGAGGTTAAAGTTGTAATAAAAAAGAAAAAAAAAGAGATCCTGTTCCCCTATAGCAGGTTAAACATCACAGTGCTTGTGCTGTCTAACCTGCCCATCTATAAGCTGTAAAAAAAAAAAAAGCCTGGTTGATCCTGGCTGGTCCTGTGTCCCCCTCTGTGTGGTGACCATGATAATCATGGCTGCTGAGCCCCGACACCGTGGTTAGTTTACGTGCTTCCGTCATCCGCAGCTCTCCTCTCCCCCCCCCCCCCCCCTACCCCCCTACCTGCCTGTCAGTTCCTATGTCTGTGAGACATCTCGGCCCCCCCAAGATATTAGTAATAAAGTAAATCTTAAAAAAAATGTCACTTCCAGCCCCTCTTTTTCATGCAACCATAACATAGTGTACATATTTTTGGAAAGCGAAGCCTCTAAATACTTTCTCTTTCATTCATTGACGGACACAGCTCCTTATATTCCTAACTATTGGGCTCTACTGCCCCCTACAGGAGTAGGCCACTAGACAGGAAAAAGCCTAACTAAGCCTATGGGGCAGTCCCAGGGGGGTATACTCCCACTCTCAGCTATAGGCACTCAGTTTTGTTACAAGCACTGTCAGAAGAAAGCAAACTACACAACTATAGCTACTCCAGTTTTTTCTGCCTAGTCAAGAGTAAGGACCTAGTTCCATGCTGGGATCTTTGGTTCTGGCAATTTTTTCTTTTTAGATTCAGTTTTTTCTCCTGGATTTTTCCTGTGAGATCTACAATCACCTGCCGGATTGGTCGAGGGGCTGGATAATATAGATCCAGTGGTCACCACAGTCTGGCCAGCGCGTGCATGCAGACCTCAGCTCCGCACTAGGTCAGCTGCGACATAGCCCCACTGGACGGAGGCTGGCCTGCGAGTTAAACCCCTCACAAGTTCGCATACGACCGGGTCTTGGCCCGAGTTGCAGCGTTCCTCCTGGCCGACAGCCCCCCATTTTGATGGAGGGGTTCTGTCTGGAGTGGTGCCTGCCTGGTTTCTGATATTATGAGTAGCTGCCCCCCTCTCCCCCTGGAGGGTTTTGGGGTGGATATGAGCCCATCCTTGGGACGGTCGGACCCCCAGAGAGGAGCATTATCAGTTGTGGCATTACCCTTTGGACTCGTTTCTACTCCTCGGATCTTCACAAAAGTATTAGCCCTGGTGCTAGCTTTGTTACACCATGGGATTGTGGTGCTGGGCTACTTGGACGATCTCCTTCTGCAAGCGGAGTCTCCTACTGCTCTGGTGGAAAACCTGGAGATCACAATACGAAGTCTGCGGGAGTTCGGCTAGATTCTGAATTTTCAGAAGTCTGCGTTAGTTCCATCCACAGAGCTGGATTATCTGGGCCTGGCTCTGGACTCAGCCTTAGCCAGACTGTTCCTTCCTCTGGACAAACTCCAGAAATTGTAGGCTGCAATTTTGTCTCCTGCTGTCGAGCAAATGGTCATCCCTCCGGACTTGCATGCGGTGCTGGGCCTGATGGTGTCTACCTTCGAGGCGGTTCCATTTGCGCAGTTCAATATGAGGTCCCTGCAAAGGGAGATTCTGGCCAAATGGGACAAGACTCCGCAGTCTCTAGACAATCAGATCCGGCTGAGTCGGGCAACGAAGGAGTCCTTGATATGGTGGCTTCGTTCGCCGTTGTATTGGGACAATGGTCACCACAGATGCCAGCCTGTTCGGCTTGGGAGGCATCCTCGGCAAGCATTCTGCTCAGAGGATCTGGACACTGGAAGAGTCCAGACTACCCATCAATGTCTTGGAACTCCGAGCGATCAGACTGTGCATGGACCATTGGACAGATCGTCTTCAGGCATGTCCAGTGCGCATTCAGTCGGACAGTGCCACGGCCATGGCTTATGTCACTCACCGAGGGGGGCACAAAAAGTGTACACTGTGTGTTATGGCTGCATAAAAGAGAGGGGCTGGCAGTGACATTTTTTTAGGAGGTTAGAATCACTTTAAATTCCCTAAAATAAATTTTCTGAAAGCAGGGATCCTGTAGAATAAAATGGTGACAATTGCAATTATTTTCTGTTTCAATAATTTTATTAAAAGTTTTCAGGAATAGGGTCCACAATGCAGGTGAAACATATCAAAACATTAAGAACCGGTATAAAAGGGAATCAAATATTATACCACCAGTTATTTCCGACACAAAGGGTTGCCATATAAAGTAGAAATTCAACATATAGAAAAAAAAGGTTCTTATAAAGCAAATGGCAATCCCACTCAGAAAAGGCAGGGAAATATTATAACCCATACTTCGCCACCACCCACTGGCACGCCGGCATGGGCCATGAGTATACATAATGCTCAACAATGAGTGTAATGCCCCATACACACGTGCAGATTATCTGCAGACTTTTGTCTGCAGACTTACCAAAACCATATAATATGAGGTCAAACTTAAACACTTTCAATTTGTATGCAATCAGGAAGGCCCTTGCACTACATAGAAAAGGTAAGTCTGCAGACAAAAGTCTGCAGATAATCTGCACGTGTGTATGGGGCATAAGCAACACAACTAAATGAAAAAGGAAGTGTGAATTCAAGTAAGAAAAAGGGGGGGGGGTTAAAAGGAAGACAAGACAAAGAAAAGGATCAAAAAGGAGAAGAAGAAACCAAAACAAAGCAAAAGGAGAAAGAAGACAGTTGTGATTATTTTATTGTCATATGGATATTGGAACAACTGTTCATGAAGCCCATATTTCCAGTAAAAAAAATAAAATCACACTTCTATTCATTTTGGTGCACACAAATGCAATATAATTTATTTTTTTGGTAAAATATGGGGTTCAAGAATGTCCATAAGCAACACTTTTTTCAAAGATAAGTTCACCCTTAACCCATCCCCCCCCTTTTCCTTCCCTGCTCCCCCGTCGTTTATAAAAAAAAAGACACCGCCATGCAGGGCTTCGACTGCGTCACTTATTCACAGAGTTCTGTGAATGTGAAAACTACCAACAGCCTTTGCAGATGTCAGCTTGTAGTAAACTGCCACGAAGCTGTTGAGCACTCTAGGTAGTTTGATTCTTCTTGTCTGTGTGAAACTGCCTGCTTGTATGATGTATGTGCAGACAGCTCACACTGACAGTCTGTAAGAGTCCAGCATGGCACTCACGATCTGCAGATGGCGGGTGCAATGCTTTCCAGGCTACAAAAAAGAAAAGATTTGTTATGCACATTTTATTTTACCTACAAAAATAATGTGCATTTATTTATTTTTAAAGTGAACTTATCCTTTTAAAATGGTTCTATAGCTCATCAGTTATGGAATTCTTGTTCTCACTCTGACATGCACAGCGATACCAAACATGTTTGGTGCAGTAGTCAATTTTGTAAGTGTTTGCTTGGGTTTGTGGGTTGTTTTTTTTTTTTTTTGTGTCGCTCCAGGTCGCCCCAGGTCGCTTGACATAACAAAAGCAATGTTAATCAATCAGTGCCGTCTTAATTGGCACTACTGAAGTCGCTCCGACTTCAGAAAAGTGTCCTGTACTACTTTGAGGCGACCTGTGATCCGACTTGTCCCATATACTTCAATGGGAGTCGCCTCCTTATCTTAATTGAAGCGACTTGTGATCCGACTTTCCATAAAAATGGTATTAAACAAGAAAAAAGTGCATTTTACTTATAATTTTTATTAAAACCTGAATATGTCTTCTGTCCACCTGGCCGTTTTTCTTGCAGGCATTTATCAGGCATTTTTGGAGGCAGGCATGACTTTTTTTGGATTTAGTGTCTGGGGGGTCTAAAAAGTGTACCTGTGAAGTTTCAGCTCTGTAGCATGTCCAGAACCCCAAAAAAATTAGCATTTTTCTTATAATTTTTATTAGAACAATAATACGGCTTCTCTCCACCTGGCTTTTTTTCTTGCAGGCATTTATCGGGCATTTTTTGAGGCAGGCATGACTTTTTTTGGATTTAGTGTCTGGGGGGGTCTAAAAAGTGTTCCTGTGAAGTTTCAGCTCTGTAGCATGTCCAGAACCCCCAAAAAATTAGCATTTTTCTTTTAATTTTTATTAGAACATTAATACGGCTTTGTGACGAGACCAATCTCGCCACTGGGCGTTGGAGAAGCCTGGTTGCTTGCCTCCTGGAATATGACTATGGACCTAGGGGCTTTTACCCCTTTAAGACTGTATTTGGGCATGAAAACGTGCCTGCGGTCGGTCAGAAAAGGACTTCCGTCTAACTTTTTAACCCCTGGAGGGTTTTCTATGATTTTTGGTTATGTTTGCATTTGAAGTATGCTGATTCTGAAAATGTAAGTTTTATTTGAATGTGATGCATATTTTAGAAGTTATGAAAATGTTGCTTTTGGTCTGAGGTGGCTTTGCATTCACCTATTGTCGGGTGTGCTAAGTATTCCTGTTCCATTCTTACATGCTAATGACCTTGCATTGTTCTGGCCAGGTGGCTAGATAATTAGTTTAGTGTTATTTTGTGCCTGTTTACAAATCTATCTGCATATGCTAATGCAATGAGACTCACATTACCTGATAGTGTATATAATGTGTTTGTGTGGATTTAATAAACAGTTCTAAGTCAGACAACTGCTTGAACCTCACACGGAGCCTTGTCTCGTTCTTGGTGGGATTCACTGTATGCTGTTGGAGACTGATTGCTAGGAGTGTAAGCTGATGTATGCTTTTCCTGTTCGTCTGCTAGCAGCTATTCGTGAGGTTCCAGGTTGGAGTGCTATTTTGTATCCAGTTCGGGAGTTTGGTGTCCTGCAAGTAGCTGTGCCTGTCTCTCAGAAAGGGGCATATCGCCTAAACGGATTTTAACCCCTTGTCTGCTGAAACGGTCCGTTACAGGCTTCTCTCCACTTGGCTTTTTTTCTTGCAGGCATTTATCGGGCATTTTTGAGGCAGGCATGACTTTTTTTGGATTTAGTGTCTGGGGGGTCTAAAAAGTGTCCCTGTGAAGTTTCAGCTCTGTAGCATGTCCAGAACCCACACTGAACCCACAGAACCCACACTGCTATATTAATAATTTATAAGAAAAATGCTTTTTTTTCTGGTTCTGGCCATGCTACAGAGCTGAAACTTCACAGGGACACTTTTTGGACCCCCCCAGACACTAAATCCAAAAAAAGTCATGCCTGCCTCCAAAAATGCCAGATAAATGCATGTAAGAAAAAAATGCAAGGTGTAGAGAAGCCGCCACACTGCTGTATTAATAATTATAAGAAAAATGATATTTTTTTTGGGGTTCTGGACATGCTACAGAGCTGAAACTTCACAGGTACACTTTTTAGACCCCCAGACACTAATCCAAAAAAAGTCATGCCTGCCTCCAAAAATGCCCAATAAATGCCTGCAAGAAAAACGCCCAGGTGGAGAGAAGCCATATTCATGTGCTCATAAAAATTACAATAAAATGCTCTTTTTTTTTGGTTCTGGACATGCTACAGAGATGAAGCTTCACAGGTACACTTTTTAGACCCCCCAGACACTAAAGACATGCCTGCCTCCAAAGACGCCCAAAAAATGCCTGATAAATGCCAGCAAAAAAAAAGGAAAGGGAAATTAGGTCACAACACATCATATTCTGATTGGCCAAATACAAAGTCGTCTCACGTCAAGTCACGCCGAAGGTGCGCTAAAAGTCGCCCCTTATGAGGCGACTTTAGTGGTTGTGGCAGTGTGAACCGGCTCAAAGTCCTGTGTGTAGCAACATAGTTAAAGACGAGCTTTAGCTACAGTAGGTTTCTAAAAAAACTGCAGCTGCTGACTTTTAGTGCCGGTTCACATTTGTGCAATGCGGGAACGCTGCGGATATGTAGCGTGATCCCACATCGAATCCGCACCTCTAGCAGTTCACACTGCCATATGCGATACGCAGGGGGTGTCAATTAAAAGTTAACGACACCCCCAGTTGCGATCGCATATCGCAGTGCGATCTGCAAGTTCGCACAGAATCGGATTGCATTAGTGTGAACCACTATTCGATCCGATTCTGCTGTGGATAAAAAAAAGCCTCATGTGCGAGTTTAGTGCGGATGCAGTCATACAAAGTATATGGCTGAAATTTGCACCGCACATGAGATCGCATGTAATTTAGGTGCGCTCCGAATTACATGTGATCTCTGCGATCGCACTAATGTGAACCCGGGGCTTAAATGATAAGTTCACCAGCTCATTGAGAACTACAAGCCATTCACTGAAATGGCTGGCAGTACTTGTAGGCATTCATTCACAGGAAACTGAATGAATGATAAGTGTGTGGGCGGAGCCCCGCAGAGCTTTGTGTTTTTTTTATTTTGACAGCAGGGGAGAGAAGATCCCCCCCCCCCCCCCCCCCGCCCGTTGTCACAGGGAGGAAGAGGAGGAGAGACTTGAAAATGTTACATGTTCCACCATAAAAATATGTGAAGCATGTAACATGTTCCAAAGACGTACTTTATCATTTTATAAACAGACACTCACCTGTCCAGGAATCCAGCGTAGTCCTCCCCTGGGGTGGTTCTTTGCCAGTCTTTGGGTCCCTGGCGCTGGCATGTTCACTGTGGGAAGCCGGCCGTGACTCCTTGCAGCTTTCACAGCCAACTTCCCACTGTGCGTGCATGCTGCACCCTCTGAATGGTCCCACAGCCTCCAGGCACCTGTGACTTGTCCCAGAAGTTAGGGAGGGGGGCTGTTCTTCTGCTTCGAACACTTAGGTGATCGGAGTGGGCATTTATCAAAACTAAATGCTATTCCCACCCAGCAAAAAGAATAAAAAATTCAAAATGTGTGTGTGTTTGATTACCTATCATTTTGACATCTGTCATGAAGGTTCTGGCCATCCAGGAAAGAGGTAAGCTTGGGGTGATACATGGGGAGTACATTTATGAGCATATAAAAGTGATCGAGCGACTCAAATCGCTGGTATATGGGAGGGTATGGGACAGGGATATGGGAAATATGTTGAAGTATCACCAGAAGGAATCGTTACAGAGGAGTCAACCCAGATATGCCATATTTTGGGAACATTTCTGGGAACAACCCCCTATAATTATAAGTCTATTTATACAGCGATATTGCTGAACTGACCAGTTTTCCAGAAGTCAAGCTTAGGTGCCATCGGGGACTTCCATTTGAGCAAAATGGCTTTGTGGGCATAAAATAACAGTAAACTTATCAACATTCTCATTGCTCTAGACATGGCCAGTAAGTGGACTAGACCCAGCACACAGACACCCACCCTCATTGGTACAGATAACAATGTACACTTTTAGGGTTTATTATCACTTTAAGCCAGGCTTTAATTTCTGAAAGAAGGCCAGCAATACAAGATTACATGTTTCTCTGACAACAACTGCACTTTAATTTCCATTTCTCATGGCATGTGTTCTGTAGTCATATGTTGATGACTGGGCTGCACTTCAGGATATGAGCGGTGACTACAGTCTGCACAGGGCTATCACAGACCGCCTTTGCCGCTCAGCAGGGCAGGGGGTGGGAGGAGCTGTAGATTGGAAAGGAGAGCTCCTCCCACCCCCTGCTCTGCTGATAGCATGACATTGTCGGGTGGGCGGAGGACCTGGGAGAGGACACACGGACTGATCAAAGCCTCTGCCCTGCTAAATGTAATAGTCCTGTGCAGGGTATGCAGACTTTAGAATGGGGAAGTGTCATGTTACAGAGGAAAAGGGGGGGGGGGGGCAGACTGCAGTGGCACTATGATGGAGGGGGCTGTGATTGCTAGAGGTGCTGTAATATATAAGGGACTGCACTATAATCATTACAGTACCCCTTTACAGTGCAGTCCCCTTTATATCACAGTGAGTGCAGGTTGAGGCTGGGGACCGCTGATGTACTGTATATCTGTACAGTGCGCTATGTTTATAAAACGAAAAGCCTGAGGGAGTAATGCAATGTCCCTTAGTTCACAAGTAGGCCACACATTACCTTTGCAAAGAGGCATCAGATCAAATTATGAGATAAGAATGTGATATGTTCATACAGCCCAACATTACCTCTAGTTGTTAGAGAAACCTCATTCTGCTATAGGGTTGTGTTAGAAGAGAAATTTTACCTTTTTTTTTTTTTTTTTTTTTTAATTTTACCTTTTAAGCTGATTCTGTAATCCTAATATAATGTTTTATATTTTAATATATTATAATTTGCAATTAAAAATTATTTCATTTTTAAATGCAAACAGTGAAAGTACCTGCAATTCGACCTGGTGTCAGCCTTTTGCTCTCCCTGTACAGCAGGTAGAGTGTGAGAGGAAGTAGAAGTATAAAGAGCCAATCGGTTCTGACTTAACTCGATAGCCAGCTTGGACTTGCCAGTCCCGGTGGCCCCAAGACCAACCACAAGATGTGTACACGCTCGGCCACCGCAGCTAGTCGCTGCTGCTTATAAACCAGCAGCAGTAGATTTCCTTCTGCTGGGAATCGCACCATGGCAAAACTTCTATGCGAATGTACCCTAAGCAGCATAGTTTCACTAATTTTATCTCTATAATAAGGAACAATCTGTATAAACAATCCCAATGCTCAGCTGCGATCGGCTAGCTGTGGCCGCCACTGTAATGACAGGCTGTCAGCAGCTGTAGCTATTCATGGCTGTTCATACACCCATTGATTACTTGCAGTGAGGGTGGCTGGATACACTGTGAACAGCCATGAATAGCTGCGCCCACTCGCAGCTGTCAAACCCGGCACTTGGGATCTGCGCCGTGGCAAAACGCCTGTGCAAATGCTCCCTTAATGTATTAAGACCCGATTCACACTAGCGCGACTTGTCAGGCGACTTGGTCGCCTGCCATAGATTAGCACAGGACCCGTTCTAATAGGAGCGACACAAGTCTCTCCGACTTAGAAAAAGGGTCCTGTACTACTTTGGGACGACCTGGAGGCGACCTGCATTGACTTCAATGATATGAAGTCCGTGCATGTCGCGCCGAGGTCGCGGTGCACAGCGTCGCCCCAGCAAGCCCCTATGTGAACGGGGTCTTAAGGGATCAGACAATGATTCTCACCAACTCTGATTATATGTTGTTGTATTTACACGTTTAATCATGTGTTCCTTTTTTTAAAGGCGTATATAACTAAAACCTGTTCTGTGTGGAAACTTGCTTTACTGTATTGAATAATTAAAGGAAATTGAACTGTGATTGATGACTGAGTGAGATGATAGTTTTATTCATAGATATGCATGAAAATCGAGAGACCACCAAAATCTCAAAGGAAATTGTGATGGATGCAAATGTAATTATTTTTTTTTCCTTTCATAGACCTACAGCCGACTTTGACACTAAATAATGGGGTCACTATGCCTCTGCTTGGTCTGGGCACATTCCGTCTACGTGGCCTTGAAAATGTTATACAAGCTGTAGATGCCGCATTGAAATATGGCTATCGATCATTTGACACAGCTTCTGTCTACCGCAATGAAGGTGATCTTGGCCAGGCTTTGCGTCAGCTTCTCCCTAAATATAACTTGACTCGTGCTGATGTCTTCATTACAACTAAATTAGCCCCTGTAGATATTGGTAAAGGAGCACGTGAAGCTTGCCTGAGGAGCCTGGCTGAACTAGGATGTGAATACTTGGATCTTTTCCTGATTCATTGGCCAGGTAAGCAGGGTTGGCGAAGTGATGATACCAGGAATCAAGAAGCAAGAAAAGAGAGCTGGAAAGCTTTGGAGGACTTGTATCAGGCTGGCATTATTAGGGCACTGGGAGTATCTAACTATACAACATCTCACCTCACAGAGCTGCTTGGATCATGTTGCATACCACCAGCAGTGTTGCAGGTGGAATTTCATCCACGACTACCACAACTTGACCTTTTGAACTTTTGTAAAAAACATAGGATCCACTTGCAAGCCTATTCCTCTTTAGGATGTGGTGACCTACTGAAAAAGGATGACGTGACTAAGGTGGCAAATATCCATGGACGCTCGTCTTCCCAGATATTACTTCGGTGGGCTCTCAGACAAGGTGTTGGGGTTATACCCAAGGCCTCAGTCCCTGAAAGAATAAAGGAAAACATTGGGGTCTGGGACTTTGATATGAGTGATGAAGAAGCTGAGACACTTAGAGGGGATGGCACAGAGAAGAGGTACTGCTGGGATCCTACTGGAGTTATATAGAATTCTATACTCTCTATATAGGTTTCTGTTTAATGGACATGTAGTAGTTACCTTTTTATATCCCTTACTCTTCTGTCCGTTATTACGGAAAACATCCCTCATTTATTAAAAGCAAAGAATTCAGCTTATTTCTTGTTTTAAGGTTGCTTAAAACATTGGCATTGGTTTAAGATGCAAAATGAAAATTACATTTTATGACTTAACTGCAAAAAGGTGACATTTGGATGCAATGGGTAACTACAGCTTTTTGCTTTTTGGAACTACTAAATTGACATCTAGATGTAAAAGAAAGCCAACATTAAAACATATTGGGAGCAGCTTCATCAATCACTTTTCTGGCAGTATGGTCCCTTTAAATAGTCTTACTCCTAATTTATGAAAGCTTTGCAACAGGTTCTTTATAAGTTCTGACATGTACAACAAATTCAGGTAGTTATTAAAGCTATTTGTGCCACTTTCACATCATGTCGCTATGGCTGCAACAAATAAAAAATAAATTGCTCCAGTTTGTAGATAACAAAACTGAAGATAATTAGGACCAACTAAGATGGCGTACAGAAACATGCCAGAGTTATCGGGAGTAGGGGAGGGATGTCTATTAACTTTTTTAAAGTGTTTATTAGCTTAGTTGGTTGCTAGGATGCAGGACTGAACTTGGGCATTAGGCGGAGATCAATAGGGATGCTGAGGGACTAGTTACCCATCAAGTCTGCCTTCCCTGTAATTTGACGGCAGTGGCAGATACCATAAATCAGGGTTTCTTAAACAGAGTTCTTCCAGAGTATGCCAAGAGTATCTTGAGCAATTTCTGCCTCTCAGATAAGTTTCAACTGACACCATTAATCTTTTTAGCTATCTAGATATAGGGGGTAATTCCTCCCAGTGAGCAAGTATAAGGAGCATTCTTTCCACTAACTATCACACTGTTGTATAGTGAGTTGGAGATATGGTGATTTTTTTAGCAGTGGTTCCCTGAGACTAGAAGGTTATTTCAAAGGCTCCTCTGTGTTGAAAAGGTTGAGAAAGGCTGCCATAGATACTACTGAGCTGTCCAATGTCTATGGAAGCCACCCTCTCCCATCTGCTGTCAGTAATAAGGTAGGTAGACACTGGCCAAGCAAGAAAGTTCAGTAATGCTAAGTCCTACTGCCAGCTGCCTCCTGCAACCAACACATTCATGTACCTGTTCCCGACAAGTACATGAATCTGTTGCACCGACAATTGAGTTGTTTAGATGTTATGATATTCTAAAGAGTGAGAATGTCTATGGTGCTTTTTGAGAATCTACAGTTCTGGGCCCATGATTATCTTCACTTCAATTTTGATTTATTTATTGTGTGGAAATAGAATCTCTTTTGAGACTTCTGTTCCGTTTAACACCTTGTCTGGACAAGAAGGAAGAGGAAACTTCCCCAAGGGACACCCAGAATCCCCAATTGTACTAGATTATTTGTTATTACTGACTGTATTCCCATTGGGTAAATTTCCCTCACTTACTGTTCTGTCTGACATTCATCAAATGGGAAGTAAGGAGAAATTGCCTAGATGTTGGAAACACAGACAGCAGTAAACATTTTAAATGGTTTTAGGCTAGGTTCACACTTCTGCAGGTAGTTGTATCTGCGGGACGGCATTTATTCCTGCACCTTAAAACCACCCGCAGAGGTAAACATGTTGTCGCTCAGGAGATGCGTGGTGGTACCATTAATCCTTACGGCACCCAAAACTCCTTGGAGACCTGAGCACACTATGCAGTTTCCCTGCGGCCGCTTTTTCTGAAAAGGTGCAGGGACTTTTTTCCCTGTGTTTTCAGCGGATATAGTAGTTTATTCAAATGAATGGACTGCTGTGCACAAGCAAACACAGCTGCGGGGAAACCATATACAGTGCCTTGTGAAAGTATTCGGCCCCCTTGAACTTTGCGACCTTTTGCCACATTTCAGGCTTCAAACATTAAGATATAAAACTGTAATTTTTTGTGAAGAATCAACAAGTGGGACACAATCATGAAGTGGAACGAAACTTATTGGATATTTCAAACTTTGTTAACAAATAAAAAACTGAAAATTGGGCGTGCAAAATTATCCAGCCCCTTTAGGCCCCTTTCACACATACGGTCCGTTCAGTTCTTCAGTTCAGTCACGTCAAAATGTATCAGTTTTCTATCCATTTTTCATCCGCTTTTCATTCGTTTTTCGTCAGTTGTTATCCGTTTTTCATCCGTTTTTCGTCAGTTGTTATCAGTTTTTCATCCGTTTTTTCATCAGTTGTTATCCGTTTTTCATCCGTTTTTCATCAGTTATCTGTTTTTCATCCGTTGTCATCCGTTGTCATCCGTTTTTCATCCGTTGTCATCTGTTTTTCGTCCGTTGTCATCCGTTTTTCGTCCGATCCGTTTTTTTTACGGATGAAAAATAGGGCATTCATACGTTCAAAAAAACGGACATTGACGGAAGCGGATGAAAACGGATGTTAACTGATGATCATCCGTTGTCATCCGTTTTTACATAGAGATACATTGATGTCCGTTTTTCATCCGTCAACGGATGGATGAAAAACGGACAAACGGACAGCATGTGTGAAAGGGGCCTTACTTTCAGTGCAGCAAACTCTCCAGAAGTTCAGTGAGGATCTCTGAATGATCCAATGTTGGCCTAAATGACTAATAATGATAAATAGAATCCACCTGTGTGTAATCAAGTCTCTGTATAAATGCACCTGCACTGTGATAGTCTCAGAGGTCCGTTTAAATCGCAGAGAGCATCATGAAGAACAAGGAACACACCAGGCAGGTCCGAGATACTGTTGTGGAGAAGTTTAAAGCCGGATTTGGATACAAAAAGATTTCCCAAGCTTTAAACATCCCAAGGAGCACTGTGCAAGTGATAATATTGAAATGGAAGGAGTATCAGACCACTGCAAATCTACGAAGACCTGGCCGTCCCTCTAAACTTTCAGCTCATACAAGGAGAAGACTGATCAGAGATGCAGCCAAGAGGCCCATGATCACTCTGGATGAACTGCAGAGATCTACAGCTGAGGTGGGAGACTCTGTCCATAGGACAACATTCAGTCGTATACTGCACAAATCTGGCCTTTATGGAAGAGTGGCAAGAATAAAGCCATTTCTTAAAGATATCCATAAAAAGTGTTGTTTAAAGTTTGCCACAAGCCACCTGGGAGACACACCAAACATGTGGAAGAAGTGCTCTGGTCAGATAAAACCAAAATCGAACTTTTTGGCAACAATCCAAAACGTTATGTTTGACGTAAAAGCAACACAGCTCATCACCCTGAACACCCCATCCCCACTGTCAAACATGGTGGTGGCAGCATCATGGTTTGGGCCTGCTTTTCTTCAGCAGGGACAGGGAAGATGGTTAAAATTGACGGGAAGATGGATGGAGCCAAATACAGGACCATTCTGAAAGAAAACCTGATGGAGTCTGCAAAAGACCTGAGATTGGGACAGAGATTTGTCTTCCAACAAGACAATGATCCAAAACATAAAGCAAAATCTACAATGGAATGATTCACAAATAAACATATCCAGGTTAGAATGGCCAAGTCAAAGTCCAGACCTGAATCCAATTGAGAATCTGTGGAAAGAACTGAAAACTGCTGTTCACAAACTCTCTCCCATCCAACCTCACTGAGCTAGAGCTGTTTTGCAAGGAGGAATGGGCATAAATTTCAGTTTCTTGATGTGCAAAACTGATGGAGACCTACCCCTGTGTGTAATCACAGCAAAAGGTGGCGCTACAAAGTATTAACTTAAGGGGGCTGAATAATTTGCACGCCCAATTTTCAGTTATTTATTTGTTAAAAAAGTTTGAAATATCCAATAAATTTCATCCACTTCATGATTGTGTCCCACTTGTTGATTCTTCACAAAAAATTACAGTTTTATATCTTTGTTTAAAGCCTGAAATGTGGCAAAAGGTTGAAAAGTTCAAGGGAGCCGAATACTTTCGCAAGGCACTGTATATGTGAACTAAACCTTAACATTTGACACACGCACACACATCTACTATTTTGCAACAATTTTTAATTTGCGCATATTGTTTTGGAGTATTTTTGTACTTGCTTGAAGTGTTTTTCTGTGGCCTTTGTATTTTATTTTGAATTCAAAATTTGATTATTTTTTCATTGGCATGCTTTAAAGTAAATGGAAAAATGTACTTGTTAAATCAAGCATACTGCAAGCTGGTTTAACACAATTGAAAAACTTTCAACTATGAATGAGTGCTTTCTTTTAAATTTAATTTAAGAAAAATTTATTAAAAAGTATTCAATCATGTCCCCACGCAGTTTCATATGCATTCATATCTCAGATCTGGAACTGAAAAAAGCTTGATGTCAAGTACACCTGTCCTACTTTGATGTCTATCAGGGGGTGCAAATCCTACATTAGACAGCAAAACATCTGTGCTCTGTGCAAACTAGTGTTCATGCACGCTTCAGTGGAACAACTTGCACACAGCTGCAATCCATTGTGAGCATGCTCTGTATTTGTGGATGTAAAAACAGGATGGTTATTCCAATTTCCAAACTGCATGGGTTTCATGTTAAAGTACATGGTCTGACACTAGAAGTTACTATTTTAGTGTTGCCTCATGTGTTCAGGGCCTTTAAAGATTTCTGCACCCAACATTTCTGTAAATACTAGATGCCTGCACTCCCTCCAGCAACCCCCCCCCTCCACACACACATTCTGCATACTGTAATTTAAAAAATATATATATATTAGGTTCTACAACATACAGTATGACAGATATAGAATTGGCACCAAAGAGCCTTTCTATAGCAAGAATGTGTAAAGTATAGTTACATAGTTAGTCAGGGTGAAGTCCATCTATCTCAACCAATAAAAAAACAATAAAGAAAACACAACCATTCAATCCCATATACACAATCCTATACCTGCAGTTGATCCAGAGGAAGGCGAAAAAGCCCAGCAAAGCATGATCCAATTTGCTTTAGTAGGGGAAAAAAAATTCCTTCCTGATCCCCCCGAGAGGCAATTGAATATTCCCTGGATCAACTTTACCTATAAAATATTAGTGCCCAGTTAGATTATGTACACCTAGGAAATAATCCAGGCCTTTTTTTAAAGCAATCTACTGGGCTGGCTAGAACCACCTCTGAAGGGAGTCTATTCCACATTTTCACAGCTCTTACTGTAAAGAAACCTTTCCGTATTTGGAGACAAAATCTCTTTTCCTCCAGACGTAAAGAATGCCCCCTTGTCCTCTGTGATGACCTTAAAGTGAATAACTCAACACCAAGTTCACTATATGGACCCCTTATGTATTTATACATGTTGATTCCCCCCTTTATCTCCTCTTCTCAAGAGAGAATAAATTAAGTTTCTCTAATCTTTCCATTATAGCTGAGCTCCTCCATGCCTCTTATCAGTTTGGTTGCCCTTCTCTGCACTCTCCAGTTCCCTGATATCCTTTTTGAGAACTGGTGCCCAAAACTGAACTGCATATTCTAGATGAGGTCTTACTAATGATTTATAATAACAGACATGTTATACTTACCTGCTCTGTGCAGTGCTTTTGCATAAGTAGATGGCAATAGCACCACCTGGATCTTGGGTAATAGGCATTTCACCCAGACATTTGCAATCTGATGTGCCAGATGTAAACATTGTAGCTTCTAGATTCAACAACAAACTACCTCTGTTTTGAGCCAGGACCAAGAATCCAGTGGTACTGGCCTCGGAGGACTTGATCATTTTCTGACTTCAGTTCAGGCTCATCTACACTGTCTATGCAGTGTCAATTCTGCCTTTTCTGCTCAAAAAGATAGCGTAAGAGAGGACAATGGTGATTTTTCATTGCACTGAACTGGTCCAGAAGAACCTAGCACGCAGATGACTCCTGGCCTCTTCTTAACAGGCCAAATCTACTGTCCCAAGGCCCTCTTTTCCATCCGGTTTTTCAATCTGTCTTTAATGACTCTTTAAGAAAGATTTACTATTGCACCTAGAAATTTTTTTTTTCTGCCTAGTGTAAACACAGGCAATTCAGTGCAAGTGATTACCTCATGCATTGCATTCTGGCTTTCCTACAATCAGGTCTTGGCCTTCAATCGGAAAGGACAGGTTTTAGCTTTGCCCATTCTCTTTTAGCAACTTTTTGCTTTGCTCTCACTTGTAAAAACTTTCCTTCAAGGTGTATCTAGCATTAGGCCCCCATTACAGCAACCTGTCCTTACTTTGGATCTCAACTTGGTTCTCTAAAGTAGCAAAGGATCTTGTGTTAGCGAAACAGGACAGAAGTTGCAAACAAAGATGAATTTGCACAAAGAAGGCCACCAGATTCCAGCCCCCCCCCCCATGTGAATAAATATGCCTACTCCTTTACCAAAAAAGTGAATAAAAACAGAAGGGTTTTAAAAGAAGTCCTTTTATTAAAAAAAAAACATCTTCTAGTATTGATCCAACATCAAACAATCACAATGACCGCTGACCCAAAAAAGGTAGAAAAGAAAAGGACATAGGCTTCTGCTGAATTACAGCTCTGCCAAATGCTGCCGCTAAATAACCTAAGTGGCGGGGAAACCTGGTGACCTCGCACCTTTGTAATAACAACCGGGGTATCCTGGGTCAATTAAGTCACATTGGGTCACCAAATGACATCACCAGGTGTCCCAGCCTCTTAGTTTCTTTGGTGGCGGAAGACGGCAGAGCTGTCATTCGGTGGAAGCCTTCGTCGGGAGCAAAGCTTTTTTTTTTTTCGCCGGTGCCCGGCATTTATCGTGATTGATGTTGGATCTACATGGGGGAACAAATGTTTCTTTTTTAAAAAAAGGACTTGTCAAAAACCCTTCTTGGTTTTATTCACTTTTTTTGGTGAATGAGCAGGAGTACTCATTTACATGGGGGGGGGGGGGCAGGATCTGGGGCCCCTCTAGTTAAAGAGGGCTTCCAGATTCCGTTAAGCCCAATTTTATTGCAGTCTGTGCTCCCATTAGGGAGATTCACCCTCTTGTTTTTGTCCTAATTACCCCTATCATTGAAAGAGAAAGTAAAAAGAAAATCCCAGATTTTTGGTTGCCATCAGAACAGGAATAGAGTAGAAATCTTCCAATGGATACAGGATTTCTGGTGACACCCTGGGATTCCCTTCACTTCACAGGAGGTATTTCCTATCATTTCCTGTTTTTGCTATGGGACAGGAGGTGAAGGTAAATCTCTACATTGGGACACTGATGGCAAAAAAAGACAAGGGTTATAACCCTTTACTCTATCCAAAATGCCTTTAGTGACACTTAAACCACATCCCATCCGGCCAATAGCAAAATGACAGATGGGCAGTGGCTCTCCTGTTCTGACTGGATGTCATATGACATCCTTCAGAACAAGCCGCTTGGACACGAAGAAATGACACTTTGCCACAATGTAAAGTAGTGAGTGTACAGCTTGTATACCAGTGCATATTTGTTCCCTCAAAATAACCGAACAGCCCTTAATGGCTAAACCGCTGACGACAAAAGTGAGTACACCCCTAAGTGAAAATGTCCAAATTGGGCCCAAATTGTCAATATTTTGTGTAGCCTCCATTATTTTCCAACACTGCCTTAACCCTCTTGGGCATGGAGTTCACCAGAGCTTCATAGGTTGCAACTGGAGTCCTCTTCCACTCCTCTATGACAAAATCACAGAGCTGGTGGATGTTAGAGACCTTGCGCTCCTCCACCTCCTGTTTGAGGATGCCCCACAGATGCTCAATAGGGTTTAGGTCTGAAGATATGCTTGGCCAGTCCATCACCTTTACCCTCAGCTTCTTTAGCAAGGCAATGGTCGTCTTGGAAGTCATTATCATGTTGGAATACTGCCCTGCAGCCCAGTCTCCGAAGGAGGGGATCATGCTCTGATTCAATATGTCACAGTACATGTTGGCATTCATGGTTCCCTCAGTGAACTGTAGCTCCACAGTGTCGGCAGCACTCATGCAGCCCCAGACCATGACACTCCCACAGGCAAGACACACTTGTCTTTGTACTCCCTCACCTGGTTGAAACACGCACACACGCTTGACACCATGTGAACCAAATAAGTTTATCTTGGTCTCATCAGACCATAGGACATGATTCCAGTAATCCATGTCCTTAGTCTGCTTGTCTCCAGCAAACTGTTTATGGGCTTTCTTGTGCATTATCTTTACAAGAGGCTTCCTTCTGGGACGACGACCATGCAGACCAATTTGATGCAGTGTGCGGCGTATGGTCTGAGCACTGACAGGCTGACCCCCCTCCCCACCCCTTTAACCTCTGCAGCAATGCTGGCTGTACTCATACATCTATTTCCCAAAGACAGGATATGACACTGAGCACATGCACTCAACTCCTTTGGTCGACCATGGCGAGGCCTGTTCTGAGTGGAACCTGTCCTGTTAAACCACTGTATGGTCTTGGCCACCGTGCTGCAGCTCAGTTTCAGGGTCTTGGCAATCTTCTTATAGCCTAGGCCATCTTTATGTAGAGCAAGAATTATTTTTCTCTTACGTTCTCCGACAGTCGCCGCCTCTTCATATTCGTCACTATGGGGTTATTGACCTTTGCTCCGTAGGAGTAGCTAGGCAACAGAATATGTCAATATTAAAGCTTTTAGCATATCCCACCCCCAGAGGGTGGTCCCCTCAGTCAATACCCTCCTGCTTCCTGTATCCATACCTCAGTTTCAATTGTCTAGCTCAGGAGTAGGCTGGCTGATTCTGTGCTGGGGCTCTTCAGTCTCAGCTTCTTTTCTCTTTTGATTTTATTTGAAGTTTTTTCTCTTCCTTTTACTTAGCTGTTTTATTTATCAGCACTAGTTTGATTCTTCTGATGAAGATGACCGTGCGGAGCTGGGTCTCGGGCTGGCCTTCCTGGTTTTCCAGGGCTCAGGGCCAGTGGCTTCCCAGCCTGCCATCGAGCGTTCAGTCAGGTTTTTTCCTGGCATGAGTGAACGACCCATCCCTGTTCGCTGCAGGGATGCTGCGGTGAGGTGGCTACCTCACTGGACGCCATGCGGTTTCGCACCGCAGATCTACTGCGTCCTGGCTGCGACTCTCCCTGTCCTCTGTGCAGCGGCTTGATCGCTTGTGCGGGCTCCCCACGCCATTCAGAAGGTAAGTGTACTCTGTGTGGGGACCTGTCTGCTTAGTGGGTGTCAGTCTGGGACTGTGTAACCCTGCATTTCTGTACACACTATTGGGCTCCCTGTCTGGTTTGCTGATTTCTGTGGGCTGCAAGGAGGGGGGCTATCCTGCACTGTTCTGTGTTACAGGCTGTGTGTTTTTCTGTGTGACATGCTGTATGCTGTGGGGCATGATGTGAGACATGTTTGTGCATACATGCGGCGGCCGCTGCTGCGGTCCGCCATTTTTATTACTGCAGGCGTATGATGGCCAATATTGTGTGGTGAGAGCGGCGTTTTTGGCGGCGATCGCTCAGGCCGCATGTCAGCGCTGCATGCTCTGCCTTTGCAGTCCCCCACCGGCAGCCATGTTTGTGGAGCCTTCCATAGGCTTTATAGGAGCGGTCTGTATTGCATCACTTCCTTTACCCTGAGAACAGCGATCGGTGCAGCAGCCTGAGTGGTCTCTCCAGGTTTATCTTCCTTATTCCTGTATTCCTTGCCTAGTTTTGTACTTCTCCCTGTGGGGGTCGGTGTGTGCTGTGTGTGCGGTGGGCTACGCTCGCCGCGATCTTAAAGGGGCAGTACTCCTTTTTTTCCTGCAAACTTTTGGGGCATGGATTCTCAGGAAAGCAAATTTCCTGCCACTATAGTGGGGGGCCAAGGGGCTGCTGCTTCCCCCGAGGGGGGTGATTTGGCTACCATTGTGGCTAACCTAGCTGCTCAGGTGCAGATGCTTGTGGCTGCTCAATCCACAAAACGGCCCAGAGTTTAAATTTCCTCTGATTCAGAGGGCGATGGTGATGGGGCTGCTATGGCTGGGGTCCCCTTATCGGGGTCCCGTTCGTCCCTGGATCTTGTAGGGTCTGAAGGGGAGGCAGAAGTTGAAGGGGTTGATAATTCCCCCCCTGGCTCGTCTGAAGAGCTTGCAATCATGGATGAATTGGTTGCTTCTATCAAACAAACACTGCATTTGCAGGATGAACCATGTCCTCCTGCCGTCCTGGCCTCTTATGGGACGCAGCGAAGACGCAAATCATCGCAGGTTTTTCCTTGCACTGCGGATTTTCAGCGCGCTGTTAGTGAACAATGGCGCAATATAAAAAAGCCTTTTACTGTGCCAAGTAGGTTCAAGCTGCGTTATCCTTTCACACCCGCTACTGATGAACGTTGGTGTGTACCGCCTCCGGTGGATCACGCAGTGGCAGTTTTGAATAAATCTACTGCGATTCCGGCGGAGGATACCCCGGTGTTCCGGGATCCCACGGACAGGAGACTGGAGTCTCTTGCCCGCCATACTTACTCGGTTACCGGTTCCATGCTGAAAGCTATTTTTGCTTCACTTATGGCAGCTCAGGCTGTCGCGGATTGGACGCAGGTGCTCAGGCGCGTTCTGGTGGCTGACTCTGCCCCTCCGACAACGTTGGCTATGGTAGATCAAATTAATCAGGGTGTCATGTATTTGTGTGATGCGGACTTGGATATAGTCCCTTTGGCTGCACGTGTGCACAGCGTGGCGGTGTTGACACGCCGCCTGATTTGGCTGAAATGTTGGTCTGTGGACCAATCTTCTCGCAAAACTTTAGCTAATCTACCCTATAAGGGATCTCGCCTTTTTGGCGAATCCTTGGATACGCTGATAAAGGGGATCACTGGGGGTAAAAGCACGCTCTTGCCCCAGTCTCACAAGGCTAAGGTTGCTCATGGTAAGAAGCATGCTTCGTTTAGACCCTCTCAGGGGGCCTTTCGTGCCTTTCGGTCGCACTATAAGGGCAAACCCTTCAAAGGTCAAGGCTCCCAGAAGAAGCCGTGGACAGGTAAGCAGAAGTCCGGCCAGTCCGGGTCCGCTGCCCATAACAATACTGGGGTGGGGGGACGTTTGCTCGGTTTTCTTCAACCCTGGCTGGCCCGCGTTCGGGACAGGTGGGTTCAGTAGATCGTTCGGTCCGGTTACAAGATCGAGTTTCTCTCTCAGCCGCCGAGCAGATTTTTTCCCTCAAATCTTCAACTGTCTCCGGAGCGTTTGCGGGATCTGCACCTGGCGGTGCGGGATCTGCGGGCTCAGGGAGTGGTGGTTCCTGTGCCTCATCGGGACAGATTTCGGGGGTTCTATTCAAATCTGTTCACTGTGCCCAGGAAGGAGGGCAAGGTACGTCCAATTCTGGACTTAAAAGCTCTGAACCGCTTTGTGCGGGTTTGCAAGTTCCGCATTGGAATCCCTGCGGTCGGTGGTGGCTGCCCTGGTTCCGGGCGAATTCATGGCCTCCATCGATTTGAAGGATGCTTACCTTCACATCCCCATTTTCGAGGGTCACCAGAGGTACCTTCGATTCGCCATTGCGGAGGATCATTACCAATTCGTGGCGCTACCTTTTGGTCTCGCTTCGGCTCCGCGGGTGTTCACCAAGGTGCTTGCACCGGTTCTGGCCTTATTGAGAGCCCAGGGCATCTCGGTCCTGGGGTATCTGGTCAACATTCTGGTTCGGTCTGCGACCAGTCAGGGTCTGGTGAAAGACCTGTCCGTCACGATGCAAACTCTACAGGAGTTTGGTTGGACGATAAACTTTCCAAAATCGATGCTGTGGCCGTCGGTTCGTCTTCCCTACCTGGGAATGATCCTGGACTCGGTCCAGGCGAGAGTCTTCCTGCCGGACGACAAGCTCAGGACACTTCAGGAAGAAGTCAGGTCCCTCAGGGACGTTCCGTGCTCATCCCTCCGGACGGGCATGAGGTGTCTGGGATTGATGGTCTCGGCTTTCGAGGCGATTCCCTTCGCCCAGTTTCACACGCGGGGTCTCCAAGCGGAGATCCTGTCCAGGTGGGACGGACGACCACAATCTCTGGATCTCCAGATTTCGTTGAGCCATTGCACCAGAAGGGATCTTCTGTAGTTGCTACAGTCCCCGGCGGTGTCGGGGGGCAAGTCTTTTCGCCCTCTTTAATGGACGGTGATCACCACGGATGCCAGCCTGTCGGGCTGGGGTGGTGTTCTGGGCGTTCTGTCCGCCCAGGGTACTTGGTCGGAGGGGGAATCCTCCCTTCCGATCAACATTCTGGAATTGCGAGCGATAAATCTCTGCCTTCGACGTTGGACGGACAGGCTTCAGGGCCGTCCGGTTCGGGTGCAGACGGACAATGCCACAGCGGTGGCCTACATCAACCACCAAGGGGGCACCAGGAGTGCCCGAGCGGCTCGGGAGGTGGCCGACATTCTGTCTTGGGCCGAGACACACGTCCTGGCGATAACAGCGGTTCACATTCCGGGGGTGGAGAACTGGCAGGCGGATTATCTGAGTCGCCAGACCCTGGACCAGGGGGAATGGTCCCTCCACCCGGATGTCTTCCAGATGTTGTGCGCGAAGATGTGGACCTGTTCGCGTCTCGTCTGAACAACAAGGTGGGAAGGTTCGTGGCGAGGACGCGCGATCCTCGGGCAGACGCGTTGGTGGCTCCGTGGCATCAGTATCGACTGATGTATGCATTTCCACCGATTCAGCTGCTATCCAGGTTCCTTCGCAGGTTGTCCTCGGAACCGCTCACGGTGATTCTGGTGGCGCCAGACTGGCCTCGCCGGTCTTGGTACGCAGACCTCGTGAATCTGGCGGTCGATGCTCCGTGGCGTCTGCCTCTTCGAGAAGATCTCCTGTCTCAAGGACCGATATACCATCCTGCTTTACAGTCGCTGGCTTTGACGGCCTGGCTGTTGAAACCGAGGTCCTGAGGGATAGGGGTCTCTCCCCTAAGGTCATTCACACTTTGATCAACGCTAGAAAGACCTCTTCGGGGAAGGTTTACTACCGTATTTGGAAGGCCTATTTTGCCTGGTGTGAGTCCAGGGGTTTTTCCCCTCGCTCATACTCGGTGTCTAGGGTGTTGTCTTTCCTTCAAAAGGGTGTAGACCAGCTTTTGGCGTTGGCCACGATTAAGGGTCAGATTTCGGCGTTGGTCGTTCTTTTTCAACGCCCTGTGGCGTCTAACCCCTTGGTTAGCACTTTTGTTCAAGGGGTGCGGCACCTGGTCCCTCCTAGGAGGGAGCCTTTGCCTCCATGGGACTTGAACCTTGTTCTGTCCGTGTTGCAACATGCTCCTTTTGAAAAGATCAGGGAGATCTCGTTGTCCATGTTGTCCAAGAAGGTCGCTTTTTTGGTGGCGATCACTTCGGCTCGCAGAGTGTCGGAGCTGGCAGCCTTGTCCTGCAGGTCTCCGTATTTGGTGATTTACTTGGATAAGGTGGTCTTGCGACCTAACCCTTCTTTTCTTCTGAAGAGGATCTCGGAATTTCATCTCAATGAGGACAATGTCTTGCCTTCGCTTTGCGCGAAGCCTAGACATCCGAAGGAGGTGGATTTACACTCCTTGGATGTTGTTCGGGCGATCAGGGTTTACCTGTCATCGACTAAATCCTTTCGCAAGACGGATTCTCTATTTGACCTTTCTGAGGGACCTCGGAAGGGCTTGGCGGCGTCGGTTTCTACCATCGCAAAATGGATCAGACAGACCATTGAACAGGCATATGTTTTGAAGGGAAAAGTTCCCCCTATGCCTGTGAAGGCACACTCTACCAGGTCTCTGAGTACGTCTTTGGCCTGTCATCATCGGGCTTCTGTGGCCCAGGTGTGTAAGGCGGCGACTTGGTCGTCCGTTCACACCTTCTCAAAGTTCTACAAAGTGGATGTTCAGGCATCGGCAGATGCTTCCTTTGGCCGCAAGGTTCTTAGTGCGGCAGTGCCTTAGGGTCCCTTATTTTTGGGCCCTTGGCTGTTTGGGATGTTTTTATCCCTGGGTTATTTGTTTTTCCTGGGTTGTTGCTCCTGTTGAGCAAAGTTTTTTTCATGCTGCCCAGCTGGTTTCCTTCCTTTGGTAAGGTTCTTTTTTCTGCTGTGGGTACTGCGTTGCCTTAGGCGCGGCTGCGTTTCCCACCCCTCATGTATGCACTGCTTTGGGACGTCCCCATAGTGACGAATATGAAGAGGCGGCGACTGTCGGAGGACGTAAGAGAAAACTGAATTTTTGTAAAATCTTACCTGTAAAATTCCTTTCTCTGAGTCCTCCGACAGTCGCCGCCCCCCGCCCCACTTTTGGGGTTTGTTTATGTACTCTACTGCTATTCTACTGAAACTGAGGTATGGATACAGGAAGCAGGGGGGTATTGACTGAGGGGACCACCCTCTGGGGGTGGGATATGCTAAAAGCTTTAATATTGACATATTCTGTTGCCTAGCTACTCCTACGGAGAAAAGGTCAATAACCCCATAGTGACGAATATGAAGAGGCGGCGACTGTCGGAGGACTCAGAGAAAGGAATTTTACAGGTAAGATGTTACAAAAATTCAGTTTTTTCAGATCCTCAGAGAGTTCATAGCCATGAGGTGCCATGTTGAACTTCCAGTGACCAGTATGGGAGGGTGAGAGCTATAACACCAAATTTCACATACCTGCTCCCCATTCACACCTGAGACCTTGGAACACTAACGAGTCACATGACAACGGGGAGGGAAAATGGCTCAATGGGTCCAATTTGGACATTTTCACTTAGGGGTATACTCACTTTTGTTGCCAGCAGTTTAGACATTAATGGTTGTGTGTTGAGTTATTTTTAGGGGACAGCACATTTACACTGTTATACAAGCTGTACACTCACTTCTTTATATTGTGGCAAAGTATAGTTTCTTTAGGCTCCGTTCACATCTTAGCGTATGGATCACGGGCAGAACCGCCGTGGTCCCGCCCGCGATCCGGAGATTATTGCAAATCGCGGGACGCCCGTGCGTTGCCCGTTGATTTGCAATAGACCCCCAAACGCTGAGCGATGTTGCCGCGATTTCCGCCTGCCGAATCGCGGTAACATCGCGCAAAAAAAATCGCGGGACGCAATACGATCCAAAGAAGCTCTTGTACTTTTTTGGTCGTAATGCGTCCCGCGATCTTTTTTTGCGCGATGTTACCGCGATTCGGCAGGCGGAAATCGCGGCGACATCGCTCAGCGTTTGGGGGTCTATTGCAAATCAACGGGCAACGCACGGGCGTCCCGCGATTTGCAATAATCTCCGGATCGCAGGCGGAACCGCGGCGGTTCTGCCCGTGATCCATACGCTAAGATGTGATCGGAGCCTGATGCCCCATACACACGTGCAGATTATCTGCAGACTTTTGTCTGCAGACTTACCTTTTCTATGTAGTGCAAGGGCCTGCCGGATTGCATACAAATTGAAAGTGTTTGGGTTTGACCTCATATTATCTGGTTTTGGTAAGTCTGCAGACAAAAGTCTGCAGATAATCTGCACGTGTGTATGGGGCATTAGTGTTGTCACATGAAAAGATATAATAAAATATTTACAAAAATGGGAGGGGTGTACTCACTTTTGTGAGATACTGTATTAGTGCCTCCTCATCAGTGCCCATCAGTGAAGGAGAAAACATACTCATTTATTATTATTATTATTATTATAATACTGGATTTATATTGCACCAACAGTTTCCACAGCGATTTACAATATGTGGGAAGACAATACAGTTACAATACAATTCAATACAGGAGGAATTGGACTGCCCCATTTACAACATTTTATAACAAAACATTTTTTTTTCAAAATTTTAATTTGTTTAGCAAAAAATAAAAAACTCAGTGGTGATTAAATACCACCAAACAAAAGCTCTGTTTCAAAAAAATGGTAAAAATTTTGTTTGGGTAAAGCGTTGCATGGCCATGCAATTGTCATTCAAAGTGTGACATCACTGAAAACTGAAAATTGGCATGGGCAGGAAGGGTGTTAAAGTGCCCTGTATTGAAATGGATAATGACATATACTGTGTATGTGTGTATATATATATATATATATATATATATATATATATATATATATACACACAAATATTAAGATAAGGGCTCAAATGTTAGAATGTGCCCCTGTTCTGTCAGAATACCGCTACCTAGCAGATTCTGCTACCGGAAGTGACGTACGGACTAGAACAACTTATTGTGCATGCGCCCTGCGTTCCAACATGGCCGCTATGCGTTCCAATAGGTTTCCTAATGTGACAGAACACGAAGCAGAGGCGGACATTTTCTTACACCCACGCAAGTCTTGAATTTTACATTTATTTTAGCAGTAAACACACCTTCTATACTAAAATAGACAATTTCACCGCGACTATTTCACTATATAATCCATTGATGCTGAGCAGTGCGGGGTGTAGCAAGATGGTCGTCGCCACCTTCTACCTGCGGGTTACTTGCTAGAATACAATAATAATACAAATGTAATACTGTGATTCAGTATATAAGGTGAGTTTACCTGGCCTCGACCTGAGTCGCAGCATTCCTTCTGGCCGACAGCCCCCCATTCCGATAGAGCGGTGGTCTGTCAGGAGCGGGGCCTACCCTGTTCCTGCTATGGTAAGTAGCTGTCCCCTCTTCCCCTGGAGGGCTTTGGGGTGGACGTGGACCCCTCCCTGGGACAGTGGGAAACTCGGGTTCCCCCCCAGCCCCTCTAAAATTTCAGTGGTCACTGTGGGTCTTCCGCTCTTTCTTTTGGGCATCTGCCTGGCTGGGATTCATGCACTTGCGGCTGAACCGCTACAAAAAATTTAGGCCGTGCCTTGCTGCCTACTAGTCCAGGCGGCCAGCTTGGCGCCTCCCTTGGAAGGGGTGGCGCTGTGGAGGTGGTTTATTTTTTTGATGGCAGCCAGCCTGCCATTATTGTGTAGGGCACCTGCCCCTTTTTAGCACTGCGGGACCATGAGGGTACGTCACAGCAGGGCTATTTCCTATTATGCGGGTCTCTATGAAGGGGCTCGGAGGGCGACCCCCTTGTTTTTTTGCGGGGTCCAGTAGGTGGTCTATTCATGGGCCCTTGGTCGGCGTCCCCTTTGCGGGATCGCAATCGGTGGCCCTCCCCTGATTGGTATGTTTTCCATGTAAGCTTAGTATATAGCACCCTCCCCTGCCTCATCTGTCTCATCAGATCCTGAATCTGTTTTGGCAGACGCGAGTCACCCTACTGGGTCTGTGCCCACGCACCCTGAGTGCTCAGATAGTAAGGATGATTCCTCGGCTCCTATAGCGCGCATACAAAGGTGCTGGTGGATGCACTGATTATGTCAGTGTCACGGAACCATGAACCAGACGTACAACAACAGATAAGTGAAAATAAGAAAGCTTTATTGAAAAACAAGCTATAAAGCAAAAGTCCAAACGGATGGTGAAACCGATGCAGAGTCTTTGCGAAGCCAGGGGTCAGGAACCAGCAGGGTAGTCAGACGAAGCCAGGATCAGGAACCAGCAGGGTAGTCAGACGAAGCCAGGATCAGGAACCAGCAGGGTAGTCAGACGAAGCCAGGAACAGGAACCAGAAGTAGCAGCAGTCTTAGTAGCATGTGAACACAGGAGGACCAAGCAGGGAACTGAAGCCACAGACCTCCTATATATATGAGCTAGGTATCCAGCTCCTCCCAGTGGAAAGGAGGAGCCGCAGGGTGGGAGGCTACAAGAAACCCAGAAACCAAGATGGCCGCCAGCACATGTCAAACGAAGGAGAACAGCAAGAAGGTAAGACCATGACAGTACCTCCCCCTCAAGGGCCCCTCCTCCGCGGAGTAAAGAACGGTTTCTGAGGGAAGCGTGCGTGGAAGGCTCGGAGCAAGGCAGGAGCATGGACATCTGCGGAGGGAACCCAGGAACGCTCCTCTGGACCATAACCACGCCAATGAACCAAAAACTGCACCCGACCGCGGACCAGGCGTGAGTCCAGGATATTGCTCACCTCATACTCCTCACGATTGCCCACTCGGACCGGACGAGGCCGAGGAACCGAGGAAGTGAAACGATTACACACCAGAGGCTTCAACAGGGAGACATGAAACACGTTGGACATCCGCATGCCAGGAGGAAGCGCAAGGGCATAGGCTACCGGGTTTACCCTGCGAAGCACTCGGAAGGGACCAACAAAGCGAGGCGCCAGCTTGGGAGTGGGCACTCGAAGGTTGAGGTTGCGGGTGGACAACCATACACGGTCTCCGGCCTGGTAGGAAGGAGCAGGCGCTCGTCTGCGATCAGCCTGGAGTCTCTGGCGCTGCGCAGAGACCTCAAGGGACTTCTGGATCTGTACCCAAGAAGCACGTAGGACGGAAAGGTGATCCTCCACAGCCGGAATATCCTGGGGAGAGAATACCTCCGGTAACACGGCAGGTTGGAACCCATAGTTGGCCATGAAGGGAGACGTCCCAGAGGAAGAGTTCACCGCTGTGTTCCTGGCAAACTCAGCCCAAGGCAGGAGGTCAACCCAATTGTCTTGGTGATCGGAGACATAGCAACGAAGGAATTGCTCCAAGGCCTGATTGGAACGTTCTGCGGCCCCATTGGACTGAGGGTGGTAGGCCGAGGAGAAGGAGAGATGAATCCCCAACTGGGAGCAAAAGGCGCGCCAGAACCTGGACACAAACTGACTCCCCCGATCCGACACAATCTCCTTGGGCAAACCGTGCAACCGGAAGACCTCCCTGGCAAAAATCGTGGCCAACTCCTGTGCAGAGGGTAACTTCTTGAGAGGAACACAGTGACACATTTTGGAAAACCGATCCACAATCATGAGAATGACCGTATGGCCTCGGGATGCAGGGAGGTCCACAATGAAATCCATCCCCAGGTGTGACCATGGGCGCTCCCCGGTGGCTAAGGGTTGCAGAAGGCCCAACGGAAGGTGCCGAGGGGACTTACTCTGGGCACAAACGGAGCATGCCGCTACATATGCGGCGATGTCGGAACGTAGGGAAGGCCACCAGAACAGACGTGAAACAGCCCAGGACAGCTGATTCTTTCCAGGATGCCCTGCGGTCTTGGAGTTATGGTAGGTTCGCAACAACCGAGTGCGCAACTCCTCAGGCACAAAACATCTGCCGTTGGGTCTCCCAGAGGGAGCACCAGATTGAGCCGCCAAAATCTGCTCACCCAGGGGAGAGGTCAGGCTGGTGCAAATGGCAGCCAGGATCTGATTCGGAGGTATGACCGAAGTCGGAATCGACTCCTCCCTGGACAGGTCGGAGTACTGCCGTGATAAGGCATCAGCCCTGATGTTCTTGGAACCGGGTAGGTAGGAGACCACGTAATTAAAACGTGACAAGAACAGAGCCCATCTGGCCTGACGTGGTGTCAATCTCTTGGCCTCAGAGAGGTAGGTCAGATTCTTGTGGTCCGTCAGGATGAGGACCGGAACCACCGAACCCTCGAGCAAGTGCCTCCATTCTTTAAGAGCCTGCACGATGGCCAATAACTCCCTGTCACCAATCTGGTAGTTGCACTCCGCGGAAGACAGTTTCCGGGAGTAAAACCCACAAGGAAGCAGAGGACCCTCTGGTGTTCTACGCTGAGACAGAAGGGCGCCTACTCCCGTCTCAGACGCGTCCACCTCGAGGACAAAGGGCAACCCAGGGTTGGGATGCGACAGAATCGGAGCCGACACAAAGGCGGACTTTAGAGCCTCAAAAGCTCGGATGGCCTCGGGCGGCCAGACCTGGGAATTACTGCCCTTCCTGGTCAGATCCGTGAGAGGCTTGGCTAGCATGGAAAAGTCCCTGATGAACTTCCGATAATAATTGGCGAAGCCCAAAAAGCGCTGCAGGGAGCGAAGACCACTGGGCTGGGGCCACTGTAAGACAGCCGAAACCTTCTCAGGATCCATGGAGAACCCCTCAGCGGAAATGATGTAACCTAAGAAGGTTACCTGGGATCGGTGAAATTCGCATTTCTCAAGCTTACCGAACAGCTTGTTCTCTCGTAACCGTTGCAACACTCGTTTGACATCCAGAATGTGGGTCTCCATGGACTCAGAACATACCAAGATGTCATCCAGGTAGACCACCACACACTGCTGCAACAGGTCACGGAAAACATCGTTGATGAATTCCTGAAAGACTGCGGGCGCATTGCACAGCCCAAAGGGCATAACCAAGGATTCATAATGACCGGTCCTGGTGTTAAACGCGGTCTTCCACTCATCGCCCGCCTTGATCCTTACGAGGTTATATGCCGCCCTCAGGTCGAGTTTGGTAAAGACCGTGGCCCCTTTAAGGCGATCGAACAGCTCGGAAATCAAGGGTATCGGGTAAGCGTTCTTGATCGTGATGCGATTGAGACCCCTGTAATCGATGCAAGGCCTCAACTCACCGCCCTTCTTTTTCACAAAGAAAAATCCAGCCCCTGCCGGGGACGAGGATTTGCGAATGTGTCCACGTGAAAGCGCCTCCCTCACGTACTCCTCCATGGCCTCATTCTCCGCTACCGACAGTGGATAGACTTTGCCACGAGGAGGAACGGCACCAGATTGTAACTCGATGGCACAATCGTATGGGCGGTGCGGAGGTAGGGCAACCGCGCGCACCTTATCGAATACATCCCGGTACTCCTCGTATTCAGGGGGCAACAGAGAGTCCGAGGAAGTACACAGCAACTTGACAGGCCCATGGATGCAACTAGCCCCACACTGCGGTGACCACGAGAGGATCTCGGCCGATCTCCAATCGAAAATCGGATTATGCTTCTGGAGCCAGGGGTACCCCAAGACCACCGAGTAGTGTGGAGACGAAATAACCTGGAAGCAGACCGACTCTCTGTGGACGGCACCAATGGCTAACCCCACTGGAAGGGTCTCATGAGTCACGTGTGGCGGCAGAAGGGGTCTGCCGTCTATCGCCTCAAGAGCCAGAGGAGAACCTCGAGCCTGCAGAGGAATGGAATTGGCGGCAGCGAACACACTATCAATGAACAAACCACCAGCACCAGAGTCCACCAACGCCTGGGTCGTCACCGAGCCCCCGACCCAGGAAAGGACAACAGTGATCAGTGGTTTGTCAACACGGGAAACCGGGGACGAGGAGACTCCACCCAAGATCTGCCCCCGACAGGATCTCAGGTGCGAGCGTTTCCCTGGACGGTTCGGACATGCCAACCGAAAATGCCCACCGAGACCACAGTACATGCATCGGCCCTCGCGTCTCCGGAGTACCCTCTCCCCCTCGGACAGGCGAGCAAACCCCAGCTGCATGGGTTCACCCCCAGACAAGTCATCCCCAGGAGGCGTGGGAGGAGAGGGAGGCACGGGTGGGACAACAAAGGTAGGCGCCAATCTGTTAGGAGGCCTCCGCAGACTCTCCTTAAAGGAAGGTCTCTCCCTGAGTCTGGTGTCAATCAAAATCAGGAAAGAAATAAGAGACTCGAGCTCCACTGGTAGGTCCTTAGCTGCAACCTCATCCTTCAAGGCATCCGAGAGACCATGAGAGAAAGCAGCGACCAGAGCCTCATTATTCCAGGCCACCTCTGCTGCCAGGGTACGAAACTCAATGGCGTATTCAGCTACGGATCGTGAACCCTGTCTGATGGACATAAGGAGCTTCGCAGCAGAGGCAGCACGAGCCGGCACATCGAATACCTTCCGAAGAGAAGCAACAAAACCGGAAAACTCGGCAACCACCGGATTGTTGTTCTCCCATAAAGGGCTGGCCCAGGCCAAGGCCTTGTCCGAGAGCAGCGAGATTAAGAAGCCCACCTTTGATCTCTCAGTAGGAAAGGCATGTGGCAGCAACTCGAAATAAATGCCCACCTGGTTAAGGAAACCTCGGCACTGAGTTGGCTCTCCCCCAAAGCGCTGTGGAAGGGGGGCAGAACCGGACATACCCCGAAACACCGCAGGCGCAACAACAGGTGTCGGGGTAGACTCTGGCGCAACAACCGGAGCGGCAGTAGGAGCGGACCCAGGAGCGACAACCGACCCATCGGCAACGGGAGCGAAATGAACCGTGCGTTCAAGCAGGGTTTGCAACGCCACGGCGAACTGACCCAACAGGTGATCCTGCTGATCAAGTCTGGCAACCAGCGTGGGTAGTGAGGATGGCCCTGCACCGTCAGAATTCATGGCTTGGTCCTAATGTCACGGAACCATGAACCAGACGTACAACAACAGATAAGTGAAAATAAGAAAGCTTTATTGAAAAACAAGCTATAAAGCAAAAGTCCAAACGGATGGCGAAACCGATGCAGAGTCTTTGCGAAGCCAGGGGTCAGGAACCAGCAGGGTAGTCAGACGAAGCCAGGATCAGGAACCAGCAGGGTAGTCAGACGAAGCCAGGATCAGGAACCAGCAGGGTAGTCAGACGAAGCCAGGAACAGGAACCAGAAGTAGCAGCAGTCTTAGTAGCATGTGAACACAGGAGGACCAAGCAGGGAACTGAAGCCACAGACCTCCTATATATATGAGCTAGGTATCCAGCTCCTCCCAGTGGGAAGGAGGAGCCGCAGGGTGGGAGGCTACAAGAAACCCAGAAACCAAGATGGCCGCCAGCACATGTCAAACGAAGGAGAACAGCAAGAAGGTAAGACCATGACAGTCAGTGTGTGAAACTTTAAAGATGGAGGATGCGGCTGATGCTGTGTCGGAGGTGCCGGTCCTTTTGGCTCCCACAGGCCCTCCAAAGTGGCGAGGGTTCCTCTTTTCCATTTACTTTGACAACATTGTCACAAAACAGTGGGGTGATCTAAAATGCATTCTTGTGGTCCCGTAAGCATTTTGCTATGCGGTATCCTTATGAGGTTTCCCTGCTTAAAAAGTGTACGGTGCCACGTGTAGTGGACTTGCCGGTTTCCAGGTTAAAAAAAGCTACCTTAATTCTGGTTGAGGAGTCCCCGGCCTTTAAAGATCCGGCTGATAGGAGGGCAAAGGCTCTTGCCCGCCATATATTCACTGTGGCTGGTTTGGCACTTAAGCCGGTATTTACTATTGCCCTGGTGTCCCTAATTCTGACCGAGTGGGCTAAACTTTTACGCCGGGACCTGGAGGGGAAACAACTTCCCCCTGCCTTGCAGAGCTGGTGGATCAGTTGGTCCAGGGGCTATAGTTTATCTGTGATACCTCTTTGGATGCAGCTCCTTTGATTCTAGACTGTCTGTATCAGGAGTGGTCATTCGGCCTATTATCTGTCTGAAATGCTGGTCTAGACTTCTAAGAAGGCCTTATCTGATCTCCCCCTTGTAGAGGATCGCCTGTTTGGAGCTTCCTTGGATGACATCTTTAAGGGTCTCACAGGGGGGAAAGTAATCTTGCACAGGCTACCAAGGGCAAGGAGCCCCGTCGTAGATGTGGGCTATTCTTCTCAGCTCATAAGAGGCCTTTTCGTCATTCAGGGTCTCAAGATAAGGGATCAAAGCCCTTTAGGGCCTCCACTGGAGTTTCCAAGAGGACCTGGTCTGGCAAGCCACGAGCAGGCTCTTCCAGACCTGTAGACAAGGCTTCCTCTGCATGAAGGGGTGCCCTCATTCGTATCTGGGGTGGGGAGACATCTTCGCTGGTTTCCGGATCTGTGGACCTCCCCGGTACAGGACAAGTGGGTCCACAAAGTCATTCGGTCCGACTACAGGATTGAGTTTCGGTCTTATCCTCTGGAAAGGTTCTTTCTTTCCAACCTGCACCTGTCCCCAGATCACTTACAGGGTCTCTTTGGGGCAGTGCAAGACTTGTTACTTCAAGGGGGGATTGTTCCGGTTCCGACTTTGGAACGTTTTCAGGGCTTTTACTCAAACCTCTTTACAGTTCCCAGGAAGGAAGGCAAGGTACGTCCAATTCTGGACCTCAAGGCGCCAAACTGTTTTGTATGGGTACAGACATTCCGAATGGAGTTCATTCCCATGGTAGTGGCGTCCCTACATCAGGGGAATTTTCTTTCTTCTATTGACATGTGTCGGTCACCAGCGCTTCCTCTGCTTTGCCGTGGGCGAGGAGCATTATCAATTTATGTTGTTACCCTTTGGTCTCGCCTCCTCTTCTCGGGTCTTCACAAAAGTGTTGGCCCCGGTGCTAGCATTGTTGCATCAGCGTGGGATCGCAGTACTGGGGTACCTGGACGATCTTCTGCGAGCGGAGCCTCCGACTGCTCTGATGGACAACTTGGAGATTACTCTGCGAAATCTGAGGGAGTTCGGTTGGATTCTGAACCTTCAGAAGTCTGCTCTGGTTCCGTCCACAAAACTGGACTATCTGGGTCTGACTCTGGACTCGGCCTCAGCCAGAGTGTTTTTTCCTCTGGAAGAATTCCAGACATTGCAGGAGGCAATTCAGCTTTTGTTGTGCAGCATCCCTCCGGGCTTGCATGCGGGTGCTGGGCCTGATGGTGTCTACCTTCGAGGAAGTTACGTTTGCACAGATCCACACAAGATCTCTGGTAAAAGAGATTCTGGTGCAATGGGACAAGAATCCACAGTCCCTAGAGGTGGCTTCCTTCTCAGGCACTTCGACTTCGACGGGAAAAATCCTTTCTCCCCCGTACTGAACAGTTATCACCACGGATGCAAGCCTCTCCGGGTGGGGAGGCGTCCTCGGCACAGATTGTGCTCAGGGGATCTGGACTCTTCCAGAGTCCAGACTGCCGATTTGATGTACTGGAACTCCGAGCGATCAGACATTGGATCATTGGACAATTCGTCTTTGGGGGTGTCTGGTACAAATTCAATCGGACAATGCCACGACCGTGGTCTATGTCAACCACAAAGGGGCACAAGAAGTGTCCTGGTGGCTCAGGAAGTAGCTGGCATTCTAAGATGGGCAGACCGATTTGTTCCAGCCCTCTCTGCTGTACACATTTCAAGGAAGGTACAGAGGTTTGTGGCACGGTCTCGGGATCCTCTGGCCGATGCCACAGACTCATTCTAGTGGCTCCAGACTGGCCTTACCGGTCTTGGTACACCGATCTGGTATGGCTGGTCACCGATGCTCCTTGGAGACTTCCTCTCAGGGAAGGTCTCCAAGGAGCATCAGCGACCAGGGGTCTGTCCCAAAGGCTAATCTTCCATTCTGCTTCACAGTTGCTGGCTTTAATGGCTTGGCTGTTGAAAGCCAGGTGCTGAAGAATAGAGGTTTGTCCGAATCAGTGATTCCTACGCTATTAAAGGCTAGAAAATCTACCTCTAGGAAGATCTGCCATTGTACTTGGAAGACGTACATTGCGTGGTGTAAGTCTTTTGGGGTTCCCCCTTTTCCTCCAATGAGGGGTTGAGCAGCGCCTGGCCTTGGGTACCATTAAGGGCCAGGTTTCGGCCTTGATGGTGTTCTTTCAACATCCATGGGCCACACATTCCTTGGTGTGTACCTTTTATCCAGGGAGTTTGACACTTGGCTCCTTCAGTGCGGTCTCCAATGCCACCGTGGGACCTCAATTTGGTTGTCAGTTCTCCAGAAACCTCCCTTCAAAAATATTCGGGAGGTTCCCCTGCTTGCGTTGTCCCAGAAGGTGTTTTTTTTTTTGTGGCTATTACTGCTGCATGCAGGGTGTTGGGGCTGGCGGCCTTGTCTTGTCCACCTTACTTGGTGGTTCACAAAGATAAGGTGGTTCTTCGTCCCTGTCCGTCATTCCTTCCAAAGTTTGTCTCTGATTTCCATTTGAATTAAGACATTGTGTTGCCTTTCCTATCTCCCAGCCATAAACATCCTAAGGAAATTGCCTTGCCTGGATGTGGTTCGGGCAATCAGGGTGTAACTGGCAGCTATGGAGTCTTTTAGGAAGTCAGACTCCCTATTTGTACTCACAGATGGAATTCGGAAAGGGTTGGCCGCCTCTGCTGCGACCGTTTCCAGATGGATCAGACAGAGGCCTTCCATCATCAGGCGTCAGTGCTGCAGGTTTGCAAGGCGGCCACCTGGTCGTCTGTGCACACTTTCACAAAGTTTTATAGAGTGGATGCGTTGGCATCTGTGGATGCTTCTTTTGGCCGCAAGGTTTTGCAGGCTGCTTTTAGAGGACCTGGTTCTCTTTGAGGGTGTATTGTTTTTTTCAGGTGAGTTGTTTATGATTGAGCTCCATATTACCTGGTTGGCTACGGTTTACCCTTGGGAACTTTTTCTTGCTGTTCCCACCCCTCATGTTTGACACTGCTTTGGGACGTTTCAATGGTCAAGAAGATATACATAGAATAATCAACATTAAAGGCGTGCCCATTGAAGCATAATAAACATTTCAACACCGTTTGGACACTTGGTTGTATTCATTCTGTAAACACTCTTTTCGGTGACCAGGAAAAGATGGCTGCATTTGCAGTTTACCATCAGACAATCGTACAAATGCATATGAGAGCCAGTCATTTATGACTTATATATTAAATTGAACTATACTCTGCATGGAACCAAAGATTAGACAAACTTTGCTAAGTACTTTTCACTTTCAATCCCATTTTATTTCTCATCTTTCTTTTGGAATATTTTTTCTGTAAATATTTTCCTGCACTGTTTTTCTTTGTAATAAATCAGTATTTTACCATTAAAGTGGTTGTAAACCTTCACATATACTCAGTAAAGTGAATAGCCTCAGATGACACACAGAGATGCAACAAATCCTCCTACATACCTTTTACCTGTTTAACTGCAATCTTCTCTTGTCTACAACCCTTCCAAATGCTGATTTGTGATAAAATCCTTCTGCATTGGTGAGGAGTACAGAGGAGGGGGTGGAGAACTGCAGTTACACTGTGTGAGAGTGGATTGGAGAAAAGAGACATACCTCCTTCAAATAGGCAGAGGAACGAAGGAACATGCAGAGCTGTATTCTGAATAGTCAAGCTGTGTGCTTATCTCCCTCCCCGATGCACATTTTAGCACATGTTATCACATGTCACACTTCTCAGAAGTGACTCATGCTGTAACAGAGGAATAAAGCAGCAGAGAGAAATGACACTTAGAGCTTTGAAGAGACAAGTAAACACTTCAAATATATGTGCTTTGTTCAGATTTCATGACTGGGGTTTACAACCACTTTAAGCTGAATCTCTGAATGCTCTAATCAGAAAGTAAAGAATCTTTGCCTCTGAGGGTCACCATATTGTTAACTCGGTTACTTTCCTTTCTTGGTGTGGCAGTGAGTGTCACAAACACTTCTTAAAGATTCAGAAGTGTAAAAGTGAACGCTTTTAACAATGCATGTTTCAATTAAAACGTGGTGGTGGCTACTCTTTGCGTGGTTGTAAATGGTTAATTGTGGAGTTGACCTGCCCCAGTGACAATTGCTCTCAGTGTACTGGCATTTAGAGTGTTGTCCTGTGAGCTGGAAAATCTCAGTGTGTCTGAAAGTGCAATACATCACATTAAGCAACTCAGGATTTCCAAATAAGTGGGTGACTTTGCTCCTGGAAGCCGAATGGATTAGCGAGTAGAGTGAAGGAAAAACTATTTTATGCTACACCAGAAGGGGCACAGTAAAGGTAATCTGTTGCTTTGCCTTTTATTCATCTGTGCTCTATAGTAAAACCAATGACAGTAATTGACAGGCAATCTCTAAAACAGAGCGGAACCCCATATAAGAGTAAAAATCTATTAGTAGGGAATGATTTAAAAAAAAAGGATTATTTAGTCAATCCACCTACAGTTATTATAATATTATATAGCTTAGACGCTTACACACATAAATAGGAATAAAAACTCGACAGGTTTCTAATCCTGCCCAAAAAAAAAAAAAAACCTTTTAGCTGCACATACACATAAAAGTTGGTCTTGAGCATGTGATGTCAGCGTCTGTCCATGAATCTTACTAAATTTTCATGTACACTGGCCTACATTTACTGCAGCCGGCTGTCAAAACGTTTCTATCCTGAACGCGATTCTTCCGCGTTCAGGAAAGGGAGGTTGAAGCTCACCTTACCGTCGCAGCTCCTAAACTGCTAAAAGCCTATGTGCACATTGACACAAGCTTTTATGGAGTTGAGTTTAGGAGCTTTGACAAAAAAACACCAAAATCTCCTAAACTCAAGTTTAGGTGCTGCCAGTGTACATGAAGCCTTAAAGCGGTAGTATCCCGCTTTTTGACACTTTTACCTACAGGTAAGCCTATAATAAGGCTTACCTGTAGGTACAAATAATATCTCCTAAACCGGCACGGTTTAGGAGATATTTACAGTACATGCAGCCGCTCGCGCGAGCGGCGCATGCGCTCTGAAGGTCCGGGGGACCTTCAATTAAGTTGCCGGGAGCTTGCCGGAAAAATCGGCTCGTCATCGCGGCTCCGGCCAATCATCGCGCCGGAGCCGTCTCTTCCGGCCAATCAGCGCGCCGGAGCCGCCGAACCCGGAAGAGACGACGAGGGACCATGGCAGCGCCCGCAGCGATGTCCGGGGGACCGTGTCGGGGCTTCGTTTTAAGGTAAGTTACACATAATGGGCTAGTATGCGATGCATACTAGCTCATTATGCCTTTGTCTTGCAGGTTTTTTTTTTTTTATTTTTTTTTTTTATAGAGTTTACAACCGCTTTAAGGGCCAGTGCATCCAAACCAGTATTTCACTGCTGCTTTTAATTTAATGATAAATAGGTTTTTCATGTCTCCTGGGGATTCTGCAATAGGGCACCTGGGTTTTTAGGTCAGACACAACTCTTATATCCGAGTCTTGCTCTACCTGCTTGATTTTTTTTTATTTTTTTAGTTATTTGCATTATGAGGAATACAGCAAGAGTACTGATTTTTTGTTTTGCAACAGTAAATGTGAGACTACATGGTATGGTAGAGCCCTTGCAGGAACTCTGCTGGGGAGATCTCCCCTTTGAAGTCCTTGACAGATATTACAAGCCACTAAGTGATTCAGTCCATCAACCTCCACCCTTTATCAGCTTGTGCAAAGCTCTTTCTCATGAATATTTATACCTGCCAAGAAGCTAGAGAGACAGCAAGTGGAAAAAAAATGATATAATAATTATATATATTTGAAAAGCGCTGTGACAGCTGGCTCCTGACAACCCACAATATGGCATATATTTGGATATAATGCAGTCATTATTTGGGTCCCTTTACTCAATCATTTGCATTGAATGTGGACTTAATCTTTTTAAGGTATAGTTTAAAAAAATAAAGAAGCAGATAAAAGGTCAGTCTTTAAAGTATAACTGAACCCGAATGGGATGAAATTTAATCTCTTCATCATACATCAAGATACACAGAATGAAGTATTCAGGTACGACGGGTTATGCTGCTGCCTTCAGGAGCGTGGATACTGGCAAGCAAAGCTGCAAGAACAGCCCAATACAACTCCTCTTACTACTGGAATGCCTCCATTTTTCTTTTTCGTATTCTAGGAGAAGAGAAATCATGTCTGCTTTGAGAGAAGCAAACTGCTTTTCTCAAGACATTTTTTTCTAAAAATAAGACTCCTTATGGAGTATACCCACCACAAGGGTGAAGACTAATTGAATAGGACAACCAACCTTAGAGTGTCCTATTTAGAGGAGGCGCTGCAGATGTTAGGACCACAGCTGGATCAGTAAGGCCTTTTGCCCTTAACTATGGAAACCTGCTGTGTGCTTTTATGTTTGTCTGTCCCCTAAGGAAGCACTTGCCATTCTTAAATTTGGTGCATACAGGGTTTACTGCCTTGCACCCCTACTAAATCTGCAAAGCCTTCCTTGAGGTTATTGTACTGTGCATACATGCTCTATAATTCTTTAGCACATAAAGAACTGCTTAGACCTTCCCGCCATCTTCTTTAACCTCTCCCACACTGCAATCTTTCAGGGCCTTCGATTAAATTTTCTGCTTCCTCCATTGAAAAGTCAAATGGCATTAACCCTTCCTGATCCAGCAGTGTTTTTTTTGCGAGTTACTATGTAGGTAGTGTTCCTTGCGGCCTTGTTAGTTTACTATCTGCTAACCGTGCTGGGGGGGGGGGGGGGGTCTTGCAGTGTCCTCCCTAGTCCAACATTGGGTAAACACTGCTCGGTATGTGTGCTAAATGCCTTAACATCCAAGAACAGAGGCGCCCACCCACCCATATCACCTACAAGACAAGATCAGCAGGAACAAAAGAAAAGTTGATGGTCGCACACTTCAGACAGATGCCAATAGTTTATTTGTGCAGATCGAAAATAGAAAGATAAAATTATGACCGCACTATGAGCACTGGGAAAAAAACTATTTTTTGCATTTCACGCAAAAAATAGAGCTTACTCATAACTCCGAGTAACTGAGAAAACTATCCCTAAAAAGCAACAGGAAACCACAATTGTGACAGCAATTACTTTTTAACTCTTGTAGGACAATGAGAAAATGTAATGAAATCAAGCAAATACAAAAGATAATTAAACAAAAATCAGCAAATATTGACATAAACAAAGATAAACTAATCATATTGATAAATGAAAAACAAAAAAGACCACTAATTAATTCAAACCAAATATAAGGAAAGGATAATAAAATACTGAAAAAATTAGAAAAAAAGCAAAGGGTCCTCCCTATGGAACCTGACTCTGATAGCTTCCGAGTTGCACTACTTCACAGTCTTCCTTAACCCCTGTGATTTTATCGAGGGAGGAATTCTCAGTTACTATGTCTGAGTTAGTACAAAAAAAACACATCGATGATAGATTGATTTAGAGCGCATCGGCCGTAAATTTGATTTCATACCCTCTTCTCCGGAGTCAGTTTCTATAATCCCTGGGGCTGCATTTGTTTCTGCACAATCCACTGGGGAAGAAGAAGATTTTTTCTTAATTCTTTTTAAAGAGTTGGTACAGGAGGAGTTCTTATCTACAGAAACTCTGAAGCCTATGAATAACACATTGGTCCTTATTGATGCAGTCTGCACATGTCTAGAATTGCCTGTGTCAGCTATGCCTAAAGTTACCAGGCTTAGTTCTCTAAAAAGCTTCCAGCCTGTTAAAATAGTATTAAACCCAAAAGCAAAAATTTTATTATATTGCAGCTTACCAATCATTAGATTTGATGGCTGCATACATTTTCTTTTCTTAGGCAATTTTCCATCTAATCTCACCTGGTGATCTTGCCAGTAACACAGATCCTGTATTAGAGTGCATGAAGCAAGTGGGAAATTATTAGCGGGGGGATGTTTAGTGTTACGGTATTAACTTTAAGGTCATCACAGAGGACAAGGAGCGCTCTTTACATCTGGAGGTAAAGAGATTTAATCTCCAAATATGGAAAGGTTTCTTCACAGTAAGCTGTGAAAATGTGGAATAGACTCCCTCAAGGGGTGGTTCTGGCTAGCTCAGTAGCTTGCTTTAAAAAATGCCTGGATTCTTACCTAAATGTACATAATATAACTGGATACTAACATTTATTGGTAAAGTTTATCCAGGGAATATCCAATTGCATCTCGGGGGATCAGGAAGGATATTTTTTCTCCTAGAACAAATTGGGTCCTGCTTTGCTGGGTTTTTTTTTTTTTTTTTTTTTACCTTCCTCTGGATCAACTGTGGGTATAGGATTGTGTATATGGGATTGCATGGTTTATTTTTTTTTTCAATCTGACTAACTATGTAACTATGTTACAGACCCCTAACCTGAAGAAAGAGAAGTTAGATCTCCTATCACAGTTAGAAATGGCAGTGAGGCAAAGCAATGTCATCATAATAGGGGACTTCCACTATCCAGATATTGACTGGGCAAAAGGTACAGTTCACTCATTAAAGGTCCTTCATTTCTTATATGTCCTACAGGACAAATTCATGTTCCAATTAGTGGATTCCCTGACTAGAAAGAATGCATTGCTAGACCTATAAATCAGGAATAACACAGATCTGATCATGGGTGTGGAAATAAAGGTTTAACTTGGGAACCCGCTATCACAGGATATTTACATTAAGTATAAATAATAGGAAAAGGAGGCACAGGGGTAGTACAAGAACACTAGATTTCAAATGATCCAACTTTTCCAAACTGTGCTCTATACTACAAGATATTAAATGGGACCAAATCCTAGATACATTGAACACTGAGGAAAAATGGGAGTGCTTTAGGAATATAATAAATAAAGTTATCATCCAGTGTATTCCAGTGGGCAATAAATATAGGAGTAAACCTGCGATGCTAAACTATAACGTAAAGTCATATTAAAGAAAAAAAATTGTAATCATATTAAAGAAAAAAAAAATGGCCTTAAAAAATATAAAGCCGAGGGGTTATTGTTAGCATTCTAACACTACAAGGAATGCAAATCAGAACACAATCAGGGCGGCTAAAAAAAAAAACTATGAGAGACACATAGCGGAGGAGAGTAAAAAAAATCCCAATCAATTTTTTAAATATATTAATGGTAAAAAAGCTAAATCAGAGCATATAGGTCCCATAAAGGATGATGAATGGAAGTTGGTTTTAAGTGACAAGGAGAAGACAACTGCACTAAATACTTAGTTCTCCTCAGTTTTTACACAGGAAAAGGGGTATAACAACCAGGACTGTATTGTTAGTAACACGTCACAAGATGTACCCTTGTGGCTAACAGAAGCTGGTGTCCAGAAAAAAAATATAAAAGGTTAACATAAATAAATCACCAGGACCGGATGGTTTACACCCGAGAGTCTTCAAAGAACTCAGTCAGGTTATAGCCAGACCGCTAATCCTAATTTATATACAGCAAACTGACAGAAATGCTACCAGCAGATTGGTGAAAAGCCCACATGGTACCAATATTCATAAAAAGGCAGATATATATTCCTGGACACTATAGGCCTGTCAGTCTAACATTGATTTTATGTAAACTATTGGAGGAGGTGATAAGGGACTATATCCAAGAATGTGCAGATGAGAATAGTATCATAAGTTGTGATCAGCATGTGTGTACAAAAGGTTGTTCTTGCCAAACCAATATATTAACTTTCTACAAGGAACTGAGCTGCCATCTCGATAAAGGTAAGCCTGTGGATGTGGTGTATCTGATTTTCGCAAAAGAGTTTAAAACATTCCCCTATAGATGCACAAAAATAAGTAGGGTGATAACTTTACAGCAGGATATAGAAACTTTACAAGAAGACCTGAATAAAATAATGGTTGGGTAACTACATGGCAAATGAGGTTAAATTTTGAAAAATGTAAAGTAATGCACTTGGGGGCGAAAAATATAAACCCAAGTTATTCACTAGGGGGACAACCTCTGGGGAAATTCAGGATAGAAAAAGATCTGGGAGTCCTAGTAGAAGACAGACAATATTGTGCAATGTCAAGCTGCAACAAGCAAAGCTAGCAGACTATTAGCATGCAGTAAAAAGGGAATTTACTCCAGAGATAAAACAATAATCTTTCCTCTTTATAAAATGTTGGTTCGGCCACATCTGGAGTATTCGGTCCAGTTCTGGTCACCAATCCTTAGGAAGGATTTGCTGGAACTCGAGAGAGTCAACAGAAAGGCAACAAAGATAATAAGGGGACTGGAGGACCTCAGTTACGAGGAATGACTATAAGCACTAAACTTTTTCTCCCTGGAAAAGAGACATTTGAAAGTCTCTGGATCAGCCAGAGATGACCAGACCAGGCTTTTCTTGGCATGATGGATAACAAATTCAGCACTAGAGTCAGGAAAACCCTGTCAATGGTTTGGAAGGTGCTCATGGAAGATCCCTATCAGGGTAGGAAGGAGGGTACCTCTTTATGAAAAATACTTCGCGGAAAAGGCTAGGTTCCCGAGCCATATTCTACAGCTCGGGACCATTACATTATCCTTCAACACTGGACCTCTCATCTGTAAGGTCCTAAAACCAGGATTTGGTTGGACGCCATGGAAGTGGCTTACATCAAACATTAGGGAGGCACCAGAAGTCCTGTAGCTCAAAGAGCAGTGGAACTGATTCTGGCTTGGTCAGAACTTCAGGTTCCAGCTGTAAAAACCATCCACATTCTAAGAGTAGAAATCTTGCAGGTGAACTTCCTTAGTTGTTGTCCTAAACTCTGGAGAGTAGAAATCCTGCAGTTGAACTTCCTCAGTTGTTGTCTGGATGCTGGAGAGTACAAAACCTGCAGGTGAACTTCCTCAGTTGTTGTCTCGACTCTGGAGAATGGTCTCTTCACTGAGAGGTCTTTCAAGACTTCTGTCACAGATGGAGGACGCCAGCCAAGAACCTTTGTGTTTCCAGATTCAATAACAAATTAAGTAGGTTTCTCTCTAAATTCAAGGATTCCCGAGCTAGCCTTTGCAGTAGATGCTCTGGTGACTCTTTGGCTTAGTTCAGTCTGATCTATAAAATGAATACAGGAGAAAACCTGGACTTTATAGGCACCAATCATAAGAATCAAAAGTATTTTATTTAAGTACAATGTTTTACAAACATCCATAGAAAGCACATAAAATGTATAATTTTCAAGATACTATTGTTAACCACTTTACCACTAGAGCATTTTGCTGTCTTACGTCCAGGCCACTTTTTGCGATTCGGCGCTGTGCAACTTTAACTGACAATTGCGCGGTCGTGCGACGCCGTACCCAAACGAAATTTACGTCCTTTTTTTCCCACAAACAGAGCTTTCTTTTGGTGGTATTTGATCACCTGTGCGATTTTTACTTTTTGCGCTATAAACAAAAAAATAGCGTTTATTTTGAAAAAATAACTTTTTAACATTTTTTTATATGAAATTCCCCCCAAAAAAGATGTAAAAAACAATTTTTTTTTAAATTTTTGGCCAATTTGTTTTCTGCTACCCATGTTTGCTAAAAAAAATCACAATAAGTGAATTTTGATTGGTTTGCGCAAAAGTTATTGCGTTTACTAACTAAGGGAAAGATTTATGTCATTTTTGGTGGGTTTTTTTTAACGCGTAATGGCGGCGATCTGCGATTTTTTTGCGGGACTGCGACATTGCGGCGGACAGATCGGACCCTTGACTGACATTTTTGACACTTTTGGGGGTACCAGTGACATTACTGCAGTAATCAGTGCTATATATATGCACTGTTACTGTAAAAATGACACTGGCAGGGAAGGGGTTAATTTTATTGGAGAGGGAGGGGTTAATGTATGCCTGGTGCTTACTAACGTGTGGGGGGGGAGGTGACTGTGTGACACAAGGACAGATCCAGGGTTCAGCTATGCTGAACCCTGAAATCTGACCCTGCCTGTCACTTAGGAGATCCGCCCGCTCTGTTTACACAGGCGGGTGGATCTCCAAACTAGATTCCCCGACGATCGGGGAAGAGCAGCGGCGATCGCCACCGCTCCTCCCCTGGCCCGACTCCCGCTGTGACTGAAAACAGCGGGAGTGAGCCTCCGGCGGCGCGCGCGCGCCGCCGAGAGAGGGGAATGTCTGGTGACGTAGACCTACGTTGCCAGACGATAACGAGCCACTGTGCTGCAGTAGCAGCACAGTGAGCAGTGGTAAAGCGGTTAATATATAACCCAGACCAATTCTAACATCAGCCAGCTAGTGAGCTGTAGAACTACATAGTTACATAGTTAGTCGAGTTGATAAAAGATACAAGTCCATCTAGCTCAACCAATAAAAACAAAAAAGAAAACACAACCATACAATCCTTGCCTTTTTAAAGCGATCTACTGAGCTGGCCAGAACTAGAGCCACCTCTGGAGGGAGTCTATTCCACATTTTCACAACTCTGATTGTAACGATCCCAGACAGAATTGGCATAGGTCAGCCCAGCTTGTATGAGCTCCACATGTTTCACAATGACTCGCTTCCTCAGGAGCTTATTATTCTAATCAGATGAAAAAAACATAAATGAATAAACACTAAATACATTATTGAAAAAGTATCATATATATATATGGAGTGTGAAAAAACCAAGGCTGTTTATAGGTCCAGGAGGTGGAAGCAGGCATGCACACAGGCGAAGAGTAGATGTGGGGACACACAGGATGTCCAGTAAATAGCAAGATAACAAGACCTCTTCCAAATGAGTTATATAGGTGTCAATAAGGTAAAAGCCCACACCACTGGAAACCAGTCTAAGAAATAAATATTAACTGAAAAACCTACCCAAGACATCTATAAGTCTATTAAGGGCAAGAGCTATAGGTCCTCTGGTAGAGACGATTAGCGCAGGGTGTAGCTAACAGCTATATAAATCCCACTTTATTAGGCAAACATCTATGATCATAAGAAATAGATTATATAAACAGCATTTAAACTAGGGTAATGTGCCCCTTTAAATAATTTTGCTGGTTTAAAAACTGAAGCTCACTTTGATAAAAAATAGTGAGACCATGATCAGAGTAGCAAATTAGCAAACTAATTGTTTTAGTGGTATTGCCAGCAAGAGAGGATAGGAATAGCTAGACCAAGGACCACATATACAGGTATCACTTATAGATTAAACTGTCTCTCCGTAAGGGTCCTTCCACACGGGCGGTGCACCCGATGGACTCCGTTTTGCTCAGCGGGGATCGATCTGCCGAGATAGAGCTGTCAGATCCCCGCTCTCCTCTAGGATATTGGATGAAAACGGACCGCCTGTCCGTTTTCATCTGATATGATCCTCCAGACGGATGGAAAATAGGGTTTGCATCTGTCCGGATTTCATGGACAGGATAGGATCAAATAGCTGCGGGTGTCAGCAGAGAGGTCTCCGCTGGCGTTTTTGCTCCATAGGGCTGCATGGGGCATCCAATCAGGTCCGCCTGATAAACTGACAGGTGGACCTGATCGGAAAGCCTGTGTGAAAGGGGCCTTACTGCGTATATCTACAATAAAAACAGACACAGAAGGCCCAGGCTGTATAGAAGCAATCCACAGTACATAACTTATAAAATAGTTAATACAAAAGATTTAATGCTTGACTGGTGGCTCCACATACCACAGATGTCTGCAAAAAATGAATAGTCCCAGCCCTGGGGCAGAGTGGATCAGACTGGTGGTGTCTGGCAAAAAAAAAAACGGCTCACAAATGATTGGCGTATTCAGTTTTCTGGCTGTGTTGGAACTCCTCCAATGATTTGACTTCTGCTGACATCCCCCATCCCCTCTGCACATCCATTCACTGGGAAGACCAGTGTGCTGCTGTTTCTCTTCCCTAAACTCCTTATGCAGCTGAGAACAAAAGGTATGTAGTCATAGTTACATAGTTAGAATGGTTGAAGAAAGACACAAGTCCATCACTTACTAAAAGGGGGGGGGGAGGGTATTTCTACAGTTTTTTATATGTATACATGAATGTTTTGCCTTTCATTTCTATTTTGGGTTGTTTCACAAGGTGAGGATTTACATATGTTTTAGGCTCTGTTCACATATTGGCTTCCTGGATCACAGGCAGAATGGGCGCGATTCTGCCCGCGATCCCGAATCACGGCAAATCACCGGACGCCTGTGTGATTCCAGTCACTTCCAATTGCACCCCAAACGCAAATTGTCCTCCAACGAATCACGGTAAAATCGCGCAAACAGAACTGCGAAATGCCTGTCGTTAAAAAGAAATTCTTGTACTTGCAATTTTTTCACGATTTGTCAGGCAAAAATCGTGGTAAAATTGTGCTGCGTTTGGGGTGCCATTGAAAGTGATGGGAATCGCACGGGCGTCCTGCGATTTGCTGTGCTTCGGGATCACAGACAGAATTGCGGCCATTCTGCCCGCGATTCGGGACACTAATATGTATCAGAACCTTAAATACTAATGTTTGGGGATATTGGGAGGGCTACATTTATTTGTTTTTGTTTTTTGAGTCTCAGAGTTGGCGGCCTTAAAGTAGAACTATAGGTAAAACTTTTTCCTGGTGCCTCCATGGCAGCATACCAATGATAGAGCTCCGCCTCTATTCCTCCTTCAGGACTAGTGAATAGCATAAATTAAGGACTGACCCCCTGTCCCAGCATTCTCCTTTTTTTCCTCATACCTTCTTGACTGGTGAAGAGTTTGCAGTATGTCCTTACCTCTGACCATCTGGCAGCTTTCCGCCGGGTTAAGCCTCTCCCGTGCACAGTCCCTGTTCTTGGGTCGCTCAAAGCACTAATAAGACAGGGAACCCCTTCTGTGGATCTGGGGGTACTGTGCAGAGTTTCCTCACAGGAACGCATTCTGCCTGCAGAGAAATTTTTTTTGATGATTTGCCTGCCAGGTTTTGCAGGAGGACACACTATCTTTGGCCCCCTTGTTTTTTTTTTCCCCTTTCTCCTCCCTCTATCTCGTTTATCTTTCCCTCTTTCTATGCCCCCTTTAAAAGAAAAGAAAGGGTAACCCTTTTATTTTCATTTTTACCCTCTCTCCCATTTTATTTATTTTCTTTTCTTTCTCCATCCGCGTGCTTCTTCGCGCGTAGCGTTCCCCCATACTCTCCTCTCTGTTCTCTGGCAGTGTTGCAGCCTTCGGCGGCTCTTCTCCTCCCCTCCTTGTCTCCTTGGCTGACGTGTCAGCACTCAGAGGCGGAGATTGCCGGTGGCCTCCGGGAGGGGGCGCATGCGCGGTTCGATGATTCCGAGGCGGCCATCTTGGTTGAGGGAAACAATCAGGGCTTTTGCCCATAGTTTCCCTTAACATTGTAATCAATGGAGGGGGAGGGATTTCTGGCCCCCTCCCTCCTCCTTTCCTTATTAAAGGGACCATTGGCCTCAGTGCTATCCAGGCTGATGGTTCCCTGCCTCCTCCTCCTCTCCTTTAGCCCTGGGTAATGCCTTGCACTCTATCTTTGATCTGACCTTTTTTTTCTTTATGCAATAAAGAAGAATTTTCTAAGGAACCAGAGACGGGCGGTATAGAGTGGGGAAAATTTTATTTAAAAAAATAAATAAATAAAGGGGGGGAAAAAAGGAATTTTTATTTTTCTTTGATTTAAAAAAAAAAAAAAGGAATTTTTTTATCTCCTTTTTGTCTTCTTCTTCCTATCCTTGCCTATAGGAAGAGGAGCCCGAGGGGCGCGGGGGGGGGGGGTGCGTATAGTCTGAACCTAGCCTTCCTTTAAGAGCCCTGCTCCCACTTTTTTTTTCTCCCCTCTTCCCCTCTCTTTCTCTTCATTCTCCTCTCTCTCTCTGCTCTCTCTACTTATCCCTCTCTCATCTATTCTATTTTTTTTTCCCCCAGTCGGTCCTCCTGTAACGCCCTGCAATAAGCCATTCATCTCGTGTTCAAGATCCTTGCAATAGGACCACCTTCTCGTGAGTTTATGTAAGTACAAAAATAGTGCATTTTTGGCCTGACAAAGGTCCTTTATTCCAGCCCTACTCACTCTAGAAGATCGGGAAGGTCCTCAAGACAACACGACGATGACAGCCCTGATCGCAGATCCCGCCACAGATCTTCAGAGAGATCAAGATCCAGACATCATCGCTCTCCCTCTGCACCAAAATGTGCTGGGCTTGTGGCACAACACCCTTACCAGGAAAACTGGTTTGCAAAGACTGCTTCCGAGAGTACGCATCCAACTGGGAGGTGGAAATTCAACAGGTGGTAGATCTGCTCAAGCAGACAATGAAGGACTCTCTCGCAGAACTGGTGACCCTGGTCCCTGCACAGTCAGCCCCTCCCATGGCGTCAGTGCCGGACAGAGATCTGATGTACGTTCTTCAGACACTACCGTAGCGACCCTGGGTTGCTCACAACCATTGAGTTTGCAAGAAGAACTATTCAATCGGCAATGTCCTTTTCCAATTAAAGTTTACTTTTTTGCCTTACCCACCTTTGTTAAGCTAGTTATTTATCATTGGTATGCTGCCATGGAGGCAACAGGAAAACTGAAAATTGTATCATACTTACCGTAATTTTCCTTTCCTGATGCCTATCCATAGCAGCATACGCTCCCACCCAAGGTATTCTATATCACAGAGAATGCTGGGACAGGGGGTCAGTCCTTAATTTATGCTATTCACTAGTCCTGAAGGAGGGAGTAGAGGTGGAGCTCTATTATAGGTATGCTGACATGGATAGGCACCAGGAAAGGAAAATTACGGTAAGTATGATACAATTTTCCATTTTTTTTTTCATTTTGGATCGAGCAAGGGAGGGTTATAACCCCTGTCAGATTTTTTCTCCTATTGCGGAGATTTCATTTCACTTCCTGTCCCTTAGCCAAACAGGAAGTCAGAGGAAATGCCTTCAAATTAAGGAAATTCCTTGGGGACCCCAGATCACCAGAACTAGTGTCCTTATTGGAAGATTGCCCTTCTATTACTCTTCAACCCAACATTTGTAAATCTTCTTTAACTTTCATTCTCAATGATAATATTAAATAGGACAAATGAGAGTAAATCTCCATAACGGGGACACAGACAGAAATAAAAACTGGCAAGTGTTCTAACCCCTATAAACTCTGTCCAAAATTAAAAAAAAAAAAAAAAAAAAAGATTTGCCTTTTTCTATATCTGTGAGGACTCCTTTTTTGTGTTACACAAGGACAAGGTTGTATCGAGGCCCAAGGCCTTTTTTCTTTCCAGTGTGGTTTCTTCCTTTTACCTTAACCAAGGCTTTGTTCTACCATCTCTCTATCCTGCTCCTAAACATCCCAAGGAGATATCCCTCCATTGCATGGATTTAGTAAACACTGTTCGAGTTTATCTCTTAGTTTCATAGCTTTGTCATTCAAGCCAATGACTTCAGGGGCAAGGTTCCCCTTTTTCAGGGCAAAGAGCACTCCACTAGATCAGTTAGTGCTTCAATGTCTTTTCAACATCAGGCATTGGTTGCTCAGATTTGCTTCTGTTGATACATCCGTTTTTACCAGGTGATATTCAGGGCTCATCTGATGCCGGTTTTGGTCATTAGGTACTTTAGGTGGCGCTGTAAGCTCCCTTGAGCCGCCCTTGTTAAATTATTGTTTTTCACCTCATTGGCCCATTAGCTTTTTGTTTGGCTTTGCTCACCTTTCAGATGGACTGCTTGTGGACGTCCCAGTGTTACAGAACACTATCCTGTGTCCCGCAATGTACAACTAAGAAAATAGAATGTTTGTCTATTCTGCATGCCTATCATTGCTTACTGCTAAACCGATGCAAACTGGGACAGGTTTTACTAGGTTAAGGCAAAATTCCTATTATTCTCCTAGGATAAAACCAAGCAGAAAGGATAAAAAGATAAATAGGCACACAAATTGTGCAATTCTTCATTTAAATATTATGATCATTCTACATAACAAGCCTTTTGATCTGAAAGCCTAAGGCTGCATTCACACCTGAGCGTATCGTTTTCAGGTGTTTTTTGGGATTTTTTGTAGGCGTTTTTTCAAGCGTTTTTGGGGCGTTTGTTGGGCGTTTTATGAGCATTTTAGGGCATTTTATGAGCGTTTTTTAAAACAATGGGTGTGTTAAAAGGGGTGGAGACTACCTGCGTGTTTGACAAACGCCTGTGAAACGCCCGTGAAATGCAGATAACGGCATTTTAATGCATTCCAATGGGACCAGAACAGCTCTTGATCAGCCCAAAAAGAAGCTACTGTACTTTTTTGAGCTACAGGCGTTTTGCTTCAGGGGACAAAACGCTCAGATGTCAACAGGGGCCATTGAAATGAATGTGATTTTGATTGTTGGGCGTTTTGGATTTTCATAGATGAGCATTTTATGGGCTGAAAAACGCTCAGGTGTGAACAGGGTCTAAAGCCCCGTACACACGTACCGAATGACGGCCGAACGATCGGCCGTCTTTTGTCCGGTGCTGTCCTGTCGGTTGAAAAGTGCTAAAGACTGCACACGAATTTTGTCGGCCAACAACAGCCGACTGCAGAAGTGATGCCATGTGATGGTTAACTTTCCGTATGTTTTTTCTTCTCTGAGCATGCCCAGTCTTGCTCATTTGCTGTTAGTCGGCCGAATTCTGTACTGACTGGCGAACAATCGGCCGTTCTGGTGACGGCCAACAAAAATTTTATAGCCTGCACACCCAATTCTGTTCGGCCGAAAAGTCGCAGTCGGTTGTCGGAACCATCATACTAACAAGCCGACAATCGGCCGATCGTTCGGCGGCCGAATATTTACGGCCGACAATCGCTACATGTGTACGGGCCTTTAGTCCTGGTTTCTTGTGACTTTAGATAGTTCCCTTGGACCAAGGTGGATCAAGTTGCGCCCTCAGCTACATACAGAATACACTGTTGTGTTCCGGGAGCAGAATAGGGACTTCCCATCCTATCTAAAGTCACAAGAAACAAATTTGAGTTGGGCTGAGCACTGCTCAGCCACTTACAGGCAGCATTGTATTTCATTGATAATTATAAGGCTTCCTATGATTGGCTTAGGTGGAGATCGTGACGTCATCCACCTGCCTCTCAATCCATGTAGCTGATGCTTACACAAAACTGCCTGCAGATGCATGTATTAGTGCAACACATAGTTTGCTTGGACTGGCTTGGTTTAAGCAAACAATTTCAATTCACGAAAAACCTGGAGTTAAGCTTTACATTTTATTTCCACAGGGAAATGTAATACAAATATATTTATATATACAATATCTCACAAAAGTGAGTATACCCCTCACATTTTTTAAAATATTTTATTATATCTTTTCATGTGACAACACTAAAGAAATGACACTTTGCTACAATGTAAAGTAGTGAGTATACAGCTTGTATAACAGTGTAAATTTGGTGTCCCCTCAAAATAACTTAACACACAGCCATTAATGTCTAAACCACTGGCAACAAAAGTGAGTACACCCCTAAGTGAAAATGTCCAAATTTGACCCATTGAGACATTTTCCCTCCCTGGTGTCATGTGACTCGTTAGTGTTCCAAGGTCTCAGGTGTGAATGGGGAGCAGGCATTTGAAATTTGGTGTTATAGCTTTCACCTTCCCATACTGGTCACTGGAAGTTCAACATGGCACCTCATGGCTATGAACTCTCTGAGGATCTGAAAAAAAGAATTGTTGCTCTACATAAAGATGGCCTAGGCTATAGGAAGATTGCCAAGACCCTGAAATTGAGCTGCAGCACAGTGGCCAAGACCATACAGTGCGTAACCAGGACAAGTTCCACTCAGAACAGGCCTCGCCATGGTCCACCAAGGAAGTTGAGTGCACGTGCTGAGTGTCCTATCCAGAGGTTGTCTTTGGGAAATAGACTTATGAGTGCTGCCAGCATTGCTGCAGAGGTTGAAGGGGTGGGGGTGTCAGCCTGCCAGTGCTCAGATCATACACCGCACACTGCATCAAATTGGTCTGCATGGCTGTCGTCCCGAAAGGAAGCCTCTTCTAAACATGATATACAAGAAAGCCCTCAAACAGTTTGCTGAAGACAAGCAGACTAAGGACATGGATTACTGGAATCATGTCCTGTGGTCTGATGAGACCAAGATAAATCTATTTGGTTCAGATGGTGTTAAGCGTGTGTGGTGGCAACCAGGTGAGGCGTACAAGGAAATACAAGTATGTCCTGCCTACAGTCGAGCATGGTGATGGGAGTGTCATGGTCTGAGGCTGCATGAGTGCTGCCAGCACTGGGGAGCTACAGTTCATTGAGGGAACCACGAATTCCAACATTTACTGTGACATACTGAAGCAGAGCATGATCCCCTCCCTTTGGAGACTGGGCCGCAGGGCAGTATTCCAACAACTACCCCAAACAAACCTCCAAGATGACCACTACTTTGCTAAAGAGGCTGAGGGTAAAGGTGATGGACTAGCCAAGCATCCTCAAATGGAAGGTGGAGGAGAGCAAGGTCTCTAACATCCACCAGCTTCGTGATGTCCTCATGGAGGAGTGGAAGAGGACTCCAGTGGCAGCCTGTAAGGGTTAAGGTACTGCTGGAAAATAATGGTGGCCACACAAAATATTGACACTTTGGGTCCAATTTGGACATTTTCACTTAGGGGTATACTCACTTTTGTTGCCAGTGGTTTAGACATTAATGGTTGTTTGTTGAGTTATTTTTGAGGGGACAACAAATTTACACTCAGCTATACTCTCACTACTTTACATTGTAGCAAAGTGTCATTTCTTCAGTGTTGTCACATGAAAAGGTATAATAAAATATGTCCAAAAATTTGAGGGGTGTAATCACTTTTGTGAGATACTGTGTATGTGTATATATATATATATATATATACTGTATACAGTATATAAATCATACAAATACAGAATATAAACCAAAAATGCAGAGAAAATAAAGGCAATGTGAAATGTTGTCAGTTGCAGTTCTGATGATGCTTTTTACACAGCTTTGGTATTTCTTTTACTGTTGTTATATTACACATATGTGCGCACAAATTGTCAATGTTTTAGGTCTGGCAGTTCTGTTGAATGTCTGAATGAGCATCATCTGTTGTCTTGACTGCTTGCCTGTTTGTTTTAAAAAAACCCAGAGAAAAATAAAATCCTTTTTTAAGAATAATTTTGCTTGAGGCTTACCAATTGGAGGATTGTGCAGTCCTTCTGTATTGCAATAGGTGCAGACCTGTACAACCCTTGTACACATTTTTGCTTCTAAACCCCAGACAGCTGTTTAGAATAGCAATAATGAAATATTAGTAAACAAAAACAAAGCAAAAAAAAAAAAAAATACCAGAATGTGAATGACATCCTTTTTTGACAAAATACAGTTTGAAGGAAAACTTCAGCCAAAACTTTTGAGGAAAAGTTATTATTATTCAGCATTTAAGTAGCGCCAACAGTTTGCCCAGCTCTTTACAACATGAGGGAAGACAGTACAGTTACAATACAATTCAATATACAAGGAATCAGAGGGCCCTGCTCTAGAAGGGAGGGTCAAGTGATACAAAAGGTAATAGCTAAGGCTGGCCATACACTATACAATTTTCTTACAATTTTCTGAACAATTTTCTTGAAATTTACCTTCAACTATGTAGCACAAAGGCCTGCCTAATTAGATACAAGTGAAAGTGTTGTTTAGCTTTGACCTCATATTATGTGGTTTGTGGTAAATCTAACAGAAAATTATACAACAAAAGTTGAACATGTATGGCCAGCCTAAGGGGGTTGATCTGATGGAGAAAATTAAAGTACAGTTGTTAGGTGAAGGTAAGATAGGCTTATCTAAAATTATGGGTTTTCAGGAATTGTCTGAAAGCAAACAGAGTAGGAGATAATCGGACAGATTGGGGTAGAGAGTTCTTTAGGATGAGAGAGGCTTGGGAAAAGTCTTGGAGGCGAGAATGGGAGGAGGTGACAAGGGAGCTAGAGCAGGAGGTCTTGGGAGGAACAAAGAGAATGAATAGGTTAGTATTTTGAGACTAGGCTAGTGATGTAGCTGGGGGCTGAGTTGTGGATGGTTTTGTAAGTTGTTAATATTTTGAACTTAATTTGTTGGGTGAGCGGGAGCCAATGCAGGGATTGGTACAGAGGAGTAGCAGACACTGAGCAGTTGGTAAGGTGGATGAGCCTGGCAGCAGCATTCATAATGGACTGAAAGGGGGATAGCCTATGTAAAGGCCAATGAGAAGGGACTTGCAGTAGTTGAGGCGAGAGATAACCAGGGAGAGAACTAGGAGCTTTGTGGTGTCATTGGTTAGAAAGGGACATATTTTGGAGATGTTGCGGAGGTTGAGGTAGCAAGATTTGACAGTTTGCGGTAGGCTGGCAAGTCCCCCTGCCCTGGGGCTGGCTGAAAGTCAATGGCATCTGTAAAAGAAAAAAATGGCTGCGGCTGGCCCAACATGTACACGCATGTGCATGCGTCACTCCGGGAAAGTCTGTACATGCTCGGCTATTCTCGGGCAGACAGCGCATGCGTGGTGACGTGATAGCGCCATTTTTAAATGTAAGGCGCCTCACCAAAGGGTAAGTGAGACCCCTCCGCAGCCCCTGCATCTCCTCAGGAGATGCAGTGCTGCAGGCATGGTACAGGAGATTCCCCTGTACTATGCCCGCAGCACTGAATCTCCTGTACCATGCCCGCAGCACTGCCTCTCCTGTACCATGCCCAGAGCACTGCCTCTCCTGTACCATGCTTGCAACCTAGGCATCTCCTGCAACATGCCCGCAGCCCCCGCATCATGCCCGCAGCCTCTGCATCTTCTGCACTATGCCCACAGCCCCTGCATCTCCTGCACCATGCCCGCAACCCCTGAATCTCCAGAACCATGTCCGCAGCCCCTGCATCTCCTGCACCATGCCCACAGCCCCTGCAACTCCTGCACCATGCCCACAGCCTCTGCATCTTCTGCACCATGCCCGCAGCCCCTGCATCTCCTGCACCATGCCCGCAGCCTCTGCATCTCCTGTACCATGTCCACCGCCCCTGCATCTCCTGTACCATGCTTGCAGCCCCTGCAACTCCTGTACCATGTCCGCAGCCCCTGCATCTCTTGCACCATGCCTGCAGCCCCTGCATCTCCTGCACCATGCCCGTAGCCCCTGCATCTCCTGCACCATGCCCGTAGCCCCTCCATTTCCTGCACCATGTCTGCAGCCTCTCCCTCTCCTGTACAACGCCCGCAGCTTCTGCCCCTCCTGTGCCATGCCCTCAGCCTCTGCATCTCCTGTACCATGCCCACAGCCTCTGCATCTCCTGTACCATGCCCGCAGCCTCTGCATCTCCTGCATCATGTCAGCAGCGTGTGTAAAAAAAAAAAAAAACCCTTTTTCATTTTTTGTCATTTTTTAAACACCTGTGACAAAAAAGTAAATATCGAATGGACTCAACATACCTCTTAGGAAAATCCTTCGGTGTCTACTTTCCAAAAAGAGGTAACATGGGGGGGGGGGGGGGGAAGGTTTGTACTGCCCTGCCATTTTAGAACTTCAAGAAATGAGGTAGACAGTCAGAAAGTAAAAGCTGCATAAATTCCAGTATATACACCATAGTTTGTAGACGCTATAACTTTTGCGCATACCACTAAAAATACACTTATTGAGATTTTTTTTCAAAGATATTTAGCTAAATACATTTTGGCCTAAATGTATGACAAAAATTTAGTTTTTTGTATATTTTTTATAAGAAAAAGGTTATCAAGTACCACCAAAGGAAAGCTCTATTTGTGGGAAAAAAGGACATACATTTTGTTTGGGTATAGCATTGCATAACTGCACAATTACCAGTTAAAGTCACGCAGTGCGAAATTGCAAAAATGGCCTGGTTATTAAGGCAGTAAAACCTTCTGGTCCAGAAGTGGTTAATCAGTTCCCGCAAATTGATGTACCTGTACGTCGGCTCGGAGAAGTGGTTGTACCGGGATGATGCCTGCAGTGGAGGGGTCTGGGGTCTTTTAGACTTCTGATCCCTTCATAAAGAGTACCTGTTACTGCCTATTACTGTCACAAGAGATGTTTACACTACTTGTGACAGTAATAAAAGTGATCAGATTTATTTATTTATTTATTTTTAAACGCGACAAAAAAATATTGCAATGACCGCCCTTTTTATTCTCTTATTCATTTTATTAGTCTTTGCTAATATATATATATATATATTGTGACAGGAAGTCAGGTAAATCTGTGGGTGTTGTCACAGACGGGAGATACATTTCTGCCTTGTTTAGACAATTCACCAATTACTATCAGGTGTCCGCTGCAGAGATAGCCAGAAAGGTTTAAGGACGTTGGAAAGCTTCTGCTATTCAGAATCAGGCAATTAAGGCCTCTATAAGTTATCCTGAGGATGACTACTGATTGCTGCATCCTGAGGCTTTGTGCGTTAAGGAGAGCAGTGAGCTGAGAGACTTCTGAAGGTGAGGTGGTGTTGACTTTTTCTGTGTGAAAAGAAAACAAATAGACTATTGATGTTCTGCTGTATGACCAGCAGTGTCTGCCCAGCAGTAGGTTGGGACAGACACCATAGGTTGGTTCCTGTGTTGTGAAGGTAGACGCCCTAAGAGGCCAGAGTTTATTTTAAGTTTGTTTGATTTATGCTGTTTGGATGCTTGCACTTGTTTCCAGCAAATTGGAAGAATAAACCATAGACCGTTGTTTTCAACCACTCCTCGGCTGTCTCTCTGTGTAACGAACCAACCCAAGGGGTCATCCACACCCGCTACTGAGCTAACCCCTTACAATATATATATATATATATATATATATATATATAAAATGTTTGGGGGTTCTAAATACATTTCTAGCTAAAACTACTGATTTTAGCTTGTAAACAACATGTGGCAGAAATCTGCTTGGTCCTTAAGTGGTTAAAGCGGTATTAAACCCAAAACTAAAAATGTAATAAATTGCAGCTTACCAATCATTAGATGTGGTGGCTGCATTAATTTTCTTTTTTTTTTCTCTTTTTTTTTACCTGGTGATCTGACCATTAACACACCTCCTGTATTAGAGTGCCCCAGCTCTGCCTGAAGAAGCACAGGGGCATGTTTGGGCAGCAGCATGAAAAATCTGGAGGGGAGAGGGGGGGGGTGTACTAGTAGGTTGAGATACACTAACAAATTGAAGCCAAACTACAGCTTACGCTTTATTTTTAGGAGAAAATATTTACATAAATATAACTGATCATTGTAAGCACTCCTGCCAGTGCTACATGGTTAGTCTCATCCCTGTAACTGATACATCTGGAACAGAGCTTGTTGTTTTTTTAAAAAAAAGCAACAGACCTACTAGCTGGATCACTAGACAAAAATAGATGCATGAAAGCCAGAAAAAACAAAACAAAAAAAAAAAAAAAACAAATACAGCCATCACATCTAAGAAATGGTAAGCTACAATACAATAAACGTTTTCTTCTGGATTTCACACTGCTTTAACCTACCAGCATGACTTTGGAGTGTGGGAGAAGCCAGGGTACCTGGAGGAAACCTATACAAGCACATTGAGAACATGTAAACCCCATGCAGATAGTGTGCTGACACAAAATAAGGGATACCAACCAGGGACCTCAGTGCTGCAGGCAGAAATAACTAGGCCACTGTCACCATATTGAAAGTAGATTCATAGAAGACTGTAACTTTTCTTATTTCTTTAAAGTGTTACTAAACCCACAACAGTAAAACGTCTGTATATGCAGTAAAGCATGCTTGGTATACTCACTGTGGAACCTAAGGGGTTAATCATTTGCATTGTGTATAAAGGCTGTTCGATCCTGTCTCTCTGATCCTCCTCTTCTTTTACTGTCTCCAAAAAATAACCGGATATTTACAGAGCCAGGGGACAGGCTGCAAATGTTTAGTTTGGTGTGTATTGCTAGAGAGTGCATGTGATCAGCACAGGGCCAATCAGCACTGTCCAGACAGAGGATCAGGGGAGAATGAAAACTCCTCCTGCAAGCTTTACTAGGAACTGATACAAGTCACAAGGATGCTACAGTATCTCACAAAAGAAAGTACACCCCTCACATTTTTGTAAATATTTTATCTTTTCATGTGACAACACTGAAGAAATTACACTTTGATACAATATAAAGTAGCGAGTGTACAGATTGTATAACAGTGTATGCTTGCTGTTCCCTCAAAATAACTCAACACACAGCCATTAATGTCTAAACCGCTGGCAACAAAAGTGAGTACACCCCTAAGGTAAAATGTCCAAATTTGGCCCATTTAGCCATTTTCCCTCCCGAGTGTCATGTGACTCGTTAGTGTTACAAGGTCTCAGAAGTTAATGGAGAGCAGGCATGTTAAATTTGGTAGCAACACATAAAGTTTTTGGTGCAAAGCACCTGTTCCCTGCGCTCAGAGTGGTGTAGTCTCTAGTCCACCTTATTAGGGTCTTTCCACTGTTACTGGTGCTGTGGACACGACAAACCAGGAGGAATGCTACGGCTTTGCTGCCCCTTACACGACCAGGGAAGTCTGGAAACACTGTAAACAACATCAAACACAGGGGCGCATAGGCCTAGTGCATTATCCTTTGGATGCTTTATTAAAAAGTAGAAAGATTAAAAATACTCACAAACGAGTTCTTGTTAAAAAGGCTCTGAGGAAGAGGCTAAGCCTCGACACGCGTTAGCCTTCACAAATTCAAGGGACAACTCACCCTCGGATCCCTTTACTGAGGACTGCATTCCTTATGTGATATGCTTTTTAACAAGAACTTGTTTGTGAGTATTTTTAATCTTTCTACTTTTTAATAAATCATCCAAAGGATAATGCACTAGGCCTATGCGTCCCTATGTTAAATTTGGCGTTACTGCTCTCACTCTCTCATACTGGTCACTGGAAGTTCAACATGGCACCTCATGGCAAAGAACTCTCTGAGGATCCTAAAAAAAAGAATTGTTGCTCTACATAAAGATGACCTAGGCTATAAGAAGATTGCCAAGACCGTGAAACTGAGCTGCACCACGGTGGTCAAGACCATACAGTGTTTTAGCAGGACAGGTTCCACTCAGAACAGGCCTCGCCATGGTTGACCAAAGAAGCTGAGTGCACGTGCTCAGCATCATATCCAGAGGTTGTCTTTGGGAAATAGATGTATGAGTGCAGCCAGCATTGCTGCAGAGGTTGAAGGGGTGGAGGGTCAGCCTGTCTGTGCTCAGATCATATGCCGCACACTGCATCAAATTGCTCTTCATGACTGTCGTCCCAGAAGGAAGCCTCTTCTAAAGATGATGCACAAGAAAGCCCACGGTTTTCTGAAGACAAGCAGACTAAGGACATGGATTACTGGAACCATATCCTGTGGTCTGATGAGACCAAGATAAACGTATTTGGTTCAGATGATGTCAAGCTTGTGTGGCGGCAACCAGATGAGGAGTACAAAGACAAGTGTTCCTTGCCTACAGTCAAGCATGGTGGTGGGAGTGTCATGGTCTGGGGCTGCAAGAGTGCTGCCGGCACTAGGGAGCTACAGTTCACCGAGGGAACCTTGAATGCCAACATGTACTGTGACATACTGAAGCAGAGCATGATCCCCTGCCCTCAGAGACTGAGCCACAGGGCAGTATTCCAACATGATAACGACCCCAAACACACCTCCAAGATGACCACTGCCTTGCTAAAGAAGCTGAGGGTAAAGGTGATGGACTGGCCAAGCATGTGTCCAGACCTAAACCCTATTGAGAATCTTTGGGGCATCCTCAAATGGAAGGTGGAGGAGCGCAAGGTCTCTAACATCCACCAGCTCCCTGATGTCGCCATGGAGGAGTGGAAGAGGACTCCAGTGGCAACCTGTGAAACTCTGGTGAACTCCATGCCCAAGAGGGTTAAGGCAGTGCTGGAAAATAATGGTGGCCACACAAAATATTGACACTTTGGGTCCAATTTGGACATTTTCACTTAGGTGTGTACTCACTTTTGTTGCCAGCGGTTTAGACATTCATGGCTGTGTTGAGTTATTTTGAGGGGACAGCAAATTTACTGTAAACTGTTATACAAGCTGTACACTCACTAATTTACATTGTAGCAAAGTATCATTTCTTCAGTGTTGTCAAATGAAAAGCTATAATATAATATTTCCAAAAATTTGATGGGTGTACTCACTTTTGTGAGATACTGTATATACTGCTGATGAGGAAAGGTATTTATCCGTTTGTATTTACTAAAATAATAGCATTTCCATGTTCTGTGTACTGTGGGACACCAGATATAGTAAATGCAGGTTCTGTGTTTAATAACACTTTACTGTAGGTAGATGCACTGGATTTTCAAAAAAATTCCTACCCAGGATTTTGTGAATCATTGAAGGGAGTGATGACTGGTGGATTGGAAGATGGAATTACTTAATTGGGTTTTCTACTTGTAGTGTTTTCCATTTTTTTTAAACTATCTTTTAAGGTTAAACTCCAGCAATTCTGTTTTTTCTTTTTTTCTATTTAGCTTTATATGTCATGCAAATGTTATCTCCTATTGTGAGCACTCATGAATTTGCCCAGAGTTAATAAAAAGGGGCAAAGATCGGGAAAAAATCAGATTTTTAACTGGAAGTAATAAAACAAATAGTAGTCAATGGCGAGTTAGGATAAATATAGGTCTTACCCAGTGTCTCAGTAAACAACAGCATTAGTATGCATCTTTACCCCAGTGCACCGCAACGCTAAATAGTGTCGCTGCCTGCCTCTGTTTGTATCTCTCCCATTCTCCCAGGCGTCCAAAGGAGATTGCGGATACAAATCTTTCCCAATATACAAAAAGTAGATCCAGAATTTAGTAATGATTGGGAAACCAATCTTCAGGCATGTTCCATAAAAATGATGGAACTACTTTCTCAACAATATCAAAAAGAACTAGATGCCCTTGGTGCGGAAGTAGAAAATTTGTATACAGATAATATTGGCCTAACCACAAATCCTATCTTTAGCAAAAGGGAGGAAGCTTTAAACAAACATTTAGAGTCAATTTTTGACATTCTAAAAACTAAGGATAAAAAATATTATCGTGACAAAATTGCATATGATTCTAACATGGCCTACAAATGGTCTCATGAAACTAGTGAAAGACGGAAAAACATGTCATGGTATTCCCATTCATGACCCCAATGATTCAGATGGGTCTTCAATTTCTTCTGTTTCCTCTGCACAGGTTACGAATGTCCAATCATGTATAGAAAAATTAGGTTATCAGAAACTTAAAAATTAGGCATGTGGACTCCCCATGTCTGCACCAAAACTCACTTCTTACTCAGGTCTTATACAACATATCGCACAAACCTCAATCTTGTAGCAATCATTCTGTTTGTCTGTCACCCACCTCAGCTCCTAGAGGAGAGGAGGCTTCTGATTCTTCCACCTTATCTTCAGCACATACACCTACCCATTTTCAAAAAGTAAGTCCAGCCAGTTCAGGGGACTTATGCACATCGCTTCTTTTCCAATCACAATCAATACTAGATCCCAAAAAGATCTTCAATGTAGAGTCCACCAATTCCAAAAATGTGACTCGGATAAACAAAGTAATTAATCTTTCATCTTGTTCACTGACAGAAGATCAGATCCATGTATTGAGCCGGGGCTTGACCTTTTGTCCGAAGCATAACACGGATATCTTTGAATTAATCAAGGATGTGCATTTATTTTCTAAGCAATTAGTATATAGTCATTTATCACAAAGAATACCAAGCCTCTAGATTGCAATCCCCTAATCAAGATCTCTGGAAGGATCTCAAAATAAACAATGTTAAAGCTTTGAATGATCTTTTGGAACTCTGGGAGGAGAGCAATCCTTTTGACGAGCCCCCATCTAAATCTATTGATCTGGACTCCTCTGATTCCTCTCCTCCCAGGCCCATCCCTTCAGTTGGATGTTTCCCTCCTCCCACACTATATAAACCTAAATCTAAAGCCTTTCCTCTTCTACAAACCAACTCTAACATCTGGGCCTTTACTCAAAAAGTAAACAAAGAAATTACCCAGACAAATTGGAATCGTAGACCTGTATTTAATCTAAGCCCCGCTGAAAAACAGCATTATTAGAACTTAAGAACAATGATGGAATAATTATAAAGCCAGCTGATAAAGGTGACAATTTAGTACCAATGGACAAAATCAAATACAAAGCTATGGTCATGGATATCCTAAATAACCACTTTGATACAGGATTTTCCAGAGTGTTTTTTTTTGGGATCGGGTAGTGACCAATTTCAAAAAGCTTATTGGGAATGCCTTCCAAAAGGGGGTGATAGATTCCAAAAATTTTGAATTTCTAAGAGTCACAAATCTGAAAAAACCCACACTGTATGCATTTCCCAAAATACACAAAAACACGGATCACCCTCCGAGACGACCCATAGTTTTTGGAAATGGTTGCTTAACCGAACCAGCCAGCCAACTGATAGACGATTACCTACATCTGCATTTGAGATCCTTCAGCTCCTACATCCAGGATACCATGGATTTGTTGCAAGCCTTAAATGGTGTTTTTGTCCCTGAGGGGGCTTGGTTGGTAGCGTTTGACATGAAGGCTCTCTATAACCCCAACCCCATCATCTTGGGGTTCGAGTTGTTGAGAGCTTAATTTTCGAAAAAGGCTTGACAGCAGGCCCCTACAATAAATTTGTCTTGGAGTTGTTGAAATTTGTCTTAACTAACAACATCTTTATGTTTGGTCGTTCACATTACCTCCAGGTACAGGTGTTGCAATGGGAACCCGTTGCACCCCCTCATATGCAAACATGTACCTGGGAGGGAGCGTGATTTTTATTTCATGTAATGATCTACAGGTCTTCACCAGTAAAGTGTTCATTTGGCGTAGATTTAAAGAAGACGTGTTCATTATTTGGACGGGGTCTAAGGAAGAGTTGGTGGCTTTTTTGAAAATCCTAGAGGTCAATGAATTCAATTTAAAATTCACTATGTCTTGTCATCAAAGAACTAAAAGTTTCTTGGATATTCAGATCTTCATAAATCCTGATGATAGCATAGGATCTTCCCTATTCAGAAAGCCCACTGCAGAGAACACTATCGTTTACGCTGCTAGTTCTCATCCAACTCCTTTAATAATGAGTATACCTTATAGTCAATATTTACAGCTAAAAATAAATTCCAGTTGCCAACAGGAGTTTAAAATGGAGGCTAAGGCTCTGCAGAGCCAGCTTCTTGACCAAGGATATAGTCGTTCCAGCTTTAAAAAAAAACTATCAGAGAGCTAATAATTAAATTGGAGACAAGTTGTTGCATACCACAAACTCTAAAAAATTTAGAAGGGAATGTAAGATTGATTACCAGATATTCTGGTCATCATAGACAGGTACGACAAATCCTGCACAAGTGTTGGCATCTTTTAGTGATGGACAAAACCGACTCAAATTATGTCAATGCACGACCACAGATTACTTTATGAAGATCCTCCTCTTTAAAAGACCAGCTAGTTAAAAGTAAACCCACTACAAAAAACGACCCTTAGTTGCCAAATCTACTGGAAACCATACAGAAAATGTAATTTCTGCAGTTTTGTTATAAACACCTATAAAGTAATTTTACCAAATGACCCAATTTTTGGCCAGATTGTCAAACTATTGGTGTTGTATACTATATCGTCTGTGAATGTGGTGTTTTCTATATTGGGAAAACTAAGAGGCCTTTTTTTTCAAAGGATTAGAGACCCAGTGTCTCTGATTCATAAAAAGAAGATGGAAACTCCAATTAGCAGATATATTGGTCTTTACCACAATTTTGATTCATCTAAGAAGGATTTTTTTGCTCTTGAACATATACCTAGACACGAAAAAGGAGGGATATTGATAAACTTCTACTGCAGCGCGAATCCAAATGGATATATACCCTAGCTGCCACAAAATTTCCAGATTGAATGAATATTAGTATCAAACCTTTTTTAAATTTTGTTTTTGGTTAATTTTCTTGTATAAGATGTTATTTTGTCTACTAATATTTTTTGCTACTTCATATGAAAAAATTGTTGACCGTTTGATTGTTGTGCTTGCCATTTATATTTTGCCCTCAACCACCTTTCAATGGTGCATGTGCAGATGGTCATTTTCGGCATCCACGCCTCCACAGGCACCATTGGACGCCTGGGAGGTGGGGGGAGATAAAAATAGAGCCAGGCAACGACGCTATTTGCTATGTGCTCTGGTGTGAAGATGCCTTCTAATGCTGTTGTTTACTGAGACACTAGGTAAAACCTATTTTTATCCTGACTCGCCATAGACTACTATTTGTTTTATTACTTCCAGTTAAAAATCTGATTTTTGGCTGATCTTTGCCCCTTTCCATAGACTCTTGAAGGTTTATTTGGCTATTTAAAGGACCTTAGCACTTCTCGAGGTTATAGGCCTACTACTGGGACTGCTATAAGCTTTAATAGCTGTCTGACCATTCCAGTCCAAAATTAAAATCTTGTTCCCTATTGATAGGTATGTACTGTCATCCTCTTTTTTTTAATAGGCATTTAATAAATAATAAAATGATTCGTCTTCTATAATATAATTTGCATCCTCTCTCAGGTGTTACCATTCCTGGCTTATATCTCCCTATGGTATGCTGATATCTTTCCCATTACACCTTGAGTCGATCTACTAGTGTCTCAATTATCTTTGCCAATTAACTCATTGCATACTACTTATCTGGGTATATGTTTGTAGGACCCATATTCCTGCCAGAGGACCTATCAGTGTAAGCATTGTTTGATATGTATGGCTTGAGAGAACTTAGATTCAAATGTGATGGTTTCTTATGTATTTATGTGTGATTAGTGATAAATATCCTTTCTTGTAGTGTTTCTATATGCAGTCCATATTTAAACTCCTGAAGAAGCTAAATCATAGCGAAACATGTAGAGCGAAATGGATTAACTGCATAGCACATGTAAAACAACTCCTTTTTATATATGTTTTTATATTTTGTACTAATAAAATAATTTTTAATGTTATATTAAATTCTTTTTTTTGTGTACTGGCACCTTAAAAACCCCATTTATCCCCAATTGCTTATTGTCTATAATTTCTAAGGGGTGTGGTGTCTATGGCTTTTGGGTCCTCAGCAATGTGTTCCAATGTATTGTATAATTACACTATGTATGTATCTTTCCACCAGCTGATGTGCAGACACACGGGGGGTTTATTTACTAAAGCTAGAGAGGGCAAAATCAGTCACACTTCTGCAGAGTAACCAATCAGCTTCCAGGTTTTATTGCCAAAGCCTAATTAAACAAGCTGAGGTTAGAAGCTCATTGGTTTCTCTGCAGAACTGTGACTGATTTTGCCTTCTTTATCTTTAGTAAATAAACCCCATTCTGTATGCCCAGTGCACACACCTAGGGTTGTATCTAGGTGAAAACATATTTCTATTTTTATGTTTAATCCTTTCATTTATTTCAAGTGTAAAAGTAGAACATACAGTAAGGTACTTTGAAATATATCCACAGTGGAATACCTTAATGTGTAACAGCAGTTATTGAAGTGCACATCAAACAAGTGTAGAAAATGCAGAGAAGGCTTGTCAGCCTTATAATAGGAATGTTCAGAAACAACATAACATTGTTATTGTTGTTATTCGATACTTTCCTTGTTACAGAAGTAATAAAAAATAAAAATAAGTCATAAATCAAGAAGAAGGAAAGTAGAATATAAATTGAATGGTAGAAGGCTAAAAGGTGTTAAAGAGTGGAGGATAGGAGAGGAAAGAAAGAGGCAGGGTAGCCTGGGGGGGGGGGGGGGGGTCACAGTATGCAATATGGCCCCCGTTCTAAATTTCAAGGGCTTTCTCCAGTCCAGGTGAATGCTTTATCTGGTTGAGCAATGTATGTGCTTTTTGGCTCTAATAATACTGCATTAAATTTTTAGCCCAGATGAAGGGGCGAGAGTCCCCGAAATGAATTGGTTGTTACAAAATGAATAATAAACTTTTAACGTCCTACTAAGGATGTGACACATATATGCAGCCTCTCGTCAGGTGGGCTTTAACGGCGAGCATATAGGGTCTATTTGTAAACAATTTACTGGTGCTGAGAGCACACTCACTGCGCGCTCCCAACACAGCAACTGACATGTAATGGAAAGGTCCCAATGCATACTTGCGATTGGGAGCATTATGTGACTGCTGTGACAGCCAATCCCAGTGGTCACATGGTCAGGATGCCCGGCTCCACCTTCCGACATTTCAATCCAGGGACAGGAAGCGGCGACGAGAAAGGGTTAAAGGACTATACAAGCTGGTGTGGTGATCCCATCCTTTCAAAAACATCAGTAAACTCCTCTGGGGGTCCAGCAAGACCCCACAGTTGTTGGCGAGCAGCCTTTAAGAGAGTAAACCACCCACTGCATTAATACAGTTCTCCATATGATTCAGCGCTTCTAGATTACAAAGATTGCCTGTTCTAAATCTCAGCACACATCAAGTTTCTAGAAGGCAATGGTCAAAGTCCCTCGGTAGGAGGTAGGAAACCCATGAGTCCCAAACTCTGAAATTTAGACATATTACCCTGTAGTTTGGCTGCAAGTTTTTCACTGATCAACACCCACAGGCATTTGAGATTTAACCTCAGATATACAATAGATAAGGTGTCTGTTGATCAATCTTTCACAATTGTTTATTTTGCAGGAGTCAGGGCATGGGCTACTAAAGTAAATTGTTGCCTAGTGATCATGTCAGGTTTTTTGACTGAGAAAAGCTTCCTGCAGTAGCATAGGAAGTATTAGGATTTAGGAGTATTCTTAGGATTTATTTATTTATTTATTTTATCCAGCCTAAGAATCATTTATTTTACCATTTCTCTTCTTTGTAATTTGCACTATTATTTACATTATTACATTTGATAAATATTTTTTATCAATAGTATCTCTAAAGAAGTACCACTGTTTGCACTTGCATTTTGTACTTTTATATATTTCTGATTTTTGTTGTATCTGAAATTATTTTCAATAAACATTTGTAAACAAAAAAAAAAAAAGAATAATTTATTTGCCCCAAAATTGCTGTGACCTATATGCAATATCAATAAAAACAAAAAGCAGAGCGCCTCTAAGTGTTATCAGTTTAATTAAAAGGGTAAGGCAAGTACAGGAAAACTGCTCACATTTAAAACAGTGTCAGAATATTTATACTGCTCTGAATATAACAGTGTCTCTATTTATGTAAATAAGCAAAGATCTGTGAGGTAGGAGAATCTCAACTTATTTCCACAAATCAATATGAAGCAAATTCTTTTTATCGATTAATTTCTTTTTAAAAGCATATACCAATCTTAGTGAAAACAGTCTACAGTAGGGAATATATATAAGTATATTTATTCACGAGACATGTATTCACAATAAATGATCAAACTTGAGTGACACAAAGAGATAACTTTACATAACGATACAAACTTCAAACAATGAATGCAATGTGATTTGTAGCTTAATAATGAAAGTAAAACTAAAGCAAGATTACATTTTCTCCAGGTATAGTATAAACCATAAATGAATGTTCTATATAATTAGACCACAATTGTCTGCGCAATGCACAGCCGATAGTCACTCCACTGCAGATGAAGCGAGAATAGGCTATGCAAAACGAGAGACTAATACGCCAATATGCGCTAAATCTGATATTAATAAAAATATATAGAAACAAAAATCAGCTTTTTAGAGAAAAATCTACATATGGTTTATATGGCTGGGATTGTAATCTTGTTACCCTTGAATATGCAATGTAAAACATTTAAAGAAGTACATGAACAATATTGAATAATAATCAAATAATTAGCAAGGTATATTTACCACATTTAAAATGGCTGCTAGCTTAAATGGTCGTTACCAGAGTCCTTAAGATGGCTGCCTTCCCAAGATGGTGGCCAGTTAGGGAGGAGTTTTGTTTGGCATCCTTTCCAGTTTCAGATACATGATGGAGTAAAATGGAGTCTGTATAGATGAGTTTATGCATGGCTGTAGTAGCGTGTATGTTGTATGTGTAATGTATGTTGTGTAATGTGATGTGTCTCTCACATCCGGGTTCTCCTTTTTATATGGTATTGAACAAAGGACTATTAAAATTACCATAAGTTAAACCCAGAGGGAGTAACTTCATCCCCATTGGTTGGGCTAACTTATTCATTAACTGGTGATGTCATTGGTCAACACCTCTAACCAGTATATTGAATATTAAAACTATATGATTTCTCCATTTAAGAATATCATAAAACAACATAAAATTTATCCATACTCTCATCTATTACATGTCCATTTAATATCCACCATGTATCTAAATAAGGATTGAATCTGGTAACACCATTTAAAAAGAATCTATTATTAATATATGTATTTATATATATTGGAAATGACTGTCTCTAAACCAAAGACTTCACTTAGTATCAGTCCCCAAAGATGTCAGTATTGTGTTGCTCTGAGCTTCAGTATATAGCAATATAGCAGCATTATTTACCTAAAAATAAACTTTGCACCTTATATTGACAAAGAGCTTACAAATCCAGACCTTCTAGATTCTTTGGCAAGGACAGAAAAGTTTTATGATACTTTACCACTTACAAAGGATTACCATGAAGTCTTTCTTGACATACAGAGATGAGTCATCAAAATCAGTTAAAGCTAGAATTTAGCAAGAATGTAACAGCTTTAATATATAAAGTTTTCCTGCATATCTATGTATGTTATTCATATATATATTTAATTGTTAATATTCTTTTACTCATAGGATTATAATGTATCTGTAAATCTTATTTTTAAATGGGTTAAAACACAGAATACTTGACCAGTGTTTTATGATGACCACACAGACAAGATTACCTTAGTATAGTGTCAGCTAGACTTTATCTAAAGAAACAGACTATTTATTTATTACCTTAGGTCAACACAGCCTGTTTGGGTAAACCTTTTAAAGATCTCCTGAATAGACACTTTTCGTTAAAGGAGATTTAACCTTTCAGTAACCTTAACAAAAATGGATGTCACTGCTTAATATTTCTATATAAAACATATTTCCATATTTATTTTATTTAATATCCCCCAATAATCCTGACAACAGTATAATATAGCTAATCTGTTAGGTGGTCTGTAGGAACACAGGGGTCCACGGCTGGATGTTTGTGGCTCCAAGAGATGGTGCAGGGGATGGTGAAGGAGGGAGATGTCTGGAGGGCCAAGAGACCAGATAGTAGGATGGCCAGCGGCTTCAGGAAGGTGTTCTGTTCCTCAGGGAGACACCTGGTGAGCCGAGAGACCGTTAGGTAGGATGGCTGGCGGCTTCAGAAGGGTGCCCTGCTCCTCAGTACATCCGGCGCCGACAGATATGGGAGCCCAGCGTGACAGATCCAGCAGCCAATCAAACTTTTTTTTTTTAAGTGTTATCAGTTTAATTAAAAGGGTAAGGCAGGTATAGGAAAACTGCTCACATTTAAAACAGTATAAAATAGCTCATCTGTTAGGTGGTCTGAGGAACACAGGGGTCCACGGCTGGATGTTTGTGGCTCCAAGAGGTGGTGCAGGGGATGGTAAAGGAGGGAGATGTCTGGAGGGCCAAGAGACCAGATAGTAGGGTGGCCAGCGGCTTCAGGAAGGTGTTCTGTTCCTCAGGGAGACACCTGGTGAGCCGAGAGACTGTTAGGTAGGATGGCTGGCGGCTTCAGAAGGGCACCCTGCTCCTCAGTACATCCGGCGCCGACAGATAGGGGAGCCCAGCGTGACAGATCCAGCAGCCAATTGAACAACGATTTTCCGAGTGTGCACAGTAGCCTCACAGGGCGCATGCGCTCCTTTCTGAAGTGCAGTGGCATGACACAGAAGAGCTGAACAAGTTTATAGGAAGCCAGCACTCAAGCTGGCTGGATGCAGATGGACTTAAAGTGGCCATTATAAATGGGCTGAACAGTGGGGCCACAATACTTAAAGCGGCAATAAGAAAATAAACACACAAAAAAAATTGCATACAAATAAATCGCATAAAAAAAAAAAAGGAATCGCATAAAGGTAAATAGACTTATATAAAATATGTGTGTAGGCATACATAGCAAAGAAGCACTTTATATGATGAAAATACATATAACAATCTGAAAATGTAATCAGAACAAGGAGGAGGAATAGCAGATGGGCAGAAAAACAGTGAAAAAAGGGGCAAGGAAAGGGGGGAGGGGTAAGGGGGGTAGGATGAAACAATGATAAGGGGGGGGGAGGGGGGGACAGGGGAAAAAAACAAAGACAAAAAAAAGAGAAGTATAAGGAGGGAGAGGCGGGAGGAAAGTGAGGGACGGAACACAACATACTTACAGACGAGATGAGGGCATGAAGAATATAACTTATATCAAAAAGTAGTACATGGTACTACGAGCCTGAGGACAAGTGCATATAGAAAATGGTTATTTGACAAGGTAAAAAGACATACATCGGCTCTAATCATAATATGGTGTTAACATCTAGCTCTTCGTTTAAACCCTTGGGTGAAAGTGAATCAAGGGTATAGATCCAAAAAGTCTCTCGGCATAATTTGGCAAATCGTTCGGCCTCAGATGAAAGTTTGGGGATGGACTCTATTACCCAAACCTCCAATCCTGATGTGGACTTGTTGTGGAACTCGAGGAAATGGTACGCTATGTTGGTCACAGCCCTCCTCCACAAACCTGTGATGGCGACCAAAACGTTGCCGTAGTGGGCGGATGGTGCGACCAACATAGAGTAGTCCACAGGGACAGGTCAGGCAGTAGATCACATAATCAGTAGAACAGTTGTGGAATTCTTCCAAACGGTAAGTCTTATTCTTATGGGTGAACTGTTTTTTACCATGTCGCACAAAGGCACATGTTTTGCATAAAGGCTTGTTACATCGGTACGTGCCCTTTAAGGGAATGAGGCACAATGGATTATGGACTTTTTTGGTTTTGAGACGACTGGGTGCCATTTTGAATTTTAGGGTGGGGGCCCTACGGTAAGTAACTCTAGGTTTGTGATCTAAACTGGGTAAAAGATGGGGGTCCTGTAGTAGGATGTTCCAGTGTTTCTGTGGTATGGATTCCATTTTCTTGTAGCAGCAGTGGAATCTGGTGATAAACTTCGGAATGGATTTATCATATTTAGCTGTATTTTTGGGGGGTTTGCTTGGCAGGAAGGTGGTGTAAGCTTGATTGAGCAATTGGTCAGGGTAACCCTTATCCCTAAACTTGGCTCTCAAGGCGTCACTCTGTATGATGTAATCTATATCCCTGGTGCAGTTCTGTCTAAGGCGACAGAACTGCCCTTTAGGTATATTGTTTACCCACTGGGGATGATGACAACTACTATAGTGTAGGTACGAGTTGCCGGCGGTGGGCTTGGTGTAGTTCCGGGCAAAGATGGAAGTTCCTTCACTACCCAGCTCGAGGTCCAGGAAGGCTAGCAGAACTGCATCACAAACAGAAGTAAAGGTGAGACCGACATCATTGGTGTTGCAGTGGATGACGAAATCATCAATCGAGGATGGAGGACCGTCCCAGATGATGATGATTTCGTCTATATAATGGCCGTAAAAAACTAGATATTGAGCAAAAGGGTTGTTGTGCCAAATGAAGGATTCTTACCAGAAACCCATGGTCAGGTTAGCATAGGAGGGAGTGAAGTTAGCACCCATTGCGGTACCATGGGTCTGAAGGTAGAAGTCGCCATTAAAACAGAAGTAGTTATGCCTAAGACAAAAATCGGTGGCATCAAGGATAAAGGTGGCTTGTTGGTTTTTGAGCATAGGATCTTTTAATGAAAAGTGTTGTGTCGCCCGCAGACCTATATCATGGGGGAAAGACGTATAAAGGGAATTAACGTCCAGGGACAACCAAAGGTAGCTATTCGCCCAAGAGTATGGGGCTAAGAGTTCCAATAGGTGGATAGAGTCTCTAATATAAGACAGCAGGGACTGGGCGAGTGGCTGCAAAAATACATCGATGTACTGTGACAATCCGCAGGTGATGCTATCCATGGCAGCCACGATAGGTCTACAAGGTGGGCAGAGGGGGTCTTTATGTACCTTGGGAAGGTGATAGAAATAAGGTGTATGGTAGTATTCCTTTTTAAGAAAAGCGGCTTCTTTGGTATCAAGGACTTTATCTCTAACAGCGTTACAGATCAAAGACTCCGCCTCTAATCTAAAGGTGGGGAGTGGATCCTTGGTTAGTTTGACGTAGGTGTTTGTGTCAGACAAGAGTCTGAGGGCTTCCCTGATGTAATCGGCCCTGTCCTGGATGACTATAGATCCACCTTTGTCGGCCGGTTTAATGACCAAATCTGCATTGCTGACTGGTGGGCATTGAGGATGTTTTGTTGAGGGGTGTATTCCCTCTATGGGTGGTGGCAGTAGGGGGAGGGGTGCTCACCTTGTGTGTGGCCAACCCACCTGTAATGCTTGATATATTAGTGCCTACTTTTTTCTGTTTTGGACCTAATAAACTCTTCGGAGGTCCTGGTGTTAGTTGTTTCCGTAGGGAGGTCTTTCCGGTCTTATTGTTTGGGTATGGTGGGTTCCTATGAGCAGTGGGTAGAGGGGGAGGGCAAATGGGAGGGTGGAGAGGACCGGGGGCTGGGTGGTGGGGAGGGGGGAAAGAAGGAACATCCATGAGGGGGGTTATGGAAGGATGTTGCTTCCAGGAAAAAACCTTATTATGTTGGTAATCACCCAGATCGCGTTTGAATTTGCCTAGCTTTGTGCGGATCACATTGTCCTCTTTTTTCCGTGTATTCTTTTGGAGGGTGTCGGACCATGAGGAGGGAACAGATTGGTTGAAGGGCAGGATATCCTCAACCAACATATGAATGTGATGCACAGTGTCTTCATATTTAATGCAGCGCTGACTAATGATGACATTCATGAATTTGGAGGTACAGAAATCAGCAATGCCCTCCCAATCTTTGGCTATTAGCTGGATCTAAGAATGAACAGTATTTTAAAATACGGAGACCTCTAGGTGTAATTTTGTCTTCTAAGTATTTTTTTTAGAAAAAAGCTATCCCACCAGTGAGTGTTAGCCATGTGAAAGAGTCTTTCAAGTTTCTTAAATTTACCACACAGCGTGTAACGAGTGGGTTTGGGCAATTGTACAGAATTATGAAAAAGGTCAGATGGTAAGGTGCGATTGGCTGCTGGATCTGTCACGCTGGGCTCCCCTATCTGTCGGCGCCGGATGTACTGAGGAGCAGGGCGCCATTCTGAAGCCGCCAGCCATCCTACCTAACGGTCTCTCGGTTGACCAGGTGTCTCCCTGAGGAACAGAACACCTTCCTGAAGCCGCTGGCCATCCTACTATCTGGTCTCTTGGCCCTCCAGACATCTCCCTCCTTCACCATCCCCTGCACCACCTCTTGGAGCCACAAACATCCAGCCGTGGACCCCTGTGTTCCTTAGACCACCTAACAGATGAGCTATTTTATACTGTTTTAAATGTGAGCAGTTTTCCTGTACCTGCCTTACCCTTTTAATTAAACTGATAACACTTAAAAAAAAAAAAGTTCCATTGGCTGCTGGATCTGTCACGCTGGGTTCCCATATCATTTTTTTGCGATACGGCACTGGAATATTTTAACTGAAGCTGAGGAAATTGCCTCTGCAAATTGCCTCTGCAAACTGGGAATGTCATTTCTGTTGGCAGCAGGCTTTCCTGGAGGCCGGATTCCTATACTAACAGGTTAGTGATTGAATTTTTCCTTCTCCCCCCCCCCTTGGCAGCTTAAGCACAAATACCTATTTCTATCTCCTTCTGTCTCCAGCGAATCGCTTCAGCCAGTATGGAGTCATCACCGCCCCTAAGTGATCAGCCCGCTCATGGCAGGTACTTTAGTGGGGTAATTTTGGTGGGAGGTATCACGGATCTTATGTTTCCCATGCTATCTTCTTATCATTTGTGTTTTTAGTTCTTCCAGATGCGATCCGCAGCATATTGCCCGCAAGGAAGATCATCAATCCAAGTCGCAGCACCGGCATTCCTCGTCTAGATCAAGGCGCAAATCCCCTTCCAGCTCTAGGCATCGTGGTGAAGAGAGGTCCTCCCCTTCCAAAGGCCACGGTCGCTCGGGTCAACCCCGTAAAAATAAATGCTGGGGGTGTGGTCAGCGGGTCCCAGACGGAAAGTCTGTCTGCGACCATTGCTATGCTCAAGCCACAGGGGAAAGACAGAACTCAGCATCTGGAGTCAGTGGTAAAACGTGTTCTGAAGGACTCTTTAAAAGATTTGGGAGTCTCTCACCAAAATGCAACTTGTGCACAGCCACGTTCTCCAGATTTGGAGTCTCAAGGCCAGGACTACCTGGATTCTTCCTAACCAAGTCGTACTTCCCTCCTTTTATCAGACAGTGGTTCTGATTCGGATAATCCCTGTGTAGGCTTTAACTTTGGGCTGGTTCCCCCTTTGGTGAAGGCTGTAAGGGAGGCCCTTGAGTGGGAGGAGTCAACAGTTCCCCCTCCAAAACAGAAAAAGTTTTTTAAACAATTGAATAAAGAACGTCTCAATTTTCAATTCCTAGGAGAACTAGGGGAAATAATCACTGAGGAGTGGAGCAAGGTGGAAAGGAAAAATCCTATGTTTTCCAAGATGGCAAAATTATATCCTTTCAAACAAGAAGAGGTTAAACATCTTGAATCTCCTCCACTCGTTGATGCAGCAGTGATGAGACTTGTAAAGCACGTGACTCTCCCTCTGGAGCATACAGCCTCCTTTAAGGATCCATTGGAAAGGAGAATTGACTCTGACTTTAAGCGAGTCTATCTCACAGCAGGCATGGCCTGCAAGCCAGCCTTGGCTCTAGCTGCTACATCTAAAGCTATGGAGATCTGGTCTGAAGATATTGAGGAGACTCTCAAGAATGTCTCTGAAGATGTCGCCAAGAGCTCTCCCATCCAGAAGTTAAAGATGGCATCCGCCTTCCTGGGGGAGGCCTCTATTGACATGATCCGTCTTTTGGCCCGTGTGATGCTATCTTCTGTCACCGCCAAACGGGCGCTTTGGCTTCGGCCTTGGGTAGCTGAGCCGCTTCAAAACAAATATGGTGTCGGATACCATTTGAAGGATCTTCCCTCTTTGGCAATAAGTTGGAGAGTGCCATCTCTAAGGCCACTGGCGGTAGGTCGGGGTTCCTCCCTCAGGACAGGCGCTAAAGTAATTTCAAGAGAGCTCCCCCTAGAAAGCAAAGCGCTGGCCGTTCCAGAGATGCACGCAGCTATAATCCAGGCAAAAGCTATAATAGAGGCTGGAAGTCTAGACAGTCCTCCTTTCAGAAGCCATCCAAGAGTGATTCGTTTGGTGACCGGGAGGCCACTAAGTCGTTTTGAGGGTGGGCCCGCTCAGGCATGCCAGGTAGGGGCCCGTCTGTTCCACTTTCGGCATGTCTGGGCGGCCTCAGTTCGGGACGCTTGGGTGGTCGACACAGTTTCGGTCGGTCACTCTTGGACTTTCAATCGCACCCCGAGGCTCAGGTTTGTCCCAACCTCCATCCCTGCCTCAGAAGAAAAGAAACGGATTCTGTTCTCCTACATAGAGTCCCTGCTACTTCAAGGTGCAGCGATTCCCGTTCCAGACATCGGAAGGGGTCAAGGAATCTACTCCCCTCTGTTTATGGTGCGGAAAAAGAACGGCTCTTGGAGACCCGTTATAGATCTAACACATTTAAATCAGTATATTCTCAGAGAAAGGTTCAAGATGGAGTCTCTCCAAACAATCCAACTCTCAGTACAGCCGAAAGACTGGCTGATATCTATAGACCTGAAAGACGCGTACTTTCATGTTCCCATCGCAGAAAATCTCCGGCAATTCCTTCGCTTCGCCTTAGGAGAAAGTCACTTCCAGTTTGTTTGTCTTCCCTTTGGACTCTCCACGTCGCCTCGCACATTCTCAAAAGTCTTGCTGGCAGTAGTGGCATTGATCAGAGTGGAAGGCATCAGATTATATCATTACCTGGACGATCTGCTCTTCTTATCTCAGGACAAGTCGCAGCTCCTCAGACACAGAGACCGTGTCATTGAGGTCCTTCAAGAGTTCGGGTGGATTCTGAACCTCGAAAAAAGCCATCTGGTTCCCACCCAGTCTCTCATCTTTCTGGGAGCTCTGTTCAACACAGAGAAGAATACTATTTCTCTTTAAGTGGAGAAAATTCCAGTGATCAGGGAGGATCTCTCTAGCTCTCTACTCCCATCATCTCACGGCTCGTCAATGTCTGAAAGTGATTGGGACTCTGGTAGCGACAGTTCCCATGGTAAAGTGGGCCCTCTGGAAATTGAGACCATTCCAGAGAGGCTTTCTCCAGCAATGGCAGTCAGACTATCTGGCCCAGCGGATTGTATTGACAGCTGTCATGAAGAGGTGTCTTCCATGGTGGTTGGTAAGAGAAAACCTTCTGAACTGTCACTCCATAGCCCCCATCTCCTGGATCACGGTAACATCGGATGCCAGCTACACAGTTGGGGAGCCCACTGCCTATCCGAAACAGCGCAAGGGAAGTGGGGCTTTTCTACCGTCGGGATTGTCTCCAACATCCTGGAACTCAGGGCAGCCTTCAAAGCGCTCCAGGCCTTTCAACATCTGATTCAGGGTGCATCTGTAATCCTCAGATTAGACAACACTACAGCGGTGACCTACGTGAAGAGACAGAGCGGAACACGCAGTTGGTCTCTCCTGCAAGAAGTGAAGCCAATTATGCTCTGGGCTCAGAGGTATCTAACCAACCTGTCAGCGGTATATGTTCCAGGGATACAGAACCTACAGGCAGATTTTCTTTCTCGAGTGACACTCGACAACAACGAGTGGTCCCTCAATATGGAAGTTTTCAGGTGGATTCAGTCCCTAGACTTTCTTCCGGAGGTCGACCTATTCGCAGCCCCAGGCAACAAGAAACTTGCAAAATACTACACAAGGTTCCGAGACCCCCGAGCCATTGGGGTCGACGCTCTCACGGACCGTTGGAAGTTTCGCAGAGCCTACGCCTTCCCTCCAACTCCGATCATTCTCCAGTTCCTGCGGAGACTCAGAACAGAGGCGGTGGAAGTCTTTGCAGTGATCCCATACTGGCCCAACAGGCCATGGTTTCCCCTGTTAACACTACTCAGTTACCAGACACCCGTAGCTCTACCTCTCAGGCCGGATCTTCTGTCACAAGGCCCTACCTTTCATCCGTGCCCAGCTCGATTACACCTCAAGGTCTGGTTCTTGAGAGGGGGAGATTAGAGGCATTTGGATGTCCGGCAGAAGCTATCCCTACCCTTTTGAGTGCTAGACAAAGCAGCACCAATAGGGTTTACGAAAGGATCTGGGCAAAGTTCTCCAGTTTTTTGTCTCCTAGAAGTGATCCTGATGTGATTCCTACCATACAAGATGTGCTGGGGTTCCTACAATCAGGCCTAGACCTATCCTTATCTGTCAGTTCATTGCGGGTTCAGGTTTCGGCAATCTCAGCCTTCACAGGAGTTTCCTGGGCAAGACACACATTGATTCGCCAATTTTTTAGAGGTGCTATGAGGCTAAAACCCCAGAGGAAGCCAAGATTCCCAAAATGGGATCTTTCGTTAGTCTTGGATTTCTTCTCCTCACTAGAATCATCTCTAGGTAGACCTCTCTCAGTTAGAGAGCTTACACTTAAAACTGTGTTCCTGGTGGCAATTACGTCAGCAAAACGAGTCTCTGAGCTACAAAGTCTGGGGGTAAAAGAGCCATTCCTAACCTTTTTCCCTGACCGAGTGGTTCTTATACCTATGTTGGGATCTACCCCGAAAGTAACTTCAGTATTCCACGAAAATCAGGAGATTGTTCTTCCCATCCTTAGAACAGATGAAGATTCTCAACATCATCCGCTTGATGTAGGCAATTCTTTACAACAATACTTGACAGCCACAGCTGGTTTCCGTCAGACAGACTTCCTTTTTGTCCTTCTTCACGGAAAAAAGAAAGGAATGCGGGCCTCTTCCAGGGCTATTGCTGCATGGATCGTTCAAGCCATTCAGTGGGCATACAAATCCAGGGGCTTGGATCCTCCAGAAGTGGTGACCGCACACTCAACCCGGAGTGTCTCAACATCTTAGGCAGCTTTCAGGCATTTCGCCCCCGAAGTAGTCTGCAGGGCGGCGTCCTGGTCTTCGATCAATACGTTTATGTCTCACTATTGTATTGAGCCAGCTGCCTTATCTTCTGTAAAATTTGGTATTCAAGTACTATCGGTTGATGGTACCAATTAAAGTTTATTTTTGTTCAGCATCTTCCCACCCGGGAGTGTATTGCGAGTTATTTCCCGAACGTATGCTGCCATGGAGTCTGTCAGGAAAACGGAAAATTGTTATCAAATACTTACCGTAATTTTCCTTTCCTGATGGACTCCATGGCAGCAGGAGTTCCCTCCCAGTTCCTGAGTAGGCTAGTTACAGAACATGGATGCTGAAAAGGAGCAAAGATTTATGGGAGTGGGGTCCTATAGGGTAGGATAGGAGGCGGGGCCTACCCGAACGTATGCTGCCATGGAGTCCATCAGGAAAGGAAAATTACGGTAAGTATTTGATAACAATTTTCCATTTTAGATAAACAACCCTTTTTTGCTGTTACTTACAAGTGCTGCTTTTCCACTTCCTGGTTGAGTGAGGCACTGAATATAAAACACTGGTCTCACAGCTGCATTCTGGGAAGTTCCTGGCACATGTTCCAGGAGGCAGACTCTGAGTTCCGGGAAGTAAAGGAAGATGGATTCATCTGCCCTTAGTGATTAAAAAATGGCATGACTGTGAGAAGAATGGGGTGGAAAAGAAAAGAATGAAAATTAGGGTAAGCAAAGAATAAAAATCTTGCACTTATCTACTGTATATGTATCTGTTTGTAGATTGCAATTACTAAACATTTCTAAAGGCGCCTTTGTTGTAATTTTTTATGATAAGGATAAAATTCCTCTTTGAGGAAATAATAGTTGGTTTCCATGGGATTGCTAACTTGTTCATTTGTGCACAACAATTTGTAGTTCAGTCAACCAGCAATTGAGTGTGAGCAGCATTTCATGTCAGTGACAAGATCACCAGCGACAATCACTCTTCTTTCACATTCATGGCTTAGCTACAAATAAATGAAGGCGAGCGATTTCTAGCAGAGCACACCAAAAGTTACATATCAGTTCTAGATAAGGCATTTTTTGTCATTGTAAAATAAACTTTCAACAAAATTGAAAAAGCCACTTCTCACATTACAAATAATAATAATACTAATAATCGCTGACTGGCTAATAATCACTGGCATTAGTGATATGTACCAGCAATTAAAAGTGGCTACAAATTCCCCATTCTGAAATGACCCATACATAAGATAGGTTTCACAAGATTCTATGAAAAAAATGATACTAATCAGATATAAGCAAATAATACTGTAAATTCTGTAATAATTTTATGCAATTCATACTACATTAGTCTCATTGGTCTTTTGTCCCAGCATTTGTGCTTTCAGCAGTAGCAAATAGCTTTTGAATACTAATGACTGCTTGGATTAATATCATTACTTGAAAACGATCAGCTTAAGAAAATGATTTTTCCAACAAGTGTGAGTGATATGTCTGAATGACAACATTGCTATTTTTAATTGATGATTAGCTTGTAGAAAGGCCATTTTGTTATAAATTATGGCATAATAAAGTAATATACCATTTATAAAATACTTGAAGTGCACCTGGGAACAATTCATTTTTTGTTTGGTATATCTGTTCTTGAAGTGCAATTTCTTTTCAAATAAAATCACCACTGCTTAATTAACATGCTTACAAGCCTTCAATTAACTTTGGGAAGGTTATTTGAGTAAGAAAGCTGGAGAGGCTTTGAGGAGCAGTGCATTTTATTTTACTGGGTAGATTAGACTATTTCTGATGGACCTCTTCTGTTTAGAAATTAAGTTGTGCATGATAGCTTGTAGATGCCCAGTTATAGATGACTATTTACAATCACTAAAAAATGCACAGTGCTTTGCTTGAAGGGTACAATTGTATGTACAGCTACACTATGTTCTGTTCACTTTTCCTTTGGAATGACTGGAGATTGCAACATACAGTGGGTACGGAAAGTATTTAGACCCCCTTAAAGTTTTCACTCTTTGTTATATTGCAGCCATTTGCTAAAATCATTCAAGTTCATTCTTCTTCCTCATGAATGTACACATAGCACCCCATACTGACAGAAAAACACAGAATTGTTGACATTGTTGCAGATTTATTAAAAAAGAAAAACTGAAATATCACATGGTCCTAAGTATTCAGACCCTTTGCTATGACACTCATATATTTAACTCAGGTGCTTTCCATTTCTTCTGATCATCCTTGAGATGGTTCTACACCTTCATTTGAGTCCAGCTGTGTTTGATTATACTGATTGGACTTGATTAGGAAAGCCACACACCTGTCTATATAAGACCTTCCAGATCACAATGCATGTCAGAGCAAATGAGAATCATGAGGTCAAAGGAACTGCCTGAAGAGCTCAGAGACAGAATTGTGGCAAGGCACAGATCTGACCAAGGTTACAAAAAGATTTCTGCTGCACTTAAGGTTCCTAAGAGCACAGTGGCCTCCATAATCCTCAAATGGAAGACGTTTGGGACGACCAGAACCCTTCCTAGAGCTGGCCGTCCGGCCAAACTGAGCTATCGTGGGAGAAGAGCCTTGGTGAGAGAGGTAAAGAAGAACCCAAAGATCACTGTGGCTGAGCTCCAGAGATGCAGTCAGGAGATGGGAGAAAGTTGTAGAAAGTCAACCATCACTGCAGCCCTCCACCAGTCGGGGCTTTATGGCAGAGTGGCCCGACGGAAGCCTCTCCTCAGTGTAAGACACATGAAAGCCCGCATGGAGTTTGCTAAAAAAACACCTGAAGGACTCCAAGATGGTGAGAAATAAGATTCTCTGGTCTGATGAGACCAAAATAGAACTTTTTGGCCTTAATTCTAAGCGGTATGTGTGGAGAAAACCAGGCACTGCTCATCACCTGTCCAATACAGTCCCAACAGTGAAGCGTGGTGGTGGCAGCATCATGCTGTGGGGGTGTTTTTCAGCTGCAGGGACAGGACGACTGGTTGCAATCGAGGGAAAGATGAATGCGGCCAAGTACAGGGATATCCTGGACAAAAACCTTCTCCAGAGTGCTCTGGACCTCAGACTGGGCCGAAGGTTTACCTTCCAACAAGACAATGACCCTAAGCACACAGCTAAAATAACTAAGGAGTGGCTTCACAACAACTCCGTGACTGTTCTTGAATGGCCCAGCCAGAGCCCTGACTTAAACCCAATTGAGCATCTCTGGAGAGACCTAAAAATGGCTGTCCACCAACGTTTACCATCCAACCTGACAGAACTGGAGAGGATCTGCAAGGAGGAATGGCAGAGGATCCCCAAATCCAGGTGTGAAAGACTTGTTGCATCTTTCCCAAAAAGACTCCTGGCTGTATTAGATCAAAAGGGGGCTTCTACTAAATACTGAGCAAAGGGTCTGAATACTTAGGACCATGTGATATTTCAGTTTTTCTTTTTTAATAAATCTGCAACAATGTCAACAATTCTGTGTTTTTCTGTCAGTATGGGGTGCTATGTGTACATTCATGAGAAAGAAGAATGAACTTAAATGATTTTAGCAAATGGCTGCAATATAACAAAGAGTGAAAAATTTAAGGGGGTCTGAATACTTTCCGTACCCACTGTATATGCATTGGAAAAGCAAGTATCTGACAATGAAGAGGCTTGCAATGCTGGGATCTTGGCAGATCAGGGATGGATAAGTGAGTAGAGATAGATTTGAAAAACTGTCAGATTTTATAGCTGTCTGTATATAAAAATACACTGAAGTTAATTTTAAAGCACACAAACACAATATATTATATATGTTTTTGCAAAATATAAAAGGTGAGCTTGTGACGTGTAAATAGATACCCAACATACCAGGGCTTACCTTTGTACAGCCACCTAAATCACTTCCACATGAAAGTCCAAACCCTGCTCTGCTGGTGGACAAGTGGTTAACGTACAACTAGAGAGGGGCTCTGGTGTGTTCAGAACCCTAGTCCCAACCCACCTGCCAGCTCCCACCAGGGAGCCGCCACTGCACACCACCAATCACAGGCAGTGAGACATTTCCCGGTCTGTACAGCTGCGGATCAGGAAATGACTCACTCCTGGTAATTGGCGGTGTGCAATGTCGGCTTCCTGGCAGGATCAGGCAGGTGGGTTGGGACTAGGATCCTGAACATGCCTGAGCCCATCTCTAAGTACAACTAAAGCAAATTTTTTTTTTTGCTTCAAATAGTGTATGGAATATTTGCTGTCTATATCCCATTTGGGATATTTTCCTATCTTTGTGTCTCTGACATACACCAGGAAAATGAGAGGAGATTTCTACAAAGTAAGGAAGACAGTCACCAGAACAAGTGTTCCTATTGGAAGGTTTATTTCCAAAATGAAAATAAATTTAACTTTATATAGACATGCAAGTGAGAATATTTTGGGGTGGTGGAGAATAAAAAACGATTAGTTTGTTTAATATTTCACTTGTAGACCACTAACTAAACAGTTCATTTTTCTGTACTACATTCCATACATTTTCATTTGTGTTGAGATGTGGTAACTGGGGAGATCACTGTGGAAAGCTAATCCCACAGCCATTCTGTAACTGCTACATTCCTCTGCTAGCCAGGCTTTCCTTGCTGTAAAGATTTATCTGAAAAAGCGCTCTCATAAAACCGTAAGTGAAATAAATTGGCTGATGGCACCTGATTGTTTAGATATTTGGTGGCATTCTATATCAGGGAAGACAATCTGATTGATAAATTAAATATCTTCATAATACTTTGCATGGCATTTGATGTATTTCTTTTACATATTTGTTAAAGTAGTTGTAAAGTCAGGTTTTATATCTTAATGCATTCCATGCATTAAGATAAAAAGCCTTTTGTGTGCAGCTGCCCCCCTCCTAATACTTACCTGAGCCCCTTTATTATTATTGTCCACAAGTGCCTCGGAAGTCCAGGACTGTCCCTCCTGATTGGCTGAGACACAGCAGCGGCGCTATTGGCTTTCAATCAAACTCAGCTAGCGAATCAGGAGAGAGAGGGGGCAGGGCTGAACCGCAGTGCTGTGTCTAAATGGATACACGGAGCTGCAGCTTGGCTTGGGTGCCCCCATAGCAAGCTGCTTGCTGTGAGGGCAGTCAGCAGGAGGGAGGGGCCAGAAGCTCCAGTCAGGGACCAAAGAAAAGGAGGATCCAGCCTTCCCTGTGCAAAACCAACTGCACAGAGGAGGTAAGTATAACATGTTTGCTATTTTAATAGAAAAAAAAATTACTTTAAGTTTCCTATCTCATACAATTCCTAACTTCCATAGTTTACACACATTTTTCTCTAAATCAAGTGCATGATTTTCACCTGGTTCGCCATTTGTTTTTAGGTAAACAGAGGAGTATTTTTATGTGGAAATAGGAATCTTGGTTTTTACCTAGGTGAGGGAGGTGAAGAGTGCTTTTTCGGACCATTTAGAAAGTATTTTAAAAATATCATTGTATGAAAAGATGTAAAGGGTGAAGCTTCTCATCGCAAACCCCCATCCAAGTTTGTAGGGAATGCAGAGTTTCAAATTATGGTGTCCGGTTATGAAAAAGAGAAGAGCCACGATTCTGAGGATCGTGGCTGATCTCTCATGTGTACTGGATTATTTAACTGATATTGGGAGCAGAGAACCAAACCCACTACCGCAGGAGCCAGACCCACCACCCCAGGATGGTACAGCCACAATCCTAGAAGCATTTGAGCATAGTAAAACCTCTTTGCTTGTGTGAATAGATCGCCTCACTGAAGAATGCATACGTATATGGAATGACCCAGACAAAATAAGGTGGAGGCTGACCTAGTCTAGAATATCGGCCACTGAAGATCTTACCGCCACCACCAAAGGGTCACAGGCTTAAAGAGCATATTATACCATGGCAGGTATAAAAAGACTTCGAAGGCTTTAGCAACAGTTACATAAGATCATTAACTGAACAAGAGACACTTTTTTTGCATTTAAAGTGGTTCTAAAGGCAGAAGGTTTTTTATCCTAATGCATTCTATACATTAAGATAAAAAACCTTCTGTGTGCAGCAGCCCCCCTCAGCCCCCCAATCCTTACCTGAGCCCCATCTCGATCCAGCAATGTTGCACACAAGAACCAGGACTGTCTGGGGACTCTCCCTCAATGGCTGAGACAGCAGCGGGTGCCATTGGCTCGGTCAGTCAAGGCCAGTGAGCCAATGAGGAGAAAGATGGGGCGTGGCTGAACTGCGGCTCGGTGTCTAAATGGACACACAGAGCAGCAGCTCGGCTCGGATGCCCCCTTAGCAAGCTGCTTGCTGTGGGGGCAAGAGGGAGGGGCCAGGAGTGCCAGCGAGGGACCTGAGAAGAGGAGGATCTTGACTGCTCTGTACAAAACCATTGCACAGAGCAGGTAAATATAACCAAAAAAAAAAAAAAAACAAGACTTTAGTATCACTTTAGGAGTATAATTAACAAGGCACCTGTACCTGGATGCCTAAAAAAAAAAAAGAAACATAAGTATACATTTTTTCGATTCTAGTCTATTCTAATCTACTCTAGACTATTCTATTGTTCTATTCTTTTCTATTCTAGTCAATTCTATTCTTTTATTTTCTATCCTATTCTAATATATTCTATTCTATTCCAATTTGAATTTGTTCTGTTCGAATTTTGGGAAATGGTTATATTCTTTCTATTCCATTGTTTTTTTAAATTCTATTATATTCTTTTATTTTCTATTCTAATATTTTCTATTCTTTCCTATTGATTTCGAATTAAAATGTATTCTATTTGAATTTCAAATTTCAGAAGATGGTGTATTCTTTCTATTTTATTATACTTTTTTTATTATTCTATTCTAATCCTATTTTCTATTCTATTTATTTCTGTTCTGTTTTACTCTATTCTTTTATTTTCTATTCTTTTATTTTGTATTCTGTTCTGTTTTATTCTACTATGTTCTGTTCTTTTATTTTCTAATCCATTATATTATTTTCTTTTCCTTTATTTTTTTATTCTATTTTATATTTATATTTTTTCTATTTATTCAAAAACTAATCGAATTTGATTTGAAAACTATTTGAATTTTGTGAGAAATTTAGTTTCATTATTTTGGATTCGTTTAGATACATTACTATTGTAATTCGGAAATTTGGATGCAATATTCTGTCCGAATTTAAATTCGGAAACGAAACAAACCACACAAGTCTAATCACACAGAAGACATCCAATCAGGGCATTGACCAAAGTCTTGTCTACAAGGTTGATGAAGCTGTTACCTTCCTTAGTATTGATCAAACTGGTTTTATACCAGGGAAATCAACTAACATTAACCTAGGCAGAGTATTAACGCATTTGCAACTTACTCTGAATCGGCTTCATGGGTTCTGGTCATGTTCGAGGTGGTGAAAGCTTTTCACTCTGTCAACTGGGTTTATATGTCCTCAGTGTTAGAGGTGATGGGCTTTGGGGCAAGCTTTCATAACTGAATCAAAATACTGTATAGGACCCCTGCCAATCAGATTAAATTAGGAGGCATGTTGTCTGAACCATTTCTTATTGGTAGGGGTACAAGATAGGGGTGCCTTTTGTCCCCAGTGCTATTTGCTCTCATGATGGAACCAATTGTTTAGCCTATACGCAAAGCTCCCCTTATCAAGGGTATCCAGGTGGGCTCCTTTACTGTAAGAGTGATGTTATACACTGATAACCTAGTCCTCTTTCTTTATGACCCAGGTCCTTCTCTTATAGATGCCCTAGCCCTCATATCTTTCTTCACCCCACAAACTGGTCTGAAAGTCAGTTGGGATGAATCCCAAACATTGTCCATTGATTGGCAGACACACATGCATCTTATCCAGATCTGCCCATACGGTGGACATTCAGTGCTAAATATTTGGGGGTGACGATCACCTCTAGGGCCTCAGACTATTGCTTTTGAAATCTCCTATCATTACTGCAAACCGCAAAGCAACGTATGGCAACATGGGCACATCTCTCTCTCTCTCTCTCCTTTATAGGCAAGATAAATCTTATTAAAATGGAGCTGCTTCCCTCTATATTGTATATTCTCCGGCATTCTCCAGTATGGTTTCCAAAGAAATACTTCCAACAATTAAATTCTGCCATGGCATCATTCCTTGGGGTTCTCGTCAAACCAGTATAAAATTGGCAGCTAGAGGCATCACCCCGGTACCGGCGTCCATAGCCGACGGTCGGCTGTCTTGTAATGACAACCGATGCGGCTGAGAAGCCGCTCGGCTGTCATTACAAGGAGCGGGAGGGGGCGCCCCCTTCCCCTCCCGCCGCCTTCGGTGGCTCGCCTGGGTCTCCTGTCCCACCGGGAGACCCGGTCAACCAGCCTGCACGGCCACCGAAGACCCGATCAAACCCGCATTCGGCTCTGATCGGGTCTCCATGCAAAAACCCGGAAGTGATGTCATGACATAAGTTCCGGGTACTGGCGCTAGATTAAAAAAAAATTACAGCATTCAAAACAGCCAAACTTGGCGTTTTGAATGCTTTTAAGTGCAGAGGAGGGGTTTGGGGTCTTTTAGACCCACCCAGATCCCTCCACAAGAGTACCTGTAAAGTAAAAAAAAAAATGTTTTAAATGTACGAAAATATCGGCCGATACCGATACACAATGACCAAAATATCGGTATCGGCAATGAAAAAACTATATTGGTCGATCACTAGAATAAAGTATCCTAATTAAATATGTGCAGGTGCTGCCATTCAAACCTTTGACTCCTTAAGGGCTCTTTCACACGGAGCGGACCGCATTGCGATCCGCTCCGTCACTTTTTTTTTTTTTTCACGGAGCGGATGACACTTGTGTCATCCGCTCTGTATGTCCGCATATCATCCCATCCGTTTGCAGATAATATACGGACATAATGTATGTCTATGGGCATTGCGGATATCAGCGGATGACACCGCTGACATCCGATTTTGCATCCATTCCGTTTTTTAAACGGAACAAAAATAGGGTTCTGTTCCATTCCAAAAAATGGAACAGAACTGAAAGGACGAAAATCGGATGTCAACGGATGGTCATCCGCTGACATCCGCAATGCCATTGACATACATTATGTCCGTAAAAAAATAGGATGATATACGGACATGCGGAACGCCCATGTGAAAGGGCCCTACGATTGCAGTATTCTCTTCCTAACTCGTATCTATTCTGATACCTTCAATTGCGCCATGCTTTCTATTTGCAGTTCTATATTCAAACTTGTCTCCTTTACAGTTTCAGGGATTGAGTCTCTACAGCGGGATGACTCCCTGGTGAAACCTCTCTCTACCATATACAAAGCTCTTTAACCTACTATACATGAAGGCCTTGACAAACTTTTATCATGCTGGTGTGGGGAGGTTCTAGAGCTAGATTTCGAGGATTGGGAGGACATTTGGGAACATCCCATGCAACAGTTGGTCTCTGCCAGAGATCAATTGATTCATTTTAAAAGTCTTCATAGAGAATATTTTACCCCTCAAAAACTACACAGGATTTTCCCCTCACACCCATCTAGTTGTTGGCATTGTAATGAAGATCCAGCCACATTTATACATGTATTTTGAGAATGCCCAGTTATTAGGCCCTTTTGGGCAGATATCTTTAAATGTATTTGTCCAGTCACAACTGTTTTGGTGCCCTTATACATTGATGTCTGTGTACTGGGTCTTGTTCATTTGCTGGCCAGGTCCAGAGCTTTGAGAATTCTGTTGGGATTGTTATTATTCTATGCTCGTAAGTCTATTGTGCTCAACTGAAAATCCCTGCAGGCTCCTACATCTGATTTCTAGAAGTCACTAGTTAATAAAAGGGTGCCACTATATAAATATAAATATGAGTCTAGAGAGGATGTCCTACTAAATTCTTCAAGGTCTGGGACATCTGGCCGAATTTAAGGAGACGGTGGCTTCTGTCACCGTGTCCCCCTAGCAAATTTTGTATTAATTCCTTGGTACTGGTTTTTGATACCCTCCCTCTATGTTATTTTTTGTGCCTCCAGTAGAGCAAACTTGTTTGCTTTAGGGCATTGGTTGCCATACCAATTGGGTTTTGTGTTAAGTTGTGATATTGTGTTTGTTTTAAGTCTGGGTATGCCCAGTAGGCTTTGTTTTGTATAACTATTTTTTTTTTTATTCAATAAAGAGAATTTCCAAAAATTATATAAATATATAATATATATATATATATATATATATATATAATTAATTATATAAAGTTATATATAGTTATTGTGTGATTGCCTGCAATTCCATACCATAGTAAATTTGCCGCTAAATACGCAACTCGCTTCTGGGTGCAATTTATTGTTAATGGCACACCAAATTCTGTTAGCAAACATGCATTTTGCCACGTTTTCTCATGTAACAAATGTGCTACAAAAAGCGCCAAAACACACATTGCTCCATGTCTGAAAAGGTTAAATTTGTCATTTTCTTATTTTTTTCAACACACATTTGGGTGCATTTTTTTATACATGCATCTTATCACATTTTTTATGTGCACTTTTGATGCTTTTTAACACGCATTTTGGCTCATTTTTTTAACACCCTATTCGCACCTGTGCATTCCAGAAATCTGCAGAAACATGTGTTTTTGATTTTCGGAAATGCATGCAAAACGCATGTCTCACATGTGGTGCAATGAATTGTTAACTACACCCCAAACGTGGCTAGCAGATGCACAATTTGCCAAAATGTACATAAAAAGTTGCATAATGTGCTTTAAAATACATGTTAAAAGAAGTGCCAAAATGCGTAATAAAAAACCTGCATCAAAATGTGCATTAAAAAAGCACCAAAATAGAGTATGCATTTAAATAATGCGCTGCAATGTGCGTTTAAAAAACTGAGCAAAATGTGCAGTAAGAAATACGCAAAAAACAAGTTACAAAAAAGCCCCAGTGCTTAATGCTTAATATATTTATGTAATTATGTGTTTATTTAACTTTGGTTTCACTTTTTGAACTAAGTTGCACTGTAATCTCACAATATCTCGCAAGATCACAGGCAGCCCCCCCTTCTACTCGCATCTTAGCTATTCTTAGAGGAAAAACATTTCTCTTCTCCCACTGAGAACAGAAATTCTTCACTTCATAAACCGGCTGCAGAGAAGTTTTTTTTTTTTTCCCTCTGAGAACTGAGGGGAAACTGAATTGAGAAAAATTTTCTCAGTTTAACCATTTCCACTGATCGCCGTCCTGTGCTCCCCCTGGGGCGCGCACAAGTGGCATGACCAGGGGGGTGTCATATGACATCCACCCGGAAGGAGGAGCGTCCTACCCGGCCGTCAATCTGCTATAGATACGAGGGGCACACAGCGTGGCGACTGGTGGTAAGCCATGTCCCTCGGACACAGCACATCACCGATTAGAGTAAAAAACCAAGGAGGCAGCATCCTCTGTTCCCTGTAAGCATTCTTGGGAAGTTATACAAACTACTCTGCCATAGTCTGCACTTGCAGGGCTGTGTGATTGGCTGACTGCTAGTAAATATGGGATATCCTTGGCTGATTATACAGCCCTGCCAGAACTGACTAATTATTTTGTGCTTGTGTTGTCATTTGAGCTGACCCCACCCTTGCTGTGCTGAAAGATGGCGCTGATCTCCAGCATGTATCTGCTGCCAGAGATGTGATTGTAAAGGTATTTATTTTTTAAAATACCCAACATGTTGTACTTACCTGCTCCGTGCAATGGTTTTGCAGCCCCGATCCTCCTCTTCTTGATTCCCACACTGGCACTCCTGGCTCCTTCCCCCATTTGAGCACCCCCATATTAATTGCCGTTTCCAGATTGGTTACCCTTTAGGTGTGTACTTTGGGAACCGTACCCAGACCCCGCTGTGTAAACCAGCTTATAATGCTTGCTTTGGGCGCTGGATCGAGCATTAGGCGTTCACCTTGGCACAAAGTGCCACATGTAAAGATAGCTGCAGGGTGCTATAAAGGTCCTGGACCATGGCCCATTTCTATGGTTCCCAGAGCCTGAAAACCCCTCAGGGGTATTTCCCAGCATAGTGGATAAAGCCTAGACCTTAATAGGACACACCATCATGGATAAGGCAGCACAAGGTCTCCCTGTATGTGGACTCCTGGCTTTTACCAACACTATGCACAGGGCACATTGCACTATACTGTTTAGTGAGCAGAGGATTGGGAATTTTTCACTTAATTGTGGTATTTCCTTCCATTTAATTTTTAACGCTTCTCAGTATGAGCACTTTAAAAATGTTTCCTTTTTACTTAACTTAGTCTCAGAAGGATGAGGTAACTGCATCCCACCTCCTAGATGATGTGTTTATGCCCAACTGTTCTGCAGAGCATGCACCCAGTATCCTGCTGCATTCCAGTGGCCATCTTTAGAGAGACACAGCCACAAGACCTTGATCTCCACCTTGGCGTCGTGACAGATCATGTATCTACATTGGGGGGCATTGTTTTTTGAATTTTTTTAATAAAGGAATTATCAAAAACGACCTCTTTACTTATTTTTGACACTTTTTTTGGTGAATGAGTAGGGGTACAATGTACCTCTACTCATTCACATGGGGGGGTGGTGGGATCTGGGGGCCCCCTTGTAAAGGGGGAACATTTTATTTGTATCAATAAAGCATCAATAAAGTCACTGCTCCTTTAAAAGCAATATTTACATTTTTTTTTTCATTGATACTATTAATGCAAATTTTTTTACAAAACAATAGTCTAGTATGGGATTCAGTGGAACCCCATGCCAAAAAAAAAAAAAAAAAGGTGTGCCCCCCTCCCCCCCCCAAGATCTATACCAGATCCTTATACTAACATGCAGCCTGGCAGGTCAGGAAAGGGATGGAGGAGCAAGCGCCCCCCTCCTCAACCATACCAGGCCACATGCCCCCTCAACATGGGAGGATGCTTTGGGGCAGGGGTCTTCCAGATTCCGATAAGCCCCCTGCCCGAAGACCCGCAAAAACACCACACAGGGTTGTAGGGAAGAGGCCCTTGTCCCTATCAACATGGGAACAAGGTGTATTAGGGTGCGGGGGGCAGGGCCCCCCTGCCCCAAATCACCCCCCATATTGAGAGCATGTGGCCTGCTATTATTCAGGAGGGGGGGTTCTTGTTGTCCCAACCCTTTCCTGGCCTGCCATGCTGCTCACTCATATAAGGGTCTGGTATGGTCTTAAGGGGGGGGGGGGACCCCATTTTACTTTTATTTTTTATTATTTTCTATCTAATTTTTTTAGCTATTTTTTTTTCATTCTCATTCAGCTGTCAGCGAAGGAAGCCCACGAGGGAAGCCCACCCAACCCTGCTTCTGAACAACATATTGACTGTGCGCTCGGCAGCTGAACGTCCCACCTGAGTGCACAGAAAATTCGGGTGTTCAGCGAATACCTGAACGGGCGATGTTTGGGTCAAAGCTTTGTTCTGCCCGATCCGTTCGCCCATCAATACTCTCTTGTAAAGAGATTTTCTTATTTTGCATAAGGGGGTTTTAAGACAAAGAAATAATTAAAAAATCGGAGTCCTGCATTGGCAGACCTCCAAGAGAAAAGTTACAACCAAGGATCAACACCGGTATTAATATGCGAAAAAGTTTTATTGAAAAATAGACTATAATAAAACATAATCCAAACTCAATAAAACTTTTTTGCATATTAATACCGGTGTTGATCCTCAGTTGCAACTTTTCTGTTGGAGGTCTGCCAATGCAGGACTCCGACTTTTGAATTATTTCTATAATTACAATAGTTGCTGAGGCTCCCGATCTAAATTGACCAAACATGGATAATATTATTACTTGGAATACCATCCCCAATATTAATTGGGTTTTTGAATGGTATGAGGATCCCATGAAGTTTTACCTTTGGTTTTAAGACAAAACCTTTTTACCTAGAGTAGTTTCCTCTTGCCACCTCAATGAGGACATTGTCCTCCCTATTCTCTGTCCTGTCCCATAATATGACAAGGAAATTGCCCTACATTGTTTGCATGTGGTCAGGGTTGTCAGAGTTCACTTTCTGCCACCACCTCTTTTCCTAAAATGGAGTCACTTTTTGGTATTTCTAGAGGACCTAGTAGAGGACTAGAGGACACCCTTCTTCCACCTCCATCATCAGACAGCTCATTGTAGGAAATATACAAAACAGAGGGCACACTGGCCTAATGCATTAACCAACAACAATTTTATTAAAGATAAAATGTAAATATAGCTACACACAAACATCGATAGTGAAAGCACTCATCCAGCCACTGCATGTGGCTACAATATCCCAGCTTTGCCGAAGCCTCTAGTTTGAGGAAGACCACAACAGGGTCCCTGCTGGCTGACGCGTTTGGAAGGTATGTCCTTCTTCATCAGAGTCAAACAACAAATAATCACACAGCCTTTTAAATACCTTGAATCTAATTGCTGTCTCAATTCCAGGGCCTTCATCATTAAAGCGGAACTCCACCCAAAAGGAGACGTTCCGTTTTAAGGACTCGTCCCCCTGCTTCTCTTGCACAATTGGCACTTTTGAGGAGCGGGGGGGGGGGGGGGAGCAGAGCTGCTGAATTTTTATTTTTTTGATAGGTGGCTGGAGCGCCTCTTTATTGAAAAGGTTCCTTCCGTTCCCATCAAAGTCTATTTCACTAAGGTTGTTGGTGTCTCCTGGATTTTTTTCTTATCTTGGAGAACAGTACAGGACACAGATTCCTCCTCTCTGCGTCTTGATCACTCCTTATTGCTTGCTAAAAAAAACCACATAGCTCCTCAGAGTGTCCTGGGTTATATGGGTATGCTTTATGGGTGGCCCTAGCAAAAATCTTTGCCAGCAACTAATCACCTGAAGGTAGAAGTATTTAATCCATGGTCTATGAATACAAGTTCTGAATTATACTTCAAGATAATGAATTTTACAGGTAAAGTAAAAATTCCTATTTTTCCTTTCCCTTCAATCAACAACCCAACAAATTGGATGTTTTTATGTTTTGTTATCAATGCATAGGATCATTAAAGCAGCCCAAAATGTTGTTGTATATATGAAGTAATAAATGTAATAATCATATTACAAGTGGTTATTTTTCCACTGCTTACCTACATCTTGCCTCTGGCACAATATACACTGAACAAAATTATAAACGCAACACTTGTTTTTGCCCCCATTTTTCATGAGCTGAACCTAAAGATCTAAGACTTTCTATGTACTCAAAAGCCTATTTCTCTCAAATATTGTTCACAAATCCGTCTAAATCTGTGTTAGTGAGCACTTCTCCTTTGCCGAGAAAATTCATCCACCTCACAGGTGTGGCATATCAAGATGATGATTAGACAGCATGATTATTGCACAGGTGTGCCTTAGGCTGGCCACAATAAAAGGCCACTCTATGCCCCGGTTCACATTTGTGCGATGGCGGAGATCACATGTAATTCAGAGCGCACTGCTCCTAAATTACATGCGATCTCATGTGTGGTGCGAATTTCAGCCATACACTTTGTAAGGCTGAATTCGCACCGCATCCGCAATAAACTCGCACATGAGGCTTTTTTTATCCGCAGCAGAATCGGATCGCATAGTGGTTCAAACTAGTGCGATCCGATTCTGTGCGAACTTGCAGATTGCACTGCGATATGCGATCGCAACTGGGGGGGTCATTAACTTTTAAATTGACACCCCCTGCATATTGCATATGGCAGTATGAACTGCCAGAGGTGCGGATGCGATGAGGGATTATGCTGCATATTCGTAGCGTTTCCGCATCGCACAAATGTGAACCGGCACTAAAATGTGCAGTTTTATCACACAGCACAATGGCACAGACAGATGTCACAAGTTTTGAGGGAGAGCGCAATTGGCATGCTGACTGCAGGAATGTCCACCGGAGCTGTTGCTCGTGAATTGAATGTTCATTTCTCTACCATAAGCCGTCTCCAAAGGCGTTTCTGAGAATTTGGCAGTACATCCAACCGGCCTCACAACCGCAGACCATGTGTAACCATCAGTGTTGATCATCTTACTTTAAAAAAGTAATAAGTTACAGTTACAAATTACTTCTCCCCTAAAGTAATTGAGTTAGTAACTCAGTTACCACATTGAAAAAGTAATTAGTTACTCAGCATAGTAACTGTGACTTTTTTTTAATATTCTATAATGCAATTACGTTCTATAACATCTTTAATATCAAAGATGTTAATTTTAACTGATTGAAGAACAAAAACACTATATTCAGTATTTTAGAACATTTGGTGTTTATTTGAACCCAACTCAATAGATTGCAGCCTGCCATAGATATGAATGATATGCATAGAAACATATAAAAAATAAATATTGAAACTAAAATTCAAGAGCAAAATTAAGACACACAAATGTAAACTTGGGTAAAAAGAAACAAAGGAAAATCTGGCCTTTAATTAGTGCAATTATCTGTATCTGTATTTGTATAATTGTGTAAAAAGAAACAAAGGAAAACCTGGCCATTAGTGCAAATCTCTCTAACTGTATAGGCCTACTGCACAATAAACAGAAGTTTTGTTACTGTACAGTATAGTTAAGAGTTGGATAGTGTTCTGTTACATTACAGAACACTATCCAACTCTTAAATATTCAGTACAGTAACAAAATTAAATATTTAAAATAAATCATGTTCACACACTTTGCATTCAAGTGAAAAACTAAGACACGCAACTGTAAACTTGTGCAATAAGAAACAAATGAAAATCTGGCCTTTAATAAGTGCAATTATCTGTATAATTGTCTAAAAAGAAACAAAGGAAAACCTGACCATTAGTGCAAATCTCTGTAACTGTATAGGCCTACTGCACAATAAACATACGTTTTGTTACCGTACTGAATAGTTAAGAGTTGGAGAACACTATCCAACTCTTAACTATTCAGTACAGTAACAAAACTTCTGTTTATTGTGAAGTAGGCCTAATATACAGTTACAGAGATTTGCACTAGTGGCCAGGTTTTCCTTTGTTTCTTTTTAAACAATTATAAATATAATATAATTAATTGCACTAATTAAAGGCCAGATTTCCCTTTGCTTCTTATTACTAATAAGAAACAAAGGAAAATCTGTCCTTTAATTAATGCAATTATCTGTATCTGTATAATACTGCACAATAAACAGAACACTATCCAACTCTCCATGTATTGTATTAACATGTTGTTCGTTCTCAGTGAAAATGAATAGTACATTAATCTATACTAAAATACTCCTCTCATCTAACAACTAAACCAGTGATTGTAACGTAGGAGAAGCTTTTCGAAACTTTTGTCTGACAGTCTGTTCCTCTTCAGAGACAAGACAAATTTGCCCAGGCTGAACAGTCTCTCAACAGGTGCACTAGATGGAGTAGCAGCATTGTAACGTAGTGAAATTTTCTTGATGAGAGAAAATCCACACAGAGAGTTAAAGTTTTGTGCTGAAGATCTAATATAGTCTGCAACCTGGTTTTCTGCTGAAGAGGAGGTTTCCTCCTCATCCTCCTCAAAGGAAAATAAATCGTTCTCTTTGGCTGAATCTGTGTGATGTGTAGATGTGCTGTTACCTTGTTGTGGTTCTTCGAGGACAATTCTTCGGCACTCTGCCAGCAAACTTGCCTTAGCCTTATCCTTTAACTCCTGTGACCGCAGTCAGCGAAGTTTGAATTTTGGAAGAGTTGCGGCAGCAAGTATAGCCTCTTCAAATCCCAGGACATCAGCAAATCTGGTTTTGATAGCCTGAAATAATAATTAGTAGGAGTTGTATTTATTATTATTATGAGTACTACAGCAATGTTCACCTAATAAATAATAAAACATTAAGTTCAAGTTCTTACTGTGACTATGGCATCAGGAAGGTCCCTCAGTATTTGCAGGCCACTTTGAAGGGCTTCTTTCTTCAGCATTAATGTCTCAATCGTTGGTAGGAGTGTACCATGAAAACAATTCTCTTCTCCCTGAACTATATCCAAGGCAACTGTATGGGGCTTCATCGCAATACAGTACTCCTTTAAAAACTGGTGTTCCCTTTCTGTTATCGCTGTCAGTCCTAATTGGAAGAAATGGTGTTAAGGTTTACCATGGATATTTCACAGATTGGAGCCAGGGCATCATAGAAGGAATTCCATCTTGTTGTACAAGGTACAAGCAGCTTTTTTTTTACACTAACTCATCAACTGTTTCAGTAGCCAAAGCTGATCGACTAGTCTTGTTCCATAGGGCAGTACATTTGGCAGTAGCACCTCTATAAACAGCCTTTGTTGCAGATTTTGTCAGCAGCCACTTGTCCACATCTGTGCATGAAATCAGGTTTAGTGTGTGTGATGCACATCTCTTGTGGGGGATCACATCACCATCATTATCATCACCACCAGTTGCATGTAGAGCATCATTAATGTCTGTAAATGTCCCTTTATCTTCATTGTCTTCTTCAGAATCACTTTCCTCAAGTGGCTGGTACCTCTTAAATGCTTTAACAAAATTAGAGCCATTATCAGTCACTGTTGCTGTGATTTTGTGTGTTATCCCATATGTTGAGCGTATATTGTCAAGCTCAAGTGCTATGGCGTCATAACTATGATGCCCCTTAAACCGTCTGCAGGCAAGAGCTGCTTTCTCTCTTTCTATGTTATTTGGATTGATCCAATGTGCTGTCACACCCAGGTAACTTTTATTGTGGCAAGTCCAGATGTCTGCTGTAGTTGAAATGTACTGTAATTCCTCAAATTAGGTTTTGAGCTCAATATGAATTTTTTGTATTCATTGTCTATGAATTTAGCAAAAGTGTTTTTCGGCATGAGGCAACCCCCTTTCCTCCTCCTCGTATTGGTATTTTAGCAAGGATAGCTCTGAATGACTCAGACACCACAGTGAACAAGGGGAGCATGTTTTCAACAACATACCTTGCAATCAATGTATTCAGCTCGGGCTTGGTCACCTGTTGCTCACCTGAAAAATCGAGCGTTGCTTGTTTTAACAGAATCGGTCCATCTCCTTAGCTAGCTGCATTCGGGTTGGGTTAGCAGCAACAGGTGTTGTGTTAGCATGTGTTGATGTCAGGTGCTTCATAAGATTTGAGTTGCTTGAGGCAGACGTGGATAAAGTATTTTTTTCTGAGCATAGCGTGCATGTTACATAAACATTCTTGCCTTTAATTTCAATTATGGAGAAGTAGTGCCGGCACTTCCAGTTCGAGAATGCAAACTTTGATTTTCCCCAGCTCGTCACCATTGTCGCTGACGGCTGGTGCTGTGGTACTGCACTGGTGGCTGACCTGAGCTGAGTCTGACTCCTGACTGTGGTATTTTATGGGTTTTTTTTTTGGTACCTGCTGCTGGCTGGTGGTTAGGCACACTGGTGGGGGTCTGAGTCCTCCTGAATTTGTTTTTTTTGTTTTTTGGTACCTGCTACTGCCTGGACTGGCTGGCTGCTGGTGGGGTGTGGCACACTGGTGGTGGGGGTCTGAGTCCTCCTGACTTAAGTAACATTATTTTTTTTGGTACCTGCTGCTACTGCCTGGAGTGGCTGGCTGCTGGTGGTGGTGGCTGGTGGTGGTGTGGCACACTGGTGGTGCAGGTCTGAGTCCTCCTGACTTAAGCAACCGTAGTTTTTTGGTACTTGCTGCTGCTGCCTGAAGTGGCTGGCTGCTGGTGGTGGTGTGGCACACTGGTGGTGCAGGTCTGAGTCCTCCTGACTTAAGTAACCATATTTTGCTTTTCTTTTGTTTTTTGGTACCTGCTGCTGCCTGGAGTGACTGGCTGCTGGTGGTGGTGTGGCACACTTGTGGTGAGGGTCTGAGTCCTCCTGACTTAAGTAACCGTATTTTTTTGTTTGTTTGTTTTTTGGTACCTGCTGCTGCCTGCAGCGGCTGGCTGGTGGTGTGGCACACTGGTGGTGGGGGTCTGAGTCCTCCTGACTTAAGTAACCATATTTTTGTTTTTTGGTACCTGCTGCTGCCTGGACTGGCTGGCTGCTGGTGGTTGGTGGTGGTGTGGCACACTGGTGGTAGGGGTCTGAGTCCTCCTGACTTAAGTAACCGTATTTTTGTTTTTTGGTACCTGCTGCTGCCTGGACTGGCTGGCTGCTGGTGGGGGTGTAACACACTGGTGGTAGGGGTCTGAGTCCTGAGTCCTCCTGACTTAAGTAACCATATTTTTTTTTGTTTTTTGGTACCTGCTGCTGCCTGGACTGACTGGCTGGTGGTGGTGGTGGCTGGTGGTGGTGTGGCACACTGGCGGTAGGGGTCTCAGTCCTCCTGACTTAAGTAACCATATTTTTTTTGTTTTTTGGTACCTGCTGCTGCCTGGACTGACTGGCTGCTGGTGGCGGTGGCTGGTGGTGGTGTGGCACACTGTTGGTGAGGGTCTGAGTCCTCCTGACTTAAGTAACCATATTTTTTGTTTTTTGGTACATGGTGCTGCCTGGAGTGGCTGGCTGCTGGTGTGGCACACTGGTGGTGGGGGGTCTGAGTCCTCCAGACTTAAGTAACCGTACTTTGTTTTTTGGTACCTGCTGCTGCCTGGAGTGGCTGGCTGCTGGTGGTGGTGTGGCACACTGGTGGTGGAGGTCTGAGTCCTCCTGACTTAAGTAAATGTATTTCTTTTGGTACCTGCTGCTGCCTTGACTGGCTGGCTGCTGGTGGTGTGGCACACTGGTGGTGGGGGTCTGAGCCCTGAGTCGTCCCGACTTAAGTATTCATATATATATTTTTTTTTGGTACCTGCTGCTGCCTGGACTGGCTGGCTGCTGGTGGTGGTGTGGCACACTGGTGGTGCAGGTCTGAGTCCTCCTGACTTAAGTAACCGTATTTTTTTTTTTTTTTGGTACCTGCTGCTGCCTGGAGTGGCTGGCTGCTGGTGGTGGTGGCGGTGTGGCACTCTAGTGGTGGGGGTCTGAGTCCTCCTGACTTAAGTAATCGTATTTTTTTTATGGTACCTGCTGCTGAATCCTGAGTCCTCCTGTCCTGACTGTGAGTAACTGTGAGTCTGTGAGTAACCGTATTTTTATTTTTTTTTGTGTGCTGCTGCTGCAGTGCTGCATGGCTGGCTGCTGGTGGCTGGCTGGTGTGGCCTGCCCAGGCAGGCACACTGGGGTCCGTCTAGCTCCGTCCTCCTCCAGGACTGTTTGTCTGCCTGTGCGCCTCTCTCTTCTGGCTGGCTGTGGCGGTGCAGTGGTAGACTGCCTGCTGCCTGGACTATATTTTTTTATATTAAATTAAATTATATGGCCAGGCTGGCAAAGTTGCAATGGCATTGGCCTCTGGCTCTGCCCTCCTGGGCCTGGCGCGCTGTACTCAGTCGGAGTAATGGCAACGGCGTTACCGTGAGGGGAAGAATAGTCAGTTAGATTACTCATTACCCTCTAAAGTAACTGCATTAAATAACGCCGTTTACTTAAACGCAGTTACTACCATCACTGGTAACCACACCAGCCCAGGACCTCCACATCCAGTATCTTCACCTCCAAGATTGTCTGAGACCAGCCACCCGGACAGCTGCTAAAACAATTGGTTTGCATAACCAAAGAATTTCTGCACAAACTGTAAGAAACCATCTCAGGCAAGCTCATCTGTATGCTCGTCATCCTTATTGGGGTCCCAACCTGACTGCAGTCAAAAGTGTTTCGTTTATAATTTTGTTTAGTGTAGATAAGGTGAAGCCAGGTGGTCAATCTCAACCCTCTTATTAAAGATATCTTTACTTTTTTCTGTAATAGTCATGTGTCACTGCTCTCTGTATAGTTCATGGGACTTGAAATAAATGAGACCTTAGTTCATGGCTTTTGATAAAAGTCAAATTTAGCATAGAAGCAAGAATGCTGTTTAGTCCAAAACTGTATGTTTTGGACTAAGAATGGATGTTTTTGAAACAGCTAATGGACCCGATTATGATGTTACCACTATGTTTATATTCTAGCAGATTGGAGAGGTACACTTTAAATCAAATATGCTCAAATGTGCCACATAATTGCCCTATGCATGGGTATATTTATTCTGCTGTAGATGTAATAGTCCAGTGCGCCAAAGACTGGCTATCGGATCAATGTAATTTGCGTGATCTGAATAATACCCTTTTGCCAATTTATTATAGCTAATATAGATTTTATTTTGTAATGAATGCAAAAAAAGTAGATTAATTAGAAAGGCTATGGTTGTGTTTTTGTATTATTTTTTTTTTTTTTTTTTGAATAAGCAAGCATTAACAGCCCAGTAGATATAATGAGGCATATTTCCTTTGATGTCTCGGGCAGTTTATTACAATAATTGATTATGCATAGTTTTAATCTCATATGCCTGAGCCATGCAGATTTTATTTTTCTTTCGGTACAGGCTATCCAGCCAAAATGACAGTCAAAGCTTGATTCACATGCAAATGGGAAGATACAGTTCTGCACTAAGATTCTGGTAACTAATGACAAATAGCAATATACTGGTAAGAGAGCGTCAGAGAAAATCTGTATCCAAGGTGACATGGGAAATGTTCTTTTTTTTCATCTGCTTTGCTGACCATTTTGTTGACTCTACAGCACACAAGCTATTTTTGGTTTTAGCATGCATACTTATGGGAAAAGCTGTTTTTTTTTTGTTGTGAACAGCACATAAAAATTGTTGTGGAAAGATACCACATTATGTTAGAGGAGGGACTTAACAGACCAGTTTTTAGTTATAAATAACACATTTTACATATTTAAAGAATTGCTTGAAGTATTTTTTTCAACCAGAGCTCTGTGCACTATGGCTGTTGCTTCTGTGCCAATCAACACTAGCAGATCTTAGAGCCCATTCACACCTATATACATACTGTATTACCTAGAAATTAAAAGGTCCTAGGTTCTATTTATGGCTTGATTTGCATTTATGTATGTGCACCAACATAAGTTAAATCCCTGAGTTATATTGTGCCCTACCACAATACATGTAAATGCAGAGTTTACGTGATGTGCCATCTGTTCTAAATAGCACCTAAGTGCACATGTAGGCATGTGGCAGCAACAGGGGCTATTAGTCTGAAGAGAGATTCCATCGTTATGTCAAATTACCATGGCACGGAGTGATGTAGCAATCACTCAGTCATTTTCTAGTTTTGTTGTATAGCAATCATGTGACGGCTGCCTACTACGGGCAATTGGGAAGCTCAGGATTGGACCAAATTGTCCTATGGACTTCGGGTGCCATCTTGGGAAAGACTGTGTCCTATTGGATACAGTGTTCACTCAAGATCTGGGCCGCCAGCTTTGATACAGAGGGACTATAAATAGCCCTTTCCTACAAGGGGCGGACTGACAACTCATTGGGCCCCCGGGCAATAGGAGATCAAGGGGCCCTCTGTGTCCCTGCCCATACAAGTAACACCCACACAAAGACCCACCTACATATTGCACTGCCCACATTACATGCCTTCATGACAGCCACCCTTCACATATTGCAGCTCAGCTTCACTGAAAAGCCCATCAGCAAAATTCAGAAGCTGTCCAGCCCTTGTGTTCAAGAATGGGCTAATGCCTAATTCTTGCTTGCAGCTTAGGCTTACGAAGATGGCATTGCTGGGAAGCCAACGAACCCCTGACAGGTTCAAAGGTGGTGGCCATCTGAGAACCTTTCAGGTGCCTGACGGCTTCCCAAACATGCCTTTGGGACCCTCTGTGATCCTGATCATTTGTTTATTGCAGCTCACCTGCATAGAGGAGGTATTTAAATATATACTGCAGCATAGCCTGCATTGAAGTTCCTGGCTTATTTCCATAGAAGACACTGGACACTTCCAGGTTTAAAGATGGCCACCGCAAAGCAGCCATCTTTATGACCCAACCAGGGGCGTTTTAGGAAAGCAGTTGGCCTGTGTGCAAGATCATATATTGGGCCCTAATGTGAGAGAAAGTAGTGTGGTGTGCTGAAAGCGCTGCAGCAAAAATTGGGTGTGGCTTTGGGGGGCTGTAGGTAGCGCCTGCTGGTTGCATAGTACAGTAAAGATGTCTGATGATTGAGGTGTTAATTGCCTTTTGTAGCCCTTGGCCTCCCACTCAGCTCTTTCCTGCTAGGGTTGCCAACCCCCCCACCCCACAACTTCTTTTTTTTTTTTTTACACTGAGAAAACATTAAAAGTCTACTGATAGGGTGCATTTTTTTATACTGAGAACTTGAAATATTACAAACTCCTATTAGAAACTAAAAGGGGTAAATGGGGGTGGAAGGATAGAGACAGAAAAGGGTAGAGGGAGGAGAGATAAGAACGGGAGGGAGGGAGGGAGAGAACAAGATGGGGGACATGGGAATGTACAGTCAGGTCCATAAATATTGGGACATCAACACAATTCTAATCTTTTTGGCTCTATACACCACCACAATGGATTTGAAACGAAACAAACAAGATATGCTTTAACTGCAGACTTTCAGCTTTAATTTGAGGGTATATACATCCAAATCAGGTGAAAGGTGTAGGAATTACCACAGTTTGTATATGTGCCTCCCACTTTTTAAGGGACCAAAAGTAATGGGACAATTGGCTGCTCAGCTGTTCCATGGCCAGGTGTGTGTTATTCCCTCATTATCCCATTTACAAGGAGCAGATAAAAGGTCCAGAGTACATTTCAAGTGTACTATTTGCATTTGGAATCTGTTGCTGTCAACTCTCAATATGAGATCCAAAGAGCTGTCACTATCAGTGAAGCAAGCCATCATTAGCCTGAAAAAAACAAAACAAACCCATCAGAGAGATAGCAAAAACATTAGGCGTGGCCAAATCATCTCTTTGGAACATCCTTAAAAAGAAAGAACGCAGCCGTGAGCTTAGAAACACCAAAAGACCCGGAAGACCATGGAAAACAACTGTGGTGGATGACTGAAGAATTCTTCCCCTTGTGAAGAAAACACCCTTCACAACAGTTGGCCAGATCAAGAACACTCTCCAGGAGGTAGGTGTAGGTGTGTCAAAGTCAACAATCAAGAGAAGACTTCACCAGAGTGAATACAGAGGGTTCTTCACAAGATGTAAACCAATGGTGAGCCTCAAAAACAGGAAGGCCATATTAGAGTTTGCCAAACAACATCTAAAAAGCCTGCACAGTTCTGGAACAACATCCTATGGACAGATGAGACCAAGATCAACTTGTACCAGAGTGATGGGAAGAGAAGAGTATGGAGAAGGAAAGGAACTGCTCATGATCCAAAGCATACCACCTCAACAGTGAAGCATGGTGGCGGTAGTGTCATGGCGGGGGCATGTATGGCTGCCAATGGAACTGGTTCTCTTGTATTTATTGATGATTTGACTGCTGACAAAAGCAGCAGGATGAATTCTGAAGTGTTTCTGGCAATATCATCTGCTCATATTCAGCCAAATGCTTCAAAACTCATTGGGTGGCGCTTCACAGTGCAGATGGACAATGACCCAAAGCATACTGCAAAAGCAACCAAAGAGTTTTTTTAAGGGAAAGAAGTAAAATGTTATGCAATGGCCAAGTCAATCACCTGACCTGAATCCGATTGAGCATGCATTTCACTTGCTGAAGACAAAACTGAAGGGAAAATGCCCCAAGAACAAGCAGGAACTGAAGACAGTTGCAGTAGAGGCCTGGCAGAGCATCACCAGGGATGAAACCCAGCGTCTGGTGATGTCAATGTGTTTCAGGCTTCAGGCTGTAATTGACTGCAAAGGATTTTGCAATCAAGTATTAAAAAGTGAAAGTTTGATTTATGATTGTTAATCTGTCCCATTACTTTTGGTTCCTTTAAAAAGTGGGAGGCACATATACAAACTGTTGTAATTCCTACACCCTTCACCTGATTTGGATGTAAATACCCTCAAATTAAAGCTGAAAGTGTGCAGTTAAAGCACACCTGGTTCGTTTCATTTCAAATCCATTGTGGTGGTGTATAGAGCCAAAAAGATTAGAATTGTGTCGATGTCCCAATATATATGGACCTGACTGTAGGAGAGAGATGGAGGAAGAGAGATAGGTGATAGGGGGGATGAAAGAGAGAGAGAAGTGAGGGAGAGATGGGGGGAGAGGAATGGGGGGAAAGAGAGGGGGGTAAAGGAGAGAGGAGGCTGAGAGAGAGGGTGGTAAGAGAGAGAGGGGGTGAGTGAGAAAGAAAAGGGGGTGAGGCAGAAGAGGGGTGGGGTGAGGGTCGAAGGATAGAGACAGGAGAGGGGAGAATGAGGAGAGATGGGAATAAGAGGGGGGGGAGAGAGAGATGGAGGAGAGAGAGGAATGGGGGGAAAGGGGGGGTGAAAGAGAGTGAGAGGGGGGAAGAGAGAAAGGAGAGAGGGGAGGAAGGGGGAGAAAGAGAGGGGGGTGAGAGAGGATGAGCGAGAGAGGGGGTGGGTGAGAAAGAAGGGGGGCAAGAGAGAGAGAGAGGGTGAAAGAGAGAGAGAGGTTGAGAGAGGCAAGAGAGGGGGTGAGGGAGAGAGGGGTGATTGAAAGAGGAAGTGTGATGAAGAGAGTGGAGATGGGGTGAGAGAGAGAGGGAGAAGAAGGGGTGAGAGAGGGAGAGAGGGGGAAGTGTGGAGAGACTCTTGTCGTCTCCCCTACCAATGGCTCCTCCTTACTCCTCCACTGCTTTCTGCAGTTCCTGTCCAGGCACACTTCCAACCTCACCTTGGACACAGACAACACAGCATGAGGTTTCATCTGAGGAAATGGAAGGGGTACTTGACTGTGTTTCAAAAAACTATTTTCAGCATCTGATGCGTGTGTACCCAGCCCCGGACCGAGCAGTGTATAGTGGCGGGTATCACATAATTGAGGGATTACTCACAGACACAGTCACATCACTGGCTCTTCCTCTCGGCTCTCTTTCTTTATCCTGGGCTCCCTGTATTATGGAAGCCCAGGTTGCTTTGATAGAGGCCTTCAGCTCGTCTGCATTGTTGGGCTTGGCGTCTCATCTTCCTCTTGACAATACCCCATGGATTCTCTATGGGGTTTAGGTAAGGTGAGTTTAATGGCCAGACAAGCACAGTGATACCATGATCATTAAACCAGGTCCTTTTGCAGTGTGGGCAGGTGCCACATCCTGCTGGAAAATGAAATCAGCATCATCATAAAGCTGGTCAGCAGAGGGAAGCATGAAGTGCTCTAGAATTTCCTGGAAGAGGGCTGCACTGACTTTGGACTTGATAAAACACAGTGGACCAACACCAACAGATGACATGTCTCACCAAATCATTACTGACTTGGAAACTTCACACTGGACCTCATGCAACTTGGATTCTGTGCCTCTCCACTCTTCCTCTAGACTCTGGGACCTTGATTCCCAAATGAAATGCAAACTTTTCCACAGTCCGTGATGATTTGGGGAGCCATGTCAGCTGCTGGTGTTGATCCACTGTGTTTTAGCTTCCAGATGGGCAAAAACCTAGCAAGAAACAGAAACTGTGAGATCTTACTGATAAAACCCACAATAAACATTAGAAGCAATTCGTGCCCATTTGGGCTTAAAGACTAAGTACACCTTTTACAAAAAATAATAAACGCACATGTTTTTGCAGGTAGAAAAAATAAAATTTTTGTAAGAACTTACCGTAAAATTATTTTCTCAGAGTCCTCTGACAGTCACAGCCCGTTCAGATGTTCTTCGCTATTGGGTAATGCGCCCTCTCTGCAGGAGCAGGCTAGGTAGTGAAAACTTGACAAAAAAAGAGTTAAACAAAGACACACCTCTAGGGGGTTGTCCCTCTCGTCAATACCTCAGCTATTCAGTGCTGCTCTTCAGTTTCGCAGCAAGCAGTATAAGAGACAACGAACCCCAAAATAGAGGGACGGGGACTGCGACTGTCAGAGGACTCAGAGAAAATAATTTTACGGTAAGTTCTTACAAAAATTCTATTTTCTCTTACGTCCTCTGACAGTCGCAGCCCATTCAGATGTTCTTCACTATTGGGATGTCCCAAAGCAGTGTAGGTGTGAGGGGTGGGAAAAGACGCAACCAAAGAATGGCAACGTGTCAACAAGGGCAGAGAAAACTGAGCCAACAGGGCAACAGAAGCTCTACAGGAGCTAACCCCAGAAACAAAAATCCCCCCATGAAGAGAAAAAAACATGTCTCTTCAACAAACCGCCGCGCTCAAAACTTGCGGCCAAAGGAAGCATTCGAGGATGCCGTCGCGTCAAGCTTATAGAATTTTGTGAAAGCGTGCACAGACGACCAGATCGCCACTTTGTACACCTGAGCCACAGAAGCCCAATGGCGAAAAACCTAAGAGGCACTCACAGCTCTAGTAGAATGTGCCCTCACAGGGAAAGGAGGCACCTGATCCTTCAGTGAATAGGCCTGAACAATAATCTGTCTGATCCATTTGAAAATGGCTGCAGCAGACGCAGCCGAACCCTTCCGAGGTCCCTCAGGAAGGACAACCAGAGAATCAGACTTGCTAAAAGACTCCGTGGCTGACAGGTAAACCCTGATCGCCCAGACCACATCCAATGAATGCAGGGCAAACACCTTGGGATGCTTGGGCTTCGCACAAAGCGAAGGCAACACAATATCCTCGTTGAGGTGGAAATCCGACACCACCTTAGGGAGAAAAAAAACAAGTTGGTCGTAGGACCACTTTATCCCTATGAACAACCAGATAAGGTGAATGGCAAGACAGAGCCGCCAGATCAGACGCTCTGCGAGCAGAGGTGATATCTACCAGAAAAACTGAGTTTTTGTAAAATCTTACCTGTAAAATTCCTTTCTCTGAGTCCTCCGACAGTCGCCGCCTCTTCATATTAGTCACAATGGGGTATTAGACTTTGCTCCGAAGGAGTAGCTAGGCAACAGAATATGTTAACATTAAAGCTTTTAACATATCCCACCCACAGGGGGTGGTCCCCTCAGTCAATACCCTCCTACTTCCTGCAACCATATCTCAGTTTCAGTGGAATAGCAGTAGAGTATACAACCAAACCCCAAAAGAGGGGCGGGGGCGGCGACTGTCGGAGGACTCAGAGAAAGGAATTTTACAGGTAAGATTTTACAAAAATTCAGTTTTCTCTTACGTCCTCCGACAGTCGCCGCCTCTTCATATTCGTCACAATGGGGACGTCCCAAAGCAGTGCAAACATGAGGGGTGGGAAACACAGCCGCGCCGTAAGGCAACGCAGTCTCCACAACAAAGAAAGGAACCTTCCCAAAGGAAGGACACCAGCTGGGCAACAGGAAAAAAACTTGCTCAACAGGAGCAACAACCCAGGAAAAAACAAATAACCCAGGGATAAAAACATATCCCAACAGCCAGGGGTCCATAACAAAAGGACCCTAAGGAACTGCCGCACTAAGAACCTTGCGGCCAAAGGAAGCATCTGCCGATGCCTGAACATCTACTCTGTAGAATTTTGTGAAACTGTGTACGGTCGACCAGGTCGCCGCCTTACACACCTGGGCCACAGAAGCCCCATGACGACAGGCCCAAGACGTACTCAGACATCTAGTAGAGTGCGCCTTCACAGGCACAGGAGGAACTTTCCCCTGCAAAGCATATGCCTGTTCAATGGTCTGTCTGATCCATTTGGCGATGGTAGAAGCCGACGCCGCCATACCCTTCCGAGGACCCTCCGGAAGGACAAACAAAGAATCCGTCTTGTGAAAAGACTCAGTCGATTTAAGGTAAACCCTTATCGCCCGAACAACATCCAGAGAGTGTAATCTCACCTCCTTCGGATGTTTAGGCTTCGCGCACAGCGAAGGCAAGACAATATCCTCATTGAGATGGAATGCCGAAACTCGCTTCGGAAGAAAAGAAGGATTAGGTCGCAAGACCACCTTATCCAAGTGAATGACCAGATACGGAGACTTGCAGGACAAAGCCGTCAGCTCCGACACTCTGCGAGCCGAAGTGATCGCCACCAAAAAGGCGACCTTCTTGGACAACGAGATCTCCCTGATCTGTTCAAAGGGAGCACGTTGTAACACAGATAGAACGAGATTCAAGTCCCAAGGAGGCAGAGGTTCCCTCCTAGGAGGGACCAGATGCCGCACTCCTTGAACAAAAGTGGCAACCAAGGAGTTAGAAGCCACAGGACGTTGAAAAAGAACGGCCAGCGCAGACACCTGACCCTTGACCATAGCCAGCGCCAAACGCTGGTCGACACCCGTTTGAAGGAAGGACAACACTCGAGAAACCGAGTACGTGCGAGGTGAAAACCCCCTGGACTCACACCAGGCAAAATAGGCCTTCCAAGTACGGTAATAGACCTTCCCTGAGGAAGGTTTCCTCGCGTTGATCAAAGTGTGAATGACCTCAGGGGAGAGACCCCTATCCTTCAGGACCTCGGTCTCAACAGCCAGGCCGTCAAAGCCAGCGACTGTAAAGCAGGATGGAATATCGGGCCCTGAGACAGGAGATCGTCTCGAAGAGGTAGACGCCATGGGGCGTCGACCGCCAGATTCATGAGGTCTGCGTACCAGGACTGGCGAGGCCAGTCCGGTGCCACAAGAATCACCGTGCTGTGTTCCGAGTGCAACCTGCGGAGGAACCTGGACAGCAATTGAATCGGTGGAAACGCATACATCAGTCTGTACTGATGCCACGGGGCTACCAACGCGTCTGATGCGTCTGCCCGAGGGTCGCGCGTCCTTGCCACGAACCTTCTCACCTTGTTGTTCAGACGAGACGCGAACAGGTCCACATCTGGAAGACCCCACTTCGCGCACAACATTTGGAAGACAGCCAGGTGGAGAGACCATGCCCCCTGATCCAGGGTCTGGCGACTCAGATAGTCCGCCTGCCAGTTCTCCACCCCCGGAATGTGAACTGCCGTTATCGCCGGGACATGAGTCTCGGCCCAAGACAGAATGTCGGCCACTTCCCGAGCCGCTCGGGCACTCCTGGTGCCCCCTTGGTGGTTGATGTAGGCCACCGCCGTGGCATTGTCCGTCTGCACCCGAACCGGACAGCCCTGCAGTCGGTCCGTCCAGCGACGAAGGCAGAGATTTATCGCACGCAATTCCAGAATGTTGATCGGAAGGGAGGACTCCCCCTCCGACCAAGTTCCCTGGGCGGACAGAACGCCCAGAACACCACCCCAGCCTGACAGGCTGGCATCCGTGGTGATCACTGTCCATGAGATAGGACGAAAGGACTTGCCCCCCGATATCATCGGGGACTGGAGCCACCACAGAAGATCCCTTCTGGTGCGAAAGCTCAACGAAATTAGAAGATCCAGAGATTGCGGTCGCCCGTCCCACTTGGACAGGATCTCCGCCTGGAGACCCCGCGTGTGAAACTGGGCGAAGGGAATCGCCTCGAAAGCCGAGACCATCAATCCCAGACATCTCATGCACGTCCGGAGGGACGAGCACGGACTGTCCCTGAGGGACCTGACTTCCTCCTGAAGAGTCCTGAGCTTGTCTTCCGGCAGGAAGACCTTCGCCTGGATCGAGTCCAGGATCATTCCCAGGTAGGGAAGACGAACCGACGGACTCAGCGTCGACTTTGGAAAATTTATCGTCCAACCAAACTCCTGTAGAGTTTGCATCGTGACGGACAGGTCCTTTTCCAGACCCTGGCTGGACGCAGACCGAACCAGAATGTCGTCCAGATACCCCAGGACAGAGATGCCCTGAGCTCTCAACAAAGCCAGAACGGGAGCAAGCACCTTGGTGAAAACCCGAGGAGCCGAGGCGAGACCAAAAGGCAACGCTACGAATTGGTAATGATCCTCCGCAATGGCGAATCGAAGGAACCTCTGAGGTGACCCTCGAAAATCGGGATGTGAAGATACGCATCCTTCAGATCGATGGAGGCCATGAATTCCCCCGGAACCAGGGCAGCCACCACCGACCGCAGGGATTCCATGCGGAACCTGCGAACCCGCACAAAGCGGTTCAAAGCCTTTAAGTCCAGAATTGGACGAACCTTGCCCTCCTTCCTGGGCACGGTGAACAGATTTGAATAAAACCCCCGAAATCTGTCCCGATGAGGCACCGGAACCACCACTCCCTGAGCCCTCAGGTCCCGCACCGCTAGGTGCAGGTCCTGCAAACGCTCCGGAGACAGCTGAAGATTTGAGGGAAAGAATCTGCTCTCCGGCCGAGAGAGAAACTCGATCTTGTAGCCAGATCGAACGATTTCCTGAACCCACCGGTCCCGCACGCGGGCCAGCCAGGGTTGAAGAAAAAAGAGCAAGCGTCTCCCCACCCCAGAACTGGGTGAGGGCGCCCCCTTCAGGCCGCACTGTTATGGGTAGAGGGTCCGGACTGACCGGACTTCCGTTTTCCAGACCACGGCTTCTTTTGGGAGCCTTGACCCTTGAACGGTTTGCCCTTGTAGTGCGACCGAAAGGCACGAAAGGACCCCTGAGGAGGCCGAAAATTAGTATGCTTCTTACCAGGAGCCCCCTTAGCCTTGGGGAAGTGGGGCAAGAGCGTGCTCTTACCGCCCGTGATCCCCTTAATCAACGTATCCAAGGACTCCCCAAAAAGGTGAGATCCATCATAAGGCAGATTGGCTAAGGTCTTGCGCGAAGATTGGTCCACCGACCAACACTTCAACCAAACCAGCCGGCGAGACAACACCGCCACGCTTTGTACACGTGCAGCCAACGGCACTAAGTCCAAGTCCGCATCACACAGGTACATGACACCCTGATGGATTTGATCCACCATATCCAATGTCGCCGGCGAGGCCGAATCAGCCACTAGGACGCGCCTAAGCACCTGCGTCCAACTTGCGACAGCCTGGGCTGCCATAAGAGAGGCAAACAGAGCTTTAAGCATCGAACCCGTAACAGAATAAGTATGACGGGCAAGAGACTCCATCCTCCTATCCGTGGCATCTCGGAACACCGGGGTATCCTCTGCAGGAATCGCAGTGGATTTGTTCAAAACCGCAATGGCGTGATCCACCGGGGGTGGCACACACCACCGTTCATCAGTGGCAGGCGTGAAAGGATAACGCAGCCTGAACCTACTTGGCACAGCAAAAGGTTTGCGTAAATTGCGCCATTGTTCCTTAACAGCGTGCTGAAAATCATCAGTGCAGGGAAAGACCTGCGATGTCTTGCGTCTTTTCTGCGTCCCATAAGCCGCCAAGGCAGCGGGAGGACACAGTTCATCCTGCAAACGCAGCGTTTGTTTTATAGAAGCAACCAATTCATCCATGATTGCAAGCTCTTCAGGCGAGCCAGGGGGACAATTATCAACCCCTTCAACCTCAGCCTCCTCCTCGGACCCCACGAGATCCAGGGAGGAACGGGACCCTGATAAGGAGACCCCAGCCATAGCAGCCCCATCACCTTCACCCTCAGAATCAGAAGAAATAGAAACTCTGGGTCTTTTAGTGGATTGAGCAGCCACCAGCATCTGCACCTGAGCAGCAAGGTTAGCCACCACTTCGGCTAAATCCCCCCCTGGGGGGGAAACAGCAGTCCCCTGGCTTCCCACCAAGGTGGCAGGAAATTTGCCCTCCTGAGAATCCATTTGCCCCAAAAAAATATACCGGAGAATAAAGGGTTAACTGCCCCTTTAACAAGCGCGGCGAGCGCAGCCCACCGCACACACACACAAGCACAATGAGACCCCCACAGGGATAAAACTGAACACAGGCAATGGATATAGGAAGGAACAGAAGGATAAAACCTGAGGAGACCCCTGCTGCTGCCGCCTCGATCGGTGCACCCAGAAAAGAGGAAGTGATGCAATCAGGGCGCTCTATTAAAGCCTATGGAAGGCTACAAGAAAATGGCCGCCCGCAGTGAAAACATGCGGCTGGAGCAAGCGCAGGCAAAATGGCGCCGTTTGGCGCCGAAACCGCCGCTCCCCCACTACTGTGATGCATATAACACCACCCATGTAAAAAACATGGCGGGTCGCCGCAGCGATCGCTGTATCGTGCCCCAAACATGACAAAAACATGCCCCACAGCACACAGCCCTTCACACTGTACACAGGCTGACACAGACAGTGCCACACAGCCCCCCCCCCCCCCTGCAGCCCACAGCATGCAGCCAGAGCGATAGGGAGACAAACAGTGTGAACAGAGGCAGGTTACACAGTCCCAGACTGACACCCCCCCGACAGACAGGTCCCCACATAGACACACTTACCTCATAATGGCGTGGGGAACCCGCACAGGCGAACAAGCCGCTGCACATGAGGCAGGGAGAGTCGCAACCAGGACGCACAAAATCGGGGTTAAGAAACCGCACAGCGTCCAGTGAGGTAGCCACCTCACCAATCATCCCTGCACCGAACAGGGATGGATGGTTCACTGCGCCAGGAGCGTTACCTGGCTGAACGCTCGACGGCAGGCTGGGAAGCCACTGACCCACGACCTGCGACCAGGGGGATCAGCCCGAGACCCAGCCCGCACGAATCCTCTTCATCAGAAGAACTAACTAACGCTGACAAAAAGAACAGCTAAGTAAAGAGAGAGAAAAAACTCAAACAAAAAATCAAGAAAGAAGAGAAAGGCTGAGGCAAAAAGCCCCAGCATAGAGAGATCCAGCTACTCCTGACAAGCTAGACATTGAAACTGGGATATGGTTGCAGGAAGTAGGAGGGTATTGACTGAGGGGACCACCCCCTGTGGGTGGGATATGTTAAAAGCTTTAATGTTAACATATTCTGTTGCCTAGCTACTCCTTCGGAGCAAAGTCTAATACCCCATTGTGACGAATATGAAGAGGCGGCGACTGTCGGAGGACGTAAGAGAAAGCTACTTTCTTGGACAACACAGGCAGAGAGATTTCTCTGGTTTTCTCAAAGGGCGGCCGTTGCAATAAACGGACAAGACCAATTCATGTCCCACTGAGGTAAAGGAGCCCTCCACGGCGGAGCCAGACGACGCACCCCTTGAATAAGGTGCGAACCAGGGAGTGAGTTGCTAAGAGACACTGGAAGAAAATGGCTAAGGTCGACAACTGACCTTTGATCGTGCTCCACACCAAACACTGTTCCACACCTTCCCCTCGCCACAGAAAAGGAGCGAGGATGAAACCCTCATGACTCACACCAGGCAATATACGCTTTCCAGGTATGATGGTAAATCTTCGTGGGGTTAGCCTTCTGAGCTCTCAGCAAAGTAGGAATTACAGCATCCGAGAGACCACTGTCTCTTAACACCTGGCTTTCAACAACCACACCATTAAGCCAGAGACCGTAAGGCAGGATGGAAGATCGGCCCAGATCCATCCAGAGACAGCAGATCCTCACTCAGAGGTAGCCGCCAGGGAGGCTCTACGACCATTTGCACGAGGTCCACGCACCAAGACCGACGAGGCTATTCTGGAGCTACCAGAATTACCTGCACCTGTTCCAACGCCAACCTGCGGAGGAACCTGGACAACAGTTTGAATCGGAGGGAAGGCGTAAATCAGCCGATACCGGTGCCAGGGCACGCCAACGTGTCTGTGGCGTCTGCCAGAGGATCTCAGGCCCTTGCCAGAACCTTCCCACCTTTTTGTGGAGACAAGACGTGAACAGATCAACGTCCGGAGTGTCCCACCGGGCACACAGGGGACGAAATGCCTCTGGATGCAGGGAACATTCCCCCTGATTGAAGGACTGACAACTGAGATAGTCCGCCTGCCAGTGCTCCACTCCCAGAATGTGAAAAGCTGAGATAGCTGGAACGTGTGCCTCGGCCCAAGTCAGAATCACGGCCACTTCCTTGGCCGCCCGGGCACTCCTGGTGCCCCCTTGGTGATTAATGCAAGCCACAGCCGTGGCATTGTCGGTTTGAACCCGAACCAGGCGAGCGTGCAACCAAGTCGTCCAATAAAGCAGGCAGAGTTTGATCGCCCTGAGCTCCAGAATATTTATCACAAGGAGGATTCCTCCGTTGACCACGTCCCCTGGGCACACAGGGTGTTCCAGTACACCATCCCAGCCCGTCAGGCTGGTATCCGTGTTGATCACCGTCCACAACAGGGGCAGAAAAGGCTTGCCCTGGCTCAGAGCAGGTGACAGAAGCCACCACGAAAGCTCTGACCTCGTGAGACGGCTCAAACATATCATCCTGTCCAGGGACTGTGGATCCTTATGCCGTTTGGCAAGAATCTCTGCTTGCAGAATACTTGTGTGAAAACTGTGCAACCGGGATCGCCTCGAAAGCTGAAAACATCAGCCCCAGGGACCCCATGCAGGTCCGTAGGGAGGAGAGATCGTTGTCCCTGAGGGACCTGATCTTGCCCTGTAAAGCCCGAAGTTTGTCCTCCTGGAGAAAATGAAAAGAATTTTGGTGGCCCAAAAGAAACTGCGCAAAATTGGTGATATTCGATAATAAATTAATCAAATTGTCATAAATTAATTAAATATATATAAGAGGAATTGCTTCCATAGTGCAAGCTGCAATAAAAACGTATAAAACGCATAAATGTGAAAAGAGTGGAATAAATTGCGCTCAACACTTAACACAACCAAAAAGTGCTTGTGTGCATAAATATGTGAATAAATGGTTAAATAAATAAATATATACAAAATCCTAAATGTGAAAGGTCCTTGGTAAATAAATATCAACAGTCTTTAAAGTGCCCAGTGCAATACAGATCTCTCAGCAATGACTGAAAATCACTCCAACTTCAAGTGAGGGACCTCCACCTTAAGAAACTTTTCTCCACCCAGTGCTCGGGGTAAATACTTCTTACCAAAGCTGATGGACCCCTTAATTACAGGGGGTCTAAAACAGCGTAGATGGTCCACAAATGCCTCCAAGCTATCCTTCAGGTCCCTTGATATAAGACTCAGCTCGCATAAGGAACTCCAAGTATTTCAGGATATTTGTGGGGAGAAAGATAAGGAAACTCCGATAGTGTAGTATGTTCTGGTAATTAGGGTTTATTAATGAAATTGCACTTACTCAAAACATTAGAATCAAATGCCTTCATGCAGTAAATGCAGCATGGGTTCGGTGTACGGGACGCTCCTATGCTTCTGCGTATCACCAACCCGGAACTCCACGGTCTCACGTTCCCGACGCACGTTTCGTCAGACGCGCTGACGTCATCAGGGGATCATGTGACCGTACGTTTCCATTCACAATAAATAGAGGTATCTAGCTGACAACATCCAATCGCTGGCCGGCGGTTTCAGAACCGCCCATTCCTTTCGGGATGCTAGGTTCACTCCCATGCCCGGAAGTGTTCCGCGGCCATTTCTTATTTGGGCAAATCGCCAGTGGTTTACTATAACAAGCCCGAATAGACAATCGGCAGTATTATACTAATACAAAAAAGGAAAAAGGAGGGTCCGATTGCCATACTAAAGATTGAAGGAATGATTAAATGCCAATCAATGTATAACAAATTAAGGCGATGGGATGCTGTTTACAATAAATGAATGTTGTATATAGATATAATACCCTCAATACGATATTTAATACCATACTACATAAACTATATTTTAATAAAATCTTAAATAAAAACTTAAATAAAATTTATTGGTTTAAACATATCCCTAAAAAATATTAATGTGTAGTAAAAATTCATTAAAAATTGTTAAAAAATATTTTATTCATATTAATATTAATAATGGTATGGAAAGATAAAGTGCACTATATTTTCCTATAATTTATGAAATTGCTCAAAGGTATGTTTTTGCAAGTATTTTATAAAATATTTTTAAAATTACATTTTTTAAAAATTGGAAATATAACAGTTTAGGTCGATGTCAATATTCATACCTGACGGCTGTAAAGTCTGCATTTTGTAGATCCATTGGGTCTCATTCATTGAGATCTTTTTAGTCATGTTTCCCCCTCTCCAATGACGATCTACTCTGTCAATACCACAAAAGGTCATCTGAGATGGATCCTTATTGTGATATAGACGGAAATGATTGGAAAGGCTATGCTTGGGAAAGCCTCTCCTAACATTTCCTACATGCTCGTTGATCCGGATAGAAAGCTCTCGTGTGGTCCTGCCTATATATTGTAGTCCACATGGACAACTTATCAAGTAAGTCACATGTGTAGATCTGCATGAAATGAGCTTTTTGATTGCAAATTGTTGTCCTGTGACTTTCGACTGGAAACTGGTAATTTTCCTAGGGTTTTTTCTTGTCATAAGGCAGGCATTGCACCTACCACAAGGAAAAAAACCCTTTACATCCAGAAAGGTCGGTTTGTTTTTTGGGGGGTCAGGTATATTTGGTGCCAGCATATGTCTCAGATTTGGGGCCTTCCTGTAAATAAAATGCGGTCTTTCAGGGAGGACTTTATTCAGAGTTTTATCTTTCAATAAAATCGACCAGTGCTTACGCACAATTGCTTCAACCTGTTTATAATTCCTGCTAAAATCTGTTAAAAACGCTAATTCCCCTTTTGTCTCTGCTTCCTTCTTTTTAGTTTTCAGTAACTCACTCCTAGGCATCCGATGTACCTGGTCTCTAATTTTAGTAACCTCTTCTTGTTTGTAGCCCTTTTCTACAAATCTTTGTGTCAATAAATTAGATTGGGCTAAAAAGTCTTCATCATTTTTACAGTTTCGCTTGATGCGCATGTATTGTCCTTTTGGGATGGCACCCAGCCATTTGGGATGGTGACAACTGCGGGTAGGGATATAACTATTTCTATCTGTTTCTTTGAAGAAACTCTTTGTAGCGATAGAACAACCCTGTTTCACCAATGTTAGGTCTAAGAAGTTTACAGATACTTTGTCCCATGTGGCTGTGAATACAAGGCCGTACTGATTCCTATTCATGTCATCAAGGAATATTTTTAGAGATTCCTCTGACCCATTCCATACTAACAGTAAATCGTCAATGAATCTTTTGTATAGAATGAGTGACGGGTTCAGATTGGCAAAGACTTCTTTCTCTTCCCATTGCCCAAGAAGGATATTTGCCACACTAGGGGCATATTTGGCGCCCATTGCCACGCCTCTAATTTGGTTATAATAACCTCCATCATGCCAAAAATAATTATTTTCCATGGCTAGGCTTAGGGCATCACAAATAAACTTTTTTTGTTGAGGTTTTATGTTGGTTTTAGTGTTTAGGGCAGCTATGGTAGTGTTAAGTACATCATCCTGCTTCAAACTGGTGTACAGGGATTCGATATCAACTGTTACCAAGAAAGTGTTTGGCTGTACTTCTACTTGCTCCAATAGGTTGATCAAGTGTTTACTGTCTTTCAGATGAGAAGGATAAAGTGGTACAATCGGTTGCAAAAAATGGTCCACATATTCCCCTATCCGGGAAAAAATCGATTCAATGCCACTAATAATAGGCCTCCCAGGGGGCTTAGTCTTGTTTTTGTGGACCTTTGGCAACTGGTAAATTGTGGGTAAGCGTGGTGCTTTGGGCACAAGATACTGTGCCTCTTTTTTGGTTAGTATACCTTTTTCTTTAGCCTTTTTCACAATTTTCTCAAGTTTTGATTTTAGACTCTGGGTGGGGTTGGTTCTCAACTTTTGATAGGTGACTTGGTCACCCACTAGTCTGTCCAGTTCTAGTTTGTAATCACTTTTGTTGAGAACTACTATTCCCCCCCCTTTGTCTGCTCCTCGTATGACTATGTCTTTACGGTCCTCTAGTTCCTTGAGGCCCTTTTCTAATTCTTTTTTGGTGTAGTAGTGTTTTAATTTAATTTTCCGCACATCATCTTCTACCATACTTTTAAAAACTTCCAAACAATGGTTGGAAGCTTTGGGAGGATTAAAAACAGAACGATTTTTCAATCCACTGTCCTGATAATCAGCATTATTAGAGGTAGGGTTAAACGGTTTTTCTAAAAAATGTTTTTTAATTTTAAGCTTCCTGACATATTTTTCAATATCTATAAAGGTGTTGAACTTGTCAACACTTTTGTCAGGGGCAAATTTAAGACCAAGTTCCAGTATTTTTAATTCGTCAGAAGTGAACTGGGCATTACTGAGATTAAAGATCCCAGCCCCTAGGACTCTCTTTTCCTTTTGTTTCTTTCGTCCACCTCTGCACCCTCTCCTCTGTTTTCCGTTCTTTCGTTTGGTGGAGGATTTCTTTGGGGTGTCATTTCCTGTTGATAATGGGGATAAGTATCCCCTCCCCATTGCTGCCAATGGTTCTCTTTCTGCCAGTAATTCCCTTGGTTCCATTGTTGTTGTTGGGGTCTCCAATTCTGTGAACCCCTCCCTCGTTGCCAAGGCTGGCCTCTCCCACCTCCTCTGTGTCCCCGCCAGGTTCCATTCGGGTGGTTGGAGCCTCTTCCCCTCCCTCTTTGACCCGGGGCGCCACCTCGCCCCCTCCCCCGAAAACCCTTCTGTTGATTTTCTGGGGTATAGGCCAGAGGGGAGTAGCTGTTATACGTGGGTACATTGTACTGGGAGGTGTTAAAATATTGTGGTCTATTGTTTCTATTTCCAGTATATTCATTCCTACCATTATCATCAAAGTTTGGAGTCCCCCCAGTGGGAGTGAAATTAGGATCTATGAATCTCTCAATTCCCATCTCTCTCACTGCCGGGGACTGTGTAGGGATATTATTAATGTTTGTGGCATTTGGTCCTAACGGAATATCCTGCCATTTGTACACTTTAGACTCTTTGTAGTCCAATAAATCTCTTTGGTATTTATTAATCTTTTTGTTTCGGGTGTCCTTATCTATTTTCTCTAAAAATTTCTGGGTTAATATAATTTTTTCTTTAAAATCAGCATTATCTTTATAAGGTTCTAAAGTGGTTTTTAACTCACTAATTTTTTCCTCCAGCTTAGTCATTTTCGCCTTCCTTCGCGATATAATAAGACTAAGTAGTCTGGATTCGCTGTGGTTAAAAAAATTAAACCATTCTTTATCTAGGTCGGGATCTGCCAGACCATCATTGGGACCTAGATCCCAACGTAACCTTCTTGGCGTTATTTTCATTTTTATGTACTGTTCTAAGGTGGCCAAGTCCCACCATACACGGATTTTCTTTTCAAGTACATTTTTGAGAGTTTTAACACTCTGCTCCATGTCTTTTGAAACAGTACTTTGTGCTGAAAAAATATCTGCTGTGGTCCTATCTTTCATGAAATCAAATATATCCATTGCTGCAGGATCAACACAAATGTGCAAAATAAATGAAAAGAATTTTGGTGGCCCAAAAGAAACTGCGCAAAATTTGTGATATTCGATAATAAATTAATCAAATTGTCATAAATTAATTAAATATATATAAGAGGAATTGCTTCCATAGTGCAAGCTGCAATAAAAACGTATAAAACGCATAAATGTGAAAAGAGTGGAATAAATTGCGCTCAACACTTAACACAACCAAAAAGTGCTTGTGTGCATAAATATGTGAATAAATGGTTAAATAAATAAATATATACAAAATCCTAAATGTGAAAGGTCCTTGGTAAATAAATATCAACAGTCTTTAAAGTGCCCAGTGCAATACAGATCTCTCAGCAATGACTGAAAATCACTCCAACTTCAAGTGAGGGACCTCCACCTTAAGAAACTTTTCTCCACCCAGTGCTCGGGGTAAATACTTCTTACCAAAGCTGATGGACCCCTTAATTACAGGGGGTCTAAAACAGCGTAGATGGTCCACAAATGCCTCCAAGCTATCCTTCAGGTCCCTTGATATAAGACTCAGCTCGCATAAGGAACTCCAAGTATTTCAGGATATTTGTGGGGAGAAAGATAAGGAAACTCCGATAGTGTAGTATGTTCTGGTAATTAGGGTTTATTAATGAAATTGCACTTACTCAAAACATTAGAATCAAATGCCTTCATGCAGTAAATGCAGCATGGGTTCGGTGTACGGGACGCTCCTATGCTTCTGCGTATCACCAACCCGGAACTCCACGGTCTCACGTTCCCGACGCACGTTTCGTCAGACGCGCTGACGTCATCAGGGGATCATGTGACCGTACGTTTCCATTCACAATAAATAGAGGTATCTAGCTGACAACATCCAATCGCTGGCCGGCGGTTTCAGAACCGCCCATTCCTTTCGGGATGCTAGGTTCACTCCCATGCCCGGAAGTGTTCCGCGGCCATTTCTTATTTGGGCAAATCGCCAGTGGTTTACTATAACAAGCCCGAATAGACAATCGGCAGTATTATACTAATACAAAAAAGGAAAAAGGAGGGTCCGATTGCCATACTAAAGAGTGAAGGAATGATTAAATGCCAATCAATGTATAACAAATTAAGGCGATGGGATGCTGTTTACAATAAATGAATGTTGTATATAGATATAATACCCTCAATACGATATTTAATACCATACTACATAAACTATATTTTAATAAAATCTTAAATAAAAACTTAAATAAAATTTATTGGTTTAAACATATCCCTAAAAAATATTAATGTGTAGTAAAAATTCATTAAAAATTGTTAAAAAATATTTTATTCATATTAATATTAATAATGGTATGGAAAGATAAAGTGCACTATATTTTCCTATAATTTATGAAATTGCTCAAAGGTATGTTTTTGCAAGTATTTTATAAAATATTTTTAAAATTACATTTTTTAAAAATTGGAAATATAACAGTTTAGGTCGATGTCAATATTCATACCTGACGGCTGTAAAGTCTGCATTTTGTAGATCCATTGGGTCTCATTCATTGAGATCTTTTTAGTCATGTTTCCCCCTCTCCAATGACGATCTACTCTGTCAATACCACAAAAGGTCATCTGAGATGGATCCTTATTGTGATATAGACGGAAATGATTGGAAAGGCTATGCTTGGGAAAGCCTCTCCTAACATTTCCTACATGCTCGTTGATCCGGATAGAAAGCTCTCGTGTGGTCCTGCCTATATATTGTAGTCCACATGGACAACTTATCAAGTAAGTCACATGTGTAGATCTGCATGAAATGAGCTTTTTGATTGCAAATTGTTGTCCTGTGACTTTCGACTGGAAACTGGTAATTTTCCTAGGGTTTTTTCTTGTCATAAGGCAGGCATTGCACCTACCACAAGGAAAAAAACCCTTTACATCCAGAAAGGTCGGTTTGTTTTTTGGGGGGTCAGGTATATTTGGTGCCAGCATATGTCTCAGATTTGGGGCCTTCCTGTAAATAAAATGCGGTCTTTCAGGGAGGACTTTATTCAGAGTTTTATCTTTCAATAAAATCGACCAGTGCTTACGCACAATTGCTTCAACCTGTTTATAATTCCTGCTAAAATCTGTTAAAAACGCTAATTCCCCTTTTGTCTCTGCTTCCTTCTTTTTAGTTTTCAGTAACTCACTCCTAGGCATCCGATGTACCTGGTCTCTAATTTTAGTAACCTCTTCTTGTTTGTAGCCCTTTTCTACAAATCTTTGTGTCAATAAATTAGATTGGGCTAAAAAGTCTTCATCATTTTTACAGTTTCGCTTGATGCGCATGTATTGTCCTTTTGGGATGGCACCCAGCCATTTGGGATGGTGGGATTATTTTTGGCATGATGGAGGTTATTATAACCAAATTAGAGGCGTGGCAATGGGCGCCAAATATGCCCCTAGTGTGGCAAATATCCTTCTTGGGCAATGGGAAGAGAAAGAAGTCTTTGCCAATCTGAACCCGTCACTCATTCTATACAAAAGATTCATTGACGATTTACTGTTAGTATGGAATGGGTCAGAGGAATCTCTAAAAATATTCCTTGATGACATGAATAGGAATCAGTACGGCCTTGTATTCACAGCCACATGGGACAAAGTATCTGTAAACTTCTTAGACCTAACATTGGTGAAACAGGGTTGTTCTATCGCTACAAAGAGTTTCTTCAAAGAAACAGATAGAAATAGTTATATCCCTACCCGCAGTTGTCACCATCCCAAATGGCTGGGTGCCATCCCAAAAGGACAATACATGCGCATCAAGCGAAACTGTAAAAATGATGAAGACTTTTTAGCCCAATCTAATTTATTGACACAAAGATTTGTAGAAAAGGGCTACAAACAAGAAGAGGTTACTAAAATTAGAGACCAGGTACATCGGATGCCTAGGAGTGAGTTACTGAAAACTAAAAAGAAGGAAGCAGAGACAAAAGGGGAATTAGCGTTTTTAACAGATTTTAGCAGGAATTATAAACAGGTTGAAGCAATTGTGCGTAAGCACTGGTCGATTTTATTGAAAGATAAAACTCTGAATAAAGTCCTCCCTGAAAGACCGCATTTTATTTACAGGAAGGCCCCAAATCTGAGACATATGCTGGCACCAAATATACCTGACCCCCCAAAAAACAAACCGACCTTTCTGGATGTAAAGGGTTTTTTTCCTTGTGGTAGGTGCAATGCCTGCCTTATGACAAGAAAAAACCCTAGGAAAATTACCAGTTTCCAGTCGAAAGTCACAGGACAACAATTTGCAATCAAAAAGCTCATTTCATGCAGATCTACACATGTGACTTACTTGATAAGTTGTCCATGTGGACTACAATATATAGGCAGGACCACACGAGAGCTTTCTATCCGGATCAACGAGCATGTAGGAAATGTTAGGAGAGGCTTTCCCAAGCATAGCCTTTCCAATCATTTCCGTCTATATCACAATAAGGATCCATCTCAGATGACCTTTTGTGGTATTGACAGAGTAGATCGTCATTGGAGAGGGGGAAACATGACTAAAAAGATCTCAATGAATGAGACCCAATGGATCTACAAAATGCAGACTTTACAGCCGTCAGGTATGAATATTGACATCGACCTAAACTGTTATATTTCCAATTTTTAAAAAATGTAATTTTAAAAATATTTTATAAAATACTTGCAAAAACATACCTTTGAGCAATTTCATAAATTATAGGAAAATATAGTGCACTTTATCTTTCCATACCATTATTAATATTAATATGAATAAAATATTTTTTAACAATTTTTAATGAATTTTTACTACACATTAATATTTTTTAGGGATATGTTTAAACCAATAAATTTTATTTAAGTTTTTATTTAAGATTTTATTAAAATATAGTTTATGTAGTATGGTATTAAATATCGTATTGAGGGTATTATATCTATATACAACATTCATTTATTGTAAACAGCATCCCATCGCCTTAATTTGTTATACATTGATTGGCATTTAATCATTCCTTCAATCTTTAGTATGGCAATCGGACCCTCCTTTTTCCTTTTTTGTATTAGTATAATACTGCCGATTGTCTATTCGGGCTTGTTATAGTAAACCACTGGCGATTTGCCCAAATAAGAAATGGCCGCGGAACACTTCCGGGCATGGGAGTGAACCTAGCATCCCGAAAGGAATGGGCGGTTCTGAAACCGCCGGCCAGCGATTGGATGTTGTCAGCTAGATACCTCTATTTATTGTGAATGGAAACGTACGGTCACATGATCCCCTGATGACGTCAGCGCGTCTGACGAAACGTGCGTCGGGAACGTGAGACCGTGGAGTTCCGGGTTGGTGATACGCAGAAGCATAGGAGCGTCCCGTACACCGAACCCATGCTGCATTTACTGCATGAAGGCATTTGATTCTAATGTTTTGAGTAAGTGCAATTTCATTAATAAACCCTAATTACCGGAACATACTACACTATCGGAGTTTCCTTATCTTTCTCCCCACAAATATCCTGAAATACTTGGAGTTCCTTATGCGAGCTGAGTCTTATATCAAGGGACCTGAAGGATAGCTTGGAGGCATTTGTGGACCATCTACGCTGTTTTAGACCCCCTGTAATTAAGGGGTCCATCAGCTTTGGTAAGAAGTATTTACCCCGAGCACTGGGTGGAGAAAAGTTTCTTAAGGTGGAGGTCCCTCACTTGAAGTTGGAGTGATTTTCAGTCATTGCTGAGAGATCTGTATTGCACTGGGCACTTTAAAGACTGTTGATATTTATTTACCAAGGACCTTTCACATTTAGGATTTTGTATATATTTATTTATTTAACCATTTATTCACATATTTATGCACACAAGCACTTTTTGGTTGTGTTAAGTGTTGAGCGCAATTTATTCCACTCTTTTCACATTTATGCGTTTTATACGTTTTTATTGCAGCTTGCACTATGGAAGCAATTCCTCTTATATATATTTAATTAATTTATGACAATTTGATTAATTTATTATCGAATATCACCAATTTTGCGCAGTTTCTTTTGGGCCACCAAAATTCTTTTCATTTATTTTGCACATTTGTGTTGATCCTGCAGCAATGGATATATTTGATTTCATGAAAGATAGGACCACAGCAGATATTTTTTCAGCACAAAGTACTGTTTCAAAAGACATGGAGCAGAGTGTTAAAACTCTCAAAAATGTACTTGAAAAGAAAATCCGTGTATGGTGGGACTTGGCCACCTTAGAACAGTACATAAAAATGAAAATAACGCCAAGAAGGTTACGTTGGGATCTAGGTCCCAATGATGGTCTGGCAGATCCCGACCTAGATAAAGAATGGTTTAATTTTTTTAACCACAGCGAATCCAGACTACTTAGTCTTATTATATCGCGAAGGAAGGCGAAAATGACTAAGCTGGAGGAAAAAATTAGTGAGTTAAAAACCACTTTAGAACCTTATAAAGATAATGCTGATTTTAAAGAAAAAATTATATTAACCCAGAAATTTTTAGAGAAAATAGATAAGGACACCCGAAACAAAAAGATTAATAAATACCAAAGAGATTTATTGGACTACAAAGAGTCTAAAGTGTACAAATGGCAGGATATTCCGTTAGGACCAAATGCCACAAACATTAATAATATCCCTACACAGTCCCCGGCAGTGAGAGAGATGGGAATTGAGAGATTCATAGATCCTAATTTCACTCCCACTGGGGGGACTCCAAACTTTGATGATAATGGTAGGAATGAATATACTGGAAATAGAAACAATAGACCACAATATTTTAACACCTCCCAGTACAATGTACCCACGTATAACAGCTACTCCCCTCTGGCCTATACCCCAGAAAATCAACAGAAGGGTTTTCGGGGGAGGGGGCGAGGTGGCGCCCCGGGTCAAAGAGGGAGGGGAAGAGGCTCCAACCACCCGAATGGAACCTGGCGGGGACACAGAGGAGGTGGGAGAGGCCAGCCTTGGCAACGAGGGAGGGGTTCACAGAATTGGAGACCCCAACAACAACAATGGAACCAAGGGAATTACTGGCAGAAAGAGAACCATTGGCAGCAATGGGGAGGGGATACTTATCCCCATTATCAACAGGAAATGACACCCCAAAGAAATCCTCCACCAAACGAAAGAACGGAAAACAGAGGAGAGGGTGCAGAGGTGGACGAAAGAAACAAAAGGAAAAGAGAGTCCTAGGGGCTGGGATCTTTAATCTCAGTAATGCCCAGTTCACTTCTGACGAATTAAAAATACTGGAACTTGGTCTTAAATTTGCCCCTGACAAAAGTGTTGACAAGTTCAACACCTTTATAGATATTGAAAAATATGTCAGGAAGCTTAAAATTAAAAAACATTTTTTAGAAAAACCGTTTAACCCTACCTCTAATAATGCTGATTATCAGGACAGTGGATTGAAAAATCGTTCTGTTTTTAATCCTCCCAAAGCTTCCAACCATTGTTTGGAAGTTTTTAAAAGTATGGTAGAAGATGATGTGCGGAAAATTAAATTAAAACACTACTACACCAAAAAAGAATTAGAAAAGGGCCTCAAGGAACTAGAGGACCGTAAAGACATAGTCATACGAGGAGCAGACAAAGGGGGGGGAATAGTAGTTCTCAACAAAAGTGATTACAAACTAGAACTGGACAGACTAGTGGGTGACCAAGTCACCTATCAAAAGTTGAGAACCAACCCCACCCAGAGTCTAAAATCAAAACTTGAGAAAATTGTGAAAAAGGCTAAAGAAAAAGGTATACTAACCAAAAAAGAGGCACAGTATCTTGTGCCCAAAGCACCACGCTTACCCACAATTTACCAGTTGCCAAAGGTCCACAAAAACAAGACTAAGCCCCCTGGGAGGCCTATTATTAGTGGCATTGAATCGATTTTTTCCCGGATAGGGGAATATGTGGACCATTTTTTGCAACCGATTGTACCACTTTATCCTTCTCATCTGAAAGACAGTAAACACTTGATCAACCTATTGGAGCAAGTAGAAGTACAGCCAAACACTTTCTTGGTAACAGTTGATATCGAATCCCTGTACACCAGTTTGAAGCAGGATGATGTACTTAACACTACCATAGCTGCCCTAAACACTAAAACCAACATAAAACCTCAACAAAAAAAGTTTATTTGTGATGCCCTAAGCCTAGCCATGGAAAATAATTATTTTTGGCATGATGGAGGTTATTATAACCAAATTAGAGGCGTGGCAATGGGCGCCAAATATGCCCCTAGTGTGGCAAATATCCTTCTTGGGCAATGGGAAGAGAAAGAAGTCTTTGCCAATCTGAACCCGTCACTCATTCTATACAAAAGATTCATTGACGATTTACTGTTAGTATGGAATGGGTCAGAGGAATCTCTAAAAATATTCCTTGATGACATGAATAGGAATCAGTACGGCCTTGTATTCACAGCCACATGGGACAAAGTATCTGTAAACTTCTTAGACCTAACATTGGTGAAACAGGGTTGTTCTATCGCTACAAAGAGTTTCTTCAAAGAAACAGATAGAAATAGTTATATCCCTACCCGCAGTTGTCACCATCCCAAATGGCTGGGTGCCATCCCAAAAGGACAATACATGCGCATCAAGCGAAACTGTAAAAATGATGAAGACTTTTTAGCCCAATCTAATTTATTGACACAAAGATTTGTAGAAAAGGGCTACAAACAAGAAGAGGTTACTAAAATTAGAGACCAGGTACATCGGATGCCTAGGAGTGAGTTACTGAAAACTAAAAAGAAGGAAGCAGAGACAAAAGGGGAATTAGCGTTTTTAACAGATTTTAGCAGGAATTATAAACAGGTTGAAGCAATTGTGCGTAAGCACTGGTCGATTTTATTGAAAGATAAAACTCTGAATAAAGTCCTCCCTGAAAGACCGCATTTTATTTACAGGAAGGCCCCAAATCTGAGACATATGCTGGCACCAAATATACCTGACCCCCCAAAAAACAAACCGACCTTTCTGGATGTAAAGGGTTTTTTTCCTTGTGGTAGGTGCAATGCCTGCCTTATGACAAGAAAAAACCCTAGGAAAATTACCAGTTTCCAGTCGAAAGTCACAGGACAACAATTTGCAATCAAAAAGCTCATTTCATGCAGATCTACACATGTGACTTACTTGATAAGTTGTCCATGTGGACTACAATATATAGGCAGGACCACACGAGAGCTTTCTATCCGGATCAACGAGCATGTAGGAAATGTTAGGAGAGGCTTTCCCAAGCATAGCCTTTCCAATCATTTCCGTCTATATCACAATAAGGATCCATCTCAGATGACCTTTTGTGGTATTGACAGAGTAGATCGTCATTGGAGAGGGGGAAACATGACTAAAAAGATCTCAATGAATGAGACCCAATGGATCTACAAAATGCAGACTTTACAGCCGTCAGGTATGAATATTGACATCGACCTAAACTGTTATATTTCCAATTTTTAAAAAATGTAATTTTAAAAATATTTTATAAAATACTTGCAAAAACATACCTTTGAGCAATTTCATAAATTATAGGAAAATATAGTGCACTTTATCTTTCCATACCATTATTAATATTAATATGAATAAAATATTTTTTAACAATTTTTAATGAATTTTTACTACACATTAATATTTTTTAGGGATATGTTTAAACCAATAAATTTTATTTAAGTTTTTATTTAAGATTTTATTAAAATATAGTTTATGTAGTATGGTATTAAATATCGTATTGAGGGTATTATATCTATATACAACATTCATTTATTGTAAACAGCATCCCATCGCCTTAATTTGTTATACATTGATTGGCATTTAATCATTCCTTCAATCTTTAGTATGGCAATCGGACCCTCCTTTTTCCTTTTTTGTATTAGTATAATACTGCCGATTGTCTATTCGGGCTTGTTATAGTAAACCACTGGCGATTTGCCCAAATAAGAAATGGCCGCGGAACACTTCCGGGCATGGGAGTGAACCTAGCATCCCGAAAGGAATGGGCGGTTCTGAAACCGCCGGCCAGCGATTGGATGTTGTCAGCTAGATACCTCTATTTATTGTGAATGGAAACGTACGGTCACATGATCCCCTGATGACGTCAGCGCGTCTGACGAAACGTGCGTCGGGAACGTGAGACCGTGGAGTTCCGGGTTGGTGATACGCAGAAGCATAGGAGCGTCCCGTACACCGAACCCATGCTGCATTTACTGCATGAAGGCATTTGATTCTAATGTTTTGAGTAAGTGCAATTTCATTAATAAACCCTAATTACCAGAACATACTACACTATCGGAGTTTCCTTATCTTTCTCCCCACAAATATCCTGAAATACTTGGAGTTCCTTATGCGAGCTGAGTCTTATATCAAGGGACCTGAAGGATAGCTTGGAGGCATTTGTGGACCATCTACGCTGTTTTAGACCCCCTGTAATTAAGGGGTCCATCAGCTTTGGTAAGAAGTATTTACCCCGAGCACTGGGTGGAGAAAAGTTTCTTAAGGTGGAGGTCCCTCACTTGAAGTTGGAGTGATTTTCAGTCATTGCTGAGAGATCTGTATTGCACTGGGCACTTTAAAGACTGTTGATATTTATTTACCAAGGACCTTTCACATTTAGGATTTTGTATATATTTATTTATTTAACCATTTATTCACATATTTATGCACACAAGCACTTTTTGGTTGTGTTAAGTGTTGAGCGCAATTTATTCCACTCTTTTCACCTCCTGGAGAAACACTTTTGCCTGAGCGGAGTCCAAGACCATGCCCAGGTAACTTAGGTTGACTGACGGGGCAGTGCCGACTTCTGGAAATTGATAGTCCACCTGAAACACCTGGAGGGTCTGAACCGTGACCACATAACCCCCCCTCAGATGACTGTCCCAGGGACATGGGGGGTAGCATCACTCACCATACCACGGACCGCGGGCTCCGCTCCAATATGGACCACCTTCCACCCTGAGTGGGGGTGCCGTCAGCTGAGGGGGGACGCTGCAACACAGGGCGTTCTAGAGTTGAGTCGTCCCAAAGAAAAATCTCCCCATCCGTCAGGGCACCGTCGTGGCGAGGCCTGGGCAGACCAATAACCTGCGCACGCTCGTAGACCAGGCTGGGGCACCATAAGGATCTAGATTATCCAGTGCGAGGCCCAGCCCAGCTGTTGCTTGTAGTTCTCCAGGAGGAGAACTACAAGCAAGGAAAATAAAATAAAAACTGAGACAGGAGTCCCAGCAGGGAACCTAGTCCTACTCCTAAGCTAGGCAGCAAGAAACTGAAGAGCAGCACTGAAAAGCTTAGGGAAATGTCGGGAGGGACAGCCCCCTAGAGGTGTGTCTTTTTTTAACTCTTTTTGTCAAGTTTTCACTACCTAGCCTGCTCCTGCAGAGAGGGCGCATTACCCAATAGTGAAGAACATCTGAACAGGCTGAGACTGTCAAAGGACGTTAGAAATATCCATTTATTATTTTTTTAATGAAGCCTGTAAGGCATTGCACCTGCAGTCAGCAGATCGTGGGTGCAGTGCCTGGATCCTGCAGATACAGGCAGATAGTTACTGATTGGCAGGATGAGCCAATGGACTAAGAGTGCTCATCAGGGCTCCAGCATTTCAGTGAGAACTAAAAGTCACTGTCCTCAGAGAGCGATAATACTCGTAATTCATACATTCACAGAACTCTGTGAATGAATGACACAGCCGTGTGGGTGGAGCCCCGCACAGTCACTTTATTTTTTTTTTATTGTGACAGTGGGTCCGGGGAAAAGATCCCCCCCCCCCCCACTGTCACAGTGCTGCTATATTTAAACTAAATAAAACAAAATGAATCTCAATTTGCGTGTGTTGTTCTTCTGAATGAACCTAAAAAAAGGAAACTATAATATAAATAAAAAAAGTGTCTACAAAAGATATTGAACCTAATAATATGTCATTAATCCTGTGTACAATGTGATTGCAAACACACATTAATAAAATCCAAACACATAAGTACTAAATCCAAAATTTTAAACGTTTTCCGTAATATTTGATTCACAGTCTCTCTTTAGATTCTCAAAATGTCTTCTTCCGTGATGGTGAAACACCCACACCAGCAAACAATATCATGATGTGCTTCTACATAGAAGCCTCGTGCCATCACAGTACTCACAGAACTCTCACCCTAAAACAGATGTAAGCAGGCATGTACATTTATCCTCCAAGGTATCTCCAATATTTAGATCAGGGGTGTCCAACCTTTTTACCTTCCTGGGCCACAGTGGAATCAGGAGGAATTGTTTTGGGCCACACATAAGATACATTAACAATAAGGATAGCTGATGAGCAGAAAAAAAATCGGGCAGATCACAAGTTAAGGATCACTGATATAGATAATGTATCTGGGTAATAAAACTTCATTTTTTTGTAATGTTTCTTTATTATAAAAGAGGGCAACATAAAACGAGTGCGATATTTGACACTTTTTTTTATAAACGTATTAATATCTGGTTTGATGGATGTAGTAGCAATTTTCAAGTTGTTAATCAAATATTTTGGTTCTAATTTTGTTCTTCGTGTGCTTCATCCACTATGTTCTTCGTGTGCTTCATCCACTAAAAATAGTTGCTCACAAATATAGGTGGGATATTTTTCTTTGGGAAGATAAAACGTATTAAAGGTCCAGTAAAGAGACACTCAAATATTTCTTCAGCCGCATATGATTACGAAGTGTAAACAGATTTTTACAAAATGTTCCCCAAGAAAAAGGAAAATAAATCAACATTTTTAGGTAAGTTTACAATTTTAGGTTGGGCTGCATTCATAGCAATCTTGGGCAGTAGGTTAGAAACCCCCGATTTAGATCCTCCAACTCTTCCTGTCCACCAGGGACTCTCTTATTATATTTCCCAGTAGCTCCAGCAATACATGTTAAAAAAAGATATAGAAAAGCCCCCCCATAGTGCAGTAAATTAGTTCCAACCACTTTATTAAAATTGCACTTATAGTTTTAAAACTTGTAAAACCGCATTAAAACATAGGAGAGTACTGGGAAGTGCTTCCGCATACATCACTTCCGGTCCCACGTCTGCCTCTGCTCACGCCCTACAGGTTATGTCATGATTATGGTACTTCATCAGAAGTTCATTATCATTTTTATGCACTTTTTATTTATGCTTTAGTTTATGTTATACAAGTTCATTCATAAGAATCACACACCCAAATTGAGGTTTATCATTTAAATTTATTTAGTTTAAATATAGCAGCACAGCATCACTTTATTTACTTTTAGAAACTGGAACATGTTAAATATTCCCAGGGTTTTTTTTAGCGGGGAAACACAGTTCCGTCACCTCCAGCATCGAATTTATGTAATGACAAGGAGTGCTGGGGTGTGCTGCAGGATCTATTAATTGAGGGATCTATTCTAGCTCGAGGGGATCTGGTTTTGCAGGGGGGGGGGTCTATTGTTGCTGGTGGGGGAACCTACTGTTGCTGGGGGAGTTCTACTGTTGAGGGAGGGGGTCTATTGTTGGCTGACAGAGAATTTATTGATGCTGGCTATGGGGGGATCTGTTGTTGCTCCTGGGAGTCTTTTGTTGCTAGGGGAGAAATTTTGTTGCGGGTGGTCCATTGCTGTCAGGGAGATCTATTGTTGTAAGCGGGGAGCCCTATGGCTACTGGCTGCAGGGGAACTATTTTACTTCTTTTCTTGTTCTCAATACCGAATTCCATACAAATTACTCAGCAACACAAAATGATATGTTGTATTCTCTAAAAGGGACAGTACTGGGAGGTGGGTAGGGGTGGAACCAAGGAATGGTGCAAGGAAAGGGGCGGTAAAAGGGGTGACCCGGAAAGGGGGAGTTCCTGCACCTATTTTCTGAGAAAAAAAGTCCTTCACATTCCACCCTAAATACAGGTGGAACATGTAACATATTCCAAAGGTGAACTTACCCCTTTACATTCTAGTTGAATAGAAAAAAAAAAAAAAAAAAAAAAAACATAGCAACCAATAAGATTCTTTTTATCCTCCTATTTTCAAATCTTTGCTTGAAAAAGGCCAGCTCAGAGGTAACTCTCCACTCTTATAAACACAGACCTTTTTCTTTCACTATACATATATATATATATATATATGGTCAAATCCTTGTGTAGTCTAAGAAAAACGGCACAACAATGAACACATTTGCATATAATCATTTATTTAAGCACCAGAAAGGGCCAATGTATGATATAATATATTGGCACAAGACAGCATTGTTCATCCTGGCTCTGGCTGACTGACTCCATACAATATTGCAGTGGTTACCTGTCTTACATTTTATATAAAAAAAAAAATGCTTATTTATATTTTAACAATTGTGCTTAGTAAAAAGAGTATGAAAACCTTGCAAATCGTTATTGTTGAAGTAAAAACATTATTACAATAAAAAAAGTTCACATTTTTTTCTGAAGTTTTCATCCCTTCTAAAATCATTTTTGTTCATTTAAAAGTCACCCTGCATAGAGAAAACAAATGAAAGTTTTCCTTACGCTGTATAGCAGCCAATAGAAGTTACTTGCATTTACCTTAGGCTGGTATCCACTGCCAGTGCCCCCTAAAATTCATAAGGACAGGGCTCAGCATGTTCAATCACACTACACAAGTAGTGTGGCAATTGGCTGCTCAGATGCCCAGCACTGAATTTAAAGGAGGGTAGTGTCACTTTGTGCACCCTATTTGTATATAATGGTATTTAGGGAGGCTTTAGCAGTTGACTCAAATGAAGGACAAGCGAAGTAAACCTATGGTGCTTGTTGAGCAATTTCATGCTTACGTTAGTTCTTTTTTTTTTTTCTGTATACAGATTTAAAATTGCATTATTTTATAATTGTTACCAATAAAACAAAATAATGTGGCACATTTTTAATCCACCTCACAAGTCATCATGTAAGGTTTCTGTTCAGTGGTTTAGTCCATTTTCTTTTTTTAAATAGCAGTGTACACCCAAAAAGAAGAAGAGCACCACCATCTGAATTTCAGCTGTAAAGAAAAATATGAAATTCAATTTTAGCTTTGTGTACTATAGGTAAAACACACATGAAACAATTTGCAGAAAAACATATGCTTACTTAACTCAAGAGAAGAATGCATTGTTTAAAAAGGATAAGTTCACCTTTACAAAAAAAAAAATGCAACATTTTTTTGCAGGTAAAAAATGCAAATATTCCTTTCTTTATTTTTTTGTTAGGAGCCTGTAAGGCATTCAACCCACGATCTGCAAATCATCTGTGTAATGCAATGGTCCTACAAACCGCCTGTATAGCTGTTTGCCCATACCTCCGATATGGGCAGGCAGTTACACTCTGACAGGAAGCTCAATGAACTACCTAGATCAATCAACATCAATCAAAAGTTCAGTTGAGCCGAGATGCCAACAGATCCACCTCGGGAATGTCCCACCGGAGACACAACTGATGATACGGATGAAGGGACCACTCCCCTTGGTCCAACGCCTGCTGACTAAGGCCTGCCGACTGAGGTAATCCGCCTGCCAGTTTTCCACCCTGGGAATGTGTACGGTAGATAGGGAGGGAACGAACCATTCTGCTAGTCTTAGAATGCCAGCTACCTCCAGAGCTGCTAGGACCCTTTTTGTGCCCCCCTGGTGATTGACATAAGCCACGGCCGTGACATTGTCCGATTGAATGTGCACTGGACATCCCTGAAGATGATCCGTCCAATGTTCCAGGCACAGTCTGATCGCTCAGAGTTCTAAACCATTGATCGGTAGCCTGGACTCTTCCGGTGTCCAGATCCCCTGAGCAGAATTTTTGCCAAGGATGCCTCCCTAGCCGGACAGGCTGGCATCTGTGGTGACCACTGTACAATACATGGGGAGGAAGGATTTGCCCAGCCGAAGCCACTATTACAGGGACTCTTTCGTTCCCCGGCTCAGCCAGATTCGATTGTCCAGAGACTGCGTGGTCTTGTCCCATTTGGCCTCCCTTTGCAGGGGTCTCGTATGGAACTGTGCAAACAGAGCCGCCTCAAGGTAGACACCATCAGGCCCAGCACCCACGCGCAATTCCCAGAGAGATGACCATCTGCTGGACAGCAGGGGACTAATCACAGCCTGCAGTTTCTGGAGTTTGTCCAGAGGAAGGAGCACTCTGGATAAGGCCAAGTCCAGAGTCAGACCCAGATAGTCCAGCTTTGTGGATGGAACCAGAGCAGACTTCTGAATCCAGCCGAACTCCCTCAGAGTTCATATGGTGTTTTCCAGGTTTTCCATCAGAGCAGTTGCAGACTCTGCTCGCACAAGGAGGTCATCCAAGTAGCCCAGTACTGGGATTTCCCTGTTGGCTTAACGATGCTAGCACTGGGGCTAAAACTTTTGTGAAGACCTGAGGAGCAGAGGCGAGATCAAAGGCGAACACCACAAACTGATAATGCTCCCCCCCGGCAAAGCAGAGAAAGCGCTGGTGACTGGCACATATTGGAATGTGAAGGGAAGCATCCTTGATGTCGATAGAGGCAAGAAAATCCCCCTCATGCAGGGATGCCACCACCGTGCGAATGGACTCCACTCTAAACTTCTGCACCCGCAAAAAGCAGTTCAGCGCCTTGAGGTTCAGAATTTGACGAGTTAAGAAGATCAGAAGCTGTGCCATCAATGAACGAAAGAGAAATCAAGTTTTACTGTTACGGCAACAAAAGATGAGAAGAAATTTTCAATTTGGGAGACCTGTTCATGTAACTAAGCCAGAGGAGATTTCCCCTTTGTGTGTCTAGTACTCCATTAGGTCCGCCTTGCCTGTGGCTGACAGCGAATGACACTGGGTTAATTTCATAACTGCTATTCAGCGTAACCGTGGCTTTGAAATTTGCGCACTGCCATCTGCTGTCAATCACAGGCAAGGGGGACCAGATGGGGAACTAGTCTCAAAATTCCTGATCAAGATCCCCCACCTGAGAACTCAAATTCATGGTCGATGCACTAGTTGGATGGGGAACTCTGATTCCAGTCAATCAGGTCTGTCTTGTCTGTGATTGACAGTGCACAGTAGTTGGCAGATTTAAAATTAGCTATTGGACTGAATAGCAGCTATGGATCTGCCCATTGCCATACACGGTCAATGAAAACTAAGCAGACCTGAACGGGAACTAGTCTCTCAGTTCCGCATTGAGCTCCGCCACCCCCAGTACAAAACTTTTCAGCCATGCGTCTGTCAGTGTGATGGGCACAGTGGTCGGGGAGGGAGGTTGGGAGGGTGTTAGTGCACTACAGAAGGCGTGTCCAGAATGGACAACCCCAGTGCATGCATCAACAGATTCATTTGCAGGTCTGTGACAGGTACATGAATCAGGTATAAGCACTGTTATTTTTGGTGCTACACCCTGACAGAACTCTAAAGAGGTGCCTATGACACCCTTTATGAATTGTTATAGTGCCAGCCAAGACTATATTTATTAATGTTTTTTTCTTCCTAATCGCTTCAGTACAGGGCATTTTCACCCCCTTCCTGACCAGGCCAATTTTAGCTTTTAGAACTGTCGTACTTTGAATGAGAGCTGCGTGGTCATGCAACACTACCCATATTAAATTTTTATATTTTTTTCACATAAATAGAGCTTTATTTTGATGGTATTTAATCAGCACTGGGTTTTTATTTTTTTGCTAAATAAATTAGAAAAAATACCGAAAAATTTGAAAAAAAAACCCACATTTTTCTTTGTTTTGGTTTTAAAATTTTGCAAATAATTTTTTAATTTTGAAAATTTAGGCCAAACTGTGTTCTGCTACACTTCTGTGGTAAAAATAACCCAAAATCAGTATATATTATTTAGTCTGTAGGAAAGCTATAGAGTCCACAAACTATGGGATATATATTTGTCATTTCTTGAGGCCCAAAAATGCCAGGACAGTATAAATAACAGCTTTTTGGAAAGTAGACATTCCAAGGTATTTAGTAAGAGGCATGGTAAGTTTTTTAATGTTGTATTTTTTTGGAAAATGAATAAAAAATAATAATTCACAATTATTAGAGCAATATATTGTTAAGTGATTATTATTATTTTTATTTACACATTATGATTGCTTAGATCAGTGGTATCATTGGTATAAGCAACCAATTTTACTGACCAAAACTGATTCATTAGTGCATTTTGTTGTGAATAGCCACAGCTAATTACATGGTACAGATGGGCTGTGATTGGCCCTGTGTGTACCATATGATCACTGTGACCAATCACAGCTAGCAACACAACTGTACACAATTAATGACATGAAAGGAAGCCATCCATTGTTTACAATTGTCATGTGATCTGCTGTGATTGGTACTGGTAGCAGGCCGGTACAGTGATTAGTCATCAGCTATGTCTGGCAGACAAAGTTGGTGACAGATTGCACCGCGGTGCGTTCTGGAAAGGCATCATATGACGTCCACCCAGAACGAAAAATGTCCCACCCAGCCATCAACTGATAATAGGCTGTATGGGAAGTGGTTAAACAGAAAACACATTCTAGGGCCCCATTTAGGAAACCAGGAACACAAATAGCAACAAAAGGAGGCCACTACACATTTTAAATAAACACATACAGTTTATGCGGTGAACCAGAAATATACACAGTGCAAAAAAAATAAAAATGAATGAGGTTATGACAGCACTTCTCATCCAGGGCAAAAAACCCTAAATCACATGTGTCAAACACATGGCCTGTGGGCTGAATTTCATGTGGCGCTCACACCTCTTTTGTAGCTGCAGCACCCCCTCAACTCCACCCCCACCTTGTCTCAGCAGTTGTCTGCAGGGAGGAGAACAGACCTCCCCTACGCAATCCTGTGCTTCAGCCACGGAGAAGCTCGTCACTACCAACCCCCCCCCCCGTCTCAGCAGTCGGCAGCAGAGAAGAGGACAGAACTCCTACAGATCCTGCACCTCTCATCTCCACCTCCCCTGGTCTCAGCATTCAGCAGACTCTGGCAGCTGACTCCAGCCCTCCTCCTGTCCCCCTCCAGACCCTACACTTTCTGCTTTCCATCCCTGCCTAGCTTCTTCCTCTTAGCAGCATACGGTAAGGGGGTGCACTGTGATGTAAGGGAGGGGAGGGGGGTGTCTCTTGCCATTGGAAGTAAAGATGAGGGGGGGGGGGTTGTTGTGCTCTGAACATTTAGTCTTACAGATACAACTGGCCCTCCTTTGAGGGCAACCATAATGCTGATGCAGCCTGAGATGAAACTGAGTTTGACACCCCTGCCGTAAGTGATATCAGAACACATTAAAGGTTCATTTTCAAGGGACTGGGTTTGGGGCTGCTCACATGCACGACTGTCAAACTGGAATAAGCGTCAGTAGTGTCTGTGGGACCACTGCGATCTCATACACTAATGGGCTGCCTACATGCAGCACATGGCAGCTCCAGACACTTCAAGACACAGCCTTTTCACGGACTATGGGTGTTGGCACCTGTGTAAACGAGGCCAGAAAGTGTTCTCAAGTTTTAGCATATCCTCCTTTTTAAATACTTACAAATGTTGTTATAATCAGCAGAAAATATGCAGTAATAATATTTCGATAACTACTTCAAGTATACATACCACAGTATTTTCTCCTCCAGAAAAAGAATGTTCAATGCTTTTCATTTTCTGACTCACTTCTGTCTTTTTTCTTTTTTCTAAAGAAGTTAAAAAATGTTTCTCCAAAGCTCTTGCTAACGGTCATCTGAGTGGCTGCACTTGCACTTTTAGGTCGAGGGATACTCTGTAGAAGATTATCATATGAATGCTTTTTCCATGCAAATGATTTTTGAATCAATAAAGTAAATTTAACAAAACAATGTAGAATTCTAGGCAAATTAAAATATGGTTTAGTGCAGTTATAAATAATTCCAAAATAATTAAATTTTCCAGAGACTAATAGTATATTGACCCGAAATTGATCTTTGTTTTAAAATTCCATAATCCACTCTGCATACTAGAATCTAAGCTAAAAGTGAGACTTGGTTGTACTAAAGTGCTAACAATTCAGACACTGGGGGTAAAGAGGAGTTGTTTAGGTGGACTATAGAATGGAAGAGCACAGAAAGGGCCCCTTCTTAGTGAGACAATTCTCATTTAAAGCCCACCAAGCCGGATGAAAGAAGGGGGCGGTGAAAGCCACGGGCTCTGAATAGGGGTGTCACCATCTCGTAATATAGGGTGGCAGACAGTGTTAATTACGTTGACTAAAATAGGACTAAAACTAAAATGGCATTTCAGTCATAAGATCAAAATACAACTAAAACTAAAATTAAATTTTAGTAAAAAATAAATGACTAAAACTAAATCGAAAATTGACATAAAAATTAACATTACTCTGCTGGCCATTTCTAAATCGGCAACACAATTTTACCCAGAGCCTGTAATAATAGCACATTAAAGTTTAAACATATAATGAACTACCGCATAAGCATAAGTAAGGGGCATCTACTGAGCTGCTGAAAAGGCTTTTCTTAATATTTAATGTTGGTAATATATTTAGGTAATATGTGAAATGACATTCTAGCCAATAGAGTTTTTTTTTTTTTTTTTAAAGTTGCACTTTTGTTTGTCAAAAAGCAATATTTTTGTTTGTTTATGAAACTTGGTTTTATTTATAAAGACTTATATATCACAATGGCTAAATCTGTGTCTGTAGTGCATGTTCAAACCCTAATACCATAAATAATAACAAATGATTAGATTTTCAGGCCCCGTTCACACTGGGGCGATCCGACTTCCCGGGGCGACCTCCGAGGTCGCGGTGCGAGCAGCGCGCCGCGACCTCGGAGCGGCCGGCACGGACTTCATAACATTGAAGTCTATGACGGTCGCTCCGGGTCGCCCCAAAGAAGCTCCGGACCCTTTTTCTAAGTCGGAGCGACTTGTGTCGCTCCTATTAGAACGGGTCCGCAGCTTCTCTATGGAAGGCGACCTATGGCGACCTGTGAGGCGACCAGGTCGCCTCACAGGTCGCCCTAGTGTGAACGGGGACTTACTCCAGGAGTATATAATTAGTTTGGAAATTCTAGAGAAATTTTTAAATAATGCATTACAATTTACCCAAACCCTTTCGATTTGTATTGAACTAAAATGTATGAGATTTTAGTAGACTAAAATGTACTGGAATTTTAGTCGACTAAAATAGGTCTAAAATTAAAACAATTCAGATGACTAAAACACGACTAAAACAAAAATGGCATTTTAAACAAAATTAACACTGGTGGCAGAGAAGTGCGAGTCACAGGATTGGTTTAGGAAAAAATTTTGTAAAGTAAAACGCTTTTGTTTGTTTCTACTGCATAGTTAACTGATTGGCTTTTAGTTCTGTTTAAAAAACAAATAGGCAACAAATTTTTAGGAATCTATAAACTGTATTTTATATATCAGGGATAACTCTATCAGGCAGAATAAGGGCTTAAAGAAAGGTGAACACACTGCAGATATTGGAGCAGGGTGTGAATTGCTGTCCCAAAGTTAAGCGTTAAATGATAACTCCAGGCAAAACCTAACTAACGCTAATCCTGCTCTGTGCCACATTCTAACCCTAATCTAACTCTGAAAAGAATAAATCACTGTACTTACCTATTCTGCAGCCAAACCGGTCCAGTCCCAGCATTAGCTGTCAGCGGTGGCTTCAGCATGGAGGCGGGTGCAGGAGAGGCATTCGACAACGGAAGCCCCATAGTAACTCTAAGTGTGACGTCACCTCCCAGGCATTTTACAGCCATTGTTGGTCCTCTCCTGCACAGATCTTCCACTGCCGGAGACTGGACCAGATCGGCTGCAGAATAGTAAGTACAGCAAATTTTGCTGTACAGGGTTAGATAGATTAGGGCGAGAACATGGCACAGAGCAGGTTTAGCGTTAAGTTGGTTTCAACCAGTTGCCAACCGCTTACATTATATTTACGGCGGCAATCTGGCTCTTAAAGGCAGAACGACGTAGGGCTATGTCGCTCACCTGAAGGCCACTAGGGGGAGAGTGGGGAAGCCGCTGCGTGTGTCAGACGGCTCAGATTGCCTCCTGACACCGGCGATCTCTCCCTGCTGTAAAAACACAGCCGACCGTCTTTCTCCCTGAAATGATCACAGAGCTCATATGATCCTGCTATGTAGGATCGCATATCTCTGTGATCATTTCGCAAGCCCAACCCCCATTAGGTTAGGATCACTCCCCTATGGTCACATTTAACCCCTTGATTACCTATACTGTTAACCCCTTCCCTGCCAGTGTCATTATTACAGTAACAGTGCATATGTTTAGCACTGATTACTGTAGTAATGTCACTGGTACCCCCAAAAGTGTCAAAAATGTCAGTTAGGGGTCCGATCTGTCCGCCGCAATGTCGCAGTCCCGCCAAAAAAAAAAAAAAAAAAAACCCGCAGATCACCGCCATTACTAGTTAAAAAAAACAAAAATAAAAACAACATTAAAAATGACATAAATCTTTCCCGTAGTTAGTAGATATGATAACTTTTGCGCAAACCAATCAAAATACGCTTATTGCGATTTTAACAAAAATATGTAGCAGAAAACAAATTGGCCTAAAATGGTAAAAAATTTAGATTTTTACTTTTTTTTTTTGAGAATGTCAAATAGCAGAATGTGAAAAAAAATTTTTTTTTCATAATTGTCGCTCTTTTTTTGTTTATAGCGCAAAAAATAAAAAAAAAAAATCGTACAGGTGATCAAATACCACCAAAAGAAAGCTCTTCTTTGTGGGGAAAAAAAGACGTAAATTTCGTTTGAGTACAGCATCGCCATGTCCATTAAATTAACTCAGTACCAAATTGCAAAATAGGGCTTGGTCATTAAGGGGGCAAATCCTTCCGGTCCAGAAGTGGTTAAAGTCCTACCTAACAGGTTCAGGCATTTGCTGTGATAGTGCCATAAAATGTTAAGTTTTCCCCAAATTTCTCTAGCTTTCACCCACAATCAAAAAATATACTGTTATATAGGATTTGAACAAAACTGGCTCTAGTGTGAGACTGGGTGACTGTGGTAGCGACATTAGACTGTAAGCTCCACTAAACCACATGTTCTACATATGTAAATGTTATACAAATAACAGAAAAATAAAGAAGGTATGGGAACATTTACTGTGAAGATTTGGTCAAATTCATCACTCATTCGCCTCAGCTCTCTTCCATATCGAGCTGCAACCATTAGAGAGGATGGAGCAGAGCGGGAACGTGAGCGAAAATGTTGAAGCTCTCCAACATTATCTGTCTCTAAGGCTTCTGAAGCAGATTCTGTCCGATGCCGAGGTTCTTTGGCTGTAAGACAATACTGTTAGAAGAAATAACTTTCAAAAGTGTAAAGAATATATACAGTAGAACAATGTGGAGTATAGAAAGTAAAGCAGAGTATACAGCACATCATGCTGTGAAAAATACAGTATAATGTATAGCAAAGTTTGCAGAATAATAATGGTGTAAGGTATAAATATTGTGCAGCACAGTGTGCAGAAAGGAACAATGTGACAATGACAAAATATGCAAAACGGTATACAGAGTGGAGTTGGGTAAACTATAGAAAGTACAGCATTGAGTCGAGTGGTGTGAAATATTCAACACACAGGAAATGAAAAAGAAAAAGCTGAAGTGTTTGACACAGATTCACATTTAATAAATCAGGCCCAGAATGAACAAAAGTAATACAGCGAAGGGGACTGTACAGTGCGAAGAAAACAATGTAAAGCATAGTAAGCAGAGTGGGGAGGTGTGATGTATAGGATGTACAGCATAGTGTGCAGAGTGGAGCTGTATATAGTGTACAAAATGTAGTGGTAAATAGTATAGTATTTAAAGCATAATGTGCAGAGTGGAATCATGTGGATTCTAGAATAAAGAGCATAGTAAGCTTCATTGAAGTATGAAATGCACACTGTATAGGGTTTAGCATAAAACTTTACAGCACAACGTACAACTTGAAGTGTGGCATATATGACATACAGGACAATATACAGAGAAGAGCAGTGTAGTAGTAAAAGTAGTAGTAGTAATAGAGTATGTAGATAACAGTGTGCAGAATGAAGTGGTGTTCAGAGAGGAGTCAAATGCAGCAGTATAGGGGACACAGTGGGGTTGATTTACTAAAACTGGAAAGTGCAAAATCTGGTGCAGCTGTGCATGGAAATCATTTAGATTCCAGTTTGTTTTTTTGTCAAAGCTTAACTGAACAAGCTGAAGTTAGAAGCTGATTGGCTACCATGCACAGCTGCACCAGATTTTGCACTCTCCAATTTTAGTAAATTAACCCCAGTGTGTAGTATTGCTCAGCAGTGAAGGTATTAAGTAATAGTGCTCAACAACAGATATAGGAAGAAGCAAGAGTCCCATTTGGATTAGATCTGCTGCATTCAAACTTCAGTGATGGCCATAAAAATAAATAGCTGAATGTAATTTAACTGAAATCTGTCAAAGCTGATGACCTGCTGAAAATTGTAGCTAATGGATGAGGAACATGTGTACAGAATATGAAAGTGCAGTGAAGGGTAAAAGAACCTCATCTTGGGGGACACAGCACAGCAGGGATGTAAGGGAGGGCTAACGATGAGATAGAAAATGAGCATAGTAGAGCAACATACAGTGCCTTGAAAAAGTACTCATACCCCTGGAAATTTTCCACATTTTTGTCATGTTACAACCAAAAACGTAAATGTATTTTATTGGGATTTTTTGTGATAGATCAACACAAAGTGGCACATAATTGTTAAGTAGAAGGAAAAAGATAAACTGATTTCAGGGAAGGACTCCACCTCGTCACTGGAAAGAAAGGATAGCCTTAGGTGTTAAACTACCCTTGTCTTTGTGAGTAATGGAAGACTTACAAGAGAGAGCCACTAGCCTCAAGGCATACCAGACAGACATGATAGCAACCAAGAAGGCCGCTTTAAAGGAGAGAGAATTTAAGGGGATTTCTCTGATGGGTTCAAATGGTGAGGTCCTAAAGAAGCATGGAGTGCTGCAAGGGGGGGGGGGGGGCCTGATCAAAGATACAACTTGAATGAAGATTGTGACAAGAATGAGGCCAGGTCCTGTTTGTAGGAAGGCCAGAACACCAAGCACAGGGTAATCTTTGGGACCGATGTGCCTGTGCTCACTCCAGGCAAAGAAAGTATTCCAGGTCTTTATAGGAGTGGTTTTTCTGAGTCTAGGAGTATAGGAGGACAGACTCAGAGATTCTTCTGTCCCTCAAGAGCTGGGCTTCAACAGCCATGCTGTTAATGCCAGTGACTGAGAAGCAGGATGGAAAAGGGGGCCACGGGACAGCTGGTCTAGCCGATTATGAAGAGGCCAGGGGTTGTCTCTTTGTATTCAAAGTATGTCTGTGTACCAGGTTCTTCTGAGTTAGTTTGGTTCTATGAGAATCACTAGTTTCTCCTCTTGCTCTATTTTGTGAAGCAGGTGAAGCTGGTGGAAAGGTGCTGATAAGCTGTGACTGAGACCAGGAAATTATCAAAGCATCCAATGCAGTATCCTTAGTTCTGGCCACTAACAGAGGTAACTTGTTGTTGAATCTGTAGACCAGGATATCCATGCCCGGGTCCCCAAACTCCAAATTTAAGGTTAAAGATGTTGTGGTGAAGGGCCTTTCCCCTTTGTCTTGGTGGCGATGGCTGAGGTAATCCTACTTTCAATTGTCCACTTCTAGAATGTGGACATCAAAGATCATTGGACAGGGTTTCTACGTCGAGGAGATGATGAGGCCCTCTTCCTTAAGGACTGCATAGCTCCCGATACCCCCTTGGTGATTTATGTAGGCCACAGCTGTGGTGTTTGATTGCACCCTGTTTGGGTGTCCTTGAAAAAGGGGGGGGGTCCAGAGGTAGTGCAGAGTCATTCTTAGCCCTCTGTGCTCCAGGATATTGATGGGGAGCTTGGCCTCCTCTGGTGACCATGTTCCCAGAACTGCAAGGGCCTGGAACTCTCCTCCTCCAGCCTGAAAGGCTGGCATCTGTCGTTATTACCTTCCTGTATTATGGCAGAAAGGACTTCCCCATTGTCGAGCTTGTTCCATTGCAGCAAGAGGTTATATGGCAGAGGTCTTGAATAAAAATTTGCCCAATGGAACAGCCTGCAAGAAGGCCACCATGAGATCCAGAACTTTCTTGGAGAAGCTTATAGAGGGAAAATCGCTTTGATTTCAGGTCAGGAGCATGAGTTCTGAGAGAGAGAGCAGTTTTCTCTTTAGAAGGAAAACTTTTACTTGGGCTGTGTCTAGAATTATGACCAAGTACTCCAGGTGAAGAGAAGGTTGGAAGGCAGATTTTGGAAATTGACCACTCAATCACTCAACCGAAAGCCTGAAACATCGGAATTGTCCTGTGATGCATTGCAGAGAGCTGGACAGGAAGGAGGAGGAGAAACCTTCAGAAGAAGTTTGTCTAGATAACCTGAGCCCTTAGAAGAGTAAGAAGATGTGTAAGGACCTGTGTGAATACTCTGGAAGCGAGAATATGCCAAATGGCAGTGCAACAAGTCGGAGGTGAGTGTCTCAAACAGCAAAGAGTAGAAAGAACTGATGAGCAGAATAAATAGGAATATACAGATAGGCATGTCAAGTTCACAGAGAAGCAACCACTGAACATGCAGATTCCATGCAAAATTTTGGAATTTGAAGGTATTTGTTCGGGATTTTAGGTCCCGGTTAGGAGGAATGCACAAGTTGAATACTGTGAACAGGTTTAAATAAAACAACTGGAACAACTACCCGTTGAGACGAGAAGAGAAATCTGTCCCAGGGAAGTCCTCTGACAGATTTTTGTGGATTAGAGAAAAGAAAGCAGTAATGGGGGTAGAGTTTTGAACTATATTTTGTACCTCTTTGAAACCACTGTTTGAACCCACAGATCTAGGATATCTGTGACCCAGAGATAGGCAAACTGTAACAGATGTTCCCTCACTTTTAAGAGTGAGGATGCCCCTTAATTGAGAAGAGGTCTTTCAGGAGGACTTAGTGGGCTTTGTGGGCCAAGTCTTGAGCTGAAAGGATGGGCTAAATTGAAGCTTACAAGTTGAAGCCTGGGAAGAGTGTGGAGGTACTCTGCAGTTTGAGGAGCTAAAGGTTCCTGAGAAAAGCATTTTGTAACTTCCCACTGGGGAAGAAGAACCTTTCCTCCTGTGACATATTTGCTGATTTGTCAAGTGATTAACCAAAACAACATCATCCTTCAAAAGGCATGTGTGTAATTTCTCAGCTAAAACATTGTCCTGGAATCTAGGATCATGTTAGTTGATCAATACCTTAGTCCAATTAGCTGTGATTTGGCAACCAGAAATTGCAGCAATAGCTGGTTGTAGAGCTGGGCCATTAAAAGTATCTCAAACTTTCTATCCACAGAATCCTTGAAAGAAGGACGGTCTTCATTTGGAACAGTGAGGTTTGATTAGTGAGTGAATGGAGTGAGTTTGTTTAGGAGTAAGATGGCAGGGTCTATTACCAGGACAGACCACTGTTTTTGCAAACTCTTTTTCCACCAGATAGAGCTCGGCAATGCTTTTTGGAGGGGTGAAAACCTTTCTGGATTGACCCAATTGTTCATGAATGGAGAATGTTTTTTTTTAGACTTAATGGGTCTCTTTGTACCCAAAAGGGCACGGTGAGATGGAGGGAAGCGAGAATACAGAGACTTTCGCACACAGTAGAAATGAGCATATTAACATTGGTAAGCATATTGCATGAAGCCAAAATGTCCGGTGCATAAAAGCCTGAGGGTGAGAAATCTTCTGTGGCCCTCTCTAACAGTTTCTGGGTCCTCTTCATTCTCTTCTATGTCTGCCTCTTCTAGGGCAGGCATATCGGACAACGATGGCTGTACTAAAGCCATGAGTTGTCCAAGGAATTGTGATATATCTATCTATCATGCCCTTGGAAACAATGACGAAACGCATTAGAGCATGACCACACGGCTCTCACTGAGTGACGTAGATCAGCATCCCCTGACCGAGGATCTCCGCTGGTCGGACATTAGCGGTGGGTTTTTGATGCTGCATGCTCTGCTTATATGTATTCTGGTGAGTGTATGACCATTGGGAGAGGCTTCACGCGGTGTACCCTGTGAATACTTTCTGATTAGCTGATATATGGACTGATCAATTTTATGTCATTGTGATCTATTGGACTATTATGATATATTGATGGTTCTGTCTCAATAACTAATTCTAAGGGGTGCTGTGTTAGTTTAGCATTAATTTGTATGATTGAATACCCATATGATCTATGTAATTTTATGCTGTTCCCAGGCATGGATTAATCTCTTATAGGATTATTATTATTTGATCCTTTCTGGGGATTATATATATCCATTTGAGTGTATAAACGTGTGGCTTTTTCACATTTAGGAGTGTGCAATAAGGCCTTAACCTATATTCACTCATCCACTACTTATTTTATTAATTAGTGTTTAGCGCTGCTTGATGTTGTAGTTCTGTGAGCTTGTACATCCTATTACGATATCCATCAAGTATTTTCTTCAAGAGGACAGTTCGATAGTGTTTCTAATACAGATCTATGAAGTCACTGTTTTCTCCAAGTCTGTCCATCTTTTATTCTGAATTGAGCCCTTAAGAAGGGGGGGGGGGGGCGACATTGCCCCTGAAACACGTTGACTGTTTTTATATAACTTTTTCTAATCAACAATTAAAATTATCTTAGACTTATCTGATTTTGGTGCTCTTTTGTGTATTTGTATGGTTTGAATTACTGTTGGGTGCTTATTGGAGGGAAGTCTTGCTTCCTGTTTGGATGCTAAAACACTTGTAAGTTTAAAGTTCCTGGTGTCCCTTTGATTATGTTGTTCTGGAGAGGTGTAGAAAAGACTGCATTAGGCAGGTAGACCGCTTGTTATATGTCTGAGATAAAGCTAGAATCGGTTGAAGAAACTGGTGTTAAAATTAGGTCCAGCTCTGGTGCAAGGGAAGCACCATCACTATGAGTGTTGTGCCATCCTTTAGCAGAGCGAATGTTTGCATGAGCTTTTGCTGTGGCTCCCTTTTTTCGGTTTTCACCATTGTTACAGGTGAGGGTATTTCCCTGTGGTATACTCACAGAATTGGTTGTGGAATTGGGATGAGTGAGTCCGAGAAAGGGTATGAAGCAACCTGGTTGCAGACCGTACTGAAACGAAGTGCTCATATAGGAGTATCTTAGAATGGACTGTAGGAAGGAAGAGGCAGTCAATTTTGCAATGTCGGGAGTGATGTAACACCTGGTTCTCCACCTGAGACTAAGCTCTCAGTGATTGAATTTTAGCGACAAATCTGAAAAGTGTACATTGTAAAAGTGAATATGTTTTAAAGCTACAGATGACGCTGTGTCCACAGCGAAACGCGTCTAGCCATTGGCCGAGAGGTTAGCCACGTGATTTCCGGCCGGTGAAGCGCACGCTGCGGGAGCAGCTGACCACCGCGCCGTTTACCTTTTACAGGCTTTTAACACTAATATGTTTGTGAGTATTCCCACTGTATTTACCTCAATAAATGAAATTTTAAAACGATCTTCACTATGATGAGCTTTTGTTTTCATGAGGATACCTGGGATTACTGAACACTGGTAAAGGATCGCTTCCGACATCTACACAACAGCCCTTAAGGAGTACAAGGAATTCAAGTAGACATACAAAGGGGAGAACCCCACAAGCAGCACGGAACAAGCATCAAGCATTGTTTTCCCATTGAAGGACTGTTGTATGGACATTTATGATGCACTGAGTTTGCACTTTATAATATGATCTAATCATTGCTTTTTTAGCACAGTTTTTGCACAGCATAGGTTTTGCACAATATCAATTTTTCTTATATGTTATTTATTGCACTTGATTTGCACAGAATTATTTCATATTTAATTACTGAATATAGTTAATTTTAGCAGCGCTGCAAACACTTACCTACACTTCTAAAAAGCACTAGCACTTTTTTCTTGCAGCAGGCAGCTAACATTAGTGAACACACCATATTTATTGTATTTATTTATATATTCACATACCACAAGCGCGAGGTCTCACAGTCCTACATGTTTTAAACACATTTCACTTTCCTCATATTGATAAGGTATGAATACATGCTATTCAGGATTGTGGGGCTTATAGTAAGTGTGACCCTGATCCTGTCTTACGTGTCAATATCAATAGATAGGCATTTCATCCTGGCTTTCTCTGTAGGGGTGAAGATGTTTAGAGGGTTATAGAGGGGGTGCCCTCAAAAGCTTGCCAGTGTGGAATCAACTGAGGGTAGCAGCCTATAACCCAGGGCCTATTACTATTCAGTCTGTATCCTGTACTGTACGATTAAGATAGGGAGGCTGCAATTTTATTTATTTTGCTATGTGAAATGGGAACATATAGGAACATGTAAAAATCCACTCTATGACAGTAAGGGGAGTAAGGCAAAGAACAAGAGAGCACTAAGTAAAAAAAAAACAGGATGAGGGGGTTCTAAGGAACAGAGCAAGGGCATAAGAAAGACAACTGCCAGTGGGGAGAATTGCAGCAAAAGACTAGGAGAAATTGAGCGCTAAGATTCTTGCAGCAGTGTATACAGAAGAGTGGTGAAATTACTAAAAAGCTGCACACAGGTGAAGGAGAGAGGTCCAGGGAGCTGCATACAGATGGGTGACTGGTTCCAGGAACTGTACACAGAGGAAAGGGGTGGAAGGATCCAGTCAAGGGATGGGGGAAAGGGTACTAAATGGTGACAAATGCTCCTTGAGTTGAAGTTCCTCAAATTTAAAAGGAATAATTTCTTTCTTAGAATACAGAAAATACTGTGAGAAATAACATGATCGCCAGTGCAATGCTAACAATATGGAAATTATTTACTTTTAGCCATCTCGTCCAAGATATACCTTTTTTTTGTCTCAAGTTAGGGGAACTCTTGTGTCCAGGATCTCCTCCAAAAGCTGGAGGATTTGTTCCAGAAAATACAGACCCCCTTTCTGGCGCTGGAAACTCTTCAATACTAAATATAGACTTGTGAGAAGAATCCCCCATCTAAAAAAAGAAGAAAGTCATTTCTGAGTAAAAAAAAAGTCAATTTTGTTTATTTAAAAAAAATGATATACTTGCCTGCTCTGTACAAAGCGACCCTGAACCTTTTCTTCTCAGGTCCCCTACCAGTGCTCTTGGCTCTTACACTTATCAGTGTGCCACCATAAGAAGCCGCTCCCTCTGGTGGTACACCTGTGGGCTTAATCCAGAGCAGCACCCCAGATGTTTTGGAACTACATTTCCCACGATGCTCATGCACTCTGCAGTGTAGTTGAGCATTATGGGAAATGTAGTTCCAAAACATCTGGGGTGCCAATGTTCGCCATCACTGCCCTAGACAGCTCTGCCCCACCCCCCGCTACCTCGTCACATGATTTGACTGATGGCGGTGGGCATAGACAGGCACAGCACTGGATCAAGTAAGGCCTCGGGTAAGTATGAGGGAGATTGCAATACTGTTAACTAAATATTTTTTTTTACTTTAATGCAGGGAATGCATTAGGGTAAAAAATGTTTTTGCTTTAAAACCACTTTCAACCTAGTTGCCACTTAGTCCATCGGTCACAGTAATGGACCAACAGTGGGAAGGGGCAGTTGCGTATACAGTGCCTTGAAAAAGTATTAAAGAGGTTGTAAACCCTGCAAAAGAAAGACATAATGAGCTAGTATGCATCGCATATTAGCTCATTATGCAATACTTACGTGCCGCTGACTCACCTCTATGACGGGCGACATGTCTAGTCGCCCGTCTTCCGGGATCGCGGCATCCGGCCATCTGATTGGCCGGAGCCGCGGTGACGTCACGGCACGGGGCTCTGAAGGAACGGCACGATCGGCCGTTCCTTCAGAGCGCATGCGCCAGTGACGTCACTGGCGACATGTAAGGTAAATATCTCCTAAACGGTACATGTTTAGGAGATATTTACAGTACCTATAGGTAAGCCTTATCATAGGCTTGCCTATAGGTACAAGTTGTAGAGGAGGGTTTACTTCCTCTTGAATACCCCTTAAATATTCCACATTTTGTCATGTTACGACAACCAGACCTTTCACTATTTTTACCAGTCTCTGGACTTGAATTATACCAGAATGAAACCCTGATGGAACTGATTATTTAGATCACTGCAAGGAAGGTTTGTTAAAATGTGCATTTTTAGGTGTATTAATGCAAATGCAATGTGGATAAACCCATGCATCGATGTGTGGTGCATTGTGGTGCCATTCATTGTGAATGGAACCCCAACGCATTATACAGTAGTGAGCAAAGCACCCTCAGTCCATAACATCACAATGCATATGCTGTATGTTGTGGTGTGCTGCATTAAAAAATTAAAAGATCATGAACATTTTTGAGTGTGTTGTAAAGACATCTTAATTTTTTTCCTTAAAGTATTTGTTACCCCTAGATTTAATATTTATGATATGTGTCTGTGTTACCATGTACTTGTAGTAAAAAGTATCCTGTTCTTTTCACTGCTTCATTTGTGTGAAATACCTGGTCTCCCTGGTTTCCTATTTTAAACTGACCACGCCAGGCACAGAAGCACATCTATCTCAGTGTGATCAGTTTTCTTCTTTGCATTCTACTTAGGAGCACAACTTGTCTGTACTTCATTGGTTAGACTTGGGCTGACACACACCCCTGCACAGCTAATCACAGGGAAGATCAGTGTACAGCAGTTTCTCTGCCTCTTGCTGCCATGTCCCCATGTAGCCTCCACTATTACCTCTTATACAGCTGAGAACAAAAATCATGTGATAAAAAAAAAAAGAAGAAGGAGAGGGAGCGGCAGTGCAGGGGGAGGACACAGGGGTAAAGGGAATCAGTGGGCAATACATAGAGAAGATCAGATTTCAGAATAGCTATGATTTAGCACTGTTAGTAGTGTGAAACGCGTCAGCTGTCTTTGATCCATACCTCTGTATGCTGTGGTATTTTATCCTCTTTTCAATAAATATTTGCATTGGAGTGCGGCTGTCCAGACACACACACTTTTTGTTCTATATGGCTTGCCCAATGAGCCTGCACCTGTGCTGTTACTGTGAAGATTTTTGAAGGCATTTCCACCTGGAGCGGTGTGTGGTTTCTATCAGATTGCTGGTGGCGTGGGAAGGCATACAACAGGCATCAGAGCAGAGGGAACACTGCAATGCTACAGTGGCAGAGGGCGGCGCTCACATTTTTTTATAAATAGTTGTGATGTGTGCGACTTGTTAACCACTGATCACAGCTATTTATTATTTGCCAGAGTCTATGGGACCATCCTGCTATAAGTTCATGGTTGCTGAAGCGACAATGAGCATATAACCTAAGGGAATGCAGCCGAGATTAGGGGGGTTCATGGTTGCTGAAGCGACAACGAGCATATAACCTAAGGGAATGCAGCTGACATAGGGGTTACTGAGCTGGCCTGCTACAAGCAGTTGTGTTCTGACATAACCCTTATGCTGGTGGCTGTAAAAAGATTAAAGTTTTGATATTAACTATGGAGTAAATCTCTAAAAGAAAACCTTTTCCTGAAAAAAACATGGATGCTGTCATTGCAATATTCTCGTAATGAAAAGGTTAGTGGCCTGGCAACTAACCCAAAAGAAGTATGCAGGTAAGTCATTTTGAATTGACTCTGTTTATCCATCCCTTAAGGTTTAAACAGTTGTGCTGGGGTGCAGAGAAATAGGAGCAGGTGCTCTAGACTAATGAGTCAAAATTTAAAATTTTTGGCTGCAACAATGAGTGTCTACAGGCAACAGAGAAGAAGTTCCTTGGAAGTTTGGGGCTCCATTTCTGCAAATGAAGATGTAGATTTGTTCAGGATCAATAGTGTCCTCAACGCCGGGAAATACAGGCAGATACTTATCCATCATTTCATACCATCAGGGAGGCGTGTGATTGGCCCCAAATTTATTCTATAGCAGGACAACAACCCCAAACATACAGCCAATTTTATTAAGAACTATCTTCAGGAGTAAATTAAAACAAGGAGTCCTGGAAGTGATGGTTTGGCCCCCATAGAGCCCTGATCTTAACATCGAGTCTGTCTGGGATTACATGAAAATACAGAAGGATTTGAAGCAGCCCACTGTGGTTAGTTCTCCAAGATGTTTGGAACAACCTACCTTCCGAGTGCCTAAACCACTTCCCGCCCCTGTTAATGTCATATGACGTCCTGGACTTGAAGCTTGCAGCTACAGGCATCATCCAGATATCTTTCTTTTCAGCTGCGATTCCCTACAATGTAAAAGCCATCCTAGCGGCTCATTAGCTGCTGGATTGCTTTTACAGGCAGCGGGAGGGGATGCCCCCCCCCCCCCAACACACGTGAGGTATCGCCACAAACGTTATAGCAAGAGCAATATTTCAAGCACTATACCTCTGTAACTCTCAACTGGTAACCTGTACAAAATTTTAAAGCAACGCCTATGGAGATTTTTAAGTACTATAGTTTGGCGCTATTTCACGAGCGTATTTGGGGGTTTTGTGTAATTTTCTAGCAAAAAAAATACAAATTTTTACATGTAGGAAAGAAAAGTCAGAAATGGCCTTGGTGGGAACTGGTTAAAAAACTGTGTGCAAGTGTACCTAGAACTATTGGTACTATTTTGAAGGTAAAGGTTGGTCACACCAAATATTGATTTCATTTGGATTTCTCTTCTGTTCATTTTCTTAACAAAAATAAACGAATAACTCTTCTATTTCTGAAAGCACTCTTAATTTGCAGCATTTTTTCCCACCTGCCTAAAACTTTTGTACAATACTGTACATGTGTCCATTTTTTTCATTTCTATCCGGCCAAAATAGTTAGCTATAATAATCTAAATCCTGCTATGAAAGGTATCAAGAGAAAACAAGGGGTTACAATGTTACTATGAGTTATAAATGGGTTAAACATATGTATTTAGACTTTATTAAATGTATTAAAGCTCCGTGATTTGATTCATGTAATTGCATGAACAAATCTGCCCCCCAGCGTTACAGAAATCACTCAAATCAACCCCTGCACATGACATACACAAAGTGCTTGTGACAAACAAACAAAAAACATTAAACAACAATTACATTTTCATCCCAAAAGTACCCACACACAAGCTTGTTAATTTGCTGGCCCACTGATATGTTGCACCAGGTCTGTTGCATGCACCATAGGCTGCATTCACATGTCAGCTTATAATCGCGGGCAGAACCGCCGCGGTTCCGCCCGCGATTCCGAGATTTATTGCAAATCGCGGGATGCCTAGCGTTGCCCGTTGATTTGCAATAGCCCCCCAAACGCCGAGCGATGTTGCCGCTATTTACGCCCACCGAATCGCGGCAACATCGCGCAAACAAAATCGCGGGACGCAATACGCTCCAAAGAAGCTCTTGTACTTTTTTGGAGCGTATTGCGTCCCGCTATTTTGTTTGCGCGATGTTGCCGCGATTCGGCGGGCGTAAATCGCGGCAACATCGCTCGGCGTTTGGGGGGCTATTGCAAATCAACGGGCAACGCTAGGCGTCCCGCGATTTGCAATAAATCTCCGAATCGCGGGCGGAACCGTGGCGGTTCTGCCCGCGATTATAAGCTGACATGTGAATGCAGCCATAGGAGATCTGGGATTGCCTGTAATTGAATATCCCTTCTGGAGCAGGCTCTATATGTAACCAGAGGGGGCTTGTCATAAAAGTGTTACTAAACCCACAACAGTGAAATCATTCTGTATATGCAGTAAAGCATGCTTCTTATACTCCCTGTGGAAGATAAGGGGTTAATCCTTAGCATTGTGTTTAAAGGCTTTTTAATCACCTCTCTCTGATCCTCTTTTTTCATGGTCTCCAAAAAATAACCTAATATTTATAGAGCCAGGGGGCAGGCTGTACATGTTCAGTTTGATGTGGATTTCCAAAAAAAATTTTTTTTTTCTTGAGAGAGTGCATGTGATTAGCACAGGTCCAATCAGCACTGTCTAGACAGAAGATCAGGGGAGAATGAAAACTCATCCTACAAGCTTTACTAGGAACTAATACAAGGGATGATAAGGGGGAAAATATTGGGACTCTAAATGGAGCACATGTGTCAAGCGCCCCATCCCTAATATGTGTATATAAGAGACAAAAATTGGGACTTTAACTACTTCAATACGGGGGACTTTCACCCCCCCCCCCCTCTTCCTGCCCAGGCCTATTTTCAGCTTTCAGCACTGTCACATTTTGAATGACAATTGCGCGATCATGCTATACTGTTCACATATGAAATTTTTATCATTTTTTTCACACAAATAGAGCTTTCTTTTGGTGGTATTTAATCACCGCTGGGTTTTTTATTTCTTACAAACAAAAGAAAAAAAAAAAGACAGAAAATTTTGAATAAAAAAAAAAGTTTTTCTTATTTTTTTGTGAGTAAATTTTTAAAATAAATAATTTTTCTCCTTCACTGATGTGTGCTGATGAGGTGGCACTGATAGGCTGCACTGATGAGGTGGCACTAATATGCCGTACTGATGGGCACTGATAGGTGGCACTAATGAGCATTGATTGGCGGCACTGATGGGTACTGAGAGGTGGCACTGACGGGCAGCCCCATTAGTGCCGCCAGTCAGTGCCCATCAGTGCCTAGATGAGCAGGCACTGACTGGCAGCACTATGGACACTGATGGTGGACACTGATTGGCACTCTATTTCACTTTCTGTAATCAGTGCCCTGATTACTTGTCCTGTTCTCCCCTGTGAGGAGGAGCCGCTGAACGGCTCTCCTCGCCACACACTCTGACAGTGTGAGACGAGGAGAGCCGATAAATGGCACTTCCTCATTTACATGTGACTGGCTGTGATTGGACACAGCCGATCACATGGGTAAAGTGCCATGTCATTGGCTCTTTACCAAGATCGGGTTCGCACCATGTCCTAGCAACATGACGTGGTCACGATTGCCACACGAGAGAGGCCGCTTTGGTGCGCTGTTATATGGCGGTGTCCCAGAACAATAGCTGCACCGCTCCGCCGTCATTTGACGGTGGGCGGGCAGCAAGCGGTTAAATGGGGTGAGAGACAGGTTGCTAAAACTCATAGCATAAAAAAGGTTTATTGCGGTACATACTTAAAAATGGACTGACGCGTAGCATACATGCATATAGGAGTATTACTTGGTACATATTGTTCACAGGGAGACACACTGTAATTCATATATACAGTCATGTGTGTATATATATATATATATATATATATATATATATATATATATATATATATATATATATATATATATATATATATATATACACATACATACAGTGGGTACGAAAAGTATTCAGACCCCCTTAAATTTTTCACTCTTTGTTATATTGCAGCCATTTGCTAAAATCATTTAAGTTCATTCTTCTTCCTCATGAATGTACACATAGCACCCCATACTGACAGAAAAACACAGAATTGTTGACATTGTTGCAGATTTATTAAAAAAGAAAAACTGAAATATCACATGGTCCTAAGTATTCAGACCCTTTGCTGTGACACTCATATATTTAACTCAGGTGCTTTCCATTTCTTCTGATCATCCTTGAGATGGTTCTACACCTTCATTTGAGTCCAGCTGTGTTTGATTATACTGATTGGACTTGATTAGGAAAGCCACACACCTGTCTATATAAGACCTTCCAGATCACAATGCATGTCAGAGCAAATGAGAATCATGAGGTCAAAGGAACTGCCTGAAGAGCTCAGAGACAGAATTGTGGCAAGGCACAGATCTGGCCAAGGTTACAAAAAGATTTCTGCTGCACTTAAGGTTCCTAAGAGCACAGTGGCCTCCATAATCCTCAAATGGAAGACGTTTGGGACGACCAGAACCCTTCCTAGAGCTGGCCGTCCGGCCAAACTGAGCTATCGGGGGAGAAGAGCCTTGGTGAGAGAGGTAAAGAAGAACCCAAAGATCACTGTGGCTGAGCTCCAGAGATGCAGTCAGGAGATGGGAGAAAGTTGTAGAAAGTCAACCATCACTGCAGCCCTCCACCAGTCGGGGCTTTATGGCAGAGTGGCCGACGGAAGCCTCTCCTCAGTGTAAGACACATGAAAGCCCGCAAGGAGTTTGCTAAAAAACACCTGAAGGACTCCAAGATGGTGAGAAATAAGATTCTCTGGTCTGATGAGACCAAAATAGAACTTTTTGGCCTTAATTCTAAGCGGTATGTGTGGAGAAAACCAGGCACTGCTCATCACCTGTCCAATACAGCCCCAACAGTGAAGCATGGTGGTGGCAGCATCATGCTGTGGGGGTGTTTTTCAGCTGCAGGGACAGGACGACTGGTTGCAATCGAGGGAAAGATGAATGCGGCCAAGTACAGGGATATCCTGGACAAAAACCTTCTCCAGAGTGCTCTGGACCTCAGACTGGGCCGAAGGTTTACCTTCCAACAAGACAATGACCCTAAGCACACAGCTAAAATAACGAAGGAGTGGCTTCACAACAACTCCGTGACTGTTCTCGAATGGCCCAGCCAGAGCCCTGACTTAAACCCAATTGAGCATCTCTGGAGAGACCTAAAAATGGCTGTCCACCAACGTTTACCATCCAACCTGACAGAACTGGAGAGGATCTGCAAGGAGGAATGGCAGAGGATCCTCAAATCCAGGTGTGAAAGACTTGTTGCATCTTTCCCAAAAAGACTCCTGGCTGTATTAGATCAAAAGGGTGCTTCTACTAAATACTGAGCAAAGGGTCTGAATACTTAGGACCATGTGATTTTTCAGTTTTTCTTTTTTAATAAATCTGCAACAATGTCAACAATTCTGTGTTTTTCTGTCAGTATGGGGTGCTATGTGTACATTCATGAGGAAGAAGAATGAACCTAAATGATTTTAGCAAATGGCTGCAATATAACAAAGAGTGAAAAATTTAAGGGGGTCTGAATACTTTTCGTACCCACTGTACATACATACACACACACGCACACACACACACACACACACACACATATATACACAGTGGGGATCGAAAGTTTGGGCACCCCAGGAAAAAGTTTGTATTAGTGTGCAACTGTGCATAAAGAAGACAAGGAAAGATGGAAAAATCTCCAAAAGGCATCGAATTACAGATTAGACATTCTTATAATATGTCAACAAAAGTTAGATTTTATTTCCATCATTGACACTTTCAAAATTACAGAAAATGAATATAGAACAGAAGGATCGTAGATAAATAGAAGAGATGACAACATCCAAAGAGCTTAACGCGTTATGTGGATAACTCCACTTTCTCAGGAGCAGAACTTATGACATTTTAAGTTCATGACATACGGTATTGCTGAGCCTGAAACGCCGGAAGTGTCTGCCCCGGAAGCTGTGGTGGTAAACCACGCGGAGAAACCGACCACACACATAGAAGTCCCCACAAACTTCGGAAACTTCAGCATATAATATGTGGGAGTGTGGAACAATGGTGGCAAAATTAATAATATTTCAAGTACATGACATACGATATTGCTGAGCCAGAAATGCCGGAAGTGTCTGCCCTGGAAGCTGTGGTGGTAAATCACACCAAGAAACCGACCACACACAAACAATTCCCCACGAACATCGGAAACACCAGCATATAATATGTGGGAGCGTGGAACAATGCGGGCAAAGTTACTTGGGTGCCTATGTGAAAACAAGGTCCGAATAGGACGTGTTTGTGCCAAAAGTGAGGGGCTGGAGTTTCCTTATGTTCGTGGGGAATCCTATATGTGGGGTCGCTTTCTCCACGTGGTTTACCAGCAATACTGCATGTCATGAACTTGAAATATAATAAAGATGGCGCATCCGCTCCTGAGGAAGTGAAGTAATTCACAAAACGCGTCAAGCTCTTTGGATGTAGTCTTTTCCATTTATCTACGATCCTTCTATATTAATTTTATAATATGTAGTACATTGGTTTATACCTTTGATTAGGTTTATACCACTTTTGTACATTTGACCATTTACCTACTGGGTACTTAAACCTTCCTGCCCAGGCCAATTCTCAGCTTTCAGTGCTGTCACACTTTGAATGACAATTGAGCGGTCATGCAACACAGTTCCCAAATTAAATTTTTTTCAAACAAATAGAGCTTTTTTTGGTGGTATTTAATCACTACTGGGGTTTTTATTTTTTGCTGAACAAACCAAAAATGTTGAAAAAACAAACAGTTTTTATAGTTTGTTATAAAATTTTGCAAACAGGTAATTTTTCTCCTTCATTCATGTGCGCTGAAGAGGCGGCACTGATGGGCACTGATAAGGCAGCACTGGTGGGCACTAATGAATGGCACTGATGGGCACTAATAGGTGGCACTGACGGAAGGCACTTATGGGCACTGATAGGTGGCACTGCTGGGCACTGGGGCACAGATGATCCTCTACTCTTCGGGACCGATGTCCCTCTGACAGGAGCCGGCGATCGGCTCTTTTTTCTTTTCTCCTCATGCTGACAGCGTGAGGAGAAAATAAAAAGAAAAAGCTGATCTCCGGCTGCTGTTTACATCATGTGATTAGGTGTGTGTGTGTGTGTGTGTGTCTTCCCTGTGAACAATATGTAGCAAGTAATACTCCTATGTGCATGTATGCTACATGACACTCTATTTTTAAGTATGTACCGTAATAAACCATTTTTATGCTATGAGTTCCAGCAGCCTGTCTCTCACCTCATTTAACCACTTGCTGTCTGCTTACAGTAATAGTACTGCGGCAAAGTGGCTCATTATCGTCTGACGACGTAGATCTACGTCATCAGACACTCCCCTTTCTCGTCGGCGTGCGCGCGGCGCCGTATGCTCGCTCCCGCTGTATTCAGTCACAGCGGGAGTCGGGCCAGGGGAGGAGCAGCGGCGATCGCCGCTGCTCTTCCCCGATCGTCGGAGATCTAGTTCAGATCTCCTAAGTGACAGGCAGGGTCAGATTGCAGGGTTCAGCATAGCTGAACCCTGGATCTGTCCTTGTGTCACTCAGTCACCTCCCCCCACACACGTTAGTAAGCACCAGGCATACATTAACCCCTCCCTCTCCAATAAAATTAACCCCTTCCCTGCCAGTGTCATTTTTACAGTAACAGTGCATATATATAGCACTGATTACTGCAGTAATGTCACTGGTAACCCCAAAAGTGTCAAAAATGTCAGTCAAGGGTCCGATCTGTCCGTCGCAATGTCGCAGTCCCGCAAAAAAAAAAAAAAAATCGCAGATCGCCGCCATTACTCGTTAAAAAAAGAAAAACACCAAAAATGACAGAAATCTTCCCCTTAGTTAGTAAACGCAATAACTTTTGCGCAAACCAATCAAAATACGCCTATTGTGAATTTTTTTACCAAAGGTAGCAGAAAACAAATTGGCCAAAAATTTAAAAAAATTTTGATTTTTACATTTTTTTGGGGGGAATTTCATATAAAAAAAATGTGAAAAATATTGTTGTTTTTTCAAAATTTACGCTCTTTTTTTGTTTATAGCGCAAAAAGTAAAAATTGCACAGGTGATCAAATACCGCCAAAAGAAAGCTCTGTTTGTGGGAAAAAAATGACGTAAATTTCGTTTGGGTATGGCGTCGCACGACCGCGCAATTGTCAGTTAAAGCCGCACAGCGCCGAATCGCAAAAAGTGGCCCAGACGTAAGACAGCAAAATCCTCCGGTGGTAAAGTGGTTAAAGTCCCAATTTTTTCCCTTATCTAGGAACTGATACAAGTCACAAGGCTGCTAAATACTGCCAATGAGAAAAGGTTTTTATCTGTTTATATTTACTAAAATGATTCTATTTCCATGTTCCGTGCACTGTGGGAGACCAGATATAGTGAATGCAGGCTCCTGGGATTAGTAACACTTTAATGCAATCCAGATCACGTACACCACATGCTTGAGAACAGGGGAAAGAGTAGCTGCAATGGGCACGTAGCCTTCCCAGGGACCACCTGTGATGCTGGAGAACACCAGTGCCTTGGGGAATCCAGGAAGTTGTTGAAAAAGAGGTTTTCCAAAAGGAATTTCTGTACTTCATAAAATGACATTTATGCTGTTTTTATACGGATGGACACACAGTGCTGCATGCACCATTCAACTTTGTGTTTGGGGGGGGGGGATAAAGGTCCCCTTGCTGCTACTGTAGGCCTCCTTACAGACAAGTCTTGTAGCGGGAAATCCCCAGAACTTTCCTGTAGCAGGTGACACATACAGCCATTCACTTGTATTGGCAGTGGTAGGCGTCGCTTGTTCTCGTGTAAACATGGTTTTTTCCCACACATGCCTGTATTTCCCAAAACTGAAAAGTGACATGTTCAGGGAAATACGCTGTACATGCATGCGCAAACGCTGATGTAGAGGCATTCACTTGTATTGGTGACTTTGGAAAAGCACCGGGGATATTAGGCTATAGAGCAGTGTTTCTCAACTCCGGTCCTCAGGGCACACTAACAGGCCAGATTTTAAGTATTACCTTGGGGAGATGCAGACTAGAGTACTGCAATCACTGAGCAGCAAATGATTTCAGCTGTAATGTATTTCAGTTTTCATGCAAACCTGGCCTGTAAGGGCTCTTTCACATGGGCTTTCCGTGTGAAAGGTCCGCTGCGGGACTTTTTTTTTTTTTTTTTTCACGGAGCGGATGACATTCCTGTCATCCGCTCCGTAGGTCCGCATATCATCCCATCCGTTTGCGGATGATATGCGGACCTAATGTAAGTCTATGGGGATTGCGGATGACACCGCTGACATCCGATTTTCCTTCCTTTCCGTTTTTTGAACGGAACAAAAATAGGATTTTTTCAGTTCCAAAAAACGGAACAGAACTGACAGGAGGAAAATCGGATGTCAGCGGATGGTATTCCGCTGACATCCGCAATGCCATAGACTTACATTATGTCCGCAAATCATCCGCAAAAAAATAGGATGATTTGCGGACATACGGAGCGCCCGTGTGAAAGGGCCCTTAGGCTCCTTTCACACTATCCGTCCGTCGGACGGATTCCGTTTTTCTCAGCGGGGGATCGAGCCGCCGATCCCCCGCTGAGCAGGAGGATGACAGCGGTGTCTCTGCGCTGTGTGCGGAGACACAGCTGTCAGTTCCCCATGCATCTCTATGGGGGAAATCGGATGGGAACGGACCGTCGATCCGTTCTTATCAGATTCCATCTGATCCGCTGGACAGATGGAAAATAGGGTTTCCATCCATCCAGATTTGACGGATCGGATGTCAGCGGACATGTCTTCGCTAACATCCGATCCCTCATAGAGATGTATGGGGGGGGGACCGTTCAGGTCCGCCAAAAAAACGGACAGGCGGATCTGAACAGTCTGCCTGTGTAAAAGGGGCCTAAGTCTGCCCTGAGGACCAGAGTTCAGAAACAGTGCTATAGAGAGGACTCTGCAGCCTCTGGACCACTGTGCAGAGTCTGTATAACATTGAGTCCCCCCCCCCCATAGTTCTCAGCAAACCTTCTCCTCCATAGTACAATGCCTTAGCACCCAGCCATCTTTCCTGCTCCCCCCACCTCCCAAATAAACCCAGACAATGTCTTTACCTCTCCCAGTTCTCCTGGAAAGCTCCTCAGACTCTTAGAAGTGGGTGTAGGTTTGTGTTTATCTCAGTGACAGTGACCCCAGCTCAGGTGTCACCTCTTCTCCCAGCCGGTGTCTGTACAGCTATATTTATCGCGCTCATTCCTCCACCCCCCAGTCCTATGTTTATTTTTCTCTTTCCTTCCGGGATCCTTCGCTACCCCCGCCCACACATTGTCTCCCTAGTAACAGTCCTCTGCTTTCACCAATCGATCTCTGAATCGTCGTTAAGCACCGCCCGATGGCTGGGTGACGTCTTCTCTCACGTGACACGTAAACAATGGGTTACTATGGCGATCTGCTCCCGCTGTCCTCTTTGAACCCTGCTCGATGTTGTTTTCCCATGTTGCTCAGCGCTTGGTTTGCGCAATCTGCGTATCCTCGACGCAGGACGCTGTAAACAAGCGTTGTGCTGGACGTTGTGTCTGAGCTGGGAAGTGTTGAGGATGCTTCTGATAGTGCAGATTTTCAGTGCAGGGAATGCATGTTAATAAATATTCATTTATTCTGGCCATTGGAATGCAGTAAAACTCAGAAGTTAGATGTGCCTAACGTTTAGGTGCGTTCTGCATTTGTTTCTGTTCTTCAGCTCCTCTCCTGAATGCTCCTTTGTTGTTTTTTTCAGCCTGTAAACGCTTCCCTTCTTTTACTGAATTTTTATTACAATTTTCCAATATAACAGAGAAAATAGAACCGTACAGTAACAATGAGTGCGTTTAGAATGACAATAGAGGTTGTACTTGGTTTTCTATCCAAGTGCTAAGTGGAAGAGATAACAGTCCGATACTGAAAAAAAATATAAGAGGAATAAATGCCTCGTACACACGTGCAGATCGTCGGCCGAACGATCGGCCGTCTTTTGTCCAGGGCTGTCGTGTCTGTTGAAAAGTGCAAAAGACTGCACAAGAATTTTGTCCGCCGACTACAGCCGACTGCAGAAGTGATGTCATGTGATGGTTAACTTTCCCTGTGTTTTTTCTTTTCTGAGCATGCCGAGTCTTGCAAATCTGCTGTCTGTCGGCCGAAATCTGTACTGACTGGCGAACAATCGGCCGCTCTGGTGTCGGCATACAAAAATTTTAATGCTTGCACAACAGATTCTTTTCGGCCGAAAGTGCGCTGTCGGAAGCATCATACTAACAAGCCTACAATCGGTCGTCGGCCGAAGCTTTTCGGCCGACAATCTGCACGTGTGTACGGGCCTTTAGTGTCGTGTGCCACTAAAGTGTTTGGCTTAAAGAAAAGATGGAAACCCTAACACATAGGTGTAGCATCCTACAAGATAGGTGCGAGGCAAAGTATAGTGGGCCTTGGCTGCCTAACAGCAGGGCCATGATTTTCAGCTGGGCTGTCATGTCTCCCAGGTGTTGCTATTGAGACTGGGGAGTCTCCCCACTGGCTCCATGAGAAGGGTTCTCATTGGGCAGTGGAGGAACCCCAATCAGTGGCACATTCAGGCCTGTATCTACCCCAGAAAGGCAGATTCTGCCGCACAGGATTCTGGGAGTGGGTAAAAGTTTAAGGGGAGCGCATGACGCAGCGTCTTTGGCGGGAAGCAGAGTCCCAGGAGGGAGAGTATGGCTGTCTCTCCTGTCAGTAGGATCGGGTGTCCCGGGTGGCTTGCCTGAGGGGACTGAGTGAGCTGAGCTGCAGAGAGGATCCGGTGTGCCGAGGACCAGCGGAGCAGAGAGGGTCCAGTTTCAGGAAAGCATTCCCAGTTTGTGAGTACTATAACTGCCCCTGGGGGTCTGCCTAGCAGAGGGGACCACTCCGGTTAAGGTCCAAGGGATCCAGGAGCCAGCTAGCGGTAAAGGAGGTGCCAGTGTTGACCCTGAAGTTCAGAGGGGGTGCCAGTGTTGACCCTGAAGTTCAGAGGGGGTGCCTAGTGAGAGGACCCTGAAGTTCAGAGGGGGTGCCTAGTGAGAGGACCCTGAAGTGTAGAGGGGGTGCCTAGTGAGAGGACCCTGAAGTGTAAAGGGGGCACCAGCGGTTGGACCCTGAAGAGTTAAAGTGTACAGTGTGCAGTGTACAGCGTTGAGAGTTGCAGCAGCACAAGCAGTTACAGGAGCTACCTCAGTCAGTGAAGGGCTGGAGGGAGCTGTTTACAGGAATTTTTAGCTAACCAGAGTATCAAGAGTGTAGTCCAGGACTTTTGAGCTAACCAGAGTGTTTAAGGTCAAGTTCTAGCACAAGTTCAGCAAGTCAGTATTTTTCAAGTGCCAGCAAGCGTTGGTCGGAATTCAGCTGGCGTCAAGACAGCGCTAACAGGCATTTTTCTGCAAAGTGTCCCAGTTGTACCTAGTTGAGCCAGAGGAGTATCCCACTCATTCCCTTCTCCCATCCCCATTATCAAATAAACAAAACAAACCAAAGATGCCGGAATGGTCATTGTCTCCAATCTCACCACTTGACGATTCAGCTTAAATGGGCTGAAGGTGTCACCGGTAACAATGGCAGACCCACATTAGACCCAATGCCTGGAAAATCTGCTACATAGGCGTACATAGAGATGCTTCTACAGGCAGAAAAAAAACATTCAATGCCTGTATCAGCAGCTCTGTGAGCATGAGGGCTTATGCATTTTAGAATATACACAGGGCTTTTTTTTCCAGCAGGAACGTGAGGGAACGCAGTTCCGGCACTGAATGTATGTAATGGCAAGGGGTATTGGGGAATGCTGAAGGCTCTATTGATGCTGGCAGGAAGCTATTTTTGTGTGGGGGTCTATTGTTGCTGAGGAAGCCTATTGTTGCTGGGTTAGTTAATTGTTGAGGGAGAGGTCTATTGTTTCTGGCTGCTGGAAAATCTGTTGATGTTATTAGGGTGGTATTTTGTAATGGCCAATCTATTGTTCCTGGGGGAGTGTAATGTTGTGTAGGGGATCTATTTTTTCTAGGGTAGGTCTAGTGTTGCTGGGGGGTATCTATTACTGCTGGGGTGGTCTATTGTTGCTGGCTGCAGAGGATCTATTTTACTGCTTTTCTTGTTATCATTAACAAATCCCTTACAAATTATTTAGCACTACAAAATGATACTTGCTTCTGTACTCTCTACAAGGGTTGGTACTGGGAGGTGGGTAGGGGATAGAATCAAGGGACGGTGCTCAGGGGTGGGAACTGTGAAGGGGGCAGAGACAAGGAGTGACTCAGGATGGGGGAGTTTCTGCACCTATTCTTTGAGAAAAAAAAGCCCTGCGTATAAATAAAGGAAAAACTTTTTTTTTTTTAATTGGTACTAAACCCAGGACCCTGCAATCACTATATCCTAGTCTCCCAAAGTACACATGTGCAGAACATGGAAATGCAAATTTTAAATACCCTTTTTCGTCAGCAGTATATAGCAGTCTTGTGACTTCTATGAGCTTCTGGATAAAGCTTGTAGGAGGAGTTTTTATTCTGCACTGACTGTCCTATCAGGATGCAGAACCCCTGACCCTCTATCTGGATAGTGATGATTGGCACTATGCTGATCACATGTACCCTCCCAAGAAAAAGAAAAACTCTCTAGCAATACAAACCAAACTGAGCATTTGCAGCCTGCCCCCTGGCTCAGTATTATCAGGAAATACAGTGCATTGCGAAAGTATTCACCCCCCCCCCCCTTGAACTTTTCAACCTTTTGCCACATTTCAGGCTTCAAACATAAAGATATAAAACCGTAATTTTTTGTGAAGAATCAACAACAAGTGGGACACGATCATGAAGTGGAACGAAATTTATTGGATATTTCAAACTTTTTTAACAAATAAAAAACTGAAAAATTGGGCGTGCAAAATTATTCAGCCCCTTTACTTTCAGTGCAGCAAACTCTCTCCAGAAGTTCAGTGAGGATCGCTGAATGATCCAATGTTGACCTAAATGACTAATGATGATAAATAGAATCCACCTGTGTGTAATCAAGTCTCCGTATAAATGCAACTGCACTGTCTTAGAGGTCCGTTTAAAGCGCAGAGAGCATCATGAAGAACAAGGAACACACCAGGCAGGTCCGAGATACTGTTGTGGAGAAGTTTAAAAACAGATTTGGATACAAAAAGATTTCCCAAGCTTTAAACACCCCAAGGAGCACTGTGCAAGCGATAATATTGAAATGGAAGGAGGTGCTTGTGGAGTGTCATTAAATGCATTTCTGCTGTTGTATTTGTTGCACTGTGTAGTTATACAAACAGTTACGGGCAGCCAAAGGATGGGAAGGGGTTAACTGTTAACTGTGTCTAGACTCTTTCCTGCTTTCTGAGTCCTGTCCTCTGCTGCAAGCCACATAAATACAGGGGGTGGCTCAGAGCACAGTCTCTCTTCCACATGGGATTTACAGAGGAAGAACTGCTGCAACATGTAGTCTTACTGGACCATGTTGCCCCCTTCTGGGTCACCCTGCTGGAATTCTCTCTGGACTATAAACCTACCATCACTGGACTGTTACTGTATGAACTCTAAAAGGTATTAACCTGGGCGTCCTGAATTAGTTAGTTAGAGGCTAGATTCTCTTTCTTGTACAGTGTGCTCTTGTACTGTGTTGCTGAATCTTTAGTAAAGCTGTTAGCTGTTGCAAGCCTGGTCTGAAGTTATTCAAAGGGGTGCATGGTGGTCAGTGGGATGTCATAAGAAAAGGGCCTGTAAAGCACACACGGGATACAAAAGCAAGGCCACTCCAAAGGATTAATTCGGCAGGAAAGTTGGAGAGCAGTGTAATGTTCTGGTACCTCTGGTACCCTTATTCCACTTTCCATTCCGTGTATGCGTCCCAACATTCTCTTCTGGTAGGTGCGCATACACCTTTAAGACCGATGCTGTCATCACTGAGCGCCGCAGAGCAGCTATTTCAACCGCCGGCGTTCTCACTCACATGTTCATTCAACCTGCCTTGCATCTATGCTTACAAGCGTGTCTCGCTGTGGAACCTCGCTACAGATCCCTGTATCTCGCTACCAGGATCACTTCCTCAGACCCGAACCTCGCTACTGATCCCTGTATCTCGCTACTGGATCACTTCCTCATCACCGGACCCTTCTACTACTATACTATAGTGATAAGTACCCCGCAGGGGAAACCTCCATAACTTACACTACTACTATTGCATTAAGGACTGTTACATCCTATCCATACTATCCTATCATCTGCACTGTTACATAGATTGCTAGCTCTTGAGACTACTACCATCTATCATCTTCACTGCTGCATAGATTGCTAGCTCTCCTGTCTACTACCATCTATCATCTGCACTGCTGCATAGATTGCTAGCTCTCCTGTCTACTACTATCTATCCTTGCACTGGGTTAGTCTATCCTGTATTTGTCATCTGCTGTCCTCACCACCTGTTAGCATACTCAATACTAACCTATCTGCATTCCTAAATACCATCTTGAACTCTCCTGTACAAACCTATCAAGTGCTTACCATCCTTGTCACTGTTCACACCTGTCCCTTCAGCACATCACCTTCATACTATCATATACATCCTATCACTCCAGGAACATCTCATTGAGTGTGTATATATCTGTATGTTGAAGCTGACAGGCCCACGGTGATGAGTCCTGGAGAGTTGGATCTGGTATTCAACACATCTCTACATGACTACTGAGTGGAGATTTTGCAGCTGTAAATCCAGCCTATAACAAAAACGCAGGAGCGTTACAGATTGAACGAACCTTAAAAATGGATTCAGCAGAATTACCCACTCAAGTGACACAATTAACACAACAAGTAAAAGCGTTAATACTTGCTCTGACTGACGTACAAGAAAAGAATCAGACTTTAACACAGCAGGTAACCCAGCTCTCACGGCTTACTGCTGTTCAGCCTCCTGAACCTAAAATAAACCCCCCTCTAGTGTTTACAGGCGACCGGAAAAAATTTCGGGAATTCAAAAACGCATGTCAATTGCTTTTTTTGTTAAAGACTCGTACATACCCCACTGATCAAATAAAAGTCTGTACCGTTATTTCATACTTGACGGGTGATCCACGGGCCTGGGCAGACTCTCTCTTTGAGAAAAATGATCAGATTCTCAACACCTATTCTTTATTCCTAGCGGAACTCACCAGCTTATACAATGACCCCAATAGGCAGAGTACTGCTGATATGCAGTTGAGGGCCTTGAAACAAGGAAGGAGACCTGTAGAAGACTTTGTATCTGAGTTCAAAAGATGGACCCTTGATTCAGGGTGGAATGACACATCTTTGCAAACTCAATTCAGACTCGGGTTATCGGAAGCTGTTAAAGACGAGCTCGCCCGAGCGGATTTACCTGGCACCTTGGAGGCCTTGATACAACTTAGTATCAACATCGACAGACGACTGCGAGAAAGAAGGGCTGAAAAGATGGGAATGCCATTGTCTAGTCCTTCTCGGATTTCGGCCGTTGACCCTACTCCCATGGATGTAGGAACCATACGCCCACCTTTAACGACTACTGAACGAGCTAGAAGAACATCCAGAAATCTCTGCATGTATTGCGCATCCCCGGATCATTTGATAAGCACCTGTCCCCTTATTCGCAAAAAAGAGGGTGAGTGTTCACATGTCTTGCTGGGAGGATTAACGACTTCCTTTTCCAGCCCCTATCTTTTTGTTCATTTAATATTACAGTGGGACCAAACTAGGATCACCACCAAGGCTATGGTCGACACTGGATCTTGTGGAAACTATATTGATACACGCTTTGTTACCTTAAATAAAATACCTATTATTTCAAAATCTAAGCCTGTTTCTGTTAGTTTCATTAATGGTATTCCACTGTCTTCTGGTCCAATCACCAACCAGACACAGGCACTCCTTGCCACTACCAACGAGTCACATGTGGAGACCATCACTTTTGATATACTATCCTCACCCCATTTTCCTATTATTTTGGGACTTCCCTGGTTACACACACACCAACCAATCATAGATTGGAAAAAACGGACTTTGGTTTTCCTTTCTCACTATTGTGAGAATACGTGTAACCTCCCATCTTATGGGAAGATTCTGTCTGTGGTGTCAGATGAAATTGCACCACTATGCTATCAGGATCTGTCCGAAGTGTTCCTTGAGAAAAATGCTCAAGTGTTGCCTCCCCATAGGGATTACGATTGCACTATCGATCTACTCCCTAACAGCAAATTGCCTTTCGGTCATGTTTATCCCCTTTCACAGGATGAACTTTCTCATCTCAAGGAATACTTGGATGAGAATTTGACAAAAGGGTTCATTAGACCCTCTACTTCTTCCACTGCTGCAGGACTTTTCTTTGTCCGCAATAAGGATTCCAGTCTCAGGCCTATTATCGATTATAGGCAATTAAACACGATTACGATAAAGGATCGCTATCCTTTGCCGCTTATCCCTGAACTTATTGAACAAGTGCGTGGGGCTACTTATTTCACCAAATTAGACCTGAAAGGGGCATACAACCTAATCCGAATCCGTGACGGGGATGAGTGGAAAACAGCATTCAGAACCAGATACGGACTATTCGAATACCTTATGATGCCATTCAGGCTATGTAATGCTCCCGCAGCTTTCCAAAGATTCATAAACGACATCTTTAGAGACTTACTTGATGTCTGTGTTGTAGTATACCTAGACGATATACTTATCTATTCTCGATCTATGCCTGAACACATAAAACATGTAAGACTTGTGTTGTCCAGACTGCTCTCACACAGTCTATACGTGAAATTAAAAAAATGCCTATTTCATAAAGAAGAAATATTATTTCTAGGATACTTCATATCCAAAACTGGAATTAAGATGGATATGAGTAAGATATCCTGTATTCTAGACTGGCCTATACCAACAACTCGTAAGGCCCTACAGCGATTCCTAGGATTCTCGAACTTCTATAGGAAGTTCATCAAGAACTTTTCCGCCATTGTGAGACCTCTCACACAACTGACAAGTATAAAAAAAACATTCAAATGGTCAGAAGAAGCAAATCAAGCTTTCTGCTTGTTAAAATCAAGCTTCACTTCTGCTCCCATACTACGCCATCCAAACCCATCCCTCCAATATATTCTAGAGGTAGATGCGTCAAATATGGCAGTAGGAGCAGTTCTCTCCCAACGACCAACAAACACTTCATCACTCCACCCAGTTGCTTTCTTTTCAAAATCACTAAGCAGCCCAGAGGTAAATTACCAAGTGGGTGAAAAGGAGTTGCTTGCCATAAAATTGGCACTGGAGAATTGGCGACATCTGCTCGAAGGTACCAAGTTACCAATACTCATATATACAGATCATAAAAACCTTCAATACCTCCAGACTAACAAAACTCTTTCCCACCGGCAGGTACGATGGTCATTATTCTTTTTAAGATTTAATTTCTTAGTGACCTATACGCCTGCAGACAAAAATAAAAAAGCGGATGCGCTATCACGACTAACCGAAGATAACTGCGCCGAAATCCCTTCCATTCCCATAATACCCTATGAACGCATTATTGGTGTTGTCCGATCCTTGAAGGAAGAGATTTTGCACAGTATAGGAATGGATTCACCTCCACCACAACTAAGTACTGATGCAGAAGGCTTCCTCTATTACAATGACAAACTTTACATACCCCCTACTATGCGCACCAAGATCTTGGAGTTATCGCATGATGTACCCATGGCAGGACATATGGGTATGACGAAAACCTTTAATTTGCTCACCAGGCAGTTTTGGTGGCCTGATATGAAGACGTCTGTACAAAAATTTGTTTCTTCATGTGACATCTGTGCAAGGTCCAAAATTGACACTACAAAACCATCTGGACTACTTTGTAGTCTACCAATACCCCAGGTTCCATGGGAAGTTGTGTCCTTAGATTTCATAGTAGAACTACCACCTTCCAAAGGATTTAATACCATCCTAGTGTCAGTGGACCACTTGACAAAGATGGCACATTTCATCGCTATCCATAGACTACCTTCATCCAAACAAACAGCGGAACTACTGATGAAACATGTGTTCAAGTTGCATGGAATTCCAAAGACTCTTTTGTCCGACCGTGGTTCACAATTTATCTCTAAATTTTGGCAAGCACTTTGTCAAATTTTACGCATTGAGCAAAAGCTCACTTCTCCCTACCATCCTCAGACCAACGGACAGACTGAAAGAGTCAACCAGTGCATTGAGCAATACCTACGCTGCTACACATCATACCTGCAGGATGATTGGGTGGATCTCCTTCCTCTAGCGGAATTTGCTTACAACAACGCAACCCACAGTACTACGAAGCAAAGTCCGTTCTACTTGAACTATGGGTTTCATCCCACTCTTCTTCCACCACGCATCCTGCCATCGAGTAACCCAGTAGCCTCGGATTACCTTACCCAAATAAAAGACTCTTTGGGTTTACTCAATACTACCATATCACACGCTCATAGTCAACAAAAAAGGTACTACGACCTTCATAGAAGACCTTCTCCTCAGTATGTAATTGAGGACCTCGTTTGGCTATCAACAAAAAATTTAAGATTAAAGATCCCTAGCAAAAAGCTTGGGCCTTTATTCTTGGGACCCTTCCCAATCACGAAACTAATTGGAAAAGCTGCAGTACAGCTCACCTTACCGGCAGATCTCAAGATCCATCCCATCTTCCATGTGTCGCTATTGAAGCCACATGTTCCTAACCAAGGAATAAGGCCTACCATCCCACCTCCACCTCCTGTACAAGTTGAAGGCGGAGAAGAATATGAGATAAAGGAGATTCTGGATTCTCGTATCCACAGAAGAAGACTCCAATATCTAGTACGATGGAAGAACTATGGGCCCCAAGACGACACTTGGCTGGATACCTCTGATATACATGCCCCTAGACTGATTCGCAATTTTCACTCGAAATACCCGGAAAAACCAGTTCTAGAGGCCTTCCGGAGCCGGCCTTAAGGGGGGGGTACTGTAATGTTCTGGTACCTCTGGTACCCTTATTCCACTTTCCATTCCGTGTATGCGTCCCACCATTCTCTTCTGGTAGGTGCACATACACCTTTAAGACAGATGCTGTCATCACTGAGCGCCGCAGAGCGGCTATTTCAACCGCCGGCGTTCTCACTCACATGTTCGTTCAACCTGCCTTGCATCTATGCTTACAAGCGTGTCTCGCTGTGGAACCTCGCAACAGATCCCTGTATCTCGCTACCAGGATCACTTCCTCAGACCCGAACCTCGCTACTGATCCCTGTATCTCGCAACTGGATCACTTCCTCATCACCGGACCCTTCTACTACTATACTATAGTGATACGTACCCCGCAGGGGAAACCTCCATAACTTACACTACTACTATTGCATTAAGGACTGTTACATCTGTAGCACCACCCCCGCAGGAGCTGCTGATTATATTATTGGGTCTACACCCTGCCTAACAACCCAATCAAATTGGCTCAATCCCTCCTCAGGCACAACTGACCCAGAATAGGACTGGACTATCAAATGGATACGCAGATTGGAATACAATACTTCAATATGCAACAATACCTTGTTACCTTCTTGAATGGTAGTCCTTCTGGGTGACACAATGGAACAGCACACAGGATTGTAATTAACCAAACTTAGTTTACTATATATCAAATTGAATAGGGGAGATACAATACAATACAATACAAGTCCATAAAAGGTTATTTAAAACAGCTTTAAAAAGATAAAAGAATACCCCACACTCCTCCTTCTCTAAGGCTAGACACAGTACCAGATAGGTAGGCCTATCTGAGTCCCTCCCCCAGAGTTCTCTTCTTTCTTGTTGATCTTCGCTAGCAAGATTATTGAATAGAGCTCATTTGTAATCCAAATTAGGAATGAAGATCAAGAGAGAGAAAAACAACGAGCTGTTAGTTGTCACCGCAGGGTGTATGCGTAACTGAGCAATAACTTCTGTAAGAGAGATAAGCCTCTGGCGACTCCTTTTCAGACCTTATTGTTTGTCTATGAGTCTCCTGAGAGAGTATGCTGATAAACCCCGGGGTTTTATCACCTCCTGTTGCGCTACCGCTATCTGTAGATAAAACTATCTCTTCGGCAGATAAAGTCAGTTATTGGGCATGTGCCCTCTCACCAACAGAAGTTTCCCCTTTGCGCGCTTCCACTGCGGTCTCAGTCCTTTGGCTATGTGCCAGCCGCGCGAGGTCCTTCTGGCGGATGACTTCCGGTCTCTGTCAACAGCAGTTTGACCTCCAGGAATATGCCTCGTGCCTGAGATGGGACGGTTCCACGTCGTCCCTCCAGGCTAAATGGCTTTGGCCCAATATCCGGCACCAGTCCTTCACTCTCGCTCGCTGGTTCCTCAGAATCCAGCGCAGAAAAAGGCCCCCCCGGCTTAGCCTCTCTCTTCCTTTAAATAACTTCCCCCATAGTGCTGTGCGGTGCAGCCGTGCACCCTGGATCTTGCAAAGCAGCATGGGAGATGTAGTTTCTTCATCTTGCCAAAAGGAAGTCACAGCCCGGGAAATTCCATGCAGCTACCACTAGAGGGAGCCTAGTTCCTTCCCACATATCAAACAGTGTCTTTAGGCATATTTAACCCCGCTACACACTCCCCCCACTTGAGAAACTTTGGTCCCCAAAGAGGTCAACAGTATGTACCCTAGTGCATAGGTTGGCATTATACAACAAAAACATTAACATTTTGCTGAAATAAGTCAATCTGAATATATCCAATTTTGTATTCTGATAGCAGTGCAACAGTAAAACGATAAAGTGCAGTTAATAAGCAAATAAGTGATTTCTACAGTGTTAATATAGTGCTGATTTCTAGTGCTTTTATATAGTGCTCCTTTAAAAAGCACATGTGCATTTGCAATTTCTTAAACACTTACATCTTAAAGTTTGTGTTGTTAAAAAAAAAACATCAAAAGGTGAGAAAGAGAAAAAAAACATATAGTGAGGTCAGAGCAACAAAATGTGCGCAAACATTAACTCACAAAGTAAACCAAATTGTGAAAAAAACTGTGCTTATTATAATTGCCAAACCCAATATCCTTATGTACAAACTTAAATGCAAACGTTTTCTACTTCAATACTTTGTTCTCATGATCTCTCACAGACCCCCGAAACTTGGGTGGCTTGTACAGATGTGCCTGGGGGTGAGCTAGGGTTGTCCCCCACCAAATCTACAGTGGGAGAGCTAGGCTGATCAGGAGATCTTTTGGAGGTAAAAACAGCTTCTTCCGAACATTCACCCAATTGATCATAGGTCAGTCTCTTAGGTGGGTGAATGACTCTCCTTTCCCTCTGTTTCCGTGGAGGCATGCTCTCAGAGGTACTAGGATCAGGCACTTCTGAGGATTCTTCAATGTCCACCTCCTCATGTTCCAACACAGAGGAACCTGATGGTTCAAGAGCGGTCAGTTCTTCTTCAGAGAAGGGTGCAACCTCCTCCTCAGGATCTTCATCCTCAGCTGCTTCTTCTGGAAGCATATGAAAGGGTATGAATTCAGGGGCTTCTGCCCGAAGGGCTCCTCTATCAGCCAAGTCAGATGAAGACAGGGAGGCAGGTATGGGTTCTGGCAACTGAAATGACCACAACCAGTCGGGTACCTCCTCTTCATCTTCCAAATCTTCAGATGGAGAACTTCCCTCTCCCTCATCTGGGAGCATCGTCTGAGATCTGGTAACTGGTCTGGACCGGCGAGAAGTCGAAGGGGCCTCTGACAAGTCTTCCACAGGGGGCATACGAACCGCTTCAGAGAGAGGCAGCAAATGGTTCCGATGCCAAGCCTTCAATGGACCCACACTTCCTTCAGGCCGAATTTGGTACACAGGAAGGTTTGGCAGTTGCTTACAGATAACATAAGGTTGGGACTTCCAGCGGTCTGCCAACTTGTGTTTTCCCGGGACACCCAAGTTTCTCAACAAAACCCTGTCCCCTGGTTGCAAGTCATGGATCCGAACTTTTAGGTCGAAATTTTTTTTATTCCGCAGTCCACGTTGATCAGATGTGGCCTGAGCCTTGTCATAGGCCGCTTTCAGACTCTTCCGCAGTCGGTCCACATATCCTCTATGCGATGCTGAAGAGGTATGATCAGGCGAAATGCCAAAGGCCAAATCCACTGGCAACCGAGCCTCCCTTCCAAACATCAGCCGATAAGGGGAATATCCAGTAGCATCACTGACAGTGCTGTTGTAGGCATGCACAATGGCAGCTACATGCTTGCCCCAATGCTGTTTCTTCTCTGAGCTCAAAGTCCCCAACATATCCAAAAGAGTCCTGTTAAATCGTTCAGGCTGGGCATCCCCCTGTGGATGGTAGGGAGTGGTTCTAGTCTTTTGAATGCCTAACATATCTAACAGTCTCTTGACCAGTCTGCTTTCGAAGTCCCTTCCCTGATCAGAATGGAGGCGTTGTGGTAACCCATAATGTACAAAGAACTTCTCTACAAGAACTTTGGCTACCGTTGAGGCCTTCTGATCCCTTGTTGGGAATGCTTGAGCATATCTGGTAAAATGGTCTGTTACCACAAGGACATTCCCCTGACCACTCAGATCAGGCTCTAAGCAAAGGAAATCAATGCACACCAGCTCCATGGATCCCTGACTTTGTAGATGGCCCATTGGGGCTGCTTGACGTGGCAGAGTCTTCCTCTGTATACACCGGACACAAGAATGACAGTATCCTTCAACTTCGGCCCTCATACAAGGCCAGTAGAACCTGTCCCTGACAAGCTGAAAGGTTCTTTCGGGCCCCAGATGGCCATGATTATCATGAAGAGCGGCCAGAACTCCCTCTCTGTATTTAGCTGGTAAGAACAGTTGCCACTTCTCCTCCAGATCTTCAGATGGACCTCTCCGGTAGGCCACTCCTTCTCTGATCTGTAACCGGGTCCACTCTCTATGTAACAGACGGGCCCCCTGAGGGGAGTCAGTTAGAAGCAACTCAGGGCTCTGGATCTCCAAGGCTTCCAAGAGAAGTTTTCCCAAAGGGTCTTCCAACTGCTCCTTCCGCAAGTCCCTTTTGGACAGCCGGGGCAAATCCTCCCCTTCAACCTGGGTCACCTGGCAGTAGCATTTGGGTACTCCAATAGCCGAAACCCCAATCTCTTCTGCTCTTGACCCTCCTCGGGATCGAAATTCAGTTCCCTGATATAGGGCACGCACCCCTTCTGGAGCCAAATGAGTCCATTCTTCCGCAGGTTCCTGTGGAGCATGCAACCTTCTGGACAGGGCATCTGCATCCCTATTTCCGATTCCTGGCCGATACTTCAGACTAAAATTAAAGCTAGAGAGGGCAGCCAACCATCGGTGTCCTGTTGCATCCAGCTTGGCCGTAGTCAGCAGATAGGTGAGGGGATTATTATCTGTCTTGACCACGAATTCAGCTCCGTACAGGTAGTCTTTCAATTTGTCAACCACTGCCCACTTCAAGGCCAAGAATTCAAGTTTGTGGGTAGGATAATTCCTTTCAGCAGGCAGTAAGCTTCTGCTCACATAGGCAACAGGTCGCAGATAACCCTCATGCTCCTGATAAAGAACCCCCCCCAGCCCATCTCGGCTGGCATCAACATGCAGTTCATAGGGTTTTGTGGGGTCCGCATAGGCCAACACAGGGGCAGTGGTTAGGGTTTTCTTCAGCTGGACAAAGGCCCCTTCGCATTCCGGGGTCCACTGATCCTGGATGGATTCCTTAGCCTTCCGGGGTCCCATGGTGGACTTCGCCGGCTTTACCAACTCAGGGACATCATCTTCTTCATTCTTCAGGAGTTCATTTAGGGGTCGGGCAATCTGGGCGAACCCCTCCACAAACCTCCTGTAATAGGAGCAAAAGCCCAAGAATGACCGGAGTTCGGTCACATTTATGGGTCTCGGCCAGGAAGCAACAGCATCCAGCTTGTCCGGGTCAGTGGCCACCCCTTCTTCAGACACGATATGGCCCAAGTAATGGACCGAGGACTGATAGAATTGGCACTTCTCAGGAGAAAGTTTCAGACCTTCTTCATGTAGCCTCTTCAAGACCTTTTCCAACCTCTCCTCGTGTTCTTCCAAAGTTCTGCCAAACACGATAACATCATCCAAGTATACCAGTACCTCTATCAAATTCATATCTCCAACGGTCCTTTCCATCAGCCTTTGGAAGGTAGCAGGGGCCCTGGACAACCCCTGAGGCATGCGATTGAACTCAAAGAACCCCACAGGGGTGATGAAGGCTGTTTTCTCCCGATCTTCAGGGTGCATGGGGATCTGATAATACCCACTCTTTAAGTCCATCACACTGAACCACTTCGCCCCTGACAGACTCTGTAGGGCATCTTCGATTCGAGGAGTGGTATACTGGTCTGGGATGGTTCTTCTGTTCAGCGTTCGGTAGTCGATACAAAGCCTCAGAGATCCATTTTTCTTCCGGACTACCACTATCGGGGAAGCATACGGGCTCCTGGATTCTCGGATAATCCCGATCTTTTTGAGCTCTGCCAGCTGTTGACGTAGATCTTCTAAGTCACCCAAGGGGACTCGCCGAACTCTCTCCCTGAAAGGCTTGTCCTCACTCAGGCGGATCTTATGAGTGGCACTCCTGGCACATCCCACGTCAAACTCGTCCTTAGAGAATATTTCCCTCCATCGAGCAAGTTGTGCCTTGGCCCTCTTCACCCATTCCGGCGGGAGGGCAGCGTTTCCAGAGCAGAGCTCCTCTATAACCGCTTCACCCTGTTCCTTTTCTTTGAAATCAATGGGGGCAACTGGGGTAGCCGGGTTGACTTGGCCCAGGAGCACTCTGGCCGGTACCTTCACCGGTGTAATAGAGGTGTTTCTGACACTCACTAAAACCCTTCCACGGTTTTCCTGTAACACCTTCAAAGGGATCACCTCAGGGATCACTTCTATCCCTCTCTGTCTCTCCTTTTGACCTGATTCAAAGATAATGAAAGGACCCGGCTGTTGCCATGTGAGTTTAACAGAAGCCTTAAAACAGGCCACCTCTCCTGGCTGTAAGACCTTTTCCGCTCTGTCCAGCTTCCAGAGTCGTCCAATTCCTTCTGCGGGGGTCTCTTGCTCCAACACTAATCGTTGGTAGGCCTGCCGTAGCATGGGATGGATCCTTGGCGCCTGAACATCTTGTCCCTGGACCAGTTGTATCAGAAGGCGCCTTACCAGGTCAGTGTTTGTTCCTACGATGAGAGAGCTTTTGTTGGCCCCTGGTGGACGAGGACAGACCACCGCTAAGGTGTCGAAGGTTTCCGCTTCACCAGCCACTGATGGATCAAAGGTCAACTTGATTGGCAGATACCCGTCATAGGGAAAACTTTGGGTCCCGATACCCCATATCTCCAGATCTTCCAACTTCTGCAAAGGTAGATGGGTAAGATATTTATCATAGAAGTCTCTATACAAAAGAGTCACCTGGGCCCCTGTATCAAGGAGGGCTCTTGCGTAAATTCCTTCTACCTGAACCGAGACCACTGGGGAGGGCCCGACCAAGTTAGTTGGGAATTCTCTTGATGTAGCCTTGTTATCTGATTCAGTTCTCTGTACCCTGGCCCTCTTCTCCTTTTTCTTCCTTGATCTGGGCCCCCGCTGAACCCGGCGTGCATTGATTTTCCTTCCCTCAGTAACCCGGAGTCTAGAACTGGGGATGTTATATTTGGGCCTGACCCCCTGACTCGATTTCCCTGATCCTGCACCACTCCTGGAGTCCCTTAAGACTGGCGGACACCCGGTTGACTCCTTCACCGGTGTCCTCTGAAGTTTCCCGCTGGCTCGCGAGGTTTCGTGGCAGCCTTTCCTGAGCTGGGACATACCCTTCTAACATGTCCAACTCCCCCGCAGTTGAAACAAGTTAACAATCTTGCAGGCCGTGGCTCTGGATCTGTGCTGAGACTAACAGGTTCATCTGGCCTCTCCGATATACTCCCCTTGGGTAGAGTGGATACCTGACCAGTCAGGATAGACACCATTTCTATCAACTGAGACACTTGGGTCTTTAGGAGTTCAACTTGAGAGTCGCCCTCTTCCACACTTATCACTCTAACCCGGGCAGTTGAGTCAAACTGCCGACTTTTCTTCTTGTTGTCCAACATGACCTCTTCCTCTCTGACCATTCGAATCAGGTCGGGGTATTCTAGAATGCCGCCATCTTGACGAGTTCGTAACAGTATGGCAATGGGATCTAAAGGTTGAGCCCCTTTCAGAACCTGTCGTGCACGAGTCTCATCTATTTTCCGGGGGTCTATTCCTTTCTTTAACAGGATCTGGTGGATAATCCTATCCAGACGTTTAATGAATTCGGACAACTTCTCCCCCTCTTCTTGATAACAGTGGTCTAACTGGTAGAGGAGTTCAGCCGCGTTCTCTGTCCGACCAAACACATCTTGCAGAATGTCCAAATAATCCTGTGCAGTGCAGTTCTTCTTGCTAAGCTTTAGATTACGTACAGCCTCTAATGCAGGTCCCCTTAAACTCTCTGTGATTCTCTGCTTCTTATGCTGTTCTGGTACCTCCCATTCCTCCAAAGCCTGAGTGGCGGTATCTAACCACTCTTCGAACCCATCTTCTGCTGAAGGCACAGGCTGTTTCCCAGAGAATGTCCGGAGCTTCCTGTATCCAGTCATCAGATAGCTCGAGGAGTCCTTACTACATTTTGCTACAATCTCCCCCAGAACAGCACACAGTTCTGAGCTAAAAGTCGACAAAGGCGATGACTCCGGATGCCCTTCTTGGACACCTTTTTCTTGGCTGGATACCCCAGGAGTGGTAGATGAGGAACCCGCAGTAGGAACCCCTGGATGTATCAGGAAAAGTTCTGTTTGGTCAATAGTTTTTACACTGTTTCCATTGAAATAATCAGGGACCCCTTTCCTCCACTCACACAGTGCATACGTGTGTGGGGCAGTGGTGTCGGTTTTTATGTCAATCACCCAGAATTTCCTGTCTGTGGATAGTGCCCTTAAAACAGGGAGGAGCTTTTCTTCAGTCCAAGCTTCTCCCTTGATTTCAACCACCGGGCCATTTTCCACTATGACATTCTCTTCCTTGCACCACTCAGCAGCAGCGGCAGGATCCATTTCTGCGTGGGAGGGGATTCTGGGGCTGAGAGGGTTGTGTTGCAGGACTGTAGAAATCCCGGACGAGCCCCCACGTGTAGCACCACCCCCGCAGGAGCTGCTGATTATATTATTGGGTCTACACCCTGCCTAACAACCCAATCAAATTGGCTCGATCCCTCCTCAGGCACAACTGACCCAGAATAGGACTGGACTATCAAATGGATACGCAGATTGGAATACAATACTTCAATATGCAACAATACCTTGTTACCTTCTTGAATGGTAGTCCTTCTGGGTGACACAATGGAACAGCACACAGGATTGTAATTAACCAAACTTAGTTTACTATATATCAAATTGAATAGGGGAGATACAATACAATACAATACAAGTCCATAAAAGGTTATTTAAAACAGCTTTAAAAAGATAAAAGAATACCCCCACACTCCTCCTTCTCTAAGGCTAGACACAGTACCAGATAGGTAGGCCTATCTGAGTCCCTCCCCCAGAGTTCTCTTCTTTCTTGTTGATCTTCGCTAGCAAGATTATTGAATAGAGCTCATTTGTAATCCAAATTAGGAATGAAGATCAAGAGAGAGAAAAACAACGAGCTGTTAGTTGTCACCGCAGGGTGTATGCGTAACTGAGCAATAACTTCTGTAAGAGAGATAAGCCTCTGGCGACTCCTTTTCAGACCTTATTGTTTGTCTATGAGTCTCCTGAGAGAGTATGCTGATAAACCCCGGGGTTTTATCACCTCCTGTTGCGCTACCGCTATCTGTAGATAAAACTATCTCTTCGGCAGATAAAGTCAGTTATTGGGCATGTGCCCTCTCACCAACAGAAGTTTCCCCTTCGCGCGCTTCCACTGCGGTCTCAGTCCTTTGGCTATGTGCCAGCCGCGCGAGGTCCTTCTGGCGGATGACTTCCGGTCTCTGTCAACAGCAGTTTGACCTCCAGGAATATGCCTCGTGCCTGAGATGGGACGGTTCCACGTCGTCCCTCCAGGCTAAAAGGCTTTGGCCCAATATCCGGCACCAGTCCTTCACTCTCGCTCGCTGGTTCCTCAGAATCCAGTGCAGAAAAAGGCCCCCCCGGCTTAGCCTCTCTCTTCCTTTAAATAACTTCCCCCATAGTGCCGTGCGGTGCAGCCGTGCACCCTGGATCTTGCAAAGCAGCATGGGAGATGTAGTTTCTTCATCTTGCCAAAAGGAAGTCACAGCCCAGGAAATTCCATGCAGCTACCACTAGAGGGAGCCTAGTTCCTTCCCACATATCAAACAGTGTCTTTAGGCATATTTAACCCCGCTACACATCCTATCCATACTATCCTATCATCTGCACTGTTACATAGATTGCTAGCTCTTGAGACTACTACCATCTATCATCTGCACTGCTGCATAGATTGCTAGCTCTCCTGTCTACTACCATCTATCATCTGCACTGCTGCATAGATTGCTAGCTCTCCTGTCTACTACTATCTATCCTTGCACTGGGTTAGTCTATCCTGTATTTGTCATCTGCTGTCCTCACCACCTGTTAGCATACTCGATACTAACCTATCTGCATTCCTAAATACCATCTTGAACTCTTCTGTACAAACCTATCAAGTGCTTACCATCCTTGTCACTGTTCACACCTGTCCCTTCAGCACATCACCTTCATACTATCATATACATCCTATCACTCCAGGAACATCTCATTGAGTGTGTATATATCTGTATGTTGAAGCTGACAGGCCCACGGTGATGAGTCCTGGAGAGTTGGATCTGGTATTCAACACATCTCTACATGACTACTGAGTGGAGATTTTGCAGCTGTAAATCCAGCCTATAACAAAAACGCAGGAGCGTTACAAGCAGTTGCCATGGGTAACCAAGAACTGGTGGGAAGTAAATAGCAGCCGGTCAAAAAGAGTGGTACCTGCTGTAGGTGACTTTAGTAGCTAGGGGGACAATATTCTGGCTCCCTTCCTAGTGGTCAGTTCCCCAAAGTAACTGGAATTGAACCCATGGTATGGTGACCCCATGTACCTAGCTACATGGTACGGGAGAGCAAAGGAGTTAAGTGAGAGCACGCATGAAGCCCGCGCTATTGCTTGGCAGGACCTTATTCAGTCACTGGGAGTGAGGTGGTAGAGGAATGTTGGACTGGTGAAGAGAGCATGGGCTCAGCAGTGTCCCTCCTAAATGCAACATACACAGAGAAGGGTGTGAAGTAACATGGGACAGCACTTTTACAGAGAGACTCTGTACATTTAACTACACAGTGTACAGCTCATCTCTAAGCCAGGGTACCAGCATAATGTTTGATTTTCACATAAATGCGGCCCAGCTATGTCCTGGGCATTGAAGAGTGTGCACACGTGCAAAAGATACCCCTATGAGCAGGGTGAGTAGGCCCCACCCACAGCTTGGCGTAGTCAGCAGGATACGCCGCAACCACCCCACAATTTGAAACTAACTTGAGCCTATGCCCCCTCCATGCACCTGAAGACCACCACCAAAGAGACCATGGAGATAAAGAATGAGGCGCTGCTACTGGTTTGTATACCAAAGCATGAAAATAATAATAAAAACGTGCTGATTATTGCTCTGTATGTGATATACAATAAATAGATAGACAGTGCTGTGAATAAGTGCTGAATAATGGTGCAATCAAAAGTGCTTGCAAAACATCTAAATGTTGACTAATTGTGCAAAAATGCAAAAAGATGATAAGACCAGAATATTATAAAGTGAAATGTATACTGGATGTATACGTACTGTATATGTGCAACAAGCTGGATATGAAAAATATAAGGTGCAAATAACTACAAAATATTGAATAAAGTGCAAAATAAAACTTCATGCACCACCCACTTTTTAAAGGTGATGTAAGTGCCCAATATTTCTTCAGAATAATAATATAAATCAATCAGTATATGGTCAATGTTAAGTCCATAAAGCAATAGTGCCAGGTGATACGTAAGTGTTCCTATTTTCCAGGTTTGCGCTAATATTGCTTGTCCACCACCTAGTAAAAGAATGGCCACTCACCAGAAGCACTTAGGCCTTATGCAACCTGACTATGGCATTAAACTTCTGATTGATTTCTGTAAGAGGTGCTGCCTTGCCTCAAGTGATCTTGCTGGTGTTGGCACTGCATGCCATGCACAGTTCTCAGGGATCACTGGGCATGCTCAAGGGACCACGTCTGGACCCACCGTGGGAGCAAAACAAGGGATGTTTACATTCCTTGTAATAGGAAGAAAAGTGGTTAAAAAAAAAGGAAGGGACAGTGTAAAAAATAAAATAAGAAAAAAAAAATTGAAAGTGCTCTGTGGTCATGCACAGAAGCAAATGCATACATAAATCACGAGCGCATATGTTAACAGTGTTCGCACCACACGTGAGGTATCACCACGGAGGTTAGAGCAAGAGCAAAAAATCTAGGACTAGACCTCCTCTGTAACTCTAGGTAACCTCTGTAACACAAGTAACCTGTCACATTTTTTAAAGCATCGCCTATGGAGATTTTTAAGTACCGTAGTTTGTCACCATTCCACGAGTGTGCGCAATTTTAAAGCGTTACAAGTTAGATACCTATTTACTTGTTTTTCATATTTTACAAACAAATTGGGTTATATAATGTGCTTTGTTTTTTGTTTTTTTTTAAATTCAATAATTTTTTTTTCCCATAAAAGTTGCGTTTAAAAAACCGCTGTGCAAATACTGTGTGACATAAACAATTGCAACAATCGCCACTTTGTTTTCTAGGGTCTTTGTTAAAAAAAAAATTATATAATGTTTGGGGGTTATAAGTGATTTTCTAGCAAAGAATGCTGATTTAAATTTGTAAACAAAAAGTGCCAGAAAAGACCTGGTCTTCAAGTGATTGTTTTACAGGCAAGGTAGCTGCAATTTTGCCCTCTGTTTGATCTGCAATTGCCATCTGCACTGCTATGCTGCAGATATGACCCCAGCAGTGGTGGCCGGTACATAGGGGGCGCAGGGGCGCCGCCCCCCCCCCCCCCCCCAATCTGTGCCAAAAGAAAAAAAAGAGAGAAAAATATACGAAGTATATTCCCGTGCCAAATGGAGAGTCCTAAGTTTCTAAATGAGTAAATAAATGGTTAATAGTGAAATTATAGGTGTGCAGCTGCTATAGTAAAGTGCGAGTGCTCAAGGTAGGTAGAGTAATCAAATAGATGATTACCTATAGCGCTTGCAGAAAAATATTTAACAAGTAATCAGTGTTGTTATATCTTCAAACAATTAAGTGCATATATATATCCCCGTGGTAATATTAAGAACAAATAAATACACTTAAAATATAATGTGCAATAATAAATAAATTTGCGATTTATAAAGTGCTAAGAAAGTTCATATAATCAAGTCCATATATCAAAAGTTCATTACTGAAGTGAAGTGATTCCTTAATGGTGAATATAATAAATTATCATGAATAAAGGTGCACAGTGAAAAGTGCTATGTGCCGTGATGATGAATCTTCCACTTTATCCCTGGTGACAATTCTTGTGCTCCTCTGTGAAAGGTAGAAAGAATTCACACTCACCAGATTGTGTGGGCCCTATATGTCATACAACAGTAGGACCACCAAGGCTTTGTAACCAGGTCTGGATAAGTTCCCTCCAGCCCTCCTCCTGCCAGAAACTTTCAGTCAGGGGTGTTTAAGAGAAAAAAGAAGAGTCTGGATAGTGTAATATAGTTTCCAATGGGTTTATTCCATAAGCAAATGAGCCAATATTACAGTCCATAAAAGCATATACTAAAAGGCAAGTTCCAAATAGAGATTAAGGTAAAAACCGTGAAAAAGGCCATCACTTTGTGTGAGCTACAGTAAAGGAGAGCCGCACTTCCTGGTTGCGCTCCTTCGGGCTCAAGTGACGTCACGACGTGCGTTCCATCTAACGCATTTCGTCATTGGCTAGACGTCTTCAGAGGTCGAAGAGACAAGGCATTTTTCAGTGTCTTTCAGTGGGAGTGCTGTAGGATTATGCTGAAATAGTTGCCCAACACAGTCCCACCACAAATGGAGTGAATTAAGATTTAGGGAAATTGTAAAGGCAGATTGTAATGTGTGTGGTGAGCTGTACATTATCCTCTCTACAGGTTGAGCATACTGCTGTCAAGGGTTCCTTTGCTGCTCCTCCAAAGATATAGTATTGGAGTGAGTGTCCATTCCAGAGCAGGGAAGGTTGGAGATATAAGAAACAATGCTAAAAAAAAAGTGTTTTAGTGGGCAGTAGAGGAGAGCAGAAGGTAAACAAGGCAAACAGTATGTGCAAGGGTACAGATGAAGTGTATGATGGAAGGCAGTGCATACAGGTAGAGGAGTGTAGAGGTTATATAACTGGGGAAAACATTTGCAGAGGGCATGACCCTGGGCAGTATGTGCAGGTCAGAAGGGCAAAGGGTATAGCAATGGGCAGTATGTGCAGTAGAGGAATGTGGAGGGTATGATACCAGGCAGTGTGTGCAGGACAGGAGAGCAGAAGGTATGATAACGAGCATTACGTGCAGGAGGGGAGTATGTACAGAAAAGAAGTGCAGGGGGTATGATAGCACACAGTATGTGCAGGAAAAGTGTGGAGGGTATGATGGTTGGCAATAAATGTGTGAGAGGAGTGCAGCGGTAATGATGGCAAGCAGTATGTGCAGCAGAAGGGTAAGGAAGGTATGATGGTGGGCAATATGTGCAAGAGTGGGGTTCAGAGGGTATTAGAGGGTAGTATGTACAAGAGAGGAATAAAGAAGGTATGATGGCAAGCAGTATGTGCAAGGGGAGGGTGAAATGTATGATGGAAGGCAGTGTGCACTATAGAGGAGTGTAGAGAGTATATTACAGAAGAAGGTATGTGCAGGAGAGGTATGTATAAGGGGAAGGCAATGAGCAGTATGTGTTGTAAAGAAGTGGGAACGTTATGATGCCAGGAAATATGTGCAGGAGAGGAGTACAGAGGGTATGACAATGGACAATACATGCAGGAGAGGAGTGCAGAGTGTATGACAATGGGCAGTATGTGAAAGAGAGGAGTAAATATGAGGTGTATTGGTGCTCTAAAAATAATTGGTGTCTCTGGCACTACAATATAAACCAAGTTCAATATAACTCTGTGGTGGGTGACTGGTTGCCTGGCACCCTGTGGTGGGTGGGTGGCTGGCACATTGGGTGTGGGCGGGTGGCTGGTACAGGGCCTCTGGGCGGCTGGCTGGTACAGTGCCTGTGGCTGGCTGGTACAGGGCCTATGGCTGGCTGGCTGGCGCCATGTCTGTGGGTGTCTGTTTGTCTGGCACCCTGTGGTGGCTGGCTGGCACCCTGTGGTCGGTGGGTGGCTGGCACAGGGGCTGTGGGTGGCTGGCTGGTACAGGGCCTGTGGGTGGCTGGCTGGCACAGTGTATGTGGCTGGCTGGCTGATACAGGGCCTGTGAGTGGCTAACTTGCTCACTGGTACAGTGCCTGTGGCTGGATGGTACAGGGCCTGTGGATGTGGGTGGCTGGCTGGCACCAGGCTGCTGTGGGTGGGTGTATGACTGTGATACACTCCCGCGAGACTAGTCTTGACTCCAGACGAGGCTGTCCAAAGCGAGGGAGGCAGCCTAAGAGGGCAGAATGACGTCACAAAAATATCGGCCAGTTCCGGGGCTGATACCGATATATCGGGGAAAGTGCATATCGTCCCCGATATATATCGGCCTTGCCAATAATCGGTCTATGCCTCATCAGGAAAGGACGGGGGTCAAGTCCAGAAGCTGGTAGTCATCCAAGCCGGGATCAAGTGTAGAAGCGGTAGTCATCCAAGCCAGGGTTGAGTCCAGAGGCGTGTAGTCTGCAAATGCGGGTTCGTCTGCCGATACAGAATTGAGAGCCAGGAAAGTCGTCAGCCAAGCCAGGTCATGCACAGAGGAACACAGAGAACAGAAGACAGTTAGCAGTGATGCACCTTTGAGCACAAACACAAGGGTAAGGACTGCAAGCCAACTGGTGATATATATAGTCAGGTGTGCAACATCATCACTGAGCGACACCCAGGCAGCAGGCAAGTCATGATGCAAACAGAGTTTAAAAGAGATAGCAGTCTGCACATGTCCAAGATAGCCACCAACAGCAGGAAGGCAAGGTAAGACCTTGACAGTTTGTCCTTTAACTGTTCCAGCAGTGCCATTACTCCAATCAATGTCTGGGTAGTTAACATCTCCCATTATTATCACTGTCCCAGCCATTGCAGCCCTTTCTATCTATGCAAGGAGCTAAGTCTCCACTTCCTCATTAATACTGAGAGGTCTATAACAAACATAGAGACAGAGACCACCCCTCCGTTTTACCCTGTCCTTCCAAAAGAGAGCATAGCCAGGAATAATAATAGCCCAGTCATGTGAAGAATGAAGCCAAGATTCAGCAATACCAATTAAATCATAGTTCTCCTCCTGCACCAGAACTTCCAACTCTCCTATTTTGCTTGACAGACTTCTGGCATTGGTGAACTAACACTTTAATTCATTGTCACATTTTGCACACTTATTTTCCATATTTTTTATTTTAGTACGAATAGTACCATTTCCAAAGTTTGTTTGTAACATGGAAAACTTCTTATCCTCTGCCATAGCTCTCCCCCCGTCTTTTCCCCATTCCGCCCACCAATAGGGTCTGACCTGTCTGCCCCATTATAATCAAATTTACCCTCCCCTGTCAATCCTAGTTTAAATACTCCTCCAGCCTTCCAATAAACCTCTCCCCCAGCACAGCAGACCCTCTTCCATTTAGGTGCAAACCATCTTTAGCATATAGGTTTTACCACAATGAAAAATTCCCTTCTTCTTACACCAGGTCTTTAGTCATGCATTCAGCTCTCTAATCTCCCCCTGTCTTTCCTGTGTTGCGCATGGCACAGGCAATATTTCAGAGACTATCACCTTGAAGGTCCTTCCCTTCAACTTGCAGCCTAGTTCATTAAATTGGTTCTTAAGGAGTCTTCACCTTCCATATATTCTGTCATTGGACCAAGACAGCTGGTTTAATGTCCAGCCCTTCCCAGTAATTTATCAACCCGGTCCACCACATGCCGAACCCTGGCACGAGGGAGACAGCAAACCATTTGGTTGAGGCGATCCTGGCGACAATCTATTCTATCAGTTCTTCTGACTATAGAATCCCCTATTACCACCAACTGTCTAGGCCTACCTGCACTACCCTCACCACCTCTACTAAATGGGCTGCTCTCCCGGCTGTTAGTTATAGCAGTGACATCCAGGGTTGCCACCTCTGAGCCTTCCACGCCCACATTTTCACCTAACCTAGCAAATCTGTTAGGGTGCTCAGACCCAGGGCTGCCCTTCCTTTTCTGTGAGCCCCTACCACTCCCTCTGACTGTATTAGCCCATCTTCCTACCAGATAATCCTGATTTACCCCACTAGCCACCTGCTCAGCGAGCAGAGGACCCTTTTCAAGTTGTCAGTTCTGCCTAGTGTTGCAACTTGCTCCTCAAGACCTCTAATGTGAGCTTCCAGAAGGGCAATCCACTCACATCTGTCACAGCGATATCTATCCTGGAGCAGTTGCTTCAGTGTTGTATACATGCAGCACACTGTGCACTGCACAAAATCTTCAATCATGCTATCACATATTTTCCCAGTTACAACAATAATACTACTAACAGAAAATTTGAGATGTTACTTACAGTCTTGAAGACTTCTGTAATAATGTCCTGTTTTCAACTCTGGTTTTTAACTCACCACTTAGTCAAGTTCCACTTGGTCAGATTTCCAACAAGCAAAAAGGTGGCAAGCTCAAGGAGGAGCAAGCTCAGAAATGAGTTCTACAGCAAGTTATATAGGACCTGAAGCACCTGTGACCAATTAACCACTCCCTTTAATTAGTAGTCTGAAGGAAAGAAAGAAAGAGAAAAAAATGGCTATTTACAAAGTGACAGAAAAGGTGTAAAAAACTGCAAGGAAAGACTCACTAAAAAATACCTAAAAATGCAAACACAACAATCACCAACAGTCAAAAGCAAAACTGTTTATCACTCTCCACTTAATTTTCCCACTCTTCAGCCTCCAACCAGCAAATCTGGCAATAAAGTGAGCACCAGGACTGCTCTCAAAGAGTAGAAGCGACTCTATATGTGTTTATGTGTTTTTTTTGTACTGTATTTTACTATTTGTGTTTGCTAGTCTCTATTTGTATTATCCCAAGTTCTCTGTAATTTATTAATGCTAAATGTGTGTGTTGTTTCGGTTCCGCTGGGTTTTATAGTCCCAAGGCAATCCCAGTATATAAATGTGGCTCCCTTCCTGGTCTGGCATCGGTTTAACAAAGGAGCGCATGCTCTAAAACGCGTTACTGCCCACTGCTGTGTGACGCCATCATACTGCCATTGCATTCTACCTTAGTTCCGGAACCTGAAAGCCATCTTGCCTACCACCCGGTCCTATGCTGTGGGACAGCACAGACTTTTTGGAACACTCCTAGCGATGGATGGATGCTGTCTTCACAGTGCAGTTTATTATCGATGAGTCTTTCTCCATTTTCCTGTGTTTTTTATCCTCTCTACCCAATAAATTAAGGGTTATCGCACTTAGAGACATTTTCTCCTTTTCTTGTGAAAGGAAAAAGTGTTAAGGGTATAATGCCAGGCAGTATGTGCAAGAGAGAGGTGAAAAGGCAATGGGCAGTATGTGCAGAGGATATAACAATGGCCATTATGTTTAGGAGAGGAGTGCAGAGGGTATGACTCAGTGGGGAGTGTGTACAGGAGGGGGGTCTGGAGGGTATGACACTAGGTGCTATGTACAAAAAGAAGAGCAGGGGGGTATAATAGCACTCAAGCACTCGAAATATGAAGCAGAGGAATGTGGAAGGTATCATTGTTGAAAATATGTGCAAGAGAGGAGTGCAGAGGCTATGATGGTGAGCAGTATGTGCAGGAGAGGAGTGCAGATGGTATAATAGCAGTGCAGGAAAGTATGATAATGGGCTATATGTGCAAGAGATGAGTTGAGAAGGAATTGAAGGACAGTATGTACAGCAGAGGAGTAAAGAAGGTATGACAACAAGCACTATGTGCAAGAGAGGATATGAGGGTGCTCACTTCAGGTGCTAAAGTGGGTCAGCAATACTTTAGGTGAAGGGTTGCTAGCGGGTGTTGGGTGGATGATTGATGGTTTCACAGACCTGTTTCACGTCAACCCATCAGCCAAAACCTTTTTTTTTACATTAACACCTGCGCATAGATTTTCAAAGTGCAAAAGCGGCTACCACAATTTGTTGGCGCCAAATTTAAAAAACATATATACTAGTGCAGCGCTACCTAACAATGAATTAATGAACTTCAAACAAAACAAACAGAAAATGCACGTGTTCTAAAAAAAGGAATCAATAAAGTTCTCCAAGTCTGGTTCTTGTTTCCTGTTATGTGGTGCTGCAGAGAAAGGTTCACGCAGAGTTTTCTATGAGCGGAGCATTTTTGAGGGATGCAAGCCTGGGGACCACTGATAAAAAACACTATTTGATTGTTTAATAGGAGTGCTATAAACATCCTGTTGACCATTTATTTTCTGTGGATGGTTGTTCAAAAGCGCTACCTGACCGCTCAATCTAAGAGGGTCATATCCTTCTGGTGAGGGGCTTATTTTACTAATTATTGGTAGATTTTGGGTGAATACTGTACAGAAGACTTTCTTTTGGTCTTCTTATGGTCTGGAGGTGTCCACACTTTTTTTTTCAATTCTTCACGTTTTGGGACTTTAGATGGACTAAATTATATATTTTTATAATTATCTGTTCCTAAGAGGACTGTATTGTTTATATTTTTAGAAAACATGCATTTTACGTTTATCTTGTTTAAAGGTCAATAAAGTGCTAAAGGCAGAAGCTTTGTTATCTTAATGCATTCTTTGCAATAAGATAAAAAAAACCTTTTGTGTGCAGCAGTCCCCCTCAGCCCCCCTAATACTTACCTGAGCCCCATCTCTATTCAGCGATGTTGCATGAGAGCCTCGGCTGTCCGGGGACTCTCCCTCCTATTGGCTGAGACAGCAGCAGGTGCCATTGACTCCCGCTGCTGTCAATCAAAGTCATTGAACCAGTGAGGAGAGCGAAAGGTGTCTGAATGGACACACAGAGCAGCAGCTTGGTTCAGGTGCCCCCATAGCAAGCTGCGCCAGAAAGGAAGGGGCCAGGAGCGCAGGGGACGGGCCAGAGAAGAGGAGGATCTAGGCTTCTCTGTACAAAACCACTGCACAGAGCAGGTAAGTAGGACATGTTTGTTATTTTTAAACAAAAAAAAAAAAAAACAAGACTATGATATCACTTTAAGCCATTGTTGGATAGCACTGCACTTGCATTTATGCAAAACAAAACCAAAGAGAATTCCCAGCTCAACTCCAGGACCAGCCTGCTACCAACTGAATTAACCTGTCTAACAGTTTGCGTTAAAAACAGGGGTTTAAATAGCACACATTTGCAAATACATGCATAAGGCACCCCATAATTATCCGCAGTCCTAACTCTATACATTTTGGAGAGCCTCCATAGTAGAAGCACATGCATTATAATGAATAAGCAGAGGGTAGGTAAGCCTGGCAGGCACCCACTCCTCCTTAAAGCGGTTGTAAACCCTAGAAAAAAAAAAAAAACCTGCAAGACAAAGGCTCATTATGTGTAACTTACCTTAGAACGAAGCCCCGACACGGACCCCCGGACATCGCTGCGGGTGCTGCCATGTTCCCTCACCGTCTCTTCCAGGTTCGGCGGCTCCGGCGCAGTGATTGGCCGGAAGAGACGGCTCCGGCGCGGTGATTGGCCGGAGCCGCGATGACGTCACTCCCGCGCATGCGCGCGGGAGTGATTTTCCGGCAAGCTCCCGGCAAAGTAATTGAAGGTCCCCCCGGACCTTCAGAGCGCATGCGCCGCTCGCGAGAGCGGCTGCATGCACTGTAAATATCTCCTAAACCATGCCGGTTTAGGAGATATTATTTGTACCTACAGGTAAGCCTTATTATAGGCTTACCTGTAGGTAAAAGTGTCAAAAAGCGGGATACTACCGCTTTAATGGCACAGGGGCTCACTGGACACCCAGCATATAGCACAATGGCAGCAAAGGTTTACAGTGGATCCCCTCACCAGTATTCCAACAGCACAAACAAATGGCCACTGCTCCCACCTATAACTGGCCTTCGCAGCAAGGAGCACATTGAAAGACAACGCATGTAAAACAAGACCAAAGAAAATTCCCAGCTCAACTTGCCAGCCAGCTTGCTACCAACCAAATTCACCTCTCTAACAGTTAAAGGTGGGAACAGTGGCCATTTGTTTGTATTTTCAAATATGCTTCTCTTTCATGTGTGTTTCATGTATCTTATTTGTACTTTATAACAACTGTGGATAACAATTGAATCTAACATGCTGAAAAAAATGGATTTCAAATTTTAATGACCTGTGCTAAAAACTAGGAACTTTTCCAGCGACTTAAATTTCCAGGGATAGAGTTTAATTTTAGTTCAGAAGAACAGCTTGCTATCTCTTTCTACATATTTATTTTTTATCTTTTACTTGAGAAAGTATTTAGGAAAAATGCTGCTAGTGTATGTTACTGAAACTGTCTTGATAGAAGCCAATCAGGCTCAACTGGCTCTAAAGGCCGAAAAATGCCTTTATCAGTGTCCTGCTGCTACTTCATTGCTCATTCGGCAACTGGAAAATTATTTTTGGTCAAGCTGTGCTGTGGCTGAAATGGCAGTACAGTACATTTCTGTGCTGCCTTGCAAGAGTAACCCGGGTCACAAGATTGGATGAACAGGGTTACAAATTCTTTATCAAGTAAACTGGTTTCCATTAAAGTATTTCAACTGTAAATACAGAAGCTGACTGGAGTCCTCTTACAGATACAAAGTACGCTTCTGTAGGAGTTATCAGACCTCTGGAAGATCTCCTTTTCATTTGATTTGTACTTCAATTATTTACTTTATTTCTTTACTCTAGTGAACTCTCCATAGCCAGAGGCACAGGGCATCAACTAATTCTTTATGGTTAGTTCAGAAAACAGAAGCTAAGTAATACAGTATCTCACAAAAGTGAGTACACCCCTAACATTGTCGTAAATATTTTATTATATCTTTTCATGTGACAACACTGAAGAAATGACACTTTGCTGCAATATAAAGTAGTGAGTGTACAGCTTGAATAACAGTTGCTGTCCCCTCAAAATAACTAAACACACAGCCATTAATGTCTAAATTGCTGGCAACAAAAGTGAGTACACCCCTAAGTGGAAATGTCCAAATTGGGTCAAAAGTGTCAATATTTTGTGTGGCCACCATTATTTTCCAGCACTGCCTTAACCCTCTTGAGCATGGAGTTCACCAGGGCTTCACAGGTTGCCACCGGAGTCCTCTTCCACTCCTCCATGAGGACATCACAGAGCTGGTGGATGTTGCGCTCCTCCACCTTCCATTTGAGGATGCCCCACAGATGCTCAATAGGGTTTAGGTCTGGAGACATGCTTGACCAGTCCATCACCTTTACCCTCAGCTTCTTTAGCAAGGCAGTTGTCTTGGAGGTGTGTTTGGGGTTGTTATTATGTTGGAATACTGCCCTGCAGCCCAGTTTCTGAAAGGAGGGAATCATGCTCTGCTTCAGTATGTCACAGTACATGTTGGCATTCATGGTTCCCTCAAAGATCTGTAGCTCCCCAGTGCTGGCAGCACTCATGCAGCCCCAGACCATGACACTCCCACCACCATGCTTGACTGTAGGCAAGACACACTTGTCTTTGTACTCCTCACTAGGTTGCTGCCACACACGCTTGACACCATCTTAACTAAAAAAGTTCATCTTGGTCTCATCAGACCACAGGACTTGGTTCTAGTAATCCATGTCCTTAGTCTGCCTGTCTTAAGCAAACTGTTTGCAGGCTTTCTTGTGCATCATCTTTAGAAGAGGCTTCCTTCTGGGATGACAGCAATGCATACCAATTTGATGCAGTGTGCGGCATATGGTCTGAACACTGACAGGTTGACCCCCCCACCCCTTCAACCTCTGCAGCAATGCTGGCAGCAAACATACGTTTATTTCCTAAAGACAACCTCTGGATATGATGCTGAGCACGTGCACTCAACTCGTTTGGTCAACCATGGCGAGGCCAGTTCTGAGTGGAACCTGTCCTGGTAAACCGCTGTATGGTCTTGGCCACCATGCTGCAGCTCAGTTTCAGGGTCTTGGCAATCTTCTTATGGCCTAGGCCATCTTTATGTAGAGCAACAATTCTTTTTTTCAGATCTTCAGAGAGTTCTTTGCCATGAGGTGCCATGTTGAACTTCTAGTGACCAGTATGAGAGAGTGAGAGCGATAACACCAAATTTAACACACCTGCTCCCCATTCACACCTGAGACCTTGTAACACTAACGAGTCACATGACAGCAGGGAGGAAAATGGCTAATTGGGCCCAATTTTGACTATTTCACTTAGGAGTGTACTCACTTTTGTTGCCAACAGTTTAGACATTAATGGCTGTGTGTTGAGTTATTTTAAGGGGATAGCAAATATACACTGTTATACAAGCTGTACACTCACTACTTTACATTGTAGCAAAGTGTCATTTCTTCAGTGTTGGCACATGAAAAGATATGATAAAGTATTTTAAAAAATGCGAGGGGTGTACTCACTTTTGTGAAATACTGTATGTTTCAGTATAAATCCATGCAGCCAGATGCCTGCACATACTGTATATGCAGCAATTATTTGTAGCATGCGACAGTATCAGCCCTGAGCCTTCTTATAAGAAGAGATATTTATATACTATCACTTCCAACACAAATCCAAAAGCATGTTTTTTTCCCTCAATGAAGAAAATAAGCGTAGCTGTGCCAATTATTCGTTTATGCCCTTGTGGCCAACTATGCTTCAGGAACTGGTGGTTTACAGCACAATTAAAGCCTAAAATCACAGAACAATTTATTGCAGCTTGCTTGAAAAAGCTGCATACAAACTGGAATAAGGATCTCTGCTTTTTGGATTTGTTTTGATAGTGACATATAAACATCTTCTTATAGAGAGGATATAATTAAATGGTAAAATGTGTTGGATATAATTGCAACAAAAAATTAATCTTTAACCACTTCAGTACCGGGCACTTTTATCCCCTATCCTCCCCAGGCCAATTTTCAGCTTTTAGAACTGTCACACTTTGAATGACAATTGTGCGGTCATGCAACACTGTACCCATAAGACATTTTTAGCATTTTGTTCACACAAAATAGAGCTTTCTTTTGGTGTTATTTAATCACCACTGTTTTTTTTTTTTTTTTTGCTAAATAAATAAAAAGACAGAACTTTTTGAAAAAAAAAAATTTTTTTCTTCGTTTCTGTTATAAAATTTTGCAAATAAATAATCTTTCTTCATTAATTTAGGTCAAAATGTATTCTGCTACAGCTCCTCAAAATAACCCTCACAAGTGTTTATTATTTAGTCTGTAGAAAAGTTATAGAGTCCAAAAGCATGGTATATATATATATGTATATATATATATATATATATATATATATATATATACATATATGAAATTGATCAATTGTGATATACTGACACCTCATTTTGTGAAGCCCTGAAAACGGTAGGACAGTACAGACACATCCAAATGATCCCCTTTTGGAAATTAGACAGACCAAAGTATTTAGTAAGAGGCATGGCGAGTTTTTTTAAATTGTAATTTTTTGTCACAATTTTTTGGAAAACGAAGAATAAAAAAAAAAAAAAATCACAATTCCTTTTTTTTATATACTGTCACCAGTGCAGTACAGCATTATTATATAACTGGCATTGCAGTGATAAGTGACACTGACTGGTGACAGTATGTAAAAAAAAAAAAATGTAATAACTTTTTTTAGCCCGTTTTCTTTTTTTTTTTAATATATTTTTTTCTTTTTTTTACTATTGTTTTGTGACACTATGACCAGAGCAATACCGTGTTACCATATTAACAGTGTACCAATCTGGGGAAGTGATAAGAATTTTTTTTTCTTTTTTTTTTCTTTTTTTTTTACACATTATGATTGCTTATATCAGTGAATTTTATTGATATAAGCAACCATATTTACTGAACATAACTGATCCATTTAGTGTCTTTTGTTGTGATTGGCCAAAGCTAATCATACGCTACAGATTGACTGTGATTGGCCCTGTCTGTACCATGTGATCACTGTAACCAATCACAGCTAGCAACACAATTGTATACAATGGATGGCATGAAAGGAAGCAATCCATTGGTTACAATTGTCATGTGATCTGCTGTGATTGGTCACAGAGATCACATAATGCTGGCAGCGAGCGGGTATAGTCATGAGTCTTCGGCTGTGTCCAGTGGGCACCTCCTGGGAGGACGTCATATGATGTACACTCAGAAGGACGAAAGACTGGCCAGGCCATCAATCTGCTATAGGATGGGCGGGAAGGTGTTAGGTTAAAGCAGAACTTTACCCATTTTCTTAAGGTCCTCTCTCCTGTCTTCTCCCCCTCCCTTTTACAAATTAGCAAAAAAAAAAAAAAAAAAAGCATTTATTTGAAAGGTGTAAACCTTTTTAAAAAGAAAGTAAATGAATGTCTGGGCTCATAACACAGGGAAAATAAAAGTATAAAACATAGACAAATTGAAATAAAATAAAATAAACAGAGCAAGAAAAAAAAAACTGCCCCTGAGAGTTGCTGTGTAACAGCAGTGTCTGTTCATATACTGCATACACATACCTGCCAACTGTCCCGTTTTTCCCGGGACAATCCCGGCAAATAGGAGCCTGTCCCGGGTATTTTACAGTGTCCCTGTTAATCAGGGACAATGTAAATCACAAAAAAAAAAAAAAAAAAACATTTTTTTTTTTTAATTTTGTGCCACACAGTGTCGCTCTCACCCCAGCTAGGAGTTGTAGTTCTGGCAGCAGGTTGTCTCTCTCTCTGTGCCCGCTCACTCTTCCCACCTGTCGCAAATTTAACGTGTCACCGAAGGCAGGGTGTCAGCATGGCGCACTTTCCAAAATCCGCCAGCAGGGGGAGGCAGAGCACCTTCCGACAAGCTGGAGGCCTCACACTCCATTAATTACTACTATCAATAATGTTTTTTTATAGATATAATTTATACACCTGTTAATTGATACATATATATAGTTTTCTAGCTCTAGATAAATGTGTGTACATATCCGTGTATGTGTATGTGTGTGCATATATATATATATATATATTGCTAAAAAAAAATGAAAACAGACCTCAATCCTCAATGGGAAAAATCTCATGCTGGATATCTATACTGGTATGGACTTGGTATGTGTTAGGATAATATGGACTGGGTAATGTGTTAGGATCTATACTGGTATGGACTATACTGGTATGGACTCTGTAATGTGTTAGGATGGTATGGATTGGGTAATGTGTTAGGATCTATACTGGTATGGACTGGGTAATGTGTTAGGATCTGTACTGGTATGGACTGGGTAATGTGTTAGAATCTATACTGGTATGGACTGGGTAATGTGTTAGAATCTATACTGGTATGGACTGGGTAATGTGTTAGGAAGGAAAGGATGCTACATTGTTTTATGTAAATGAAAATTATCACCCTACAGAGGGCTGAATTCAAAGACAGGTGAATAAAGTGTGAAATGTGCTCAGGTGTGACCATACAAAAAATGGAATATGTAAATCTAAATAAAGTATTAGGTGTAAATAAGTACGATAAAACCTAATTATACCAGATAGTATAATCATACTTATTTACACCTTGCACTTTATTTATATTTCCATATTACATTTTTTCTATGGTCACACCTGAGCACATTTCACACTTTAGAATTGCAGGGAATTGTGATGAGAATTTTAAAGTTTAGGCAGAAGTAGTGCAGCTGAATGGGAGAATTATTCCAACTCTGCTACTTTGGCCTTAAGTTTTCAATTTCCTGTAATTCTCTCTTTATGAAGTAGACCCTATAATCTGATAAGTAGGCGGAGATTAATTATGCGGAGTGGGCGGAGCTTCGGGGAAGTGGGTGTGGTAAGCAATTGATAGCTGTGCTGCAAAGTGTCCCTGGAAATTTTTTTTAAAATGTTGGCAACTATGCATACATACCAAATACAAACAAAGAAACAAAATACAATTGATAGCTATACAAATGACAGCTTATAAAAGGATGATGTGGAGGCTGTGAAAAACTTCTAATAACTGGTAAGCTGACTGTAGGCTGAGCTAGGGTGCCTACTCTGTCAGGCTGGGAAACACAAAGCTGTGAACAGAAAAGAAAACAGAGAGGGGCACCAAGCCGACCATAGTGTAGTAAGCGAGTTTATTATAAAGATAAAAAAATAAAAAAAAGCATTTAATTTGCACTCACAAACAAGTAGATAAAAGCATGTCTCCTAATTCAATGTGCAGTCTGGACATTTGTGGGGATGGAAGACCAGAGCTTAGCTCCCTCCGTGGCTGCTATGTCAGAACCACTGCAGCAAGGCACTATAGACAGGGGAAGAACTGTCGCATTGGGACACAGAAGACTCGCTGGATGATTTACTCATACTGCCAGGACATGTGTATTTGCAAGGGCTGTCAGGAAATGCAATTCAGGGGCAAGGACCCACCTTCTTCCTCAATCTAACTACTGCCCATGCTTCCAGGATTAAATACATGTCCTCCACCTATGGTTAATCTTTCAAGCACAGGGGTTGGAGATAAGGGTAAACCCAAATAAAAATAATTTCCAGGGCAAGAGAAGGAACTTAGACTACCAGAGGCAGCTGACGGAACGATGGTAATTATACCAACAATTATAAAGGTGAAAGTTATGCATGTGTTCCAAATCAGGACGTGTTTCAAATCCTTTTTAAACATTTTTATTTGTGTAGCGCTACCCCTGGAGGAACCACTGCATTGTCTTGTGATTTCTCTGCACACCTGAAAATGACACACCTCGCTCACTCAGTACTACCTTGGTATATTTCAAAGAATTTATCAGGCCAAGCATAGCCTAAATGAAGAGAGGATTAGCAGGTGTAGTTATACAAGTAATTAGTAAGACAATAATGTTACTCTGAGAAATAAGGTTAAACAATTGCAGTATTCTGACTATCAGTGATTAATAGAACTGAATTGCTTTTACCTGGCGACAGTGTATAAAGACAGTCTTAACTTGCTATATCAATCCCCATTTTTATCCTACTGGCCAGTGAATAATGAAAAAGTAAAAAGAAAAAAAAAGTTGGCCGGCAAAGTTGGGGCCCTTGAAGAAAACACAACAGTTCCCAGCAGAAAACAGATTACCTTGTGCAATGTTATTCTCTTACCAAGCACCAGGACAGCCTCCTCTGGTTCTCCAGATATGTGCTGTGATTCAGTTCAATGTCTGTGATTCAGTTCAGTTCAAGACATAAATAGGAGATGTGATTTTTTTTTCAGTCCTACATTTTATTCCTTACAAGCAGTAGGAGTGCTCTGTAGTACAGTCTGATCTCACCAGGCATCCAAATCACACCTCACACCTTCCCTGGGAGAAAGTTCCTGTCTCTGAGGCAAGTGTCTCCTAAGTTTCACCTGATTGCTTTCAGCTATGGCAAGGTTCTGTTCAGCCAGCAGTCCAGTCTATTTTTTTTCCCATCTCCTTTAAGGCTGCCCTCTCCCTTTCTCTCAGCAGACTCTCCTCCCCTAGCTTTGTGGCAGAAGTCAATCTCCATCCTTCCAGGATCGACCCATGTCCAGCCAAGATGACTGCCCCTGCACTGGGGACACCTAACAGATGAGCACTGCAAAGTGGTCTCCTTAAAGATAGCTACACTTCTGCAATAATTAATATTGAATTTAACCACGTTCACACTGCAGAAGGATAATACAGCAGCAACAAATGAAGAATTTCAGAAGAAGTTAGCAGCAGTCCAGGTTACACTTGCTAAATCCTAGCCTAGACCAGGATGACATCCCAGCCCTCCACACATGCAGATGATCCATGCGGGTTTGTGCATGCACTTCGTCTTGCAAAGTCCTTCCTGGGATGTGTGATGTGGCTATCCCAGGAGCCATTTGCAAGATGTTGCACATGCACACACACTGTAGAGTTTCTGCCAGAAAATTGGCAGAGATCCGCAAGATCTACATTAAGGATGACGGCACTGGAAAAGAAGGAGAACTTTTGCTTCAAGCAAGACAACACTGAACTCCATGATCTAGTAAGTATGTTTTTTTTTTTTTTCATTTTGTAACGCTACCCAAAGGAGCTGCTGTATGATTGGGTTCCCTGGTTCATGGTGATGATGGCCCTTCAGGTAACACCACATTCACACACCAAGGCTGGAGAAAAAGATGTTATATTTGGCAACACATCCAACAGGCAAGTACTAGCAACAATAACAGTGAACAGCGGTGGTGTCATCGGGCCAGTAAGGGCGGTGGAGAAAAATTAGAAAGCCTTTAGTAGTAGAAAGAAAGTAAAAATTGGACCACCGAGGACCCTGATTATATTCCACAGAAGGGGGCTCTTCCTTGTAGACATTTTGTTTTTTTGTTCTTTTGGATGCTTGGACCGTATGATATTACTGAGAAAGTGGAACTTCAGCTACAGCCTGGCAGTGTGAAACCCCTGGAGCCACTCAATGGATCACTCTTGTGTAGACTTATCTCCCTGAAGTAAGAAGGAATGACCGCACTTCCAATAAAGTTCAAAAATGGAGTGTATTTATTCCACATCAAACGAATGGCAAAATATAAAACGTACACACTGTGAGTGCAGGACAAAACGGTAGACGCGTTTCACGACTGGATGTGTCGCTTACTCATTACGTTTTGTCCTGCACTCACAGTGTGTACGTTTTATATTTTGCCATTCGTTTGATGTGGAATAAATACACTCCATTTTTGAACTTTATCGGAAGTGCGGTCATTCCTTCTTACTTCATGTGATTCTGGATTACGGATCCGACCGGCGCCTGATTCTTGCCTCACCTGGAGCGGTCTCCCCAGCTTGGACTAGACTTATCTGCCTGTCAGCCTGTTTGACTCAGCACCATAAGGATTCTGAGTCCACACATTCTGGTAAGCGTATATATTTTTCTTGGTGGTGGATATCACTTTCCTGGTGATCTACTGAAGGTCCTACATTGAATTGTCTACTATCATGGGATTTCTCTACACTTTGAGGATTTATACAGTATATAAATTTGTTACGTAACACTGGAATGTTTGCACTGTATAATTTGGGACTATTACTACCTCTATTTGGAGTACATGCACGTTGCACTTTAATGTCCACTTGTGTAGAAGTCTCTTTTCACATATGTGTTATGTATATTCAGTTTTTTATTTAATTATTTGTTTTGATATATTGATTTATATGTCATACTTGTAACCTCTTGTAGTATCCATGTTACATTTAGCATGTTTTCTATTAAGTTCACATTTGTATGGTTCCCTTCATTGAACCACTGATACTTAAGCACAACACTTTATCACACAGATTTCTTTAACACAATATTTTGTCTATTGTAGTGTTTGAAGCTTTATAATTTGGACCAGCCTTTTTCAACCAGGGTACCCAGGCACCCTGGGATGCCTTGAGGTTTCTTCAGGGGTGCCTTGGCAAAATGCCTGAAAAATGCCCAAAAACTGCATACAAGCTGGCCTGTGGATGAAGCCTGCCTTTTAGTTACACAGAGCCACAGGTTTTCATTGTGCACCATTACAATCTTCCAGTTGCTGGCATCCTAGTGACCAATGGCATCATCAGTTAATGAGGAGAAAATCAGTCGCCTGCAAAGCATCCTTGTTTGACCCTCCCCTGCCCCTCCCCATCAGTGTTGGGGGTCACATCAGCTGAGCGATGGAGAAAAACTGAGGGAGAAGAGAAACATTGGAATACTAGTCAGTACCAATTTTCAAAAGTGTATTTGCTTTGGAAGAATAAATCACCTCTAACGTTGGGTGTCCTACTCTGTTGCTGCATTATGCATTGTTAGAATAGCTTTTACATTTTAGAATGGGGTGCCTCAAGACTTTTCTTCATTTTTAATTTCAATAGGTTTTTATTGAATATTTCAAAGTAAAACAAAGAACATATGCAACGAATATAACAAATACAACACAAGACGCTCTTTTCGGATTAAGGAGCAATACAAGTCACATTACAGCAGTGTATCGATTCCAAGAGCTAATAGGGGGGAGGAGAAAAGGAGGACCCAGTCCGGCCAGCGCCAACCCCGGCCCCTGCCCGGATCCCTCATCAATGGTCTGGGGGTGGCCATAGGCCCGCGCCAACCCGAGAAGGGCCCCCCATCCCGTGATCCCATCTCCGGTTACTGACTTTTCATCATTTTTAAAGGGTGCCTCGATATTGTCCATCATTTTTAAAAGATGCCTTGACTGAAAAAAAGTTGAGAAAAACTGATTTAGACCACTAAGCGTGGTAATTTCCACTATTTTTAGTGAAGGATACATACACGTATGACTGGACCCGTGGAAGGAAAAGTGAGCAGCCATAACTTCAGGAAGATGTGCTGCAGTGGATAACATGACATCAGATTTTTCTGGGTTTTAGAGGCTTAAAAAACACAGATTGGTTAGGTGCAGGAGATCATTTTTTTTAACTGGAGTTTAAGAAAGAACTGCTGTACAATGCAACATAGTACCACTAACAGAAAAAAAGTATGGGAAAATAACCATATATCATCTATAATTCACAAGCCAGTAGTCCTTGTAATGTGCTGTTTCACTCATAATTTCCAAACAGCTTTGTGCAGAAGGCTGATACAGAATTGTCTGATTGAGATAATCCAATCTATTGTTTGCTTTATAATTGCAAAGCTCTTTGAGCATGGCAGAAATTAAATATTCAACCTCCCAGTGCTCACTACTTCAGCCAATGTGTCAGTCCTTATCTGTAACCACATGGAATGCAGTATGACTACATGGACTAGCAGCAAGCACATAGGCAAACTTACTTTCTTGAATTCGGCAGGTGTTTTTCTTCTCAGTATTTTTTAATTAGAGGGAATGCTTTGCCTTTCCATGTGTTAAGATATACATGTAGACATTAAACATCAATGGGACAATCACAATCATTGTTGGATGAGGCTTATCATTGGGAAAAAGTGGATTCGTTTGGTTGTGAGCTCTGTAGATATGGGCACAGTGCCCCCTGCCTTGCACCATAAGCCTAAACAGAAAGAGCCACCTGACATTGGTTGAGCTTTACTGCTGCTTCTCGCAGTAGAAGTTTAATGGTGCCATAAATAGGAATTTCAACCAATTTAATCCAGCTTTTGATCACAAAGACAACTAAATGGATAAGGACAACTAAATGGATAAGGACAACTTACCACCAATAGTTTATAATAAATTATGGTTTTAGTAGAAATTATTGTTAGTAAGTTCCATTGATTTGTTAATTGAATAAATGCATGTTAAAAATTGCTGTGTTTTGCCAGTTCAAGAGTTGTCTTGCCTGACCCAGTGCAAAAAAATACATATGGCTGCTGTGATAGGTTAAACATTGTTAAGCAGGCAGGATAAATATGTAAAAAATGATTAGTAATAAGCAAATAAATTATGAATATCAAAATGCTAATAAAATGTGCCTATAAATATTTGAGGTGGGTTGTTAACAAAAAAGAAACACATTATGAATGATATGATAAAGAAATTATAATATAGATAAAATTCACCAAACCAGTGCAATAATTAAAAGAAAACAAACAGGAAAATGTATATTTCAAATCTCACTTAAAAATGCATGTACTGTTAACTACAAAATTCCACAAAAAATAAAATTTACAAAACACCCCAACACACACACACACACTTGTCATAGATTATGTGTCAGATTAAAGTTTACAGAATGTTCAAGGCACTAAGGACTATCAGCCAGCCATACCCATTGGACAAAACACATTGCCCATGTTATATGTAAATAAATGGTTAGCAAATCTAAAATGCATTTCAAATGCCTGTGTACACTAGCTTCAAGGATTGGGAGGGCTATGTTCTACAGACTGAGTTCTAAAGCAAATTTCCACTTATGGGCAAAGTCCAACCAAAATTTTTATTTCAGCTTTTAGAATACACTAACAAACCATACAGTCTGTTATATCTTTCATTTATCTTGAGAATGTGGGCAGTAATACATTTTTTACTGGAGTTTCAAAGTTTGCTTAAACACAACTGCCAGTAAAAAAAACACCATAGGTAGATCTGTTGGGTAATAGCCTAACTACATGCTGGGCCGCATGACCTTCAAGTGCACTAACAGCCACATGATAGGGGAGAACCCACTATCTTTAACCCATTCCTGCCTAGTATAGGTTGCCCCCCCCCCCCATGCTCACAGTGTACTATGGCCCAGGATCCTCACCTTGGTACCCCTTGGAACCAACTAATATGTAGACTTCCTTAGAAGGCCTGCCTGGCCTAACCATCACCACCAGTAGTCTATCCTATGTTTGCTCCAGGCTTTATGGCAATTAACCTCAAAAACAGGATTATCCAGCCCCAGTTAATTTTCAGAGATATGATCTCATGTTTAGGTTAGAAAAAAACTTTTTAATTGTGTACTGATTTTTATATTTACACATTTCAGTCATCCCAGAAGTGACAGCACAATATATTTTAATTTGCAATGATAAAGAGAACAAACACAGAAAAAGAGCTGACTCAGGGAGTCCGTACCTTCTAGGGGGTTTTGCCATAGTTCTGTATCTGTGCAAAGGGCATGCGAGTACTCCCAACAGTCCTGCACCTTTTCTCCCTGCTTCCCCCATAAAGGGAAGCTCCCAGAAGCTGGAGCCTTAAAGATTACAGCTTAATTTTGCCTAGTTCTGACAGCTCTTCCCATGTTGACCAACTATCTATACATACAGTATATACATCTTTTGTTTTTCCAGACAACATTCCAGAGTGGTGCTTCTTTGAAACCTCTTTCATATATTTACGCTATATCCAGCACATTCCCGTTAGCTTCATAATCGTGGAATTTTGTGGTGTAAGGTATCTCCGCCATAAAGGTCTAGGCTACTTATGTCCATATGTATAAACCCTTTTATACATCCATTCTGTCTCAACCATGGTTGTATTGATTGGAGGAGAACATTTTGGATCCATATATTCTTACTGTCACGTTTGCACCCTCTTTGTTAAGATTTTCATCCTTAATTACTATACACTATATACTCACTCCCGCACTTGTCTGGGAGACGTGCACGTTTATGTGGCACCCACCTTCTCTCTGGTTCTATCTCAGGCTTTTGGTGCTGGTCTCTTTTGGGTGAGTATGCAGAAGGTTATTTTTGTCCTCTACATTGAATTGCTTTGCTTGTATATTGATCTTATGTTTATATCCCATTAGGGAACTCAGGATCATTTCGCTACTACCTTTATGCCCCTGAAGAAGCGGTTTTCAACTGCGAAACATGTTGGGCTAGACCCTGGCTGTAGCCCGTTGGCTTTCCAGGCTATACAAATGATCTTTTTTATGGGATTCATTGTATGTTACGTGTAATTTGTTTATGTACACTGTTTCATATATTTTTTTACATGTACCAATAAACTTATAAATGTTTTTTTATATTTTTGTAGTATGTGTGTGATATGGTACCATTAAAATCCCCTTAGCCCTCATCCTTCACCACTATCTTTTTTCTCATTCACCCTTTCCTCTGCTCAAGGTTTTCTTTTCCTACTTGTCTGCTATCCTTTTTTCCCCCTTTTCTCTTCTCCTCTTTTTTTCTATGTATTAATTTTGCCTTTCCTAGGCCCAGTGGTTGTCACGGCAGTCTGTGTCCACTGTATCCTCTGTCAGGGGCATTTCTTGCCCAATGTTATTTATTCAGACAATGCTTGGGATGTAGGTACCCTTTTATGTTGTATAATTCAACACAATCAATCTTTTCCAACTATCTATACATAGTCATCTTTCCCTAGATGCCCCACACTGGCAGGGTGAGGACTGGCACCGTTTCATTCTCTAAGTTGTCATCCCCCTCATTGCTCTGTAGGCTTCTATTAGCTACCTAGGCAACTACACTGCCTACTCTCGCTAATAGAGCTCCTGACCCTAACAATGGTGACACATAGGGGGCAATTTGGGAAACCACACTGGCCACCCTTCAGGACTCACCTTGAGCAGCATCATAATGGGAGAGTTCAAAAGGCCCTGAATGTTATAAAATCACTGTGATTGATCTAATCAGATGTTAAAGTATGTTGTAGGAGAAATAAGACTTACACTATTCCTTCTTAACTCTATTTAACTAGGCAATCTTCGTAGTCAGAGAGAAGAGTGGTCTGTCCTCAGTTACTAAGTGGTGCTAGGTACATGTTTCATTCCTGTTCTGAAGTTCTACAGAGCTTCTTCATATGAGAGAACATCCGACCTTGCCAGTATGTGTCCTATTTAGGTTGGTTTCCTGAAGCACAGAGAAGGAACTATATTTTTATCCTTGTAGTGGAGGAATTGCTGTGCTGTGACTGCCTGTGGATAGCTGCAAAAGCAGGTGGACTTAAGAATTCTGAAGCACCTTGTTGATTTCCTTTGTTTTTTTTTCTGTTAAAGTTCCTCTGTGCCCAGACTAGTAACAATAAAGTATGTACAACATCATATTGGACTTGATCTTCAAGTGATATAAACTATTCACTGTACTGAGACCAGGTGGATTCTGCTTAAAGCTGTATTAAACTCAAAAGCAAACATTTATTTTCCTGACAGACCCCATGGCAGCATACGTATGGGTTATCCCCGCCTCCTCTCCTACCCTATAGGACCCATAAATTTTGCTCAGTGCTAAGGGCTAAGGGCACTACCTCTTCAAAGGGGCTGCTAGGCTTAGGCCTCTAAGGAAACCAAGATTCCGCAAGTGGGACCTCCAGTTTGTCCTAGCTTTCCTTTCAGCAAGTGAACTAGGGCACTCAGGCCGGCTCTCTATCAAAGACCTTTCACTCAAGACTGCCTTCCTGGTGGACAGAACTTCAGCAAAAAGGGTCTCTGAAATTAGTGCTTTAGGAATGTATATATATATATATATATATATATATATATATATATATATACTGCATATATGGATAACCTATTCATAACGGCTAAAACTATTGCTTATACAGTGATGATCACTGTATAAGCAATAACAGTGTTAAAAAAAAAATCCCTGATCACCTCCCCCCAGAGTAGTACAGTGTCACTATGGTGACACTGACCTACTCTGATGACAGGATGTAAAAAAAAGGGGATGAGGAAAAGAAAAGGAAAAAATGTTTAAAAAAAAAAAAAAGTTTTAAAACAATTGAATAAAAAATTATTATACTTTTTTTTTTGCAAACTGTAACCAGTCAGTATCTCTAATTATCACCACACCAGTCATAAGATAACACTGTATTGCACTGGTGACAGTATGCAAAAAAAACAAAATTGTGAAAAAAAACTGGTTTTATTTAATTTCTTCATTTTCCAAAAAAAAAATTGATGAAAAATTGCATCATGAAAAAAATTTGCCATGTCTCTTACTAAATGCCTCAGAGTGTCTACATTTTTGGCCTAAATTTTCGAAGAAATGTATTTTTTATTGGATATGTTATATTATGTTATCTTATGTTTGTTTTAACAGAAAGTAGAAAATATTGTTTTTTTTTTCTTCAAAATTTTCGGTCTTTTTTTCATTTTTTTATATAATAATAAATAAAAAGCCAGTGGCAATCAGATACCACCAAAAGAAAGTTCTATTTGTGTGAAATAATTATATAAAAGTCATTTGTGTACAGTGTTGCATAATTGCGCATTTGCCAGGTAAAGTAACGCAGAGTTCAATAGCAAAAACCTTCCAGAGCCCAAGTGGTTAACTTGAAATGATGAGAACTCTGCCTCTTTAAAGAAATGACTATACTATAAACTCTGTTACATTTCTTTCTAGGCATGAAAGCAAGTGATAGACATATTTTAAAGGTCAGAATCACAACAGTGGAAGCTGTGAATGATGCGTGTATGATAAAATACACAGTACTGGCTGCTGTGTGTGTGTGTAAAAAAGGTGAGGCTGAGAGTGTATGCGTGACAACACCTTGTTATTCAGTATATGTATATATATATATATACAGTATATAAACAGTATATGTATGTGCAGGGCTTTTTTTCTGCGGGAACGCAGGGGAATGCAGTTCTGGCACCTCCAGCACAGAATGTATGTAATGGCAAGGGGTGCTGGAGGGTCTATTAAAGCTGGCTGCTGTGGGATCTATTGTTGCTGGAGGGGGGCTAATTTTACTTGTAAGGGTCTATTATTGTTGCCGGTGGGGGATCTTTGTTGCTGGGGGGATACACTGTTGAGGGAGGGGTCAAATGTTGCTGGCTGTTGGGGAATCTATTGTTGCCACAGGGCATCTATTTTTGCGTGGCAGTCTGTTGTTGCTGGGGAGGTCTATTGTTGTTGGGGGGAGAACTATTGTTGTTGGTTGGGCTTATGTTGCTGGGAGGGTCAATTGCTGCTGGAAAGGATCTACTGTTGAAGAAGTGGTCTATTGTTGCTGGCTGCTGGAGAGCCTATTATCCACTTCCCGCCCGCCGTATAGCAGAATGACGGCCGCAAAGTAGTTAAGTTATCCTGACTGGGCGTCATATGTCGCTCGTGTGCGCTCGTGAAGGAGGCGAACTGTGGTGCGGTGTGTCACTCTGACACACCGCATCTCCGATCCCGGTAAAGAGCCTACAACGTAAGCTCTTTACCATGTGATCAGCTGTGACCAATCACGGCTGGTCACATCATAACCAGGAAGTGCCGTTTATCAGCTTTCCTCCATTTGCGCTGACAAGGCGCGAGTAGAGGTGAGCCGATCTGCGGCTCTCTTGACAGGGGGAGCGGTCTGCGCTCATAATCAGAGCATTGATTATCTGTGCAGACCCATCAGGGATGCCCACTAGAGCTCACCAGGGATGCCCACTAGAGCTCACCAGGGATGCAAAGCCATGCCTTTGAGTACAGTGTTTCAACACCGCGCAATTATCATTCAAAATGTGACAGCACTAAAAGCTGAAAATTGGCCTGAAAAGTTAAAGTGCCCTGTATTGAAGTGGTTAATGCTGGGCTGATGCTGGGAAATCTGTTGTTGCTGCTGGGGGTCTAATATTGTTGGGGTCCAATGTTGCTGGGGGGAGGGTGTATTGTTGCTGGCGGAATCTGTTGCTGGGAAGGGTCTATCACTGCTGGCTGCAGGGGATCTGCTTTACTGCGTTTCCTATTATTAACAAATTCAATATAAATTACTAATCACCACAAAAGGATACTTGGCTCTAGATTCTCCAAAAGGGGCAATACTGGGAGGTGGGTAGGGGTAACACCAAGGGATGTTGCTCAGAGGTGGGTAGGGGGTGATTTAGAAGGGGGGAGTTCCAGCACCTATTCTCTGAAAAATAAAACCTTGTGTATGTGTATATTCTTTATGTGTATTTATATATGCGTAGCAGTATACTATTTACAGTAATAAAGTCAGCATTAAAGTAAAATAAATTAGGCTAGTGGTTTCTGTTCATTGTCTTTTTAAGTATTTCCCAGATTATGATTTTTTTCAATGTTATTACTAGCAGATTGTCCAGGCTGCTCATGCCTATTTACCATATTGATGTAGCTTTTGGTTTTGTTAGCTTCTCTGAAATATACTTGCCTATCTGTGAATGAAGACAAGATGATCATCAGACCTCAGGGATTTACATTAATTATGCTTTTAGCTATTTCATGCTCCTTTGATGAAGACAGATCACCCAGCCCTAAGGACTTCCAGTAGTATTATATGATAACAGAAATGTCGGCATGGTTTCAAAGCCTGATTTGTTTCTATTGCAGTAGTGGAGCATGCAGAGCAGATGTCATCTCTGAAAATGTGATAATTTAATGTTACATCACTGAAGATGAAATTATTTTCTTTTTTTCTTTAGCAGCAGACTCAGAAAATCTCAGCAAGTTCATATATAGGATTAAAGCTTAAATCGGTTTGATTTTTCTTTGGAGATTCAAACTGTTTGTATTTAGCAGCTGTTTTCAACCTGCTTGTAGTCTGTGTTTCTGTCTCCACATAATATACATTACAGCTGAATATGCTAAGTGCAGTTTTAATGGATGACCTCCATCATCCATGAATGCAACATGTGCACCTTTGCATACCTAATTCCCTGGTTTTGAAAGCTTGTTGTTATATTCATAGGTGTGTACAGCCTATTGCATTAGGGTGTGCACTTTAAAGCTCAAACACATGCATGTGTACAGTATATATATATATATATATATATATATATATATAGTGTCAGTAGAGCAGTAGACGATGTCAGTGGGGCAGAAAGTAGTTTTTATTTTTGCTAAGTAGTGCTACTTCCAAGGGAGCTGCTGGTTACGGGTCCCCCTGGGTTACCATTAGCAACAGTAGAGCAGTAGAACAATCTGGCATTTTCCAAGTGTTTTTATCTTAGACAAGAATCCGTCCAGTTTCTTTGGTTTTTATGTTTTATTAGGAACTTGGGTAGGAGAAGGGATGAGTGGGATACACCAACTGAACAAAACTATGCACAATAGGCCGGGACGACTTGAATAAATGCTGGTTAACGCTGAGTAACGCTGGGTAACACTGAAATTGAGCTAGTCACATCTAGGCCGCTGGTTTCAGTCTGTCACTAGCTGTGAAGCAGAACTGAAGTAATTCTCTAAGGTAATCTGTACTCTGAAGTAATCTGTACTCTGAAGTAACTGAACTGTACTGCTTAACAACTTCAGGGCCCTTCCTGGCACCCCCTTTGTTCCTAATCTTCAGGGTTCACTACATGGCACCCCCTTTACTATAACTCTGAGTGAGCTGGCTCCTTGATCCCCTGACTTCTCTAGAGTGGTCCCCTCTCTTAGGCAGAAAAGTCCTCTGCTCAGCAGCTCCACTGGTGAGCACACTGGATCCTCTGCAGCCCAGCTCCACTCCTGGTCCCTAGGCCGACCGCCTGGACCACCTTCCTCACTCTGCAGAAGGAGAGACAGCCATCCCCCTCCTCCTGGGACTTTGCTCCCGCCAAAAGATGCCCTGTCACATGCTCCCGCCCTATTTATCACCAATCCCAGGATGCAATGCCACATGCCCTCCCACTGGGACTGCCATGAAACAGGATGTGTCACTGGCAGGGTTTCCTCCACTGCCCAACAAGCTCCCTCATTGAATACAGTGGGGGACACTCCCTCAGACCCAGTGAATCACACCTGGAAACATGTGACAGGCAAAACTAACAGATCAGCTCCCCTGATAAGCAGAAGGAGCATACTATCCTTTTACATAACACCTACCTAGGAGGGTGCTACAGTTATTTAAGTTTTTTTTTACAATTTTATTTTTTTAATTATTTTTTTACAAATTTGTTTGGAGCCCCGTTAGGGGGTTTGCTGAAATATCAGGAGTTTAAACAGGGGCCCTCTGCACCACACAGCGTGATTAGGGTGTGCCTAGGCCGAATGTAAAGAGCAAAAGAGAGCCAGGAGGAGGTGAGCGCTGTGCTCTCTCTCCCCTTCAGCTCCTCCTCCTGCTACTGTAATGCTCCTAGCAAAAAAGATTCAGACTTTGCAGAGTTTGGTCACCCACCGCCATATCCTCCCAGCAAAGAATGTAAAGTCCCAATCTAACATTTATTGGTGTCCCCAAGCTGCGCTCTGATGCCCCTGCAGCAGTTGGCATCTCCCCCCCCCCCCCCAGCTGCTTGGCAAAGATGTTAAAAGTCATCTTGCCCCAGGCTTCTTCTCAATTCTGATCTGTCGAGATGGGGGGGGAGCCTGGGAGGAAGGACATCCCACAGCCGTCTGCTGCCCTGTATCCAAGGTCTGTGTGTTTGAGGGAGGGGAGAATTGCATGGGGGGATGGACAGAGAAGGAAACATTTTTTTGCGGGGGATAAGAGTGTGCTAGGAGTGGGGTAGGAGAAGAGGATTAGTGCTAGATGTCAGGTTTGGGTTGGGGGGGATATATTCTAGGAATGGGGATTGAGAGGGGAGAGGATTTGTGCAGGGGGATTCTTTTTGGGGGGGGGGGGTTCCAGGAAGACTGACGTGTAGTTGGAGGGGGGACTTGGGAAGCGAAAGAGTGATTGGAGCAATAGAATGTCACCAGCATACCACGGATCTCCAGAACGGGCCTGAAGCTTTTATTCAGTGATCACATCTTTAAAACAGGAAACCTGCAGGGAGGATTTTTGATGGGGGGGGGGGGAGGATTTGAGTTTATGGGGAAATTTAAGGGGGGGATTTGTGTTGGGGGAGGATTTGATTTTTTCTAGGAAAAGGGATTTTTTAGGGGGGACTGGGGGTGGAGGATTTGCTAGGAGGGGAAATTTAGGATGGGGGATCTGTGCTAGCTGGGGGATTTGTGCTTGGGGGGAGAGGACTTGTGCTCATGGGGAAATTTGGGGGGGGGGAAGGTTTGTGCCGGGGAGATTTTGGGGAGGGATTTTGAAGGAGGTTTTGTGCTTGGAGGGGAAACTTGAGGGGTAGAGGATTTGCGCTAGGGTGGGTGATTTGGGGAAGAGGGGATTTGTGGTAGGAGGGGAGATTTGGGGCGGGAGAGGATTTTAGCTGGGAAGGGGAATGGGAGTCAAACATTTGTGCTAGTAGGGGGGAATTCAACAGGGGGGAATTGTACGGGGGAATTTTTTTGGAGGGGGGAGATTTTTGCTGACACATAATACTCATGCATCTTGGGAGGGGGGCTTGGCTTCCTCGCCCTGGGCGCTAGATGACCTTGTCCCAGCATTTCCCCCAGGAGGTGGAAGTCAAAGAGTTAATGCTTAGGGAATTTTACGTGTGAACTAGATAAGGGAGTGAAGGGAGAATGGTTCTTAAAGCTGGACTCTAGCCTTACCTTCAGTCTTTCACAGTTGTACAAATCCCCCCATACTGAAAATGCTCAGTCTAGTTTCACTGCAAACTGTGAGCTTCTCACAGTGTGCACTAGAAGCTGCAGGAAGTCACACAGAGCCTGCTGGAGGACGCCCAGCATCATTTACCCTTTCCTTCTCTGACCTTACTGTCCCTGACCTACCCCTTTCATTCATTGGGTTTCAATTCTTAAGGGTCTCATTCACACTAGCATTTGGAGGGTGGTTAAACCATGCTTTTTTGCCCACTACCCCCTTTAACTGCAGATGCAGGGATGTACACCCCCTGCCGCTTCAAGTGAATGGCACTGCTCTGCATTCACCCCACAACCACGTGTGATGCTCAAGGCTGTGGCGTGGTAGTGCAGGGTTCAAGGGGTTAAAGCAGGTAGTGAGGAGATGATACAGTGCCTCCTCACTGACTGTCAAATGCTCTCTCATACAGAATGCAGACACCCCAAGATAGGAAGTGTGTTACTGGCTGGATCACCAGGTGAAATAAAGGGAAAAATGCCTGAAAAAAGAAAACGAATGCAGCCACCACAGCTAAGGATAGGTAAGCTGCAACACATTACATTTTTTTTGGGGGTTTAATACCACTTTAACTACTTCTGGACCGGAAGGATTTGCCCCTTTAATGACCAGGCCATTTTTTGCGATTCGGCACTGCATTATTTTACGCTGTACCCAAATAAAATTGATGTCTTTTTTCCCCACAAATAGAGCTTTCTTTTGCTGGTATTTGATCACCTCTGCGATTTTAATTTATTGCGCTATAAACATAAAAAATTGACAATTCTGAAAAAAAAAATATATATATATTTTTAACATTCTGCTATATAACATTCCACAAAATGTATCTTTTTTTTAATTTATACAGTCTAAAGGCTTTATATTCCCATCCAGCTCACAAAGTTAGACTTATTACTTAGTACGTTGCACAAAATACATATATTTGGTAACACACACCCATATGCAGCGTAAATTTGGCACAAATAGCACTTTTATTTAATTTAGCACAAATAGCACTTTATATGGAAACACTACTATATGGGCAACAATTGTATGATTTGTATTACTGTATTTTTTGTTACTAACTTGTAGCACATAGAGCACTAGCACTTATCTGGTTTATAAGTGGTAATTTATATGTGAGGATCAAAGTGGATATATTCATTTTATGCACAACAGCACTTTATATATTACTACACGACATGGGTAACACCTGTATGAACTTTTATTAAAACTTTTTACATACCACTTACACAACCTCTTCTAACAGGTAGCACCATAAAACAACAATTTACATCCAACACCTTGACATTGTACCCCAACCCCCAGGGGTAAGTTGGTGGCAGCTTATACCCCCAGATTCGAGAAGGTTCACTGTAGCGCTGGTTTTATCTGCTCTTTCCATTATTACGAGATACTCGGGTCATCATAATCAGGTACGACGCATCATGTTTGACAAACTGTTGCTGCAACGAGAATCCAGATGGATTCACACTCTTTCAGCTATTAAGTTTCCTGGACTCAATGATTCCATGAGGTTTAAGCCATTCCTCTATTCGATAAGCTTGCTGTTTTCGACAGAATTCCAAACTAGTGTTGTGATTGAAGAATACATTGAAGATCAGGGTCTTATGACAAATGTTGACATATGGACTCTCATTTGTAAATTTAATTTTATTTCTAGTTTAGTTACCTATCACCTATTGTATATTTAATCACATGATTATATTGATTGGTCAATATAGATTGTTATTCATCATGCTCAGGTTTAGGGCTGCGGAGGAGTCTCGCTTACCTTTCCGTCTTGTATTCAAAAATTGCACCGCCCCCCGGCGCCAACACGTCACCGCGCATGCGCCGTCTGCCTGGGAATAGCCGAACGTGTACGGGCTTTCTCGAGCGATGGCGGTGCATGCGCACTGACCAGGGAAAAGGTAAGTGATACTGTGACTCGAGTATAAGCCGAGGGGGGCTTTTTCAGCATGAAAAAACATGCTGAAAAAAAGTTGGCTTATACTCAAGTATATACGGTAGTTTGTTTTAATGCTTCATCTGGCTCAGAATATTGTGAAAACATGTAAAAAAGCTTTTAAAAGGTGACTGTAGTTATACAGATCATGGTGAAAAATGTGTGTATAACTATATAGGAAAAAGCTACTTCTTTGTTTTGGCTGCCTATAGGCATGCACTGCTGTGTCAATGGTAAGTCCGACAGCGAAGCTAAAACCCGGAGCTTATGTTGTTCCTCATATCTCAGTGAATCAATACCAGCAGTTGACCTGACAATTATTATTTTTTTTTCAATAGGTTAGCAAACTCAAGGAGGATTCAGATTGCTTCATTTTCTGTTAACGTAAAGTGTCCTCACTGTTCAGGAACCAAGTGTTGGTTACCACCATTCCAATTAATTCAAATAGAAAACAACAACCCCCATTGGTAAACGGGACTTTGAAGGCAACCAAACACCAATCTCAATAAATGAGTATATTTATTCATTCACATTAAAATCCAATACATTTTTTGTAACTAATGAAAAAACATGAGATACATATACAAACAAGTAAAGATAAAAAGTTCACGGCTCACTCTGAGTAATCATCTGATTGAAATGTGTGCATATAAATCCCGGTGACTCCAATCGACCAGACGGTTAGGAAACTCAAGGGGCATTAAGACTGCCTTATTTTCTGTTAGAGTAAAGAGTCCCCACCGTTCAGGAACCAAGTGTTGGTTGCCACCATCCCAGTTAGTTCAAATAGAAAACAAAAACCCCCATTGGTAAACGGGACTTTGAAGGCAACCAAACACCAATCTCAGTAAAAATGTATATTTATTCATTCACATTAAAATCCAATAAATTATTTTGTAACAAATGAAAAAACATGAGACACATATACAAACAAGTAAAGATAAAAAAGTTGGTGACTGCACCACACATTCAAAGTGACAACTCACAGTGAGCTACAAACCCAGATTATACAGAAACATTTAAACTCTGGATGTCCGGACACTGTCGGCCCTCCTTTGTGGGGACCTCCATGGGAGCTTGATTGGGGCCCTGTGTTGTTGGTGTTCGTACCTGTCTCTCCCAGCTCAGTAGAGAAAAATATATTGCCCTTCTTCTTTTTATGACTGGCACAGCCTTTGACTACCTTGATCATCTCTAAAGAAAGTTTGAATATTTGCATCTCCATCTGTAATACCCCTGAAGAAATTTTTGACCTGAAATGCATTGGATAGATTGGAGACACCGGGATGTTTATGCACACAATATCTTTACTTGTTTGTATATGTGTCTCATGTTTTTTCATTTTTTACAAAACAATGTATTTGATTTTAATGTGAATGAATAAATATACATTTTTATTGAGATTGGTATTTGGTTGCCTTCAAAGTCCTGTTTACCATTGGGGGGTTGTTGTTTTCCATTTTCTGTTGGGTCTTGGATCACCATTAGATGTTATCTTGTGTATCTCAATTTAGGCTTTTTAAATTAGTATTGTTTTTAAGAGGTGTATTGAAATACAAAATGTATTATATTATTATAAAGACACAATCGGGAAATTCAATAAAGCAGTAACATAATTTTCCTGGCAGAATGGCTCCTTTAATATGGCCTGCACCTAATTAAAAAAAACCTTGCGCCAGTTTGCACCAAATTCAGGAAACGCCACTGTGCATGCCCAGCATGTGCTTCGAAGAGCAAATGTGACATCATTGATAGTCCCTCTCTACACATACACTTCCTGATTTATGGGATCTCATACAAAGTTTTTAATGTTTTTAATGTAAGTGCAATGACGTTATTGTGGTGCTAAAGGCAGAAGTTTTTTTTTTATCTTAATGCATTTTATACATTAAGATGAAAAACCTTTTGTGTGCAGCAGCCCCCCTCACCCCCACAGTACATATCTCAAACCAGAGATGTTGCACGAGAGACTCAGCTTTCCGGGACTCTCCCTCCTGGCACCCACTGCTTTCAATCAAAATCAGTGAGCCAATGAGGAGATAGAGAGGGCGGGCCAAACCTCAGCTTTGTGTCTGAGCTGCGGCTCGGCTCAGGTGTCCCCATAGCAAGCTGCTTGTTGTGGGGGCACTCCACGGTAAGGAGGGGCCAGGAGCTCCAAAGAGGGACTCGAGAAGAGGAGGATCTGGGATGCTCTGTGCAAAACCATTACACAGAGAAGGTAAGTATAACATGTTTGTTTTTTTTAAACAAAAAAATTAGACTTTAGTATCATTTTTAAACTTTTATAAATAAAAACAGTGTTTCACTATGAGAGGATTTGCCACATGCTTTTTTCCCATATATGAGTGAACATAGGGGTTGATTTACTAAAACTGGAGAGTGAAAAATCTGGTGCAGCTCTGCATGGTAACCATTTAGCATCTAGCTTGTTCAATTAAGTTTTGACAATAAAACCTGGAAGCTGATTGGTTTCTATGCAGAGCTGCACCACATTTTGCACTCTCCAGTTTTAGTAAACCAACCCCATACTGTTGCTGAGGAATATGGATTGCCGACTGGAGTACAACCCAGTTGGGAATTCTTTAGCGATTTTTGACTCACTTGTTAACCCAATGGGATTGATTTACTAAAACAGGATAGTGCAAATCTGGTGCAGCTCTGCATAGAAACCAATCAGCTTCCATTTTTTTTTCAACGCTTAATTGAAGAAGCTGCAGTTAGAAGTTGATTGGTTACCATGCAGAGCTTCACCGGATTTTTCACTCTCCAGTTTTAGTAAATCAACTCCAAGAAGTAATTTCTATCTGGTGAGTGTGGTGAGTGGAAGACACCATATAGAATCTTCACTTATACAACACTAATGTTAAAGTGTTTGGAGTGGCAATAAGTACGGTTACAGTATGGGACTTACTGTGGACAGTTGGACTTGATTGTTGCACTAGAATATAATTATGCACCTTTTTTTTTTTGAAGTGTAGATTCATCATTATCACAAATTTTAATGGCGCCGTGCCCTATTATATTGGTATTTTGTGTACAAAAATTGGTTACTGCTATTATCAGGAGAAATCATTATAGAAAGTTGACCTAGATAGTATCTAATTGCCTTTGAACTATAAGGAATATTTTTCCCTTGCAAATTGGAACCCTTTAGGGTATTTTGCCTCCCTCTGAATCAACTGTAAATGTATTGTTTTTTTTCTATTTTTAAAGTCAACATAAACTATCACAGAACTTCTCGTATTTGTTGCTTTCTGGTGTGTTAAATATGCCATTGTAAGCATTTTGTTATAGTTGTTGGGTAAGGACCAAAAAAAAAATACCTGTTTGCTGAGTCAGATGTAGAGCTGTCTTGTGCATACTTTCTGTATAATCTCAGTATGTTCTTCCAGCTCTTATCTTGGACTACAGAGCAATTATGTTGTGGAGATGAGGTAGAGAGGGTAGAGACAACAGACAACCAGACACTGTTCTTTGCTATTTCAGGCCAAAAAAACGATGTGCAATCCGTACACAGAATTTTAGGATCTGAATGCATTTCCAGCACATGAACAGGGTTTTTTTTTTAAATTTCAAGAGCCGTGACAAATGCTTTGGATACTTGTCAATGATATTGTCAATGGTCTTTTTTTAACCTCGCCATTTAAAGCTGGTGCAAGAGTAGGCCACACTGTTTTCGCAAGTCAAATAGCTGGTGTATAATCTGCAGAAGCACAAGCTGGCTCCTTTTTCCAAACTGAATACATGTTAAGGGATCTTTCCAAAATCAAATTTAGAAAATTAGCAAAGCAGTGGGCATAGCAGCATGCAGTAGCCAATGACCATGGATGAAAAAAAAAAAAGATTTGATTTCCCTTTAGCACACTCAGTGTTAATGGGGGGATTCCCTCCCACTGAGCTATTGTATTCTGACAGTGGGGAGTGGTCTCTGCTGTCAGAATACAATAATCCGTGTTGCAGGCTATAGCCGGTGGCACTGATTGAGTGGAGAAACCCAAGAGGCTGGCTGTACACAAGTCAATCAGTAGATAGACTTGTGTGCAACCAGCCTGCCCATACATGGATTGAAATTCGGCCAATCCTTGCTAACCCTGACAAATTATGATCTGTCTATGGCTGGCTTTAGGCTGTGAATTATGGCACTGCTAGCTTTGCAGATAATGTATGGGTGGTGGAGCACATAAGTATCTGGTCTGGATCTTTTTTTGAAATCAGGAGACAGCTCTATTGCCTTTTGCAATGGGGTAGTCCTTATCCATAGCTGTTCTGCTCATATGGGTTATCATTCAGCTGCACCTCTGAGATATACATTCCAGAGGTAGCGACTGATTGTTGTGTGCAACAGATGTCATTTCTGATGCTGCTGTATTTGGCACAGGCAGCAAAGATAATCAATGATGCGGTGGATATAGTTCTAAGAACCAGCTATGCAATGTTGTGAAAAAAGTGAAGGGCAAGGAAGGCCTAAATTAATCCCTTAACACTTTAAGCTGAATTGAACCTTCAGTTTAGGGCTCCGTTCACACTGGTGTGATATGAAACTTTGGATCCAACTTTGCCCTGCAACTTTGGTGCAACTTTCATGTGGCATCCATGCGACTTTAATGAATGAATGCACAGGATTGAGAGGAGTGTGACTTGTCCTTTGACCAATCAAAACAATTCCTTTGGTTCTGGTGTGGATAAAACCTCACGCTCAATTTATAAAAAAAAAAAACTGAAGTCTGGTATGGATTTTGGGGGGGAACCCCATGCTAAAAATAAAAAAAAAAAGCAAAAAAAAAACGGCTTGGGGTCCCCCGCAAAATCCATACTAGACCCTTATCCAAGCATGCAGCATGGCAAGTCATGAAAAGACAGCACCCCCCCTTCATGACCCATACCCTATGCCCTTAACATGGGGGGGGGGGGGGGTGGGTGCTTTGGGGCAGAGAGGCTCTGCCCCCCCACCCCAAAGCCAAAGCACTTTGTCCCCATGTTGAAAAGGATAGGGGCCTTTTCCCCACATCCCTGGCTTGTGGTTGTGGGAGTCTGAAATCTAGAGATAGGAGATTATTGTAGGGTCATGCTGGAGATTGCTTTGAGGGAAAGAATAGGAAGAATCTTCTTTAATCAGACAGCGATCTACATTGATTTTATTGTGTGGGGGTGCAGTGCACGATCTTTTTGCCCGGAGGGAGAGATAGGAGTTTATTGTAGGGTCATGTTGGAGATTGCTTTGAGGGAAAGAATAGGAAGAATCTTCTTTAATCAGACAGTGATCTACATTGATTGTATTGTGTCGGGGTGCAGTGCACGATCTTTATGCCCTGACCTGAGCCCAGTGAGGAGAAGAAAGGAGAAAAAAAACTTTTATCAGTCTGTTAGGTGGGCGGCGTGCGGTGTGTAGCAGCCATGTAATGCAAGCTCAGTGCATATGTGTCTGCTTAATCTGCATTTAAAAAAGAAAAAAACTTTTTTCCTTCACATTTTTTTTTGACATACAGTGTTTAGACACAACTTTTTCTAATCTGCTCTTCAAAAAGCACCAATGTAAGGGAAAAATAATTAATTTTCAGCATTTAAGGAAAAAAAAATATTTTTCAGGTTTTCATTCAAATGTTTTTTTTTTATTGAATAGCAGAATAGAACAACAACAGTATCCAACCGTCGTGCGGTGTGTAGCAGCCATTTAATGCCAGCTCAGTGCATATGTGTCTGCTTAATCTGCATTTAAAAAAGAAAAAAACTTTTTTCTTTCATATTTTACTGTAACTTACAGCGTTTAGACACTGCATTTCAAATCTGCTATTCAACAAGCACCAATTAAGGGGACAATTATTTTTCAGATTTTCATTCATACGTTACAGTGAGATAAACCCTTTGCATACTGTTGTTGTATTCCGCTTTGCAATAAAAACCCATTTAGGGGAAAAAAAATGAATTGCAGCCTAGTCTGCATATAGTACAGTGAGATACACCCTTTGCATACTGTCGTTGTATTCCACTTTGCAATAAAAACCCATTTAGGGGGAAAAAAATTGCAGCCTAGTTGCAATGTTGAGGCCAGAACAAGTACAGGCGATAGTAGATTGGGTTGCTGACAGTGCCTCCAGTTCCTTCACATTTTCTCCCACCAGGTCTTCTGCTGAAAGGTCAGAGTTGGCACCTGCAGACGATGTCCATCAATCTTTCTCCTCACCCCCTTGCAAATCAGCCAAGCAGTCTGAGCCCCAAGTCATGTCTCTTCTTCTTTTTGATGACTCTGTTAGCATGGTTTCCCAGGGTCATCCACCTAGCCCTGCCCCAGAAGTGAAAGAGATTGAGTGCACCAATGCCCAACTACTTATGTCTCCAGATGAGTACATGGGAGGACCATCGCAGCACGTCTCGGATGATGACGAAACACAGGTGCCAACTGCTGCGGAATTTCGAATTGTGGAGACCAACAAGGAGGGCAGGGGTGAAGACTGGGTGGAAGATGATGTGGAGGACGATGAGGTTCTCGACCCCACATGGAATGAACGTCATGCAGGTGACCTGAGTGGTTTGGAGGGAAAGGCGGTGGTCGCACAGAGCCACCAGCACAGCAGAAGAGGGAGCAGGGTGCAAAAGCGGAGCGGCCATGCCCTAGACACTACGCCTGCTACTGCCCAATGCAGCCAGGGACCGAGCACACCAAAGCCAGCTCAAAGGAGTTCCCTAGCGTGGCAGTTCTTCAGACAATGTGATGATGACACGACACGAGTGGTTTGCACGCTGTGCAATCAGAGCCTGAAGCGAGGCATAAACCTTCTCAACCTGAGCAAAACCTGCATGACCAGGCATCTAAGTGCAAAGCACGAGCTGCAGTGGAGTGCACACCTCAAAAACCAAGAAAGGTCTCTGGCTCCTCCTGCTTCCTCTTCTGCTGTTGCAGTCTCTGCCTCTTCATCCACCTCTGTAGTGACAGTGGCACCTGCCACCCCGCAAACAGAGGATCCACCAGCAACACCACCACCTGGGTCACCAACAACCATCTCCACAATGTCCCGTGGAAGTGTTCAGCTTTCTATCTCCCAAACACTGGAGCGGAAGAGGAAGAACCCCCCTACCCACCCGCGATCCCTGGCCCTGAATGCCAGCATTTCAAAATTCCTGGCCTTTGAAATGCTGTCATTCCGGCTGGTGGAGACGCAGAGTTTTAAAAACCTTATGTCGGTGGCTGTCCCACAGTACGTCGTGCCCAGCCGCCACTACTTTTCCAGGCAAGCCATCCCTTCCCTGCACAACCAAGTGGGTGACAAAATCAGGTGTGCACTGCGCAACGCCATCTGTGGCAAGGTCCACCAAACTATGGATACATGGACCAGTAAGCACGGTCAGGGGCGTTATATCTCCCTAACGGCACACTGGGTAAATGCAGTGGCGGATGGGCCTGAGGCGGATAGCAATTTGGCGCATGTCATTCCACCACTGAGGATTGCAGGGCGTTTCAGTTTGCCTCCTTTTCCTAACTCCTCCTACTCCGCTTCCTCATCCTCTACCGCCTCCTCTTCCGGTCAGCGTAACACCTTCACCACCAACTTCAGCACAGCCAGGGGTAAACGACAGCAGGCAGTTTTAAAACTTGCCTGTTTGGGTGAAAAAACACACACCGCACAGGAGTTGTGGAGGGGCATTGAACTGCAGACCCATGAGTGGTTGCTACCAGTGAGCCTCAAGCCCGGCCTGGTGGTATGCGATAACGGGCAAAATCTCGTAGCAGCTCCGGGCCTAGCCGGTTTGACACACATTCCTTGCCTGGTGCATGTGCTGAATTTGGTGGTGCAGAGGTTCCTTAGAAATTACCCCGATATGTCAGAGCTGCTGCAGAAAGTGCGGGCCGTCTGTGTGCACTTTCAGCGTTTTCACCCTGCTGCTGCTCGCCTGTCAGCGCTGCAGCGTAACTTCGGCCTTCCCGCTCACCGCCTCATGTGTGACGTGCCCACAAGGTGGAACTCCACCTTGCACATGCTGGCCAGACTGTGCAAGCAGCAGCAGGCCATAGTGGAGTTTCAGCTGCAGCACGCATGCGTGAGTCGCTCTGCGGAACAACACCACTTCACCACCAATAACTGGGCCACCATGCGAGACCTGTGTGTCTTGTTCCGCTGGTTCGAGTACTCCACCAACATGGCCAGTGCCGATGACACCGTTCTAAGTTTAACTATCCCACTTCTATGCCTTCTAGAAAAAACCCTTCGGCGATGATGGAAGAGGATGTGACACAGGATGAGGAGGAGGAGGATGAAGAGGTATAATTTCCAAGGCTTTCAGGGCAGTCATTCGCAAGTGGCTCCGAGGGTGGGTTCCTGCCCCCACAAACGCAATGGACACAATTGTCCAGCAGGGGCACAGTTCTGGAGAATGACGAGAATGAGGAGGAGATGGAGGAGGGTATGGAACCATGTTCACAGCAGGGTGGCACCCAGGCCAGCTCATGGCCATCACTGGTGCATGACTTGGGGGATACAGAGGACACAGAGGATACACCTTCCACAGAGGACAGCTTTTCGTTGCCTCTGGGCAGCCTGGCACACATGAGCAATTACATGCTGCAGTGTCTCCGCAACGACCGCCGAGTTTCCCACATAGTCACTCGTTGTCAAGTACCTGATCCGAGGCCGAGATGCAGAGAGGGTCTGAGTGCGGCACACCCCTGGGGTTGAGACAGAGGGTGTAGCGCTCACAGAAGCACTGGTTGCCAGCAGGGTCCTGATGGTAGACAGACGGACTCTGGCAGAGTGCTGGGCAGGAATAGACCGGACAGTCCAATGAGGAACCTGGAACAACCAGGCAGTAGGTGTAAGACCGGCCGGGGGTCAAACACAGGGCTCGGCAGGAAGCTGCAACAGGTGCAAGACAAAGGTATAGCAGGAAGGCCAGAAGCAGACAAGTCCATGGGAAAGCCAAGATCAGGTACTGGAGGGCAGGTAGATAGGAAGCAAGTCCATGAGCCAAGCCGAGATCAGATAACGGGAGAGCCAAACTGGAGCAGGGATGGTCAGACGAAGCCGAGGGTCACAGCCAGGAGAGAGAGCAGACAGGTCAGGAACAAGCCGGGTCAAACTGGAATCCAGGAAGTAGCAATGCTCAGGAAACAGGAAGAGCTGAAGACAATCCAGCAATCTGATGGGCTGAGCAGAGTCCTTTTATAGGCCAGTGAATTAGTCTATGACCTGAGTCCATTGCGGCCATGGGAAGTACTGGCAAAGTTGCCAGTTGCATCACAGCCATTTCACTGACAATGAGTCTATGGCCTGAGTCCATTGCGGTCATTGGAAGTACTGGCGGATTTGCCAGTTGGAGCATTTCTCTGACACTTGTGCTGATTACTAGGTAGCCACCCTGCTGGATCCCCGTTACAAGGACAACGTACCGTCCTTAATTCCCTCACTGGAGCGTGATCGGAAGATGCGCGAGTACAAGCGCACGCTGGTAGACGTGCTGCTGGTGGCATTCCCACCTGACAGCGGGGGCACAGTGGAAGCACAAGGCCAAGGCAGGGGAGGAGGAGGAAGAGGTCGTCAATGCTGCCAGGGCACCGCCAGCACCTCAGAAGGCAGGGTTAGCATGGCCGAAATGTGGAAAAGCTTTGTCAGCACGCCACAACAAGCAGCAGCACCAGCAGCTCATATGGAACGTCTTAGCAGGAGGCAGCATTTCACTAACATGGTGGAGCAGTATGTGTGCACACGCCTAGACGTACTGATTGACGGGTCTGCCCCCTTCAACTTCTGGGTCTCCAAGTTGGGCACATGGCCTGAGCTTGCCCTTTATGCCTTGGAGGTGCTGGCCTGCCCTGCAGCCAGTGTATTATCTGAATGTGTATTTAGCACAGCTGGGGGCGTTTTCACAGACAAGCGCATCCGCCTGTCCAGAGCCAATGTGGACAAGCTCATGTTCATTAAAATGAACCAGGCATGGATCCCACAGGATTTGTCTGTACCTTGTGCAGAATAAACATGTACACTGGCCTTATCAAAGCAATTGTTGGATTTGATCTTTCTTACTTTTTTGGGGTGTACCTGAATTTAAAACATTTTTTTATTAAAAACCAAAACCAGTGTTGGCTACCTCGTTCTCCTCCTGCACTGCCGCCGCCGCTTCCACCTGCACCGCCATATCCACCGCCATATCCACCGCCACCTCAACCTCCTACTCCATATGGGTCTCGTCCTCCTCCTACATCATTCAAGATGATTATTTTTTTTTCTGTTTTTTGTGTTATTTTAAGTTATTTCCCTATCCACATTTGTTTGCAGAGCACTTACCAACTTACCATGCTCTTAAGTTGAGTTTGCTGCCATTTGCAGCCCTCTAGCCCTTTCCATGTTTGTTTTAGAGGCATTTTAGTGCTCAAAAGTTCAGGTCTCTATTGACTTCAATGTGGTTCAGGATCGGGGCAAAGTTCGGGTTAAGTCCGGTTCACGAACCTGGACTTTGTTTTTCAAGTTTGGTCGAACCCGCTGAACCCGGACATCCAGGTGTTCGCTCAACTCTAGTCGTGAGGTGATCTCAGAAGAATACTCAGAAGAGAAGTCGTGAGGTGATACTCAGAAGAGAACGTTCGTGACAACGATCTTTCCACCAGAACAGGAAATGCGTGACCTCGTGTAAGAAGCTCATGTGCTCTGTCCTTTTTATTTTGGCATCATCTGCACTAGCAACAAGGCGGGACTTGATGAGGCCTATAAGGCTACAACGAAGCATCAGCGCACAAGCAAAGAAAAGGCCACAGCTATGTCTTTAGGGGAGATGGTCACCATGGTGAAGATATTAGAAAGAAAAGATTATGATGGCAGATTAGCGGATTCCCAAGCCAAATACCAGAAAAGATAAAATTATGCAGAAGCTAGTGGAGGCCCTGTACAGCAAGCATGGTGTACAACCTTCCAAGGATCAGCTAAGGAAGAAATGGTCAGACCTTAAGCTGAGAGAGCAAGAACAACTTCACAAAATCCACAAAACCATTTAAAAAAAAGATAATAAATATGTTTTATTTAATGAACGGTTTCTGTGTCAGACTACCTTTTATTACAGGTATTGCAATGCTATGTTGAATTCAGATGTGCTTGTATATGCTTGTGTATTTATATGCACATGTGCTACCTCCTTTTACATAACAGAACTTTTTGGCATATGTTCCTTTATATTATTGCAATTTAACATTGGATATTGCTATGTATTTTTGCTTTTTAACACAGAGAGACAAAGAAAATCAACTTTGACTGCTGTTCCTGAGACTGAAGAGGATGATTGCATTCCAATGCAAGATGACAACAGAGATACCCTAGCTTTACCAACAGCTGAATGTGATGTTGAGTTACAAGATTATATAGCAGGGATCTTGAAACTACGGCCCTCCAGCCGATGTGGAACTACATATCCCATGAGGCATTGTAAAACTCTGAGATTCACAGACATGACTAGGCATGATGGGAATTGTAGTTCCTGAACAACTGGAGGGCCATAGTTTGAAGAATTCTGTCCTATAGATTTGTCTGGGGAGATTACTAGCAGCACAGGTATGTTCACATACAGAACATATAGTACATACAGAACATATAGTACATGCAAACAATTAATTTTGGCAGCTTTATTTTCAGCCTTTTTTTTTTTTTTTCTTTCAGTCAATCCACCCTCTGAAGAGAACACTATGAATAGGGTCACCGCACAGATGTTACTTGCTGACATAGTAAAATGCACAGCTGATTTGGAGAAAATTAAGGATCATGTGGGCTCTGTAGTATCAACTTTATTGCAAGTTGTTGATACCCTTGCTAAAGTTTAAAACATTTTACAAATCCTTTTTTAGGGTATATGTTTCATAAGTGCCCTTTCTTGTATTTTATATTTTTTGTGTTTACAGATACACTTTATTGTATTTGCCATTTGTCACTTATGGATCACATCCAACACTTTGCATATGCAGTAGATATGTGCCTCCAGGGCTCAGATCACAGCAGTGCATGTGCCGCCTTTCCATATATATGCAGCACATGAACCACTGGTGCCCATTTGTCATGCCAAATGACTACAGGAAAGAAGCATACTACCTCTTTTTTTTCTGCACTTGCCATTTGTCTTTTGGATGACGTCCAACACTTTGCACATGCAGTAGTTATGTGGCTTCAGGGTGGTGCATGTACCGCCTTTCCATACATATGCGACACATGAACCACTGGTGCTCATTTGTTATGACAATGCAAAAAGGAAGGCATACTATCTGCATGTTTGGGTTTCAAGCAAGCTATTGTTCTGGAAATCATTGCTAAATTTTTTTTGCAATAAAGATTACAGTACATCATTGCAAGGTCTGTTTTGGAAACAAAAATCAATGATAACATTAAAACAAATATATCTATCGTATTTTGTATTGATACTTTTTCTAAAACATTATCGTTATATAATTTCTAAAGTTTGTAATTTTCATTATATCATTTATAAATTTCTATATAGCATGTTGCTGGACTCTTCTTTGCAATAAAGTTTTTTATTATTGCAATATTTGGAGTTGTTTTTGATTGGTCTCATTTCTAATGCTGTGTTTGCTCTTGTTTGTGGAGGTTAGGAATGAATGTTCGTGAAAATTAACTGCACTTTACACACCACGATTTTTTGGCGGATAAGAGATGTCTATTATTGTATTGTTCATTCTGCAACATGTTTACCTTCCGAGTTAAAGGATTTTGCACATGCGCACGAAAAATTGCAAAATTTTTACCGTGCTTGGCAGTCACTAACTTTCAAATTTCGCCCTATTTTTCGGCTAGTGTATGGCCAGCTTTAGTCCGTAGGGTTTATTATTGAGTTGGCCCACCCTCTGCAGCTTTAACAACTTCAGTTCTTCTGGGAAGGCTGTCCACAAGGTTTAGGAGTGTGTCTATGGGAATTTTTTTGACCATTCTTCCAGAAAAGCATTTGTGAGGTCAAGTACTGATGTGGACAAGAAGGCTTGGGTCGCAGCCTCCCCTCTAATTCATAATAAAGGTGTTCTATCAGGTTGAGGTCAGTCGAGTTCCTCCACCCCAAACTCGCTCATTCATTTCTTTATGGACCTTGCTTTGTGCACTGGTACGAAGTCATATTGGAACAGGAAGGGGCCATCCCCAAACTTTTCCCACAAAGTTGGGAGCATGAAATTGTCCAAAATGTCCTGGTATGCTGACACTTTAGGAGTTCCTTTTACTGGAACTGCGGGGTCAATGCCAAACCCTGAAAAACAACCCCACACCATAATCCCCCCTCCACCAAATGATTTTGACCAGAGCATGAAGCAAGGTCCCTAAAGACATGGTTGAGTGAGTTTGGGGTGGATAAACTTGACTTGAGAGGCGCTCAATTTTTGCACATATGCTCATTAACATGCATAATACCTCACAGTGGCTAGAACAAATTAACTTTTAAGCCAATAGTATGAATTCATGCGCAAACACTTCTAAACACTTGTAGCACCCTCCTAGTCAGGTGCTAGGTAAAAGCATCCTATTGCTTTCCTGCTTATCAGGGAGCAGGATTTCTAGTTAGGCCTGTTTCATGTGTCCAGGTGTGATTCACTTGGTCTGAGGGAGTGTCCCCACTGTATCCAATAGGGGAGCATGTTGGACAGTGGAGGAAACCCAGCCAGTGACACACAGGCTTTTGTTGCAGTCCCAGTGGGAGGGCACAACAGTGGTGCATTCTGAGATTGACAAAAAAAAGCCAGGGACATGTGTGACAGGGTGTCTTTGGGCGGGAAGCCAGGTCCCAGGAGGAGGGTGACGGCTGTCTGTCCTTCTGTCAGGTTGAAAAGCGGGCACAGGCAGTCAGCCTAGTGGACCAGAGTGTGGAGCTGAGCTGTGAGGTCCAGGAGAAACGGATGGTGGAGCAGTGGCAGAGGTCCCTGTGAAAAACAGTGTCCATGAGTACCAGGGAGCTTGCCAGGGGTCTGCCCAGGAAGGGGACCACTCCAGGGAAAGTCAGTGGACAAGAATCAGCACAAACAGTGGGTCAGAAAGGGGGTGCTAAGTTAGACCCCAAAGAGAAGCTAAAGTACAGTTCATCAGTTAAATCTTCACCTCAGTGGCAAAGTGAAGCAGCGGCCTTGCCGGATCCTCTGCAGTTAGATGTCCTCAATCTGGGCATAGTTGCTAGTTGGAGTATCCCACTCATCCATAAAAACACAAAAAACCAAATCCCCTGGACTGTTCATTGACTGAGCCAAGTGTAATGTGAGGAATATTTTACAGACTGTTGCTATGGGTAACCCAGGGGAATCCACTTTAAGCAGCTCCTACGGGGGCAGTGCTACACACTTTACGCCAGTAAATTCACTAAAATGCACAGTAAATGTGCGCAATTGCATGATAAAACAAGCTTTTTTTAAACTTAAGCCCCGGAAGATTTTACCCCCTTTCTGACCAGGGCCTATTTTGCGATTCGGCACTGCGTGACTTTAACGATTGCGATTAACAATTGCGCGGTCGTGCGACGCTGTACCTAAACGAATTTGGCATCCTTTTTTCCCACAAACAGAGCTTTATTTTGGTGGTATTTGATCACCTGTGCGATTTTTTGATCATGCGCTATAAACAAAGAAAGAGCGTAAATTTTGCAAAAATAACAATATTTTTCACATATTTTTTTATATGAAATTCCCCAAAAAAAATTTAAAAATCAAAATTTTTTAACATTTTCGGCCAATTTGTTTTATGCTACATATGTTTGGTAAAAAAAATTGCAAAAAGCCTATTTTGACTGGTTTGCGCAAAAGTTATCGTGTTTACTAACAAAGGGAAAGATTTTTGTCATTTTTTTTTTTTTAACGCGTAATGGCGGCGATCTGCGATTTTTTTTGCGGGACTGCGACATTGGGGCGGACAGATCGGACCCTTGACTGACATTTTTGACACTTTTGGGGTTACCAGTGACATTACTACAGTAATCAGTGCTATATATATGCACAGTTACTGTAAAAATGACACTGGGAGTGAAGGAGTTAACTCTATTGGAGAGGGAGGGGTTAAGTGTGTCCTAGGGGCGTGCTTCTAACTGTGATTGGCTGTGGCTGTGTGTGTAAGAACAATGATCAACGGTCCTACATAGTAGAACCGTTTGATCATCATTCTTACACAGGGAGAACTGACAGGCGGCTTTGTTTACACTAGCCGCCTGCCTTTCTCCCGCTGGCACGGACGATCGCGAGTGCCCGGCGGACAACGGGTCCGCCAGGCACAAGTGCGGGGGGGGTCCGTGACCGAGCGGGAGCGGGAGCGCGACTCTGGCGGCGCGCACTCGCTCCCCACACCCTTACAGGCTAGCAACGTAGATCTACGTTGCTCTGCCTGTGAGGGGCTGACTGCCGACGTAAATAGTCGTGCGGAAGTCGGCAAGTGGTTAAGCTCCTGGGAGAGTGATTGAGCAGGCGAAGGGGTATTTTATTGCGCTTGTGTCATAAACACACAAGCGCTTATTATTTCTAGTCATCTAAGCAAGCAGAGCATGCTGGGGCTTGCAGTTCCACAATGGCTGACTGGCTTTAGCAGAGTAGGGTGAGGTAGAGATGCAGGAAATGGACAGAACATTTTTGTACAAATACTGTTGCTATCACTTTTAGCTTTTGATGGATGCTTCAAATTTATTATAGATTTGTATAATAATTCTTGCAATTGAATGCCATCGCTGTAGTGTTTTAAAAATTCATTGCGAGAGATCTGCCAACAGTTTGTTCTGTTTTTTTGTGGTCTTGTGAAATTTCTTTTGGTGTCAGTTGTGGTAGCTGCTATTAACTCTTGGCGACATCTGCAGTTGTGGATTCCAAGGCTGTATGAATCTCAATAAAGCTTTCAATTGGTTTTATAATATGTAGTCCAAAGAATTACCCAAGTCATTTTCTTTTCATTTGTTTGTATTTATTTGCTTTTGAGGAGTCTGCTGCATGCTGTGCTTGATAAAGCACAAGCTACAACATGCATTAAAATAATGAAACAGTAAATAGAAAAATCTGGGATAATTCTGCAAATATCCCGAACAGCATGAACATACTGGAGGAGGCTTAGCAAGTGATTTGTACTAATTGGTTTAATAGCTCCCACGCAGGAGGAGCAGCAACTTAAACTGTGACTAGACAGTGCTTTCATCCCTTGCACCCCATAATATTGTCCAAGACCAATTCTGCACGATTCAATGGAGTGCATTAAAAAAGCAGTAATTTGTAGATGTATTTCTACGCTGTTTCTAAAACAAATGCTGCAAGCATAAAAACCGGTATAGGGTAATTAGGCAGACGTAGATTAAAGTTATTTTTGGTTTATTTTGAGTAATAATATATGTACGATTGATTTCTTTTTTATATCTACACACGTTACAAAGAGAAATGATTGTTGGGTAATTCACTAAAATGGGTAGTCCTCCAATCCCGGTTAGGCATATAAATAAAATATGGATAGAGCGAGCTCCCAACCAACAGGTGGGAGGGCACCTACTACCCCAGTAAAAATGGGATGATAAGGAGGGTTACCAACTTGGTGAGTTAGAGTTCAAGATAAATAATGCATACATCCATTTTATTAGAGTAGATAAAAAGTTTACATAATAAAGACAGTAAAAAGTTCTGGACTGAAGCCAATCCAAATCTAGTACAATACATAGAATAACCATAGTAGTCTCAGCCAATTAGGGACAAGTCTTTTTTATATCTAGTCCATATAGTGAACTTGGTGTTGAGTTATTCACTTTCAGGTCATTACAGAGACAAGTGGGCGATCTTTACGTTAGAGGAAACAAGATTTACCCTCCACATATGGGAAAGGCTTCTTCACAGTAAGAGCTGTAAAAGAGTGGAATAGGCTCCTCAAGAACTAATTCTGGCAAGCTCAGTAGATTGTTTTAAAAAAGAGCTGGATGCATTCCTAAATGTACAAAATATAACTGGATACTAACATGTATAGGTAATTACACCAGGAAATATCCGTTTGCCTCCTGTGCTTTCCCGTGCTGGAGCAAATGAGAACAAGCTTTATTGTTTTGTATTTTTTTTACTCTCTCTGGGTTATCTGTGGGTATAGAATTGTGTATATGGAGGTTTTCTTTTTTTCTATAGTTTGAACTAGATGGGCTTCTTTTTACCCTGACTAAGGTTTCACGCACACGGACATCGGCCGTTTTTTTTCTTCCTTTAGTTTAGAGTCAAAAATGTTTTTATTAACAATTTCAAGAAAACATAAGCAGTTACAAAGACACAGTGACAAAGAATATGAACAAGAACCATTGGGTAAAGTGTAGAACCAGCTGATGGCTATCGCCCCTAGCCTTCTGCCTCTAGTTTAGAGTCATGTGTGTTCCACAGCCCATGTGTCCAGGAACAGCGGCATTTTGGCAGAAAAAAACGCTTGACACATATAAAGATGTGTAAATGCACATTAACGCTAGGCGAGTTAGCGCCTGAGCCTTACTTCCTTTCAGTAGCCAGAATAAATTATTATTCTGGCAAATAAAATGAATTAATGTCCAAACAGTTGACTCAGCTAAACGCATTACGCGCTTTTGCTGATTGTAAAAACATTTAGGTACGTCAGATGCTTGGGCGTTAATTCATTTTATTGGACAGAATAATAATTTATTACATGCATTTACAAGCGACCAGCGTTTTTTTTTCTGCCAAAACGCTGCTGCCAGGTGACAAGGAGTCTTGGAGAGTTAGCAAATCATCCAGGGTTCATGAGGCCTAACTATGTAACTATACTATATATGTGTACACTTTAAGATATGTTTAAGAAAAAACTTTCCTTTTTTTTTTTTATAATTGCAATAATCATTCAGAAACAGGTTACAGGAAGTGTGTTACTGGTAGGATCACCTGGTAAAAAGTAAAAAAAAAAAGGCCTAAGAATAGAAAATGAAAGCATTCACAACATCAAAGGATTGGTAAGCTGACATATATTGAAATGTGGGTTTAAATATAACTTTTTCTTTACACCCCCAGCCCCTTTCTATGTCTCAGGTACAACCTTGTGAAGTCAGTCCCTGCATGTGGAGTTGTGGACTGTACTGTGGTCTGAGCTGTACATCGCAAAGCATTAGGGAGTTGGAGTTCCAGCCAGTGCACATGTGATTAATTCCAGCCATGCACAAGCATAGAAAGAATTATTTTTTTTTCTACTGAAGCGGCATGCTTGGCTCTGAAGCAAAAAAGAAAATGTATATTACATTTAAAAGGTTTTTTAAAATAGGTCAGCTAGGAGAAAGATGGGTTTGCGTTGCGTTTTTTTTTTACAAGAGAACAAGAGTTTAGATATGCTTTAAAAGACAAATTCCCCTTAACTGCTTAAGTACCACCGCACTTACATATAATGCGGCAGGGCGGCCCTTAACCACTTGCCGACCGCCGCACGACTATCTACGTCGGCGGTCAGCCCCTCACAGGCAAACTAACGTAGGGCTACGTTGCTTGCTTGTGAGGGTCTAGGGAGCGAGCGCGCGCCCCCGGAGGCGCGCTCCCGCTCCCGCGTGGTCACGGACCCCCCCGCGCGTGTGACCAGCGGACCCGATGTCCACCGGCCACTCGGCGATCGGCGGGGGAGAGGGAGAATGTCAGGCAGCTTGTGTAAACAAGCTGCCTGTCATTCTCCTCGCTGCAAAGACACTGATCACATGGATCTACTATGTAGATCCGTTGATCAGTGTCCTTACAGCTGAAGCCACAGCCAATCACAGTAGAAAGCACGCCCCTAGAGACACACACAGCCCCTCCCTCCCAAATAAAGTTAACCCCTTCACTACCAGTGTATTTTTACAGTAACAGTGCATATATATAGCACTGATTACTGTAGAAATGTCACTGGTAACCCCAAAAGTGTCAAAAATGTCAGTCAAGGGTCCGATCTGTCCGCCGCAATGTCGCAGTACCGCAAAAAAATCGCAGATCGCCGCCATTACGCGTTAAAAAAAAAAACAACAAAAATGACAAAAATCTTTCCCTTTGTTAGTAAACGCGATAACTTTTGCGCAAACCAATCAAAATACGCTTTTTGCGATTTTTTTTACCAAACATAGGTAGCATAAAACAAATTGGCCCAAAATGTTAAAAAATTTTGATTTTTACATTTTTTTTGGGGGGAATTTCATATAAAAAAATGTGAAAAATATTGTTATTTTTGCAAAATTGACGCTCTTTTTTTGTTTATAGCGCGTGATCAAAAAATCGCACAGGTGATCAAATACCACCAAAAGAAAGCTCTGTTTGTGGGAAAAAAAGGACGCCAAATTCGTTTAGGTACAGCGTCGCACGACCGCGCAATTGTCCGTTAAAGTCACGCAGTGCCGAATCGCAAAATACCCCCTGGTCGGAATGGGGGTAAAATCTTCCGGGGCTTAAGTGGTTAAGCGCAAAATCACGTACCTCTACGTCATTCCTTTCTTCGGCTCTGGGGCGCGCGTGTGCCGCCAGTGCCCTGTTTTTGCTGTGATTAAACACAGCGGGATCCAATTTCTGCCAAAAACCCGGCAATTGTTCAGAAAAAGGCAGAACGGCAGTCTGCCTATATAAACAAGGCAGATCGCTGTTCTGCTACTAAGAAAGACAGAGATCTTGTGTTTCGGCTAAGCAGGAACAGAGATATCTGTCATTCTTCAGTTAAGCCATCCCCCACACAGTAAGAAAGCACTCCCTGGGAACACAGTTAATCCTTTGATCGCCCCTGATATTAACCCCTTCCCTGCCATTGTCATCAGTACAGTGACAGTGCATATTTTTTGCACTAATCACTATACTGGTGTCACTGGTTCCCAAAAAGTGTCACGAAGTGTCAGATTTGTCCACCGCAGTGTTAATTTCGTCGACTAAAACCCACTAAAACGTTTTCGTCAACTAAATTAACACAATTTTTGTCGACTAAAATATGACTAAAACTAAAACAATTCAGATGACTAAAACACAACTAAAACTAAAATGGCATTTTAGTCTTAAGACTAAAATACGACTAAAACTAAAATGGCATTTTAGTCAAGACTATAACTAAAACTAAATCGAAATTTGCTGCCAAAATTAACACTGGTGCATGCTCAAAGCTTAATACTATAAATAATAATATTTTCACTCCAGGACAAGCAGTAGTATATAATGAGTTTGGAAATTGCAGAGAAATGCTTAAATAATGCATTACAAATTACAATTGAACTACACAACATTCGATTATAGATTACTAAAATGAGTTTTAGTCGACTAAAATGTAGGACGTTTTAGTCGACTAAAATGTACTGGAGTTTTAGTCGACTAAATACGACTAAAACTAAAACACTTGCAGAAGACTAAAATGGGACTAAAACTAAAATGCCATTTTAGTCCTAAGACTAAGACTAAAACTAAATTGAAATTTGCTGCCAAAATTAACACTGGTCCACCGCAATGTCGAAGTCCCGCTATAAGTCATTGATCGCCGCCATTACTAGTAAAAACAATAAAAAAGTCCATAAATATTTCCCCTAGTTTGTAGACACTATAACTTTTGCGCACACCAATTAATATACCCTTATTGAGATTTTTTTTTTACCAAAAACATGTAGCAGAATACATATTGACCTAAACTGATGAAGAAATTTGATTTTTTACATTTTTTTTATTGGATTTGTTGTATAGCAGTAAGGAAAAAATATATTTTATTTTATTTTACATAAAATCAATATTTTTTATAAAATTATATATTTTTTCAAAATTGTGGGTCGTTTTTTGTTTATAGCGCAAAAAAAAAAAAAAAAAGATCAAATACCACCAAAAGAAAGCTCTATTTGTGGGGGTAAATGACATCAATTTTATTTGGGTACAGTGTCGCACAACCGCGAAATTGTCAATTAAAGCAATGCAGTGCAGTATCACAAAAAATGGCCTGATCAGGAAGGGGGTAAAACCTTCCAGGGCTGAAGTGGTTAAGTAACCCCCCTCCTACCCCACCCAGTTGTTTTCTTACCTCCTACAAAAGCAGTAGCCTTCTAGGTTGTTCTTAGCTAAAATATTCTAGTGCAGCACTGCCTGCATCTCTCAGCAATGTCTTACAAATCTTACAATGTCTTATAAATGGGATCATGCTCCAACAGTATAAGGGTTTAGCTTATTTTCAGCTTAGGATAGTTTAGAAGGCTAGGGAGAGGAACTGGGAGGGGAGGGGTACTTAACTATGAATGCCACGGATCATAGTAAAAAGAGTACAAGGATAAGGGAGACTGGATGATGCCTAAGGCTTTGCGCATTCTCAGAAATTGACCAGCACACTAGGAAATTATCAGGAGAACCCAAGTTCCACAAGCTGCATACAGAAAGTAACCAACAACAGCATGTACATGCTGACACTAATCTACAGTAAATAGTGTATTGAACATAACATCGAAATAAAAATACATGTCATTGAACTATAAATTAAGTATATAAACTATAAAGAAAAAGAAAAGAAATAAAAGAAAACCGAACAGCTTGGGTCCACCAAGAGGAAGGAGTAATTAAAATTGTCACTGCATGTAGGCACTCTTAACCCACTTCCTTCAGATTGAAAAATTGGTACATGACCATGACCATAAAACAACCACTAATTCAGTAATGTTTTAGGTATGTGAGGGTCCTATTAGGAGCACTTGAGGCTTAGAACTATTTGGGTATAGGGAACCACACAGTGATGATACAGCCTAGGTTTCATTGGTATGCAGAGATTCCGTCCAGATGTTCCACACCTTGCAAAACTTGGCTGGGCAATCCTGTGAGGAGTAGGTGACCTTATACAGTGAGATGGAGGTATTTATCAGAGATTTCCAAAAATTTAAAGATGGTGCCTCTTTCAACTTCCATTTAATCACTACGGCTTTCCTTGCATAGAACAGCAGTAGGCCTAAAGGGGCCTTGGTTGCTTGGAGAAAAGCCAGGGAGCCCACAAGGCCAAGAGAGCATACTTCCATAGTCAAAGGGATGGGGATTGCCATCTTGTTTTCTATTGTGCAATTACAGAGAACATGAGGGTGCAGCCCCACAATGCAGTCTAACATTGGTTAGCAGTGATCTTACAACCAAGCTTACAAGCACTGATAATATACACAGGTAGCACAACAGTCTCTGTGGGGGTTGTTGAGAAATCTTTACTTACTACAGAGAAGGTCAACTTATTTTATGTTAAATATTACTGTGCACTGTTCCTTATTTTTTGGAATATGTAAAGAAAAAACAATGACAAAAAAGCAGTGAAGAAATTGACATACAGGGATATTGTCTATTTACTATCAAAACAAATAGGTATTTTATTGTCTGTATATAACTGTCTTGTCTCTTTTCCAGATCTTCAACTCACGATAGTAAAAGAGCCAAGTCTTTGTGGATTGTTGGTAATTCTATTTTTAGAGATTATTCTAGTACCGCAAGCATGACAGCCATTTCCCCCTTTGTGGGCAGTTGGTCACTTGATGTTTGGTCTGCGTTTTGCTCTAGTCCAGCATCAGCGTCCAGTATTTGTTCTGGCCTGATTTGTTCCACGGAGACCTGGCCTAATGATGTCCTGGTTAAGCTGTTTTTTTCCCCTTTATTTCAGCCTGTTTCGATCATGTTCTTTGCAGTATATCAAGAGGTAGTTTTTCCATACTATCTTCATGTATCATACATTTTTTAGTTGTGCCAGGGTTGGCACTTACTTTGGGCGACTTTGCGGTTGCACCACCCTTTGCTGACTTGCCTCTCATGCTTAACTTTGTGATAGCTGCCACCCCTACATAGTTTCTGCCCCCCCTTGGTGGGTCACAGGGTTCTGTCTCACAGTTGCAAGGAAGACAGTACAGCAAAGAAATCATTTATGTCTGAGTTGGTTATATAAAATGCAGTATTTAAATGATAGCTTCCCAAAAAAAAAAAAAAAGAGGATGTGTTCGATGAAAGAAGGAAGCAAGGGTAGGAACACAAACATAGAGATACAACAAACAAAAAAAAAAGGGAGTCTCACCGCGCTGTAAATAGAGTCCATGCATAAGTGGATAGGATCAGTGGGGGGGGGGGGGATGGCCATCAATCCGGCTGGCTCATCACCACTCCATTCCTTCTCCTCTATATGTCTCTCCTATGGTCTTCCAGGCTCTGGTCCACAGAGCCCTCTATCTCCTCCATGACATCCCCCCCCCCCCGAGCTGGACAGGTCACCCGGCACTGCGCAAAACCCACGACTCCTGTTAACTGAGCTGACCAGGCAGCGGTAAGCCTCCATCTGGTGATAGTCCAAGGAGCCCGTGGTCAGTAAGAGGAAGCAGCTGCCAGTCACCCTGACTGGGGGACGAGCAGCAGGGGGACGCAGGACAGGACAGCTAGGGCACAGAGCTCTGTTGTCTCATGGTGGTTGGTGCCACAGCTGTTCCTGGCATTCACGTTCATTCCATGCAGGTTTCCCCCACTCCCGAGTCTAAAGTCATGGCGATTAGCTCCAAAGACAAGAACTGAACATCTGGACATGGGGGGGGGGGGTTAAGGGTGGCTGTTGGGTGGAAGGTGGTGGGGGGTCAGAGGACGAGATGGTTGGGAAAGGAGGCCTATTAAGATGGTAGAGGGATTTTGGATTGGCAACTTAGCTTGGCCCGGATACTTTTCACCTGAGAGGGAGAGAAGGAAGTCCACAAACGGGCAAGCAGAGCATCAACCTGAGGCAAAGGAGTAGAGAGCAGGGAGACCTACTGGTTGAATCCTCCAACTACTTCAAGACCATAAAATGGTCAGATCAACATCATGCTGGGGCAAAGGAGCGGGGGGAACGGTTGGGAGAGTTTAAATGGAAGGGGAAAGAGAAAACAAAGTTGCGTCAATTCCATGGTACTACCAGTTGATATTGTTACCCCTATTAAAACCAGTCAAAGATTCTTGCAGAGGTCTTGCGGAAGATGCCCCCATTCCTTCACTTGGCTTAGGCTAGGTGGGGGAAGGGGAGGGTAATAAACCACAGGAGGCGAGAGTAGAAGGAGAGATGACATGAACTGTTTGAGAATACTGTCATATAATGTCAGAGGATTAAATACGCTAACCAAAAGACATGAAGTATTGGAAGAGCTTAGATGTAATTCTGCTAACATAGTCTTCTTACAGGAAACATATATTGCACAAGACACAGATGTAAAAATATATTCAAAGTATTATCCAATATGGCATTATGGAGACTCACCAAGTAAGAGGGCAAAGGGTGTAGAAATTGGCTTTGCTAAGGATGTAAAGTTCTCCCTGGAAGAGAGATTGGTTGACCCAGATGGCCTATACATTTTCATGAAGGGACAACAACAGGGTATGGATTGTACTTTGGAAAATATATATTGCCCAAATAAAAATCCAAAAGGGTATTTGAGAAAAGTAATTGATAAGCTGATTTCCTTTAAAAAAAAGGCAATTTGTTTTTAGCAGGGGATTTTAATTTTTGCATGGATCCATCTCTGGATTGTACATCGAGTGTGCGGGCGATAGGAGGACTTCAACTTAGGAAGGTAAGGAACAAACTTTTCTGCTGCCAATTGGTAGACGCTTAGAGAATTCAACATCCTGGGGAGAGGGATTACTCTTTTTATTCCCCCGCGCACTCAATGTACTCAAGATTGGATTATATAATGGTAGAGCATAGGTTGTTAGAAGCAGTTGTTAGTACATCAATAGGGACAATGACTATATCTGACCATGCCCCAATTGTTATGGAAATGAAACTCCTAGGGCCCCATAGAAAGGTTTATATCTGGAGAGTAAATGAAGAACTGTTGCAGCATTAGACAGTGGGATTAAGGGTAGAGAGGGAACATGACCAATATTTCTTTGCAAACAAAACCCCAGATATCTCCTTGGCCACGATATGGGAGGCCCAAAAAGCATACATCACAGGAATATATTTTTCAATAGGTTCTAAGAAAAAGAATGAAAGAACTATTTATAGGAATAGATTAATAACAGAGATACACGAGCTTGAACAGAAACATAAAGGGAATATGGATAATGAGACACAAAAAACCTTAGTATTAAAAAGAGACAAACTGAGGGAACTCTTGGAGGAAGAGACTAGACGATGCTTCAATAGAGTCGCTAAGGAAAAATATAAAAGGGGAAATAAACCAGGAAAAATATCTAGCATGATTATTAAAAAGCAAAAAATCAAACAACTACTTACAAAAAATGAAGAACAGTAAGGGGAAATGATTTATTCATCAACAGAAATAGCTAAAACATTTCAAAACTATTATAAAGCTTTATACACTGTTCGTCAGAAGGAAACATATGAAGTAGAACAGCATAGAAAACAAAAGATATAAGATTATATAAAAGAATAAAAAGAAAAGGGGACGAATGGCCTCTTTTATTTATGGGGAAGTGGCAGGTGAGGATAGCTTAGAGTAAGGAATAGGCTGAGTTAGTTGTTAGGCAGTTTAGAGCCTGTCAGATGTAAGGAAAGCTGATTGGCTATGGGGTGATAGTTAGTTTACCCAGTATCTAGGAAGAATAAGCCCCTTACCAGTTTGAGCCGGTTTTTTCCCGCCTGAAAGAGATGAAGTTGATTGGCCAAAGAGTTCAAGAGGTCCTATTTAAGGGCCCCCTCACAGATGAATCGTCACGTCGCCGGTCAAGAGGAGAAGAAAGAAGTCAGCCCAGCGGTTCCCAGACGGAAGAAGCGGTCGGTGCAGCGGCGGTCTAGAAGGGTCATCGTCGGGCGGCAGCGGCTTTCCTCCTTCGTAGCGGTACCAGCCCAGCGTTTTCGGGAGGAAGACGGCGGCTTCCGGAGCGGTTCCTGGCCGAAGACAGAAGAGGAGAAGACAGGCGGTTCAGCTTACCTCAGGAGAGATGAGCCTCATGAGAAGACTGATCGAGCGGGCGGGCGAGGCTGGCGGCGAAGATTGGGTCCGGCGGTGTCTCAAGCTGCCGCTCGTCGCGGAATCCGGTGGAGCGGCGGGCGAAGATGGAGCGGGACCGGCATCAAGGGCGGCCGCCGGAAGTGAAGTCGGACGGGGATCGGCTGACGTAACGGTCCCGGACGGAAGAGCGTCATCCTCGGCGACGACGGGCGGAGAAGACGTCACAGGAAGCGGTACGAGCAGGCGCGTCACACCCGGAAGAGCCGGCCAGGGGATCGGGCCGGTGAAGAGGCGGCGCAATCTGCGCCATCGTTTCTCCCCTCCGGTGGAGGTCCGACGAGCCGGGAGGGGCAGCGGAGCATCGCCAAGGAGCGGCCAAGCGGGAAGACCTGCTCCGGGTGACGGAGCGAGGGCCCAGTCGGCGGTGGCAAGATCGGTCGGCGGGACGAGGAGCTCGGAGGGGATCGCGCCGGCGAGATCAGGTGAGGAGATCTTCGTGGATACTGTGGTAGCCCCCTCCCTGGTCACTAGGCCCCCCAGGACACAGCACATGGAACCAGAACACACCACCAGGGGCGCTGTTGCTCAGGACAGTGCACCCCTGCCTGCCATGTCAGGATTATTACAAAACTTCCTGAAGGACTTTAAGTCCTTATTAGAAACCAGCACAGATGCTGGGTTGAGTACCCCTGCAACTGTGCTGCCATCCCCTGCTGCCATATCTGCCCCCACTGCTACTATATCGGGCGACATGGTGGCTCCCCAGCCTGTTCCTTCACCTAGAGATGTATGGATTCCTCCCATGGGCACTTTGGAGGTTGAACCTCATAGGCCCCAGAGTTTACATTCTGATATGTCAGCTTCTTACCTCCTAGCTCAAGCGCAGAATCTGCCGGAGACTTCCCTTAGGGAAACTCTCACCTGTGAGGTGTCCCCGTTAGGTTTCCACTTATCTGAGTCCGTTAAAGAGAGGATCTGGCAGGGACATTTTATGGATATGTTGTCACTGTTACCTTCAGCTAGAGATTTTGTCGCTAGGGGTGATAAGAAGGACGATGATGAGCGGAGGCGCCCTATTTCCAAATCTTTCAACAACTGGTTGCAGGGCTTTTTTATTTTTTCGTCGGTTATGTGTGAACGTTTCCCTGCTAAAAGCATCGGGTTATTTCAACATGCCGATATTGTACTGGAAGCGTACAAAAATTTTGGTGGAACCTCCTGGTTTCAGTACGACGTGGCTTTTCCCCAAAAGTTGGCGGTGCAGCCCGCTATGAAATGTGGAGTAAAAGATGTCAGCCTTTGGCTGGACCTTTTTCTCCCACAGAGGTCAATTTTTCCCAGACAGCCCTTTCCGAGCCAGCAGCCCCAAGCCTCCTCCTCGGGTTTTCAGTTTAGAAAAGGAGTGTGCTTTAACTTCAATGAATCCGTCTGTAAGTGGCCGGGTTCATGCAAGTACAGGCACGAATGCGCATTTTGCTCTGGGACCCACCCCATTGCAAAGTGCTTTAAGAGGCAAGGGGGTCAGGCCACGGGTGTTCTGCACAAAGGCGGTAACCCAGTGAGCCTCACCGCCATGCTCCCGTGGCTTCAGCGTTACCCAGACAGGGCGAAAGCCAAACTCCTCACTGAGGGTTTTACAGATGGTTTCCCCCTGCCCAAATTTTACGGTCAGGGTTGTAGGTTGGTGGAGAATCTTAGGTCTGTTGAGGGTTTGGAATCAGTCGTGGAGGAAAAGGTGAGTAAAGAAATTGAATTGGGTAGATTCGCTGGCCCTTTCTCGGTCCCCCCCTTTAGGAATTTTAGGATCTCCCCTTTGGGCATTGTCCAAAAGAAGGAGCCTAATACTTACAGGCTTATTCATCATTTGTCGTTTCCTTTCGGGGATTCTTTAAATGATGAGATAAGCGAGGATTTAGCTACGGTTCAGTATTCCTCATTTGACGATGCCCTAGTGAAATTAAGGGGTCTAGGGAGGGGGGTTTTGATGGCCAAGGCAGACATTAAATCGGCTTTTCGGCTGCTGCCGGTACACCCGGACGCATTTAATTCCCTTGGGTTTTTCTTTTCGGGCAATTTTTATTTTGACAGATGTCTCCCTATGGGATGTTCATTGTCATGTTTTTATTTCGAATGTTTTGCAACCTTTTTGGAATGGGTCGTTTCGACATTTTGTGATTCGACCGACATCGTCCACTATTTGGACGATTTTTTGTTCTTGGGGCGGGCGGGATCTACGGACTGCTTGCGCTTACTGGATGGTTTTGTACAGTTGTGCGAGCTTTTTGGGATCCCGTTGGCTCATGAGAAAACAGCTTTGCCGTCTACCTGCATTCAATTTTTGGGTATCACCATCGACTCCGAGGTAATGGAGTTTAGGCTCCCGCAAGAGAAGGTGTCTAAACTCAAACTTTGTCTATTGTCTTTGATCCGGAGGCGTAAGGTTCGTCTTAAGGAGATGCAGTCCTTGCTTGGTTTACTGGCATTTGCTTCCAGGGTTATTCCCCTGGGTAAGCTATTTTCCAGGAAACTGTATGCGACGATTGCGGGTCTCAAGTCGCCCAATTCTCATGTGAGGTTAACTCAGGAGGTCAGGGAAGATATGTTGGTGTGGTTCCAGTTTTTGACGGATTTCAATGGCAAAAGTGTTTGGCAGGAGGAATTTATCCTGGACAAGGACTTTTGTCTTTTTACGGATTCAGCGGGTTCGGTTGGCTTCGCCGCCATTTGGCGCACGCACTGGTGCGCCGATCGCTGGTGTCCGAGATGGGTTCAGTTGGGTTTCACACGCAACAGCGTTCTTCTGGAGCTCTTTCCAATTGTGGTGGCCCTGGAGGTCTGGGGCCATCACTTTCGGAACAGGAGATTGATGGTTAGGACAGATAACAGGGGGGTGATGTTTGCTATCAATTGTTTGTCTTCAAAATCCCCTCCTGTTATAGCATTATTGCGTTATCTTGTGTCTAAATGCTTGTCCTTTAATATTTGGATTAAGGCGACTTTCGTCCCGGGCAAAGATAATGGTTTGGCGGATGCTTTGTCTCGCTTACAGATGGAACGCTTTTTTACGCTGTTTCCGGAAGCGGACGAGCTGAGCTGTCATTACCCGAGCCACTTATGGTACATAGTTTAGACTTGGTAGCAAGGAATGTATTGCGTTCTTTGGCTCCGTCGACCATGGCAGGATACCAATCTGCATGGTCTCTATGGGTGTCGCATCTTCAGTCATCGGGTGTATCCCCGGATAGTTTTTCAGAACATTTGGTGCTGTCATTTCTAAATTCATTATTCCATAAAGGGTATGCGTGGTCTCACGTGAACAAAATTTTGGCCGGAGTTTCGTTTTTCGTTAAGTTAAGGAATTTCCCTTCATGCATTTCCTTTTTTACGGTGCGTCAAGCCCTGAAGGGATATCGGAAGGCGACTTTTTTGCCTGATTCCAGGAAGCCTGTCACTGTCTCACTTTTGGTGAGTTTGTGTTCAATTACGTCGTCCGTTTGCTTTTCTTATTATGAGTCGGTCCTTTTTCAGGCGGCTTTTTCGTTGATGTTTTTTGCGGCACTGAGAATTTCTGAGCTAGTGCCGACGAATAGGACGCTTAGCTCCGGTCTTTTTATCTCGGACGCAATTTTATCTGACATGACCTGTAGCATTTTAATACGTTTCTCTAAGACGGATCAGTTGGGTGTTGGGAAGCGTGTCGAATTGCACAGGTTCCGCAACTCGTCCGGTGCGTTTACTGAACAAATTTTTGGCTATTAGAGCGGCCGGTTCCGTATTCTTGTTCAATCATCAGGATGGTAGGCCATTAACTGGCTATCAATTTAATGCAGTTTTTAAGAAGTGTCTCGTTCAGTTGGGGCTGGATAAGGAAAGGTTGACTTCCCATTCCTTTCGTATCGGTGCCGCTACTGAAGCTGCGAGATTGGGTCTTGATGATCAATTTGTTAAGAAGTTGGGTAGATGGAAGTCGGATGTTTTTCAATCTTATATCCGCCCTGACACTGTTTGTTAAAATTTTCAGGACGATGCCTGACCATATGGATCATCGGACACTCTTTCGTGCACTGGGCTCGTGCACGAGCCAGAAGACGTTCTTATGGTGAAAACCTTGGCTTAGATCCCAATTATTATAGGATTCAGTGGTTTAGCAAGAGAGGAATGCTGTGGTCGGAATTTCGTCCCGAAATTTTTAGACTTCTGCAGTTTCTCCCCCCCCCCGGATATACTGGTAGTGCACCTTGGGGGGAATGATGTAGGTAGAGCTAGAACTTTGGATCTGATTTTTGCGATCCGGGATGACCTACAATTGTTAAAGTTGTCGTTTCCTTTTATGACTGTGGTTTTTTCGGAGGTCATCCCGAGACTCGCCTGGTTCAAGCATTGTTACTTGAGACCATTTGAAAAAATTCGTAAGCGCGTCAACAGGGCTCTGGAAAAGCTGCTGCGCGTCGTCGGGATTTTATCTTTCAGGCATAGGGAGTTGGAGGGTGGTACTAGTGGACTGTACAGGTTTGATGACACCCACTTATCAGACATTGGCCTTGATACTTTTAATGCCAACCTGGGTACTAGCATAGAAGAGGCCGCGTGTTGGGGGTGTGCCAGGCGGGTGTGAGCCGCCTGCCTTTTGGATGTTTCGATATATTTATTTGTTAATGGCAACCTGGGTCGTTGGGACCGGGTTGTTTTCTATACTGCTGTTTTATTCAAGTTTAAAAAGATTTATCGATCTTTAATGTGTGAAATAATAAACGGCCGCGGCCTCTTTCATTCCAAAATTAAGTCTGAAGGTGTCTTATTTAATATTTTAAGATAAGGTTAAGGAAATCCTGCCTACTGCCCCATAAAAAGAATAGGGGACGAATGGCCTCTTTTATTTATGGGGAAGTGGCAGGTGAGGATAGCTTAGAGTAAGGAATAGGCTGAGTTAGTTGTTAGGCAGTTTAGAGCCTGTCAGATGTAAGGAAAGCTGATTGGCTATGGGGTGATAGTTAGTTTACCCAGTATCTAGGAAGAATAAGCCCCTTACCAGTTTGAGCCGGTTTTTTCCCGCCTGAAAGAGTTGAAGTTGATTGGCCAAAGAGTTCAAGAGGTCCTATTTAAGGGCCCCCTCACAGATGAATCGTCACGTCGCCGGTCAAGAGGAGAAGAAAGAAGTCAGCCCAGCGGTTCCACCCCCCCCTTTTTTTGTTTGTCGCGGTCAGTTTGTTATTTTAGGGTCACCTTCGGTCACAGAGAAGGGGGACGTTCTTGTTTTATTTGAGTTGGATGTTTCGATATATTTATTTGTTAATGGCAACCTGGGTCGTTGGGACCGGGTTGTTTTCTATACTGCTGTTTTATTCAAGTTTAAAAAGATTTATCGATCTTTATTGTGTGAAATAATAAACGGCCGCGGCCTCTTTCATTCCAAAATTAAGTCTGAAGGTGTCTTATTTAATATTTTAAGATAAGGTTAAGGAAATCCTGCCTACTGCCCCATCAAGGTTGCCTAAAATAGAAACAGATAAATTATTAGTATTAGAGACACCAATTTCTCAGAAGGAGGTAAGGGAGGCTCTAAAAAACTCTCCAACTGGGAAAAGCTGGTCCGGACGGGTATACTACCCGCTACTACAGGAGATTCAAGGAAATATTACTTCCGAAACTTTGCTCATATATGAATGAGATGGGTGAAAAGGGGGAGATGAAAGTGGAATCACTGCATGCTAATATAACAGTATTGCCTAAAGATGGGAAAGATGCAACCCTATGTTCTAGTTATAAACCAATAGCATTGTTAAATTACTAAATTATACGCAAAAATATTCGCGACCCGACTGAAGGACTTAATGACAGAGTGGGTCCATGCAGACCAGGCAGGATTTATCCTAGGAAGAGAAGGAAAAGATAATATGATAAGAACACAACTATTACTACATAACACTAGAGACCGTGACGTCCCAGCCCTCTTGCTGTCAATCGATGCTGAGAAAGCATTTGACAGGGTGGACTGGGAGTTTATGGTCAAAACAATAAAGGATTTGAAAATAATATCGTAAATAAACTGCGCTAACAAAAGAATGATAAAACCAGAAAAGCTGCTAGCAAATCAACTTACATGTGTTGTAAATAAAGTGAAAAAATGAAAAATTGCAGCGCTAAACCAAAATAACAAGCATCATGTGACCATAAGTGAATACAAGAATACACAAATCAAATAAATGATATATAATCAAATGAAATATGAAGTGACAGGTGTAGCCTACTGAAAAAAGTTCATAAAGAGAGTCCCAGGTAGTGATAATAGGTGTGCATCCGAATACAAAGGTGATATTCCACCGTGCCAGGGGACCCCACAACAAAAATCAATAAATTGCGCTCACCGGAGAGTATGGACCCAAGATACTATATAGTATATGGGCCATACGGGCTGGTATTGCTGTATACTTCCAAGACAAGGCTGGAACACCGGATATCAGGAAGGTAGCCACAGTATCACAACGGAAGCCGTAAATCTCTCACAGTTGTACATGGAGGAAGCCAGATAAGACCGACATAGTGTAAAACCGCTAGACTTTATTATAATATGAAAGCCAAAAAAACACTTACAAGCATCCAATGAACTTAGGCATGTAATACAGAAGTAGATGGCATGAATGACATGCCTGATGCATTTCCTCTAAGCAGACATAATCATAGGAGGTTGCCATGTTAGGAGAGCCCTCTCCAGCGTCTTAAATAGTGTGTCTTATCCCCATAATGATCAGATAATCCATGACAGCTGAGAGAGCTGCCACTTCCTCCAAAATGGCGTTGGCTTGCATGTCAAGCCTTGCTCTCATACAGGAAGCTCGTCATAGGGGCGGCGTCACTTCCAGGAGTCAGTTCACTGTGTAAACCAGCGAGGCCATATCTCCCGCCCACAGGTAAACAACAGGAAGTGAGGAGGTGCATCCCTGTAACCGAGGCAACATTAGATACTTCCTCCTAAACCGCGAGCAAGATGGGGAGAAAAGACTACACTAATGAGATATAAACAAAAAATCTTAAATCCTTCACTGTATAGATCTATTATTGTTACAAGCCAAAAGCTCATGACAATGCCCATAGAATATAAACACAGTAAACTGATAAAGATAAAAATGAATAATAGTTAGCGATCTTATTTATTCAACTGCCATATATTATATCACTAAATCGGTACAAACTGCAACATGACCAGTGGAAAGAAACCAGTATTAAAATTATTAAAAATTGATATAAAATGTGACTGAAGCTGAGTATAAGAATCGGGAGTATTGAATATAGAGACAAACTACCCCTAATCTCCAATTATATCACTCTGAAAGTGAGGAATGGGAGAGAGGGGGAATAGATGGAATTTTAAAGTTACACACATCTAAAGGGTGAACCGTTAATGAAATATTGTGGGATATACACATTAATGGAAAGAGACCATAGAATAATGGAGAAATGGGAACAGAAACGCACCTCCATCCTAAGAGGTATTTATAAATGCGTTAATGTCTCTTTCCACATTGAGCCCATATGGAACATACGATTGTAAGGTGTAAATCCAATAAGTCTCAGGAATCGGACCAAGGATGACACAGTTAATAGGAGCACTGTACAGGAATCCATCAACGTTCATAAAAATGAATGGTAACTTATCACCACAGTTTAAAATGTGTAACCGGAAGAGACAGGGATGCCCTCTTTCGTCCCTGTTGTTAGTCCTGTCACTAGAACCATTACTGGCGACTATAAGGAATAACATTGACATAAAGGGAGTGAAGGTTGGACAGGAAGAACACAAAATTGCAGCATATGCAGATGATGTACTATTTTTTTTATTAATAATCCTAGAATAACTCTCGCAAATGTTATTAAGGAGCTGAAGAGATACGGGGGATTGTCAAATTTTAAGATTAACCAAATAAAGTCTGAATATCAGTATAAATAAAAAAGAAGAGCAGGCATTGCAGGGGGAATTCCCATTCATGTGGGCAAAATCAAAATTAAAATATCTAGGGATAAATTTAACATCATCACTTGAAAACATGTATTAGGCCAATTATATACCCATGCTAAACGAGATAAAATAAAACATCAGAAAAATATTGAGTCGCCCACTCTCATGGTTGGGGAGAATAAATATGTATAAGATGATAATATTGCCTAAAATCTTGTATAGATTTCAAATTCTTCCAATCAAATCGCTATTCCACCAGAATACAGTACTTTAAACCAATAAAAACACTGTTGTTAATTTTTTTTTAAGAGGGAAAAAAACCCAGAGTTCAGTATGCGGCTCTCAGTAGAAATAAAGCACAGGGGGGATTCGCAGCACCAGATATTAAAAGATATTATATGATTGCGGTGATTTCACGCATGATAGAGTGGAGGACAAAAGTAAATTCAGATGTGTTAAGATTGAAAACACACTTAGTCAAAGAGGAGAGGTTGTCAGCTGCAAGGCACAATATTTCATATATGGTGGGAATGCCTTAACAACTTCAGCTCAGGAAGGTTTTACCCCCTTAGCCTCGGTTCACATTTATGAGATGCAGGAAGGCTGCGAATAGGGTTGAGCGAACACCTAGATGTCCGTGTTCGACGGGTTCGGCCGAACTTTAAAAAAAAGTCCGGGTCCGTGTCCCGGACTTTTACCGAACTTTTCCCGGACACCGAACCCCATTGAAGTCAATGGGGACCCGAACTTTAAGGCACTAAAATGGCTCTAAAACACCAAAGGAAAGGGCTAGAGTGCTGCAAATGGCAGCAAAACGTAATTAAGAGCATGGCAAGTGCTCTGCAAACAAATGTGGATAGGGAAATAACTTAAAACAACAAAAAAAAACAGAAAAATAAAACAATGTTCTTCTTCATCTCTGAAGGACGAGGCCCATATGGAGTAGGAGGGAGGTTGAGGTGGTGGTGGATGTGGCGGTGACTAGACATATGCCGGTTTTCGGTAATTCGATATATCGCGGTATTGCATAGCCACGGTATTGTTATTGTGGCATTTTTAAAATACCGAGTTTCTCTGTCAAGTCTGCCTGACTTGTGAATTGATACATTTCAGTGAGCTGGATGACTCATTCACTCACTCAGCTAACACCTTTCAGCATTAAGTCTCCTAACTATAAACAAAAATGATTACATTTGTATCTTTTCCTTCCCTCTGCCAGGGAGAAAGGAAGTTTAACCTCTTAAAGACTGGATCTTTTTCTGACACTTGCTGTTTGCAAGTTAAAATCAGTTTTTTTTTTGCTAGAAAAGTACTTAGAACCCCCAAACATTTTATATATTTTTTTAGCAGAGACCCTACAGAATAAAATGGCGATTGTTGTAATATTTTATGTCACACTGTATTTGCGCAGCAGTCTTTCAAACGCAATGATTAGACTTTAATGAATAAAAAAAAAAAAAAAAACGTAACAGTAAAGTTATCCCAATTTTTTTTTTTTTTGTTACACAGAGAATCGTGAGAGAATCGTGATCTTTATTCCAAGCTAAAAAATCGTGATTCTCATTTTGGCCAGAATCGTGCAGCTCTAATAAATATATATATACACACACACACGCCTAGCAGCCCACATTACATTATTATATAGCCATCAAGCAGTGTCTGGCCTACCTGGTGATGACTGGTCCTGGCGCTCTGATCCGATGGCCTGGTCTTTAAAGGGGCAAATCCTTGCGATCCAGAAGTGGTTAAACCTGCAGGAGGACCGGTGTTTTTATCTATTAATGACTTTACTATTGCTTTAGGCCTGGTTCACATGTATGCGGGTTGGTGGTTCACATGTATGCGGGTTGGCGGTTCACATGTATGCGGGTTGGCGGCCCACATTTGCACAGGCATAGCAGCCCATTGATTTGAACGGGCTGCTATGCCCTCATTTTCCGCAGAAAAAAGGTGCATGCAGCATTTTTTTTAAATTCAGTGGCCTTGAAATCCATCCTGCTTTTGCACCATGCGACTAACCTGCAGTTCCTGCTCTGGCAAGCTTTCTGCATTTTTTGTATACGTGGGCACGGCATTTAAAAATAAACAGTTTGCGTGTGCAGCAACGGCAGGTAAGTCGCATGGTGCAAAAGAAGGATGGATTTCATGGCCACTGCATTTTTTTAAATTCTGCATGCACCTTTTTTCAGCTGAAAACGCAGGCATAGCAGCTCAAGCCCATTCACATCAATGGGCTGCTATGCCTGTGCAAATGTGGGCCCCCAACCCGCATACATGTGAACCAGGCCTAAAGCAATAGTAAAGTCATTAATAGATAAAAACACCGGTCCTCCTGCAGGTTTAACCAATTAATGACTTTACTATTGCTTTAGGCCTGGTTCACATGTATGCGGGTTGGGGGCCCACATTTGCACAGGCATAGCAGCCCATTGATGTGAATGGGCTTGAGCTGCTATGCCTGCGTTTTCAGCTGAAAAAAGGTGCATGCAGAATTTAAAAAAATGCAGTGGCCATGAAATCCATCCTTCTTTTGCACCATGCGACTTACCTGCCGTTGCTGCACACGCAAACTGTTTATTTTTAAATGCCGTGCCCACGTATACAAAAAATGCAGAAAGCTTGCCAGAGCAGGAACTGCAGGTTAGTCGCATGGTGCAAAAGCAGGATGGATTTCAAGGCCACTGAATTTTAAAAAAATGCTGCATGCACCTTTTTTCTGCGGAAAATGAGGGCATAGCAGCCCATTCAAATCAATGGGCTGCTATGCCTGTGCAAATGTGAACCACCAACCCGCATACATGTGAACCAGGCCTAAAGCAATAGTAAAGTAATTTATAAACAACACCTCCTTCAGGTTTAACCACTTCTTGACCACAAGGATTTGCCCTCTTAATGACCAGGCCATCGGATCGGAGCCGAGCGCCAGAACCAGTTATCACCAGTTAGGCCAGACACTGCTTGATGACCTATTTTAGGCCTGGTTCACAGAGTCTGTACTGACTGACTATATAATAATGTGCATAAGTGAACCAAAGCCCCTAAATTCAGCAATGAAATTGAAGTGAGGTGGAAATTTAATAATTTAAATTTAATAATAGAATACCGTGATAATACCGTATACCGTGGCAAAACCTTAATCAATTAATCGCAGCATGAAAATCTGATACCGTCACAAGCCTAGCGGTGACATAGGCGTGCGCACAGGGTGTGCTGGGTGTGCCTGGGCACACCCTAATCACCTAGGGCACATAGCATTGCCAGTGAGGAGATGGGAAAGATCTCCCTGGGACCTGCTCTGCTCTATTTCTCCTTGCCTACAGGTACATGGCCCCGATACATTACTCTCCCTGCTGGCAAACACATGCATGTGTATTTCAACTTTGGGGTGCACACCTTAATGCAATAGGCTGCGCACACCTATGGGCGGTGTAGGTGGAAGCGGCGGTGGAGGAGGACCAGGGCCGGATTAACAGCATCATGGGCTTGGTGCTGAGGATTTTGAAGGGCCTTAAGGGCCGTGCCTTGCCATGCACCCAGAGGAGGAAGGGTGCAGCCATGCATGCCTAATTCAACATGGGATGCTGTCTCTGAAGCCCATAAACACATCCATGCATCGCCAACTGTCCCTCCTTGTCCGGCCTTCACGCTGTGTGGGGAGGTTCTGAGGGTGCTGCCTGGGGAAGCGAGCATAGAAGCCAGACTTCTGTGTTTACAAGTGACAGAAGAGCGGTAACAGTGAATATGGCCAACCCGGGGCCTATATGAAAGGTAGGGGCCTGGAGCTGCAGCTCCAATAGCCCCTACATTAATCTGGCCCTGAGGAGGAGGACGAGGTAGCCAACACTGCTTCTTTTCAAAAATTTTAAATGAGGGTACACCCCAAAAGAGTGAGAAAGAGCAAAAATGGAACAATGGGTGGGTAAGGTCGGTATCCATTGCTATTCTGCATAAGGTACGGAAAAGTCCCGTGGGATCCATGCCTGGTTCATTTTAATGAACGTGAGCTTGTCCACATTGTCTCTGGACAGGCGGCTGCGCTTGTCTGTTATAACGCCCCCAGCCGTGCTAAATACCCGTTCAGATAATACACTGGCTGCAGGGCACGCCAGCACCTCCAAGGCGTAAAGGGCAAGCTCAAGCCATGTGCCCAATTTGGAGACCCAGAAGTTGAAGGGGGCAGACCCGTCATTCACTACATGTAGGCGTGTGCACACATACTGCTCCACCATGTTGGTAAAATGCTGCCTCCTGCTAAGACGTTCCATCTGAGCTGCTGGTGCTGCTGTTTGTTGTGGCGTGCTGACAAAGCTTTTCCACATTTCGGCCATGCTAACCCTGCCTTCTGAGGTGCTGGCGGTGCCCTGGTTGCGTTGGCGACCTCCTCCTCCTCCTCCTCTGCCTTGTGCTTCCACTGTGGCCCCGCTGTCAGATGGGAATGCCAGCAGCATGGCGTCTACCAGCGTGCGCTTGTACTCGCGCATCTTGCGATCGCGCTCCAGTGAGTGAATTAAGGACGGTACGTTGTCCTTGTAACGGGGATCCAGCAGCGTGGCCACCCAGTAATCAGCACAAGTTAGAATGTGGGCAACTCGGCGGTCGTTGTGGAGACACTGCAGCATGTAATCGCTCATGTGTGCCAGGCTGCCCAGAGGCAACGAAAGGCTGTCCTCTGTGGGAGGTGTATCGTCCGTGTCCTCTGTATCCCCCCAGCCACGCACCAGTGATGGCCATGAGCTGGCCTGGGTGCCACCCTGCTGTGAACATGGTTCCATCTCCTCCTCCAGCTCCTCCTCCTCCTCATCCTCCTCATCCTCCAGAACTGTGCCCCTGCTGGACAATTGCGTCCCTGGCGTTTGCGTGTGCAGGAACCCACCCTCGGAGCCCCTTGCGAATGACTGCCCTGAAAGCCTTGGAAATGTTACCTCTTCATCCTCCTCCTCCTCCTCATCCTGTGCCACATCCTCTTCCATCATCGCCCGAATTGTTTTTTCAAGGAGGCATGGAAGTGAGATAGTTAAGCTGAGAACGGCGTCATTGCCACTGGCCATGTTGGTGGAGTACTCAAAACAGCGCAACAAGGCACACAGGTCTCGCATGGAGGCCCAGTTAAATTAAATAGCGGAATAGAAAATATGATCCAAAAAAAGTGTATGTATATCACACGTACACAACCACACTGGGCCCCAATTACTATTGTTTGTACCCCTAAAAGGCTAGATGAGGAGTAGGGGGAGTATGGAACAGGCAGCACCCTCAAACCTTCAGAAGTATGAGATGAACCCCAACAACTTGGAAAGGTGGATCTCTCTCACACGTACCGACACAGACTATCCCGCAATTCAATTGATCCTCAAAGGTTTTTATTGAATAGCGGAATAGGAAATATGATCAAAAAAAGTGTATGTATCTCGCACGTACACAACCACACTAGGCCCCAATTACTATTGTTTGTACCCCTAAAAGGCTAGATGAGGAGTAGGGGGGGTATGGAACAGGCAGCACCCTCAAACCTTCAGAAGTATGAGATGAACCCCAACAACTTGGAAAGGTGGATCTCTCTCACACGTACCGACACAGACTATCCCCCAATTTAACTGATCCCCAAAGGTTTTTGATTAAATAGCGGAATAGAAAATATGATCCCAAAAAAGTGTATGTATATCACACGTACACAACCACACTGGGCCCCAATTACTATTGTTTGTACCCCTAAAAGGCTAGATGAGGAGTAGGGGGAGTATGGAACAGGCAGCACCCTCAAACCTTCAGAAGTATGAGATGAACCCCAACAACTTGGAAAGGTGGATCTCTCTCACACGTACCGACACAGACTATCCCGCAATTCAATTGATCCTCAAAGGTTTTTATTGAATAGCGGAGTAGGAAATATGATCAAAAAAAGTGTATGTATCTCGCACGTACACAACCACACTAGGCCCCAATTACTATTGTTTGTACCCCTAAAAGGCTAGATGAGGAGTAGGGGGGGTATGGAACAGGCAGCACCCTCAAACCTTCAGAAGTATGAGATGAACCCCAACAACTTGGAAAGGTGGATCTCTCTCACACGTACCGACACAGACTATCCCCCAATTTAACTGATCCCCAAAGGTTTTTGATTAAATAGCGGAATAGAAAATATGATCCCAAAAAAGTGTATGTATATCACACGTACACAACCACACTGGGCCCCAATTACTATTGTTTGTACCCCTAAAAGGCTAGATGAGGAGTAGGGGGAGTATGGAACAGGCAGCACCCTCAAACCTTCAGAAGTATGAGATGAACCCCAACAACTTGGAAAGGTGGATCTCTCTCACACGTACCAACACAGACTATCCCCCAATTTAACTGATCCCCAAAGGTTTTTGATTAAATAGCGGAATAGAAAATATGATCCAAAAAAAGTGTATGTATATCACACGTACACAACCACACTAGGCCCCAATTACTATTGTTTGTACCCCTAAAAGGCTAGATGAGGAGTAGGGGGAGTATGGAACAGGCAGCACCCTCAAACCTTCAGAAGTATGAGATGAACCCCAACAACTTGGAAAGGTGGATCTCTCTCACACGTACCGACACAGACTATCCCCCAATTTAACTGATCCCCAAAGGTTTTTGATTAAATAGCGGAATAGAAAATATGATCCAAAAAAAGTGTATGTATATCACACGTACACAACCACACTAGGCCCCAATTACTATTGTTTGTACCCCTAAAAGGCTAGATGAGGAGTAGGGGGGGTATGGAACAGGCAGCACCCTCAAACCTTCAGAAGTATGAGATGAACCCCAACAACTTGGAAAGGTGGATCTCTCTCACACGTACCGACACAGACTATCCCCCAATTTAACTGATCCCCAAAGGTTTTTGATTAAATAGCGGAATAGAAAATATGATCCCAAAAAAGTGTATGTATATCACACGTACACAACCACACTGGGCCCCAATTACTATTGTTTGTACCCCTAAAAGGCTAGATGAGGAGTAGGGGGAGTATGGAACAGGCAGCACCCTCAAACCTTCAGAAGTATGAGATGAACCCCAACAACTTGGAAAGGTGGATCTCTCTCACACGTACCAACACAGACTATCCCCCAATTTAACTGATCCCCAAAGGTTTTTGATTAAATAGCGGAATAGAAAATATGATCCAAAAAAAGTGTATGTATATCACACGTACACAACCACACTAGGCCCCAATTACTATTGTTTGTACCCCTAAAAGGCTAGATGAGGAGTAGGGGGAGTATGGAACAGGCAGCACCCTCAAACCTTCAGAAGTATGAGATGAACCCCAACAACTTGGAAAGGTGGATCTCTCTCACACGTACCGACACAGACTATCCCCCAATTTAACTGATCCCCAAAGGTTTTTGATTAAATAGCGGAATAGAAAATATGATCCAAAAAAAGTGTATGTATATCACACGTACACAACCACACTAGGCCCCAATTACTATTGTTTGTACCCCTAAAAGGCTAGATGAGGAGTAGGGGGGGTATGGAACAGGCAGCACCCTCAAACCTTCAGAAGTATGAGATGAACCCCAACAACTTGGAAAGGTGGATCTCTCTCACACGTACCAACACAGACTATCCCCCAATTTAACTGATCCCCAAAGGTTTTTGATTAAATAGCGGAATAGAAAATATGATCCCAAAAAAGTGTATGTATATCACACGTACACAACCACACTAGGCCCCAATTACTATTGTTTGTACCCCTAAAAGGCTAGGAGTAGGGGGAGTATGGAACAGGCAGCACCCTCAAACCTTCAGAAGTATGAGATGAACCCCAACAACTTGGAAAGGTGGATCTCTCTCACACGTACCAACACAGACTATCCCCCAATTTAACTGATCCCCAAAGGTTTTTGATTAAATAGCGGAATAGAAAATATGATCCAAAAAAAGTGTATGTATATCACACGTACACAACCACACTAGGCCCCAATTACTATTGTTTGTACCCCTAAAAGGCTAGGAGTAGGGGGAGTATGGAACAGGCAGCACCCTCAAACCTTCAGAAGTATGAGATGAACCCCAACAACTTGGAAAGGTGGATCTCTCTCACACGTACCAACACAGACTATCCCCCAATTTAACTGATCCCCAAAGGTTTTTGATTAAATAGCGGAATAGAAAATATGATCCCAAAAAAGTGTATGTATATCACACGTACACAACCACACTAGGCCCCAATTACTATTGTTTGTACCCCTAAAAGGCTAGGAGTAGGGGGAGTATGGAACAGGCAGCACCCTCAAACCTTCAGAAGTATGAGATGAACCCCAACAACTTGGAAAGGTGGATCTCTCTCACACGTACCAACACAGACTATCCCCCAATTTAACTGATCCCCAGAGGTTTTTGATTAAATAGCGGAATAGAAAATATGATCCCAAAAAAGTGTATGTATATCACACGTACACAACCACACTAGGCCCCAATTACTATTGTTTGTACCCCTAAAAGGCTAGGAGTAGGGGGAGTATGGAACAGGCAGCACCCTCAAACCTTCAGAAGTATGAGATGAACCTCAACAACTTGGAAAGGTGGATCTCTCTCACACGTACCAACACAGACTATCCCCCAATTTAACTGATCCCCAAAGGTTTTTGATTAAATAGCGGAATAGAAAATATGATCCCAAAAAAGTGTATGTATATCACACGTACACAACCACACTAGGCCCCAATTACTATTGTTTGTACCCCTAAAAGGCTAGGAGTAGGGGGAGTATGGAACAGGCAGCACCCTCAAACCTTCAGAAGTATGAGATGAACCCCAACAACTTGGAAAGGTGGATCTCTCTCACACGTACCAACACAGACTATCCCCCAATTTAACTGATCCCCAAAGGTTTTTGATTAAATAGCGGAATAGAAAATATGATCCCAAAAAAGTGTATGTATATCACACGTACACAACCACACTAGGCCCCAATTACTATTGTTTGTACCCCTAAAAGGCTAGATGAGGAGTAGGGGGAGTATGGAACAGGCAGCACCCTCAAACCTTCAGTATGAGATTGTGTTCACTGTACCCCACAAAGATTGAGTTCACTGCACCCCACAATGATTGTGTTCACTGCACCCCACAAAGATTGTGTTCACTGCACCTCACAAAGATTGTGTTCACTGTACCCCCCAAAGATTGTGTTCACTGCACCCCACAAAGATTCTGTTCACTGTACCCCACAAAGATTGTGTTCACTGCACCCCAAAAAGATTGTGTTCACTGCACCCCAAAAAGGATGTTGTTCACTGCACCCCAAAAAGGATGTTGTTCACTCCACCCCAAAAAGATTGTGTTCACTGCACCCCACAAAGATTGTGTTCACTGCACCCCAAAAAGATTGTGTTCACTGCACCCCAAAAATGATTTTGTTCACTGCACCCCAAAAAGGATTTTGTTCACTGCACCCCAAAAAGGATGTTGTTCACTCCACCCCAAAAAGATTGTGTTCACTGCACCCCAAAAAGATTGTGTTCACTGCACCCCACAAAGGATTTTGTTCACTGCACCCCAAAAAGATTGTGTTCACTGCACCCCAAAAAGGATGTTGTTCACTGCACCCCAAAAAGGATTTTGTTCACTGCACCCCAAAAAGATTGTGTTCACTGCACCCCACAAAGGATTTTGTTCACTGCACCCCACAAAGATTGTGTTCACTGCACACCAAAAAGGATTGTGTTCACTGCACCCCAAAAAGATTTTGTTCACTGCACCCCAAAAAGATTGTGTTCACTGCAGCCCAAAAAGATTGTGTTCACTGCAGCCCAAAAAGATTGTGTTCACTGCAGCCCAAAAAGATTGTGTTCACTGCAGCCCAAAAAGATTGTGTTCACTGCAGCTCACACACAGAAAAATGGATGTGTATCACTGACACCTGCCTATCTCCAATCCCACACCACACAGCAATATCGATTGTAGTTTGTAGAACACAGTTTCCCTAAAATTCAGCAGACTCTGTCCCTAACAGGATTGAGAAGAGATCGTAGATCAGGATTGAGTGCAGACCCCACCCCCCACACAGCAATATCGATTGTAGTTTGTAGAAGACACTGACCCTATATAATTCAGCAGACTCTATCCCTAAAATGCCTACAACTCGCCCTGCCTAAACACTCCGACCTGTCCCTCAATTCTATCCGGACACAAATGGTTTTTTCCTGCCTATCTTTCCCTAATCAGCAGCCAGCACGTTGATGTGTGCTCTGTCCCTGAATCTAAGCAGCATAATGACGCCGCTGCGGCTGCCTCGAACTTATAAAGACTTGGTCACATGCTTCAGACGGCCAATCACAGCTACTGAGACATTTGCAGGCATGGCTGGGATGGCTTAAGGCACACCAGTTAAACGATTGTTGATTGGCTGTTGAAAGCCCGCCATGAAAAGAGCGCCAAAGCATGCAAAACCCGGAAATAAAACGACCGAACACGGATTTTTACCCGAACATACAGTAAAGTGTCCGTGTCCGTGTTCGGGTACAAAAAATCCAATTATTCGGTACGAACACGAATAATACAGTCCGTGTTCGCTCAACACTAGCTGCGAATCCGCAGCCTGTTCCCGCATCGCACACGCACCCCCGGCAGTTCACACTGCCATATGCAATACGCTGGGGGTGTCAATGTAATGTTAACGACACCCCCAGTTTGATCGCATATCGCAGTGCGATCGTGCAGTTCGCACAGGATCGGATCGCACAAGTGTGAACCGCTGTGCGATCCGATCCTGATGCGGCTGCCAAAAAGGGTCCCTGTGCGTGTTTGCTGCGGCTGCGGTGCGAATTTAGCCATACAAAGTGTATGGCTAAACTCGCACCGCACAGCCGATCGCATGTAATGTCGGAGCAGTGCGCTCCGACATTACATGCGAACCCTGCACACGCACAAGTGTGAACCGGGGCTTAATGACCAGGCCATTTTTTGCGATTTCGGCACTGCATTACTTTAACGAAAAATTGTGCGGTCGTGGGACGCTGTACCCAAATAAAATTGATGTCCTTTTTTCCCCACAAATAAAGCTTTATTTTGGTAGTATTTGATCACCTCTGCTGTTTTTAGATTTTGCACTATAAACAAAAAAACTGTTTTGAAAAAAAACACCATGTTTTTTACTTTCTGCTATAAAACATTCCCAATAAAAAAATAAAAAAAGTCCATTTTTTTTTATCAGTTTAGGCCAATTTGTATTCTGCTACATATTTTTGGTAAAAATCTACGGGATAGATTTTTGACATTTTTATTTATTTTTTTGTTTTTATTAGTAATGGCGGCGATCAGTGTTTTTTAGCGGGACTGCGACATTGCAGCGGACAGATCGGGCCCCTAATTGACATTTTTTACACTTTTTGGGGACCATTGACATTAATACAGTAATCAGTGCTAAATAATATGCACTGTTACTGTAATGATGACACTGGCAGGGAAGGGGCTAACACTGGGGGTGATCAAAGGGGTTAATGTATGCCTAACTGTGATCAGGGGCGGACTGAGCGGTCGGGCATTTCGGACCTGGTCCGAGGGCCCGGCCGGGAAGGCGGGCCCGGCCGGGAAGGGAACCCGCCGCCCAGTACAGCACTAATTCACCCGATGTTGTCTCACAGACAACATCGGGCTATCGGGGCCCGCCGCTCGGCGACCAGCGCTATGGAAATGAAGGAGGGGCGGGGCCCTGCGCCCGTCGCTATAGAATTAGGAGGAGGGGCCCGGCGGCCAGTGCTATAGTGAAGTGTGAGGAGGGGAGGGGCCTGGCGGCCGTCTCCATTGAAGTGGGAGGAGGGGAGGGACCCAGCGGCCAATGCCATTGAAGTGGGAGGAGGGGAGGGACCCAGCGGCCAGTGCTATAGAAGTGGGAGGAGGAGCCCGGTGGCCAGCGCTGCTTCCGTGGGAGGAGGGGCCCGGCGGCGCTGGCTTTCTATGGTGTCCTCATCAGTGAGGTCAGTGACTAGATAATAACAGGAATACAGTACAGTACAGCAGTTTTGTTCAAGGCAAGCCCAGCTAACTACCACATCCACTGACACCCCCACCAACATGTGATCTCCCCTAAATTCACCATTGTGGTGAATTTGGGGGAGATCACATATTGGTGGGGGTGTCAGTGGGGGGGGGGAGGGGTATGACACAGAAGAGGTGTCACCACCGCTGTGTCATACCGCCACTGACACCCCCACCAATATGTGATGTCCCCCAAATTCCCCACTGCTGTGTCAAACCTCCCACACCACCACCAATATGTGATCTCGCCACCAAATTCAGGACCGCTGTGTCACGCCCCCACCCCCGACATCACACAATTCACCACAGAGTCTGTGGTGAATTGTGTGGTGTCGTGGGTGGGGGCGTGACACAGCGGTGCTGAATTTGGTGGCGAGATCACATATTGGTGGTGGTGTGGGGGGTATGACACAGCAGTGGGGAATTTGGTGAGATTACATATTGGTGTGGGTGTTAGTGGTGGTGTAGGGGGGTATGACACAGCGGTGGTGAATTTTGTGGGGAAATCACATATTGGTAGGGGGTCTGTGGCACATATTGGCGGGGGGGGGGTATGATACAGTGGCGGTGTAGCCCCCCCCCAAAACCACACAATTCACCACTGACACCCCCCACCCTAATATGTGATTCCCCCCACCAAATTCACCACTGCTGTGTCCCCACCCCCCTTACACCCCACAAAATGTGATCTCCCCCAAATTCACCACCGCTCTCATTCTCCAACACCCAATTCACCACTGACACCCGGGGCTGACGATTCAGCACTGCCCCCCCCCCCCCATATATGATCTCCCCCCAAATTCAGCACAACACTGTGACCCCCCCCCACCCCAATATGCGATCCCCTTCAGACCTGATCATTCACTACTACCTATCCCCCCCGTCCCGACGTCACCTTCCCGCCCACCATCAGAGAAGAGGCAAAGGGCAGCTCGCATGGAGGAAGAAGTGTGCATTGATGGGGGACATGCTGGTCAGGTCACTGTGCATTGATGGGGGACATGCTAGACACTGTGCATTGATGGGGGACATGCTGGACACTGTGCATTGATGGGGGACATGCTGGTCACTGTGCATTGATGGGGGACATGCTGGTCACTGTGCATTGATGGGGGACATTCTGGTCACTGTGCATTGATGGGGGACATGCTGGTCACTGTGCATTGATGGGGGGCATGCTGGACACTGTGCATTGAATGGGGATCTTCCCATCAACTCTGACCAGCTTCCCTGTCCCTGCTGAAAAAAAGCATCCCCACAACATAATGCTGCCACCACCATGTTTCACGGTGGGGATGGTTTGTTCAGGGCTATGTGCAGTGTTAGTTTTCCACCACAGATGGCATTTTTGAAAAAGTTAAATTTTGGTCGCATCTGACCAGAATACCTTCTTCCACATGTTTGCTGTGTCCCCCACATGGCTTCTCACAAACTGCAAACGAGACTATTTATGAATTTCTTTCAACAATGACTTTCTTCTTACCACTCTTCCATAAAGATTTGTGGAGTTCACAACTAATAGTTGTTCTGTAGACAGATTCTCCCACCTGAGCTGTGGATCTCTACAGCTCCTCCAGAGAAAGGCCTCTTGGCTGATTAATGCTTTCCTTGCCCCCCCTTTCAGTTTAGGTGGACGGCCATGTCTTGGTAGGTTTGCAGTTGTGCCATACTCTTTCCATTTTCGGATGATGGATTGAACAGTGCTCCCTGGGATGTTCAAAGCTTGAGATGTTCAAAGTTTGGGATAAAAACTTCTAAACAACTTTATCCCTGACCTGTCTGGTGTGTTCCTTGACCTTCATGATGCTGTTTGTTCACTAAGGTTCTCTAACAAACATCTGAGGGCCTCACAGAACAGCTGTATTTATACTGAGATTAAATTACACACAGGTGTACTCCATTTACTAATTAGGTGATTTCTGAAGGCAATCGGTTCCACTAGACTGTAGTTAGGGGTATCAGAGTAAAGGGGCTGAATACAAATGCACACCACACTTTTCATATATTTATTTTAAAACATTTTGAAAACCATTTATTCATTTCCTTCCACTTCACAATTATGTGTCACTTTGTGCTGGTCTATCACATAGAATACATTTATGTTTTTGGTTGTTCCATGACAAAATGTGGATCATTTCAAGGGGTATGAATACTTTCTCAAGGTACTGTAACTATGCATTAAAATCTTACATGGATTTCAGCTTTAGGCTCCCTTTTTTAGATGTGTACCAGATTTATTAACACATTTTTGAGACTTTAGTAAATTCAGTAATTAAAAAAAAAAAAAGCTATGATACACAAAATTAGCTGTACAAAAATAATAAAACACATTGGATAGTTTCTAATCGCTGTATAATAAAGAAAAGGAAAAAAGTATTTAGTTCACAGCAATCAAAAGCTGATAGGGGTTCTACCCTTCCCCTATTCTACTACTACTACTACAAAATAAAAAATAATTTTTATTTTTGTGTTTTTATTAAGGATTTTCTGTTACTTCTTGTCTAGTCTGTCTTGTACAGCCTTTTTCAACCAGTGTGCCCAGGGCTGGATTTACCCTGTCCAATCTGGGGATGCACAAAAAAAATCAGGGGGCATAATGGGGGGGGCACTATTATTTTATCCTCTAATCTCTTAGTCTGTCTCGTTAGTACGTCTCCATGTGGCTGGACACGTAAAAAACACATGTATTAGACCAGCATTTAACAATCTTATTTTTTAGTAATGGAACCCTTTAAAAGTTTGTAAAATCCTGAGACACCTCAGTCTTGAACTGTATTTATTGGGCTAAAGGACATTGACATCTGCACTGCATAATGATGTCACTCACTTCTTCACACCAGATTCCACCTGTCACTTTAGAGTAAGCCCCTATACATCACAGCCCCCATTATATCTCCTCCTTAAAATCAGAGTTGCACCTATACCATCAGAATCCCCCCTTCCCATTGGAGCCCCCCATATCACAACAAAGCCCCTCTCCCGCATCACAACAGAGTGTCACCACCTATCACAACAGATTCAAACCCCCATCACAAAAGAGTCCCCCTATTTCCTCATCACAACAAAGTCCCCCCATTTCCCCATCTCAACAAAGTCCCCCCCATTTCCCCATCTCAACAAAGTCCCCCCCATTTCCCCATCACAACAAAGTCCCCCCGTTTCTCCATCACAACAGCGTCCCCCCTTCTTCACAACAAAGCCCCCCTTCACAAATGGCAATTAATGATGCTGTGGATCCTGGTTCACTATACTGCACCATGGAAACATATTATGTAGTGCGATGGATAGGGGCAGGGCACTGCAAAGCCATGCCGCTTTGGCACCCTTGAGGCTGACTGCTGCCCCTCAAACCACCTACTTTTTGTTACCAATGTCACAAGCCTTGGGGGGCACCACTAAAACCCGGGAGGGGGGCTGTAATACACATCCACAGCCTTGGAATCTATTTTAACATGAAAGAGAAGGCGGCTACGCTCTTAGTTACAGTGGAACCATGGTGAACAAATGTAGCCACCCTCCAACAAGTAGTTGGATCACAGCAGCAAAGAAAAAAGGAATTTGGATACCTGGAGAAGGCTGAAAGCAAAAGAAGATACTTTTTGAGTTAAGAATACATACATGAATAGAATATATTTATTTAAACCAGAGTTTAGTGTTTGAGGAAGGCGTAAAGCCGAAACGCGTCAGCATCTGTCATGTTGTCACCGCTATCCATGTTGGAATAAAGCATTTTACTTGGAAGAAGACTTTTCGTGTGCCGGCTTTATTCATATAACATAGAGTTTAGTGTTACTTTAAGGCCTTATTCACACGTGCGTATGGGGTCGGCTATGATCTCCCATGGGAGACTCAGCAGGGTTTCCTGAGAACAGCTGCAGGTCGGAAACCTCATTCAAAGTAGCCATTCAAAGTAGTGCCCGCAGCCTCTTATAGCCGTTGACATGTAATTGAATATGCAACGATTACCTGAGGATTATTGGTCCAGATAATCGCCAACCAAGGCCAATCATCTACAAGTAATCGCTGCATGTTTGATTACTTGCAAAAAAACATGAATGGCTATGGGCGCTATCAGCCTCCCATTGCTATTAATGGGGATTACTGCAGCTGATCACAGGAAACCATGCTGAGCCTTCTTTAGGAAATCATAGTAGGCTAGTAGGCCCCATACCCAAGTGTAAATGAGGACCAAACCTTTGCAAATGTAATACCCGAATGCACAATATATTAATAGGGAAAGTGACAGACTAAAATAATTGTTACACAATGTATTTATTCAGCACTTGAGGACGTAGTAGCTGTCTTTACAAATATGAAATTATAACATTCTTTAAGTGGAGCAGATTGTTAACTTTGATCGCTGGCTTCTGTGCTGCATTTGTATGCCTTCCAGGGATCAGTCTACGTATAATCACTTTCAGATAACAGTCAAGATTGTTCCAAGCTGTATTTTTGGCATCTGTGCCTATGTTTCAGATGTACAAAGAAAAAAAAATGAGCAATGATTACAAAGATTGGCAATTGTGGTTTCTTCCAACTCCAAATAAGTGATATAGCAAATAAAATGTGATACAAAGTCATGTTTTAACAGTCTTTATTAAAGTGATTCTAAACATTTAATTTTTTTTATTTTAAAAATAACAAACATGTTATGTTTGCCTACCCTGGGCAATGGTTTTGCACAGAGCAGTCCTCGTCGTCCTTTTCTGATGTCCCCTGCCAGCGCTCCTGGCTCTTCCTGCCTTCTGATTACCCCCTGCCCCCCTCTAAGCAAGCCACTTGCTAATGGGGGTGCTCCTGCTGGCTCGTGCCTAAGCCCCACTGCCTTCATCCATAGCCACAGACAGTGAGGCTTTACCCAGCTCCCTTGTCATAGGATTTGATTGTGATTGACAACAGCAGGAGCCAATGGCTTCCCCTGCTATTATTCTGCCATGTAAGGAGGGAAAGAGAGAGGAGAGTGCTGGATTGAAATCAGGTTTAGGTAAGTATTTAGGTGGGTTAGAGGAGGATCCTAGACACAGAAAAATGTTAACGTTAGTCCTGATTTTTCTTGAAGCCCAACTATGGGCTCAGTGACACCAGGTCCACTCTCTCCACACCATTATAATGTGAAAGAAGGGGGTGAGGCCATGCCCTGCATTTACAATAGAGTCCTCACTCTTCAGGGTTAGATTATGCTGGGCATCATTCAATCTGGAACACTGATAGGATCTTGTGGCCAAGAAAGGTTCTGGAAGGGAAGGGTGACTTCAGACAAATGGTGTATAAAAAAAATGTGTAGTCCAGAGCTCGGCTATTATTACATGGCTCTCAACTGTCACTATTTTAAAGGGACTCTCCCTCTCTCTTTAGGAACAAAATCTCTCTATTCCTCTCTTCTCCTAAGGGTTCATGTACACTAGGTGTGAAAAATGCCACTTTTACAGGCGTTTGTTGTGGTTTTTTTTTCTTCGGCCTCTAAACGCCATTGTAAGTTAGCCTATGTGTCCATATACACACAGGTGTTTGCAGGTGTTTAGAGGTAGGAGTGATTAGAAGTAGAAAAAAAAAAACCCTTGGGTGTTCAGCAGAAGAGCGTTTGGGCGGAATAAACGCTGAATGCACCTAAATGCGTGTAATAATTTTTTTGTTTGTTTTACATTTTTATTTATTCAAATTTTTTTAATATTTTTTTAATATTTTTTATTTTTTTGGGTTTATTGCAAATTGTGTTTTCTCTTTTTAGTACCACATCCAACTGCTCGATGGATGAGAGGGAACAGAAGCAGGTGGAAGAACAACACATCTTCCACGGTCCTCCATGCATTGTCTTGAATACATTTTCTATCTTTGTAGACGGCTGCTGAGGATCCATATGACACCTCTCCGTCAGTGCATGTCCTTGGCCATGGCCGTGAATATAGACTGTGTCAGAGAGGGAACAAAATGACTGCTCAACCTGAGGAACACATTATGCAGTTGCTGGGGGAAGTCAGGAAAGGAGGTCCATGAATTTATTTTTTTAGAACCCAAAGAACTCGTGGGCCACCTTCAGCCTTTAGGCACATTGAAGACGTTAAAAATTTTGGGGATATTGCTGCGCTAAAACTGATCAGCATAGGATATGCTTACAATCAAAGTGAAAAATCACAAAGAACAGTAAATACACAAAATACATAAAATACTAGAAAAGGTCGCAATGACCATATGCATCATATACAGCTGCCAACACCTGATCCTATATTAGAGTATAAGGTCAAATAGCATGTAACAAAATATGGTGTAGCGCTAGTATACTAATTCTTTGAACTTAACAGTCCATATAAACAATAAACACAAATAGTTGGAAGGATAGGTCCGTCAAAAGAAAGGAGGAAGGAAGTGCTCCCCGAATCTCATATCAAACTTTCACCATCCTGAAATCCAGTGTATGGAGACCACCACCAAGTAGAAGAAATGGCCCCTTACCGCAACGCAATGATCCCCACCACAGAGATCATTGACCGCTTGCAATGGAAATCAGATGGACCAAGTAGATGACAGTCCAGCTCACTAGGAAGATTTCAATGGCTCCACTCGATGTGAGTACATAAATAAAAAGAAGGGACAACTCCCATGGTGAAGTACCGGCACGCCACGCTGAGGTACACGAGGGGACGCGGCGGCCATCTTCTTGGTTAGGAACCAGGTCCTAGGATTGCTCCCTCGAGATATATGCTGTAATATCTCCATCTAAATGTGAGTTGCCACCTACTTTTTGGTCTAAATAAATGTGTGACGGTACTTCACCATGGGAGTTGTCCCTTCTTTTTATTTATGTACTCACATCGAGTGGAGCCATTGAAATCTTCCTAGTGAGCTGGACTGTCATCTACTTGGTCCATCTGATTTCCATTGCAAGCGGTCAATGATCTCTGTGGTGGGGATCATTGCGTTGCGGTAAGGGGCCATTTCTTCTACTTGGTGGTGGTCTCCATACACTGGATTTCAGGATGGTGAAAGTTTGATATGAGATTCGGGGAGCACTTCCTTCCTCCTTTCTTTTGACGGACCTATCCTTCCAACTATTTGTGTTTATTGTTTATATGGACTGTTAAGTTCAAAGAATTAGTATACTAGCGCTACACCATATTTTGTTACATTGAAGACGTTGGTAGTGACTTTGAGAAGCAGTGCATGGATAGTATATATGCAATTGTTGGGGCATACAGGGCAGGAAAAAGGAGTGCCACCCCAAATCTATCCACCTGCTCCTGCTGCTGTTAACCACTTAACTTCCAAAAGATTTACCCCCTTCATGACCAGCCCATATTTTGCAATACGGCAATTGAAAATTGCACTGTTGTGCGGCACTGTACCCAAATAAAATGTATTTATTTTTGTTCCCACGAATAGAGCTTTCTTTAGTGGTATTTGATTACCACTGCGGTTCTTATTTTTTGTGCTATAAATAAAAAAAATTAAAAAATTGAATTTCTTCATAAATTTAGGCCAATATGTATTCTGCTACATGTTTTTGTTTAAAAAAAAATCCCAAAAAGCATATATTGATCAGTTTACATGAACATTATAGCGTCTACAAACTATGGAATATATTTATGGAATTTTTTTTTTTTAATACTAGCAATGCCAGTGATCAGCAGGTTAGAGCGGGACTGCAATATTGCGGCAGACAATCGAACACTGTCTGACACTTTTGACACTATAGGGAATCAGTGACACTAATACAGTAATCCGTGCTAAAAATATGTACTAATGACACTAGCTGGGAAGGTGTTAAACAGTGGCGGCTGGTGAAGTTTTAAGATGGGGGGGGGCGCAAGACCCCGCCCTTCCATTTTGACCCCTCCCATTTCTCAGAAGCCCCACCCCTTATAGACTCCACCCATTTTGTCCCCTGTATTTTGCTTGCTTGAACCAATTCTCCCAATATATCACATATTAAGGGGTCCATCGGTGCTAGTATATCCCATAATAGGGAACAGGGGCCCTATTATGGGATATACTGTGAGAGACATCCTATTATGGGATACATGGACTGAGAGTGGCACAAACCCCACAGTACAAACCCCTCAAGCACAAACAACTCAAGCACAAACCCCACAGTACAGGCCCTCTAGCACAAACCCCACAGTACAAACCCCTCAAGCACAAACAACTCAAGCACAAACCCCTCAAGCACAGGCCCTCTAGCACAAACCCCACAGTACAGGCCCTCTAGCACAAACCCCACAGTACAGGCCCTCTAGCACAAACCCCACAGTACAGGCCCTCTAGCACAAACCCCACAGTACAGGCCCTCTAGCACAAACCCCACAGTACATGCCCCCTTCAATATAGTGGCCAGTATAAATGCCCCCTTTCAATGTAGTGACCAGCATACATGTCCCCAATGCAGTGACCAGTATACATGTACCCCAATGCAGAGCTATGCGTGCGTGCCTCCAGTGACCACCAGTATACATGTCCCCCAATGCAGAGCTATGCGTGCGTGCCTCCAGTGACCACCAGTATACATGTACCCCAATGCAGAGCTATGCGTGCGTGCCTCCAGTGACCACCAGTATACATGTACCCCAATGCAGAGCTATGCGTGCGTGCGTGCCTCCAGTGACCACCAGTATACATGTACCCCAATGCAGAGCTATGCGTTCGTGCCTCCAGTGACCACCAGTAATGTACCCCAATGCAGAGCTATGCGTGCGTGCCTCCAGTGACCACCAGTAATGTACCCCAATGCAGAGCTATGCGTGCGTGCCTCCAGGGACCACCAGTAATGTACCCCAATGCAGAGCTATGCGTGCGTGCCTCCAGTGACCACCAGTAATATACCCCAATGCAGAGCTATGCGTGCGTGCGTGCCTCCAGTGACCACCAGTAATGTACCCCAATGCAGAGCTATGCGTACGTGCGTGCCTCCAGTGACCACCAGTAATGTACCCCAATGCATAGCTATGCGTGCGTGCCTCCAGTGACCACCAGTAATGTACCCCAATGCAGAGCTATGCGTGCATGCCTCCAGTGACCACCAGTAATGTACCCCAATGCAGAGCTATGCGTGCGTGCCTCCAGTGACCACCAGTAATGTACCCCAATGCAGAGCTATGCGTGCGTGCGTGCCTCCAGTGACCACCAGTAATGTACCCCAATGCAGAGCTATGCGTGCGTGCCTCCAGTGACCACCAGTAATGTACCCCAATGCAGAGCTATGCGTGCGTGCGTGCCTCCAGTGACCATCTGTAATACAAAGGGTTGGTGAAATTCTCGCGCTGTCTCTCTGTTGTTATCTAAAGTCTATCACCTTTAATGCCGCAGGTACTAAAATTGGTAACCTACACAATTCAGATAAATCTAGTTGGGGGGAGTACTGCGCTTTAAAGTGCTTAATGTAACATAAATTAAATCATATAAATATGTGAAAAAGTGCCTTAGTGCTTTTCAATATAATATTCACAATATGTGTATCTCAATATACAAAGTAAATACAATCTAATATAAATCCTACAATTAATAAATAGGTGGTAAAAAAATTAATTATTAAAATTCATCTTACTTAAATCCACAATATAAATACAATATAAAGTGACAAAGATAGTATATAAATTATTAAGTCCGTGATCCTTTAAAATAAATTATGTGCTCTTAATTAGGTGGTTTCAAAAATAAAGTGCTGAAGTGTCCTTTAAATAAATATATAAATATGTAGTGATCAACCAAATCTTCTTGTCCAAATTTGACATGCAGGTGCTTTTTTGTGCGGTGCCCACTAGGTGTCCTAAGCGCTCACCTCAATGCTCTTTAAAAAAAGCCTTAAGTTGTATGCCTCAATGTGCTCCTCCTTCCTCCTTATTGGCATATAGGTACCGTTATGACTCCTCAGTTTTTTCTCCCTTATATAAACCTCTATACTCCAGGGGATATATGCGGTCCTTTTGTATCTCCAAAAAAATTTAAATCGGGCCAAACATAGTGAAGTACGTTCCGTATATTTTATTATATAGATAAGAGTAACACTCACATTACATTCCGTCTTGTTCAGAGCAAAACAAACATTCCTTCGCCGATACGTCACTTCCGGTTTGGTTTTCCTACGCGTTACGCTGCGTACCCACGCAGCTTCTTCCAGGGATGATCCTGGAAAAAAAGCACCTGCATGTCAAATTTGGACAAGAAGATTTGGTTGATCACTACATATTTATATATTTATTTAAAGGACACTTCACCACTTTATTTTTGAAACCACCTAATTAAGAGCACATAATTTATTTTAAAGGATCACGGACTTAATAATTTATATACTATCTTTGTCACTTTATATTGTATTTATATTGTGGATTTAAGTAAGATGAATTTTAATAATTAAATTTTTTTACCACCTATTTATTAATTGTAGGATTTATATTAGATTGTATTTACTTTGTATATTGAGATACACATATTGTGAATATTATATTGAAAAGCACTAAGGCACTTTTTCACATATTTATATGATTTAATTTATGTTACATTAAGCACTTTAAAGCGCGGTACTCCCCCCAACTAGGACCATATGTAATGAACCCCAATGTAGAGCTATGCGTGCGTGCGTGCCTCCAGTGACCACCAGTAATGTACCCCAATGCAGAGCTATGCGTGCGTGCGTGCCTCCAGTGACCACCAGTAATGTACCCCAATGCAGAGCTATGCGTGCGTGCCCGACTGAGAGTGCACTTACCTGTGAGTCACGGTGGCTTCTCCCTCTCCTCTTCTTCGTTCGGCGGCGGGAAGGTGAGCGGCTCTTCTCCCTCTCGGCCTCTTCTGCGGCGGGTGACCGGCGCCGGCTTCTTCTCAGGACTGGACTCCTCTTCGGCGGCGGGAAGCTTACCGGGCGGTGACGGTGAGTGACTGATGCACGCACCGGCACCGCCCCCAACGAGGTCAGAATGGATGTCCTTAATCATGATTGGTCCAGGCTGGAGTCTGGACCAATCATGATCCAAGACATCACAAAAGGGGGGTGGTGTAGCGCCGTGCTCTGCGCTACAGTTACGCCCCAGAAGGCTGCCATTTGGCGCCTCTGCGGGTGGAAAACCCCACCCCCCCATAGGCACCAATGGAGAGGGCTCCAAAAGGGAGGTGGGTGTAGCGCAGTGCTCTGCGCTACAGTTACGCCCCAGAAGGCCGCCTCTCGGAGCCTCTGCGGGTGGAAAACCCCACCCCCCATAGGCACCAATGAGGCGGGCGCCCCTTGTGGGCAAAATTTTTATTTTTTTTTTAATCTTTTTTTTTTCTTTTTCTTTTTTTTGGGGGGGGGCGGCGCCCCTGCGCCCCCTATGGGCCGGCCGCCACTGGTGTTAAATATCTAAGGCCATCTAGGGGTAACTGTGTGCCAAGCCAGTGTTTGTGTTTACTATGTGCCTTGTTTACATAGGCAGATCCATGTTTTGTGTAGTTTACCGATGATCAGTGGGTACCAGAGGACATTAAGTGCCCGGCACCTGCAGAACGGCTTCTGCTGGGAATTATCATAGCAAAAGCAGGCCACCAGTGGTGCACACATGCCCCATGCAGGTGGAAGTGCAGGATCACGTATATATATAGGTAATCCAGTGCACAGCTGCCACCCTGTAGCAGTAAAACTGCAATAGGGTGGTCAGCAAGTGGTTATTTATCCATCCACCGCTCCTCCAGGACCAGCCCTCTACCCAGACACCTCAGTTGGGCCATATCCCCCTTCCTCATACCTCCAATTCTCAGCTCCTCCACGCCTGGTGTTTAGCCGGGTTAGCCACGGCGTCTCTGCTCCAAGTGTCTGTGTCGGCTAGTACGGGTGCATGCGCACCCTGCCGAGAACGCCGGGGCCTCGTATGAGGAGGACTTAGACTCAGAAGCGGACACCGCAGGAGCAGCAATTGAGCTCCGTGCTACTTGAAGGGGCTATCCAGGAGAGGAGAAGGGGAGTACTTCATGTATATACCCATATCATCCGGGAAAAAGAGTGTAATCATTACTCAAGTCTGGTTTCATGTTCACTAAATAAAATCGTATTATGCTAGGTCGGCTGTGCGCTTGTCTTCTTTTTGAACTTTTGTACAGACCTTTTGTCTGCCACACAGTGGAATCGAGGAGAGTTGCAACGACCTGGCACCAGGAAAGCTTTTATATTTGTTTTTATATGACTATTAATCTATCAGCCAACTCTGAAGGACTAATTGGTCAACGCATGAACTGGTAAAAAACCTTTTTGTGTTTTTAGTGTACGCAAAATTATGGCAGTTCTGAAGGCAAAAGGGGGTCCAACCCGGCACTAGCAAGGTATACCTAATAAAGTGGCCAGTAATTGTAAATCTGACATATATAACTTAAGAAAGACATATATAGCAACAAAAAATAATTAAAAAACAAGTTTACTAACAAATCTAGATTCAACCAGAGGCCTATTGTACTTTGTACATGATATGAAGACAAAATGGTGTGCAGTTGTTTTATAACTAATTTGCAAGGTACACAATGAGCGAGTATTTCACTACATGTGCAATGCACCAAGTACAATACAAAATCCAATATACAGTGTATACAGAGGGAGAGTGTGCAATGAATAAACATGACAGGTAAATTATTGATTTATGCTGCTTTTTTTTTTACAGTTGTACTACATGCATATAAGGGATTTCCACACATAATCTTTTGAACAAAAATTCAATGCTTTTCTTTTTCATGTTTCATATTTTAAAAAGCTTACTTTTGTCCTGATCTCAGTGTATCCCGCACTGTCTGCTAGTCTTCTACTTGCAAGTCTTAGCTTTCATCTCCTTCGGCTTCCAACTGACAGGTTACCAGTGCGTGTCCCCCACATGCTGCCCGGCAGTCTTCACAGTTCCATGCTTTCTTTATTGAGCCCATTCATGTATACGGTGTGGCGTTGGCACTCCTGGACCAGGCTTAGGAAGAAGCTATGTTATATAAAACACACCAGCCTCCACATCTTTGGGATTACCGTAGGTTTCTAAAATCCACTGAAGCAAAAATGCAATTTATGCATTACCATGATTTCCAATTGTAAATCATAAATGAGGACAAACTGCAGAATTGCTGTGATTTTAGCTATTGCATTATTTATATGGTTAAATGGGACTAAAACAAGCAAACTCATTAAATGTTTTTAGCCCCTGTGGCCAATGCCAGGTGACCTGTCCACACCATGTTGCTGGAATTTGGTTTATTGGTTAGTGTAATGTGCAAGTATGTATTAATGGGGGAAAAAGTCTAGAAAATGTTAAAAAAAAACTCTTTTGGTGTAAAAAGGTTCAACATTCAACCACAGCTTGGAAGTACGACTATATATGATTATGAATTTGTTTTGAATCACCTATGAACTGTTAGAAATGCTGACAGTCAGATCATTTTATATCTCTATTTCCTTATAATACACACTGTTCTCTGTGAAATAAAGACAGCTCATTTATAAATGAAGCAGGAAATGTCCAATAATTTTTGGGTTAGCTTCTTAAACTAGGTTAACTTAGACTTACTTGAGAGCTGAAGTTTTTAGAATGTTCTTGTGACATTTTGCATAAATTGGCATTTAATGTATTATCAAATCATTAATTAGTACATGTATTTCCCTGTAATCCATTTATTATCACTTATTCAGGTTATCAATTGTCCTAAACACATGCATGTAAGTATATTGCATGCATACACAATGTCTTATCCAACCATAGATACTGACTGTGGGAAAATAAATAAGCTACTGGAAAATAAACTCCCTGGAGAAATGTGGTCTGATCCTCTATTGGGTAATAAATAAGCTACTGGAAAATAAACTCCCTGGAGAAATGTGGTCTGATTCTCTACTTGATTAAATGGATTTTGCTGTGTAAAGAAATGTGACATTGCCATGTGTGCATTTACCTTCCAGTTTACTAGACCCACTTTGTCTTTATATGCCTGGGAAAGCATTAAACATGTCAAGCCCTTAAATATTTAAATTTTTTAATATAAGATAATATAAAATTATGTTAACATATACTGTAATAATAAAAACAAAATTATGCTTAAAAATAAAGAAAGTCCCAGGTGGCGTAAAGGGAATGTACTGTATAGTGTTTATATATATATATATATATATATATATATATATATATATATATATATATATATATATATATATATATATATATAATATGTATTTGGGACTTAAACGTATTACATTGATTGGAGTTTTACTAATGTAAATATGAATTGTATCATATGCATATTTTATATTTAGAAGGCAGAAGACCCACAAGCTGTAAAAACCAAAGCTCCTTCTCCTTGCCCATGTATTTAAAAGCAGCAAAACACACAACTGCAAAGGAGTGTAATAAACTGTTGACCTCTGCATTAAAAGTGAAAGCTACCCTAAATGATTTGCCTTCTTTCTTTATCATCTCCTGCAACTCCCCTTAACAGGATGCTTATTCTACCTCCACGCTCTCTCCTAACCCCCAATTACCCTTCCGCTCTATTCTTCACTTTACCCTCACTTGCATTACCACATCTACCCTCCTGTTTAGAAATAGCTTTTACGGCGCATTCGCGGAGTTGTCAAAACAGGGCATGCTAGCTTAGAGCTCCGTGACTTCAGTGATCACACAGCCCTGTAACCACGTAACCCATCCTGCAGCAGGGTCACAACTGCCTCTGCCAGGTTCCGTGAACACCTGGAAGTGGCTGCGATGGTAAACGGCGATTCCAAACAGAAGATTAAAGCTAAAAACATCTGAGACGTGCTGTCCAAGGCCTCCTCCAAAATGGCGCTGGCCCCTTCCTCCCGTTCAGGAACGCCTCAGGCCTGTGACTTCTCATGAGGGTGAGTTAGACTCTAAATTCGAAATTACCCCCTTAGCCTTACAATTTGATAACCCACAGCCAGAGCTCATAAACAGTTTGAGCAACTTCTCACCAAAGCTCTGAAGCATACCTCAGACACTATTACAGAAAGGCTGATACACGACATCAGAGATCTAGGCCGCCGCACCTCTGAACATGAGCAGAGGGCGGACGAGGTTGAAATCCTAGCTCACAACCACTCTGAGGAGCTGGAAACCCTCCATGTGGAAAACTTCTCCCTCCAGTCCTGTTTAGAGGACTTTGAAAATAGAGCCAGATGCTCTAACTTACTCATACGAGGCATCCCTGAGTCATTCACTGACCTGCAATCCACCGTCACATCGCTGTTCCAAGAACTAGCGCCCTCCATACCCATAGAACGCCAAGAAATGGATAGGATCTATCGCACACAGGCGCCACGTCCTGAAGAAGGCCCCGCTCGCGACATTGTTGTCAAGCTCCTTTTCTTCCGCATCAAGGAACAATTGCTGACAGCATCACGCCACAAGGAATCACTAGAATTCCAAGGCCATCACTGCTAGATCTTTCATGACCTTTCCCAGGTGACTCTGGCTAAACGGAAAGCAGTGAAACCTCTCCTACAGATCCTCCAGAAACACCACATTACCTATAGTTGGGGGTTTCCCTTCTCTATGCGCTTTTCGTACAAAGGAACATCATATCAGTGCAAGTCAGCTGAAGATCTCCAATTAACACTACAGAAAATCTACCTGGCGCCTCCAGATCCGGTTGCTATGGGTTCCCATTGCCCATCTGCTTCTTACTCCCCTGGGAAACTTCAAGCCTCCCTGGGTCCGAAATCTTCCATCCACAAACGCGGTCGCTATGTCTCACCTATCCTGACCCATGAAGATTCCATGGACTGACTGCTCATCCCTCGACAGAAGATATCTCAACCTCTGCTCTCCTAGAGCATCCTCATAGGACTTCCTCCCTATCGTAACTATACTTTGCGACCCTAGGTCTACTTACAAAACTCAGTTATGGTTTACAATATACCCTAGCCTGTATATTTGGATGACATGTGATTTCACCTTAGTATCCCTATGCCCCCTATCCTCCCTCACTTTCCCTTTCCATTGCCCTTTCCCTTCCCCTAAGCCTTCCCTACTCCCCCCCTCCCCTCCCTAGTACTCCCTCTATTCCCGTGTACATTTTACACTTAATGTTCACACTTCTACGCAGCCTAAGTTACCGTGTTCAATTACAGGACGCAGTACCTCACTCCCATGCCCAGGCCTTGAGCCTCACGGCTCACCAAAAATCTAATTGTTTCTCATTTTTACTATTGTATGCTTTGTTTTCTACTTCCTGACATGCCTATAGTCTTGGTTAGCTCACGAGGCCTCCCATCTTATCTTGTGACGTTCACACTTAACTATGCTGTTTATTTGCAGCCTATTATTGTTGCATGATGCCATTGCTGATATCTCCCACTGCAAATATTGACCCTCTTGTTAGCTATGTTCCAGTGGACCCCTCATGGCTACCTAGGTCTCCTGCTGTGACATACCACTACCAAGGTTCCGCTTTGACATATACAGTGCCTTGCGAATGTATTCGGCCCCCTTGAACTTTGCGACCTTTTGCCACATTTCAGGCTTCAAACATAAAGATATAAAACTGTAATTTTTGTGAAGAATCAACAAGTGGGACACAATCATGAAGTGGAACGAAATTTATTGGATATTTCAAACTTTGTTAACAAATAAAAAACTGAAAAATTGGGCGTGCAAAATTATTCAGCCCCTTTACTTTCAGTGCAGCAAACTCTCTCCAGAAGTTCAGTGAGGATCTCTGAATGATCCAATGTTGACCTAAATGACTAATGATGATAAATAGAATCCACCTGTGTGTAACAATGCACCTGCACTGTGATAGTCTCAGAGGTCCATTTAAAGCGCAGAGAGCATCATGTAGAACAAGGAACACACCAGGCAGGTCCGAGATACTGTTGTGGAGAAGTTTAAAGCCGGATTTGGATACAAAAAGATTTCCCATGCTTTAAACATCCCAAGGAGCACTGTGCAAGCGATAATATTGAAATGGTAGGAGTATCAGACCACTGCAAATCTACAAAGACCTGGCCGTCGTATACTGCACAAATCTGGCCTTTATGGTAGAGTGGCAAGAAGAAAGCCTTTTTGGCAACAATGTAAAACATTATGTTTGGCGTAAAAGCAACACAGCTCATCACCCTGAACACACCTTCCCCATTGTCAAACATAGTGGTGGCAGCATCATGGTTTGGGCCAGATTTTCTTCAGCAGGGACAGGGAAGATGGTTAAAATTGATGGGAAGATGGATGGAGCCAAATACAGGACCATTCTGGAAGAAAACCTGATGGAGTCTGCAAAAGACCTGAGACTGGGTCGGAGACTTGTCTTCCAACAAGACAATGATCCAAAACATAAAGCAAAATCTACAATGGAATGGTTCACAAATAAACATATCCAGGTGTTAGAATGGCCAAGTCAAAGTCCAGACCTGAATCCAATTGAGAATCTGTGGAAAGAACTGAAAACTGCTGTTCACAAACGCTCTACATCCAACCTCACTGAGCTCGAGCTGTTTTGCAAGGAGGAATGGGCAAAAATTTTAGTCTCTCGATGTGCAAAACTGATAGAGACATACCCCAAGCGACTTACAGCTGTAATCGCAGCAAAAGGTGGCGCTACAAAGTGTTAACTTAAGGGGGCTGAATAATTTTGAGGTTTTTTATTTGTTAACAAAATTTGAAATATCCAATAAATTGACTGATTCTTCACAAAAAATTACAGTTTATATCTTTATGTTTGAAGCCTGAAATGTGGCAAAAGTTTGCAAAGTTCAAGGGGGCTGAATACTTTCGCAAGGCACTGTATGTTTATCAATTATTATCATGTTCCACTGGCTGTAAGAATCTCGGAGACTGATCACTGTTCCCCCCCACTAAGTACATGACTACGCCTTTAAGGTATCCCACGGACCCACCTTTGTCCTTGGTGGTTATTTTGTTGACCTACTAATGGACATTTTACCACCTCCTTAAGTGTCATTCAGGTCCAAATCATCCCTTTTCAGCTCTCTCTTCTCTTCCTTTCCCCCTCCTCCTCTTTTAAACCTCTACTGTGATCTCTTCTTTCATTCTTGCCTTTTCTCACTTTTTCCTATCTCCTTCCCTAACCCTCTTACCACCTTCCTTTCCCTCCCTCTAGGGGGTGTACATTCCGATCTTAAACTAAGTGCTCCAGGCAATTTCTAGCCCCCTCAATTTGTGTTATGGCTCCACTAAATATTCTCACACTCAACGTTTAGGACCTCAACACCCCTAAAAAATGTACCCAAGCTTTTCTTTCTTTTGCTTCTGCTAAAGCACATGTGGTTTGTTTACAGGAGACTAACTTTATACCTCAATTTACACCTAAATTCTTTGGTCACCAATACCCACGCCTTTATCTTTCTTACAGTTTGTACCTCCTCTCTTCTCCTAGCTTTGTCTATTGTCCCTATCTCCTGGACAGACCATAGCGCGTTTCTGGTGTCACTTTCTTCCCTCATCCCTAAGCCAAACCACACCACCTGGTATATCAATGATAGCCTTTTAGCAAATCCCACCTTCCAATTAGACATAGAAATGGCCCTTAAGGACTATATAGCGAATAACTCGTCTACCGTCACATTTCTCCTAACCCTATGGGAAGCCCACAAGCCAGTTATTAGGGGAGTATGTATCAGCCAAGCCTCCCACCATTGTAAAGAGAAACGCCTCCAACACAAACGGTTAGAGGACACATTTTTTAAAGCCTCTGAAGCTTTTCAATCCTGTCCTTCCCCTACATCTAAAGCTGATCTTGAAAAAGCATGCCTAGAATTGGACCTTTTCCTGACAGATGCAGCAGAAAAAACCCTACGTAGATCTAGACATACCTTTTACATGAAGTCGAACAAACCAGACACCTTCCTGGCCCTTGCACTTCACAAGGCCGAACACACCCCTAAACATTTTAGACTTAAACTGTCTACTAATACTTTCTCAAGCAATCCACTATAAAAATTGTTAGATAATTCCATAGACATCTCGCGGAACTCTATCAAGTTCCTAAAACCTTCAATCAGGCATAGGCTGACACTCTCCACTCTTCTCTACATATTTCCACTCTTGGCTCTACTCGCCAAGAGAATCTAGTCTAGCCGATAACGGCTGAAGAAATTAATTTGGCGATCAAATCCTTAAAGCCTCGTAAATACCCTGGTCCTAATGGCCTCTCTGTGACCTACTATAAGAAGTTTGCTGCTCTCCTTTCACCTCTTTTAGTAGAAGCATATAGCTCCTTCCTTCATGGCCATTCCCTCCTGTCTTAATCATTAACTGCAGCGATATCCATGATTCCCAAACCCCACACAGATGACTCCACATGGTCTAATTTCAGACCCTATTTTGATCCTCAACTTAGATGTCAAAATCCTTGCAAAAATTCTGCCCACCTGTCTTAACCCCTATATCAGCTCTTTAATCAGGTAGGTTTTATCCCCTCACGCCAAACCAGTGATAACGTTCGTCGTGCAACTCTCCTAACTTATGCTGCTAGCCCACGCCGCATCCCATCATGCTTTGTCTCCCTAGACATTCTAAAAGCCTTTGACACGCTTTCCTGGCCTTATTTACACTTCATTCAAAACACTGATGGAGATTTGGAGAACATTTTTTTTTACAATGGATTTCAGCCTTATATTCGAACCCCACTGCCTTTGTTTTATAAACAGGCTTTCGCTCTGACAATTTTCCCATAGAACGTGGTACAAGACAGGGGTGCCCTCTTTCCCCACTTCTCTTCGCCCTTGCGATTGAACCCCTAGCTCTTCTTATCTGCTCAAACCCTAACATCCACAGCAAAATACTAGGAGGCCATCAACACAAACTCTGCCTTTTTGCGGATGACATTCTTGTTTTCATGACTTCACCCCTTATCTCTGCCCCTAACCTGTTAGACACACTGTCTAATTTTGGTCAGATTTCAGGCCTAATTGATAACGATCAGACCATCTCCAATCCCACCTTCAGGAGGTTCTATCTTTCCCATGAACTAATGGCAGCATCCCCTATCTAGGCATTAAACTTACCATCAACCCTTCTGACCTTTATGCAGCAAACTATCCCCCACTCCTCTCCCACCTCACAACCCTATTGTCCAAATGGGCCCCTCTACCACTGTCCCGGATGGGCAGAATCACTGTCTTGAAGATGTCCATACTCCCAAAACTCCTTTACCTTTTTCGAGTGCTACCTGTCACAGTACCCTCACACTACTTGAGATATCTACAATACTGAGCATCTTCCTTTATTTGGAACAAATTGAGACCCCGACTACTTAAACTTACTCTATATGCATCTATGATAAAAGGAGGCCTTGGAGTGCCAAATTTTCCAAAATACTACTATGCAGCACAATTGGCCCAACTCCCTTAAATACCATGCCACCTCTGAAACCCCACTAGGGGTAGCCATAGATCAGTAGATCCATTTATGGCCAATCTCCTCTGGTTAGACCCAGCTCATTGTAAATTCATCACCAACCCTGTCACAAAACATAATCTTACCATCCGGGATAGACTTAAGAGTCACTTTGGTCTCCAGTCCACTCATAATTCCTTACTTTCTTATCCCCGTAACCATTCTTTCTATCTAGCATGGTCCTCCCCAGCCTTGTTTGCGACCTTGTCAAGCGCGGGCCTCCTTAGGGCCCACCAATTCTTTATGTCCACCTCTTTCAGGTCCTTCCAGACACTCTACGAATCCCACAACATACCCGCTTCCGAAATTTTCCGGTTCCTACAGATCAAACACTTCTTTACACCCTGCACTCCCTCAGATTCCTCAGATCTAGGTCTTACATCATTTGTACAAGCCTGTAAGTCTGATCCTCACAGACGCAGGTTAATCTCTGAACTTTATACTTTTTTAGTAGTCCCAGAATCAGCTAAACCCCCAGACTGTTAGCAGATGGGAAAAAGATCTTAACCTCATATGACCCCCCCAGACTGGTCATCCATCTGGCAGGCGACTAAGTATTCCTCCCCAGACATTGTTGCTCTTGAGACTAATTATAAGATCCTTACCCACCACACTGCTTTTGAGGCTGTAATGAGGCAGGAACGCACCGCCATATCTAGTGGGAATGCCCCATAGCACAAACCTTCTGGTCAGAAATTTTCACCATCCTAACAAAGCTCTTTGCCACATCTCTTTCACCAGCCCCGACAGTGGCTCTCCTGAATTACACACCGATTATATTAACTCATGGTCAACCTAAACTATTACTCCAAGTCACCACAGTTGCTAAACAGACCATAGCAAAAGCTTGGAAATCCTCTACCCTGTGTACACTTGCAACAAAGCATAGAATCACCCAAGCTATGATCCATGCTAAGTTAGAGGCAGTTCTATTGCATAGAGTCCCAAAATTCAAAAAGCTCTGGAACCCTTGAGTGACCCATTTCTCACCCCTTGGTTTTGACGAGACCCTGTTATATCTATAACCATATTGGCAAACTTCCCTACCTCTTTAATCAAGTCTACCAATATACCTAACCCTCCTCCCACCCCTAGAGGGTCCCCCCCTCTTTTTATCTTCCCTGCCCACCTCTCTTCCCCTCCTAGGCCCCCTACCCCCCTCTCTCCACTCCCTAATCTCTTCCTCTTTCTCCCCTCTTTTTTTTATCCGCCTCCTCTTTTTCTCCTACTCCCTTCTCCCATATTTTTTCATTGCCCCTTCAATCTTTCTACCCCCTAACCTTTCCCAATAGCTTCCTGGCACCTGACCTAACTTTATAATCAAGTTTACACCTACCATTCCCATATTATTCATCTTACTCTGCAGTCTCCCAGATCTCTTGCGCTCTTTGACACTCTACCCATATAGAGTGTAAGACTGCTGCCCTCAATATCAATAATTGTACAAACTGCAGAAGGTTTACACTACACACTCCCTCCATACCCGCTCTCCCCCCTATTTCCCTACCTATGGAATTAATATACAATACGCTCATAACATTTAACCTCATCCCCCTTTCTTAAACTCCCCTTAGTTTTATACTGTACTTGCTTTGTATCAATGACACAATTACCATTGTTTATACTTTTACTTCTGAATCCATTTTTTTTTCTTACTACTGTTGTTCATGCATCATTTCTATAGGTACTGTATATAACTATTTCATGTCTTCGCCTGATATGACTTGAAAACTCTATGTTAAAAGTATCTCTATGTATGAAAGAATGCTTACTCTTTTGTTGGTTTTTGTATATAACAAAATATTTCAAATTCTTGAAATGTATTGAAACAGAATATTTTCTAATTGGGACTTGCTCCCAGGAAGTGGAGTATTAAAGGATACAGTATATATGCAGCATTTTATCACACTGAAGCCAAACATTGCTATGCGGTGAATAGCCTTTACAGCTTGTGTAATTTATTGTACCAACAACAGGAATGTCTCACACGGTGATGCAAAATAAAATTCTTCCTTTATTAAAATCGATGTGCTTAGCGTGAAACATGTCAGAATAGAACATGTTCCTCTAGCTATTTTATTAAGGTAAGAATATTCTTTTTCATCTCAGTGTGTGGCATTGTTGTTGTTGGTTCAGTTGATTTCTTAGGTGGAGATGAGCCGAGCCACCACCTGAGGTGTGATTGTGGAGTATGGAGCTTGATATCCCCTGGAGCGGAAAATGAAATATTTGATATTCAATGAGCTTGTGTATTTTAATCTCCTGCTACTTGGTTCTGTTTGTAGCACTCACCCCCAAAGGGGCCACTGAAAATATGCCCAGGTCTTCCACCGTAGTACAGAAGCTGTCAGTCTCAAAAGCTCACATCCCATGGTTGTCTTTTTAGTGTTTATTGCTGAAGCACTTTAACGGGAGAGGGGTTTAGGGTCACAGGATACGAATTTCTCTCTGATCTTCAAAGAGCAGCTTTTCCGTAGGTTACAGTGTATGGCCAATGTATCTAGGTACTTACAGCAGCAGTCCATATAGCCACTTTTGGCACTTAGTTCCCTTCTGACACATGCACAAAGAATTTTCCCTAGCAAAGTGACTGTTTGCCACCCAGCATCGACAGGTATATCCTTAGCGAGGGAGATAAAAGATCCTTCTTCAGACCAGAACTTCACAACAGTGCCCTCCAGCAAGTAAAATCCTTTTAACTCCATCCTACACAAAGAATTTCTCTTCCTCCTTGGCTTTCTTCAATCGATCTGCAGCCAGTTCAGGGTGTCGGAGCTTCCTGTTACTGAAACCACCTAAAGATCAAAGGTGCAAACTTACTGGATTGATAATGAATGTAGCGCATGAAGTTACACTCTTGGTGGAGCAGATCAAACGTCTTGGCACAAGAGGACCACCATCCGGTGAGAGAGCCTAGGAGACCCAAATTGGTTGCCCAGTTGGTTTCAAAGGATAATTGCCCGGATCTTATACCGGACTCTGCCTGTGAGACCCTACGGCCTAGGGGTCCACACTGTCCGGTAAGTGGAATCACTTTTGGGGAGAGGAGTCACTTTTAGCATCGCACCACTGCAGCATGTGTTTGCCCTTCCAGCACCTGAGCACTTTTATTTGATTGATATCTGGAATCTTCACTGGCTACTTGCTGAGTCAATTGGGACTATTGATATTTTCATTCTATGTATTGCACACTTTTATGGACTATTTAATAGCACTATTTATGTATTTATTTAATTTTATTATTTATATCACTGGGTTGTAACCACCATTGGAGATGTATTTATATATTTATATATGTTTTGAATTACTTTTTGCAATTTTTATTGCACTTATCACTTTATTAGTTGGTTATACCAATTTTTGCGCTGTTTACACTTGGCACATTATCTCTTTGAATCATTTTGATTTATGCACAGCAGCACTTTTTTGGTAAGTTTATTAACATAGCGCGGCATTAATCTTTTGCACTACAAGTAAAATCCTTTGACAATCTTCTCCAGGCCCTCAGCCCATCAGTTGCTGAGGCCCAGACTGCAATCTCTTGTCTCTCTGGCAATCTCACGGGGCAACAGCCCCCCAGGGAAACTGGAACCCTCCCTGGAGAGGAAAGCACACTGTGCAGGTTTCATGCACATCTACCACCTCCTCAGCCACCTTCTGGGTGCCTCCTTCCAGGAATTGGATGGGGTATGATCAGTATTTAAATAATCACTTGAATGTCTCTGCTCTGTGCTCTGGATAATTCTTTCAAAGACAGGTAGGAGTAATCAAACTCTCAGCTCAGGAAACCCTGAACATACCAACACAATTAATCACTGCTCCACTCACTACAATGGAGCCAAATACTAAATTTACCTAGCAGCTGAACTAGAGACACGTTTCCAAAACACACACTCCTAAGTGAGTCAGTGAAGGAACATCTCTTCCCTTTCTTGTAGCAGATATTGTCCAAAATAGCTTTTCATAAATCATAAAGTGCTCAGTAATTTGTGCATTTTAGGCAAAATGCTGTTATGAAAACACTTTAACTTAATTATTTATTTGTAAAATAAAGATTTATACAAGGAAGAAAAAACATGCAAGTTCAAATCATAAATGTGTAAGTATTAAAAAAAAAAAACTAGCCAAAAAAAACATTGCAATTTCCCTTTAAGCAGAAATATGCAATTATTGTTTGCTGATGTTACTGTCCAGTCCTTTTGCTGAGCACACACCACAGATGCATACAGACCTACTGTCAGCAATAACAGCAGTACAGAGATACAGAAACAATATTAGCGTTTGTCAGGGGCAGCATGAAGGAGTACACATGAAGTGTCTCTGTGGAAATAATGAGGACAGTTTTGATGCAGCTATCTTTTGTTTAAGTACCCTGACATCATAGATTAGCTATCAGTAGAAAGAACATGAAAATAAAAAATATATATATATATTTTTACATTACAGCACCATCTTCTGGTAGCTTACGTGAATGGATTCAGGACACAGTTGCTTAAAAACACAAACAAAAATTAATAAAAAATGCATACATCTTTAATGTTTTAAAATTTGTATATATATGTACAGTGGGGAAAATATTTTTTGATTCCCTGCAGATTTTGTAAGTTTGCCCACTTACAAATAAATTAAAGGTCTATATTTTTTAACATAGGTGTATTTTTAGAAGCAGGTGAATTGCACATGGAAATAATGTTTAGAGCCTAATCTTGTAGATTAAATGGTTCCTAAACATGTGGTATATTGTTTGGAAATGATCTGCTTTTAAATTTCTAAAAAAAAAACAACAAATTGCTGAAAGACTTTCCTTGAAAGACTGAGAAGAGATAAATTCACCCTGCTTTTAGAACTCTGTACTGACACAACTGAGCATGCCCAGACTAGAAAACTATTCACAAACCTACTATCATTTCGTTTTAGCCCCTTGCTATAGTGGATTTCGAAATGTGTGAATGCCAAACAAGGGTGAATTTGTGAGAGCTAGCAAACTATGTTGTACTATTTATATATAAATCCAAGTGTCAACCATTGATTCTCATTATATAACTGTTACTTCCACAAAAACATACATTTTAACTTTGAGATGAACTCTCTAATTCTTAAAGTAAATTGTCCTTGCTGGGTTGTCATGTTTCTTCTTATTCCTTTTTTTTTTTTTTTTTAAAACAATGCTAGTAATGAGTAATATCTTCCTGTTTTTGGAACAGATATTATTCTCTCTCTCTACATATATATATATATATATATATATATATATATATACATATATATATATATATATATATATATATATATATATACATATATATATATATACAGTATCTCACAAAAGTGAGTACACCCCTCACATTTTTGTCAATATTTTATTATATCTTTTCATGAGACAACACTGAAGGAATGTCACATTTGTACCCTCCACATGCCCAACAAATTACAACTTGAATTGTTTTGTTTTTGGTATCGCTGATCATGGCCAGAGACTTGGACATTTGATCTTTTCTATTATATACTGCACAGATATATATGCTTATATACAGTGCCTTGCAAAAGTATTCGGCCCCCTTGAACTTTGCGACCTTTTGCCACATTTCAGGCTTCAAACATAAAGATATAAAACTGTAATTTTTTGTGAAAAATCAACAACAAGTGGGACACAGTCATGAAGTGGAACGAAATTTATTGGATATTTCAAACTTTGTTAACAAATAAAAATCTGAAAAATTGGGCTTGCAAAATTATTCAGCCCCTTTACTTTCAGTGCAGCAAACTCTTTCCAGAAGTTCAGTGAGGATCTCTGAATGATCCACTGTTGACCTAAATCAGTGGTCCTCAACCCTGGTCCTCAGGGCCCACTAACAGGCCAGGTTTGCAAGATAACTGAAATACATCCAAGGTGATATAATTTGCTGCTCAGTGATTGCAGTACTCTAGTCTGCATCTCCCCAAGGTAATACTTAAAATCTGGCCTGTTAGTGGGCCCTGAGGACCGGAGTTGAGGATCACTGACCTAAATGACTAATGATAATAAATAGATTCCACCTGTGTGTAATTAAGTCTCCGTATAAATGCACCTGCACTGTGATAGTCTCAGAGGTCCGTTTAAAGCACAGAGAGCATCATGAAGAACAAGGAACACACCAGGCAGGTCTGAGATACTGTTGTGGAGAAGTTTAAAGCCGGATTTGGATACAAAAAGATTTCCCAAGCTTTAAACATCCCAAGGAGCACTGTGCAAGCGATAATATTGAAATGGAAGGAGTATCAGACCACTGCAAATCTAGGAAGACCTGGCCGTCCCTCTAAACTTTCAGCTCATACAAGGAGAAGACTGATCAGAGATGCAGCCAAGAGGCCCATGATCACTCTGGATGAACTGCAGAGATCTACAGCTGAGGTGGGAGACTCTGTCCATAGGACAACAATCAGTCGTATACTGCACAAATCTGGCCTTTATGGAAGAGTGGCAAGAAGAAAGCCATTTCTTAAAGATATTCATAAAAACTGTCGTTTAAAGTTTGCCACAAGCCACCTGGGAGACACACCAAACATGTGGAAGAAGGTGCTCTGGTCAGATGAAACCAAAATCGAACTTTTTGGCAACAATGCAAAACGTTATGTTTGGCATAAAAGCAACACAGCTCATCACCCTGAACACACCATCCCCACTGTCAAACATGGTGATGGTAGCATCATGGTTTGGGCCTGCTTTTCTTCAGCAGGGACAGGGGAGATGGTTAAAATTGATAGGAAGATGGATGGAGCCAAATGCAGGACCATTCTGGAAGAAAACCTGATGGAGTCTGCAAAAGACCTGAGACTGGGACGGAGATTTGTCTTCCAACAAGACAGTGTTCCAAAACATAAGGCAAAATCTACAATGGAATGGTTCACAAATAAACATATCCAGGTGTTAGAATGGCCAAGTCAAAGTCCAGACCTGAATCCAATCGAGAATCTGTGGAAAAAACTGAAAACTGCTGTTCACAAGCGCTCTTCATCCAACCTCACTGAGCTCGAGCTGTTTTGCAAGGAGGAATGGGCAAAAATTTCAGTCTCTCGATGTGCAAAACTGATAGAGACATATCCCAAGTGACTTACAGCTGTAATTGCAGCAAAAGGTGGCGCTACAAAGTATTAACTTAAGGGGGCTGAATAATTTTGCACGCCCAATTTTTCAGTTTTTTATTTGTTAAAAAAGTTTGAAATATCCAATAAATTTCGTTCCACTTCATGACTGTGTCTCACTTGTTGTTGATTCTTCACAAAAAATTACAGTTTTATATCTTTATGTTTGAAGCCTGAAATGTGGCAAAAGGTCAAAAAGTTCAAGGGGGTCGAATACTTTCAAAAAGCACTGTAGCTGATGCATTCTTTAATTTGCCAAGAATGTGTGCTCCTGATCAGAAGGTGTGAGTACTTGAGGCATACATGAAGAGACAGAATTAATTACATTGGTGGATGTGTCCTTTACTGGGTGAGTGAAGTGTGCTATCAATCCAACCTTTGTTATTTAAAGGCTTTCACTAGTGCGGTTTGCTTTGCCTGACAAGAGACCAGATTATTTGCGGGTAGGGTGCTATAGTGTGCATAATGACCCACACTGACTGTGCTTTTATGAATGTTTTGTCTGTTTGCTGTAATTGTTTTGCATTCTGGCCCTCAAAAGTGGATTTTTTGTGTGTCTTTGTCCAGTGTGACCATGCGTTTCTTGTTTGTGAGCATCAGCTGACCCTTCTCTTTTGATTGTTACTTACAAATCTCACGTGTTAGACAACTCCTAATGTTGATCTAGTTTCCTAAATCGTTTTAATAAAAATGAAGCTTCCTGCTAAAGTGGGGTACACACTAGTAGAAAATCTGCCGAAAATTCCAGTCCGAGGTAAAATCGTACGATTTTCGGCTAGTGTGTACACAACTTTCAGCAGCCGATGCCGACATTTTCAACAAAAAAAAAATGGAGGGACAAACACCAAAATTTTTATCGTCCGTCCCCAGGCGACCAATTTTCATTTAATGTGTATGCAGTACGTCCGTGAAAAATCGGATACGAAAGACCGCGCATGATCTGAAGTTGCTGACGACCCGGAAGTCTAGGAACAAATGTCCCAAAAAAAAAATAACAAATCGTACGAGAAATTTCGTGAACATTATGCACTTGTCAACTAAAAATGGTTATGACCGCTGAGCATGAGAGAGAAAAATCGGAGGATATTTTGTCCGATTTTCGTCAAGTATGTACGAGCCTTAACCCTAACCAGAAATGTATGTGTGTGAATTTGGAGGTGTGTAGTTATTGCGCTGCCTTTTATTTTGCAAATGTTATATCTTGTCTGTTTTGTTTGTTTAATCCTGCACTTAAACTTTTGATGAGGGTGGGATGGTGAGAGCTGTCATGTTATGTTTGACCTAGTTAGTGCTCACCTTATTTTTGTCCCTGCTGTACACTGAAATTTACGGTGTGTCCAATTTAAGTGTTTCTTTTTTGATTGTAAGCTCTTTAGAGCAGGGCCCTTCTAACAATTTTTAAGGTTTATTAAAATATTTTAGAAGTGGAATGTCTTGTTAACACACCTTCCGATCTCTATTAAATCCACTTTGCTACAAAATAATTTTATTCTACACACAAGCAAGTCATTAAATAGAGAAAGTATAAATCCAAAACTAAGAGAGCAAGCTTTTAACAGCTCCAATGCTGATTTTCAGGTTCCAATGATTTTTGCTATGGCCAAGGTAAACTATTGAACATGTCAATTTAAGTATTCATTTTCTCTAATCACCAGTTGCCCATCCCATAAATACCATTTTTTAAAAAATTATTTAGCGCAATAGGCATATTGAACACATTTTCGCAATGGCACACAACTGGTTGCCCGAGCCTGTTCTTGGCCTGGAAATGCATCCTCATGTGTGTGTGAGGACGTTCGGATGCACTTGCAAGCGTTAGTGCTGCTCAGAGTTGTCAGCAAGTTAACATATCATGAGATGTTGCTGATTTGCAAGGTAAGTGTGGAAGATGTCTTGGTGTTCCCAGGGGTTAGGGGAATGTAGTGTTGTTGGAATTTTGTGTTTAGTGATCCTCAGAACACACATCACTTCCTGATTCTATGCACAGTAGACTTCCTGCATTTGTACATGTAAATACAGTATGGAATGTGTGTATGCATTTTAGCAAGTGCTCCACATACTGTTGGCTACAATCAAATCCTGTATAGTCATAATGAACTCTATGCATATGTAACTTAGCTAGCAATTTTCGCCACACCATACATACGTGTCTTGTTTTTGGCTGCCTCGTCCTGGTGATGTTCACATGTCACCCAATCAAAAGTTCACCATTCATAGAAAATGCCACAGATGAGTTATCTCTGGTCACATTTTACCAGTTTTCTTTGACAGCTGTGTGTGTCTACATATGCCTTACTTAAAGGCTAAGTTCACTTTTCATTTTGCTAATTTCCAGCTCCTCTATGTATCAGTATACTATTAATGTACCTCAGTTGCAAAACAATACACAATTTCTCTAATTGAGAGAAGGTCTTACCTGTGCTTTTGCTATATTTCCTTAGAACGCTTCATCTCTTGCTGGTATGTAGATATTAGACATAGAAGCCAGTAATGCTGGCCATGCACTATATGAAAATAGTCCAAACTAATTTTCTAAAAACTAACACTCGGCCGTGAGAGCAGATGATTGTGCCATCATGTAATGACTGATAAATTGTTCAATGGACATAAATGACTCTGTTTTTTCACATATACCTAGTGCAAACAGTTTGGACGAGAAACACATTAACCTTTCAATTTATCGTTCATTTGGTAGAAATTTTCCAAACTTGTCCTTCATTTTTTTGGCTCAAAAACAAATTCACAGCCAATTACCGATTTGTGCTCATTAACTGGCTGAAAAGCAAACGAACTGTCCAAATGACAGAATTTCGGCCAATTTTTCATATAGTGTATGGGCACCATAAGACACATTAATAACCACTTAAGCCCCGGAAGATTTTACCCCCATTCCGACCAGGGGGTATTTTGCGATTCGGCACTGCGTGAATTTAACGCACAATTGCGCGGTCGTGCGACGCTGTACCTAAACGAATTTGACGTCCTTTTTTTCCCACAAACAGAGCTTTCTTTTGGTGGTATTTGATCACCTGTGCGATTTTTTGATCACGCGCTATAAACAAAAAAAGTGCGTCAATTTTGCAAAAATAGCAATATTTTTCACATTTTTTTATATGAAATTCCCCCAAAAAAAAATGTAAAAATCAAAATTTTTAAAAATTTTCGGCCAATTTATTTTATGCTACCTATGTTTGGTAAAAAAAATCGCAAAAAGCGTATTTTGATTGGTTTGCGCAAAAGTTATCGCGTTTACTAACAAAGGGAAAGATTTTTGTCATTTTTGTTGTTTTTTTTTTTTAACGCGTAATGGCGGCGATCTGCGATTTTTTTTGCGGTACTGCGACATTGCGGCGGACAGATCGGACCCTTGACTGACATTTTTGACACTTTTGGGGTTACCAGTGACATTTCTACAGTAATCAGTGCTATACATATGCACTGTTACTGTAAAAATACACTGGTAGTGAAGGGGTTAACTTTATTTGGAAGGGAGGGGCTGTGTGTGTCCCTAGGGGCGTGGTTTCTACTGTGATTGGCTGTGGCTCTAGCTGTAAGGACACTGATCAACGGATCTACATACCAGATCCGTTTTATCAGTGTCTTTGCAGCGAGGAGAATGACAGGCAGTTTGTTTACACAAGCTGCCTGACATTCTCCCTCTCCCCCGCCGATCACCGAGTGACCGGCGGACATCGGGTCCGCTGGTCACACGCGCGGGGGGGTCCGTGACCACGCGGGAGCGGGAGCGCGCCCCGGGGGGCGCGCGCTCGCTCCCTAGACCCTCACAAGCAAGCAACGTAGCCCTACGTTAGTTTGCCTGTGAGGGGCTGACCGCCGACGTAGATAGTCGTGCGGCGATCGGCAAGTGGTTAAGGAATTCATCCACTGACCTCATTAGCACACACCTGTGTCTGCGTTTCCTCCTTCCAGCAGATTCCAACCACCCCCAGCTAGGTGCACGCTTTTCTAATACAAACCCTATTCCAATAAATTTGGGACACTGTACAAATTGTGAGTAAAAAAGGAATGGACTAATTTACAAATCTCATAAACTTATATTTTATTCACATTATAATATAGATAACATATCAAATGTTGAAAGTGAGATGTTTTGAAATGTAATGCCAAATATCGACTCATTGGATTTCACGAGAGCATTCCAGAAAAGTTGGGACAGGTAGCAATAAGAGGCCAGAAAAGTTAAATGTACATATAAGGAACAGCTGGAGGACCAATCTGCAACTTATTAGGTCAATTTGCAACATGATTGGGTATAAAAAGAACCTCTCAGAGTGGCAGTGTATCTCAGAAGTCAAGATCACCAATTCCCCCAATGCTGCGGCGAAAAATAGTGGAGCAATATCAGAAATGAGTTTCTCAGAGAAAAATTGCAAAGAGTTTAAAGTTATCATCATCTACAGTGCATAATATCATCCAAAGATTCAGAGAGTCTGGAACAATCTCTGTGCGTAAGGGTCAAGGCCGGAAAACCGTACTGGATGTCCGTGATCTTCAGGCCCTTAGATGGCACTGCATCACATACAGGAATGCTACTGTAATGGAAATAACACCATGGGCTCAGGAATACTTCCAGAAAACATTGTCGGTGAACACAATCCACCGTCCCATTCGCCTTTGCCAGCTAAAACTCTATAGGCAAAAAAAGAAGCCATATCTAAACATGATCCAGAAGCGCAGGTGTTTTCTCTGGGCCAAGGCTCATTTAAAATAGACTGTGGCAAAGTGGAAAACTGTTCTGTGGTCTGAAGAATCAAAATTTTAAGTTCTTTTTGGAAAACTGGGACGCCCTGTCATCCGGACTAAAGAGGACAAGGACAACCCAAGTTGTTATCAGCGCTCAGTTCAGAAGCTGGCATCTCTGATGGTATGGGGTTGCATGAGTGCATGTGGAATGGGCAGCTTACACATCTGGAAAGGCACCATCAATGCTGAAAGGTATATCCAAGTTCTAGAACAACATATGCTCCCATCCAGACGTCATCTCTTTCAGGGAAGACCTTGCATTTTTCAACATTACAATGCCAGACCACATACTGCATCAATTACAACATCATGGCTGCATAGAGGAAGGATCCGGGTACTGAAATGGCCAGCCTGCAGTCCAGATCTTTCACCCATAGAAAACATTTGGGGCATCATAAAGAAGAAGATGCGACAAAGAAGACCTAAGACAATTGAGCAACTTGAAGACTGTATTAGACAAGAATGGGACAACATTCCTATTACTAAACCTGGGCATTTACCTCTGAAGAAATCAGTTGTGATTAAACTAGTCAGCACTTAGCCTTATGCAGCTAGGATTATGTCACAGATTGCCTGATCTTTATACCTGTATTCACTGCTTTCTTGATCCCGGATGTTTGTAAGTGTACTTTCATTAATTTATTAAAACGTTCAAATAAGAATTACACTATGTTTGTTTTGTCTGGGATTGTCATTTTTATATGATCTGCAGGGAAAGAGGAGACTCGTCTCAACTTGACCCCTTGACTACAAACTTGAATATCCGGTGTTACAGCTTGAAGAATCGCAGGATATACATGAGCCTTCCTGACCCTCTTATCATATGATAAGTTGGGTCCACATGTTCTGGTGAGCGCTTAACCATTACCTCTCCTGTTGGTGTTGGGATCAGATGTCCTATATATATATGAACTCGTGACCTAAGTGCTGCTAGCTAAGATTGCTAAAGAAAGATTAAGCCACTGTGCTGAGTACACTTATACCTAGAATATTTTTCCCCACAAACAGGGCTTTCTTTTGGTGGTATTTGATCACCTCTTCGTTTTTTTTTTGATTATGCGCGATAATTTTGAAAATAAAGCAATATTTTTTACTTTCTGCTATATAACATTACCAATAAAAAAAATTCAAAAATCTAATTTTTTCATCATTTTTGGCCAATTTGTATTTTGACACATATTTTTGGTAAAAAAAAAATCCCAATAAGTGTATTTTGATTGGTTTGCGCAAAAGTTATCGCGTCTACAAACTAGGGGAAAGATTTATGTCATTTTTATTTATTTATGTTTTTTTACTAGTAATTGGGGTCGATCTGCGATTTTTCAACTGCGACATTGTGGCAGACAGATCGGACCCCTAACTGACATTTTTGACACTTTTGGGGGAACCAGTGACATTACTACAGTAATCAGTGCTAAAAATATGCACTGTTATTGAAATAATGTGACTGGCAGGGAAGGGGTTAACACCAGGGGCGATCAAAGGGTTAAATATGTACCTAGGGGTTGATTCGAACTATGTGGGGGCCAGACTTGGTGGATCTAAACAGGGCTCCTGTGTTCTGAGATAACAGGAACACGGGAGCCCTGTTTCAATCAGTGACAAATAAGTGGTGTGCCGTGTTTACTGCCCCTACTGTCCCTGCAGCGATTGCCTTGTTCCCCGCAGCCATCGGGGCCACCGGACCCATTGCTTAGCTACAGGGCTAAAGAGCAGGCACGCGATTGTGCCGCCGGCTGCGCACGTGTGCCCGAGTCCCGCTCCTGCGAGCCACCGTACAGGTATGGTGGTTTGCACAGGAGAGCCAGCCTGCTGCAATATACATTGAATGTCATATTAACTTAACGATTGCCCAAATATACCTCAGAAATACACCAGTCAGAAGTAGCAGTTCACAGTCTGAGTTCACTGAGACTCCTCTACCTTGTAGGTGAACTACTACTGGTCTATGCCATAGTGGAAAATAGGTCACCTTGAATAATAAGTCTAACTAGTAACAAAATGTCTAACTAATATCGCTTATACTCTCTTTCCTAATTGTGATTTTGTGTGAGCGATTTTCACATAATTAAATAATTCTGCGTAACAAACAAACAAACAAAGAGCTGGGGGGAACATGCATTTCTAAAGCTGGTGCAGCTATGAACCAAGCAGCATGCATATTTACAGAGAATAGCGCACACATGCAAAATAAATGACTATCAAATATAAAGGCAATCAATAAAAAAAAATGGGGATTTAGTCCCACCATATGGCCATATCGTGCTCAAGTCCACCACTACGTCAAGGTATCCCATTGTCAGTGGGTCCTACACTATCCATAAAAAGAAGGATGAATCCAGCCTCTCTAAACCATTGGAGATACTTACTCCTTACTGGGAGAGATGTGCAACTGCACTATAAGGGACTCCTTCTATATCTACTTGCTAGTGGACAACGATATAATTCTGCGTGTTGTGCATAGGGCAGCCCATTCACTCTATGCGCATTTGTTGTTGCAAAGAAGCTCAAGGACCAAATTTTGGCCCTTAACCAAGTGGATTTTTACATGCATGTATTATCACACGACAATTGTGGCAAAATTGGAAAGTGTCTGGGGTGCCATTAAGGATGAATGGCATCCAAGCACGCATTGCGCATTTTGGCATGATTTTGGCGCAATTCTACCCGAGATTCCAAAACGCCTTAGTCCATAGGCAAAGTGGGGACAATATCGACATGCAGGCAAATGGCACTGGTAAAGCTGGGTAGAAAGCTGAAACCCCTTTACTGCGAATGAGAACATGTCACTGATCATTAACAGCATGATATATGGGTGGCTGGGTGGTGTCCCTGTTGGCTCTACCACCTTGGACCATGGCCAGTGTTAGCCATGCTAAAATCTGACACTTGATGCCAGATCTGCAAGCCTGACATGACAGTTTCAAAGGCATCACACTTTTCCTGTTGGGTTTTCAACTAAACTTATATCATGAAGAAAGCAAAATGAGTGCCAACACTACAAATGGCACATGAACCCTCAAAACTCTTAGGTTTGCAACCTTGTCTGCTGTAAACGCTTTAAAATATACAATAACAAATTTTCTGTGTACATTACTTTGCATACACTTCTACAAAAAAAACATTGACATTAAAAACTCTGGGGTAGACTGGACCAGAGCCAGGAACTATATAAGCAAGATCTCATTGGTGGAATCCCCAAAGGATAAAGGAAGCAAGTTGATGACTCAGACCACCAGACTCTACCCAGAACTTATTTAGGGTACAGGCCCTTTAAGGTATACTTAAAGGCAAAATTTATTTTTCCCATTTTGGATAGAGTGGAGAGGGACTAGTACACCTGTCAGCTTTTTAATTTTTGTCTATGTTCTCATTAGGGAGATTTACCCTCTATATTTGTCCTGTTTCCAGTTATAACCAAAAGTGAAAGTGGAAGAAAATCCCAAATTTTGGGTTGTCATCAAAACAGGAAACGAGGGAGAATCTTTCAGTGGGCACACTAGTTCGGGTGAACCTGGTGACAACCAGAAATTCTCTTACTTTGGAGAGATTTCAATGCACGTGTGAACATGTGCGAACCAGGGATGTGCAAATTTCTCAAATTGCTAAAACCACTGATCACAAAAAATATATAAATAAATAATCATCGAACATGACCATCAAAGTGCTGGTGACTATATTGTGCAAAAAGCAATTCATAAATGTCCAATCAAGTGCTGATAAATCCTCTGTGTTGATCACTCAGGGTGTACTCCCCCTTGTGGTAATGTACTCACCACAAAACGCTAGGTCATCAGCAGTTTAATAATCCATGGCAGCTTGCCTCACCAATCCTGTTGGAACAGATCCCTTCTGTGGTCCTACTTGCTTCATATGTCCTCAGATAGAAAATAGAGGCCAAACATGATGGTAGGAGCTACAGAGGATGCCGTGATTGGACGGCGAAACGCGTCTAGCGATTGGCTGAGCGGACCTGACGTCACTTCCGGCTGGTGAGGCGCACGCTGCGAGAGCAGCAACCACCGAGCCGAGTCTCCATGTTGCTTTTATTACATGTTTGTTTGTAAGTATCAGTCCCTATGCTAAATAAAACCTAGTGAAACGTACTTCACCATGTTTGGCCTCTATTTTCTATCTGAGGACATATGAAGCAAGAGATCTGTTCCAACAGGATTGGCGAGGCAAGCTGCCATGGATTATTAAACTGCTGATGACCTAGCGTTTTGTGGTGAGTACATTACCACAAGGGGGAGTACACCCTGAGTGATCAACACGTACTTCACTATGTTTGGCCTCTATTTTCTATCTGAGGACATATGAAGCAAGGGATCTGTTCCAACAGGATTGGCGAGGCAAGCTGCCATGGATAATTAGACTGCTGATGACCTAGCGTTTTGTGGTGAGTACATTACCACAAGGGGGAGTACACCCTGAGTGATCAACACGTACTTCACCATGTTTGGCCTCTATTTTCTATCTGAGGACATATGAAGCAAGAGATCTGTTCCAACAGGATTGGCGAGGCAAGCTGCCATGGATTATTAAACTGCTGATGACCTAGCATTTTGTGGTGAGTACATTACCACAAGGGGGAATACACCCTGAGTGATCAACACAGAGGATTTATCAACACTTGATTGGACATTTATGAATTGCTTTTTGCACAATATAGTCACCAGCACTTTGATGGTCATGTTCGATGAGTATTTATTTATATATTTTTTGTGATCAGTGGTTTTAGCAATTTGAGAAATTTGCACATCCCTGGTTCGCACATGTTCACACATGCATTGATATATTTGCACATAATTTGTTATTAATTGTTATTAATTGTTATCAATTGATTTTAAGCAGCGCTGCAGCACTGGTTTCACATTTTAAAGGCACATGCACTTTATTTGCAGCTAGCAGCTTATGATATATTTTGTACTCATATTTTGATTTTATCATTATTTCTTCACAGATTGTTTATAATTTATCTAGACACACCAAAAGCGCGGGGGGTTTTTCCGTTATACATTTGGAGGGATTTTCCCTCACTTTCTGTTTTGGCCATGGGACAGTGAAGAGAAATCTAAAGTGTCCAAGGAACATAGATAGCAAAAATAGAGACGGATGAAGAGGAGGACCTTCTCGCCAAAATGCATTTCCCATGATTCCTTGCAGTTTGGACACAAGCAGGGGGTGATCTGGATGTTTACTTGATGTCGAGGAGCTCATCCCTGCTACAGTATCAGTGGTTCCCTGTGCACTTGCGATGATCAATACTCCTACAGCGGCTTCAGCTTGAGGCTTCAGCTATGTGGCTGTCCACACAGTTACATGCTGATTTTTTTCACCTGGACATGTAAGTATATATTATTGTTTTATTGTTGCTACACCAGATAAAGCTTACTATGCTAAGAGGTTGCTTGGTTTCCTTCTTTTTTCTTTTGTTTTTTAGATAGCAAAAATAAAAATGACAGGAGTTATAATCTTCCCTTACTCTATCTGAAATTGGAGAATGAGTTTGATTTTCCACTTTAAATTACCATAAAAACTGAAAGAGTTATACTCTAAATAAACATTTGCGTTCTGCAATTGCGTCTATCTGAAATTAATTGTTTTTTTTATTTTTTTTAGTAGCACATTTTGCACAAGTTATATTATCAATTTCGCTTGCACCTCTTTTTTTTACCATCGTCTCTTCTACCTTCTTTTCTACTGACTCTCTTTCCTCTCTTCACAAGACGCTGACTTTGTTGTTATTTAATGACACAAAGACAGAGATTAATCTAGCAGATACATTCAGACAGATACTGCACAGTAGTAGACCATTGGTAATGTACGCAGAAGACAGTTGGATTTGTTTCTTATATTTGCAGCTAATTGGGGATTTCACAAAGGTTTTCAAAGCAACTGATAACGTGATATACTGTATCTATAGGCTGAATGTTTAGTAAGTAAAGTGTTATATCATAAAAATGAAATTCATTTCTTAATGCTATTTCATAATATTGGAGAAAAAAGTTAATATCTTCAAAAGTCATACTCGATCATATGTCGGGTACTACAGTGTGTGGGGCCCAAAGTCATAGTACTAGAATCCAATTGTGCTACTGACAAATTTGGATTTATTCTTACTGTGCTTCTGGGAATACCGTCTTATGCCAGCCCCCTCCTTCATCAGTCGACTGGCTAGACTTAGTATCACACTAACAAGATGAGATATTATACCCAAACAAGGCATGCTGAGACCTGGGCATTGATTTAGTATACCAAAAACCAACTACTAGAAAAGAAGAACCCAGCTAGCACAAACAGGCAGTGCAGTAGTCTGGGACATTTTATTATACACAGAAATGCGTTATTGTCTCTGAGAAATACGATGTATGGACGGCTGTGCTTTGGTAGCCCTGCCACTCTTGGCCATGACCAATGCTGTCTGTGCAGAAATTTAGTTTGTATTGTTAGTAGTTCTTTAAAGTATAAGTTTCCTTTTAGCTAAATTTACATCTGGAAAGCAAAAGATGTTACTGTACTGTTTTTTTTTCAATTCTTTATTTAACACGAATAGGTCACATCTGCCAATGGCAATGTTAAATACAAGTTGAAAGTTCCATATGTAGTAACAGCTATTGGATTAGTTAACAAGTAAACATCCGCACAATCCTTCAAAGAGGAAATATGCCAAGCTATCACTAAGGTTATCAAGAACAGGCTGACCAGCTCAATAGGAGACTGCCACTCTGTACACCATAGCATTTGTCTTTTGTGCTCTTTTCTGTTGTGACCAAGTCCTCTATCTCATTGATTTCTTTGAATTCTTGCTAGCCAAATGGTGATCGAGGACGCTTTTTTTGTTTCCAGAACTTTGGGATGCTGCATTAACCAACAGCAGCACAATGGAGCGATGATAGGTCTTAGCGGGGATGGTGATGAAGCAAGAAGAAGGCAGGGTACCAAGGGATTACGTAATCAGTAAATTTCTGTGTTATACAACAGACTTTAGTCCACAAGTCCTGTAGTCTGTGACAGAAACAGAAGATATGAAACAAAGTTCCAGTTTTCTCTCCATACCTCCACCAGGTCTCTGTGTAATGGGGAAACATCATATGCACCTTATTGGGCATATAGTACCATGGCTTCAGAAGCTTGAATCAGGGTTCCTGATACCTGGAGCAAATGGATGTCTTTTAAGTGAAAAGGATGATCCACTTGATTTGTTTGTAAGAGAGAATAATGAGTAGATCAGTTTCCCAATTAGAGTTGTAAGGCAGCTTGAATTACACCAGAGGGGAAATAAGTAGTCGATAAAGGAGTTTTTCTGAGAGGAGCTCAAAGGGAGTGAGCCAAAGAGTGAAAGAAGAGGCTAGTGGTTAGGAAGACAAGTCCGTAAGTAGGAGTTTATGCCAGAATGAAAGTGTGGTGTAGGTCAGATCATCAAGTTGCTGAGCTCTTGAGGGCCAATGACTTCCAGTCAAAATATTCCATTTCTTTTCAAGGCTTGAAAGCTTTTTTCTAGAAGGCCCAGGCTGTTGGATTCCCTATGATAGGGAAGAGTGGAGAAGGGCCGGGGGGAGATTGGTGTTTTCTGAAATATCCAGGAACATATGCACCAGTCGCTATGCTGTTTTACCAGTTTCTGAAATGCAAAATATTGAAAAATCATTTGAAAGGTAAGACACTAAAAAAACATCAACTCTCTTCTTATTAATCACCTTTTATACATATTTGTATAAGTCTTGAAACTATCTGTATGTCAAATGGTAAATGTTCAAATTTGCCAATTAAGGATTACACACAGTTATCTTCAGCTGTCAGTAGCTCCTCAAAACAATCCATGTGTCTGTAATTCCCCCATGGCAATAAGGAATATGCAATATGAGTACATTTCCCACTTTCAGTCAGTGAAGTTCAAGAGCCTGTAAAAATATAACATATTAAACACTTTTTTAGAAAATAAATTATGTTACTCTCTTAGTTAACATTTTTTATTCTGTAGAAAGACTGAATTGCACTTTGATTTGTTGGACACCTTAATGAAAATATTGGTTCACTCTCAACATTTTTAAAAATAAATAATGTGGTTTGATTTTAGAGAATTCTACCAGCTGGAGACACATTTGCAGGCAATATTGAATACAGAAATATAGAATTTTCCAACCTAAACTATATGTTGTCCAGATAAGTCTCTAAGTTCTAGAGAAAATCTATCTTGAACCTCTGAGAAAAACAATTCCCTCTGAGTGATCAATGTACATTGCAAGGAGTTTACAAACTTTGTTACAGATTCCTTCCTGTTTCTGCTCTGAAGAAGAAGCTTTGTTCCACTTTGTATCTTAAATACTGATTCTGAATAGGAGTGACTTTTACATTATTAATCAGCTAAAGCACTTGCAGTGTTCTAATGAGGAAATTTGCCTTGTCAACATCCCTTTAAAAGTGATTTGGGAGTATCTCACCAAAAATTACATTTTTGTTGCAGAGGATGCCTAAAATCTGACTTGTATGTTTGTTCAGACTTCTGGGAAAATCAGTAAGCCAATCACACTAGAAAATTACATTTATGAGGGCATTCCATGGACCAATGGTGCATGGAACACCTTCAGGTTGCCAAATTACATTGAATTTTACATAAAATTACAGTGCTTTAGATTGAAAAGGAAAGGTAATTTTTAAGAATGGTCAATTACAAGTTACCCTTTAATAATGCTGTCATCCTGAGAATATTTAATGCAAGAACACCAGTTTGGCAATTCTTGCTGATGGGCTCAAGCATGTAAGAATAATTGTGAGCTTGCTTAATCACTAGATGGTTTAGCTTTAACCAGCTCAAAAAAAATAAAAAATACGGTACACCTAAAGTTTATACATTTTGCACTAGACCGTCAGTAAGTCACTACAGTAGCATTTGCATCATGATTAAGGCTCCATTTACACTTGGCGGCTCTGAAAATGCTGGCAGAAATGCACATTTCTGCCTGCATTTTCAGAAACACTGCAAAACACCTAACGTGATTTCAGTGCCTATATTTCTTAAAAAAAAAAAAAAAAAATTAAAATAGGGAACTTCACCAGAACACCTTGGAATAGTGATAATCTTTTCCTTTATTTCCATAAAGCAACAGACATCAAAAGTTCAATGTCCAATTACAGCGCAAATGGGTATTAATTAGTGAATAAATAATTATATATATATATATATGAAATTACTATGAATAAATAACTAATAAAGTGCAACGTGCAATTAATGTGCAAAAATCTTGTGGTGCCCCCACTTCGGGGTTAAATAACATGAATACAACTACTATAAATATATAAATAGTGCCAATCCAAGATAAATGCAATATTACTCCTCCAATAAATAATAGCATCAAAAAGTCCAAGTAAGTCCCAAAAAATGCTTGAGTGCCAAAAGAAAGGTGCAAAATCATGCCATCAATCCAGTGCAGTAAATAGTGCCGATCCTCCCCCTTTGGGTGTTCACTTACCAGACAGAGAGGACCCCTAAGCTGTATAGCTGAAAGGGGTCAGCAGAGCTTGTGTCCCAGTAAGGAACCTGATGCAGCAATCCTTAAGGGCAAGGTATCTGTAACCTTCAGTGGCTCTCAATGACCCGATGCACATACGTGGAGAGAAGGAAGCTCACAATAGTGTAACTCCGACTTACAATTTTATTGTATAAAAGCAAGAATAAAACTCACAATTGGCAGCATAAATTCAGGCAGACAATAACTGTAGGCTCCTGTTGAATCCTTCCTGGTCACGGCATACGCTCGGGATGGCTCCGTGGTCCCGGCGTGCATTCCACCACACCGGAAGTGACATACCGCTAGACGTAGACTGGAAATTGTATCGACGAGTTTCACCCTCCTCTTTGGGCGTTATCACAGACGTATTTGACATCAAAAGTTGCCATTTGAACCTTGCAGGATCCCTTTCTCCTCCAGCTCTCTGCAGCACACACTTTCCCCTTGCAGGCATCTCAGCACACTCCCAGCAGTCACAGGACCTTTAGACATAACACCTTTCTCCCCTCAACATAAAAATGACTCTTGCAGATTTCCAGACCTCTCCTTCTGCTTTATGGAACAGTTTTTCTGTGACTTGTAGTCCAACATGATCTTTCTCTGACTTGGGCTACTTTCCTGGGGACTACATCCCCCAAGAGTTCTTGCAGCTTCCACAGTTTCTGTGCAGACCTCCCAGGGCTGCAATCTATGACAGTGTCTTTCTCTCCTTCTGAGTGGTTGGTGGGGCTGCTACCCAATAGGATTCCTCCTACACCCAATCACCCAGTTTTTAGTCCTGAACTCTAACTATTAGATCATAATTCCTTTTGGTATGCTGGCCTTGAACACCCAAAACAGCTTCTGCCCTCTCATGTGTAGTCTTCAGACTCTTCCTGAATCAATCCACATATCCTCTGTAAGTCACAACAGACATCTGGTTGATGGACATACAAAAAGCCAAGCCCACTGGCAGTCAGACCTTTTTCATGTATGGTGAGTAACCAGTAGCATCATTCTCAGAGATGTGCCTTCTCCAATGTGGGTCCCACTGTGGATGATAGTGGGTCGTTCTATACTTCTGAATGCCTAACAGATCTGGCAACACACAGTTTGGTGAGTCAGCTCTTAAAGTATCTGCCTTGATCTGGTAGATTTTTTGGAACAGTCCATAGTGAACAAAGAAATTTGCTACCAGAACCTTTGGCACAGTTAATACTTCTTTAAAAAAATATTTTTTTGGGAATGCCTGGGCATAGCAGGTGAAATGGTCTGTCACCACCAGGACATTTTTCTGTGCACTTATATCGGTTTGACACAGGAAATCAATGTACACCAACTCAATGGGTCCTTGGCTTTAGGGGTGGCCCATTAGGGCAGTTCTGGAGGGTGTGATTTTCTTCTGGATGCAGCATAGACTGTAACCTTCAACTTTGGCCCTCATGTATGGTCACGCCCAATTTTTCAGTTTTTTATTTGTTAAAAAAGTTTGAAATATCCATTAAATTTCGTTCCACTTCATGATTGTGTCCCACTTGTTGATTCTTCAAAAAAAATGACAGTTTTATATCTTTATGTTTGAAGCCTGAAATGTGGCAAAAGGTTGAAAAGTTCAAGGGGGCCGAATACTTTCGCAAGGCACTGTACATGAACAGGTTGCTATCTGACCTAAAAATCTGCACCATACAGACAGTCCTTCAGCTTCATTCAGTTTTTATATCAGCACACAGGCAAGGTTTAAAGATGTCCCACGAGCAGCTGGAATCATATCGCCATTCTAGGCAAGTTCAAATATGTACCAACATAAACTAGCTCTAACATTTTATAAAGTGTTGCAACATTTTCTGAGAATTTTAGCAAATGTTGTAACATTTTATAAAATTTTAGCACTGGTTTATGTTGGTACAGGTCCTTCAACTTGTCCACCACTGCCTGCTTCATAGCAAGGAATTCTAACCTGTGGAAGTGGGATAGGAGTAAGACTCACATAGAGGTTACCTATAGCGCTTGCTGTGGGTGTGCAGTATTGACAATAATAAAGCGCTAACAGTGCACCAAACCATGAATATTTTTGCAAAAAAAGATATGATAGCAAATTGGATGGGTACACCTGTAATGCTTATTGGATAATTGAAAAGTTAAAGTGCTAACAGTGCATCAAGATAATAAATAATATATGCAAAATTAATTATAATGGGCACACCTATAGTGATTACTTTTCTTTCCAAATCCCCTCTCCTTGCGTAAATTCTCCCCGAAAATCCCCACAGAGCCCCGGCAAGGCACCCCAATTTCTGTGGAACTAACTCTATTTTCTGTGAGTCTCCAACAATGGAAGCACATGCATTTAGATGAACAGGTGTAGGGCCGATAAAACTGAAGGGAGCCCACCCCTTCTTAAAGGCACAGGGGCACACTGAACACCCAGCCCATAGCACTATGGCAGCAAAGGTGTCAGTGTGTTGCCTGGCCAATATAATTCATAGTACAAACATGTGGGTACTACCCTCACCTGTAACTGGTCACTGCAGCAAGGAGCATTGGAAATGCAAAGCATATGAAAAAAACAAAGAAATTTCCAAGCTCAACTTACCGACCAGCCTGTGACCAACCAAATTGACCTGTTCAACAGTATGCATTAACAACTTAAGCCCCGGAAGATTTTACCCCCTTCCTGACCAGGGCCTATTTTGCGATTCAGCACTGCGTGAATTTAACGGACAATTGCGCGGTCGTGCAAAGCTGTACCCAAATTAAATTGACGTCCTTTTTTTCCCACAAACAGAGCTTTCTTTTGGTGGTATTTGATCACCTGTGCGATTTTTTGATCATGCGCTATTAACAAAAAAAGAGCGACAATTTTGCAAAAATAACAATATTTTTCACTTTTTTTAATATGAAATTCCCCCCGAAAAAATGTAAAAATCAAAATTTTTTAACATTTTAGGCCAATTTGTTTTTTGCTACATTTGTTTGGTAAAAAAAATCGCAAAAAGCGTATTTTAATTGGTTTGCGCAAAAGTTATTGCTTTTACTAACTAAGGGAAAGATTTTTGTCATTTTTATTGTTTTTTTTTTAACGAGTAATGGTGGCGATCTGCGTTTTTTTTTTTTTGCGGGACTGCGACATTGCGGCGGACAGATCGGACCCTTTACTGACATTCTTGACACTTTTGGGGGTACCAGTGACATTACTACAGTAATCAGTGCTATACATATGCACTGTTACTGTAAAAATGACACTGGCAGGGAAGGGGTTAACTTTATTTGAGAAGGAGGGGTTAAGTGTGTCCCTAGGGGCATGCTTCTAACTGTGATTGGATGTGGCTTGTGATGTAACAGCAGAGATCAACGGTCCTACATAGCAGGACCGTATGATCTCTGCTGTTACACAGGGTAGAATGACAGGCGGCTTTGTTTACATTAGCCGCCTGCCTTTCTCCCGGTGTAACCGACGATTGCGAGTGACCGGCGAACATCTGGTCCGCCGGTCACTCGCGCAGGGGGGTCTGTGAGCGCGCTCGCTCCCTAGAGCCTCACAGGCTAGCGACGTAGACCTACGTCACTTTGCCTGTGAGGGGCTGACTGCCGACGTAACTCGTCGTTAGGCATTCGGCAAGTGGTTAAAAACAGGGGTTTTGTTGTGTTAAAAACAGGGGTTTAATTCCTACTTTTGCAAATACATACATAAGCCACAGAGCCCCGGCAAGGCACCCCATTTTCTGTGGACCTAACTCTGAATTCTGGGAGTCTCCAACAATGGAAGTGCATGCATTTAGATGGACAGGTGTAGTGCAGATAAACCTAAATGGAGCCCACCCCATGGTACAATGTTTATGGGGGGAGGCCTGGGGGGCACAACTGAAATCTCGGGGATTGCAGCCCACCCCAGTACCCCCCTAGATCTGGCTATGTACAGATAGACGACCCCTAGGAAGTGCACCTGTAGGCACATGCCTGGAGTGCCTAATGAGAAATCTGACCCTGCCTATATTGATTTTCTAAACTTTTTGGACCCATTAGCTTGACAGGCCTGCCTGAACAAGTCATCTTCCTTGTCTTTGCTTCTCAGCAATTTATTGAGGGGTTAGGCTATTTGCAGATGAGCCATTTTTCTTCCAGACCACCGTTATAGGGAAAACATAAGGACTCTGGGACACTTGGATGATTCCTGTCCTCTTCAACTCCACTAACTGCTCTTCAACATCACTCAGTGAATCTGGTGAGATCTCTAAAAAGCTCACCTTCTTGCAGGTGGATTCAGTGCTGGACACTCTTTGCACACTCCACATCAAATTCATTCCTTTAAAGCAGTCTCCACAATCTCATGAGTTGAGTTTGGTTCCCCTCCTTCCATTTGGTGTAATTGGGGTGTTCTTTAGGGAAAAATTTAGTGTCATTTGCAGCATTATGAATAGTTATCACAAAACCATAAAGCCAACAAAAATTGTCCCTTTTTTGCAAAAAAAGACTAAGGTGTTAGCATTTGAAAGAATCCATGCTGTGCAAGTCCACGTGAAAGGACCAATGCATACATATTGCATACATGCATGCATGTGCAACAGCCGCCACTGCAACACTCAGAATGTACACATACCAGATGGTGAGACCTAACAAGCCCAGAGGTCTATATGTACTTGTTTCCAGCTGTGAATAAGAGAGGTTTTCCCTATACAGGTCTTCTCTATACCCAGTCCCTCAGGATGGTCTTCAAAAAATGGCTAAAACCATAGGAAACAAAATATAGAAAATCTGGATAGCATATTACTGTACATAAAGTCATTAAAATGTTTGGACAATAAACTAAACCGGCATAAGGCTTACAATGAACGCTGTCAGGTAGCTGACACCTGTAAAATAGCCAATCTATGCATTTTGTCCTACAGGAGATCTTCAGGAGCTGATTGGACGGACTTCCTAATCTAATTAAACCCCCCCCCCCCCTCATAGCCCGCCCATCATCATATTAAGGCCACCAATCAAATCCGCTGTCTAGATCTTGGTGTATCATCCCTCCACAGGCAGATATATTGCCAATCCAGCAGGTTTTAAAACAACTGATATGACAGATTAAAACAATTTAAACTGGTGACCAAAAATTATAAGCATCCACCTACACTATCTGATACTGGGCCAATCAAATATACAAAATCATGCAAAAATGAAAAAAAAAAAAAAAGTGGAACCTTATTCAGAAAATAAGTCCTGTTAGATTTCTTCAGGCTGGCCCTTTTTGAAGGTATAGCTATATAAAACATTAAAAATAGGTGCCTAAACACTGTAAAATTCAGTAATGCACGGTCTCACCCTGCTCTGCTTAGTTGCTCTCTATTCTCTGCACTGTGCCTAAAATCAGAGCCCGTAGAGAATGATCTGCTGACAGCTTTAAGATTTACCATTGCTGAAGGGGAAAGAAAGCTACAGGAATGACACAGGCTGTGCAGAGAGAACTCAGAATATGGAGGTAGAAATAAAAAGCAGGAGAGGTGAATCAGGACAAACTCTGTGCTGCCTGGGAGACACAAAAGTGGTAAAGAGGAAGTAAAGTCTGCTTTTTTTTTTTACCTGCAAAGTAAGGCATGATGTGCTAGTAAGCATCGCATACTAGCACATTATGTGACACTTAACTACAAACGAAGCCCTCGTCATCCCCGATGGAGGCCGCATCCATCTTCACCCGCTTTCCTTCTGGGTCTGTGGACTCTGGCTGTGCTACTGGCCGGAGCCACGTGACATCATAACACATGCGCTCTGAAGGAACAGCTGTCCGTGCCGTTTCTTCAGAGCCCTGTGCCGTGACTGGCGGCTCCCTTCCCTGCAAGAGTCAACATCTGGATGGGAGCATATGTTGTTCTAGAACTTGGATATACCTTTCAGCATTGATGGTGTCTTTCCAGATGTGTAAGCTGCCCATGCCACACGCACTCATGCAACCCCATACCATCAGAGATGCAGTCCCAAATAGGAAATTAGGGATTTCAAAGGCATTGTGCTTTACAGGCCATGCCCCATACATAAAATCCCTTCCTATCTTTATACTGCATCCACCATGGGGATGGAGGTGTAATGCTTTTCAGCTGGTCTCTTCCAGTTTGTACCATCGTTATAACCTAATTATTTGAGTCTTTGAGACAACAGCCAGTCATGGATGAGGGTGGGTTGGGGGAGGTTGGGCTGTCTAACTCTCACCTGTTCCCCCATCCATCCATTAGCAGCCACGTGCCTCCAGTGTGAGGACACTAAATTAGGAGTGTTAGGACTGCAAATTTAATAGGGTGCCGTGAAGTGGCTCTGCAGCTTTCACATGCGTTTGCAAATTGTGTCAACTAAACCCCTGTTCTTTGTACCAAGAGACAGGTCTATTTGGTTAGTGACAGACTGTAGGGTGAGTACATCAGACTGGGGGCTGGCTGACTTTCATGTACCTCTTACAATCCTTCAACCTCATTTTTTTTTCTTGTTATAGGGATGGAGACGCTGGGCAACACCAGCTTGGGTCTCACTTAAAATCCCACCTAGTCCAATATGTTTAAGCAACCAGGGATGGAGACGCCTTGCTTACAGCTTGGTGCCTCATACAAAGTCCCACCGTGCGATTTTCGTGCGTTTTTGGTGGATGCAGTTTTGATTAGACCTTAGTGTTTTCCGTATACAGGGATGGAGACCAATAGCATGACCTGCTTGTCTCACACAAAGTCCCAAAATAGGAAATTAGGGATTTCAAAGGCATTGTGCTTTACAGGCCATGCCCCATACATAAAATCCCTTCCTATCTTTATACTGCATCCACCAAGGGGATGGAGGTGGAATGCTTTTCAGCTGGTCTCTTCCAGTTTGTACCATCGTTATAACCTAATTATTTGAGTCTTTGAGACAACAGCCAGTCATGGATGAGGGTGGGTTGGGGGAGGTTGGGCGGCTCCCTCTCACCTGTTCCCCCATCCATCCATTAGCAGCCATGTGCCTCCAGTGTGAGGACACTAAATTAGGAGTGTTAGGACTGCAGATTTAACAGGGTGCCGTGAAGTGGCTCTGCAGCTTTCACATGCGTTTGCAAATGTGTGTCAACTAAACCCCTGTTCTTTGTACCAAGAGACAGGTCTATTTGGTTAGTGACAGACTGGGGAGTGAGTACATCAGACTGGGGGCTGGCTGACTTTCATGTACCTCTTACAATCCTTTAACCTCATTTTTTTTTTCTTGTTATAGGGATGGAGACGCTGGGCAACACCAGCTTGGGTCTCACTTAAAGTCCCACCTAGTCCAATATGTTTAAGCAACCAGGGATGGAGACGCCTTGCTTACAGCTTGGTGCCTCATACAAAGTCCCACCGTGCGATTTTCGTGCGTTTTTGGTGGATGCAGTTTTGATTTGACCTTAGTGTTTTCCGTATACAGGGATGGAGACCAATAGCATGACCTGCTTGTCTCACACAAAGTCCCAAATAGGAAATTAGGGATTTCAAAGGCATTGTGTTTTACAGGCCATGCCCCATACATAAAATCCCTTCCTATGTTTATACTGCATCCACCAAGGGGATGGAGGTGTAATGCTTTTCAGCTGGTCTCTTCCAGTTTGTACCATCGTTATATCCTAATTATTTGAGTCTTTGAGACAACAGCCAGTCATGGATGAGGGTGGGTTGGGGGAGGTTGGGCTGTCTCCCTCTCACCTGTTCCCCCATCTATCCATTAGCAGCCATGTGCCTCCAGTGTGAGGACACTAAATTAGGAGTGTTAGGACTGCAGATTTAACAGGGTGCCGTGAAGTGGCTCTGCAGCTTTCACATGCGTTTGCAAATGTGTGTCAACTAAACCCCTGTTCTTTGTACCAAGAGACAGGTCTATTTGGTTAGTGACAGACTGGAGGGTGAGTACATCAGACTGGGGGCTGGCTGACTTTCATGCACCTCTTACAATCCTTCAACCTCATTTTTTTTTTCTTGTTATAGGGATGGAGACGCCGGGCAACACCAGCTTGGGTCTCACTTAAAGTCCCACCTAGTCCAATATGTTTAAGCAACCAGGGATGGAGACGCCTTGCTTACAGCTTGGTGCCTCATACAAAGTCCCACCGTGCGATTTTCGTGCGTTTTTGGTGGAAGCAGTTTTGATTTGACCTTAGTGTTTTCCGTATACAGGGATGGAGACCAATAGCATGACCTGCTTGTCTCACACAAAGTCCCAAATAGGAAATTAGGGATTTCAAAGGCATTGTGCTTTACAGGCCATGCCCCATACATAAAATCCATTCCTATCTTTATACTGCATCCACCAAGGGGATGGAGGTGTAATGCTTTTCAGCTGGTCTCTTCCAGTTTGTACCATCGTTATAACCTAATTATTTGAGTCTTTGAGACAACAGCCAGTCATGGATGAGGGTGGGTTGGGGGAGGTTGGGCTGTCTCCCTCTCACCTGTTCCCCCATCCATCCATTAGCAGCCATGTGCCTCCAGTTTTAGGACACTAAATTAGGAGTGTTAGGACTGCAGATTTAACAGGGTGCCGTGAAGTGGCTCTGCAGCTTTCACATGCATTTGCAAATGTGTGTCAACTAAACCCCTGTTCTTTGTACCAAGAGACAGGTCTATTTGGTTAGTGACAGACTGGAGGGTGAGTACATCAGACTGGGGGCTGGCTGACTTTCATGTACCTCTTACAATCCTTCAACCTAATTTTTTTTTTCTTGTTATAGGGATGGAGACGCCGGGCAGCACCAGCTTGGGTCTCACTTAAAGTCCCACCTAGTCCAATATGTTTAAACTTCAAACTCTTTGCAATTTATCTCTGAGAAACCCATTTCTGATATTGCTCCACTATTTTTCGCCGTAGCATTGGGGGAATTGGTGATCCTCTGCCCATCTTGACTTCTGAGAGACACTGCCATTCTGAGAGGCTCTTTTTATACCCAATCATGTTGCCAATTGACCGAATAAGTTGCAAATTGGTCCTCCAGCTGTTCAATATATGTACATTTAACTTTTCCAGCCTCTTATTGCTACCTGTCCCAACTTTTTTGGAATGTGTAGCTCTCATGAAATCCAAAATGAGCCAATATTTGGCATGACATTTCAAAATGTCTCACTTTCAACATTTGATATGTTATCTATATTATATTGTGAATAAAATATACGTTTATGAGATTTGTAAATTAGTACATTTCTTTTTTACTCACAATTTGTACAGTGTCCCAACTTTTTTGGAATTGGGTTTGTATATATATATATATGTGTGTATACCCCTAACCCAAAATTGGCATAGTTGGGTAGTTGGGTCACACTGGCATGGCAGAGTTACGTCACCCTGGCATGGCAGAGTCAGATCACCCTAAACTCCGGTCACCCTGAATAAAAACAAATTTATGCAGCGCTAGCAACTAAATAGTGAACAAATGAAATGAAAACAAATCTATACCGTATAGATTCAATATATGTAAAGTGCTATAGTGCTAAAATCTAAATAGATCAAATTATATAAAGTGCATATAAATTTCTGTAATAATAATATAAGGTGCATTGAATTTTTAGCAAATAAATATAAAGTCCTTAAGTGAAAAGGTATTATAGTGCATTAACTTAATATTCAATAAATATGGTGAAATAAAGTCCTTAAATTGTGATCCGATAGGTGCCAAAGTGCCAAGTGAATAAAGGTGCTTGTAAGGTGGAAGGTGCCCTCTTGGTTCCCCACTCACCGGATTGAGATTGAAAAAAGGCCCTTGATTTTATTGCACAGTAGCCCGGGATCTGGTATAGGACTCCTTCAATGTGACCTCCGAATTAGGTTCGTCTGGTAGCATGTGACCTTACAACTACCGTAAGTATACTCAAATAACGCTTTTGTCCTTCCAGGACTCAATGGATAAATTCCTCAAACTCTCCTTCCCCCGTGCTGCCGCTGAGTTGATTTCCTTAGGTTAGGATCAGCTTATAAGAGGGACATGAGAAATCCTTAAGGAGAGAAGTTTTGTGGCTCAGACTATTCCTGAGTGTGTGAGTCCCAGGCAGAGACTCCTCACAGGACAGCTGCAGCTGATGTCAGATGATCATGCCTGAAATCTGAGCATCTAACAAACTCTTCAGGTAAAACTTGCCTCTCTCGGGTCACCCTGACATTGCATATTGGGGTCACCCTGGCATGGCAGAGTCAGGTCACCCTAAACTCCGGTCACCCTGATATGGCAGAGTGGGGTCACCCTGGCATGGCAGAGTCAGGTCACCCTAAACTCCGGTCACCCTGACATGGCAGAGTGGGGTCACCCTGGCATGGCAGAATCAGGTCACCCTTACATGGCAGCTGCATGACCCCACTCTGCCATGTCAGGGTGACCGGAGTTTGCAGCTGCCATGTCAGGGTAACCTGACTCTGCCATGCCAGGGTGACCCAACTCTGTAGATTTTGGGTTTGGGTTGTTGTTGGTTTGACGACACTCCCCCCCCCCCCCATCGCACATACCCCCCCCCCCCTCAGAATTATCAAGCCAAAACAATATTTTTTTGGGGGTTAAAGAAATAATCCTTTATTTGTAAAGTAGTGTTCACAAACATAACTATTCAAATTCAAACATTATATAACTTTTATTAAAATTTAAACATAACAATACTGAAAAATAGATAAGAGATACCAAATTAGATGTGTGCATCCTGCCAGGGCAAGCTACCATCTGGGGAAACAAAATAATCAGCAAACTGATTTCTAATTGACAGAACTCGAAACAGTGGAGTTCAGGTCCAGGAACTGAATGTTCTGGGCAGGGTTTGGAGGTGCAGGCTCAGTGGATCCTCTCTCTTTGTCAATCACAAAGTTATGTAGAACACAGCAGGCGAGAACTACGTTAATAGCGTTTTCCACATCCAATTGCATTACAGATAGAAGTACCCTCCACTTAGCTGCACATATTCCAAATGCGCACTCGACAACTCGTCTTGCGCGGCAGAGTCTATAGTTAAAAATCTTTTCCTTATGACTAAGTCCTTGTCCACTATAGGGCCTCATTATGTTTTCAGCAAGGCCAAACGCCTCATCGGCTACAATAACCAATGGAAGGCTAGGCTCTGTTGTACATGGAAGAGGCCTCCATCCAGGAATCGCAAAACGGCCTTCATATAGGCGAATTCACGAAAAATTCTTGAATCCCCCTGACGCCCATAGGCTCCAACATCCACACATATGAAGCGTGAATGAGCATCCACCAATCCCAGGAGTACAATTGAAAAATATTTTTTATAATTAAAATATAGTGAACCAGATTTGGGTGGCTTCTTAACTCTAACGTGCTTGCCGTACAGAGCTCCGATGCAATTTGGAAAGTCTGTTTTGATCCAAAATTAATTAATTACTTCTTCCCACATCTCTTCTGTTGGCACTGGCATTACATCTCTATGTAGCTCCTCCCACATTGCAAAGCAGGTTTCACGTGCCACTTTTGCAACTGTTGCAACACCCATCATGAAGTAATAGTGTAGGGATGTGAATGATTGGCCTGTGGCCAGAAACCTTAAAATTAGAAAATAAATAATCATTACATATACAGCATTTACATATACAGCATATATACAGCATATATATAGTAGATGGATGGGGAGGGAGAGATGGAGAGAGCGAGGAATGGAGAGAGAGAGAGATAGAGAGAGAGAGAGAGAGAGAGAGAGAGAGAGAGAGAGAGGGGAAATATATACACATACCTGAGAGTCACCAAGAGACGTTCCTCTGGTGACACTCTCTTCCTCATGTTGTTGTCCATGCAATTAAGACGGGATCACAGCCTTTCCAGGAGATCACCAAACGTGCCAGTAGACATCCTTGTAAAATTGAGGAATTTATTGGGATAATGACGCAGCTGGACATACATATTAACAAAATATCCCGTAGACATGCGTTGAGCCATCAATGGATGAGTCCAGTAGCGGCGAACTCTGCTCCTCCTCTCACGCAATTTCCTACGTCTTTGTAGCCTCAGCAACAGCAACATCAGGAGCATTTCCTCACACATGCTCATGCTCGGATCCATAATTAAAACACCCCAAAAAAATTCAGCTTTCTCCAAACACACTGCTCTCTCTGCCACTGCTCACTCTTCTCTCACTTGAAAATGGCTGAAAAACATATATTTCTGTTGCATTGTGGGTATTTGGGAGGGTCTCCAGTTGTGTTCTGCAAAAAATGCCTCTGAACGCAAACGCCGCTAAACGCGTCTAAACGCGTCCAAACGCGGCACAACAGGCGTTTTTAACGTCGTTCAAGTTCCAGTGTTCAAAGGACTTTTTACAAACATCCCGTGTACATGTAGCCTTACTGTTATCAAACTGTTATGGGTAAAGTTATGTTTTAAGTTAGATTAAATAGAACTAAACCAAATACATAATGTGGACTACCCACAGAAGATATAAAGCATTCTAACAAACCCATGACACATATACTTTACATTTCAAACAATTTGATAATGTGAGCCTAAGCTATTTAATGCTTTTTTTAGATATGATGATAAATTAATACAAATATACATCATCCTCTGTGAGTAAACTATTAAAAGTTTATATAAGTGGCTCTCCAAGAGTTGGAATATACTGCTTACCCTTCCTAAATAACAACATGGGAACAAGATGTCCATTACAATCTCTCAGAAGATACTTCAAATGGCACATGTGTCTTCACTATCCTGTAAAACTGCTGAGATGAACTTTAAGTTGCTAACCCAATGGCACTCTATCCCTGTCCGACTACAGAAATTATTGCCTGACTACCAGCCTACATTTTGGCGACTCCAAAACAATATTCTGTATGGAACACCTTTCTCCTGCGCTCACAATCCAAACCCCCCCTGCCACTCTTCCCACGGGTCTCACATGTGGTGTCTTGGGTGGCTAAGGTCTTGCTGCCGTAAAGAACTGTGGTAGTCCGAAAATACTGCAAACAAAAAACAAAGAAGGGCGCATCAACCTAGTGCATTATCCTCAATAATGGCTTTATTAATAAAACATAAAAATGGCTACTCACAAACAGAGGTGAAAATCGGTCATATCAAAACCAAATGTTTGAGTGTCAGGAGTAGTCCATGCAAGTGTCCATTGTCCTAATCGGATGACGGCTGACACGTTTCGAGGCTTCGCCTCTTCCTCCGAGCCACTGTGTCATGACCAACTCACAAGTTTCACTGGACACTTGCATGGACTACTCCTGCGCCCTTCTTTGTTTTTTGTTTACATTTTGGCAAGGCTGTGGCTTGGAGGCCAACCATGATCATACCTAGTGGACATGCCCTAATTTATGACCATGCTGGTCAAATGCCCGATCTCTTATCTATCTTGATCTCTGGTGTCCCAATACCTGATGAACCCTGGGTCATACTTTCTCATTGCTCTGAAGATACAACTAGGGCCTACAAACAGTCTATAGTCCCTCTCAAATAACAAAAAACAATCCGCGCTAAGGTATAAAGTGAATACATTTGAAGCAGCTAGCTATACATTGTGATACCAATTCAAGTAAATATTAAAACAAAAGCAGCCTTACAAAAATAAAGCAATATAAACATCAAAAATTATCACCAATATAAGATACCAATAATATTAAATGTCACAGAAATTGGTATAGCACCCAAATTGTGAAGAGTGCAAATAATGTTAGAAGGTGCAGAATGTGCAAAAAAGTGCATACAAACAATTATGAAACATTGTCCATAACAGGAAAACATATCATGAAGAATACAAAAAATGGGAGCAGGGTAAATCAAAGGGAACCCACTCACCCGGTGCTCAAGGAAAAGAACCCCAATAAATAGTCTAAAATGTATACAATATAAAACGTAACATAAGCTGCTGCTATTAAACAATAAATGGCAAAGAAGGTGTATTATAAAAGGTGATAAGAGCATAAACAGCTCCACCTCAAAACAGTACACTAGCAGCGCTAATAATTCATGCACAAAAACATAAATCAATGCATAGAGTCTCTGTAATGGGTAAATATGTGAAGAGTTCATGCACACAATCCAAAGAGAAATATACAGGGTGACAGTCCAAGGATGCAGATCATCCACAGTGGTACATCCGAACCACAGAAAAAAGCCTCCACCTCACCGCTGTGCACGCCTTATGGTAATAGACTCACCAGAGGGCAATAGGTATAAGCCAATAATGCCACAACAAACTCGGAGATGGTAGATCCTCAGATCCTTTGGACCCTGGATGGGAGATTATCCTCACTCCAACAACACCTAGTACACTTCCGGAGCCTTGCAAACCCTGGATGGGACACTCTCCTCACATTGATGTACAGGAGCCAATCAGCATACCATGGTGCATGTAAGCAGAGTAATTAAACCACATAGCGTGATACTGTATAACTCCAACTTTATTAACCCAAGCAGACAGACCCCTCAAATATTGTACTCACATAAATCACATAAATTAAAGCGTAGATTAGAAGGGTAAACCTGTGTCCTGCAGCCGTTCCCCGCTGTTTCAGCTCGCCGCTCGGTACCTAGCCGGCCAACTTCCGGGTGTGACGTAGGACGTAGGTAACCCTGGTGACCGCGTGACCACGCCCTTAGGATCTGTGGATCTACCATCTCCGAGTTTGTTGTGGCATTATTGGCTCATACCTATTGCCCTCTGGTGAGTCTATTACCATAAGGCGTGCACAGCGATGAGGTGGAGGCTTTTTTCTGTGTTTTTCGGATGTACCACTGTGGATGATCTGCATCCTTGGACTGTCACCCTGTATATTTCTCCTTGGATTGTGTGCATGAACTCTTCACATATTTAGACATTACAGAGACTCTATGCATTGATTTATGTTTTTGTGCATGAATAATTAGCGCTGCTAGTGTACTGTTTTGAGGTGGAGCTGTTTATGCTCTTATCACCTTTTATAATACACCTTCTTTGCCATATCATGAAGAATCCCTTGTGCAAAATGCTCCAGAAGATGTCATCTGTATGTGGGAAAAGTGAACTTCACCACCAGACAGCAGTAATTATTACCTCTATCCCTCATTACACCCTACAATATGAAGAGGTGGAGGATCTTGTGTAGATATGTAATGAAAGTTGACAACATCTCTCCCTCTGCTTGAAAGATGTGCAAGATAAATAAGCTAAGCACAATTTCCCACTGTTCTGTTTCTAGAAGAGCTTCCAACACTTTGCAGAAGTGCAATCCAGCTCATCTCACTTTAGGTTACAAATGACATCCAAAGAAAGGGTTTAAACTTTTGATTATTCCCTGTGTTTTTAAGCTGTCTGCCACCTCTCATTCTTCCATGGCCTGTACTGCTTGGTCAATTCAGGTGTCAAAGTCCTTGTCCTCCAAGGGTACAGGGATCTTCCCAGAGTAAAACTGCAGCTTTCTGTACCTATAGTAGATGGGCACAGAGGAGTTTTTCAAGAAGCTCTCCATCAACCTTCCACATCCATGAAGGGGGAGGTTGGCAGGAGTCCAGAGGATGGTGCAGAGGTTATAGCAAACACCTCTGGGTCTGGTGCCACCTGACTGGGATTCTCTGAGGAACTTGCTGAAGGGCTTAAATGGATCAGTTTTGACTTAAAATCATCTGTTAATTTAAGGCTCCATGGTAACTCTTCTCTCATCTCCATCATCCTCCACTAGCAGGACAAGGGAAGTCCTAGAGGAGTCTCCACTTTTAGTGCTTATCCACTATGGTGCTGCAGATGTTTGAGTTCCCCTGTTACTGGTGTTAACAACCCACTAGGCAGTACTGCACTCTCTGACACACTGGTGCTGAAAGAAGGGTTGTTTATTTGGTGTCTAACCTAAGAGGTTGCCCTAAAATATTGGAGATACAAACAGGACTTAAAAAACACAACCCTCCTTACCAGTGGAACATAACTGTCAGTGTCCAGCATTGGTGTCCTTAGGTCTACATGGAGTGTTCTAAACATAGTTTTGAAACCCCAGCAGGACCCAGAAAGGGGTAGTGCTGTTCCCTTAAGCATGAATGTAAAAAAGATGATGGCCAAAGCCCTCTCACCACTCTGGCATTTAACACTGAGATCAGTTCTTGGACAGCAGCTTTGAATTCAACTGTAAGCAATTCCCCCAGTCCCTGACATGATGGAAGCAGAATTTGCATGTTGCAGCAGCGCCCTGCTCAATAGGAGGACAGCAGGGTGGATTTAGGTTAACACTCAGATCTCCACAGATTGGCAGTAGCAGTCCCAGAGACTGCTCATTTTTGCTCAACACTCATTATGCAGCAGCAGGAGGAGGGGTCTAAAAGCATAGTCTTGTAGGCTATATGGCAGTCTAGCCTACAATACACACAGGGAGAACATAGGGCCCCCTTCTCCTTCAGCAGTGCAGTGTTGGTTCTGCATTCTCCCAGCATTAATCTGTGTCCTTTTCCACACACTGGGGTTGATTTACTAAAACTCGAGGGTGGAAAATCTGGTACAGCTCTGCGTGGTAGCCAATCAGCTTCTAACTTCTGCTTGTTCAATTAGGCTTTGACAAAAAACTGGAAGCTGATTGGTTTCCATAAACAGCTACACCAGATTTTCCACTCTTCAGTTTTAGTAAATCAACCCCACAGTCCCCTTGCAGGCAGCTCAGCACTCTGCCAGCAGTCAAAGGAGACTCAGCCAGTGCACCTTTTCTTCCTAACTCCGAGTCCCCACCAGACTGACTTCCACTTGCAGCTTTCCACACCTCTCTTTCTGCCTTCCAGCAGACTTCTCCTGCGATTTGTAGTCCCTCACTGTCTTTTTCTGATTTGGACCACCTTCCTGGGGATCCCCAAGGAGTCCTTGCAACTCCAATCAGTTCGGGGTGACCATCCCAGCCAATGACAGTGTCCTCCTCTCATTCTAGGTGATGGGAGTTCTCCTACTCTAACTAGCTCCCTGTGATGTTCTAGCAAACTCTATTAAAGTCTATGGGACATGAACACGAATAATCAAAAGTCCTTATTTTAAAGGTTTATATGCAAGTTATTGCCATAAAAAGTGTATCGGGACCTGGGAACGGCCCTGGGGGACATGTATCGATGCAAAGATTTTTTTTAAAAACAATAGTTTTTACATGAGCAGTGATTTTAATGATGCATAAAGTGAAACAATAAAAATTAAAAATTCCTTTAAATATCATGCCTGGTGTGTGTCCAGTCTGACTTCCTTCTCGGTTCCGATGACGGTGGGGGTCTGTCTTCTTGGCCTGGTCGACCAGTTGGCGACGGCCAGGGCGACGAGGACCCTTATTGGAATATTACTGTTTTATGCCAGAAAGGCTATAGTCCTCAAGTGGAAGTCTCCCCATTCTCCGATCTTAGTCTTTTGGAAAGGGTTGGTTAATGCGGTGGTTCCGCTATACAAGGCGACCTATATCTCCAGGAATTGCCCTAAAAAATATGAAAAGGTCTGGCGAGCATGGGTGGATTCTAAATCCACTGTCGACGAGCGAGACTCTGAGTCTGACGCGGCTTAATCTCTGGTGGGACCTTGGGGAGAGAGAACAGAGACTAGGTGTTCCTGTATAAGTATTGGTTTATTTTGCTACTGTTGATTCCTGACTGAGGGTGCTGAGCAGTGTGGTTGCGGGTTGTTTTGGGTGGTTTTCTTGGGTTATGTTGTTGTCTGTTGGCCGGGGTATGCCCCCTTCTGGCCTTGTCTTTTTATGTGTTTAAACTCAATAAACAGAATTTTCAAAAAAAAAATATCATGCCTGGTGGGTCCCCTTAATATGCCTGAAAAGTGGCGCATCTGTATGATGTATGGAGCCTGCTGCAGCAATACTGACATTTCTAAAGGAAACAATGTAATTTAAATTTGTTCGCATCTGTAATGTATTGCTGGCTGCCGGCAATACAGATTAAAAAAATAAAAAAAAAACAGTGCCAAAATTTAAAAAAAACCTGGTGTGGTGTCCTCCCCAAAATCCATACCAGACCCTTATCCGAGCATGCAGCATGCAGGTCAGGAAGAGGGGGGGCGAGTGAGCGCCCCCCATTCTGAACCATAACAGGTCACATGCCCTCAACATGGGGGTGGGTGCTTTGGGGCAGGGGTTGACAAGGGCCTTTTCCCGACAACCCTGGGCTGTAGTTGTTGGAGTCTGCGGGTGGGGAGCACACTATAGACGACTGCAGTGTAAGCAGCAGCCTTATATAGTGTGGGGTGTGGACATAGCCCCTGAGCCATGATTGGCCATAGGCACCTTGCCTTTGGCCAATCATGGCTCTGACAGTACATTGTGCTGTGATTGGCCAAAGCATACAGGTCAGGCGCATGCTTTGGCCAATCATCAGCAATCAATGCACTGCAAAAGTGCGAACACATGAATACAGAGCCCATCCCTACTGAGCAACACATGTCTTCTCTTAAAGGACCAAAATTGAGTACCTACCTATATAAGTGCATTCATTTTTATTTTTAGATATTTGCTTCGAGTTTTGCTTTAAAACATTGTTTAATACACAAATTTGTACTCATGTACAAAAGGGCTTTTCTACAGTCACACTCTAGTTCTGCAATCAGCTCAGAATGGAACTTTTGCCTTTAGGGTGGTAGTTGTTGGTTAGCCTGCATAGAGAAAAACAAACTTGTACACAATTATGTATATTTTATTAAAAAAACTAAATATAGATAATAAAACTGTAAGAAAAGCAAACCTGTCTGTATGCAAAAGGTTCTTTATAGACAGCACTAGGGATGATTGAACTTTTCAAAAGTTTGGTTCGACCAGAACACCCGAACTTCCCGAAAGTTCGGCCCGGATTTCAGAACCCCATTGAAATCAATGGGACCCGAACTTCGGTAATCAAAAAACACAATTTTGAAGCCCTAAAACCCAATAAATGCCCCTAAAAAGTGCCTAGGGTTCTGGGTCATGCCCCAGGGACTATTAATCACACAAAAAAAGTTCTTAAAAATTGTCATTTTTGATAGAGAGACAATTATTGAAAAAATTATTGAAAAAAAAATGAGATTTCTTTGGATTTAGTGTCTGGGGGGTCTAAAAAGTGTACCTGTGAAGTTTCAGCTCTGTAGCATGTCCAGAACCAGAAAAAAAGTTTGTTTGTATTAGAATTGCAATAGAACAGGATAGTGGCTCCGCTATTTTCACACCTTGCCGGTTTTGTAGCAGGCGTTTTTTTGGGCATTTTTTGGGGGTCTTTGGAGGCAGGCATAACATCAGAACTTCTGTGTAGGGGTATATATACACACACACACACATGTATATATACACATACACATATATAGGTGTTAAAGTAGCAGAAACCTATGCTTGCATTAATGAAATAATTAACACCTATATGGCTTCTCTCCTTTCACACCTATATGTGTGTATGGGTATAAATACATATAAGTGTGTGTGTATATATACCCCTATACAGAATTTCAGATGTTTTGCCTGCCTCCAAAGACCCCCAAAAAATGCCCAAAAAAAACGCCTGCTGCAAAAACACACCTGGGTGTTTTTGTAGCTGGCGTTTTTTTGGGCATTTTTTGGGCACCTTTGCAGGCAGGCATAACATCTGTACTTCTGTGTAGGGGTATATACACACACACACATGTATGTATATATACACATACACATATATAGGTGTGAAAGTAGCAGAAGCCTATGCTTGCGCTAATGAAATAATTAACACCCATATGGCTTCTCTGCTATAACACCTATATATGTGTATGTGTATAAATACATATAAGTGTGTGTGTATATATACTCCTATACAGAATTTCAGATGTTTTGCCTGCCTCCAAAGACCCCCAAAAAATGCCCCAAAAAAAACGCCTGCGCCAAAAAAAAACGCCCAGGTGTGTTGTTGCAAGCGTTTTTTTGGGCATTTATTGGGGGTCTTTGGAGGCAGGCATCACATCTGAACTTCTGTATAGGGGTATATATACACACACACTTATATGTATTTATACACATACACATATATAGGTGTTATAGCAGAGAAGCCATATGGGTGTTAATTATTTCATTAGCACAAGCATCGGTTTCTGCTACTTTCACACCTATATATGTGTATGTGTATATATACATACATGTGTGTGTGTATATATACCCCTACACAGAAGTACAGATGTTATGCCTGCCTCCAAAGACCCCCAAAAAAACACCTGCACCAAAAAAAAATGCCCAGGTGTGTTGTTGCAGGCGTTTTTTTGGGGCATTTTTTGGCGGTCTTTGAAGGCAGGCATAACATCTGAACTTCTGTATAGGGGTATATATACACACACACTTATATGTATTTATACACATACACATAAATAGGTGTTATAGCAGAGAAGCCATATGGGTGTTAATTATTTCATTAATGCAAGCATAGGTTTCTGCTATTTTCACACCTATATATGTGTATGTGTATATATACATACATGTGTGTGTGTATATATACCCCTACACAGAAGTACAGATGTTATACCTGCCTCCAAAGACCCCCAAAAAATGCCCAAAAAAACGCCTGCGCCAAAAAAAGTCCAGGTGTGTTGTTGCAGGCGTTTTTTTGGGGCATTTTTTGGGGGTCTTTGGAGGCAGGCATAACATATGAACTTCTGTATAGGGGTATATATACACACACACTTATATGTATTTATACACATACACATATATAGGTGTTATAGCAGAGAAGCCATATGGGTGCTAATTATTTCATTAGCGCAAGCATAGGTTTCTGCTACTTTCACACCTATATATGTGTATGTGTATATATGCATACATGTGTGTGTGTGTATATACCCCTACACAGAAGTTCTGATGTCATGCCTGACTCCAAACATGTCCTCAAAAAAGCCCTATAAACGCCTGCAACAAAAAGCAGGGTGACAGGGGCGACACCACTATCCGGTTCTATAAGTGTTCTAAGAGAAACGATCTTTTCTCTATAGCAGTCACCCTGACATGGAAGGGTTTTGTCACCCTGCCATAGCAGTCAGAGTCAGTTAACTCTACACTACACTACGGTCCCCTTACACTTAACACTTTCCCTACAGAAACTAGATTATTAAATCTAACCAGACTTGTATAAAGTACTCAAAATTTCTACTTGAGTAAAAGTACAAGTGCTCGATCAAAAAGTGACTTGAGTAGAAGTGGAAGTGCTCGCAGAAAAAGTTACTTAAGTGGAAGTACTAAAGTATTCAACATTTTTTTTACTTAAGTATTGCAAGTAGTTTTTTCAAAAAATTTGCTACTTAAGTACTAAAAGTAAAAAGTACCAGTAGTTTTGAAAAAAAAATTCTACTCAAGTACTGAAAGTAGAAGTACAAGTACTGTGTTATGTAGTTATTAAAGAAAGAAGTCAAAAGTTTGAACATCATATTGTTTTTTATTAATTCAAATGATTAACCTGTGTTTGTTAGTAGTTTCTTGATGCACTTTAAGCGCAGTAGCACCATTTATTTGTTTGTTTCATATTTTCTTTTTATTGGAAAGATTTGGTATAGCAGCTTTTATTATACACAGCCTTTATTTTCGTATGCGCTGATTTACAAATGACATTATACGCATTTTTTTGAGCTTTATGCAACCTGTCATCTACTGTTCTGGCAGTGGTAATTTTTTTTAAAGTAACGAGTAACTAAGCAGCACAAAAAAAAAATATTGGAGTAGAAGTATTGAAATCATCGAAAAAATGTAGTGAAGTAAAAGTAGAATTAGGAGAAAAAAATTCTACTCTAGGAAAGTACAGATACCGCATTTCGGTACTTAAGTACAGTACTTAAGTAGTTCTACTTCGTTACTATACATCTCTGAATCTAACTATAGTGGAAAATAGTACCCTAACTACACTAGATATCCCTTTCCTCACACTAATAATTGCTAAATGACACTTTGAGAGCAGAAGTAACAGAACTGCTTCCACTCTCTTCCACAGCCCTGTATTAAAATGGTATAGATTTGGTGGGGCTATCTTATATACTGGGGGGCGTATTCACTAATCATTGGCCTCTGGACCCCCTAGTCACTCCAATCACATTCCTAGCATTCTCCTGCCCCCTCAATTGGCTTTTACTGATGGATCTGGTCCAATCACTGGCTTTTAAAGCCCAGTTCCTGTCCCATTGCATTTTGGTCGGTTCTGGTGGCCGAATTCCGAACTTTTTCAGCAAAAAGTTCGGAATTCGGCCGAACCTCGAACAGTCAATGTTCGGGTCGAACCGATGGTCGACCCGAACCGTTCGATCATCCCTAGACAGCACTAGAATTTGGGTAATTTTTGGTTTGGATGGTTTTAACAGCTTTTGAGTATTCTGAAAACACTTGCTAAGAGAACTGAGTGCTGGACTGGCTGAACTACATTCTGCACATCCTAATAGCTACTTTAGCCGGCTCTCAAAGTAATGGCCCAAAAGAAAAGTAGGGAATGCAAGGAGGGTGGACTAGCACATAACACTTTAAAACTGCTTCAAAATTGAAACTCTCTAAGATTAAAGGCACCCATCGTTTTAGAGCAGTGGTCCCCAACCTTTTTGGCACCGGGGACCGGCTGCATGGAAGAAAATCATGCCAAGACAGCTTGTCACTTGCCACGTCACCTGCCTCCAGATGCAGCTTGTCACTTGCCACGTCACCTGCCTCCAGATGCAGCTTGTCCATTGCCACGTCACCTGCCACCAGATGCAGCTTGTCACTTGCCACATCATCTGCCTCCAGATGCAGCTTGTCACTTGCCACATAACCTGCCACCAGATGCAGCTTTTCACTTGCCACGTCACCTGCCACCAGATGCAGCTTGTCACTTGCCACGTCATCTGCCTCCAGATGCAGCTTGTCACTTGCCACATAACCTGCCACCAGATGCAGCTTGTCACTTGCCACGTCACCTGCCACCAGATGCAGCTTGTCACTTGTCACATCACCTGCCACCAGATGCAGCTTGTCACTTGTCATATCACCTGCCACCAGATGCAGCTTGTCACTTGTCACGTCACCTGCCACCAGATGCAGCCTGTCACTTGTCACGTCACCTGCCACCAGATGCAGCTTGTCACTTGTTACGTCACCTGCCACCAGATGCAACTTGTCACTTGTTATGTCACCTGCCACCAGATGCAGCTTGTCACGTCACCTGCCACCAGATGCAGCTTGTCAATTGTCACGTCACCTGCCACCAGATGCAGCCTGTCACTTGTCACGTCACCTGCCACCAGATGCAGCTTGTCACTTGTTACGTCACCTGCCACCAGATGCAACTTGTCACTTGTTATGTCACCTGCCACCAGATGCAGCTTGTCACGTCACCTGCCACCAGATGCAGCTTGTTACTTGTCACGTCACCTGCCACCAGATGCAGCTTGTCACTTGTCATGTCACCTGCCACCAGATGCAGCTTGTCACATCACCTGCTGCCAGATGCAGATTATAACTTACCACGTCGCCTGCCACCAGATGGGGACCCCTGTTTTGGAGTATACATCTAGGAATATGTGCAGAGAGTGCTAACTGCATGAACTGTATTGCTATTTCCTGTGCATTACCTTTTTTTTGAAAGGTGTTTATTTAAATTTTTGCATAACAGTAACAAAAAGAAAACACAAGGGCAACATTGCCCATAAAACAAGTGTAAGGCAAGCATGTATATTACACAAGGGTTTCAGAAGACATCTTAACCTAACACCACAGAAGGGGGGGAAGGGGGGGGGGGAATAGAGAGGGGCCAAACGGCCCAAATCAAGGGGGGAAAGGGGAAAAAATGGGATGCGTACCACAAAGAGCCAGGAGGGCCAAGCAACTGCGAGGCTACACTCCCAACCGGTTGTCACAGAGATGGGGGGGGGAGGAGAAAGGAACACACCAACAAGACTAACCACACCATACACACCCACACATCCACAATCACACACCGTCCCCTACCTCCAGGTACCCACCCCCCAAGATAAGGGGGGGGGGGTATAGAACATACAACTCATGTAATGAAACAAATATAAACCGCATGACATCCGGGGCTACTCAGACTCAGTCAAGAGATAAGCTGGAGGGCAAAGGGGCATCTGCCCAATACGAGTCTTCCACATCAAGCCAGGGCTGCCAAACATTAGTGAACTTTTTAGGACACCCTCTACTCTTATAAATTAGCTTATAAAGCGGAACATCACTGCGCCCCAAAGTATAGAACTCCTGTATGGTAGGCGGTTCAGCCCTCTTCCAATGTAACAAAACAAGTTTCCTGGCATAGAACAGTAAGATGCGGAGCAGGATCCTAGGGCGTACACGATGTACAATGTCATTCAACACACCCAGCAGGCCTACCTCAGGAGTAAGAGGGACCGACAGGTGCAGTTTATTAGTAAAAAAGGCAAAAATAGATGTCCAGTAACCTTTAACATGGGGACAGGACCAGAACATGTGGAGCAAGTCCGCAGCAGGACAGCCGCACCTAGGGCAAGCAGCTCCCGGGGCTACCCCCATACGGACCAACTTCTGGGGTGTATAATGCAGATGATGGATAAATTTAAACTGTATTAACCTATTGTTTGAACTAATAAGATCCTGAAAGCAAACCTCCGTGGCCTCCTCCCATGTCTCCTCTGTCAGGTCGGGCAAGAGCGAGACCCACCGGCCCATGGCCGTTTTAAACGGGTCAGCACCCGCCGCCTGCAGCCTCATATAAAACGTAGTGACCATTTTATTTATCCCTTCAATAGACAATAACAGCTCCATCGGGGATTCCCCGAGCTCCAGGGTCAGTCCCGCAAACTGCGCACGGGCGGCGTGGCGTAATAACAGGTATTTAAAGAAAAAACGGTTGCTCACACCATGGTGGGCCTTCAGGTCATCAAAGGAAACAAAATGAGACGACCGAAAGACGTGAGAGACATGGGTCACCCCAAGTCCAGACCACCAGCCCGAATCCGGATGACCATAGAGCTCGGGGAAGTTGTGATTATCCCATAATGGGGCATTGGGAGATACAGCAGGCGTCTCCACTAACAACCCATTACCAGCATGCCAGGCCAACCACCCTACCTCCATAGGAGAGTTACGGGAGCAGCGTCTAGGGACAGATCTGTGTAGGGCATCCGTAGCCTGTGCCTGCGAGCCATGCATGGCCAATACGAGAATGGTGGAGGAGTTACCAGGAGAATCGCCAAGGCCATCATACAAGTACGTAAGCTGGGACGCAATGAAGTACTTATAAAGGTCTGGACACGCCAGGCCCCCCTGGAATTTGGAGGCCTGGAGAGAGGACCTGGCTATGCGAGGGCGGGAGCCCTGCCAAAAAAAGGAGGTAAGGGCAGAGTCAATTTTGTTGAACAACCGCCTAGGTAGAAAAACTGGGGAAGCCCGAAAAACATAAAGGAATTTAGGTAAGTAAATCATCTTAAAAATGTTAATCCTGCCAATGAGATTCAGTGGCAGCGAAGACCAGGTACGCAACCGAACCTCCATGTGGGCGATAATAGGCTGTACATTCAAAGAGCTATAGACCTGGAGATCCGTGTGTACCTGTATCCCTAAGTATTTAAACGCTGTAGAGAGGGAAACGCCAAAACGCTGCAAAAAACTATAATCCGCGGGTGGGCCAAGCGGAAAAGCCACCGATTTATCCCATCCCACTCTAAGGCCGGACACCCCGCCGAACTCCTCCACCACTCCCAGCAAGGCTTCAAAGGAGGACTCGGTGCCATCCAGATATATGAGGGCATCATCCGCGTACAGCGAAATTTTCTCCTCCAGGCCACCACAAAGGATACCACCCACCGTCACCGTCTGTCGCACCGCCAGAGCCAATGGCTCAATGGCAAGGGCAAACAGTAGCGGCGACAGAGGGCAGCCCTGCCTAGTACCACGGTGGAGGGAAAAGGTCGCAGACACATCCTTATTCGTACAAATTCTGGCTAGCGGCCGTGAGTAGAGCAGACGCACCCATCTGATAAACTGGAGGCCAAACCCCATCTTCGACATAACCTGCCAGAGGAAGTCCCATCTCACAGTATCAAAGGCCTTCCGAATATCGAGAGACAACACCAGGCCACTCCTCGCCTCCTTAGTTGCAGTGTATTGGTGTATATGGAGCCTGCGAATATTATCATACGTGCTCTTCCCAGGCATGAACCCATTCTGATCGGGATGGATAAGGGTAGTTATAGCTTTAGCGAGGCGGGTAGCCAAAAGTTTTGCCAGAATCTTCACATCACTGTTAAGCAGCGAAATAGGTCGATATGAGTCACACAGTAAGCCGTCTTTGTCCGGTTTGGGCAGTACCACGATGAGTGCCTCCCGCATAGATGCCGGGAGTTCACCCTCATCCAGGGCCACCTTATAAAGGTCCCGCAATCTACTGGCAAGATCCCCGGGGTACTCCTGGTACCATTCCGCGGGCAAGCCATCGAGTCCTGGTGTCTTATTAGATGGCAGGGAGCCAATAGCCGTCTCGATCTCCTCAGTTGTCAAAGGAGCGTCCAACATCAGCCTGTGGGCATCGGACAACACCGGAAAGACCAACGAGTCCAAAAACCCCACAAGCTCGGTCTCGTCAACCGCCCCCCGCTCCGAATACAAATCGGAGTAAAAGGAGCGGAATGTCTCATTAATTCGCAGTGGGTCCGCCACTACCGAACCATCAGTCGTTCTAATCTGGGCAATCGATCGGTCCACGTAATCCGCCCTGGAGAGAAAGGCCAGAAGTTTACCATTCTTCCCACTATGTTCATGCAGTCTAGCAGCAAGATACAGTTGCTGTTTACGAGTCATGTCAATCAAGTGTAGTTTAAGGGCCGTATGAGCCCCAACCAGGGCATCCCGGAGCACCGGAGTAGGGTCGGCAGCGTAACGAGCACGCGCAGTAGCCAGGGAGTCTTCCAGCTCACGCAAAGCAGCCCGGCTGGAACAGCGATGGGCCGCGATGCGGGAGATGTAGGCGCCCCGAGTAGAGGCCTTAAAGGCATCCCAGCGGGACCCCGCGGTAGAGGAGTGAGCATTAAATTCCCAGTAGGAATTCATATCCTGGAGGACCAAGTCCCGCAGTTCAGGCGCAGAGACCCATAAAGGGCTGAGCCTCCACGTTCGAAAAGCGACCCTGTGGCCCAACATCAATTCAACCGTAAGTATAGAATGGTCCGAAAGCGTCTGAGCAACGTAGTCCACAGAGTGAACCAAAGGTGTCATGTCAGAGGAAGTCAGGGCATAGTCAAGCCTGGAAAGAGCATTGTACGTTCTAGATTGGCAGGAATAAACCCTCGCCACCGGGTGGCGCAGGCGCCAGACATCAACATAGTTACACGAGGCACACCACTGACTGAACAGCCTAGACTCATGTTGGAGGGGCCGCAAGCGGTCCAGGACAGGGTCCAGAACCGAATTAAAGTCCCCCAACAGGAGAGTAGGAACACAGGGAAATTCAGCCAACCCCACACTCAGGTCCGAGAAGAAGGCAGCCGTAACAGGAGGAGACACGTATACCACCACCAGGAGGAGCTGTACCGCATGTATTTGGCAATGTAAAAATATGTAGCGGCCAAACGGGTCCGTGAGCACCCTGGAACACACAAAGGGCAACCCCTTACGGATCAGTATGGAGACCCCCCTAGCGTAATTAGAGTAAGTGGAGTGGTAGGAACTGGAGACCCAATATTTGTGTAGCGCACGGATGCGAGAGCCAGTCAGGTGCGTCTCCTGCAAACACAGGACATGCGGCTTATGGCTCTTCAGGAGATCAAACAACATGGCCCTCTTAAATTTTGAGTTCAGACCCCTCACGTTCCAGGAGACACACGTGACCCGTGACATAGATAAATTATCAGATAAGCAATGAAGGGCTGTAAAACCCAACAAACCATATCCCCAGATACTGCAGCGTGATCCCGGAGGCAGAGGAAGGCCACAGAAAAACAGTCACACACATACACCTCATACACACAGACACACACCGAGCCAAACAGAAAAGACATAAGACAAGAGGGGGGGCAGGGCTCACAAAAAGAACAGCCCCAGCCCCCCAGCACACAAACAATCAGGGAGAAAAAAGGAGGGGGGAGGGGGGAAAAAACAAAATAACCCCTCAGAATTCCCTGCCCGGACGCCCAAAAGAAAAAGAACAAAAAAAACAAACTAGGCGCGGGCTTTATCCCAAAAACTTGTACTGGAAGCGAGAGAACGTGGCCAGCCAGGGTCAGTCGGCTAAGACCAACCTGGGCAGTGTCCCCAGCATGTAACCAAAGGAAAGTACACAACTGTTATGTTCAACAAGTCAAGGGGAAAAAAGATGTAGAACAAGGGGGAATCAAAACAAGGCAGCCCCTAGCTCTAGGAGGGGGAGCTCCCCTCACCAGAAGGGCTGTAAGGCATCCTAACACTCCCGGAAAAAAGAGTCCAAGTGGTCCTGGGCGGGAGACGGCCATCACCAAACTGAACCATAACAGCATCCGAGAAGACAGATCAGGTATCAGGGGCTCGGTGTCCAGACCCCCGGTCTTGGCGAGGCAGAGACTCCAACCAGGAAACAACAGCAGCAGGAGACTGGAAAAAATGTGCTTTATCTTGATAGGTGACTCGAAGGGTAGCAGGAAACATCATGGAGTATTGCATAGCCCTTTCCCGGAGCATCTGCTTGGCTTGTTGATACTTAGCCCGCAGAGTGCGGACCACAGGAGAGTAATCCGGGTAAAGAGAGACCACCGCATTGTTAATCTTCAGGTTCCCTTTAATTCTGGCAGAACGAAGGATAGAGTCCCTGTCCCTGTAGTTCAGGAAGCGAATTATCACTGTGCGGGGGGGGGCTGCCCACAGGGAGAGGCCTACCTGGAACCCTGTGAGCCCGCTCAATCACAAAGCATGTGGACAGGGAATTTTGGCCAAATTCCTCCTGGAACCAGCTTTCCAGGAAGGACACAGGGTCAGACCCCTCAACCCACTCTGGCAGCCCCACCAGCCGTACGTTATTACGGCGTAGACGGTTTTCCAAATCGTTCATCTTGTCCTCCACACTTTTAAGCCTCTTCCCGCACTGTCTCAAATCAGGGACCAGAGGGTGTACAGTGTCCTCCAAGTCACTAATGCGACGTTCCGTTTCAGTAACCTGGTCCCGGACTTTGCTCATGTTCTGGCGCATGATAGTAATGTCCAGCTTGAGCTCTGCCACCTTCCCCATAAGATCGGAGTGATTTACCTTGAGGGCCTGCAGAACGTCCTTCAGGGTGGGTTCCCGCACCGGATCGTCATCCATCCCATCCGCGCTGGGGGACGTCTGGGAGAGAAGCTCCGGAGGAGCCGAGGCACCCGGTGAATGCAGTGGAGAGGCTCCGGATGCCTCCCCAAACAGATCCGGAGTGGAGGCCGGGGAAGGCAGAGGCATGGTGGAGCGGCGGCCATCTTGGCAGGACCGGGTGGTAACGCTCATCCTGGCCGGAGGCTGCTTTTTCCTCTTGCCCATCCACCGAAATGGCAACCGGAGGCACCCAGAACACTGCACCGAACTCCCGCAGCAAGAAAAAACGAAAAAGGAGCGTAGGATTCCAAGGGTGGAGCAGGATTACAGCGAGGGGAGCTCAGAGCCGCCGAAAGCACGTCCGCTCACATGTCCCGCTAGCCACGCCCCCCCCTCCTGTGCATTACCTTTAGTGTACTGACAGGTTTACATTCAAGCTGTACTATATTTTTTATTTTTTTAATCTATTGACCAGCATTAAAAAGCAGATTTTTCTGCAATTCTCGTGTTCTTTCAGAGCTGTCATCTTCTTTGGTCCCCCGCCAGCATTCTCCGCTCCTCCTGTTCTCTAAGTCCAAATTATGCTCCTGAGCTGGGCTGTGTGCGTCCATAGACACACAGCATTGTTCGCCCCACCCCCCTCTCCCTCCTCACAGGATTTGATTAACAGCAGCAGGAGTTGATGGCTCCCACTGCCATTAGAGCATTCTGTGAATACAAGAAGAGGGGAGAAGAGCTGTTGCAGTTGGGACAGCACTGGATTGAGAGAGGACTCACGTACGTGTTTAAGGGGGGGGGAGGGGGTGGAATGTTTTTTTTTTACCCTAATGCAGAGAGTTTTCCTAAACTGTAGAGAGAAATGCATTGATTAGCAGAATTTTGTCTGGAATGTTTGCACTTGAATAAGTGTGAAAGAAAAGTAAAAGGACTATCAGCAGATGTAGCATGTAAAAGAAGTGGATATTAATAAACAATCATATCTCTATAGTGCGACACTGTACCTAAAAAAAAAATGATGTCCTTTTCTTTCCACAAATAGAGCTTTCTTTTGGTGGTATTTGATCACCTGTGCGATTTTTATTTTTTGTGCTATAAACAAAAAAAGAGCGACAATTCTAAAAAAAAAAACAATATTTTTCACTTTCTGCTATATAACATTCCCCTCCATAAAAATGTAAAAATCAATTTTTTCATCCAGGAGTCCTTGAAATACGTCCTGTGACCCCACTTTTACAGGAGACCATCGTGCACTGAGAGCTGTCCTTGGGATTGAGCGAGCTGAGCAGGAGCAGCAGAGACTTCTGGCATCCAGCCCAGCTATTCACCTGTCAGCTGGCCACACAGTAATCAGGAGTCAGGACACTGGCTCCTCATCCATCCTTTCCTTGTCACTGTGTTGTGTGTTGAGTGGGCTCTTTCTCGAGGACTATATGCACTCTTTCACATTTTATATTGTGTTGTGAGTACAGTGCATCTGGAAAGTATTCACAGCGCTTCACTTTTTCCACATTTTATTATGTTACAGCCTTATTCCAAAACGGATTGAATTCATTATTGTCCTCAAAATTCAAACAATGCCCCATAATGACAACGTTAAAGAAGTTTGTTTGAAATCTTTGCAAATAAAAAAAAATCCCATTTACATAAGTATTCACAGCCTTTGCCATGACACTCAAAATTGAGCTCAGGTGCATCCCGTTTCCACTGATCATTCTTGAGATGTTTCTCCAACTTGATTGGAGTCTACCTGTGGTAAATTCAGTTGATTGGGCATGATTTAAAAAGGCACACACCTGTCTATATAAGGTCCCACAGTTAACAGTGCATGTCAGAGCACAAATCAAGCCATGAAGTTCAAAGGATTGTCTGTAGACCTCCGAGATTGTATTGAGGCACAGATTTGGGGAAGGGTACGGAAATGTTTGTGCAGCATTAAAGGTCCCAATGAGCACAGTGGCCTCCATCAATTATAAATGGAAGAAGTTTAGAACCACCAGGACTCTTCCTAGAGCAGGCCACCTGGCCAAACTGAGCGATCAGGGGAGAAGGGCTTTAGTCAGGGAGGTGACCAAGAACCCAATGGTCACTCTGTCAGAGCTCCAGCATTTCTCTGTGGAGAGAAGAGAACCGTCCAGAAGAACAACAATCTCTGCAGCATTCCACCAATCGGGCCTATATGGTGAGTGGCCAGACAGAAGCCACACCCTAATAAAAGCACATGCCAGTCTGCCTGGAGTTGGCCAAAAGACACCTGAAGGACTCTCAGACCATGAGAAACAAAATTCTCGTCTGATGAAACAAAGATTAAACTTTTTGGCCTGAATTGCAAATGCCTTGTCTGTAATAAACCAGGCACCACTCATCACCTGGCCAATACCATCCCTACGGTGAAGCATAGTGGTGGCAGCATCATGCTGTGGGTATGTTTTTTTACTGGCAGGAACTGGGAGACTAGTCAGGATCAAGGGAAAGATGAACGCAGCAAGGTACAGAGCCATCCTTGATGAAAACCTGCTCCAGAGCGCTCTGGACCTCAGACTGGGGCGAAGATTCATCTTCTAACAGGACAACGACCCTAAGCACACAGCCAAGATAACAAAGGAGTGGCTTTGGGAAACTCTGTGAATGTCCTTGAGTGGTTCAACCAGAGCCCAGACTTGAACCTGTTTGAACATCTTTGGAGAGATCTAAAAATGGCTGTGCACCCCATCCAACCTGATTAAGCTTGAGAGGTCCTGCAAAGAAGAATGAGAGAAACTGCCCAAAATAGGTGTGCCAAGCTTGTAGCATAATACTCAAAAAGACTTAAAGCTGTAATTGGTGCCAAAGGTGCTTCAACAAAGTATTGAGCAAAGGCTGTGAATACTTATGTACATGTGATTTTTTTATTTTTTTTTATTTTTTATAACTTTGCAAAGATTTCAAACAAACTTCTTTTACATTGTCATTATGGGGTATTGTTTGTAGAATTTTGTGGAAAATAATAAATGTAATACATTTTGGAATAAGTCTGTAACATAACAAAATTTGGAAAAAGTGAAGTGCTGTGAATACATTCCGGATGCACTGTACATAATATGTTGTTTCTAATAAAACCCTTTGACCCTTTTACTACACCAGAGGCCTGCACTGTTTTTTTCCTTTCCCTTGCTTATGTCAGCATAATAGCCAAGAAACTAGTACCTGTAGAAAAAAGTCACTAAAGAAGTTTTCATTAATGAGGTTCTTTATGAATTAGCCCCAGAGTGGCTAATTAGACAATCTTCAGTGTAACAAACACATTGACGCCTCAAACTATTCAACCATGTGATTCTAGAGACAAGGCCCATTAGTATTGATATTATCTTCATTTTCATACACTATATGCCCACATTTATGTAGATGCTCCTCCAAACTATTGATTTCAGATATTTCCAGTGTAGAGATGTAAACTTCATGGAAATTTTCAAACAATGAGAAAAAAAAATATTTTCCCTGCTTTTTTTTCCCAGAAAAAAAATTAGAATTTTGGAAAATTTGAAAAAAAAAACAGTGTGGAGTAGTTTTACAAATTGAAAGATAATTTGTTACTTTGGGAAGGTGAAATGCAGTGTATATAAAAGTATTATACTTAAAATAATATTCGATAAATAAACTAAACTTACTTTTTTTTAATTCTTTATTACAAATGGAATAACAAGGACTGTATATGTTAAGAACATTTCAACTATACAGAAGAACAGGTAAACATCCCCCTTTTCCCTCGTAATAATATAAAAGCTTTCTGCCAATATGCATTTTTAGTTATTGACAAAGCTGATCCAGAAGCATATATTGCTCTTACAAGAGCTTGATGAATTTTCTTCTGATTTTCAGGTAGCATTTTCTCTGTAAATGAGGGATTGTGTATTTTGGGAGGTGATGGTTTGTAAAGCTTCTTCCTTGAAGATGCTGCTGGTGAAGAAACACATAGGAGTCGATTCCCTAAGAGTTAAGTACCAGCAAATAAAACGCAGTAAAATACTGCATGCGGTAAATCAGTTGCGAAAGTTCAATTCACTATGAATTTAGCGTTAAATACCGACAGCGGTATTCTTTCGATGTGGTAATTTATTGCACCTGTCGGTGGTTAAGGGTGGTTTAAGGTCATTTCCTGTGGGCAGAGCCGGGCATTGCATAACATGCTCCTATGTGGGTTGAATCAGGCTCTTTGTGGGTTGATTTATGGTCTTCTGTGGGTTGATTAGGGCTCTCTGTGGGTTGAATTGTGCTCCTATGTGGGTTGAATCAGGATCTCTGTGGGTTGATTCAGGGTTCTCTGTGGATTGAATCAGGCTCTCTGTGGGTTGATTCAGGGTCCTCTGTGGGTTGATTTGGGCTCTCTGTGGGTCCTTTGTGGGTTAAATTAGGCTTTTTGTAGGTGGAATTTAACTTCTTTCAGTAGGTGGAATTAGGCCTCTTTCTGTAGGTAGTATTGCACCCCTTTATTTGGGTGGAATAGTACCCCTCCCTTTCGGTGCAATTAGGTCTACTTTATGTGGGTGGAATCTGTGGGTCGTAATGTGCCCTTTTCTGCAGGTAGAATACTATCCCATTTTTGTTGTATTTGTGAGGAACATGTATGAAACTGAATAGTACCCAATTGTGTGGGTGAATGTTAAAATTCCTATTTGTGTGGGTTTAATGGGAAAGAATATTGCCCCTTTGTTTGGGTCTCAGGGGTAACAGAGTGCCCTTTTTAAATGTCACATGTATATTGTTCTTTATTTATGCATGTCATAGTACTACTGCTATGTAAAGACCACCTTAGTCCATTTTGTGTTATGTTGTGTTCACCATTTGGTAGGATGCCTTGCCCAAGAATTGCAGTATAGCCAGCAATTGGGTCATGCCCGGGATGGCATGACTCCTCTGGGTGGTGGTCTCCAGTTACATCCACAGACTCACGTACAGCATGAGAATCAGCTCCTTTGTTAGTTGAAACTTCATTAGCGCCTCACGCTCACTGAAGTCATCCAGCAGGGTCCTCTCCAAAAACTGACGGGGAGCCATCCCCACAACCCTCCTCCTTCTCCTCTCACGCCTTCTCAGCAGCTTAAAGTGTAAAAAGGTTGCTCTCAAATGACTCTATTGGGGACAAATAACCAGCAACTCGCTCTCTCCACTCCCTTTTAGTCCAACAGGAAATACCGCACTGGTTACCATCAGCTAAAGAGAGGTGTTAAGTATCAAGCCTTTTTTTATAGTTCCTGTTTCATTTGTGAATTGGACCTAACTGATTACCACATGATTTTTTTGAGATATTTACTAACAATTCCTTATTTACCGGAAAATTGTAAAAAAATTTTGTGAACTGAACGTAACTTACTACATGATGGCAATAATGACAATAATTTATGCAAATGAGTAACAAGATACCCTTATCGCGCGGGTAAAAGTTAGTGATTGGACCCCTTTGTGATGATCCAGAAGAAGCAGAAAGAGTGTTTCTGGAATGAGAACTCTGGAGGAAAAAGCTCTTGAATTTTCATTATGGTCCTCATCTTTTATTCCATAAAGTATTTTTCAATGTCTTTAGGGCACCTCTGGTATGCCAGGATGTGTTTTACCCTCCTTGTAGCATTTGGAAAAGAATATTTCATCTCACAATATTTGCAAATTGCAGCTTTGCTCTGAGCAAAAATTACACTGTGGAAATGTTTTCAAACTCTAGATGTTGGTCTCACCATTTTACTGAGAGGAGGAAAAGAAAAAACAATTTACTGAGTAGACTATAGGAACGCTTTATACTGTGATGGTGGAGAACATTAGTAGAAATCATTTCAAGGTTAAAAAGATAAACAAATTTACATTCTTACCTGTCAAATAAGGCCTGATAGGACAGAAACTATTACCTACTGTAGGAGGCACAAGGTGGAGCCCACAAGCAAACTAAATTGGAGCCTTTCCTTTGCAATGCCCCCTAGAGGGCAGAAATGCATATTTCTCTTGTTTGAGAACTGCATTGAGAAGTACAGTGTTACTTGAATTTTATTCCAGGATTTTATTGTTTTCAGCGTTAAGTCTCAGAAACCTTTTAGTAAGGTATTCATAGATAATTTTTTTATCATTGTAATAGAACATATTCCACACTTTTTTTTTTCCCAATTTTTGCAGAAAACAAAAAAAAAAAACGGGTTTGAAATAAACAGGAAAAAACATTTATTTCTAAATGTTTCATTTTTTTCAGGCCTTTTCATCTCTATTTCAGTGTAGTGTACAATTATGTACACAACCTGAGTGGCCTACACTGGGCCTACACTGGGCAGTGACCACAATCCTACTGAAGACCTTCTGTATGAATTGGAATGCCAAAACTAGGTCCAGCATCAATACCTGACTGCGCAAATTCTCTTTTGACTGAATGGACACACATTTCAACACACACACACTAAAATCTTGTGAAAAGCCTTACTAGAAGAATGAAGGCTGATTTAGTCTCAAAGAGAGATCCAACTCTATATTAATGCCTATGGTTTTAAAATGGGATGTCCAACACATTCAAATCGGTGTGATAATCAGATGTCCACACACTTTTGGCCTTATAATGTATTTCTGTATATTCTTTGGAATACACATGCATCCTAAACTTTTTATATTTAGGGGTTGATTTACTAAAGGCAAATAGACAGATAGACAGAGCTTAGTGAATTAGGTAAAACTTCACTTTGCAAAGAATACCCAATCATGTGCAAGGAAAATAAAAAAAACTGCATTTTTGCTTGCACATGATTAGATGATTGAAGTCAGCAGAGCTTCTTCTCATTTACTAAGCTCTGGAGCAACTGCACTTGCAGAGTGCAACTGCACTTTCCAAATTGCACAGTCTATTTGCCTTTAGTAAATCAGCCCTCTAGTCTCTTTCCAACCAACTTTCTTTTCAAGCTGACGTTTTGACAAATGAGGGTTGTCACAACCTAGTTTGTAGATCAGCAAATGTTGTGTAGAAATGTCCATATATGACTGGATCGACAGATAGACACAAATAATTATTTTTCTGAGTGTCTATGTACTACTACTACATGTGTAAATATGAGTGGATATCTATATAAGAACCATATTCCCTGTCCCCAGACACACTCTGATGATAATATGGTTATTGATCGCCATTGATTGCTATCACTTATCTGGAAATGCTGATGGAGCAGGGAAGGGGGTTTAACCCTCCATTATCCAGTAAACAGCTGAAGAGGGCAGTATGGGTAGCTCTCCCTCACTGGGCACTGTGACTGTAATATGGGCAGGGAGCAAATTTTGGGTTTTCGTATATAAGGTATTAGGTAGCACATATTCTCAGACTGCAGCAAACCCCCACCGTGTATGGTAGGGATACCCAGACATTGTTACTTCAAGATTGTGCTAGGTAAACTCCGGACACCAGCATGGAAGGGGTTAATGGGTTAATGTGCTTTGTACATCTCTGACAGGAATGGCATTGAGTGAAGGTTTGTATATACTAGATGGATCTTTCAAGGCAAAAGGTAATATTCTGCATGTAGGCAGGAAATGGGTTAAGGCTGGTCTCAGCACTCTGATATTATATATTTTGCTTTGTGTCAACCTGTCTGCAGAAGCTATGACAGACTGAGAATACAGAGCATCGCAGAGTGCTGTACCTGAGGAGCAGAGAGTTATGTGCCCAAGAAGCAGAGAGTGCTGTGCCTGAGAAGCAGAGAGTGCTGTGCCCGAGAAGCAGAGAGTGCTGTGCCCGAGGAGCAGAGAGTGCTGTGCCCGAAAAGCAGAGAGTGCTGTGCCCGAGGAGCAGAGAGTGCTGTGCCCAAGAAGCAGAGAGTGCTGTGCCTGAGAAAAATAGAGTGCTGTGCCCGAGGAGCAGAGAGTGCTGTGCCCGAGAAAAAGAGAGTGCTGTGCCCGAGAAGCAGAGAGTGCTGTGCTCGAGAAGCAGAGAGTGCTGTGCCCGAGAAGCAGAGAGTGCTGTGCCCAAGAAACAGAGAGTGCTGAGCCCAAGAAGAAAAGAGTGCTGTGCCCAAGAAACAGAGAGAGCTGTGCCCAAGAAGCAGAGAACATTGTGCCTAGGAAGCAGAAAGTGCTGTGCCCAAGAAGCAGAGAACATTGTGCCCAAGAAGCAGAGAACATTGTGCCCAAGAAGCAGAGAGTGCTGTGCCCAAGAAGCAGAGAGTGCTGTGCCCAAGAAGCAACGAGCACTGTGTCCGAGAAAAAGAGAGTGCTGTGCCCAAGAAGCAAGAGATTGTTGTGCTCGAAAAGCAGACCTAAGAAGCTAAGATTGAAGCTTAACATAAACAGTGAGAATGAGGCATATTCTGTGTCATCTTCTGTCACCCTCCTCCCTTTACTACCTCTTCCCTCTCTAATTGATTCACTTTCCTGCTGACTGCCTTTCACACCTTCTTCTCATCAATACTTCCCCCCACATTCCCTCTCTTCATCAGTTACAGTCACTTACTTGGAGGCTATTAATCTATTTCCTTATTGTTTTGTTTTTTCAGTCATTTTTCTATCATATGCACATCTGTATTAATTATGCTTAATGATATTTATCATTCTGACTTATGATAGCACATTTAGGCAAGCAGAGGAGAATATGTCCAGTAGTAGCTTCTTTTGCTTAACTTTGATAGCATCATAGATGCATTGACTACTTTTATAATTCTAAGCATATTCACATGGCATTTACCATTTACGTCTGCCATTTTGTTGCTTGCTAAATGGTTTGTAAAGATATTGTAGGTATTTTAGTCTCAGATCATCCCATCTTTCTTCAAGGAAGGATGGTCATGGTGCACGGAAAAAAAAAAGGACATATATGTAACTTAGAGATCCTTTTAAATGGTCAACATAGACCACACGACATGACGTTGAAAGATTTGAATATGCATGGACATGCCCAAATTTGCAAAACTGAAATGTTTAACTGCTAGCTTATGAAGAGTCATCATTATCCTTATCATCATCCTTTTCCTCTATACTGATTTCTTCCCATCTGAGTGTATAAAGAGCAAACATTAAAACTCTCTCTGTGCACCAGCAATTGAGGTCTAAAAAAATCTGATCAGTTAGGTATTTGTCCAGTATATAGCTGGATACACACTATACAACTTTCGTTGTCTGATTTCCTTTAGAGTTACCTTTAATTATGTAGTGCAAGGGCCTGCTTGACTGCATACAAATTGAAAGAGTTTAGGTTTGACCTCATATTATATGGTTTTGGTAAATCTAAAGGAAAAAATCTAAAAACAATTGTATAGTGTGTATCGGCTTATGGCTGGTTTTTTTTTTAGTGTGAATATGAAGATTGTGTTTTCACTAAATGTTTGTGCACCATAATCAGTGCACTGGTCAGTGTATCTCTGCAGTACAGATAGAAAATAGAAAATGTATATGGTGACACAGACAGATAATCCAGCACATGTGTGATAATGTGTGTTCCAAAACAGCATTCAGACATGACCGTGTGTGGAGGATTGACTAAACATTATCCGTTGTTTGGCTTCTTTTGTCCTGTGAAGGGGTTAAGTTGTAAGGTTAAGTGGCAAGTACTCCTGGTACTGCTCTTTATTGATTGTCATCATCATCATTTATGAGAGTCTTGAGAAAATGTAGAGCGTTAACCCCCTGGCTGCCAACAATAAGCAAGGGTAGTAGGAGGGGTGAAATGACACTGCAGGTTCCATCATCAGGGATATTTGCTCCCCTGCATTTTACCAAGGTGGGTGGGGTTGCTATGCAGTGTTGTATGGCTCCAGCAGACAAGAGGGTGATGCTATGCAATGCAAAAGCATTAGATGATTTTATATGGCTTCTAGAGGAAAGAGTTAAGAGATTATTTCTAGACAGGGGCTAAGTTGTGTCCAGCAAGTCTTAGCAGAGTAGTATTAATTGAAGCATTTGACATTCATTTGGACTCTTATATTAATACTGAAGATGAGCCAGTCTAGCTCAGGAGCACTGTGTTGTCTTGCATGGCGCAGAAGAAAAAGATTAACTTCAGCTTGCTCAGACTGTAAAATGCTATCACACTTTGTAGTATAATGGTATCAAGAAGCTTAAGTAACTAGATTGTGCATTGAATGAGTGGTGTTATGCATAGCAGTGTAGGGGCTGTCCTATACTCTACAGTACACTTGCAGAATAAGCAGAAGTGAGAAGCTGTGCGTCCGAACAACTGCTGGTAAGTGGAGCAGGTCTCTTGGCCACTGGCAAAACAGTGGTTAATGTATGCATTATCTTTTGCATTTCTTTTGTGATACCTCTTTGCATCCTGATGATTATTTTCCTGTGTCATAATGCTCTGCATCTGCATCCTTCTGCCTGTGCCTTTCAATTTGCAGCCTGCTTTTGCAATCCTCATTTTTCCATCTCTCATTGCTATCCAGCCTCATTTACCTTCCCCTCCTTCTGTCTCAGTGCCTATATCTGTATGACTCCCTCTGTCTCCTATTCAGTCCTAATTTCCACGCCCATGCAGTGTGTGGATAGGAGGGAGGAATCAGTGTGGTGGGTATCACTCTTCTTAGGACATCTACAGCACAGGCTGAACTGCAGGCCCTGCTGTAGGGGGGCATACCTGTCTGAGTGTGTGAGTGTCTACCTGTATGCTCATCATACCCTATATATTTTCTCATACTTGTGCTGGGACCCGGTAAGACTCAAGAACCCTTACTTAGGAAGCTTACAATCTTTTACTTGGAGATGCTCCTATAGTCATTTGTATATACAATATGTCTCTTTTCTTCTAGGAATATAGGATTGTATAGTTTTCTGAAATATATCTCTTTTATATATTTTTTATATACTGTAGTATAAGTGCACAGTATATTATGCCAAACCTGAGGATGAGTCTGACTAGAGAATATGAAAATCTTTTTTTTTTTTTTAAGGAAACAAGAACAGATTCCTTTAAATGTGGAAATGCTGTAGAAATCTGTGTGTGTGTATATATATATATATAGATAGATAGATAGATAGATAGATAGATAGATAGATAGATAGATAGATAGATAGATAGATAGATAGATAGATAGATAGATAGATAGATAGATAGATAGATAGATAGATAGATAGATAGATAGATGTTTTAATTTGTATTTTAAGTTAATTAACCAATATGTGTAATTGCTTCTAGTTTTATGACTCCAGTAAACACTGAAAAATCAATACAGGTGAAGCTGTTTGCGAAACTTGGATGCCATATATTAAAGCTTTTTTAAAAGTGCAGATTTACAATGATCCACTAAATTTGTCAGATTAGATTTAACCATGCCCTTGAAGCATTGAGAACTTAAAAATAATTGTTATAATTTAATTCTAGCTGTAATAGTAAACACTTTGCGTGTATTTATGCAGCCCATTTACAAGCAATATATAAAATGACTACTGTACAATTACGCTGCATAAAAAAAAAAAAAAAAAAAAAAAAAACATACAATTAATCTGAAATCTGAGCATTTGTGAATTAAGTTTTTTTTTTTTTTTCCAAAAAGTTTATTGAAGAAACATGGTATAACAATAGTGAATTAAGTTATATCATATTTGCTACCCTTCAAACTACTTCACTAGTATACAAGAGTACCTATTGGTGCATCTATACTTTTCAGCCAGATCAGTTGGGTATCAATTGCTACAATTCTAGATAATGTAGTTGATTTTATGTACTAATATTCTGACCATTCAGTAGTTACTCTAATCATCCTGACATAAGTTAGACTACTAAATTGATGTATTTGCTATTACCAAGTTTGTGTGCATATGAAACCTCCTTGTTTTCTTTTTCTTCTAGTGTCTTGTCGCTCCCCAGTAGGACCACTTCCTAGCGGCTTCCTGTACCCACTATCCTGCTCCTCCCAGGATTCCATATTACTGGGAGATCAAACAGGAGCTGAGGAGGTAGTAGTAACCAGCAAAAACGTCATGAAGAAGAAGACCGTGTTGGCGTTGTTTGGTTTAGTGCTGGGGTACCTGGTTACAGGAGCGGTGGTCTTCCAGATGCTTGAAAAACCCTTTGAGGCTATGCAGCAGGACCTACTCACAAGACACCGAAATGACTTCCTTACAGAAAACTTCTGTGTTAAGGAGGATTCCCTGGACAAGTTTGTGTTGGTGAGCAATAGACATAGAATGACACCATTTGGATTCATAGAAATCTGTACGAATGCTTAGTTTACTAGACATATAATGGCAAAAAGCTATATGCAAACAAATAAAGAGCAGTCATCTTTCATTGTTTGGGTTAACCTGAACTGATGAAAGGTGGACTTGAACTGAAGTCCCTTAGTAATTGTACATTGTTGCTCTTCACTCTGCCATATTAAATTAAGACCGTAGACTCCTGTGGAAAAAGTGTGCTCTGCATTCTTAATGTGGCAACAAGTATTGCCATAATATATTATACGGGTTGGGGGTGTTGTATTAAGTAAAGAAAGTTTCCATGTTTATCTGTCTTCCAGTTGCTAACGATATAGTAAATAGAGGCAGTGGGGGTTATTTATTAAACCTGGAGTGTTCCAAAACTGGTGCAGCTTTCCATAGAGACCAATTAGCTTCCAGGTTTTATTGTCAAAGCCTAATTGAACAAGCAGAAGTTAGAAGCTGATTGGCTACCATGCACAGCTGCACCAGATTTTGAGTGCACTAGCTTTAGTAAATCTCCCCCAATATTCCATTGTCTCAATAGTTAGAATATGCAGGTTTTAAGGTCATATGGACTATCTTAGCTGTAGGGCTTGCAAAGAAAAAAAAAAAGATTTTAGCAACTTTCCAAAAAAAAATAAAGATTTCAAAGATGCTGGGGACTAGAACTGAATGATTTCATTATTATAACTCTTCTTCAGCCATATATACAAAATATATCAAAAGGAACACAGGAAGATTAGTTATAGTTATATAAGGTATAAAAAAACTTGACTGTTCTAATGTTGACTTGACTTCATCCTCTTACTTCATAATCTGCCATAGCAGAAAACTGGTTGGAATTGAATAGCCAGAATGTAATTTGGACAGACTCCCTCTCGTATTCTGCATTATTTAGTAACACTCATGTTTTGACTATGTTTTTTTCTTTGGTAACACTTATGGCATTGTCTGCAGGACATGCAAGGATAAATCTTTCATGCGGGCCCGCATCCATACTCCTCTGTGTTTAGCATCATCGCTAAGTAGGGTGGAGTCAGGATCATGGCAAGGACTAAATTGGCATCACGGTAGGCACACAAACATTGACACTGAAAGCAACACAACTGAGTTAGGGTTATCCCTTTTACACAGAACATTTTCTTGTTCTATTGGTCTTAAAGTGGTTCTAAAAGCAGAAGTTTTTTTTTTTTATCTTAAGGCATATAATGCATTATGATAAAAAACCTTTTGTATGCAGCACCCCCATCTCTATCCAGCAATGTTACAGAAGAGACTCGGCTGCCTGGGACTCTCCCTCTTCATTGGCTGAGACAGCAGCGGAGCACCATTGGCTTCTGCTGCTGTCAATCAAAGTAAGTGAGCCAATGAGGAGAGGGCAGTGTCACTGTACTAATGAAACTGTCCAGGAAGGGATTAAACATCTAGGGAAATCAAAGGGTTAAATGTGTGCCTAACCAGTTTTTTTGTGTACTGTGTGTGCTGTTTTTTTAATAAGGGATCTGATGGATTTTATTCCCTGCATTGCAGGGAAAGAATATCCATCACATCCCTGCTGACAGAACAGAACTCTGCCTTGTTTTCATAAGCAGAGCTCTGTTCTGTGTCTCTCTGCACCAATCAGCAAGTGCCGGCGGACATCCATTGGCTGGCACCCGCTGATCGGCTTGTGCTGTGTCTAATCACAGCACAGCCGCAGCACCGGCAGCACGTGTTCGTGCCCCCTACCTGAAAGTGCCGGGTCTATTGCTAGGTACGGGATCCAGCTCAGGGGAGGCGCTCTACCACCATATTATTTATGCGGTCGGCAAGTGGATACATTTTTGCACTTTTACTTGTAAATGTGCAGGTGTAATTTTCTCTGTAAGCAACAGTTTGGAACGAATCATGTTCTTTACTAAGCTAATTTAGCTTGATAAAGAACCTTGGTTTGTTTGAAACTGTTGCTTTCCGAGAAAATTTGATTTATATACCTGCACTTGGATTTACAAGTAAAAGAGCAATATGAAAGATTTATGGACTATATATCCCTTGATTCGTTATATATAAACACATGTATATATAAATATATACACATATACACTTTTTTTGGTAATATTCTTAGCCAGATTAAGACCAATAGTACAAGAAAGTGTTCTATGTAGGATGACCCTACACACACCTATATTTTGAATGATGGTAGGAAACAATTCTTGCCTATAACTAGGTGGAAAAGCTTCCTCTTTCCGTTCCACTGCCGTCAGGCGGAGCTCTACTGTTTCTAATGGCAAATACACTCTAATCAAGACGTTCCAATACATCTATTCATGTCAGTGATTTATAGCAAACCACTATTTACTATGATCAGGTCCTGACTCCTGACTAAAGACTGCAGTATGGAATGACGCAGACCTTTTCTCGATTGTAGTCAACCCAGTCTATAGAAGATTTGGCCATCCATCCTGAAGACCAGGCTTGTCCTACACCAGCTGTGTCCAAACTATGGCCCTTCAGCTGTTCAGGAACTACAATTCCCATAATGCCTAGTTATGTCTCTGAATGTCTGAGATTTACAATGCCTCATGGGAACTGCAGTTCCTGAACAGTTGGAGGGCAATAGTTTGGACACCCCTGTCCTACAAAGTCTTTGGGGGACAATGGAAACAAATGAAACAATGTTACATGCATGCTGATGTGTTCACATCTTATATATACTAACGGTTTGACATCTAAGTTAATATCCTTCAATTTCAAATGTTGACAGCTGCCAATAGCAGGGACATCACTCTTTTAGAAACCCTAAAAGCTTATTCTAACAAGAATGTATGTTTGTATGGGAGATTTTTACCATTTTCAGCTCACGGGGAACACCCAAAAACAAAGCAGCCCAGCCCTGTTCATCTGACACCCCTATTTCTCTTATTGGAGTATTCCAAAGATTCAGGTCTGAATATACTTTATAGTTGTTTAATAGAAATGTTTATTCTAAAATAAAAATCCATATAGAAAATAAAACATTCCCACCGGTGTTATTTGTATGGATAACCGAAAAGTTAAATAATGGCACTTTTAGTGTCTGTAACTATGCAAAATGACATGAATATAATATAAGAAAGCAGTGACACTTTTACCTAATTTATAAAGGAGAAATCTAAAATTGCTCCAGTCATTCTTAGATGATGTGGCAGGCTGCAGTCCAGTGCAATGTTGTGTGCAAGCCAAAGCCACTCCTCTTTGGAAACAAATGTGCATAGGTTGACTGTGCACCATTCATATCTTTGAGTCATTCATTGAGTTTGATTAGATCATCTGTTGCATACACATTTTACTGCAATCTGTATTATATCTATTTTTCAGGCAAATTACTTAGCTGCTTGGACTGTATGAATGTATTTAACTTGGACAAAATATAGAATGAAAGGGGCATACTATGTATACATACAATGGGGAAAATAATTATTTGATCCCCTGCAGATTTTGTAGGTTTTCCCACTTACAAAGAAATGAAGGGTCTATATTTATCATAAGTGTATTTTAAATGATAGAGACAGAACATCAACCAAAGATCCCCATGATACAAATGTTATAAATTGAATTGCAGTTCAGTGAGTAAAATAAAGTAAATATTTGATCCCCAAGCAAAACATGACTTAGTACTTGGTGGAGAAACCCTTGTTGGCAAGCACAGAGGTAAGACGTTTCTTGTAGTTGATTACCAGGTTTGCACACATCTCAGGAGGGATTTTGGTCCACTCTTCTTTACAGATCTTCTCTAAATCCTTAAGGCTTCTGGGCTGCAGCTTGGCAACTCAAATTTTCATCTCCCTGTATAAATTTTCTATAGGATTAAGGCAGGGCCAGCCCTATCATGGGTTCCGCTGGGTCCATTGGACTCAGGCAGAACTTGGACAGGGGCAGCAAATTGATGTCCCAGATTTGTTTTTCAACAGTTTAGTGTGTTACTAGTTTGCGTCTCATTAAGTGTGGCATTTCCCTATCTCATACTGCCGTCCATAGTGAAAACTGATGAGTATGAGGAGGCGGAGCGTCTCCTCTGGGGAACGTGGTATGCACAATGACGTCAGACCTCAGGGCACTCCATCCCACGCAGGGCAGGCTCGATCTTCTAGGGCGGTGGGCGTGGCAGATACAGGAAGGACAGGACTGATAGTGGGTGTTTGGTGGACCGGTCTGGTGGTGAGGTATGAAAGAAGATAACAGTATATATAATATTTTCTAAATTTGATATTTAAGTTATTATTTTTGTTTTTGTTTGTTTGTTTGTTTGTTTTTTGTCCCCATACCCCACAAAGCAGCCCCTTAATCTACCCCACAAAGCAGCCCCTTAACCCCCCCACCCCCACAATGCAGCCCCTTAACCCCCCACCCACCCCCACAATGCAGCCCCTAAAACATTTTGCATATAGACAAGGTACTGTTGCATGTAAATCTGACATCCTCATAAAATTAATTTTAGTTTTAATTATCACGATATAATATAATAGATGTGGGGGCCTTTTGGTGGGCGTGATTTTTATTTTTGGAGGGGGCAGCATTTCATTCTTGGACCCAGGCCGCACAATGTCTTGGGCCAGCCCTGGCTTAAGGTTTGGAGACTGGCTAAGCCACTCCATGACCTTGGGCAAACTTACAAAATCTGCAGGGGATCAAATAATTATTTTCTCTACTGTATTTTATATAGGAATATATATATATATATATATATATATATATATATATATATATATATATATATATATATATATATAAATACAGGATATAAAATACAGGACTATGGAAATATAAAAGTATTATTGCTAGTTGCCTATCCTATAAGTTAGTTATTGTACATGGTTTTTATTTTTATTTTGATGCTTGGGTGTTTTAAAAATGTACTGTGCATGATTAAACTGAATAAAGCAATAACATGTATTATTTTTTGTCTATAACAACCAATCAGGTTCCAGCGATTTTTTTAGTCAAGGTAAATATGAAAGTGGTATTAAACCTGAAAAACATAAATGTAATATATTGCAGCTTACCAATCAATAAATGTCATGGCTGCCTTGGTTTTCTTATTTTAGGCTTTTTTCCTTTATTTGATCCTTCCAGTAACACACTCCCTGTCTTAAGGGATGTCCAGTCTGGACATAGGAGCAATGGAGACACCTTTCCACAGCATTTTTGTCAATTTGGGTAGAGGTTAGTGATAGATGCACTAGCAGATTCAATTAAAGCAACTTGTTCTAATGAAAGAATAAAAGTTGGCCATTGTAAGCACACTTGTCAGTCTTAAAGTGTAGTAAACTCCAGAAATAGATTTATACCTAGAGGTAAGCTTATAATAAAGCTTACCTCTAAGTAAAATTATGCATCGTTTAGGAGATATTCCAGCGAGCAGCAGCCGGTAGATCCAGAAGAGGCAAACCCCCCCCCCAAAAAAAACAATTAAGCTTGATCCAGATTGTTCCAGTTGGGAGAAAAAAATTCCTTCCTGATACCCCAAGAGGCAGTCGGATGCCGGGAATATAACTGTTTTTTTTAACAGTTAAATCAATGGGTTTAGTTCCGCTTTAAAGAAAAGTGAAAAATAACAGACCTACTAGCAGGCACAGCAGGTGAAAATCTTAGGATTAGTAAACTGCAATAGAATACATTTTTATTTTAGGGTTTAATACTGCTTTAATTATCTAATTAACTGATATCAGAATCAACACTGTCTTCTATTACATTTAAATATTCCATGCTTTCCTTAAAGTGACATAGTTTGATCCTACTATTTGCTATAGGCTTTGGCATAGCTATCGCATTCATTTTTTTTATTTAAAGGGTCAGTCCACCAAAAAGTGATATTTAAGTTATTGGTAGACCCTGTTGGGTTGATTCAATCCTTTTTTTCTTACTTGTCTTGGGTGCTCTAAAAAGGCTAGTTTACATGAGCAATTAGCACACCCTGCGATTTCCAGCGGCAAGAATATGCAGATTTTTCCATCTGGAATGAAATATATATGTGAATAGCTGTGGCCCGTACAATGTAATGACAGGCTGATGGCGGCTATTCTTGACTGTTCGCATAGCCATTATCTGCTGTGATCATGGCTGGACGTGTTTTGCCTGCATCCAGCCACAATCACAACAGGTTGGTAAATAGACTCTTACACTGAGTTCTCTCCACTTTATTTCAGACATTTTCCCAATCCACCTGGAAGTTTTGGGTGTTCCAACCTTCATTCGTTTTGTTTAGCCCCTCTTGCTACATCCTCCATAATAAAAAATACAAAGCTTTGTAGAGGGTATAAAGAGATACAAGTGTGCAAACCCAGATATCCAACAATGAAAATCTCACTAATTTAGTCCCCAGGAGACATTATTAGATAGTTTTGGATCAGTTTTGAGTGGACAGACCCTTAATAAGGCAAAGAACGATGTGTAAATGAAATAAACCATAACAACCAATCAAATAATTTGAAACGTTTCTGATAACTCTAACCTGATGAAAGATAAAATGTAACTTGTTGCTGTAATTTGCTGTATAGGAAAACCTTACCATCGCTAAATATTAAAGAGATTTACATGGAACGTAAGCAAACAGCATATGTTTTTTTATAATTTTTGGTATAGCAAGGATGGGTTAGAACCCTTGTTAAATAATCATTTTTGTCTATTTGTAAGTTTTCACGAGGACAGAAATTGAGGGAAAATCTAAGAAACAGGGACAAAGCAGAAAAAAAAAAAAAGTTGACAGAGAGTCTAAAAGCCTTGTACACACGATCAGATTATCAGTAGGGATGATCGAACTTTTGAAAAGTTCGGTTCGGCCAGAACATCTGAACTTCCCGAAAGTTCGGCCCGGATTTCAGAACCCTATTGAAATCAATGTTGACCCGAACTTCGGTAATCAAAAAACACAATTTTTAAGCCCTAAAACCCAATAAATGCCCCTAAAAAGTCCCTAGGGTTCTGGGTCATGCCCCATTAACTATTAATCACACAAAAAAGTTCTTAAAAATTTTAATTTTTGATAAAAAAGCCAATTATTGAAAAAAAATTAAAAAAAAAAAAAAAAAAAAGAGATTTTTTGGATTTCAGATCTGGGGGGGGGGGGGGGGTATAAAAAGTGTACATGTGAAGTTTCAGCTCTGTAGCATGTCCAGAACCATAAAAAAAAGATCATTTGTATTAGAACACTTTCAGCTCAGGGGGTTAGCTTCTCTTCTCGGTTTTCACACCTTGCCGGTTTCAAAGCAGGTATTTTTTTTGGGTTCTTTGCAGTCAGTAAAAACATCTGAACTTGTGTATAGTGGTACTGTGCACAAGTTCTGATGTTTTGCCTGCCTCCAAAAACTCCCAAAAAATGCCAGCAAAAACACACCTGGGCATTTTTTTTTGACGCTAGCGTTTTTTTAGCATTTTTTGGGGTTCTTTTGAGGCAGGCAAAACATCTGAACTTGTGTATAGTGGTATATATACACACATAATTATATGTATATAGACACCTAGCCATATATAGGTGTGATAGTAGCAGAAATATATTACTGTAAATGATTTCATTAGCGCAAGCATATATTTCTGCTACTATCACACCTATATATGTCTAGGGGTATAGATACAGACATATATGTGTATATATACCCCCTATACACATGTTCAGATGTCATGTCTGACATCAAACATGTCCTCAAAAAAGCACTGGCAGTGGCAGCCCCTGCAGCATGAAAAATGCTTGGCTGGTGAGAAGCCATATTCCTGTCCCGAAGCAACTCAGAGAAATGATCATTTCTCTATAGCGGTCACTGTCAGTTAACCCTACACTACACTACGGTCCCTTTACACTTAACAATTTCCCTACAGAAACTAAATTTTTGAAGCTAACTTAAGTGTAAAGGAGCACTCTAACTACACTAGATATCCCTTTCCTCACACTAAAAATAGCTAAATGACACTTTGTAACACATTAGAACAGAACAGCATTCCACTCTCTTCCATGTCCCGTACAAGAATGCTAGGAATTTGGCGGGGGCGATCTTATATACTGGGGGGCGTATTCACTAATGATTGGTCTAGGGACCCCCTAGTCACTCCAATCACATTCCTAGCATTCTCCTGCCCCCTCAATTGGCTTTTGCTAATGGTTCTGGTCCAATCATGGGCTTTTAAAGCCCATTTCCTGAAGCATTGCATTTTGGTCGGTTCTAGTTGCCGAATTCCGAACTTTTTGGGCAAAAAGTTCTAAATTCGGCCGAACCTCGAAAACCCAATGTTCGGGCCGAACCGATGGTGGACCCGAACCGTTCGATCATCCCTAATTATCAGACCACTTTTCGTCCATTTTATGTTGCATGCTAGTCTCATATGGAAAGTGAAGAGGTTACTTTCATACGAAAATTCGCGTACGACAGAATTCAACTTCAGAAATTATGTCATGTGTCGAATTGTTTTGTATGTGTTCTTTCGTTTCCAAGCATTCCTAGTCTTGCTTTTACAATTATTTTATGAAAACTGTACTAATTAAACTAAAATCGGATGTTGTGTTCATGTACGATAAAAATTTTATAGCCTGCGCATCAAGTTTTTGTCGTCTGAAAATTCGTAATGGGCTGTCAAAAGCACCATACTAACAATCCGAAAATTGGCAGATCGTTCGACAGACGAAATTTTACAGAAAAAGTATGATTTGGCTAAACATATACATTAGGGAGCAACACCATGCGCAATGTTCTTTTACAACTGATGTGTGCATTAAACTTTACTAATTTAAAAAAAATTAAATGATTAAAAAAAGAAGAAAATGTCATATACTTTAGTGAATTGACGCTTGTGTCTTTGCAAATCAGTCTCTCTAGTAGGACTATATAACTTACCTTTCAGCAATATTGCATAACGTATCTGACATTTAATCCTTTTTCATCGTTTGAGTGTCAAACTTGCAGTGTAGAACACTGTAGCCCCTTCTTTGATAAATTATAATTTTCTGAAACTATGCAGCTGATGTATGTCATTGGTACATTTCAGTTGTTTATGTTTTAGTTTAGCTCTTTTAAGGTGATATATGATATATATACTGTGGGGAAAGGGAAATGATGGCTTGCACAGTTAAGTGACTGTTTGGCTCTACAGCAGGTGAAAGAAGCCCTGGGTTCTGGAGCTGATATTGCAGTAAATGGCACCAACGTTACCTCACGGTGGGACATTGGGAGTTGCTTCTTCTTTGCGGGAACCGTCATCACCACAATCGGTAATGATTATTATTTACCATAGTTCAAGAAATAGATAGCACAATAATCTTATTTAAGTTCAAATGCAGCAGACCCAGAATAATTGAACTAATTGTACTCATATTTATTCAATTTTTTACTGATATTAAAGTGTACAGTGTATTACAATTTTGAACAGAATAGGGAAGAGTTAATAACACTATCGGCTTATATTTTTTTGCTGTCTGTGTCCCTTTGGAGAGATTTCCCCTCCTCTCCTGTTCTGGAGGCAGAAGAGGACGTCAGGTGAAATCTCTGAAAAGGGAGGGTCATTTCCCTTTTAGACAGGGGACAGGTCTTCCTATTGGATAATTTACCCTCACCTCTCTTTCCTCTGACAACTCAAAAATATTGGATTTCTTTTACTTTTTGTCTTGTCTGTTCTGTTTAGTAATCAGTACCAATTGAGAACGTGAATCTGTCCAAAGCAATAAAAATGTGATAGGGGTTTCAATCCTTTTCTACTCTGTTTAAAATGAAATAAAACCGTTTTGGTTATACATAAACTGTAATAAAAACACATTTATTTGATATGGTCATAGTGTACATCAGGGCTATGCAACACCCACATTCATGGGTGAGGATTGTAATGCAGTTGTAGGATTTCCCTGATTTAAAAGGTAACTCCACTTTCGTGGGGAATAAAAATAGCAAACAAAGAAAAAACAATATAGCGTATACAATTGCGACATGAATCATTGTGATTGTAATCAAATTTTATTAAAAATGCCCTTTCCTTTTCAATCTGCAGCTGTTGTGATTTTCTGAAAGTGCAATGCAATATGGCTGCTTGTATGATTGGCTCACCGATTTTCCCAGAACATAGAAAGAAAAACCCCAATGGGAATTTGAAGGCAGAATTAGGTATAGAGGTGTTTTAAATATTAAACATTTATTTCACATATAAATATAAAATTGAACAATTATACAAACGTGTTGTATAAAAAGTATTGGACCATGAAGTACATAGACAAATGTGCCGTGGGATCAGTTAGGGAGCTATACATGTGGGGCAGGGGCGTAACTACAGGGGTTGCAGGGGTTGCAATTGCAACCGGGCCCCATGCTCCAGGGGGCCTGTGCGGCTACCCTGTACACCTGGACAGGAGGGGGGCAGGGGCAGCATGTAGAGAAATCACTGTCCTTCTTTGCGGAAAGTTATGTAGACAACTAGAGGGTATGCGTTACCATAATCCCTAAACAAGGTTTAGAAAGGTACCCCCCTCACTGTCCTTCTTTTTCCTCCTGTAGTTGCAGGAGGAAAATGGAGGAGATTGGTTCCTCTGTATGCTTCCCCTGCCACTCCTCCTATCCAGTTCACTTGTGTTCTGCTATCTCTGGGCCCCTGTGTGCTCCCCTGGTCCCCCCCTATTGTGCTGCCCCCCCCTACTGTGCTCCCTTCCTTCTCCTGCCGGCTGCTGCAGGGGATGTGTCACAATAGAGAACCAGGAAGGCGGTCAGTAAATATGTAATTTACCAGCTCCTTCCTTTTCTGAATGGACAGAGTCATAGTCAGTGACATTGTAAAAAAATTAATAAGATTCCAAAAAATAAAAACTACTGACACCAATGGGTGAACTTCCAGGATCGCAAAGGTCACACTTGTGACCGGGCCCTGGCATTCCACCACTGTGGGGAGGCCCCAAGATGGCAGGAAGGGGGACCACTGCAGAACTTGTGAAAGGGTCCCACAACGAGAGTAAAGGGTCCCAGGATCAGTGGGAAGAGCCCCAGGCTTGAAGGGAAGGGAAGGGCCCCGGGGGGCCCTTCATGGTTTCTTGCATCGGGGCCCTGAAGGTTCTAATGATGCCTCTCATGTGGGGGGATAAGACTGTCCAACCCCAAGTTCCCACTGATGCAACTATTCCAACATGTTTCGGAACTCTACATGCCTTCTTCAGGTAAAAAAGACACAGCACTTAGGTCTAAAGATACACGAAATATATATATCAGTAAATATCAAAATATATCATAGTAAAAGAAAAATCCATATCATAGTTAACAACATGGCATATAAACTGCTGTATACTCACATAGGTATAATTAGATCAAGAAACAACTGCACTTGTGCTTCAAGATAGATGCCTCAATATAAAGCATACAGATACTATGACCCTATAGATGTGAGCCAGATGTATAGAGGACCGATTTTCCCAGAAATCTGCCTAAGATACAAGTCAGATTTCTGGCATCCCCTGCAACAAAAATTTCACTTTTGGTGAGATAATCCTAATATGAACACGTCTAAAGGGAGGTTTCCTCATTAGTGCCCTGCAGGTGCCACAACTGATTGATAATTATGAAACCACTCCCATTAGATTCATTTTCCCACAGGGCACAGAGAAACACAGAGGGATTTCTTCAGAATAACAAAAGGTAGGAATCTGCAACAAAGGTTGTTATAATCCTTGCAATGTACATAGATCACCCAGAGGGGAATGTTTTTTTTCTCAACAAAAGTGGAGTTACGCTTTAAACTTTCACTAAAGTGTAAGCTCACCTTTTCAGAAAAAATGAAAAGGTAAACTAATCCTGTACATCCTTCCCTGCTGCATTTACCTCCATGGGTGTGAGCTGTCAATGCCCACGAAGCAGGTGCAGCAATTCAGGGATCTTGTTTCTGTGGCACTTCCGGGACAGATCAGAGCAATTCTGAATGGACAGCGCCGGCACAGAGCATCGCTCTGATCTGTCCTGGAAGTGCTACAGAATGCAGAGGAAAAAGAGTGAGGATTATGAACACCCGGACCTCTTCACTGTCTGCGTGGTCACAGACAGCTCATCATCCGTGGAGGTAAGTACAGTGGGGACCGAGGGGGTGGGGACCGAGGGGGTGGGAAGGGTGTACAATGTTAGTACACTTTTTCATTTTTTCTGAAAAGGTGAACCAACCCTTTAGGTGAAATGGTCACGGCCCATTGACAGACCTTGAGGACTATAGCTGGTGGTTGTAGCCCATATAAAGCCCTTGAGGACTATAGTTCACATGGGTGTGCACAGCCTATTGCATTAGGGCGTGCACCCCAAAGCTCAAACACATATGCGTGTGTGCATGTGTATATATACTGACGGTGTCTGTAGGACAGAGATTGGTGTTAGTAGGGCACAGTGGACTGTGTCAGTGTTATTTTTTTAAATTATTTTTTACAATTTTATTTTTTTAAATTATTTTTTGTCCAACTTTTCTTTTTAGGAGCCCCGTTAGGGGGCTTTGGTGAAATAACAAGGGTCTAAGCAGGGGGAATCTGCACCACACGGGGTGATTAGGGTGTGCCCAGGCACACCTGGCACACCCTGTGTGCACACCTAAAATAGTTCATAGAAACTATGAAAATGCCAGAAAATGAACACAAAATACATTAGAAATTACAGCAAATGCATAACACTATCCAAGTCATACTACGAGGTATGGAATAAACATAATACATAACACCACACCAACCATAATACAAGTCAGCATAGCGGATTTACCAAAGGAATAAGACATGTTCACTTTGGAAAATACATTTTCACTTTACAAGGGAATTTTCACTAACTTAATGAATAAGGGAAATTTGTGTCGACATATCATCCAATCACATGCAAGTAAAATCCCATTGCTGTTTATTGAACTTGCATATAATTGGGTATTCTTTGCAAAGCTTTTTACTTTGCACATATTTGGGAATGCTTTGCAAAGTGAATTTTTACCAAAATGACTAAGCTACGTGAATTCATTTGCAAAGTAATGCTTTACTACTTTAGTTGCATAAACATAATAAAACATGCATATTACAAGTCATAAATTGATTTACTAAACTATTATAACTTTTGTTTATCTTACTGAATGTTCATCTAGCTTAGTGAATAAAATTAAGCTGTATTTAGTTCAACCACCCAATTATGTGCTTTTTCTGTTTGCCCTGCATTAGATTGGGTATTCAGGCTAACCACAGCTTTAACTTATTCACTAAATAAAGTGAACATTGACTGTGCTACGTCAGTGGTCTCCAAACTGTGGCCCAGGGACCAAATACGGCCCTTTGTTTGCCTTTATCCGGCCCTTTGACTTTAACAATGGGGCATTCCTGCTGCTGACATCAACTATGGGGCACTATTCCTCCTACTGACACCAATGATGGGACACTATTGCTCCCACTGACACCAGTAATGGGGAATGGTTACTGACAAACAGGAAATTTTCTACACCCACCGGCCACAGTCCGGCCCCTCTAAAGTCCAAAGGATAATAAACTGGCCCTTTGTTTAGAAAGTTTGGAGACCCCTGTGCTATGTGAAGAAAATAGTACACAAAGTATATGACAAGTCACAGTAAAAGCTTATTAGAGAAGATATCACAGAACACTTTGTATAAACTTTGCACAGTGTATATTCCAAGTCTTTCTGTAATAATATGTATCAATTGAACTGAAAAAAATGTTGGTGTTCAAATTCAAATAGCTTACGCAGTATATATATAAAAAACATATGAGTAGTGTGACTACATGTTAACACTCACAATTAGGGTTGAGCGGACACCTAGATGTCCGTGTTCGACGGGTTCGGCCGAACTTTAAAAAAAAGTCCGGGTCCGTGTCCCGGACTTTTACCGAACTTTTCCCAGACACCGAACCCCATTGAAGTCAATGGGGACCCGAACTTTAAGGCACTAAAATGGCTCTAAAACACCAAAGGAAAGGGCTAGAGTGCTGCAAATGGCAGCAAAACGTAATTAAGAGCATGGCAAGTGCTCTGCAAACAAATGTGGATAGGGAAATAACTTAAAACAACAAAAAAAAAACAGAAAAATAAAACAATGTTCTTCTTCATCTCTGAAGGACGAGGCCCATATGGAGTAGGAGGGAGGTTGAGGTGGTGGTGGATGTGGCGGTGACATAGGCATGTGCACAGGGTGTGCCGGGTGTGCCTGGGCACACCCTAATCACCTAGGGCACATAGCATTGCCAGTGAGGAGATGGGAAAGATCTCCCTCGGACCTGCTCTGCTCTATTTCTCTTTGCCTACAGGTACATGGCCCCGATACATTACTCTCCCTGCTGGCAAACACATGCATGTGTATTTCAACTTTGGGGTGCACACCTTAATGCAATAGGCTGCGCACACCTATGGGTGGTGTAGGTGGAAGCGGCGGTGGAGGAGGACCAGGGCCGGATTAAGAGCATCATGGGCTTGGTGCTGAGGATTTTGAAGGGCCTTAAGGGCCGTGCCTTGCCATGCACCCAGAGGAGGAAGGGTGCAGCCATGCATGCCTAATTCAACATGGGATGCTGTCTCTGAAGCCCATAAACACATCCATGCATCGGCAACTGTCCCTCCTTGTCCGGCCTTCGCGCTGTGTGGGGAGGTTCTGAGGGTGCTGCCTGGGGAAGCGAGCATAGAAGCCAGACTTCTGTGTTTACAAGTGACAGAAGAGCGGTAACAGTGAATATGGCCAACCCGGGGGCCTATTTAAAAGGTAGGGGCCTGGAGCTGCAGCTCCAATAGCCCCTACGTTAATCTGGCCCTGAGGAGGAGGACGAGGTAGCCAACACTGCTTCTTTTCACAAATTTTAAATGAGGGTACACCCCAAAAGAGTGAGAAAGAGCAAAAATGGAACAATGGGTGGGTAAGGTCGGTATCCATTGCTATTCTGCACAAGGTACGGAAAAGTCCAGTGGGATCCATGCCTGGTTCATTTTAATGAACGTGAGCTTGTCCACATTGTCTCTGGACAGGCGGCTGCGCTTGTCTGTTATAACGCCCCCAGCCGTGCTAAATACCCGTTCAGATAATACACTGGCTGCAGGGCACGCCAGCACCTCCAAGGCGTAAAGGGCAAGCTCAGGCCATGTGCCCAATTTGGAGACCCAGAAGTTGAAGGGGGCAGACCCCTCATTCACTACATGTAGGCGTGTGCACACATACTGCTCCACCATGTTGGTAAAATGCTGCCTCCTGCTAAGACGTTCCATCTGAGCTGCTGGTGCTGCTGTTTGTTGTGGCGTGCTGACAAAGCTTTTCCACATTTCGGCCATGCTAACCCTGCCTTCTGAGGTGCTGGCGGTGCCCTGGTTGCGTTGGCGACCTCCTCCTCCTCCTCCTCCTCCTCTGCCTTGTGCTTCCACTGCGGCCCCGCTGTCAGATGGGAATGCCAGCAGCATGGCGTCTACCAGCGTGCGCTTGTACTCGCGCATCTTGCGATCGCGCTCCAGTGAGTGAATTAAGGACGGTACGTTGTCCTTGTAACGGGGATCCAGCAGCGTGGCCACCCAGTAATCAGCACAAGTTAGAATGTGGGCAACTCGGCGGTCGTTGTGGAGACACTGCAGCATGTATTCGCTCATGTGTGCCAGGCTGCCCAGAGGCAACGAAAGGCTGTCCTCTGTGGGAGGTGTATCGTCCGTGTCCTCTGTATCCCCCCAGCCACGCACCAGTGACGGCCATGAGCTGGCCTGGGTGCCACCCTGCTGTGAACATGGTTCCATCTCCTCCTCCAGCTCCTCCTCCTCCTCATCCTCCTCATCCTCCAGAACTGTGCCCCTGCTGGACAATTGTGTCCCTGGCGTTTGTGTGTGCAGGAACCCACCCTCGGAACCCCTTGCGAATGACTGCCCTGAAAGCCTTGGAAATGTTACCTCTTCATCCTCCTCCTCCTCCTCATCCTGTGCCACATCCTCTTCCATCATCGCCCAAATTGTTTTTTCAAGGAGGCATAGAAGTGGGATAGTTAAGCTGAGAACGGCGTCATTGCCACTGGCCATGTTGGTGGAGTACTCAAAACAGCGCAACAAGGCACACAGGTCTCGCATGGAGGCCCAGTTATTGGTGGTGAAGTGGTGCTGTTCCGCAGAGTGACTCACGCGTGCGTGCTGCAGCTGAAACTCCACTATGGCCTGCTGCTGCTCGCACAGTCTTTCCAGCATGTGCAAGGTGGAGTTCCACCTTGTGGGCACGTCACATATGAGGCGGTCAGCGGGAAGGCCGAAGTTTACGCTGCAGCGCTGCCAGGCGAGCAGCAGCAGGGTGAGAACGCCGAAAGTGCGCACAAACGGCCCGCACTTTCTGCAGCAGCTCTGACATATCGGGGTAGTTTTTAAGGAACCTCTGCACCACCAAATTCAGCACATGCGCCAGGCAAGGGATGTGCGTCAAACCGGCTAGGCCCAGAGCTGCTATGAGATTTCTCCCGTTATCGCACACCACCAGGCCGGGCTTGAGGCTCGCTGGCAGCAACCACTCATTTGTCTGCTGTTCCATGCTCCTCCACAACTCCTGCGCGGTGTGTGGTTTGTCCTCCAAACAGGCAAGTTGTAAAACTGCCTGCTGTCGTTTACCCCTGGCCGTGCTGAAGTTGGTGGTGAAGGTGTTACGCTGTCCGGATGAGGAGGCGGTAGAGGATGAGGAAGCGGAGTAGGAGGAGTTAGGAACAGGAGGCAAACTCAAGCGCCCTGCAATCCTCGGTGGTGGAAGGACATGCGCCAAATTGCTATCCGCCTCAGGCCCATCCGCCACTGCATTTACCCAGTGTGCCGTTAGGGAGATATAACGCCCCTGACCGTGCTTACTGGTCCACGTATCGGTAGTTAGGTGGACCTTGGCACAGATGGCGTTGCGCAGTGCACACCTGATTTTTTCCCCCACTTGGTTGTGCAGGGAAGGGATGGCTTGCCTGGAAAAGTAGTGGCGGCTGGGCACGACGTACTGTGGGACAGCCACTGACATAAGGTTTTTAAAACTGTGCGTCTCCACCAGACGGAATGACAGCATTTCAAAGGCCAATAATTTTGAAATGCTGGCATTCAGGGCCAGGGATCACGGGTGGGTAGGGGGTACTTCCTCTTCCTCTCAAGTGTTTGGGAGATGGAAAGCTGAACGCTTCCACGGGACATTGTGGAGATGGTTGTTGGTGACCCAGGTGGTGGTGTTGCTGACAGATCGTCTGTTTGCGGGGTGACAGGTGCCGGTATCACTACAGATGTGGCTGGAGCGGCCGAGACTGCAGCAGAAGAGGAAGCAGGATGAGCCAGAGACGTTTCTTGGTTTTGAAGGTGTGTACTCCACTGCAGCTCGTGCTTTGCACTTAGATGCCTGATCATGCAGGTTGTGCTCAGGTTGAGAAGGTTTATGCCTCGCTTCAAGCTCTGATTGCACAGGGTGCAAACCACTCGTGTCCTGTCATCAGCACATTTTCTAAAGAACTTCCACGCTAGAGAACTCCTTTGAGCTGACTTTGGTGCGCTCGTTCCCTTGCTGCGTTGGGCAGTAGCGGGCGTAGTGTCTAGGGCACGGCCGCTCCGCTTCTGCACCCTGCTCCCTCTTCTGCTGTGCTGGTGGCTCTGTGCGACCACCGCCTCTTCCTCCAAACTACTCAGGTCACCTGCATGACGTTCATTCCATGTGGGGTCGAGGACCTCATCGTCCTCCACATCATCTTCCACCCAGTCTTCACCCCTGCCCTCCTTGTCGGTCTCCACAATGCTGAACGCCGCAGCAGTTGGCACCTGCGTTTCGTCATCATCGGAGACGTGCTGCGATGATCCTTGCATGTACTCATCTTGAGAAATAAGTGGTTGGGCATCGCTGCACTCAATCTCTTCCACTTCTGGGGCAGGGCTAGGTGGATGGCCCTGGGAAACCCTGCTAACAGAGTCATCAAAAAGAAGAAGAGACTGCTGTATGGCTTGGGGCTCAGACTGCTTGCCTGATTTGCAAGGGGGTGAGGTGAAAGATGGTTGGACATCGGCTGCAGGTGCCAACTGTGACCTTTCTGCAGTAGACTGGGTGGGAGACAATGTGAAGGAACTGGAGGCACTGTCAGCAGCAAACCAATCTACTATCGCCTCCACTTGTTCTGGCCTCATCACTTCTAGGGGCGTATGATGCCCTACCAAATACTGATGCAGGTTCTGTCGCCTACTCACACTTGAGGAAGATGTTTCACTTGTGCGTGTAGCTGGCACAGATCGACCACGTCCTCTCCTTGCAACAGGAGCTCTACCAGCAGCACCACGACCCAGGCCACGGCCCTTATTTGACGGTCTCCTCATATTTCTGTAATTTAAGATCTTGCCCTAGAAAGGTTTTTATTGAATAGCGGAATAGGAAATATGATCCAAAAAAGTGTATGTATCTCGCACGTACAAAACCACACTAGGCCCCAATTACTATTGTTTCTACCCCTAAAAGGATGGTTTAGCAGTAGGAGGAGGAGTATGGAACAGGCAGCACCCTCAAATCTTCAGAAGTATGAGATGAACCCCAAAAACTTGGAAAGGTGGATCTCACACGTACCGACACAGACTATCACGCAATTTAATTGATCCCCAAAGGTTTTAATTGAATAGCGGAATAGAAAATATGATCAAAAAGAAAGTGTATGTATCTCACACGTACACCACCACACTAGGCCCCAATTACTATTGTTTGTACCCCTAAAAGGATGGTTGAGCAGTAGGAGGAGGAGTATGGAACAGGCAGCACCCTCAAATCTTCAGAAGTATGAGATTGTGTTCACTGTACCCCACAAAGATTGTGTTCACTGCACCCCACAAAGATTGTGTTCACTGAACCTCAAAAAGGATTTTGTTCACTGCACCCCACAAAGATTGTGTTCACTGCACCCTAAAAGGATTTTGTTCACTGCACCCCAAAAAGATTGTGTTCACTGTACCCCCCAAAGATTGTGTTCACTGCACCCCACAAAGATTCTGTTCCCTGTACCCCACAAAGATTGTGTTCACTGCACCCCACAAAGGATTTTGTTCACTGCACCCCAAAAAGATTGTGTTCACTGCACTCCAAAAAGGATGTTGTTCACTGCACCCCAAAAAGGATTTTGTTCACTGCACCCCAAAAAGATTGTGTTCACTGCACCCCACAAAGATTGTGTTCACTGCACCCCACAAAGGATTTTGTTCACTGCACCCCAAAAAGATTGTGTTCACTGTACCCCCCAAAGATTGTGTTCACTGCACCCCACAAAGGATTTTGTTCACTGCACCCCAAAAAGATTGTGTTCACTGTACCCCCCAAAGATTGTGTTCACTGCACCCCACAAAGATTCTGTTCACTGTACCCCACAAAGATTGTGTTTACTGCACCCCACAAAGGATTTTGTTCACTGCACCCCAAAAAGATTGTGTTCACTGCACCCCAAAAAGGATGTTGTTCACTGCACCCCAAAAAGGATTTTGTTCACTGCACCCCAAAAAGATTGTGTTCACTGCACCCCACAAAGATTGTGTTCACTGCACCCCACAAAGGATTTTGTTCACTGCACCCCAAAAAGATTGTGTTCACTGTACCTCCCAAAGATTGTGTTCACTGCACCCCACAAAGGATTTTGTTCACTGCACCCCAAAAAGATTGTGTTCACTGTACCCCCCAAAGATTGTGTTCACTGCACCCCACAAAGATTCTGTCCACTGTACCCCACAAAGATTGTGTTCACTGCACCCCACAAAGGATTTTGTTCACTGCACCCCAAAAAGATTGTGTTCACTGCACCCCAAAAAGGATTTTGTTCACTGCACCCCAAAAAGGATGTTGTTCACTGCACCCCAAAAAGGATTTTGTTCACTGCACCCCAAAAAGATTGTGTTCACTGCACCCCACAAAGATTGTGTTCACTGCACCCCACAAAGGATTTTGTTCACTGCACCCCAAAAAGATTGTGTTCACTGCACCCCAAAAAGGATTTTGTTCACTGCACCCCAAAAAGGATGTTGTTCACTGCACCCCAAAAAGGATTTTGTTCACTCCACCCCAAAAAAGATTGTGTTCACTGCACCCCACAAAGATTGTGTTCACTGCACCCCAAAAAGGATTTTGTTCACTGCACCCCAAAAAGATTGTGTTCACTGCACCCCACAAAGATTGTGTTCACTGCACCCCAAAAAGGATGTTGTTCACTGCACCCCAAAAAGATTGTATTCACTGCACCCCACAAAGATTGTGTTCACTGCACCCCACAAAGGATTTTGTTCACTGCACCCCAAAAAGATTGTGTTCACTGCACCCCAAAAAGGATGTTGTTCACTGCACCCCAAAAAGGATTTTGTTCACTGCACCCCAAAAAGATTTTGTTCACTGCACCCCAAAAAGGACGTTGTTCACTGCACCCCAAAAAGATTGTGTTCACTGCAGCCCAAAAAGATTGTGTTCACTGCAGCTCACACACAGAAAAATGGATGTGGATCACTGACACCTGCCTATCTCCTATCCCACACCACACAGCAATATCGATTGTAGTTTGTAGAACACAGTTTCCCTAAAATTCAGCAGCAGCCTCTCCCTAACAGGATTGAGAAGAGATCGTAGATCGGGACTAAGTGCAGACCCCACACAGCAATATCGATTGTAGTTTGTAGAACACTCTGACCCTAAAATTCAGCAGCAGCCTCTCCCTAACAGGATTGAGAAGAGATCGTAGATCAGGATTGAGTGCAGACCCCACCCCCCACACAGCAATATCGATTGTAGTTTGTAGAAGACACTGACCCTATAATTCAGCAGACTCTATCCCTAAAATGCCTACAACTCGCCCTGCCTAAACACTCCGACCTGTCACTCAAATCTATCCGGACACAAATGGTTTTTTCCTGCCTGTCTTTCCCTAATCAGCAGCCAGCACGTTGATGTGTGCTCTGTCCCTGATCTAAGCAGCAGAATGAAGACGCTGCGGCTGCCTGGAACTTATAAAGACTTGGTCACATGCTTCAGACGGCCAATCACAGCTACTGAGACATTTGCAGGCATGGCTGGGATGGCTTAAGGCACACCAGTTAAACGATTGTTGATTGGCTGTTGAAAGCCCGCCATGAAAAGAGCGCCAAAGCATGCAAAACCCGGAAATAAAACGACCGAACACGGATTTTTACCCGAACATACAGTAAAGTGTCCGTGTCCGGGTACAAAAAATCCAATTATTCGGTACGAACACGAATAATACAGTCCGTGTTCGCTCAACACTACTCACAATCACTCACAATCTCAACTAACCCTCTGCTATCCACTATTACCCACTTTTTGCAAATATTTGCATAAAAACAGGGATTTTCGGTTCGCATATGTTGCAATACACGTTCAAGCTGGTCAACAGTGTCAAAGTGATTCCTCTCTGGCCAGACCCTACTCTACCTTACAAAATACCAAATAATGACTTGCTTATAGCAGTGTTTCTCAACCTTTTTAGAGTTGGGGCACCCTTGAAAAGTATTTTCTGTCTCGAGGCACCCCTGTCCAAGGCTTGGTTCTCATTACTGTGTGTCATAGAACGCACACAAAATCACACTCGTTCCTGACATGTAAATGCTCTGCTCTTTAGGGATGCCATTAATTCTTATTAGTACCTCACACATTAGCAAACGTGGGGTGTTTGTGGTGCGGTACAGTTAAAGAAAAGGGACAGGGACTTCTTTTTCTGCATTTCTGCAGGTAGGACAGCCCATTGAAATGAATGGCCTGCCCTACAGGCAGCACGCAGCCACATAGATATGAACCAAAGGCCTGCTCCACGTGTGAGGTTGGAGGGCAATAAAATCACATGGTTGAGCTGTGTTACCCCCCCCCCCCCAATGCTCCTCCTTTAGATGCAGATGCAGCAGCTGGGGGTTTACATATGCTGTGGCCACTGCTAAAAAGTATACCCCCAGGTGAATGAGGCTGCACTGAAACCACCCGCCATCATGCTGCATTTACAAAGGTAAAACAGGTTGTAAGGAGGCAACCTATTGCCTCTTTACCACCTGTCAAATGCCTCTGAAAAGCAATCTGAGCTGCTATTACGAACAAGCCTTAAAGAAGCAGTTCTGACAATACAGGAATAGGTGGTCAAGATTAAAAGTAACATACATATACACACACTTATAAAAACAAACACACACACATACACATATTAGGCCTCATATACACTGCTGCTGATAAACGGACGTTTAGGAGCAGTTGAGCATTTTTTTTAGCAGCCCCTAAACTCTCCTCAATGTGATCTTATCTGTCCATGTACACTGAGACATTTATAGTCATTTAGAGGCAGTTGAGTTTAGTGGCATTTTTTTTAAAGCAAAAAATGCTTTCAGATGGAAGTTTATTGGCATTTGAAACGCCAAATACTTGTAACAGCGTGCAAACGGGGTAACTCGCTTTTATAAGCCATACTTTTATAGGGGTTTTCAATGGGGATACATTTTTGACCATTTTAAAATGTAAAAATGCTTCTAAACGCAAACGCTGCTAAAGGCAGCATGTAAACGCGGCATGTAAACACGGCAGAATGGATGTTTTTATTCATCCGTTGCTAGCTGCATTCAGGAGGGGTTTTCAAACGTCCCATGTACATAAAGCCTTAAAACACACACAGACAAACACATGTACCATAGGCGTGCGCAAGGAGTGTGCCAGATGTGCCTGGGCATACCCTTATCCTGGGGTTGGCAACCTGTCAATTGTGAGCAGGTGACCAAGATCCTTTCTTGCTGACCCCCAGAACCTGGACAGGAGTGGTGGCGGGGCTGGAATTTAGTGGAACCGATCTTTATTTTCCTCCTACAGCAGCTGAAAATAGGCTTTTCCTCCTCTCCCTCACGCTGACATTCAGCTGCAACAGGAGGAAAATACAGGGGATTCAGTACCAATATATGTCACCCCCGCCACCCCTTCTGTTCCTGATCCTCTTCTGACTGCTGGGGTCCCCCTGCGTGCTCCATTGCTTCCCCTTCCCCCATTGCTTCAGGATGGAGAGCGGGGAAGAGGCCGGTAAATATGTCACAAACGCATATGTGTTGGAGCTTTGGAGTGCACACCCTAATGCAATAGGCTGTGCACACATATGACATGTACATACACCTGCAAATACATGTACACACACGCAAACACATGTACACACACACACGTATACACACATACAAAAATATGTACAAACACATACAAACACATGTGCACACTCACACACACATACAGACACATGTGCACACACACACACACACACACACACACAGACACATGTGTACACACACACACACACACACACAGAGACACATGTACCCACACACAGACATATGTACATGCAAAAACACATACACAAACAAATATATATGCAGCCCTTTAAAAAGTTGCAGTACAGTACCTTCCCTCATGTAGCTGGGTGCTGCACTGTAGGGGGAGGCAGAGAGCACAGTGCACACTCCCCGTCCCTTTGCTTTCACTTTGTTGAGTGTATTTAACAGTCTGACTGAGCTCCCAGTGCTGATGTATAGTCTGGCTGGGGATCGGGAGCTCGGTCTCATTTGACAGATTTCTCTATCAGGATGCCGTGGTACCCCAGTTGAGAGAGGCTGGCTTATAGCATACTTCAATAGCTATACAGTGTTAAAGCCTAGGTTTAGGTGTTTTTCTTTAAATATTCACAAGTGAATGTACTTACATTTAATGAGAACTGTCCCTTACATTAGCGACTACTTCGTTAAAATTTCCCATCCTCTTGCCCCCCTTCCCCCATAGCGGTAATCTGCTGCAGGGGTTAAAGGAGAAGTGGGGCCAAAGCTCTTTTAGCCCTACTGCACTTCATTCTGCACATCTGTGACTCATATTTAGCCAACGGTGGGTTAAAGTCTGCTGTTAGCTGACGTCACTCAGCCGGTCCAGGCTCTTGATTGACCCTGACTTTAATGCCTGAGCCACCTGCTCCAACCCCTTCCACACACCAGTGCTCCAGTGAGAGCTGGAGGGGCAGAGAGGAGAGCCGGTGACTGAAGGTCACTGGTTCTCTGCTCACTAAAGACCAAGAACTGAGCAATCAGAGGTCTTTGATCACTCTGTTCTCGATCTTAGAGGCAGCGGGAGACAGATGTATGTTTATTTATTTTTTTTAATTCCCATACTTCTCTTTTAATACAGCTGCTAGACATTGGCACTCATCAAGAATGTCCAATATGCCTTCCTTTTCCACCCCCTCATCCATTTATAGGAGATATACTATAGTTTCCATGAATGAAAAGCAATCTATGAATGGAGGGCCACCTCCTTCGTTTATAGAGAGTTTTTTTATTGATGGAAGCTATAGTACAGGTTCCATAAATGGAGTGGGAGGGACAGAAAGCTTGAGAAAAGTTGTAACTTCTGAGGAGTGCCTATGAGAGGTCCAGCACAGCACCAGAGTATTGCCTTTGCAAGGGTATGGGGGGGGTTGAATGTGGAAGATTTAATCATTTAAGCCCCGGAGGATTTGGCTGCAAAAAGACCAGGCCCTATTTTGCGATTCGGCACTGCGTGACTGCAACGGACAATTACGCGGTCGTGCGACGCTGTACCCAAATGAAATTGACGTCCTTTTTTTCCCACAAACAGAGCTTTCTTTTGGTGGTACTTGATCACCTGTGCGATTTTTACTTTTTGCGCTATAAACAAAAAAATGAGCGAAAATTTTGAAAAATAACAATATTTTTCACATTTTTTTTAAATTCTCAAAAAAAAATTAAAAATCAAAACTTTTTAACATTTTAGGCCAATTTGTTTTCTGCTACATATTTTTGGTAAAAAAAAATCGCAATAAGCGCATTTTGATTGGTTTGCACAAAAGTTATTGCGTTTACTAACTACGGAAAAGATTTATGTCATTTTTATTGTTTTTTTTTAACTAGTAATGGTGGCGATCTGCGATTTTTTTTGCGAGACTGCGGACAGATCGGACCCTTTACTGACATTTTTGACACTTTTGGGGGTACCAGTGACATTACTACAGTAATCAGTGCTATAAATATGCACTATTACTGTAAAAATTACACTGGCAGGGAAGGGGTTAACTTTATTGGTGATCAAGGGGTTAAGTGTGTCCCTAGGGGCGTGATTCTAACTGTCAGGCGTGGCTTGTTAGATCATCACAGAGACATACAATCCTACATACATACAATCCTAGCAGGATCGCATAGCCTCAGTGATGATCTAAGGGAGAATGACAGACGTCTGTGTTTACATCAGCCGTCTGTCTTTCTCCCTCTCCTGCGGGAGATCGTGAGTGGCCGGCGGACATCGAAGCTGCCGGTCACACATGCGGGGAAGTCAGGGAACGTGCGGGGGCGGGAGCATGCCACCGGGGGCAGGAGCACGCCACCGGTGGCACGCGCTCGCCCACTAGAGGCTCGTGGGTGAGTGACGTACCCATACGTCACTTTGCCCAGGAGAGGCTGACTGCCGCCGTATATAGTCGTGCGGCAGTTGGCAAGTGGTTAAACTAAGACGGTAGCTACTAATGATAGGCCAAACACCCCCCTATTCGGTTCGCACCAGAACATCTCGAACAGGGGAAAAGTTCCAGCGAACATTCAAACTCTATTAAAGTCTTTTGGACATGAAACATCAAAAGTCCTAATTTTAAAGGTTTATTTAAAAGTTATTGCCATAAAAAGTGTATGGGGACTCGGGTACTGCCCTGGGGGACATGCATCAATGCAAAAAAATGTTTTTAAAACAATCGTTTTTACAGGAGCAGTGATTTTAATGATGCTTAAAGTGAAAAAATAAAAATGAATAATTCCTTCAAATATCGTGCCTGGGTGGTCCCCTTAGTCTGCCTGTAAAGTGGCGCATTTGTACGATGTATAGATTTTGCTGCAGCAATACTGACATTTCTAAAAGAAAAAGGGGTCATTTAAACTTGCTCGTGGCTGTAATGTATTGTCGGCAATACAGATAAAAAAAAATGAAAAAACTGCATTGGGTTCCCCTCCCCCCAGTTCATACCAGGCACTTTTAAAAAAGGGTCCCCCAAGCTGTTTTTACCCCAATTTTTTTTAATTTACATTTTTTTTACAATTATTTTTTTAAATTCAGCTATCAGCAGGGAAGCCTTAACAACCTATTGACTGTGAGCACGGTGGGCGAACATCCTGCTAAGTGCCAAGAAAGTTCAAGTGTTAGGTGAGTACCTGTTTAGGCCAAACTTTTCCTCCCAATAACCCCTCACAGTTACTCTTGCTGGGTGCAGGAACGGGCCCTGCTGTTAAAAATTAGAAACAAAAATTGAAATGACATATATTTGTCATATAGGAGCAGAAAAATTGGGTCTTCGGTGTTAGTGGTACCTGAACACTTTAACCCCTCACAGTTACTCTTGCTGGGCACAGGAATGGGCCCTGCTGTTAAAAATTAGAAACAAAAAATGAAATTATATGCACCTGTGATACAGGTGCAGAAAAATTGGGCCTTGGGTGTTGGTGGTGCCTTAAACCAAAAACATTGTTGGAAGCTAGCATAACCAAGATTCAGGAATAGGATAGGCAGCAAATGCAGTCTTCAAGGGATCCCAGATACCTAGCAAATTCAGTCAGTTACGTCAGCATCAGGGGCTTGATAGCTGCTGTTGAGCCAGGACTGATTCATTTTGATAAATGTCAGCCGGTCAACGGAGTCTGTGGACAGACGCACTCTTTTATCCATCACAAAACCTCCAGCAGCACTGAATGACCATTTGAAAAGCACGCTGGAAGCAGGACATGCCAGTAGTTTGATTGCTTCTTAAACAAGTTCTGGCCAGTGGTCCATCTTTAAGACCCAGTAACCCAGTGGATGCTCAGTTGGAAAGGTCTGCGCTTGCCCCTAGATAATCCTGCACCATATGCTGAAAATGCTGCCAATGGTTGCTTAAACAGCCCTGGGCGCTGAGAATTGTTTAACCGCTTCCATACAGAGCAGTTAGACCACCTTCCTGCCCAGACCAATTTTCAGCCTTCAGCACTCTCACACTTTGAATGACAATTGCTCGGTCATGCTACACTGTAACCAAACAAAATTTTTATCATTTTTTCACACAAATAGAGCTTTCTTTTGGTGGTATTTGATCACAACTGGGTTTTTTTTTTTCCTGATATAAGCAAAATTATCCCCCTGATGACGTCAGCGCGGCTGACGAAACGTGCGTCAGGAGTGTGAGACCGTAGAGTTCCGGTGAGGTGAGGCATGGAGCGCGAGCGGCGTCCCATCCACCAGACCAGCTGTATACTTTGTACTACAAGCGTTGAAACACCGCTATGATGTAAGTGCAATATATCTTTTATTAAACCCAGTATCAAACGGTAATGCACTATTGGAGTTTCCTTTATCTTTCTTTGCACTATGATGTCCGGAGATCCGGAACCTTGTCAAAGCAATTGGGTATAAATCCTTTGAGGTGATAACAGCAATGAGGATAACCTTGAGCCAGTGTGGAGTGAAATGCCCTATTTCACCCCCTGTAATTAAGGGGTCATCGCATTCTGGTAAGGAGTATATTATCTGACCACTGGGTGGAGGTGTTTGTGGTGGAGGTTCCCATCAAATCCAAGATTGCTGAAGATTTAGAGTTGCACAGTTTGCACAGAGCACTTTAAGGACATTTTAGCCTAATTGATGTCATTATTCATTTATTTATATAATATTGTATGTGTATACTATTAGTTTGTGATCTATCACATATGCACTGATGCACTAATAGCACTTTTTCAACAATCTATTGCTGAGCGCAATTTTCACTTTTGCTATCATGGTGAGTTTTTTGAAGTTATAATTTTTTCCCACAATTCTTGGGAAAATTAAGAAAAATTTTTTTTTTATTTTTTTTCCCACAAAGTTGTCAATTTATAAGCTATTTCTCACACATACATAGAATGTACACAGCAAAAATGACACCCCAAAATACATTCTACTACTCCTCCTGAGTATGGTGATAGCACATGTGTGAGACTTTTACACAGCCTGCCACAAAAAGAGACTCCATATCCAAGTAGCACCTTCAGGCGTTCTAGGAGCATAAATACACATATCTATCACTACCTATCACACTTTTGAAGGCCCTAGAGCACCAATACAATGGAAAAGTCCACAAAATGACCCCATTTTGGAAAGCAAACACTCCAACGTATATTCTATGAGACATTATGGGTCGTTTGAACATGTCATTTTTTTCCACAAGTTTTTGGAAAATGTGGGAAAAAAATAAAAACTTTTTTTTTTTTACACAAAGTTGTCAATTTATAGGATATTCCTAACACATAGCATGTACATAGCAAAAATGACACCCCAAAATACATTCTGCCACTCCTCCTGAGTATGGCAATACCACATGTGTGAAACTTTTTCACAGCCTAGCCATATAGAGGGGCCCAACATCCAAGGAGCACCATCATGCATCCTAGCCACTTGCCTAGGCCTATTTTTGACATTTGGTGTTTACAAGCTAAAATCAGTTGTTTTTGCTAGAAAACTACTTAGAACCCCCAAACATGATATATTTTTTTTAGCAGAGACCCTAGAGAATAAAATGGAGATTATTGCAATATTTTTTATCACACCGTATTTGCGCAGCGGTCTTCCAAACGCAATTTTTTTGGAAAAAATTCACTTTTTTTAATTAAAAAATAAGAAACCAGTAAAGTTAGCCCAATTTTTTTCCATAATGTGAAAGATAATGGTACGCCGAGTAAATAGATACCCAACATGTCATGCTTCAAAATTGCGCACGCTCATGGAATGGCGACAAACTTTGGCACTTAGAAATCCCCATAGGCGACATTTTAAAAATTTCTACAGGTTGCCATCTTAGAGTTACAGAGGAGGTCTAGGGCTCAATTTATTGCTCTTGCTCTAATGATCGCGGCGATACCTCACATGTGTGGTTTGAACACCATTTACATATGTGGGCGGGGTTTCCGTATGCGTTCGCTTCTGCGGGCGAGCTCACGGGGACAGGGCGCTTTAATGTTTTTTTGTTTTTTTTTTACTATTTATTTTATTTATTATTTTTTATTTTTACACCGTTTTAAAAAAAAATAAAAAAATGATCATTTTTATTTCTATTACAAGGAATGTAAACATTCCTTGTAATAGAAAAAGGCACGACAGGACCTCTTTTTTGTGAGATCTGGGGTCAAAAAGTCCTCAGATCTCACAAGTACACTAAAAGATAGAAATAAAAAATAAATGAAAAAAAAAAAGGGACCTTTAAACCGGTTGCTAGGCAACGACATTTGCCGTAGCTCCGGTCCTCCAAGACCATAGAGTCGAGTGAGGGCAAGCTTGCCCTCACTCGACATCCTGTCTGTGAGGATCCGGGACCGGATCATTTTCCCTGCTGCCGGCGGGTCCGGTAAGCGGGGAGAAGGACCGGAACGCGGCGGGAGGGGGGGGCACCTCTTCCGCCATTCCGGAAGGGTGATCCCGCGACGAATCCGCCGCTGGGACCACCCTTATCGGAAAGCTATCTGCTGCCATAACACCGGTATTTAGGTTTAAACGGAGGACGTATATAAACCTTTTTGGACTTGGACATGGTGGCTGTATGAAGGGTGACAGGTACTCGGGTACTTTGCTGGGCAGGTGACAGGTACTCGAGTACTCCGATAGGCAGGTGACAGGTACTCGGGTACTCTGATGGGCAGGTGACAGGCAGGTGATGGGTACTGATGAGTAGTACTGATACTGATAGGTGATACTGATACTGTACTGATGGGTACGGATGATCAGTACTGATACTGATAGGTGATAGGTACTGATGGGTACTGATGAGTACTGATGAGTAGTGATGGGTACTGATGAGCAGGTGGCAAATACTCAGGTACTTCCGGTGTCAGGTACTCTGATGAGCAGGTGGAAGGTACTCGGGTACTCTGATGGGTAGGTGACAGGTACTCGAGTACTCTGATGGGTAGGTGACAGGTACTCGGGTACTCCGATGATGGGTACTCGGGTACTCCGATGACGGGTACTCGGGTACTCCGGTGAAAGGTACTCAAAGTACCTGAGTACCTGTCATCAGAGTACCCGAGTACCTTTCATCAGAGTACCCGAGTACCCTTCATCAGAGTACCCGAGTACCTGTCATCAGAGTACCCGAATACCCATCATCAGAGTACCCGAATACCCGTCATCAGAGTACCTGAGTACCCGTCATCAGAGTACCCGAATACCTGTCACCAGCCCATCAGAGTACCCGAGTACCTCACTGTATCCCATCAGAGTACCCGAGTACCTGTCACCAGCCTATCAGATTACCCGAGTACCTGTCACCAACCCATCAGAGTACCCGACTACCTGTCACCAGCCCACCAGAGTACCCGACTACCTGTCATCAGAGTACCTGATGGGCTGGTGACAGGTACTCGGGTACTTTGATAGGCTAGTAACAGGTACTCGGGTACTTTGATGGGCTAGTGACAGGTACTTTGATGGGCTAGTGACAGGTGCTCTTTATTGGGGGGGGCAATCAGTGTGTTTGGGGTGCACTGTATTTGGTAACTAGCTGTTACCACAATCTCCTCCTCACACAGGATCAGTGTGTGAGGAGGAGAACAGCTAGTTACCCTGTTCACTGTTGACATTTGTGACCGGCTGTGATTGGACACAGCCGGTCACGTGGTAAAAAGCCAATTTCATTGGCTCTTTACCTAGATCGGGGATGGGCTTTATCCGAGGGACGAGCCTCATCCCCGATTGCCACGCTGCGTGCCCCCGGGGCGCACAGTAGCGGGGAGATCTGGGCGCCGTCATATGACATCTGCCCGGATCAAGAAAGACTTCCTGCCGCTGTAATTTTATTATGGCGCGGTATGGAAGGGGTTAAAGGCATCGATCAGCCGGCCGCCTTCTCCACCGCTCCTCATTTGATCAAACGAAGCCTCAGAAACACGTTGTCTAGGAAATGGTAAGCTCCCAGTGTCTGGAAAGGTGTTACACAAATCTTTCTTCAAGGCGTTCTCAAGATGTTTCATCCTCTGCTCCCTCTGAGAAGGCAGGATGATCTCTGCAACTTTACCCTTGTAACGTCAATCAAGAAGGGTTGCCAAAGAGTAATGATCCCTCTACTTGATACCACAAATCCTCCGGTCATTTTGCAGGCTTTGCAACATCAGGGAGCCCATGCAGCGTAAGTTTGAGGAGGCATGAGATTCTGAGTCCTCTGGGTCACAAGAGAATGACAATGTCATTCTCCCCAGCCACGTACAACTCCTGGGGTTTCCACCAAGTGTGTGCTCCAGCAGGAAGACTAGAGGGACAGTGTCACTGATGCATGCATCATCATGGCTCACCATCCTTGTGGCCTCCTCAAATGGTGACAGGACAGTGCATGCATCGAAGAAAAATGCCAAAGCCAATCCTACCAACACCACATTTATTTAGTCGTAATTTTTAGTACCCGACGGGGGAGCTCAACACCTTTAAAGTCCCGGTCTTTCATTCCTTTTACATTTTTCACAGTGCATGCATCCTTTATCAGCAGCCACTGGCGTGGCAAAAAGAAGCCAAGCTCTCCTGGGTCTGTCCTTGTACCATACTCAACCAGGTAGCCCTCTGCTGTGTGTGCAGCCGCTGCAGCATTGCCAATTTTGAGTTCCACCTGGTGGGCATGTCACAAATGAGGGGGTTGGTGGGCAGATTGAATTCCCATTGAATGTCAGGCAGCCAAGCACTGGTATCGTAGGACCGCCGGAGATGACCACAGACTTTTCTGGCCTGCCTCAGAAGATCTTGTAAGCCCGGGTACCTGTTCAAGAAATGATGCACCACCAAATTCAGGACATTGGCCAAGCATGGGACATGTGTCAAGTGTCCCTGTTGGAGGGCGGAGAGAAGGTTGGTGCCATTGTCGCATACAACCATTCCTGGCTCAAGCATCTGTGGCGTCAACCACCTCTGAGCCTGCCCCTGCAGAGCTGACAGAATCTCTGCCTCGGTGTGGCTCCTGTCCCCTAGACAGACCAACTGAAGCACTGTCTGAAATCTTTTAGCCTGACTGCTTGTGTAGCCCCTTGAACACTTAGGGAGCACTGCTGTTTCCGAGGACAATTCAGCAGAAGAGGCCATAGAGGAAGAAGAAGAGGAGGGGGTGGAGCAGACAGATGTGGCAGAATCCCCACTAATGTTTTGGAGGCGTGGTGGCGGAACAAGCTTCAGCACTGAACCCTGTCTTGCATCCTTCCCAGCTGCCAGCAGAGTTACCCAGTGCGCCGTGAAGAAAATGTAAAGGCTCTGACCATGCCTGCTGGACCATGAGTCAGCAGTAATGTGAACCTTCCTGCTGACTGCTCTGTCCAACGAGGGCAACAACATTGTCTTCCACATGATGATACAGAGCTGGAATGGTCTTACATGAAAAGATATTTAATTTTGGAACCTTCCACTGGGGTACAGCACATTCCGTAGAGTCTACCAGATGAAAAGGCAGCAGTTGTAGTGCTAGCCATTTGGCCAAGCTAGCATTTAGGCGCTGAGCATGTGGATGACTGGAACGTTATTTTTTTACAGTTCAGCAACTGGGGTAGTGAAATTTGCCAGCTGGGCAAATCAAAAGGTGGTGTACTGATAGCAGATTGGGTGAAAGTACCTGTGGCACCCAGTGTTATACCATCATCCCTCTCAGTGCAGGTTTTTGAGAGGACTTGAGGTATAGTAGGGGTAGAGATCCCAGATGAGGAGCAAGGAGAAGTCTGCATTTTAATATGATGTGGGTCTTTCAGGTGCTGTTGCCAATGGATTGCATGGCAGGTCGTCATATGTCTTGTCATGGATGTAGTACCCAAGCAGCTGGTGTTCTGGCCATGCTTGATCCGCTTCAGACAGAGATTGCAAACAGCAACGCTGTGGTCTGCTGCACATGTGTTGAAAAAAGCACACACTAATGAACTTTTGGAAGTCAGCGGGGAGTTAGCAGAGCCCTGCACCTGTGGAGCTCTGTGGTGTGTTGCAATAGGGTGGCTGAGCTTAAGCCGGCCCCTGGAGAACATTCTGCTTCGTTGGAGTTGTGCTGCCTCCTCCTCCACCTCACTTTCCTCCTCTATTCACTCAGACACCCAAATATGATCAGTGACCTCATCATCCCCTCCCTCCTCGTCACTGGAGCAAACTTGGCAGTATGCTGCAGCTGGGGGACCATGACTGCTAGTTTCTTGTCCGTCATTGTCACAACATCTCTAGGCTCACGTTATTCCCTTCCTCAATCTGGGAACCAACATTGGAGCCTTCAAATTCATGCGCATCCTCCAGCATCATGTAACTGACACTATGATTGAATAATTCAGGTGACTCCTGCATGATGATGAGGCTACGGAAGGAGTAGCTGTGGACAAGGAGCCTGTGGAATAGGCCACTTTGGCAGCTGCGGTGGAAGGCAAACTAGTATGAGCCTGGGTGACAGAGGATGAGGATGGCTTAGTTATCCACTCCACCAACTCTTCTGCATGTTGTGACTCAATAACACGGCCAGCACTGGAAAAAAAGGACAAGCATGCCCCTCCTGCAGGGGACGCACCATGTCCACGACCACCACTTTTCACTGTGGACACAGAGGCTGCTTGCCCTCTTTTAGTGGCCTGTGAGCGTCTGCCTCTCCTTGTTGGCCTTTCGAACATGATGAGGATTTTTTTTGAGGGGGGGGGGGGTTTATAACTTCCTGTTATAGAATGTGGAATGGAAATATGATGCTTGGGTGCAATACTTTTGTGCTTGGTGCACTATAAACTGTTTTAATATTCTTTTTTATTTTTTTTTTGGGGGGGGGATTTGTATAACTTTTTTATTATAGAGTGTGGGAAGGTAATATGGTGCTTGGGTGCAGTACTTTTGTACTTGGTGCACTATAAACCGTTTTATTATAGTTTTTTTTTTAATAAAGAAAAACGTAATAAAGCCAAAATAAAAAAAAACCCTTCTGATACAGAAGGAATAGCACCTACGATGCAAAAAGAGGGACAGCAATTATTCCCTAAATAAAATGAGTGCTAAAGTGCTACAAAAAAAATCACTGCTGACACAGAAGTAATAGCCCCTGCGATGCAGAAGGGGGGCAGAAATTATGACCTAAATAATATTAGTCCTGCTGTGCAACGAAAAAAAACCCCCCACTGCTGACGCAGAAGTAATAGCATCTGCGAAACAGAAGGGGGAATACTAATATTGCAGCAACAATCCCCAATGCTGCAAAAAAAAAAAAAATTGAAAAGAAAAAGAATCACAGCACAGCACTACACCGACTGTACTACACTGTGTTACACAAGAATCAGCCCACAACTACACACAGCTAGCTTGAAAAAGGAGCGCACTCTGGTTCTCCATCGCAGTGTGCATGCTCCAAAATGCGTTGTAAGCACACCGGAAGATCCCAGACGGCAATGTTGCGGCTCACAGTGCGGTCCAGGCCTCGGATCCAGCCTCCCACGTCACTCCCTGCCGGACAGGAACCAGATGCCAGTGGAGACAAGCAAGCTCAGCCGACCCACAGATAGTGGCCCAATGCCGTTCTAGGACACCAGGCAACCCCTAAACTTCAATGAAACTGCTTTCATCTTACCTACATGTATGTTTTTTATGAACTTTGTATAATAAACTTTCACAGTCTTTACTCAAGAGGCGTCTGTTTTATCTTTGTTCCTTCACATTTTTGAAGATGGCTTCTGCTCCCCACTAGGCTGGCCCTGAACTAGAGACTGTTTACCTATATATCTCAAGCACTTTAAGGGTAGTCTACATGACCACCTCATAGAAATGATTACTACACTGACTGAAGTACACTGTGTTACACAAGATGAATCAGCACAGCACTACACTACACTGACTGAAGTACACTGTGTTACACAAGATGAATCAGCACAGCACTACACTACACTGACTGAAGTACACTGTGTTAAACAAGATGAATCAGCCCTAAACTACACTGCACTAACTACCCTGCCTAATCTCCACTCCTAACACACTCCACACAGCTGCCGTGTAAGCAGCCTTATATCATGTGGGGTGTAGACTTAGCCCCTGAGCACTGATTGGCTCAAGGCACCCTGCCTTTGGCCAATCATGGCTCTGACAGGACATTGTACTGTGATTGCCCGAAGCATACAGGTCAGGTGCATGCTTTGGCCAATCACAAGCACTTAATGCACTGCAATTGCGCACTGCATTAGGGGGCGCTCATCGGTGGGCTAACTTCCTGCTGAGGGCCCCATTTGTTCGTGTGGTCGGCGAACACACGAACATCCGATGTTTGAGTCCAACGTTAAGCCCATCACTAGTAGCCTCCAACACACTTCTCATTGAATGTAAATACCACCTCTTGTGCTGATTAAAAAAAAATAAACTTAGGCTTTATCATAGGAGAGGGGAGAGTTACAGACCCAGGTCTGGTCATTGACCTGCACTATGCAACAGAGCTAAAATAATTTGTGTGCACAAACCCAAATTGCTTGGATACTGTAAAGCATATAAGGATCTAGAGTATAACAATATGTATAACACAAGATCAGGGGCTTCTATAAGTATTATTAGTAGCACCGTATGATACAGAGGTAATAACTATAAAGTAGCTATTCCGCTGATCTGACAGCTCTATGTACGTGCTCTCAGTACTGTATGTGAGTGAGGTCAGTGTAAAACACATTTTCCTATTGATCTTGTATTCACATGCTTGCCTCTGTCATGTCTTCAGAAGAAATTGAGTACTCTCATGGGGCTCTATCTCTGACAGATAGTCATACTTTGTATTCCTGTGTTGAGAGATCCTAAATATTTTGTAGAAACACTTACATAAAAGGGCATAGGTATGTGGCATAGAGGTCACAAAACTATAAATACTTTAAACACATTTGAACAAGGTTACTTTTTCTCTAAATAAAATACAGTGTGTCTTCAGGTAGCCAATAGTAAACTCCCTATTCTATTACAACCAACCTGAACTGACTGCATTCTTGCATCAAAAGATTTTGTGTGTCCATGCATGCTATATTTAGTCATTTCAGACTAGAGTTAAAATAATGCAGGCTTTCAGTACTGTACATCTTTTGGGTTACAATAGAATATAAAAATTATTAGCATGAATCCCTTAAAGTGGATATAAATCTGATTCATGAAATTTGACCTGGGCACATATATCTGTAGTGTTTACTTATCTCTCTCCACAGCACTAAGTCCCATGATTTTCTGCTGCTCCGTTCTTCTGTTATCAGCATGATAACTTCTCACAAGTTCTCCAACACAGGAGATAAAAGCAGCTGGAAATTTGGGTTGGGGTGGGTGCTATAGATTAGCAGAGAGCTTGTCTATTCACAACCCAGCTCTGTAAGTATCTTCGTTCTTCTGCCTATGTGGAGGGGGGGGTACCTTTCCTCCAATCAGCTGTCACACAGTGTATGCCAGGACTGCACTCCTACAGCTGAAACAGGAAGTACAAATTGTAACACGATGTTGTCACATTCTAAAGAATATAGCAAGCTGAAGACTGCAGATGTACATGTAAAACCTATGTAGGGAGATTTGTTTCCTGTGTATCCTGAATCCCTGTGTATGGTCTGAGGCTGTTCACTTCACTGGGTATATGTGAGGGTTTATATCCACTTTAAATTGTGAGCCTAGCCAAAACAGACATGTTTATTACAGATAGACTCTGGTGGGTTGAATAATCGATTGGTGAAATTACTATCAGATTAAAGTTCCAGACAAATGGCTAAATACACAGATGAAATATATATATTCGGGGAGGGGACCTGATCTTACTCGGCTGTAGTTTCACTTTCACTCTCAGATCTACTTCTCCATCCCGTGAGTGGACAGTGAAAAGAGAAGCAGCACATTAATAAACCCATCTCTCTTTCACTCTGATCTCTTCTTCTATCAGAATGATATTCCCACTGCCGCATACCTGGCTCATTTTTCTGCTTCTCCCTCCCCCACTCTGAGCTGTGCTGTACAGTTTATACAGTAGACTGTTAGAGGCTGATATCAAGTTGAGTTCAAGTACTTACACTTCTTGCATTAAAAAGTACAGTTAATGATGTACTAATTATTACAGAGCTGCACTAATTTGTCATTTATATCTGCCCGGAGTTCAGCTTTAGTGAAAAATCCTATGAGAATAATGAAAACGTAAATTTGTAATGGCCACTTTAGGTTTATTGGATCAGGAACTCCTTCAACGAGAGTTCCTCAGAGATACAGTATATGTTGATAAATAAGTCATCCTGCCAGCATCTGTCTAAACCAGAAATGACATTTTTGCCTGAACTGGCCTATAAGGGCCTGTTCACACTAGAGCAATGACTGGTATTTTTCCGCACTGGAAAAACAATTGATTTCTTTGAGTGCCATTCTCACTATAACGCAGCTAGAGCTGCGATGCAGTGTGATAAAATGTAGACATGCTTAACTGACCACCTTGCTGTGCGGTAACATGAATGAAGTGTTACTTTGTACAATTAAAACAAATTTCCCGAAAAATAGGGATTGGACTCTGTTCATAATGTATGATGTGGTAAAAAGTGTATCATTCTGCTCCCCTGCTGCACGTGTGGGCAGGGCCTACTGCGCCCTACACACAAGGGTACCCTTTACGCTGAACACGCTCATCAATGCCCAGGACCAGACAGGGACTGCAGTCATGTGAAGAATCTAACATTAGGGCAGTTCCCCGACTCAGAGATGAGCCTTCCCTGTGTGCAGTAAAAGTACAGAATTTCTCTGATAAAGTACTGTACCATGTCACTACACACTGTAACTTGTAGGTTTCATTAGGAGGGACATGTTGAGCTTATGCCCCACTCCACCAATCCAGCGTACCTCTATTAACTCACTCCCAGTAACAGAATGGGGTCTGCCATGCACATAGCATGGACCTCATATGTGCACTTTGTAATTCTTTCATTCCCGTACGCATGTAACCAGGCCTTGGATCTCCATAATACAGATTCAGTTTCAGTTGTTACTGGAAACCAACCACTAAGGAGGTAGCCAGATCACCTACCCCTTCGTTACTGGAGGACATGTCACCTTTACCAGATACCCCGCCTAGTGATTGGTTGCTTTGTGTCTTGAACTTTGCTTTGTTACTCATAGCAACTACATTTCTTCTCCTTGTCCCGCCGAGTTAACCCTTTTTTTTAGTAGCTGAGCTACATACCCCTTTATGCTCTTCAGACCCTGGTTCATTAGATATGCCAGAGCCAGCATACAGCTCTTAAAATAACTTAAGACCAGGCTTAGAACAGTTTGTGCAACTTTACTGAAGAGATTGCAACATTAGAGTCCAGTGTGAACAGAGTCCAATCCCTAACCCTAACTATAGCTGTGTGCCTGCCCAGGCAAAGTGGTAGCCCATGTTGGTATTCTCCGTGACTTGGATGTTCTCTGGAACCCTGCTGCCTCAAACAGACTGCAAGGTGCAGCAGTTGAGAGGAGTGTCCTGGACCTCAGCCTTCCCCCTATTTATAGCACAGGTGGGCTGGCTTGGGAGCCTTCCTGCCCCAAAGCACCCACCCCCTCATGTTGAGGACATGTGGCCTGGCATGGTTCAGGAGGGGAGGTAGGCGCTCACTCGTTACCCCCCCTTTCCTGACCTGTCAGGCTGCATGCCCGAATAAGGGTCTGGAAAGGATTTTGAAGGCAACCCCACCCCGTTTTTTAATTTATTTTTTCGAAATCCGGGTGCTGGAAATAAAAGTGTGAGTCATTTTAAATGGGATTTGACTCGTTTTTTTTTTCTTTAGAAATGTCATTTTTGCTGTATAATATTGTATGCATGCTACAGATGCGCCACTTTATAGGAACATTAAGGGGACGCCCCAGGCACTAAATTTAAAAGAATTTTTAATTTTTATTGTTGCACTTTATACATAATTAAAATCACTGCTCCTGAAAAAATGATGTTTGTTTTTTTTTTTTTTTTTACTGATATATGTCCCCCAGGGCAGTACCCATACCCCCATACTCCTTTTATGGCCATATACCTGCATATAAGCCTTCAAAATGGGCACTTTTGATTTTTTCTGTTCGGCTCCCATAGACTTCAACAGTCTTTTTTTTTTTTCGTTGGTTGAACCAGATGGACTTGTGTCTTTTTTCAACCTGACTTACTATGTAACAGGGTTCACCATACAGGTTAGAACATTTTCCCTGTTCGAGAGTTCTGCTGCGAACCAAACAGGGGGGGTGTTCGGCCCATCCCTAACAGCTACACCTTACTTACTAAGCTAAATGAACATTCACTCTGCCAATTTCAAAAAATTCACCCCTTTTGTAAATTAATCCCAACGTGTCGGGGGGAGCAAGCCATGCTGTTATACATCGCGGGCCGTTCTGCATGCGGCCGCGACTTTTCTTAAAGAGTTACTGTCCTGCGTTTGCGATTCCAAGTTGAGGTAAGTGTTTGTCTATTCATTAAACGCATATTTTAAGGATAATACACTTTATTTTTTCATTTGGAATCCTTCTGTTGGTTTACCTGCCACTGATTCAAATGAGATCCACATGCACAAGGAGCGGATAGGTTTTGGAGAGCCATATATTGGGAGTCCAGTTTATGCATCTTCGGCCAAAGGTTATCTGTCCACCAGTTTAAAGCTCCAACCTCCCTACCATCTGGTAAGAAGTTATTGCTACCATTGGGTGTCACTGGCTTAATTCACTGCCACCGTGAGAGATAAAGTTGTCACTTGATTTTACTGCGGTAAGGGGCCACCTATATGCACAGGATTATCACCTGGTGTACATCCTATTTAAACTTTTGACCACATCACTTCATCGCTTCATTACTGGGTTTTTTTCATCACCTTATCTCTGAAGTTGAAGGAGTCACTGTTTTCATTCATTTGAGAGACTTTATTTTGTCACTGATTTTATTTGGTGATTTCCATTTGAATATTTATTTCACTTGTATTTTGTTCACATCATGTTTATTAATGTAATTTTTAGAAGCGCACTATTTTTTTCATTCATATATCCAATTCATCATTTCTAGTGCTGCCTCTACCTTTGTTAATGGTAAGCGCACCCTTTTTTCCTTTATTTATAAATTAATCCCAATAACTACAAGATATTTGGTATACATTTAACAATTATTTTAGAAGATACACAGTTAATTTGCATACAGCTATTTTTTACTCTATTAGCCTCATGTAAAAAACTGCCTGATAATTCGATGTTGGACATTAGCAGGCAGATCATAAAGAAATGGGTTTCTTGCATGTATCTTTAAGAATTGGTCAATACAGAGCAGAGTTTTATGATTTAGAACTCATGACAATAGCACAGTATGGGCACCCATGCACTAGGGCTTCTGAATGTTCCATCAGACACAGTCTGATTCACAGAAGATTGCTTTTTCACCTATCATGGACATCCATTGGACATGCCAGTAAGTTATTAGCACGCTTTGACAGCTCATCTCTGCTTAATCAGCAAAGATGACATATTCCAACTATATAATCAGAGACATAAAATTGGCTTTCTCTCTGTACATGCTCACACTGATGTTTGGATCCTACTCCAAATTACCTTTGCTTACGGTTAGCTTTAGGCTTCGCTGCATATAAGATTCTGAACGTTGAGCATAATAAAATTAATCACTTCTGAAAAATATCTCATTTGCAAAACTTCAGTGAGATGAAATTGGGTCAGTTTTAAACAATCTCATGCTACAATAACCACAAAAAATGTTGTTAACCATTAGAGTAACTATACAACTTCATATTAAAAAACACATCTTTAGCTCAGAACATTTTCCTTAAAGTGGTTCTAAAGGCAAGACTTTTTTTTACCTGAACCCATTCCCTGAGTTCTACATCAATCCAGCTCTGTGCTGTCTGCCACCAGGGCTACTCTCCCCCCTCATCTCATAGGCATAGAGGCAGCAACAGTAGCCATTGGCTCATACTCCTGTCAATCAAATGCTGTCAGGAGGGGGCGGAGCCACACCGCACTGTGTGTCAATAGGCACACACAGCCTGGCTCATGAGCGTACATGCAGGTGTACCCCCATAGTAAGCATCTTCCTATGGTGGCACACCAAGAAGAGGAGTAGCCTAGGCCCTAGAGCACCGGCGGGGGACCCCAGAAAAGGAACATTGTGACCACTCTGTGTAATACCATTGCACAGAACAGGTAAACATAACATGGTTTTATTTTAAAAAAATTAGAAGCCTTTACAATCACTTTAAAGCCTTTGTGATAAAAAAACTTTTTCTTTTTTTTCTTTTTAATAATGCTTAAATATTTTACTGTAATGAAATCTTGACTAAACAGCAGATTACTTCTTTTTTTTTTTTTTTTTTTAGGAATGTGTTGGAATCAGTGAGATATAGGATAAGAAATAAATAGTATAATAATACTATAACAATCCTTTTTTAACCAAGTCAATATTTTTTTTCATGGTATATTACAGGTTTTGGTAACAATGCCCCAAAGACAGAAGGTGGACGGATTTTTTGCATTTTTTATGCGCTGTTTGGCATTCCATTGTTTGGCATCCTGCTGGCAGGTGTTGGTGACCATTTAGGATCTGCTCTCCGGAAAGGAATTGGAAAAGTGGAGATGATATTCTTGGTAAGGAGATGTATATTTTTTAGTACAGCATGTACATCAATATTCAGCAATTCCAGCAAAGGAGGAGATTTATTAAAACTCCAGCACTCAGAACCTGGTGCGGCTTTGCATTGTAGCCGATCAGTTTCGAACGTCAGCTTGTTCAGTTAAACCCTGACAATAATTCCCTGAAGCTAATGGGTTCCTATGCAGAGCTGCTCCAGATTTTGCACTCTCCAGTTTTAGTAAATCAACCTCAAAGAGTGATACCAGCAACGACTAAATAATAGAGGTAATACAAAAATGTACCCACTGAAAATACAGTATACTTTGCCTTTAAAAGGTATGTAAATCCTATCAATGACCATTTCTTTTTGCTCACTCTTGATCTTTTAAATATACCATTAAAAGCATGTGTTATATCTGTTTGATAAAAAAAATACCTGTTTATCCTGTCAGAAATATTGTAAGCTGATAACTTTTTGTTCTCTTTCTGTTGACTTTTACTAGTTAGCATTATTTCCAACTATCTCTGTGGATTGAAAAACACTTCCCTTCTATGTTACAGAGAAAAGGAGGGTGGGGGTGTTGTGTAGTCCTGTTCTAGAGTGACAATTATGTTCTATTATAGATACAGTAAGTTGACTGAGCATTGTTACTCTAGGACAGATAGTATGTTACTGGTAGGATCACCAGGTGATAAGAAAAGAGAAAACGCCAAAAAATGTAAACTAAGGCAGCCACCACATCTAAGGATTGGTAAGCTGAATATACACTATATTACCAAACGTATTGGGGTGCCTGCCTTTACACACACATGAACTTTAATAGCACCCTTTGCAGCTATAAGAGCTTAACTCTTCAGGGAAGGCTGTGCACAAGGTTTAGGAGTGTGTCTATGGGAATGTTTGACCATTCTTCCAGAAGCATATTGGTGAGGTCAGGCACTGATGTGGGTGAGAAGGCCTGGCTCGCAGTCTCCTCTCTAATTCATCCCAAAAGTGTTCTATCGGGTTGAGGTCAGGACTCTGTGCAGGTCAGTCAATTTCCTCCACCCCAAACTCTCTCATCCGTTTCTTAATAGACCGTGTTTGTGCACTGGTGTTCAGTCATGTTGGAAAAGGAAGGGGCCACACCCAAAGTTGGGAGCATGAAATTGTCCAAAAAGTCTTGGTATGCTGATGCCCTAAGAGTTCACTTCACTGGAACTAAGGGGCCAATCCGAGCCCCTGAAAAACAACTCTACACCATAATCCCCCCTCCACTAAATTATTTGGACCAGTGCACAAAGCAAGGTCTATAAAGACATGGATGAGTGAGTTTGGGGTGGATGAACTTGACTGGCCTGCACAGACTCCTGACCTCAACCCGACAGAACACCTTTGGGATGAATTAGAGTGGAGACTGCAAGCCAGCCAACATCAGTGCCTGACCTCACAAATACACTTCTGGAGGAATGTCAAACATTCCCATAGACACACTCCTAAACCTTGTGGACAGCCTTCCAAGAAGAGTTGAAGCTGTTATAGCTGCAAAGGGTGGGCCAATTTAATATTGAACTCTACGGACTAAGACTGGGATGCTATTAAAGTTCATGTACATGTAAAGGCAAGCATCAAAATACTTTTGATAATATAGTGTATTTAATTTTTGTTCTTGGATTAGGATACACTTTAGAAATAGTTTGGGGGTCCAGTGTAAATTACAGTCCTGTCTTTTTTCAGATGCGCAACATATACCTGCATTTTACTTGTGCCACTGACTTTTTCTTTTAAGCATTTACATCTATCTGAAAGTATAGGTTTGTGCCGTTGTTTAGTTTTGTTAACTTTTCTCTCCTTACACTGTCCCTGGAGGTATTTGCATAGAGATACATTAACTGAACCTTGTCTCAGAAAGAGCTTGATCATTGATTTGCCGCACTGAAATTGAATTTTTTGTGCTTTTAAAATTAGATTTTGAGTTGTGCTTGGGACTATGTGCAGACAGAAAATCACATGAGACAGTCTGTTAGTATATTAATTTGTAGGAGGGCAGAGCTGTGTATAGAACAATACGTAACAGGGCAGACATAACTCAGTCTAAAGACAGAGCACAATGACCTATAGTTAGATAGTTAGATAGATAGTTAGAACAGATTTTCAGATCCCAAAGGGGCACCACAGTGGTGGTAAGATGGAGTCTTACCAAATTATATTGACCCTCATTGAATAGAAGTCAGAAAAGGCATTTATGGATATATAATGGCTAGACAGGACCTCTGGTTTGTTTTTTTCTTTACAGCAGAGCAATCCACATTTCAATGTGTCACTACATGCGCTGGACACTTTGACAGTCTCAGCCTGGAAAAGACTTTCTTGCATACTAACCAGGATTCAAGTTCTTAGTTGTGATGTCTGCATTAGTTTTCTTTTTTGGACTTTCTTCTGCTTTTATCCGATGATCATGCCAGTAAGTCAGCCTTAGGCACCATGGGATTCACTGGATCAACAGGTGACTCCAAGGAAGAGGACATAATCAGGTGGAGAAATGGTGTTCAATGTGGAGGGGTTGTACAGCAGATTCCAACAAACTGGTGCACCATTGAACTAGTGTTACTGCAAAAAAGTATACATTTTATTTCATAATTTGTCCCATAAAATGACGTTTCTTGTGCAAAGCTGCATTAAAAACAATTCAAGATATTTTTTTTTTCAACTTTGTACATTTTTTCATGTAACCCTAAAAAAAGGAATAATTACACCAGACAAAAAAAACTAGGGACTTTCTAGGACACAATAAAAGAACAAAGAGAGGGTTTTGTCCTATCTCATTGCCATTAACCAATTATATTGATAAATAAAACAAGTGATATACTCACAAACTCATGACAATAACAAGCGTATTGTGACATTCAGATGAGATTGCCTCTAGATCCACACCGCTCAACTGATGGCTTGGGAAGACAATGTGGTTTATGTGTTTTGAGGGATGAACCCTCTTCTTCAGAGCCAAAAGAATGTATGACTGGAGACTAGTTTATATAATGCCCCGGTATGAACTAAAATGACAAATCCAACCTCCTGCCCTTTCTAGGACGGCACCCAAGGTCATAAATTCATGGGACTACAACTTCAGTAATGTGTCTGGTGGGTCTAGAGGTGCTTAAAAGAGAAATTCAGGAATACACAAAAAAATAAACCATCATACTCACCTAGGTGGCTGCAACACCACTCCCAACTGCAGTTGCCCCCCCCCCCAACCTCTACACTGATCAAAGACTGCTGATTGTTCAGTTCTCATTTTTTCAGTGAGCAGAAAGCTGGTGACTGTCAGTCATAGGGTCTCTGCTCTGCCTCTCCAGAGCGGCTGGCTCAGTCTCCCAGGGACTCTGTAAATTCAGGATCTTTCCAGAGCCTGAACCAGCTAAGTGATTTCAGCCAACAGCAGGCCTTAGCCCACTGCCAGCTGAAAACGGGACACAGGAGTGCAGAACAACGTGCATAGAAGAAGTAGGGCCAAAATAGCTTTGCCCATACTTTTAAATGTGTAGGCAGCTATCTGGTGATCTGTGTTAATGGTCCTTGAAACAAAAGCTTCAAGTAAGAAAATAGAGAGTGTAACTAAGTTTTACACCTTGAAACTTTGTGGTGCTTTCTTCTTTTTCACATTAAGCATAATTTCTGCCTAAGACAAAGTTACTTGACTGGAGTTCAATGACTGATTTTTAATGATAAATACAATTAAGTGAGTACTTATTCATTTATCAAATAAATAATGCTTATAGCTAATAGCATTGTCTGATACTTTTACACGTGTATAGCTTCCATCTTTCTGTCTTTTCACAGAAATGGCGGGTCTCTCCTACCATTGTGCGGGTCATCTCAGCAGTGCTCTTCCTCCTCATTGGTTGTGTCCTCTTCGTTCTTATACCAACGTTAATCTTCCAGGAAATTGAGCATTGGTCCCTGCTGGAGGCAATATATTTTGTAGTCATCACACTTACTACTATTGGATTTGGAGACTACGTAGCAGGTAATCAATGTCTTCAAAAGTGTCTATAGTAATGGTGTAAAAACATAAGTAAATATCACTGCTCCACAAGGAGAAAGCCTCGCAAATGTAAATAGCTCAATTTTACCAGACTTGGGTCACTAATAAGAAAAATTAGGTCCTGAGTATTAATTGGCTCCAGCTTCCAAGATACAGCTTCAGGTCAAAATAGCATCAAAATAATTCAAAATTAAGGGGGAAATGTGAGGAATTATGCTCTCTAACTTTTCTGCAAAATGTGATATAGCAATGAGATTGGTGCCACACCAATCATAAATTTATCTTTTTATTGATACCAAAAGTTACATTTTGGATCCACTGATATTGACAGCCCCAGGTCAGCTGCATCCTGCTCATCATCTTTATCATCATCTGAGTCTAGAGAGTAGGATTGTGGTGGATCTGGAATTGGCAAGTCCTACCTATGGGGTAAAGGACGCAGTGCAGATGGAATGTTTGGATATTCCATGCTCCACTTCATCTTTCTTAAGATCCCTTTTGCAATAGGGGGAACCATGAAAAAAATAGCAGTCCCTACTATGATTGGTGGGTTCCCTCCACACCTTTGGGACTGCGAAAGGCATGGACGTTTTCTTTTTGTTTAGCCAATGACGTAGATAAGTTGCACATGTAATGCAACACTAATAAAGTGCCCAACTCTTGTCCTGATCCCCGATTTTGCACATAAAATATAGATGGTATGCCTTTTTTGCCACTGCCATATCATACTGCACTTTTGAGATGCAAATGTAACCTTGTCAAAATGTAGCAGCAGTTATCTGTGTTGTTTACACAGTTTCGAGGCATCTTGGTTTCTGAGGAAAAATGTCACGCAACTGTCCCTTGGAAATGTTAGGCAATGACACTTTCACAAGCCACCAGAAAGCTGTAACTGTATGATGCGTAGATCTGACCAAGACAACTGTACCTTGTAATAAAAGAACAATAAATTACAGTTAGGTAATAATCTTTAGTCTTAAATTGAAGATAAATTTATACACTTCTATGTGGTACTATTTTCATTGTTCTACCGTACTTTGCTGAGAAGTTATGAAAGTCCTACCAGCGCCCACAATACTTTTATTCATATTACCTCATCTGTCTGGGTCACTGAGGCATCTGTGGGATTGGGTGTTAGTACCACTGCTCTATATTTGTATATTTGTATGTGTTGGAAGACATTTTTTTTCATGATGGTAATTTTTTTTCATGAATTAATTTTTTTACTTTGCAAATTGAACATACACTTACAGTGGGTACGGAAAGTATTCAGACCCCCTTAAATGTTTCACTCTTTGTAATATTGCAGCCATTTGCTAAAATCATTTAAGTTCATTCTTCTTCCTCATGAATGTACACATAGCACCCCATACTGACAGAAAAACACAGAATTGTTGACATTGTTGCAGATTTATTAAAAAAGAAAAACTGAAATATCACATAGTCCTAAGTATTCAGACCCTTTGCTGTGACACTCATATATTTAACTCAGGTGCTTTCCATTTCTTCTGATCATCCTTGAGATGGTTCTACACCTTCATTTGAGTCCAGCTGTGTTTGATTATACTGATTGGACTTGATTAGGAAAGCCACACACCTGTCTATATAAGACCTTCCAGATCACAATGCATGTCAGAGCAAATGAGAATCATGAGGTCAAAGGAACTGCCTGAAGAGCTCAGAGACAGAATTGTGGCAAGGCACAGATCTGGCCAAGGTTACAAAAAGATTTCTGCTGCACTTAAGGTTCCTAATAGCACAGTGGCCTCCATAATCCTCAAATGGAAGATGTTTGGGACGACCAGAACCCTTCCTAGAGCTGGCCGTCCGGCCAAACTGAGCTATCGGGGGAGAAGAGCCTTGGTGAGAGAGGTAAAGAAGAACCCAAGATCACTGTGGCTGAGCTCCAGAGATGCAGTCAGGAGATGGGAGAAAGTTGTAGAAAGTCAACCATCACTGCAGCCCTCCACCAGTCGGGGCTTTATGGCAGAGTGGCCCGACGGAAGCCTCTCCTCAGACACATGAAAGCCCGCATGGAGTTTGCTAAAAAACACCTGAAGGACTCCAAGATGGTGAGAAATAAGATTCTCTGGTCTGATGAGACCAAAATAGAACTTGTTGGCCTTAATTCTAAGCGGTATGTGTGGAGAAAACCAGGCACTGCTCATCACCTGTCCAATACAGTCCCAACAGTGAAGCATGGTGGTGGCAGCATCATGCTGTGGGGGTATTTTTCAGCTGCAGGGACAGGACGACTGGTTGCAATCGAGGGAAAGATGAATGCGGCCAAGTACAGGGATATCCTGGACAAAAACCTTCTCCAGAGTGCTCTGGACCTCAGACTGGGCCGAAGGTTTACCTTCCAACAAGACAATGACCCTAAGCACACAGCTAAAATAACGAAGGAGTGGCTTCACAACAACTCCGTGACTGTTCTTGAATGGCCCAGCCAGAGCCCTGACTTAAACCCAATTGAGCATCTCTGGAGAGACCTAAAAATGGCTGTCCACCAACGTTTACCATCCAACCTGACATAACTGGAGAGGATCTGCAAGGAGGAAGGCAGAGGATCCCCAAATCCAGGTGTGAAAGACTTGTTGCATCTTTCCCAAAAAGACTCCTGGCTGTATTAGATCAAAAGGGGGCTTCTACTAAATACTGAGCAAAGGGTCTGAATACTTAGGACCATGTGATATTTCAGTTTTTCTTTTTTAATAAATCTGCAACAATGTCAACAATTCTGTGTTTTTCTGTCAGTATGGGGTGCTATGTGTACATTCATGAGGAAGAAGAATGAACTTAAATGATTTTAGCAAATGGCTGCAATATAACAAAGAGTGAAAAATTTAAGGGGGTCTGAATACTTTCCGTACCCACTGTAAGTACTAATGTTTGTCCCCATTCCACCTAGCGTGCGCAATTTTGAAGCATGACATGTTGGGTATCTATTTACTCGGCGTTTCCATTCTCTTATTTCCCCAATCTTCTGCAATTCAACCAATTTGTTATTTTTCCATAAGGGGGAGAACATGATAAAACCTCTATAGTTCAGTTTTGTCTTTATACTGTCCCACACTTTCGTCATCAGGTCCAGAGTTGGGAGTTTTAAGAAGGATCCTGCCTCTAGGACCTCAACTATCGAGCCGTGTGGTGTAGTCTGCATCAAAATCGCTCTCTCCCCCTCTCGTTCCGTCAAGTCACAAGCCCCTAGTTATTGCAACTGTGATGCTAGGAAGTAATTAAAGGGGTGCGGAAGCGCCAGTCCTCCTTCTTGTTTTTGTAGCTGAAGAATACTTAGCTGGATTCTGGCATTGCCGCCCTTCCAAATTAATTCTCTAAAAACACTGTCAATCTTTTGAAACCATTTTTTATATATCCAAATTGGGGAATTTTGCAAGACATAGAGTAATTGCAGCATCCAAATCATTTTTATTAAATTACAACATCCTGCCGCTGATAATGGCAGGTGTTTCCACAGCATTCTGTAGAGAGTCCTATGTATCACTTAAGAATAGGAGAAGGTCGTCTGCATATAATGCTACCTTATCCTCTAAGGCCCCTCTTTTAAACCCCTTCACCTTATCTGAGGCTCTCAGAGCTATTGCCAGTGGCTCTATTGCAATGGAAAAAAGGAGGGGTGACAAGGGACACCCCTGTCTCATTCCCCTCCCTAAGCCAAATTTTTCAGAAGTTTCATTGTTTACCCTAGTTCTGGCTTCAGGTGTCTTATATAGCATTTTAACCCATTTGATAAAAACTGGCCCAAACTGTAGCCTTTCCATTATTTTCCAAAGGTATTGCCATTCTACACTGTCGAAGGCCTTGGCGGCGTCCAATGACAGAATCGCCTTCTCATCCCTACCATCTGTTGGTATCTGGAGATTCAAAAATACTCATCTAATATTTGTACTTGTGGTTCTTCCAGGTATAAACCCCGATTGATCAGGGTGGATAAGCCCCACTATAGCTTTGTTCAGCCGGGCCGCCAGGACCTTCGACAGAATTATAGGGGTATTTTTAGTTAAAAAATGTATTTGAGGCCGGAACTCCGCTTTAAGTGGTTAAATAGGGACCGTGGCCAGGAGCTGTGTGAACCGGCTCCATTGAGAGCCGGTCACACTCTCCTGTCTTGGGAATTTGGTGCGGGGAAACCTGGTAACCATGTGCATAACACACTCCCTGTCCTAGCGTGGCTGTTACTCACTCTCTTTACTGCATCTATGGAGGATGCCATGGTTTTAACTATGCTCCTCTTCTAAATTGGACTAAAACCCATAATCCACTCTTTATCACCAGGTAGCTGGGAAAACTGATATATCAGTTTAGTGCACAGGAAGTTACAAAGACAGATGAATTTTGGCAACATCACAGTTATTTTTTGTTACTTCCACAAAATATACTTAGCCTGAAAAAGGAAAACGAATGCGGCCACCATATATAAGAATTGATGAGTTGCAATAAATTACTTTTTTGTTTTTGAGTTTAGATATTCTTTAGCTGACACCTGTCACAAAACTATTCAGAGATCATGTTATGTGCAGTACACTATCAAACAACTTTTCCCAATGGAGAAGGGAGGCAGGGGCCTGTCCCCACTGGGAGTTTTTTGGCTGCACAAGACTAAAAGCTTCTAACTCCCACAGGATCAGGAAGAAGACCAAGCACCCTGCAAAGAGGATTTCTACAGTATCCAGCTGCCTGCACAAAGGGGGACATACTTCAGTTAGGTCACTAAAGCTATAGCGAATATTATTTTTTTCAGCTAAAATGCAGCTTTAAATTATACATCATACCCCAGAGAGCAGGGAAACCTGTCTCTCTCCCCTGTCCCCTGTATCTGCATCACATGATCCTGTGATATATGACATGATACAGAGTCACAAAGGAAGAAGGAAAGTCTCTTTGCACCCTGCAGTGGGTGCCCCATCTGATAACAGACCCTGTATGTTTTCTAGAGGTGACATTACAGTTAAAACATTAAAGTTATAGTGGGATCACTGCAGACCCGTGAGCAGTGAGAACAGTGATTTAGCAGTGACCAAAAATGCGCTACCAATGAAGTGGCTAAATAATGTGGCAAGGGAGATTCTAAAGGTCCCGAAATTAAACTGTAACTTCTGTAACTCCTTTTTGTACACCACTGCCACCATCAGAAGTTGCAAAGTTGCTTATATGGATTTTTGTTTTTTTTAAACTGACTTGATGGCAATATGAAACTAACTAGTGAAAGTGGGAACAAACTCCCTTGGTTGATTTTTATCTATAGGTAGGCCTATAGTAAGGTTTACCTATAGGTACAGTAAATATCTCCTAAGCGTGCACTGTTTAGGAGATATTTATTTGCGAAGCCGCCGGTGACGTCACTGGTGCATGCGCTCTGGAGGAAAGGCATACCCGTGCCCTTCCTTCAGAGTCTTGTGCTGTGAATAGTGGCTCCTGCACACATGCACGGGAGTGATGTCATCGCGGCTCATCCAATCAAAGGACCGGAGCCCGTTAGCCCGGAAGGAAGACTGGGGGAAGATGGAAACCCTGTCAGCGGTGACAGTGCGCTGCTGGAGGACTTCGTTTTAAGGCAAGTTTATTATTATGTGCTAGTATGCAATGCAATGCATACTAGCACATTATAACTTTGCCTTGCAGGTTTTTAAAAAAAAATTTAAAACTAAATGGCGGTTTACTACCGCTTTAACATCATGGTATATATGGCTAACAACAAAATCAAACTGTTGTTGTGCGATGACTTCATAATCATCACACTAGCTTCAATTTTTTTTCAATGACCATAGGAGTGAGCTGGAGGCAAAACTGACAATGACATAATGCAGTGGTGGGTAGACAAAACAAAAATGTCAACAATGGTTCGAGATTAATATTTGACAAAGTGTGAGTAGCTTCAATGTACTCAGGAAGAAGCAGCAGGTGTTACTGTACAATAGGTGCGTGCAGATGTTAGGAGTCCTGTCAGGATGCAATTCGACATGTGTAGAGTTTCCAAAACAATCTTTTCATTTGAATATCACTGTTTTGGTGCCAACAAACACCATGATCACAACAGAGCCTTCCGTTTATTGGGCGGTGAGCACAGGGCGATGATATGACACTGGTATATGACTTGTTACATTTACATTTAAACTAGAACCACATTTTTTTTTTAGTTTTGAATAAAGTGGAGACATTTTAGAGGTGAAAATGTTTTTGTTTTTTTATAATTCAAACAAAGGAAACAACACAATAGGAAAATATCCATAAGTCAACAGTAATGGCTATTGCCCAAAACATGCCATACATAAATCAAAGATTCCGAGTTGAGGGATGTGTCAAGTGGAGACATTTTAAAACCCCTATCCTTTTTTAATTGTTGTCTGAGTCCCTGTTGAGAAGATTTACCCTCCTTTCCTGCGTGGTCACAAAAATAGGAAGTTAGCAGAATATTTCTAAGCCAAAGTAGGTAAGATGTAGCCCCAAAATGGGGTAAATGCAGAGGCGCCCATGTGGGCAAATGCTCTAAAGAGAGGTCTTCTACCTTAACTTACACATTTTTCAATAAAAACACTATCAACGCATTTCATGGCACTGAATGGCCAATTCTTCAGGGTAGGTGCACAAAAACTAAAAATAAATAATTAAAATGATTGTATTCATTGTATGTTAAAAAAACATACTATTTACAGCAACCATTATGGGCCAGTTCATGCCAGAAAGTGGTGCGGGAAAGGAGCGTTCCATGCGCATTTTCCGCACTGCGTTCAAAACTCAATGGTTTGCAATCTGCTGCGGGTGCCAATGCATTGTTAATGGCACCCCAAATGTAGATTGCAAATGCAGTGTGTTTGCCTGCAACAGATCACATGGTACCGCAGTAGTATGTGATTTTGGGTGGTGCATTTTTAAAAAGTAGCCCATTCTAGGTGTGAACTAGCTGTAAGTTATTAGTATTGTGAATATTGTAAACAGATAAAAGGGTACATTGCTAATACATATGCTGTGTATATAAAAAAATAACCTCCTAATATAGGCAAATAAAAAAAAAACATCCAGGGAAAAATGAAATACATTTTATATTAAAGTTGATCTTCAGGGAGATATACAGTGCCTTGCGAAAGTAATTCGGCCCCTTGAACTTTGCGACCTTTTGCCACATTTCAGGCTTCAAACATAAAGCTATAAAACTGTAATTTTTTGTGAAGAATCAACAACAAGTGGGACACAATCATGAAGTGGAACAAAATTTATTGGATATTTCAAACTTTGTTAACAAATAAAAAACTGAAAAATTGGGCATGCAAAATTATTCAGCCCCTTTACTTTCAGTGCAGCAAACTCTCTCCAGAAGTTCAGTGAGGATCTCTGAATGATCCAATGTTGACCCAAATGACTAATGATGATAAATAGAATCCACCTGTGTGTAATCAAGTCTCCGTATAAATGCACCTGCACTGTGATAGTCTCAGAGGTCCGTTTAAAGCGCAGAGAGCATCATGAAGAACAAGGAACACACCAGGCAGGTCCAAGATACTGTTGTGGAGAAGTTTAAAGCCGGATTTGGATACAAAAAGATTTCCCAAGCTTTAAACATCCCAAGGAGCACTGTGCAAGCGATAATATTGAAATGGAAGGAGTATCAGACCACTGCAAATCTACGAAGACCTGGCCGTCCCTCTAAACTTTCAGCTCATACAAGGAGAAGACTGATCAGAGATGCAGCCAAGAGGCCCATGATCACTCTGGATAAACTGCAGAGATCTACAGCTGAGGTGGGAGACTCTGTCCATAGGAAAACAATTAGTCGTATACTGCACAAATCTGGCCTTTATGGAAGAGTGGCAAGAAGAAAGCCATTTCTTAAAGATATCCATAAAAAGTGTTGTTTAAAGTTTGCCACAAGCCACTTAGGAGACACACCAAACATGTTGAAGAAGGTGCTCTGGTCAGATGAAACCAAAATCGAACTTTTTGGCAACAATGCAAAACGTTATGTTTGGCGTAAAAGCAACACAGCTCATCACCCTGAACACACCATCCCCACTGTCAAACATGGTGGTGGCAGCATCATGGTTTAGGCCTGCTTTTCTTCAGCAGGGACAGGGAAGATGGTTAAAATTGATGGGGAGATGGATGGATCCAAATACAGGACCATTCTGGAAGAAAACCTGATGGAGTCTGCAAAAGACCTGAGACTGGGACGGAGATTTGTCTTCCAACAAGACAATGATCCAAAAAAAGCAAAATCTACAATGGAATGGTTCACAAATAAACATATCCAGGTGTTAGAATGGCCAAGTCAAAATCCAGACCTGAATCCAATCGAGAATCTGTGGAAATAACTGAAAACTGCTGTTCACAAACGCTCTCCATCCAACCTCACTGAGCTCGAGCTGTTTTGCAAGGAGGAATGGGCAAAAATTTCAGTCTCTCGATGTGCAAAACTGATAGAGACATACCCCAAGCGACTTACAGCTGTAATCGCAGCAAAAGGTGGCGCTACAAAGTATTAACTTAAGGGGGCTGAATAATTTTGCGCGCCCAATTTTTCTTTTTTTTATTTGTTAAAAAAGTTTGAAATATCCAATAAATTTAGTTCCACTTCATGATTGTGTCCCACTTGTTGATTCTTCACAAAAAATTACAGTTTTATATCTTTATGTTTGAAGCCTGAAATGTGGCAAAAGGTTGCAAAGTTTAAGGGGGCCGAATACTTTCGCAAGGCACTGTAAAGGTACAAATTAATGCAGCTCTGTATTTATATCTTTAAATGTATTTTTTTTTAAATGCAAGATATGCAAGTACCTACATTTGATCTGGTACTAGCCTTTTGCAGCCCCTGTTCAGCAAGGCCTAGAGGAAAAGAGGGTGGGGCATCACAAGGAACCAATCCGTTTTGCTGTAGTACACATGTTAACAAGGAACATGCTGATTGGAGAAGAGGGCTGAGTGACAGAGAGATGAATTCTTTATGGGAAAAAAAAAAGATGAATTCATCAGTATACTGCTTCCCCTGTCATTGTTTAGTCATGGCCGGGGGGGACAGGGCCTGTAAGTGTAACTTAAAGTGATCGTAAAGTCTCGTTTTTTTAAATAAAAAAAACGTGTAATACTTACCTCCTCTGTGCAGTTGGTTTTGCACAGAGTGGCCTGGATCCTCCTCTTCTTGGGTCCCTCTCCTGGCCCCTCCCTCCTGTTGATTGCCCCCACAGCAAGCTGCTTGTTATGGGGCACCTGGGCTGAGTCACAGTATACTGTGTCCATTCAGACACAGAGCCACAACCCGACCTCGCCCCCCTCTCACTCCTGATTGGCTGAATGATTTTGATTGACAGCAGCGGGAGCCAATCGTGCCGTGCTGCTGTCTCAGCAAATAAGGAGGGGAGTCCCAGGCAGCTTAGACACTCCTGCAACATCGCTGGATAAAGACGGGCTCAGGTAAGTATTTGGGGGGCTGAAAGGGGCTAATGCACACAGAATTTTTTTTATCTTAATGCATAGAATCATTAAGATAAAAAACCTTCTGTCTTTACAGTGGGGATCAAAAGTTTGGGCACCCCAGGTAAAAATTTGTATTAATGTGCATAAAGAAGCCAAGGAAAGATGGAAAAATCTCCAAAAGGCATCAAATTACAGATTAGACATTCTTATAATATGTCAACAAAAGTTAGATTTTATTTCCATCATTGACACTTTCAAAATTACAGAAAACAAAAAAATGGCGTCTGCAAAAGTATGGGCACCCTGCAGAATTTATAGCATGCACTGCCCCCTTTGCAAGGCTGAGACCTGCCAGTGTCATGGATTGTTCTCAATCATCGTCTGGGAAGACCAGGTGATGTCAATCTCAAAGGTTTTAAATGCCCAGACTCATCTGACCTTGCCCCAACAATCAGCACCATGGGATCTTCTAAGCAGTTGTCTAGAAAACTGAAACTGAAAATAGTTGACGCTCACAAAGCTGGAGAAGGCTATAAGAAGATAGCAAAGCGTTTTCAGATGTCAATATCCTCTGTTCGGAATGTAATGAAGAAATGGCAGTCATCGGTAACAGTGGAAGTTAAAGCAAGATCTGGAAGACCAAGAAAAATATCAGACAGAACAGCTCGCAGGATTGTGAGAAAAACAATTCAAAACCCACGTTTGACTGCACGATCCCTCCAGAAAGATGTGGCAGACACTGGAGTTGTGGTACACTATTCCACTATAAAGAGATACTTGTACAAATATGGTCTTCATGGAAGAGTCATCAGAAGAAAACCTCTTCTATGTCCTCACCACAAAAATCAGCGTTTGAACTTTGCAAATGAACATATAGACAAGCCTGATGCATTTTGGAAACAAGTTCTGTGGACTGATGAGGTTAAAATTGAACTTTTTGGCCAGAATGAGCAAAGGTACGTTTGGAGAAGAAGGGGCACGGAATTTAATGAAAAGAACTTCTGTCCAACTGTTAAGCATGGGGGTGGCTCAATCATGCTTTGGGGTTGTATTGCAGCCAGTGGCACAGGGAACATCTCACGAGTAGAAGGAAAAATTGATTCAATAAAATGTCAGCAAATTTTGGATGGTAGCTTGATGCCATCTGTGAAAAAGCTGAAGTTAGAGAGGATGGCTTCTACAAATGGATAATGATCCTAAACACACCTCTAAATCCACGGGGGATTACATCAAGAGGCATAAACTGAATGTTTTGCCATGGCCTTCAAAATCTCCTGACCTCAACATAATTGAAAATCTATGGATAGATCTTAAAAGAGCAGTGCGTGACAGACAGCCCAGAAATCTCAAAGAACTTTTGTAAGGAAGAATGGGCAAAGATACCTCAAACAAGAATTGAAAGACTCTTGGCTGGCTACAAAAAGTGTTTACAAGCTGTGATACTTGCCAGGGGGCAGTACAAGATATTAATGGCACTTTTCCACTGCAAGTACCGGCTCGGCTCTACTCGGCCCTGCTTGGTCCGGTTTGGTTTTCCACTGCATGGTATCGCATGGTATGGTGTTGGAACGGTTTGGTACGGTTTGCTTTTCCACTAAAGTAGTACTAAAGTAAGTGGGTGGGATAACAACGATTCTCTGACCAATCAGTGGCTAGTAGTGACAAACAGTCAAGGCTGCATGCAAAGGTTTGCGGGATATGGTACCGGTACGGCCCTCTTGGGACCACAACCGAGGTGGTACTGTTTAGGCAAGCCGTACCGTTCGGTTCCATGTAGTGGAAAAGCGCCGCCGTACCGTACCGAACCGTTCCTACACCGTACCGTCCGGTACCATGCAGTGGAAAAGCACAAAAGCAAGCCGAACCGTTCGGTTCAAAGCAGTGGAAAAGCGCCATAACTCTGCAGGGTGCCCAAACTTTTGCAGACGCCATTTTTTTTTGTTTTCTGTTTTTTTTGAAAGTGTAAATGATAGGAATAAAATCTAACTTTTGTTGACATATTATAAGAATGTCTAATCTGTAATTTGAGCCTTTTGGAGATTTTTCCATCTTTCCTTGGCTTCTTTATGCACATTAATAAAATTTTTTACCTGGGATGCCCAAACTTTCGATCCCCACTGTATAATCCCTTTAACAGCAGAGAAAAATCAAGTATCCTCCTCTGCCAGACAGAGGAGTCAGTTCTGTATGGCAACACTGAGTAAATCCCAAGACTGGATAAACTGAAATACAAATCCTGTGGCAGGAAAAATCCTTTGGCTCCCATATATGTAATGAATCTGCATATTTCAGGCTAGACTGATCAATGGGTGTAAAGTTTGTACAGGAGTGATCTGCTTGCTGTAGGTACTGAAAGCTGACTGGAGGGAAGGATCTGTGTATGCAGGGCGGGCCCTACCATGGATCTCCCAGGCAGCACTTTGAGAGGGGCAGCAAATTGACTCGCAAGATTTTTTTTCCAGCAGTTTTGTGTGTCATCAGTTTGCAGCGTGTTACGTGCGCCATTTTCCCATCTCATACTGCCGCCCATAGTGCAAACTGATGAGTATGAGGAGGCAGAGAGTCTTCTCTGGGGAACGTCCCTCACGTGATTGTGGTGGTGTGCGCAAGGACGTCAGACATCAGCGCACTTCATCTCACTGAAGCAGTCTGGATATTCTAGGGCGGTGGCAGACACAGTAGTGATAGGAGGACTGAGGACAAACAGTGGCTGTTTGGTGGACCGGTCTGGTGGTGAGTTATGGAAGAAGATAACAGTATATAAAATATTTTCTAAATTTTATATTTATATAAATTTATGGATGTGGGGGCCTTTTTTTGGGTGTGATTTTTTTTTTGGGGGGGCAGCATTTTATATTTGGACCCAGGCAGCACAATGTCCTGGGCCAGCCCTGTGTGTATGCGCTCACTGTATTTGGCTGACATGCGTTTTAATAACTGTACCAGTTCCAGCAAGTTGAACTCTAGCTGCTGCAGATAATGCTTAGGGATTTTTGGCAGTATATTTCATTAGTACATGAAATAAATACAACAAATATTGGTTAAAATAGTGTTTGTTTCAAAAGAAAACATTTATTGTATTGCAGCTTACCAATTCTTAGATGTGGTGGCTGCATTTGTTTTCTTTTTTTAATGCTTACTTTCTTCTATTTTCATCTGGTGAGCCAGCCAGTAAGTCTGTTTTTTTTTTTTTTTTTCAAAAAAACAAGCTCTCTTGAAAATGTATCAGGTACAGGTATGAGACATACCATTAACACTGACAGGGATACTTGCAATGATGAGATTTTATTTATATATATAAAACACTTATACCAATAAATAAGGAATAAAACTGTTTGCTGTAGCTGATTATAAAATATTTGCTGGAGTTTGGCTTCAGTTTGTTAGTGTATTTAAATCTGCTAGCCTATCTAACACTATCCTCCCCCCACACTGACAATGCTGTTGTCCAAATGTGCCCCCTATGCCCTTTCTTCTAGAGTCAGGGGCACTCTAATACAGGAGGTGTATTACTGGTCAGACCACCAGGTGAAGAGTGGGGAAAAAGCCTAAAAAAGAAAACGAATGCAGCCACCACATCTAATGACTGGTAAGCTGCAATAAATTACATTTTTGATTTTGGGTTTAATCGTTAAATGCTAGTAACACATTTTGATGAATGAGCTAGAAAAGTATAAATGTGGTATACAGATGTAGCACCCTACAAGGTAGGTGCTAGGCAAAAGTATAGTGGGCCTTGGCTGCCTAACAGCAGGGCCTTGATTTTCAGCTGGGCTGTCATGTCTCCCAGGTGTGGTTGCTGAGAGGGGAGTTTCCCCACTGGCTCCATGAGAGGATTCTCATTGGGCAGTGGAGGAAACCCAATCAGTGGCCCATTCAGGCCTGTATCTACCCCAGAAGGCAGATTCTGCCGCAGAGGATTCTGGAAGTGGGTATAAGTTTGAAGGGAGCGCATGACGCAGCATCTTTGGCGGGAAGCAGAGTCCCAGGAGGGAGAGTGCGGCTGTCTCTCCTCCTGTCAAAGGGATCGAGTGTCTCGGGCAGCTTGCCTGAGAGTACAGAGAGAGCTGAACTGAGCTGCAGAGAGGATCCTGTGTGCCGAGGACCAGCAGAGAAAGAGGGGCCCAGTTCCAGGAAAGCATTCCAAGTTCATGAGTACTGTGAACTACCCCTGAGGGTCTGCCTAGCTGAGAGGGGACCACTCCGGTGAAGGTCCAAGGGTCCAGGAGCTAGCTAGTGGTAAAGGGGGTGCCAGTGTGACCCTGAAGTGTCAGAGGGGGTGACTAGTCAGACGACCCTGAAGTGTCAGAGGGGGTGCCTAGTCAGAAGACCCTGAAGTGTCAGAGGGAGTGCCTAGTTAGAGGACCCTGGAAGTGTAAAGGGGGCGCCAGCGGTTGGGCCCTGAAGAATTAAGTGTACAGCGTGTGCAGTGTACAGTGTTGAGAGTTGCAGCAGCACAAGCAGTTACACGGAGCTACCTCAGTCAGTGAAGGGCTGGAGGGAGCGGTTTACAGGACTTGAGCTAAACAGAGTGTCAAGAGTCAAGTCTCACTACAGTCCAGGATCTTTTGAGTTAACCAGAGTGTTAAAGTTAAAGTTCTTGCACAGTTCAGCAATTCAGTGATTTCAAGCACCAGGAATCGTTGGTTGGCATTCAGCTGGAGTCAAGACAGCGCTAACAGGCATTTTTCTGTAAAGAGTCCCAGTTAAACCTAGTTGAGCCAGAGGAGTATCCCACTCATTCCCTTCTCCCATTCTCCCATCGGAATGGTCATTGTCTCAAATCTCACAGTTGGGTTTTCAGCTTAAATGTGTTGGAAGTGTTATCGGTAACAATGGCAGACCCACATCAGGCTCAATGCCTGGAAAAACCACTACACATAAAAGGCCATAAACATCAATGATGATATTATTATCAACAAGTATGACACTGGAAGTCTTCTGATTCAGTGGGAGAAGAACAGGAGGGTGCATACAGTTACATTACTAACATATTAAAAAGACAGGCAGAGCTCACAGGTTTTCTTCATACACCTGAGGGGGGTCTTCTTGATATTTGTGTGGCATGGGAAACTTGCACAACTGGCATATAGTCTAATAAATAGACAATATTCGAACAGTGAACTGGGCCTACCTAATGTGGCTCTCTATTATACAGTAAGGCCATGACTTTACTGCGGATATTAAATTGGCAGCATGGTTCCTCAGACAAAGTATGGGTCCCATTGGAAAAAACTATGGTGGGTAGAAAATTAGCTGGTGCCTCGTGGATACCTACAGCCAATAAGGGACAATCAGACTGGACATCCCCCCTGACGTTGATTACCCCTTTTTCTATGAGACAGATTGGATGAAAACAATGACATGGCCACGAAAAAGTCTCCTATGGCGCCTCTAAGAGGCTTCCCTTGGATTCCACCTGGAGAGGGTGTACACTTCTTACAAACTTAGGGGGTTGATGGCGACACATCTTGTGCCAAATATGAATCTTGTGGGCAGCTCCCTGGAAGCTTTGCGACTCTCTTACTGGAATTTCCCAATGGATACATGGAGGTACCGCCAATTATTTTACTCTTTCAGTAAATTATAACCCAAATTATGGGCCTCCAACTCCCTTTCCCTGCTTGAATCCATGTGTAAAGCAAATCTGGAGGCACTAGGAGCACTAGGATCATCGGTTTGAATTTCAACCACAGCACTCCCTGCCTGGAGTTTGCATGTTTTCCCTGTTCCTGCGTAGGTTTCCTCTTGCTGTTCCAGTTTCCTCCCACACTCCAAAGACATGCTAGTATGTCTATGAATAATGTGACCTTAGATTGTAAGCTCCTAGAGGGCAGGGACTGATGTGAATGTACAATATATATATGTGAAGAGCTAGGTAAATTGACAGAGCTATATACAGTAAGTGTGATTAATAAAATACATGTATAGGCTTATACTGGGCACTCACTAGGTCACTCTGTCACTTTTTCAAACAATGGGAGAAAGAACTCAGAACTAGATGGTATAGGATCCTTCCAGTACAGCACAAATGTTTCCAGAATTAAGATCTAGGTGTAGTAACGGTTAGTACCCTTTCTCCACCTTTGGTGGTCTTGCCCCAAGACAAATGTGGCATATGTGAGGGGAGGAGTGATTAAAGCGGAACTTCCCCTTTTGGATGAAGCCTTGCTTTAATGATGTGCAATCCTCTTGCCTAATATATATGATCCTCGACACATACCGTTCAATTCTTTTCATTGCCCATTTCCATATAGTTCCCACATGTATTTATACTCCCAACTTCCTCTTGTGTGTACAGTGCATTTTTGTAATTTCCTGGTTTATTGTATCAGCTCTTTTCTGTATTGTAAAAATTCAATAAAAATTGATTATAAAAAAGAAAGACAGGCAAAGTATAAACATAATCCTCAGAATCCAAACCAGAGTGTGCTTTGGCATACAAATATCAAATTATATTTAAAGTGATGTAAATTGTAACCGCACTGTACCACCCTAATGGGTTCTAGCAGGGTTATTGAACTGATATAAAAATTGGAATAAAAAAGGAAAAGAAAAATAAATATATCTAATACATAAAAAAAAAAAAAGAAAATTTGTTTGGCAGAGAAAAAATATTACTAATAATACCAACGATACCAGGGCAAAAAATTCTTATAATCATTCATAAACTTGTTAATTTCTATGTGCAAATGAATAATTAATGTATCCATAAATAAATTATGAAATAGTTGTGTAACCAGGTTGGTAGGCGACTGATAAGGTTGGGGGAAAGGAAAGGGAGGGGAATGAGACAAATGTGGGAGTAAATATACCAAACACTTAATGTGGGGATTTAAATGAGCCTATACATCAGCAACAGAGAGCAAAAAATATAAAAAAGAAAGGATATTTCATATTTACTGAAGATTACAAACGATAAAATATAAATATTATTTCTACAGTAAACCCCCCTCCATTGCGGGGGTTACGTTCCGGAACCAGCCGCGAAAATTGAAATTCCGCGAAATAGAAAAACCCTATTAAAATGCATTGTAGGCATGTTTATTTTACTGTCACTGTACGTGTGGAAGCATTTTAAGGTCTTTAAACACACTTTTAAAACAATAGAGACTAATTTAAACACATAAAAGATACTAAGAGACAGAGCAAGAGCTATGGAAAACACAAAAATATTTCATTTTTAATGATTTATATAGTAAAATAACAGCTGTATAGTCTATACTGTATAGTCATATAAATGTAACAATGTATGTCTAAAATGCATCACATGATCTGCTTGTGGATCTACATCTTTCGCTCAACAGAGCTTCTTCAGGATCCAAGAATATTTCCCTCCCTTTCCTTTCCCCCACCCTTATCAGTCACCTACCAACCTGGTTACACAACTATTTCATACCTTACCCCAGGGGACGGTGCCAGTTGATTTACAGACAGACCATTTCTCTCCATACAATCTCCATACATAAATTAATTGAATGTGTAAAAAAGTTAACATAAAGCATAGTTCATGAATACCATATATTGAACCTATTATCTTCCAAGTGCTGCAGTACAAATCAATACAAAAAAATTTAAAAGGATAGTCCAAATAAATCACCTCATGACTTTCCTTTGAGCACAAAACGTACTCACCAAAAATATCAGTTCGTATGGTACAACGTCTCTTTGATTAAGTGAACACACTTTTCTTGATAGACAGAAAATCCTCTCTAGCACATAAGGGGTTAATATATATCGTCCGTATTCAATACATTCTTTCACATGTATGTGGAGGAAGAAGAGAGGCATCCAAAGTGTAAAGCCCTGTTGATATTTATTGAACATCACAGAAAATATTGCATTTACACTTCGTGAGTGTCAACCCAACACACTAAGTGCCGGTTCACACTGATCTGACTTGTCAGGCAACTTGACTTAGAAAAAGGTTCCTGCACTATTTTTTTGCGAAGTCGGAGCGACTTGCATTGACTTCCATTTTGAGAAGTCGTTGCAAGCACACTGAAAAGTGTGGCATGCCTTTGTATTCAGCTCCTCTAAATTAATAATTTGTAGAACCACTTTTTGCTGCAGTTACAGCTGCAAGACTTTTTGGGTATGTCTCTATCAGCTTTGCTCATCTAGAGAGTGACATTTTTGCCCATTCTTCTTTGCAAAATAGCTCAAGCTCTGTCAGATTGGATGGAGAGCGTCTGAGCAGCAATTTTCAAGTCTAGCCACAGATTCTCAATTGGATTTAGGTCTGGACTTTAACTGGGCCATTCTAACACATGAATATGTTTTGATTCCATTGTAGCTCTGGCTGTATGTTTAGGGTTGTTGTCCTGCTGGAAAGTGAACCTTTTCCCAGTCTCAAGTCTTTTGCAGACTCTAACAGGTTTTCTTCTGAGATTTCCCTGTATATGGCTCCATCCATCTTCCTATCAACTCTGACCAGCTTCCCTGTCTCTACCAAAGAAAAGCATCCTCACAACATGATGCTGCCACCACCATGTTTCAAGGTGGGGATTGTGTGTTCAGGGTGATGTGCAGTGTTGAACAATGGCTTTACTCTTGCTACTCTTCCATAAAGGCCAGATTTATGGCGTGCATGACTAAGTTGTCCTGTGGCCAGATTCTCCCACCTAAGTTGTGAATCTCTGCAGCTCCTTCAGAGTTTCCATGGCTGCTTCTCTGATTAAAGCTCTCCTTGCCCGACCTGTCAGTTTAGGTGGATGGCCATGTCTTGGTAGGTTTGCAGTTGTGCTATACTCTTTCCCATTTTCGAATGATGGATTGAACAGTGCTCAATGAGATGCTCACAATCATGTGCCACTTTGTGTTGGTCTATCACATAAAATCCCAATAAAATACATTTATGTTTTTGGATGTAACATGACAAAATATGGAAAATTGAGGGATATGAATACTTTTTTAAGGCACTGTATGTGCTGCCAGTAGCAGCCTAAAACTGCTTTACAAGCAAAAGCTACCATGCAAGAATCAGCAAAAAATAAACAGTAATATGAAATCTATTGTTTGCTTGAGTTAATACACTTTTCTCTGCATTATTATTTTTTGAACATCATCTAGTGAATAAGCTCTGTTATGTAGGACATATTTGAATAATAAACACCTTCACATTTTCAAGTACTCAAGGGGAGATCTATTATTGGCAAGTTGTTTACATTGTTATGATCTAACTATGGTACCTTATATCAGAGGATAGTTGTCTAATTCACATGTCAATTTGCAGGAGACAGCGCTGGTAAGGAGCACACGTGGTACAAACCGCTGGTCTGGTTTTGGATTTTGCTCGGCCTTGCCTACTTTGCTTCTATCTTGACAATGATTGGGAACTGGTTGAGAGTTTTGTCCAGAAAAACACGAGCAGAGGTATATGATATATGATATTTTATCCTTACAAAGTGTTTTGGAAACCCATGAATTTGTACAAAAAGCAAATATGCAGGTAATTATTAGTGCAATAGGAGCCAAAGCTCTAGACACTGAACTGTGATTGTCTAGTAGTCCTCCAATTGTCGTAAAATAGGCTTTTTCAATAAAGAAAGAAAAAAATGCATTAACCCACAGCAACCAATAAGATTTCAATATTTAGTGATCTGCCGTAAATCTAACTGGTTGCTGTGAGATGATGCACTTTTCACTATCTTACTGTGGTTTACAAAATAATCCCACTATTTTTGTTTAAAAAGTGTTAATAATTAAAAAATCATATTAAAGGGGACTTTAACCTTCTTTATATACTTTACAAATTTTTCCTCCAACTCCCTCGTATTACACATTGAGAGAATACATTTTTTTTGTATAATACATTTTTAGCGGGTCCTGTCCAGTACATTCTGGTTTCTCACCTTAGCAATAAAAATGTCTCCCTCCTTGCTGAAGCTTCCTGGGATACTTGCATTACCCACCCCAGGAGGCTACAGGGCAATTTCCAGCACACTGCTCATGCAATCTCAGGCACAATGCACTTGTACAGTGGTGTGTCATCAGGGAGTTGGGTACAAGTACCCAGTAGAGACACCTTGCCCCTGATACAGTATTTCACATTGCTTGTTTTAATGAACTGAAAAATAAACAATGTCAATAAATGAGCCTCTCACTGATGGTGGGAAATGTGTTTGTGTGATAAAAATGTGTTCTGTGCCTTTAAATGCTAGTCCTACACCTGCAGTTCCCTTCCCTGTTTGTTATCTCCCTCTCCCTGCTGTTGCTAGGTAAATTAGAAAAAAAGAGTCTAATCATGATTAGACTTTTTTTTCTAATCTGCCTAGCAACAAGCTGTCCGTCTGAAAAATAATTTACAACTATATTTAGAACCCTTTAGAGTAAACAGTTTCGCCACACTTACTGGCTGCCTGCTAGTCCTTTATTGTGTTCAATGGAGCTCGTTAGGGCAGGCCGAAATGCCAACCTGGCCCACCTATTAAGCTCCCTAATTTGCTCCTTGCAGGAGGAAGTTCACCCTACAAACTTCCTCCTCCCCTTTCCTCTCAGTGGCATAGTGTGAGGGGGCCAGCCGGCCCAGGCGTGACACTTAGGGGATGCAAAATTAGTCTGTGCTGAAGCTTAATGCCTTCCCCGGCCCCTACACCTCTTATGAGGTGTTCAGGCATTCCTCTCTGTGGCACACTATTCTAACCACCTCCCCCCCCGACCCGGGACACCTTTGGTCCAGTCTGTTCCTCTGGTGCGGCCTGTGTGTGAGAGCAGCTGTTAGGAACCTGTCAGGAAGGCTCTGGCAAATGATGAGTTAAGACTCACAGTGTTAGGAACCTGTCAGGAAGGCTCTGGCAAATGATGAGTTAAGACTCACAGTGTTAGGAACCTGTCAGGAAGGCTCTGGCAGATGATGAGTTAAGACTCACAGGCTATTCCGGCTCCACCCCTCTCATCTAGAAAGAGCTCTATTTAAGCTGGATCAGGACACAGGTTCAGTGCTGTCTTGTCTTCAGCTCCTGCCATTGTTCCTGAACCTGTGACCTGTTTGCTGCTGATTTCCTGTTGACCTTTTTGGCTTGTTCCTGACTCCGCTTGTCTGCTGCCCGTCCTGACCCCGGCTTGTTTGACCATTCTCTCGGATCTCCCTTGTCTGTTTACCCGCCTTCGGACCTTGATCGGTTCACCCTTGGTGGGGTGACCCTGAGGACCGCGACCTGGTATCCACACGCAGCGAACTCCATCCTCACCACTAGAGGCTCTGGCGAAAACCGGTGGATACTTAGACTCCGCACCTCAGGCTAGCCTGTGTCACTTACCTTGGGGGTTCGGTCCAAGCTCCCCCCTCTAGCGGACATCGGGGCCTATCTCTGTCGCCAGGTTACCACCAGCACCCTAACAGCAGCAGGGGTGGTGGGGCAATGCTCGATGCAAATCATGGGAGAGGTGCAGTGGCTGGATCGTGGGGACTCCTAAAAAATACTGTCCGCCTGGTGCTGGGGAGAGCTCTGTTTAGATAGACGAGGAGACTATGAAGAGGTAAAGAGGATGATGGATCCACAGATTAGGTAGGTAGGTCAGTGTAGTGGTCAGGTAGGTCAGTGTAATGGTCAGGTAGGTTAGTGTAGGGGGTCAGGTAGGTCAGTGTAATGGTCAGGGAGGTCAGTGTAGGAGTCAGGTAGGTGAGTGTAATGGTCAGGTAGGTGAGTATGGGTTAGGTAGGTCAGTGTAGGTTAGTTTAGGGGTCAGGTAAGTCAGTGTAATGGTCAGGTAGGTTAGTTTAGGGGTCAGGTAGGTCAGTGTAAGGGGCAGGTAGGTTAGTGTAGTGGTCAGGAAGATCAGTGTAATGGTCAGGTAGGTCAGGGAAGGGGTCAGGTAGGTCAGAGTAGGGGTCAGGTAGGTCAGTCTATGTAGGTCAGGTAGGTCAGTGTAGGGGGCAGGCAGGTCAGTGTCGTAGTGAGGTAGGTCAGTGTAGTGGTCAGGTAGGTCAGTGTAGGGGTCAGGTAGGTCAGTGTACCAGCCACCACTGGTGGAACTTCACAGAATATGATGCTGATCATCAGAGTACAGCATGTACTGTAATTGTGGAGCTAATGCTATGCTACAAAGAGGGTGAATGGGGGCCGCAGAAAATGTAATTCACTGTATAGTCATTTGCAAGCTATGTGCTGCTTTTTTTTATTTAATTTATTTTTTTTTTTTTAATTTGAAATTTTAGTTATATTTCATCTGCCAGCTGTATGATGCATGTTATTAATTGTATACCAGCGTTTCATAACAAACACTTTATATCTACAGTGCAATCTCTTATTTTACACACTAATCAATGTATAGTATGAGGAGGACCTAAGAAGCTAACATGCCTGGCGGCAATTTATTCATAGTTCCCCCACTCAGTCTGCATACAATACTAATACAATATTGTAAAAACTTTACAGAGGTTCTACCCCTTTTCCACTCTAGCTAAAACATTGGCTGTAACTTCATTTTATCACTCTGATTTTCTCTTCAGATATGTTTTCCACCCCTCTCTATCTATGACTATGCTATTTTTTAACCACTTCCTTACTGGGCCTATTCTGGCACTCCTCTCCTACATGTAAAAATCACAATTTTTTGCAAGAAAATTACTCAGAACGCCCAAACATTATATATGTTTTTTTAGCAGAGACCCTAAGGAATAAAATGGCAGTCATTGCAACTATTTACATCATACGGTATTTGCGTACCAATTTTTCAAACACGTATTTTTTTTTTTGAATGAATAAAAAAAAAAAAACTAAAGTTAGCCCAATTTTTTTATATAATGTGAAAGATGAGGCTACGCTGAGTAAATAGATAACCTGTCATGCTTTAAAATGGCACACACTCGTGGAATGGCGCCAAACTTCGGTACTTAAAAATCTCCATAGGCGACACTTTAAAAATTGTTTACAGGTTACCTTTTTGAGAGTTACAGAGGAGATCTGGGGCTAAAATTGTTGCTCTCACTCTAACGTTCATGGTGATACCTCACATGTGTGGTCTGAACGCAGTTTACATATGTGGGCGTGACATACATGTTTTTGTTTATTTTATTTTTATATTTTTACACTTTCTCTTTAAATTTATTTTTTTTATCACTTTTATTTCCAGTCCATGGCAGTATTTACAACTGATATGCTGGACGTGATGTCATAACACCGCGCCCGGGCCTCCAAAAGTCATAGAGACTGGCGGAAACCATCTGGTCCTCGGTATGCTCTATAGTGAGCTTCCGCCGCTGGCGGATTCCTTTTCTGGTTAGTTTAGGGGTCACTGATCGCACAAGTGAGCCGGTAGAAGCACCTGTGTAATGCCAGATTTTGCATTATAGGACTGTAAATAAACAATCCACCCAGTGGTTGTTTGAAAAAGTATGAAAAAACACCATTGTTGACCTTGACCTTCTGAAAAAGCTAATTGATTGTCTGTTTTATTAGGATTAGAGGTGTTTGGGGAAGCTCTGGACACTAGTTTAAAAAAGAATTCCTCAGGATCTGTGAGGAATAGTCTTCTAAGTCAAACAGGAAAGGCATCTATCTGGGTGTCTTAGGTCCAGGTGGGCCGTAGAATGCCAACAGTGAAAAAAGTGCGAAGTGCATTACTAGTTCAAGGGGGAACCTTTTCCTTCTCTATTTATTATGAAAAAAAAAATTGTTGGCTTTACATATACTTTATATACTGCCTTCCTTTGGATCAACTGTGGGTATTGGATAGTGTATATGGAGGTTTTCTATTTGAGGGTGTTGGCTTTCTTTTTTTTTTTTCTTTGTTGATTGAACTGGATGAACATGTGTCCTTTTCCATGTAACTATACTTTAAATGAATCCTAATGAATATAAGTGAATGGTTTGTGTAAATTGTTTTATATTCTAGCGTTATAAAAAAAAACGGAATTATGTCATGCTACAGGTTTTCTGCGCATTTGTATACTGAGTGCATAATAATATGGAAGTACTCTCACTTGTTCAGAAAAAGAAAATGAAGACTCACCACCTTTACCTTTTCTTTCAGATGGGTGGACTAACAGCCCATGCAGCAAACTGGACAGCAAGTATGACTGCTGATATTAAACTTCCCCACCGTGGAATAAGCCTTAACTTTCAAGAACGAATGCTTCGGCAGAAAGGGGCTTCACGAGATCCAGAACAAGAGAAAGATGACGAAATGGATGTGGATGGAGAGGAGGAGGTCGAGAGAGAAGAAGAAGAAGAGGAGGATGAAAATGAAGAACCACAAACACTTCCAACGTCTAACCCAATCATTCCACAGACACCCCCACTCACTCCTGCAATGAGAACAGAGGATGCTGGGAGACGAGCCAAGGAGTGGGGTGAAAATTTGGCTTTCATTGATGAATCCTCTGACAGTCAGAGTGAGATGGGGAAAGAGGAAGGAGAAACAGGGGATGAAATTGTAGCAAAAGTGTTGAAGACCAAGAAGAGGAAAAGGCTAGGTGGACGAAGCAATTCTGCCCCACGGAATCGAGATAAAGGGGAAAGTGGTTAAGAGAAATTACCCTTACTCTTAAAATTCTGCTTTAAAAAAGTTCCAATACTACCAAAGTGCCACTCTTTTCCCTATAATGCACTACCATAGTTCCCATGAAATAATGATAATATATTGCAAGTATATAAACTAAAGTTATTGAGAATGTTTTTCAAAGTTTTTAGTCTCATGGCTATTGTTCATCTACAAACTGATTTTTTGCCTTCAGCCAGATTATTTTGATATTGTACTGGCTATTTTGAAAAATGTAATCAATTTTCTAAGTCCATCCAGACATATCCTAGAAAAAGTATAGGCTGCATCAATGTTACAATCTCCTGTACCACTACATTGAAAGGTTAAAGACCAATTTAAGCAGTTGTATAGCCTGCTTATTGATTTTTACCTACAGGTAAGCCTAAAATAAGGCTTACCTGTAGGTAAAATGAATATCTCCTAAACCTGCACGGTTTAGGGGATACTCACCTTGTATGCAGCTGCTGACATCAACGGCGCATGCGCTCTGAAGGTCCGGCGTGTCGTGCCGGAACTTCAGAGATCCTTGCCGAAATGGAGTCGCGCGCATGCGACTTCATCGTGGCTCCGGCCTCTCAGATCGCCGGAAACCACGAACCCGGAAGAGACACCGAGGAAACATGCCAGCTCCCTCATCGGTGACCGGGTGCCGCTGCGGAGGCTTTGTTGTAAGGTAAGTATTTCATAATGTGCTAGTATGCGATGTATACTATTACATTATGCTATTGTCTTGCAGATTTTTTTTTGGGGGGGGGGGGGTAGCGGTTTACTACCGCTTTAACTATCCCAGTGTATCAAAATAGTTGTGCAGATTCTTACAATTAACTTCCTTTAAAAAGTAGCCAAAACCTGAGTAGAAAAGACTGTCCTCGGATATCCACGCTGCAGAGAAGGACTTCTCTGTATGAGGAAAAAGTGGGCTCTCTGAAGAGATCCAACATCTCCCTACACATCAGAGCTTTAACTCCCCAATTAGCAGGGAGCATGAGTTTTGTTGATTGCAGAGTTGTAAGTCTGATTTAGTAGGGGGTTTGTCAGACCTCTGCTACCACACAGAGCAAGGGTCCTTTCTATAGCATGCTAGCTGGGGCCAGGGTTTTCTTTTCCTCTAATGCTCTTTCTGTCTTTAAAAGGAAATTACCTATAAAACTCTGCACACTTTTTGATGTACCTGGAATGTATTTACCAGGTTTAAACTGAAAGTGCCCGTAGGCTTTAAAGTGCATTTGTGATTCGTTTTGGACAGAGTGGTGAAGTGTTACAATATTTTTCAGGTTTATATTACTCTCTGTGTCCCCATTCATGTAAACCACTTATAGTAAAATATGCATCTGCCATTGCTGACCCCTTCTGAATACACCACTGGACTCTCTGTCTTTTAGACCCAGGAACAAGAATGCAACTCAGGAAAGTCAGGGGAAAATCTAAAATATTTATCAGCATACTTGTTCTGGGTCAGTGACTTAAAGTACTGAAACAAGAATATAGATATGACAGCCATTAAACTAGTATTTTCAGAAGAAAAGCCCAGCACTGGCAGCAACCATGTTTCTCACTAAAGCCTCGTACACACGATCAGATTATCGAACGATCTTGCGTCCAATTTTAGTTGCATGCTAGTCTCATATGGAAAGTGAAGAGGTTACTTTCATACGAAAATTCTCGTACGACAGAATTCAACTTCAGAAGTGATGTTATGTGTGTTGAGTTGTTTTGTATGTGTTCTTTCATTTCTGAGCATCCCTAGTCTTGCGCTTACGATTTTTTTTTGGTGAAAACTGTACCAATTAAATTAAAATCGGACATTGTGTTGACGTACGATAAAAATTTTATAGCCTGCACATCCAGATTTTGTCGTCTGAAAATTCGTAATCGGCTGTCGAAAGCACCATACTAACAATCTGAAAATCGGCAGATTGTTCTTCGGACGAAATTTTACATCCGATTTTCGTATCGTGTGTACGGGCCTTAAGTTTCTTTTTCAATACAGAAGCATGTTTTTTTTAAACCCCCCTGTAACGTTAAAAAAAAATACGTACATATCTTTTTCCAATAGTCTCCAGGCTGGTTCAGTTACATCATGTGCCCTTCTTCTCCTGCAGTGGTGGGTGATCCTGAACAGTGCTCACGCAATGAGATGTAGGAACCATTGAAGGCAGTAGTATTCTGAGCCCATGTTGGGTTCAGAGGAAGTGGGTTGAATGACGCTGACTGTCATTCAACATGAAAGACTGAGGACATGTAGTGAGGGAAAAGAAATAACGTGGAGGACAACCCTGGATTAAATCCTAACTGAACAACAAACCACAAGGTTAAATGCTTGCTATATGTAGGGGTGCTGGAATAAAGAGAAATAACTTATTCACACTCCAGAAGGGTCCCTGCAGCCTCTAATGTAAATCTCTCACAGGCCACTTGCTTACCCCCTCCATATACAATGCACAGTGAATAGCCTTGCATAATACTTGATGTCGCTAGGAGCCCACAGAGCGGAGTGTCAGGGAGTGGAAAAGAGCAAAACATTGAAGCCTGCTGGAGTGGGGGGATTGGGTAGGAAATAATGCCTGTTTATAAACCCCCTAGACATAATGAGCATTTAACCTCTGCAGTGTCAAGGGACCCCACTGCAAGGGTGGATTTTTTTTCTAATTTCTGGAGTTGGGCTTTAAGGTATTGCAACAGAATGTGCTTTTTAAACTTTTATTGAGTATTTATTTATTTATTTTGCTGTAACCTCATGAGTTTCAGAGAAATTTTTTCACGTCCGCTCAATTCTACACATAATGTCCTTCAAATTTTGCAGTTTACTCTAACTTATTAAACTTTGCTTTTTTTGGGACAGATAGGTTTTTAATTTGGTACCAAATTTGGACAGGTATATTTTTTATCTCCTTGGTATTTATTGGGAATAAATAGGAAAAAAATTGAAAAAAATAAAATTTGTTCTCAAGGCGATGTTTACATAAATTTGGACAACCCCATAGTTTTACCACAAAAAATATTTAAGAAAGTCTGCTGACTAAATGTATATCACATTAGTCCAACTTTTATCCAGTGTAGCCGAATGGTAAAGTTCAAAGTGAATGTATGTGTTTTACTTTTGGAAAACATTATTCCTTTTTTTGAAGCATGTAAAAAAAAATGGTTTGTGTAAATTGTTAGCAGAACATTAGGATAAGATTAAGTCAGGTTAAGAAAGGTACTAAATACCACAACAGTGACCTTTTCACAGGTTTGCAATCAGTAAAAATCTGAAGGACATTGCGTTCACTTATGTGAGTGATCCACTGCTATAGAGAGAGGACAACTCTGCTTGAGCCTCTGCACTGACCTGACGTGGGGTGAAATAATTTGTAATATTACTACATTCCTGATGTAAACACTATGCAAAAGCATCTGGCTTTTACAGCATGTTCCTATGGAGCAAACTGCCGGAGCATCAGAAGCCCAAGAGCATCTAGGCCAGTGATGGTGAACCTTGGCACCCCAGATGTTTTGGAACTACATTTCCCATGATGCTCATGCACTCTGCAGAGTAGTTGAACATCATGGGAAATGTAGTTCCAAAACATCTGGGGTGCCAAGGTTCACCATCACTGATCTAGGCTTAGTAATGGATGCTGACAGCCACCAGTTCCAGCCTGAATCCTTGCTAGGACCTGTAGGATAGCTTATTTCTGGTGCCCTATTAAAATGGCACTGAAATAATTAGCCGCTGTTCTAGCACTGTTTAAAAATGGCATTCGTGAATCAGGGGATTATTTCCCCTCGCCCTGCTACCAGAACATAAAGTGACGGCCTCAAAAAAAAAAAAAAAAAGGGGACACAAACAGCAATAAACACCTGATACTACACTTTGTTGAAGAGATTTCCTCTCCAATCCTCCCATGACCACCTGTCACCAAAGTAGAAATGGATACATAATCTCCCCAATGGGGGGAACAGACAATAACGAGAGTGTGACAAAAGTTCTAACCCTGCTCCACTCGATTGAAAGTAAATAAAAAGGTTAGCTGGGGTTCCACTTAATACAGTTGTTACAGTGTCAGTCCTAAGTCACAAATATGAATTGCAGGTTTTTACGTGGACACTGGCATCCAGCACTTACCAATTATCACCATATCAGCAGGGATTAATTCATAGGTAGATTTATGAGCTCATGTTTTTTTTATACTTTCTCCACAGTCATCTGATTGGCTTGTGAATCTATTGCCTGTAGGTGGGGAGGTGAATGTGATTAATAAATGGTCTGCAATAAAGAGCTTTAATGAGCTGTCTGTGCGGCTACAGATTAAATGCTGTTTGTCTTATGTGCTGCCAAGACTGAACCAGTACTCTTACAGTTTCTATCCTCTTTGCTACAGAGCGTGCCCCACTCTCCATTATGTTTCTCTAAGCATCATAATAATGCATGGCATCTTTCCAGCTATTGTTTCCCTAGCCTGTCCTTACATCTTTTCTCATCACTGGATCAATTTGTGAACTTTTATACTCTCCGCCTGTCCTTAAATACCCTAATCTGGAAAAAGCTTAAAGAGACATTCCCATAATGCAAAGGGTCTTTGAAAACACAAGCTGGTATTCATTTCTGCATTTAACCGGTCTAGTTTTCAATGTAAGTTATTAATATGGTTTATTTGAATAATTTTCTGTGTTTCCCTTGTGCACCATTAATTTACATATAGAAGATTGTATGTTATGAAATGGTTTTCCTTCTAAAGACAAAAGGAACTAACATGACTTAAAACAAATTTCCAGCATGAATAAATATGGAATATGTCTTCTGACTGATAAGTGAAAAAACACAAAGGAGCTCCCATTATATGTTTCTCTTTTCAGTACTTACCAATCCACCAGTGGTGACCAATAGACTGGCTTCCACTCTGTTGATCTTTTGAGAAAGATCAACAGTGTGGAAGATTGCAGAGAATTTATTTAGCAACTTTTGAGGGAGGGTTAGGGCACAGGACACTCCAAGAGAAGACACCAGAAGCTAGACCAACAAATGAAAAACATACTTTCACCCTTTAAAGAACCTTTAAACTGCCCCCCCCCCCCCCAGAATTCTGCGAGTTTACAGAGGAGTTTCCGTCTCCCCCCCAAAAAATTTCAAATACTGAAGCTGCTGACTTTAAATGTAAATATAATTATCTAGTGGTCTAGCATTGTCCTCACTCGAGCCGTTTATTCACTGGACTTTGTGTCCCTAGTGTTGGCATCTTAACTAAGGGAAACCGGCTGTGAAGCCTTGTGGCTTCACAGCCAGCATTCCCACTGTGCATGCACGAGCCATGCTGCACTTTGTGAATGGTTCTGCAGTCTTCTGGGACCTGGCTATAACCTAGAAGGCTGCGGGGGAGGGGGGGTGAACTTCCACTTAGATCGTCTAGGCCAGACATCACTAAATGGCAGACCGCGGTCCAGATCAAGCCCGGGTCACTGTTTGATCTGGACCGGCCGCATTTAGGAGCTGATCAGCTACCCTCACTCCTGTCATCCTTATAGAGTTGTTATCGGTAGTAGGAAATCTCTGCATGGACAGCAGGAGGGAGACATCTGAGGCAGTACAGGTCTGGATGGAGGGCAGTAGCTGGCAAGCTAATTATCAGTTGATTGGTTTCTAGTAAAAGTTGTGCAGCTCCTGTCCTGCTGCCACCGATGTCCCCTAGCTGCCTCCTGAGGTCCATGCAGATCTGTCCTGCCACCAATGTCCCCCTCCTGCCTCCTGGGTCCATGCGGAGCTGTCCTGCTGCCGATGTCTCCCTTCCACCGTTTAGGTGGAGCTGTCCTGGAGCTGTTCTGCCTCCTATGTCAGCTCTTGATGTGCCTTCCGCCTTCAGCCCTGTGTACGTAGGACATCAAAATGATATGTGGGAAGCCGAGGATGATGTGAAGGGGGACCGAGGCAGGAATCTGGAGGAGGGGGATTTTAAAGGGAGGGGGAGCTGAGAAAAGGAATGTAAAGGGGGGTGAAAACAGGAATGTAAAGGAGGGGGTGAGGACAGTAATGTAAAGGAGGGGGGGTTAAGGACAGGAATGGGAAGGGGGACTGAGGACAGGAATGTAAAGGGAGGGGGCAGGAATGTGAAGGAGGAGGGGGTGATATTAGGGGGAACGTGGTAGCAAAGTAAAGGGTGTTGAGGACAGGAAAGTGAACGGAGAGGGGGTGTGATGACAGCAATGTGAGGGGGGGGGACATGAAGGGGGCTGAGGACAGTAATGTGAGGAAGGGGGGCAGAAATAAAGGGGATAGAGAACAGAAATGTGATGGGGAGGTGAGATTAATGGAGGGGAGTGATATGAAGGGGGCTGTGAGGTAGAGGGGAATTGTGATGGGCAGGGGGGGCTGAGAACATTGTTGTGATGTGAACGATCTGAGGCTAGGTTTATATCACTACTACCTGTGTTCTGCATTTAGGCTGTTTTAGATGCAGAAATGCAAAAAAAGGAGTCCCTGACCCTCTTTTTTCAAATTGCGCTGCACCAAGCTGGTTTGGCGGTCACAAAAATGTGCAGCGTTTGCTCAATGCTTCAAGGTGCCATTAGGAATCAAACATGCGATTCAGACCCCTGCTGGAAGAAAATATTAGTTACTGGACCTCCGTGAATTTTAATTCAATACCCCTGATCTAGGCGATCCAGGCAGAAATGGGAGTAGGTACCTTACAAAACTAGGTACCCATTCCCCTCCCACAAAAAAAAAGTGCCAAATGCTAAATGTGAGGGGGGAGGAAACAAACAAGTGAAACTTCCCCTTTTGAGTGAAATTCTGCTTTAAGCTCCTGGCTGTAGTGTAGGTGAGGTAATAATAAGTTCTCATGTAGGACACTTTGCTTCTGGCAAGGTCTCAGCTATCCCAGCCAAAGTTTTTTAATGGTGTTCCTTGTTTAGGCACAGATTCACTCCCCCTGGAAAGACCACATCTAGCAGGGCAATGTGAGCCTAGACGCCAGACTCTGACCTAGTCTACTGAGCACATGGTTGCCCTCCCCTAGGCAAGAGGAGCCCTGTAAAAAAAGATCCTCATAAGGTTATACCCAAATATTCATGTCCTCTCACAGCCTGCACCACTGGCAAATAACTCCTAGTGGTTGGCCTGGGGGAACATAAATATTCATAACCCAACATTATTAGATCCCTGCGCTCTAATGCCAGGGACACTCCCTAGCAGCAAGCAAAGGCAAACAATAACATCGGGCTTAGGGATGATCAAGTGAATGCAGAACTATCAATTTTCAGCTTAGTCCGATTACGGCCAAGCAACACTATAATAAAATAGTCACTTCTGCTTATGGAAGGGTCCTAAAGTATAAACCATAACTTTTGAGTTAGTCTGCAGTGTCAGTGACAGTTGAAACTTACTATTACAGCCCAGCTTCAAAACAAACAGTGTTAGTGTAAATCTGACTCTCTGCACCATGTTAATATAAACAAAGTTTTGCTTTTTGCACAGGGGTGGGGTGTGATAGACAAGGTGCTGCCCAGGTTATAAAACAAATGCATCAGAAGCATGGCTCCAATTTCAGTTTTTTTTTTTTTTAAATATAAATGTTAGAGATGTCATTCTAGGAGAACCATACAAAGTCCACTAGTAAAAAAAAGGTGTACAAAAATTAGGAAATAAACTGTTATGTTCCATGGCCTGCTACCAAGGTGGGTTCAAATAAATCACTTTTTAGAGGTGGACACCATTGACAGGGATCAACCACAATATTTTTGAGTTCATTGCATTTAGCTGATAAAAAGTGGTAAGCATGTAAGAAATTAAGAAATCTTAAACCCCATAAACACGGGCCAAATGCTGGCCATCATCGGCCAGTTCAATAAAAATCATTCAACATTCTGTGTGTAAGGCACTTGGTTCGACAGAAGATGGCCGTTTGGCTGGCTTCTGTCGGAATAGCATGCTGGAAAATCTACAGCTGACCAGCTCCTGATCAGCGCTCTCAGCTAACGGAGGATAGGGCCAATCAGAGTGTTCTGGAGATGGGACCGTCTCTTCAAGCCCCCTCCCCCATCCCCAAATCCCCCTCCCAGCAAAAATCCCCACTTTAGCCCCCCACATTTGAGGTGCCTTAACTTTAACGGCACCCCAAAAGTAGGTCACAAATACAGTGTGTTTTTCTGCATTAGATCACATGGTACACTAAAAAAATGCAATCCTGTTGCACTACTTTTTTGTGCGGTCTGGCATGATTTCAGCTCATTCAAATGAATGAGCTGAATTCGCACTTCACCTGGATTGCATATGAATCACACAGGAATGCATAAGTGGGGCATTATTACATACCAGGAGTTCGGGAGTGCGCTATGTACAAAGTGCAGGGTTCAGAAGTACACTATATACAGAGTGCAGAGTTGAAGGGTGTGCTACATACAGAGTGCAGGGTTGAAGAGTTCGCTGCACACAGAGCGTAGAGTTGAGGAGTGCACTACATACAGAGTGCAGGGTTAAAGTGTGCGCTACATACAAAGTGCAGAGTTAAGGGGTACACTATGTACTAAGTGCAGGGTTGAGGGGTGCGCTATGTACGAAGTGCAGGATTGAGGGGTGCATGTTTTATGGAGTGCAGGGCTGAAAGATGCACTACATAAAAAGTGCAGGGTTGAGGGGTGCACGTTGTTTGGAGTGCAAGGTTGAGGGATGCGCATTGTATGGAGAGCAGGGTTGAGGGGTGTGCTATGTACTGAGTGCAGGGTTGAGGAGGTATGGTCACGTTAATAGAATTTCTGTAAACTCAAAAAAGCTGTTGTGTTGTTCTCATTCAAAATAAGTCCTGCTGTATAAAAGGACATAGAAATGCCATACACAATTTTCTTTATTACCTCACAGTGCTACTGGCAACTACAGTGCTAGTCTATAAGCCTTTTATAAAAGCCAGGCCTGTGTTTTACTCTAGCCTAGCAGTTTCAATTATAGAAACCTGAATAAAACAAAGTTCTACAAAAGAGTGGCCAATCAGGTTTTAGGTTATATTCTCTGAAAAATTAAACAACACAACAGGATACTATGGTCTAGCTCTCCAGTTTTGTGAATATCCTTCTTGTTCTATTTTTTTTTTTTATATTTTACAATGGCCACATAATGCTGCTCTAACTACCTTTTTTTTGTCCATGAAGCATTAAATAATAAGTTAAACAACATGGAATTAAACCACATGGTCCCACGGTTTTCTGAGGGCTTCAGTATAGTTAAACCATTTTGCAAAACACCCCATACTTATAACAATAAGAAACATCTTTTACTTTTTTGCAGAAAACTCCCATAATACAAAATTAGGGGAAACTAGCAAATGTGTGCACGATCATAGAAGAGTTAAATCCCAACTCCAGGCTTTAACCCTCACCCCCCAAACAACCCCTCTCCCCTCCTTAAGGCCCATCCCCTGGCAGTATTTTATGATCTTTTTTTGTTTTTATTCTTACATTTAAAGATGTCCTCAGGCATCTTTGGATCGTCTCCCAGTGCTAGAAAGTCCACAATAATGCAGAGAGTGGTAACTTAAGCCCCGTACACACGTACTGATCGTCGGCCGAACGATCGGCCGTCTTTTGTCTAGGGCTGTCGGTGTCTGTTGAAAAGTGCAAAAGACTGCACAAGAATTTTGTCCGCCGACTACAGCCAAATGCAGAAGTGATGTCATGTAATGGTTAACTTTCCCTGTGTTTTGTCTTTTCTGAGCATGCCCAGTCTTGCAAATCTGCGGTCTGTCGGCCGAAATCTGTACTGACTGGCAAACAATCGGCCGCTCTGGTGTCGGCATACAAAAATTTTAATGCTTGCATGACAGATTCTTTTCGGCCGAATGTGCGCTGTCGGCTGTCGGAGGCATCATACTAACGAACCTACAATCGGCAGATCGGTCGTCGACCAAAGCTTTTCGGCCGACGATCAGTACGTGTGTACGGGGCTTAAGTGATGATGTTTGAGCATCTCTCTGCATTATTATACTATGAGTGCAAGGTGCTGAGGTGACCACCGATTGGGAGCGGGTTCATGATGCCCTGCATCTACAGTATGATAAAACCCCTATAGACTGAGGACACCCTTTTTTCATTCTACAACTACATCTTTAAAAAATGATCTCAGAATTGGGATTTAATTCAAGTGGAAAGGTTTGGTCCTCATTTTCTAACATGCTGATGTGCATTAACCACTTGCCGACCGCCGCAAGTACATATACTGCGGCGGTCAGCCCCTCCTGGGCAAAGTGACGTACCGGTATGTCACTCGCCAACGAGCCAATAGGGGGCGAGCGAGCAGCGCCGAAGGCGCGCTTCCACCCCCGCTAGTTCACAGGATCCCCGCGCGAGTGACCAGCGGCTCCGATGTCCGCCGGTCACTCGCGATCTCCCACTGGAGAGGGAGAAAGGCAGACGGCTGATGTAAACAAAGCCGCCTGTCATTCTCCCTGGTGTAACTGCAGAGATCATACTATCCTGCTATGTAGGATCGTATGTCTCTGTGGTTACATCAAAAGCCACGCCCCTTGACAGTTAGAAGCACGCCCCTAGGGACACACTTAACCCCTAAATCTCTAATAACCCCTTCCCTGCCATTTTTACAGTAACAGTGTATATGTATAGCACTGATTACTGTAGTAATGTAACTGGTACCCCCAAAAGTGTCAAAAATATTAGTCAGGGGTCCGATCTGTCCACCGCAATGCTGCAGCCCCGCAAAAAAAAAAAAAAAATCGCAGATCGCCGCCATTACTAGTTAAAAAAAAACAATAAAAATTACATAAATCTTTCCCTTAGTTAGTAAACGAAATAACTTTTGCGCAAACCAATCAAAAAACGCTTATTGTGATTTTTTTTTACCAAACATATGTAGCAGAAAACAAATTTTGATTTTTAATTTTTTTTGGGGGAATTTCATTTAAAAAAATATGAAAAATATTGTTATTTTTTCAAAATTGACGCTCTTTTTTTGTTTATAGCGCAAAAAATAAAAATCGCACAGGTGGTCAAATAACACCAAAAGAAAGCCCTGTTTGTGGGAAAAAAAGGATGTCAATTTCATTTGGGTACAGCGTCGCACGACCGCGCAATTGTCCGTTAAAGTCACGCAGTGCCGAATCGCAAAATAGGCCCTGGTCTTTGAGCAGCCAAATCCTCCGGGGCTTAAGTGGTTAATGCTTATTTAGTAAATATTTTAGTTGGACACTAAATACTTGGTCATCAGTAAGTTGATCAATGGGGTGACTGAGTGTAAGTTAATTTGGAATGGGAGGGAGTGAAAGATGGAATGGGAATACTTTGGAGATCAAAAGAGAATGCAGAATGGCACCTAGGAAAAGCTTGGGAGGGGGAAACAAAGGTCAACAGAGGTTGATCGTGGACAAGACAGGAAGAGGCTAAGTGAGATATAATCATTGACCATTGGGTGAATAGATAAAGTGCGGTTGAACATTGTTGGGAGCAGAGGGGAATATGATTGTGTCTGGGGACTCGGGGAGGGGTGGAGTTAGAGTGGAAACCAATCATGGACAAGAGAGAGAGCAGCAAAATGAACACTGATTTTTGCCGACACAGTATTGTCAATGGAGACTGCAGGGTGAACAGGTGTAGACAGGATCAGGGTATAGAGCAGAAAATGGAGAGAAGATGCTGTGGAGAAATAGTGTTAGCTGCCAGAGAAATTAGTGCAGATAATGGTGGTAGGGCTGCTAGAACATAGTGTGGACAGTGGGGGGACAAAATTCCAGAGAATGAAGAATGCACAATGGGGGGGGGGGGAGAGACCAACAAAACAAACAGTGTGCAGCTAAGTGTAGTATTAAAGGTTCTTTAATTTAAACAAAGGTGATAAAAATTGGCCATGCACAAATATGAGGAGGAACAGCGCATGTTGGAAACCAGATGCTTGTCCATTCCAGTCTAGTACAGCAGGCGGATGCAACTGGCTTAGATCACTGCTCTAAAGTGGCTCCAAACACATGAAACCCAGTAGAATGGGGCTTGATAAGAGGTGTCCCCTGAAAAGTATAGGTATGCCTACTTCTGGAATTCCACCTGTGTTGTCTCTGGCTGTTCCCTACTGAATTCAGCAGCGTGCAGTGGGGTGCGTTTAAAAGAGAAGTATGTGGTTTGGGGTTATTGCATATTTATACTTACCTAGGTGGATGCAGCACCTCTGCACTGAGAACCTAAGCGATCAAACACTGCCGATTGCTCAGTTCTGACAGCTCCTGCCCCCGCTAGGCAGCAGGGATGCCGATCCACAGGGCGGGCGGCCGCGATTGCCGCCGGGCACCCGCGATTGCTCCCCGCTGAGAGAGAAGGACGGTCAGCTGTTCCAACCGTTCTCTCTGAAATGATCCCAGAGCGCCTGCGGACCTTCTATTTAGGATCACAGGTTTCTGTGGTCATTTCAGAAGCCCATCCCCCATACAGTTAGAAAGCACTCCCATAGGCTCACACTTAACCCTTTGATCACCCCTAGGTTAACCCCTTTCCCTGCCAGTGTCATTAATACAGTAACAGTGCATATTTTTAGCACTGATTAATGTAGTATTGTCACTCGTCCCCCCCAAAAGTGTCAAAAATGTCAGTTAGGGGTCCGATCTGTCCGCCGCAATGTAGCATTCCCGCTAAAAATCGCAGAGCGCCACCATTGCTAGTAAAAAAATAAATAAATAAATAAGAATGACATAAATCTTTCCCCTAGTTTGAAGACACTATAACTTTTGCGCAAACCAACCAAAGTATGTTTAATGCAATTCTTTTTATCAAAATTATGTAGCAGAATACAAAATGGCCTTATGGATGAAAAATTTTGATTTTTTTGGGGGGGGAATGTTATATAGCAGAATGTGAAAAATATTGTTTTTTTTTTTTTTTTCAGAATTGTCGCTTTTTTTTTTGTATATAGCACAAAAAATAAAAATCACACAGGTGATCAAATACTACCAAAAGAAAGCTCTATTTGTGGGAAAAAAAAGGACATAAATGTTATTTGGGTACAGCATCGCATGGCTGAGCAATTTTCTGTTAAAATAACGCAGTGCCGAATCAAAAAGAATTGCTTGGTCATTTTAAGGGGCAAATCCTTCCGGTCCAGAACTGGTTAAATATCTTTAAACCCTGAGTTTTCACTCCGTACCAAGGGAACGCTGTATGTAGTTAGTCTCCCCCTTCTTCTTCTTCTTCATACTTTAGTCTCTATTCACCATATGTACTGTAATCTCATCGCTCTGCATCTAAGAGACACTCCTCCCGATCCGAAGATGAAAGCAGAACGCACACAAGAAAGCAGAGGCAGAAGCAGCGCTCAAGAAAGCAGAGATGGATTGAGAGGCTGCAGAAACCGCATGTAAAAAAGCATTGATGGAAGCAGAAGCCACAAGCTAGAAAGCAGAGATGGAAGCAGGAGCCACAGAAACTTCAGGCAAGAAAGTACTGATGGAAGCAGAAGCTGCACACAAGAGAGCCAAGACTGAAGCTTTCGAGAAACAATGTGATCACCCCACAACCATGGCAATGGTTTTAGAGCAGGCTACTTGGGAAAGTAAAGGAAGTAACAGACTTAGACACTCGGGTTTTATTATATGCTTTATATTCCTCACACTCTCTCCCAAAACTTCAGCTCCCAGCCACAGCAACTGTATCCCTCAACCAGGGTCAGTACACTGTGGCTACCACCTGTCAAGACAATCTACCTACTCATCGCTGAGTACACCAGGTCCTTGCACCGCAGCAAACTGTAGGCAACAGTATAGAACAGTCATTTAATCTCAGCACACCAGCCAATGTAACTGACTTTGTTCCACATGCAGTTGGGCATCCCAAGTCTAAAAACACAGACATATCACAGTTCCCTATATACATACTTTGCAAAAAGCTCACCGAGATAGGTCTCACTACGTTTGATGAGAAACCTGAAAACTACAGAGGCTGGAAATTCACCTTCAAAGCCACCATCAGTGAACTAGATGTCATAACCACAGTAGAACTAGATCTGCTTACCAGATGGATGGGTCCTTGATCTGCTCAACGTATCAAAAGACTCAAAACTGATCACATAGACAACCCTACCGGACATCTTAATGCTGCTTGGAGCAGACTGAGCTTAGCTTCAGTAGCCCAGAAGCGATTGAGAATGCTTTATTTAAAAGGTTGCAAACCCTCCCAGAAATATCTGGCAGACACATTGTAAAGTTTCAAGAGCTCAGTAACCTTCTCCTAGTGATTCAACTTACCAAAGCTCATACTCACCTACATGGCCTCATGTGGGGTTAACCAAATAGTATCCAAGGTTTCTTTTGGCGTACAGGAAAAATGGGCACCACTTGGATCAAAGTACAAGTAAGAAAGTAAAGTTTCCTGTCCTCCTTATTCCTACTTTGTGAGTTCATTAGGAGAAGTGAAGATATTAAGAATGATCCAAGTTTCTCCTTCGGGGAGTCCAACCCTCTCTGCCTACCTTCTCCAAGACCTGCAAGCCCACTCATTCCACATAGAGACCACAGAGGTCCAGTGTCTTTGAAAAGGACTGATATTCTACCAAAACCTACTCCAGTCCCTGAAAAGACTGGTCAGAACAAGAAAATATAAAAAAAACTCAATACCCCGATGTCCCATACATAACAAAACACACGCGCTTAGGAAGTGTATCGGCTTCAGAAAGAAACCCTTGCAAGAATGTAAATTTTTAAGAAATTTGAGGTCTGCTTCAAATGCTGTGCTTTTACAGCATGGTAAAACTGTAAGGCTACTATTAAGTGCAAAGCATGCGGCATTGATGATCACGTGCAAGCGCTTCATCTATTTCAAGACAGTTCCACTCTGTCTACAGTTAATCCTCCCAAGGCACAGCATTCCAGAGAGAGTGCACACTAAACAGTGCCTTATACTCCAGTTTTCTCAACATGTACAGGTGTCTGTGGAAAAGGACTCTGACAAAACATGTGACAAAATATGCTTAGCTCGTGTATACCTTCAAGGGTCAACCTAAAAAAGTTGTAAGACTGTATATTTTTCTAGATGATCAGAGTAACTCTCTTGTAAGATCAAAACTTTTTGACCTGTTAAACATAATAGTAGATGTCCTACCATACATTCTGGGTACCTGTGCTGGCATCAAAGAGGTTTCCGGCAGGAGAGCCACTGGTCTTGTATTAGTTCCCCCGAATGACAGTGTATTAATACAATTGCCTACTCTCATCAAGTGCAGCCAGATTCTAACCAACAGAGAGGAGATTCCTATTCTTGCACCTGCCTCTCCCTACTTTCACTTAAGGGGTAAAGCTGACCACATATTAGCTCTTGCAATAAATTCTGACATTTTCCTGCTTCTTGGCATAGACATTCCAAGGGTACACAAGGCTTGCCAACAAATCAACAGGCCACATGATGCACCATGTGCAAAACACCTGGGCCTAGGCTGGGTCATCATAGGCAATGTCTGTTTGGGTATTGTCAGGAGGTCTTCCACAGTTTCTTCTTTTAAGACAGGTCTCCTGCCAAATAGACACATGATTTATTTCGAACAATGCCTACATCATTGCCATGTCAAAGAAAGATTTTGCAGTTAATGCATGCTACAGTTCTTCACACAAGATTTCTGGGATGATAATGTTGGCACCACAGTGTTTGATGTAACGAATAAAGATATTGAGCTGGCAGTAATCATGGAAGACAGAGTTCCTAAAAGTTTGTTTAAGGAGTTCTATCAGGACAATTCCAACAGCTGGATGGCACCACTACGATTTTGTGCCTCAATTAAGAAACTACCAAAAAACGTTCAGCATGCAGAAGCATGATTAACTTCTTTACAACACATCCTGAGCAAAAAAACTGACATGAAAAAAACATTTTGTTGGCTTTTTGCAGAAGGTGTTAGTGACTCGGCGAAAAATAATCCTGAGCCTACAGCACCTCTCAAGAAAGGAAAGGAAGGTTGGTACCTCCCATGCTTTGGCATGTGCCATCGTCACAAGCCAGATTAGATCAGGGTTCTCGATATGAAGATTTTTCCCTCAATGATGTTCTTCTTATTGGGCCTAATCTGAACAACAACTTTATAGGAGTTTTTCTCCACTTCAGACAAGAACCAGCTGGTGTTATGGCCAACATTCAGCAAATATTCAATTTTTTATTTGTTTGAGAAGACAATGGAAACATCCCTCAGGTTGAAATGGCAATAATGTTGTCAGTGATTTAGTCATAGACTACTGAATGAAAGTTTATGCTTGCGGTAACAGTCCTTCTCCTGCTGTAGCAATTTATGGGCTGAATAGAACAACTCAAGAAAGTGAAAAATAATTCAGAACTTATGCACAAGAATTTGTGGAAAATAATTTCTACATAGACAACGGATGCAAATCTCTGCCTACAAAAGAAGAAGCAATTGTTCTTCTCTAGAGAACTCAGGATATGCTTGCCACTGCCAGCCTCCGGATTTACAAAACTATCTCTAACAGTGACCCTTTCATTTTCCATGCTGTTTTTGTAAAGGGATTTCAGCTAGGAATTGATCTTTCCCATATGCAATTTAGCCTCGGACTGTTTTGAGATGTCAACTCAAGACATGTTTAAATCTCAAGTTTAAGTTGTGACAAGCCCTTCATGAAACAAAGAGTTTTGTTTGCTGTGAACAGTGTCTACAATCCTCTGGGCTTTATAGCACCCTTTACTGTTCAGGATAGGATACTAAGACAGTGTACTTCTGAAAATAGAGATTGGGATACACGATTACCCATAGAGAATCAAAAAAGATGGTAATCATGGAAAGAGTCCCTGAAAGCACTAGAACACCTTCAGATTCCGTCTTCTTATATTTCTTCTTCCCTAACAAATGCCACCAGATGAGAGATCCATGTTTTCTCTGATGATTCCATTAAAGCAATAGCTGTGGTAGCCTACCTCAATGTTATAGATCCAAAGAGAGACAAAGTAAATGTGGGTTTTGTCCTCGGTAAAGCCAAGCTAACCCCAAAACCAGCACATGTCACTCCAAGACTTGAACTCTGTGCAGCTGTATCAGCAGTTGAAATTGCTGAGCTTATAATAGACTTTAAAATAGACTCTTTTCAGTTTTACACATACAACAAGATAGTGTTGGGATAGATACACAACCAAAAAAACAGTTCTATGTGTATGTCAGTAGCAGAGTAGAATGCATCAGAACGTTCCCCAACCTCGATCAATGGCACTATGTGCCTACTGACCTCAACCCAGATGATCACAGCATCTATGCAGTACCAGCTGCTGCATTTCTTGACATTTCATGGTCATCCTCATCTAACTTCTTGAATGAGGATCCCCTCAAAATTCCCACTGATTCTACATTTGAACTAGTACTTCTTTTGCCTAAGAAGAGGATTCATCTTCTAACCCTACGACTTGATCAAAGGGAGTGTCACGATCAGGGGTCAGGCTCGAAGACCAGTTGCTATAGAAGGGGCAGCTCTCACAATAACCAGCAGGATAGGAATACAGGCAGGTCACCCTGGCAGATGACGCAGGTGGGGAATCTAAGTACTAACCGGTGTTCACCAGAGCTCCTGATGGTGGAGATAGATTTTGCTGCATGTTAGCACCAGGCCGCAGTCCTCAGGATCACCCCACCAGGTAGGGTTGCCACCTTATCCCTTTAATCCAGGACACATATTATTATTATAACATATTACCACCTTAATCAGCCACAGAACCTGTGTAATTAATGTGTGTTCTGGTTTAAAGGGATGAGGTGGCAACCCTACCACCAGGAGGTGAGCAAGTCAGGGTCCAGTAGCAGATATAGCAGGTAGGGATCATGCAGAAGCGTAGTCGAGGAGCAAGCCAAATGTCAGTAACGAATGGTAGCGAAGATACGGACGGCAGCAAGAGAGACAAAAGTGAGATATTGGCTGGAGAAGGCACGATATTCTGGCAACCAGTAAGTGCAGAGACATGGCTTAAATCAGGAAGTTAATGGGAGGAGCAAAGAGTTCAAGGCAACTAAGATTCACGGCAGGATCATTCAAGGATTTGTCCAGGGAACTGTCCAGCATTCCAGGTGATTCAGCATACAGAGACATTGCCAGACACAGCAGAGGTCCCAGGTTCAGGTCCAGGTCCTGACAGGGAGGTAATAAGGGCTGGTGCAAACTGCTGCCATTCCCTCTGAAGACAGACTCATGGATTGTCTTCTGTGACATCTTACAAACACCACTAGTGACCTTCAAGTTTTTAAAGTATGTTAACCTTTACATTGCTATTCTCTTAATCGCCTGTTACTTCCGTTTTTAGCTGTTACTGGAATAGAGTCTTTACTTAACCTTTTTTACAAGATCCTCAATTGTTAAATATTTGAAATCATAGATGTCGCTAGGGAGTATCATGTTACACATGCATTGTGTCTTTGCCTTAAAATAATTTTCTCCTTTCCTCAAATCTTTACCAAATGGATGGTCTTTGTAGCTAGTCCCATCCTTCGTCTTCTTCATGCTTTAGTCTCTATTCACCGTATGTACTGTTTTCTGCTAGAGCTAGACACACTATGATTTTTTTGACATATCTGATGTTCATATGTTAAGATCTGCACAAGTTTTTTTGGAATAAAGCTTTCTAGGATCTGCAGAATGTCATTTGGATCAAGTCCACTGTCTGACAAGCTACTGAGACTGTAAGTAAAGTTATCTCACCATAGCTGGACCAGTTATAGAGATCATACTTTCAGTGCTTATATTGGAAGCAGAACAGCATGCATCCTGACCACATTACAGTGCAGAAGGTTCAATTTTACTTTAATGGTTGGGCTCCAGGAGGTACTGGTGGTGACAATTGAAGTTCTGCCCTAGAATAAAGATAAAAAGCAGTAGTAGAATTCTGAAATATTTTAGAAATCCTGCCAGCATCTTAGGCTCCTATGCAGGTGCATTTTAGTGTGATATCGTACATTATGTTTAGATCAACTCATTCACTTAATTGGAAAGAGAAATAGTGCAGCGCTCATAGGTCACAATAAAAACACATAAGTGACTAAAAAAAACAATCATGCTAAAATAGATGATATAGAGTCCATGCATGAGCCCGTGAGGAAGAGGTGTGGATGATAATAATCCTACGATGTGCTCTTCAGTGAACAGACTTCCCACCACCACATAAAATGGCCTCTCACTTTAGGGCTGAAAATACAAACACTCTTCACTTATAAGGAACCAAACAGCACCGCTCCCTAGAGAAGATACATCCAGACCTCCAATGCTCATAGGACTAAAAGCACAGACACTCCTCCTAAGAATGGGACCAAGTAGCATCGCTCCTTTGGAATGTTATACCCAGACCTCCAATGCTCTGTGATCAGAACTCCCTGGGCTTTTTCTGGTAGAAAAATGACAGCCGAGCGGCTTCTCAGCCGCATTGGTTGTCATTACAAGTCAGCCGACCGTCAGCTATGAACACAGGTACCGGGGTGATGCCTCTAGCTGCAGGCATCACCCCAGGACATGCACTTTCCCTAAATATCTGCAATATTGGTAACCTCAGGGGCCAATTCCGATATACCGGGGAAAGTGCATATTGGCCCCCGATATAATCGGTCGATCTCTAATAACAACCAACGCTAGATAACTTTTAAACTATTGGGATGATACCATTAAGTAATGAATACAATAATGAAAGGAAGGGGCACAGTGCCACGTCCTGCTTATTGTCCCCTCAGGGGCGGCTCATCTCCTGCAACTAGCCTCAAAGGACCGTGACTGTATATACATACACAGGGAAAACTGCTCAGGTGTGTAATGTCCAAAACATCCAAGTCGGGTGCTCGTTAGATCTGCAATCTCGGCTGCTGTATTCATTACAAGTAAAAAACTGCACTCTGACTTGAAGATAAATAAAAATATATTTATTGAAGAATCCAAAAATCCTATATATAGTTATGATTAAGCGAATTTAATTTTGTGAAAGGCATCAACTATGTCTTGTCCTCTGAAAAACTAAGTACCTGCGCTGCTTAAACCGAAACCATAAACATAAACATCAGTTGTGCTAATAAATAAATATCATCATAAAGTGCTCGTGCAAATAACTGTGCAACTGTGTATATAAATATAACAGCATAAATATTATAAATAAACTCATATGTGTGACATATCATATATCAAAAGTAATTATAAATATAAAGTTCATAACAATAAATATCTTCCAAACTGAATAAAGTGCAAGTCTCTTGTGCTACTATAAGTGCTCCGTGCTCAAGGTATATGGATAAAGTGCCGGTGCTCAGTCCTTGTGAGTTAGTGCTCCCCTCTCGGTCCCACACTCACCAGAAGCAGAGAGTAATATCGCCTTAAAACTGGTTGTATAAGGTATAAAGCCTTTTTGAGAACGCTCTGATTGGCGGAGCGAAACGCGTCAATCCGTCCGAACACGTAGTACGTCATTTCCGGCTGCAACCTCTTCCGGCTTCCGGCTTCCGGTTACACGGGTGGAACGCACGGCCATTCGTTTGGCGTCCCGTGGGTTTGCTAAAGGCGGATTGATTCTTTATGTTTTGTAAGTGTATCTTTTTATTGCGTGGAAAATAAACCTTTTAGAACATACTGCACGATGATGGCCCTTTTCTTTTTATGATACTGGGGAGCATCACCTGGATATTTACCTGGATATAGAGGCACAGGAGATCTACAGCTTATATCTGTTGGTGATCCATAAGAGGCGGTTACCTTATACAACCAGTTTTAAGGCGATATTACTCTCTGCTTCTGGTGAGTGTGGGACCGAGAGGGGAGCACTAACTCACAAGGACTGAGCACCGGCACTTTATCCATATACCTTGAGCACGGAGCACTTATAGTAGCACAAGAGACTTGCACTTTATTCAGTTTGGAAGATATTTATTGTTATGAACTTTATATTTATAATTACTTTTGATATATGATATGTCACACATATGAGTTTATTTATAATATTTATGCTGTTATATTTATATACACAGTTGCACAGTTATTTGCACGAGCACTTTATGATGATATTTATTTATTAGCACAACTGATGTTTATGTTTATGGTTTCGGTTTAAGCAGCGCAGGTACTTAGTTTTTCAGTATTGTTTGAAAGGTATCACCTTTTCTACCTAGCAGCAGCTTATGTATTTAATTTATTGATTTACTACTGAGTTATTGGTTTTATTTATATTCACCGAACCGAGGTTTCCTAAGCGCAAGCCCCTCACACTCTATGTCTTGTCCTCTGTCTCTGATATTTTTGTCAACTATGGATTTTTGGATTCTTCAAATATATTTTTATTCATCTTCAAGTCGGAGTGCAGTTTTCTACTTCTAATGAATACCGTGACTGTATAACCAGGAAAAAAGAAGAGCCAGAAAAGAGATTAGAGAGGAGGTAGTAATTAGAACGATCTAGAGAAGGAGGAAGGGACAACTCAGACTTGGGGGCTTCGACTGAGGCAGTTAGAGAAGACCTGAAAAAGCCGGTGGGGGGAACTCATAGGAGATCCATGGCTCCCAGACCTTAAGAAATTTAGACTGTGTGTCATGCAGAATACTTGACATCTGTTCATAGAGTATCAAAGCGGTCATACGTGACTTCAACCCTTGGGTATACAGTCTTTTTTATTTATTTACAGGCTGAATATTCTAAGCATACAGAACTTAACTTACATATTAACTGTATAGTGGGAACTGGATAAAAACACTTTAGAAAAATCCAAGTATACTATATCGACAGACACTCCTTTCTTTAGTCTTTGCTTACTTCATCATAAAAAGAAAGCAGATTTGTTTGACGACTTTGTTTTTTTGTGAATCTGACAACTTTGTTTTTTTTGTAATTCCATGCTGACTATAAGTTTTAATATGGCTTTCTAGCAAAAACTCTTTTGTGAATGGCAAATAAAACGTGAACACAAAATACTTTCACAAACACATACTTGCTGTCATGAACCAGTAATTGAACCAATAAAAGCACCAAACAAATGTCTTGAGAGTCCAAAGTCTTTTAATAATTCAACCATTAACAGCAAGAAAGCAAAAGGCTGTCTTTTGCTTTCCTGCTGTAACTGACTGAATTATTAAAACTTTGAAATCTCAAGACATTTGTTTGGCACTCTTATTGGTTACACAATCTAGGTGACTCTTGTTTTCCAAGGGGCCCTACGCTTTGTGGTGAACTGCCGAACCCAAGACATCAGATTCAAGTAATTACTTTTTTCACTGTTTGAAGACTCGTGTCCATCTCCTCGTTTTACTTTCCCATGAATCAGAGGTGCACAGAGAGTGGGTTTACTACCTTTGGTGTTCCCTGGTTATTAAACATTGACATAAATTACCTTGGCTTTTCTTGCAAATTAAATTTTTCTGGGCTTCTACAACATTTGAATACTGATCATAAGGTAATAAGCTGATGCAGGGGTAAAGTCAGCATTCTGTGAAATCATAAATCCACGTATAAGGATATAACAAGGTATGCATTTCATAAGCATTTATGAGAATGAGATATGTTTGAAAAGATGATGCTGTTCTAAGCTTTATCTTTTCTAAATTAGAGTTTTGTTTTGTTATCAAGGTCATTGTCAATTCCTTTTGAAAAGGAACGGTGGAAGCTTTGCAAATCCACCTGGAGCATATGGGATACATCTGTCATGCATTTTAGATGCTCTCAAATTGGCTACAATTAACTTACTAAAGGGAGTGGAGCATACTTGAATAGTACAAGCTGTTTTCAAAGAAATTTATCACAAGCTTAATGCAAAAAACAAAAATAAAACATGTGTATCATTACCCTTTTTCATTGATGTTTAATGCCAAATTCAGATATTTACATTGCTGTGATAAAGAAACAAAATAAGGTTGCATTAACAAGCACATAGATGCATTATTTGTGTTTTGTATATCTGCCAGGAGTCTGACTTTAAAGCTGGGTACACACATTCGGCCCATGTGTATGTCTGTCTGTCTGACAGAAGCTGGCCGTTTGGCCTGCCTCTGTCGGGCAAGCATGCTGGAAAACCAGCAGCCGACTGCCTCCCGATCAGCACTTTCAGCCATTGGCAAAAACGCTGATCAGAGTGTTCGGGTGGGGGGGCTGTCCCCCTGTCAAAACACAATAGCTCAGCGGGGGAGATGGCTTTACTAAGTTTGCATAGTTAGTATAGTGGCTCCGACCAGAGCTGACAGGTTTTTTCATTTAACCCACTGGGTACAACAGAAAAAAAGGAAGAGTGTGTACCAGGCTTAGAAAAAATACTTAATTTAACCTCTTGCCGACCGCCCACCGTAGTATTACTGCGGCAGGGTGGCTCGGCTACACAAAATCACGTAGTAATACGTGATTTCATACACAAGATCTTTAGACACAGCGGGAAGCGGGAAGCGGCCGCGGGAGGAGCAAAAGCGATTGCCGCTGGCCTCCTGCAATCATCAGATAAATTGACAGAAGACCCGCCTGCTTATGTAAACAAAGCAGGCGAGTCTTCTGTCAGACAGGCAGGGAGAGATCAAAAGTTTCAGCTAAGCTGAAACTTCGATCTCTCTGTGCCTGTCACAGAATCATTCCCCCACATAGTTAGTAAGCATATTTAGGTACACATTAACCCCTTTGATCACCCCCAGTGTTAACCCCTTCCCTGCCAGTGTCATTGATACAGTAACAGTGCATATTATTTAGCACTGATTACTGCATTAATGTCACTGGTCCCCAAAAAGTGTAAAAAATGTCAGTTAGGGGCTCGATCTGTCCACTGCGATGTTGCAATCCTGCTGAAAAATGCTGATCGCCGCCATTACTAATGAAAACAAAAAAATAAATAAAAATTCCAAAAATCTATCCCGTAGTTTGTAAACGCTATAACTTTTGCGCAAACCAATTAAAATACGCTTTTTGGGATTTTTTTTAACAAAAATATGTAGCAGTATACAAATTGGCCTAAACTGATAAAAAAATTAGATTTTTTAAATGTTTTTATTGGGAATGTTTTATAGCAGAAAGTAAAACATATGGCGTTTTTTTCAAAATTGTTGCTCTTTTTTGTTTATAGCGCAAAATTTAAAAACTGCACAGGTGATCAAATACCACCAAAAGAAAGCTCTATTTATGGGACAAAAAGGACATCAGTTGTGTTTGGGTACAGTGTCGCACGACTGAGCAAATTTTTCATTAAAATAACGCAGTGCCAAATCGCAAAAAATGGCCTGGCCATTAAGGGGGTAAAACCTTCCAGAGCTGAAGTGGTTAATTATTTCATGCAAGATTTACATTCAAACATCAAGCCCACTGAAGTTGCACATGGGGCTTATTGTACCATGCACGTTAACAGTGAATCATGTTGTAGTTGTAACATCTGAAAGCAAAGGCAAAAGTAGAGTTTGAATATTTAAACAAGCCAAACAAAAGAATGGTCCAATACAGATTAGAAGCAGACACAAATAAGGAATGTGTGACATGACGTCATGGTGGACCCTACTGAACGATAATTGTTCTGGAAAACAAATAACATAAAAACGGAATAATATACTACATAACAGTAATACAAACGACATTTAAAATGTAAGTAACAAATGCTGTAGATCAGTGGTCTACAAACTGTGGCTCGCAGGCAGGATGCAAACGTTTTTCCTGCCCTTGGGTCATTATTCTTACCACTGATATGATGCACTATTCATTCCACTGACTATTTTCCCTCCACCAACAATGTGGCATTATTCCTTTCACTTACACCAACAATAGGGCATAATTACTCCCACTGATATAAACAATGGAACACCATCCTTCTTATGACACTAACAATGGGTCACTATTCCTCCCACTGACACCAACAATGTGGCACTGTTCCTCTCATTGACCCCTCTCACTGACCATTCCTTCTACGTACACCAATGCTGGGGCACTATTCTGTTCACTAACACCAATGATGGGGCACTATTCCTCCCCCTAATACCAATGATAGGGCCCTATTCCTCCTCATACAGGCCACGAGCACTATGAGTTTTTATACTCCCACTGACCACCAAGAATGAGATATTTTTTACTCCTGTTGACACTGGAACATTTTATACTCTCCCCTGCCACAGTGTGCCCCCCCCCCCCCCCCGAAGTCTAAAAGACAGTAAACTAGATTTTTTTTAGAAAGTTTGGACACCCTTGCTGTAGATTAAGATCAGCTCTGTTCTTACACTGATCATTATGTTCACAGACTCAAGTCCTCTGACATGATTCCAGACATCTGAAAGTATGGTTGTACCCATAGCAAGCAATTATCAATCTCCCTTGTATAGTTTGTTTCTAGAGAAGATTAGAGAATGAAACTGCTCAATCTTCTATGAGCAAAACAATTCCTCCAACCCTTTGAAATATTGAGGCCGACACTGGCACAGTGCTGGTTGGTGAAGTACCATATCAGTCAACAAATTAAAGAGAAACAAAGGAATATTTTCAGTGCAGAGAGGAAAGATGTCTTCCACTTTCCCAGACTTTTCTCTTTGGCCTTGAATTCTGAAGCACTTGAAGCACGCTATCTTCAACTATCTATTGGAACAGACATCTGTTTGTTTTTTGCAGCAGCCATAAAAGAATATCCTGGAGGAAATGTAGACCCCTTGCACAGTCCTCCAAGCGCTTTACTTACAAAGAGAACAATTCCAGTTTTTGCCAATGACATCTTTCTTGATTTAGCTGATCTAAGTCTGTTCTTATTAACCCCTTCCTGCCGGCCACACACATATATGTGTCCTCTCAGTGGGTGGGCTTTAACGCCAAGTGGCAGCATTTGTGCAGTCCTATGTAAACACAAAACTGTGCTGAGAGCGCGTGCCCTGCATGCTGTTAGCACAGTCACACATGGGGGATGGGAAAGCTCCTGATGCATACTTGCAATTGGGAGCTTTTCAATCATGTGACCGCTGTCATAGCCAATGACAGTGGTCACATGACCCGAATGCCTGCCTCCACCACCTGGCATCTAGAAGTTCTTAAAGGGCCAGGAGGCTGCAGCGGAAAGCGGTTAAAGTATATATAAACCCAATTAACCCAATGTCTTTTTTACTTTTCAACTTTTATATGTGTAGTGCTCAAAAAACGCAGGAGCCGCTTGAAATTGTCCAAGTTCTTTCCACAGTAGATTGCCCCGAAGTCAGGCCCACACTCACAGTCACTCTTTTCCTCAGTCTAGTTTTTATTTTTTGGAGTAACTTGGATAGGATTGGGGGAACTGAGTGGAATGTTCTAAAAACAGAACTAATATACAGGTTGAGGACAGTGAACTCCTTTCTTTAAAGCTGAAGCAGAAGTCCATGCATATAGTAAACTGTGCACTTGGCTTGTAGTAGAAACAGTTCAATGTAAAGCTAAGAGCAGAGTCCCTTCACAGAGAACAAGATAGACTAAGCTCTCCATAACACCAGCCGATGTCCCATTTAAACAAACACACAGCTGACTCTCTAGCACAAGATTGGTGGCAGCATCCCAAAAGCCTCTTGGATCTCTCACAACAGTCTGTACTCATAAAATGTGCGAGGACAGTTGGCTACCTTCTTCTAACTTCCAAGCAACACCTTTCTCCAGTGATACCAGGCTAGATCTTCAGCAGACAGCCCCTCATCAGCTTTCTGTAGCTTCAGCATCCAGGCAAGCACATGGAAGCATTGCCCTGGAGGGCAACAGGCCCTCCAGGCTAGATCTTTCCTCTGCAAAGAACCAGAAGCTCAGGTTCTCCAAGAATTTATACAGACTCCCAGCAGCTCTCTGGGCCATGCTCCCAGCCAGGGCTGTATAAATATTCATGCTGCCATCTGCATAGCTCCACACCTATGGTACAGAGAATTCCACAGCTCTCTGGAAGGCAGAGGGAGCAATCAGACAAGCAGCAGCTGGCAACACTGAACAGACCTAACTAATCAATTGCAGCCACACTGGCTACAGTGAGCACAGCTAAATTTACCTAACAAAAATACACACACAGTTTCACTGAACACAGTGAACCAGCGCAAAATCTACCTAATCCTCGCACCTATTTAGGAGGGTGCTATACATGTAATGACATTTAAAAATATTAATTTCCAATATTTTTAAATCTGCAGCTTTCATTAAAATAACCTCAGGAAATCTGTCCTCTGAAATAGTGCCATGCATGTTTTAAATCTGCAGCTTTCATTAAAATAACCTCAGGAAATCTGTCCTCTGAAATAGTGCCATGCAGTGTACTGGGGCCCTGCCTACACAATCACCCATGAGAATAAAAATCAAATGTTCGATAAGGCGATTGCGTCCAGCTACCATTGGCTAATATTTCTGATTTACAGTTTAGCAAATGGCCTTATTTTTTTTTTTTAAACAGTTTTGACGAATTTCTTGGTCTGGTTGCCATCCATCTGCAGCAACAGAACACATCATTTCGGAGAAGTATCTCACCTACTGAAAGATTGATTATCACACTAAGGTAAACTATAGTGCCATCTTTTATTTTTGTTTGTGTCATGCACAACCACAGTATAATTTATTACACCTTTTGCAGTAATCTAGGGGTTCTGGAGCAATCTTGGTCATCTGAGCATGTTATAAGAAAATCGTACAGCTTCACATTGCTTAATAGATTTTCTGCTAATAATCCTGCAAGTGGATTGTTTTCATTGCTGCAACAGATTACGCACTATGCATATTTAAAAATTTTAGAATATCGTAAATTGCGCAATATAGCAAGAATAATCTAGCAAATGCACCACAATTTTGCTATAATTAAACTTTTATTTAAATATTTATTTGGGAAATTATACAAACAGCATAAAGTAAACAACGTTGAATGTGTGGGGGGAGGTGGAGGGACACCAACATTAATATATGAGATATCAAACAAAACACAGATATCAAACTAAATGTTTATTTTAAATCACCTCTTTTCACGTAGCTGAAAAAAAAAGTTGACTTGGGAATAAGTAGCACTATACAACAGAACCTGACTTCAAACTAAAACTGTAAAATTGGTCGGGCAATAACAGGAACATCAGGCAGAGACCATGAAAACGAACATGTTAGGATGACATTTCTCAACTTACAGCTGTTGATATACTGTTTCACAATCTGAATGTTTGGTTGACCCACTGCTGGTTGATGGCCTTGGGGACTGGGTTTCATGCAATGGGAATGGGACAGGAAATCCAGGTGACTGATACACCCTTGGAGTTACAGGGGTGCCAATTGTGGAGGGAATTGGAGACGGAGTTGGATATGGTATTGGGGGATGCGATGTATTGATGACATTCCCACAATCATCAGAGTATGGGTGGAAGCGAGGGGGATAGTAAGGGTGGGTTCTAGGTGGTGGAGGGGTTGGATGTGGATAATAGGGACCAGATGGTGGTCCAAAGCTAGGCGATGAGGTGGTTTCTGCCTCATCATGCATATTGGGATGTTTGAGGTCCAGTATTGCCTTCTGCAAGTTATGTTTCCAATCTGGGCAGATTTTTTTTAACAAGCCCACCACGAGTAAACCAAAAGCATGGTCTTCGGACTCATGGCTATCCATTTTCTCACGAAGTTTGTCAAACAGCTTCAATGAGGCGATCAATGCTTTGCCCACCCCTTCCTCTTGCAGGTCTGCTTGTCTAGGCACACCATTCTTTAAATAACTCTAGTAGCACTTTACAAACATGACAGATGTTAGATCACTCTCTCATATCCATGAAAGGTTTCAAAAACTCCAAGTCTCTAGCATGGACATATGGTACCACCCCCTGAGTCTTCTTAGGTGATGTTTGAAACAGCCCCTTAAACATTTCCAGCGAGTTTGCAATACCTGCACTGCAAAACATAATAAATAAATAAATAAATAAACACAAATGTATTTAGTCTTTCAGGTACCTGGCAACAGGTCATTCCATAGCAAGTCTGCATTATGAGTTCATGGTGGGCAAGTCCACAGTCAGCTACATCATCCGAGACACCTGTGAAATCTTATGGGATGTGATCAACATGTGTTATAAAGAAGCCTACACAAGAAGACTGGCAGAAGATTGTTTTGGGAATGGTGCAATTTCCCTAATTGCATTGGAGCTATAGACGGGAAGCACGTGTGTGTTGTTAAGGCATTTGGTAGCGGAAGTAGGTTCTTCAATTATAAAAAAATTTGCTCTTTTGTATTGCTAGCAGTGGCCAACCCAAACTACCGCTTCATCTACATACTGTGGATATTGGATCGTACGGAAGCAGTTCTAATTCCAGAATTTTTTCCAATTCATCATTTGGTCAAAGGCTACGAGAGAATCAGCTAGATCTTCCTAAAAACTGTCCCTTTCCTGGCACAGCTGAACCCCCGCTACCCTATGTGTTCATTGCAGATGAGGCGTTTGCTTTGGGGGAACACCTAATGAGGCCTTACTCCAACCGGAATCTGAGTGACCCTAAGAAAAATATTTAACTATCATCTGACAAGGGCAAGAAGGGTGGTTGAGTGCACTTTTGGAATTCTTGCCAATAAATGGTGTTTACTGCACCCCCCTATTGCGTTAAACCTCGACAATGCAATAACTGCTGTCAAGGCAGCATGCGTGCTCCACAATTATGTCAGGCAACGTGATGGTTATCATTTCAAAGATTCCCTTATGCATGACATGGAAAGTGCGCACTTGACTGCTTCTAGGGGATCCATCGATGGTGTCACTATTCGCGATCAATTTACTTCATTTTTCTTTTCACCGGCTGGTGAACTAGAATTGCAAATGGAGGCTATTTCCTAATTAATTGTCCATTATGAATAAAATATACATGAGGATCCGACTTGGAGGCAACTTCCATTGAAGTCTATGGGCACGCGTCAGATAGAAGTCGCCTTCAAGTAGTACAGTAACCTTTTCTAAAGTTGGAGCGTCTTCAGTAGTGTATATTAAGACAGCTGTCATTCACTTACATGGAATTTCTAATGTCAAGCCACTTGGGGCGACTTGAGGTCTGACAAGTCGGATTCCAAGTCATGGTATTGTGAACCCAGCCTTAGAACTATGAATTGAGCCTTATGATTTAAAAATGTAATAAACAGTTACATTAAAGTGGATCTAAACCCTCCTATCCTCTTATCAGTCCAGGGTGGTGACATTTTAACCTTTCTTTAGATCTGCAGTTGTCATGATGCTGCACATGTGACCAGCTATGACACCAGCTATTTGAGGACTTGAAAGATTAGTTAAGAGCTGACATAAGCACATTGGCAACTGTGACAGTCATCACCATAGGTGTTAGATACCTGTTAGGTAAAGTCCGAAGTGGAGTTTGAGTGCTGAGGATTCAGGCGAAAATGTAGTCAGGGATCAGACCGGCAACAGATCGGGCAAAGCGGTATCCAAACGTAATCCAAAGAATGGTCAGGCAGGCAGAAGTCATACACAAGCTAGCGGTGAAGTACAGATTCGGCAGGCTGAAGAGGGGTCAAGAATACAGGCAAAATGTCATACACGAAAGTCTTTTAAAGAGCAAGCAGCACACCCAGGAACAGGAAGATATTCCAAACAAACGGGCATTGAGGAACAGGAAGTGCTGCTTTTTGAAAGCTGAGTAAATTGTACATTGATCACAGCTGGTTAAATTGTACATTGTTTGCAGCTGGCAGCAGGTGGAGCTAGTGAGTTCAAAAGTAAAGCATCAGGCTGGAAAATCACTGCAAAAACTCCAGAGCTTCTTTGTGGCACAACATACAAGGCTGCAAGCTATGGAACAGGGAAGCTCCCAGTTCAAGGACACCCAGGTACATGACAGGATCCCCTCTCCAATGGACCCCTCCGGGGGCCTAGCGAGGCTTAGAAGGAAAAGAGGCATGAAAGTCTCGGATGAGAGCAGGGGCATGCAAATCTTTAGCTGGAACCCAGGAACGGTCTGTGATGGGGTATCCTTTCCAATAAACCAGATATTGTAGGCCACGACCCCGCCTTCTAGAATCCAGAATCTTAGAGACTTCAAACTCATGTTGTCCATCAACAAGAATGGGAGGAGGTAGTTTTTTAGATATCATGAGTAACGATAGAAGATTGCCCTTTTAAGGAGAGAAACATGGAACACAGGGTGTATCCGGAGTGAGGAGGGCAATTTCAACCGATAGGTCCGACTCTAGCAATTACCCTAAAAAGAACAATGAATCGAGGGCCCAATTTGGTAGAAGGTTGCTTCAGTCTTGTGTATTTGGTAGACAGCCAAACTCTGTCCCCCACGGCATATGGAGGTATATGGCGTCGTCTTCTGTTGGAGAAACGTTCATGTCTGCCTGCTGACTTCCGTAGCAATCAGCAAATCTTTTTCCAGTGTAGCAAGATATTCTTCACCCGTTGATCTGCTGCTGGTACTCCAGATGAAGGCTGAAGTAGTGGAAAGGTCTGAGAGTGATAGCCCAATGTTGCATAGAATGGCGTGGTATGCAGGGCACTGTGCCAACGAGAGTTAATGGCAAATTCAGCCAAGGGCAAATATTTAAACCAATTGGAGTGTAGCGAGTTGATGTGATGTCGAAGATAGGTTTCAAGGGTCTGGTTCATGCGTTCGGTTTGACCATCTGTTTGCAGGTGATGTGAGGTAGAGAGTGAGAGCGTTACTCCCAGTTTCTTACAAAACGCTCTCCAGAATCGGGAAATGAACTGAGATCCGCGGTCTGAGACGATATTGGTAGGTATACCATGAAGTTTCACAAAATGAGAAAGGAAGAGGGTAGACAGAGCTTCCGCTGTAGGTAATCCAGAGAGTGGTACAAAATGAGACATCTTTAAAAAGCGATCCACTATAACCCATATAGCAGAAATGCCATCAGATTTGGGTAATTCTGTAATGAAGTCCATAGTTAAATGGGTCCAAGGCGGGCGAGGTGCAGAAAGTGGTTGTACTGGCACAGCAGGCAATGTGCGAGGTACTTTATTAGCAGCACAGGTTGGACAGGCAGCCACATAGTCTGTAACATCTCTTTTCATATGAGGCCACCAAAAATGACGCTGCAAGGTCTTAAGAGTGATTGTGATACCTGGATGACCAGATAACACTTCATCATGTGCCCAGAGGAGTACAGCTCTCCTGAGGCTGGGGGCTACAAACAGGCGACCTGGTGGTACCTTCAGCCCTTGAGGAACACGATTCTGGGTTTCCTGTAACTGTTGGGAAAGAGCTGCAGAGATCTGTGTGACAATCGTGTGAGGTGAAATAATATATTGTTCGGTAGGTTGATCTTCTTCAGAAGTAACAAACTGTCTGGAAAGAGCATCGGCCTTCGTGTTCTTATGACCAGGGACATAGGAAAGGACAAAATTAAAACGGGAAAAGAACAGAGCCCATCGAGCTTGACGTGAATTCAAACGTTTAGCAGTCAGAAGATACAGCAGGTTTTTATGGTCGGTCAGGATAGAAAAAGGCTTTAGAGCCCCTTCCAGAAGATGTCGCCATTCGGTTAATGCAAGTTTTATAGAAAGTAGTTCTCGATTCCCAACATCATAATTCATCTCCGCTGGAGAAAACTTTTTAGAAAAAAACGCCACTGGATGAATCTTACTGGTCTTAGGTTGTCTCTGGGACAGCACGGCACCTGCTCCTACCTCATAGGCATAGCCTTGGAGATCAGGGTTTGGATGCTGAAGAATTGAAGCCTTACTGAACATACCCTTTAAAAACTGGAAAGCTGATTCTGCTTCAGAGGACCACAGTTTGCAATCGGTGCCTTTCCTAGTCATAGCAGTAAGGGGGGCAGTTATGGAGGCAAAACCCTTGATGAAACGCCTGTAGTAATTTGCAAACCCCAGAAAGCTTTGGCGTCCCTTCAAAGTGGTCGGTTGGGGCCATTGCAAGACAGCAGAGAGTTTCTGTGGGTCCATTTGGAAACCGACACTATTTATGATGTATTCAAGAAAAGATATCTGGTTTTGATGGAAACTGCATTTCTCAATCTTTGCATAAAGGTGGTTTTCTCTCAGCCGCTGTAATACTTGCCTTACATGTGAGCGGTGCTCAAGGTGAGTCTTGGAAAAAAGTAAGATATCATCCAGATAGATTATCACAAAATGGTTACTGAAGTCATGAAAAATGTCATTCATGAAACGTTGGAAGACAGCAGGAGCATTACAGAGTCCAAATGGCATAACCAGATACTCATAGTGTCCATTGCGGGTGTTGAAAGCTGTCTTCCACTCGTCTTCCTCTCTAATTCGAACCAGATTATAAGCCCCTCTGAGGTCAAGTTTGGTGAAGAGAATGGCTCCCTTAAGCATATCAAATAACTCTAGAATAAGAGGCTTTTTTCAGTGATCTGATTTAACCCTCGATAGTCTATGCATGGTCGGAGATCCCCATCCTTCTTTTTGACAAAGAACAAACCTGCCCCTACTGGAGAAGAAGAGGGTCGAATAAAACCTCTTTCCAAGTTGTCCTTTACATATTCCTCCATGGACTTTTGTTCAGGCAGAGACAGGGGATAGGTCCTTCCTTTGGGAAGAGGTGCTCCTGGGATCAGATTAATCGCACAGTCAAAAGAACGATGTGGAGGTAAAACCTCCGCCTTTTTCTTGCAAAACACATCTGCAAATTCATGGTATTCATGAGGCAAGGTAGGAGGGATGGCCGCGGAAGCCAACAGACAACCAGAAAGTCTTGTGGGTCGAGATAAACAGCTCAAAATACAGGAAGACCCCCAAGAGGTTAATTCTCCCTTTACCCAATCAAAGGAAGGGTTGTGTTGTTGTAACCAAGGGTAGCCAAGGATAACAGGCAGAAGTGGGGAATCAATAAGAGACAGAATGATTTCCTCTTTATGGAGTGCGCCTACCTGAAGGGTTATAGTGGTGGTCTCAAACTTGACAAGGCCAACTCCCAATGGCTGTCCATTCAGGGTGGTAATACTCAGGGGTCTAGACTTTGAAACAAGTGGGATGTTATTTTTTTTTTAGCAAAATTGTAATCCAAGAATATACCAGCGGCTCCCGAATCTACAAAAGCCTCACAGGAGACAAGTTTAGAGGCTAAGTGGAAAGTTGCGGGTACAGTAATCTTGGTTTTGGAGGAAGTACTTGTAAGGTCTAACCCAGCTCCTCCGCCACTGGTTAGACCCTGCCTTTTACTGGACGGGCTGGACAACCAGATAGCAAATGTCCTTTAAGTCCACAGTATAAGCATAAGCCCAATGCACGCCTCCTCTGTCTCTTCGATTCTGAGAGGTGGAGGTGAAGGTGGAGGTGGAGATGGCTGACTTCCATGGGTTCCACAGGAGACTTGGATTCAAGAGAAATTTCAGGTTCAGGCTCAGGTGGTGCTTGGAAGTTAGGAGCCAAGCGATATACCGGCCTTGGAAGCTTACGAGTTCTGGGTCTCTCCTGGCACCTTTCATGATACCGGAGATCCAGACGAACACACAACTCTATGAATTTTTCAAGATCACCTGGGGAGTCCTTATAGACCAATTCATCCTTAATGCGATCTGTAAGACCTTTACGGAAAGTTGCACATAATGCCCCTGAGTCCCATTTGGTCTCAGCCGCTAGGGTACGGAACTCAATAGCCTACTGTGCCACAGTCCTGTTACCTTGTTGTATGTCCAAAAGTGAGCTGCAGAAGCTCTATCCAACTTGTCAAATACAGTCTGAAGAGAAGCCAGAAATCTATCAGCATCTTGCAGCCCAGGATCATTGCGTTCCAGGTAAGGAGAGACCCATGCCAGGGCTTTCCCTTTTAACAATGAAATGACAAATGTCACTTTGGCAGAAGAAGTACTGAAAGCCCCGGGGTTGTTGCGGAAGTGCAAACGACAAACGTTTAAAAAACCTCTGCAGTCCTCGGTGTCACCACCCAACTTTTCAGGTAAGGGAAGATTGAGGGGCACAGAAGAGGTGGGTTGGATTGGAGCAGGAGTCTGGACAGATACAGAGGAGCCAGGCAAACAGGATTTTAGCATAGCACAAAGTTCATCTAGCTTAGCGTCCAGAGAAGATATGCTGTTCATGAGCTCCAATCAATTGTCCCTGATGCATAAGCGCCTTAACAATCTCAGCAGGGTCCACTGACATTATGGCCCGTTTGTTATGTTAGGTACCTGTTAGGTAAAGTCCGAAGTGGAGTTTGAGTGCTGAGGATTCAGGCGAAAACGTAGTCAGGGATCAGACCGGCAACAGATCGGGCAAAGCGGTATCCAAACGTAATCCAAAGAATGGTCAGGCAGGCAGAAGTCATACACAAGCTGGCGGTGAAGTACAGATTCGGCAGGCTGAAGAGGGGTCAAGAATACAGGAAAAAGTTAATACACTAAAGTCTATCAAAGAGCAAGCAGCACACCCAGGAACAGGAAGATATTCCAAACAAACGGGCATTGAGGAACAGGAAGTGCTGCTTTTTGAAAGCTGAGTAAATTGTACATTGATCACAGCTGGTTAAATTGTACATTGTTTGCAGCTGGCAGCAGGTGGGGCTAGTGGGTTCAAAAGTAAAGCATCAGGCTGGAAAATCACTGCACAAACTCCAGAGCTTCTTTGTGGCACAACAGACAAGGCTGCAAGCTATGGAACAGGGAAGCTCAAGGACACCCATGTACATGACAATAGGCACATGCCTTAAATGCAGCATACACTGCACATGGACTAATAAACTGAATGTAAATACAAACACTGCAGAAAATAACATTGAATTATTTAATTAAAGATTTAATAACATGTATTCGACAACTCTAACTTGAGATTTCCTTTGGGGAAACAGTTAATTTGGTTGGTTTAGTTCTTATTTAACCACTTGCTGACTGTATAACCTACATATACGGTGGCAAAGTAGCACTGCTGTGCTGGATCATGTACCTAGTACGTGATCTGACACTTCTGGGCCTGGGTCGTGCATGTGCGCTGCCAGTGGCCCGCTCCCGTTGTGATTATACACAGTGAAAATTATTGGCGGGTACCACGGAATCGATCTCAGATTGCCGTTCTGTCAGTAGGCAAAGTAAGGACACGGATCTATTCCTTCCCCTAGTAAAAGCACCTCCCACAGTATATACAATCACTAGCTAGGCACACAGTTAACCCTTTGATCGCCCCTTAATTGAACCCCTTCCTAGCCAGTGTCATTAGTACAGTGGCAGTGCATGTTTTTAGCACTGATCACTGTATTAGTGTCACTGGTTCCCAAAACGTGTCAAAAATGTCAGGTAGTGGATGACTGTCTGCCGCAATATTGCAGTCCCGCTATAAGCCGCTGACCGCCACCATTAGTAGTAGAAAAAAAATCCCATAGTTTGTAGATGATATAACTTGTGCGCAAACCAATCAATATACGATTATTAGGATTTTTTTTACCAAAAATATGTAGCAGAATACATATTGGCCTAAGTTGATGAAGAAATTTTGATTTTGTTTAGATTTTTTAATGGATGTGTTTTATAGCAGAAAAAAATGTTTGTTTTTTTTTTTTTTTTGTTTTTTGTTTTTTATAAATTTGGGCATTTTTTGTTTATAGCGCAAAAAATTAAAACTGCAAAGGTGATCAATTACCATCCAAAAGAAAGCTCTATTTGTGGGGAAAAAAAGGGACATACATTTTATTTGAATACAGCGTCGCACAACTACGCAATTTTCAGTTAAAGAGATAAATGTATCACATTTATTTCAATTTCTGTTTCTGTTCTGTGTTCTTACACGCATACCATCTTTTGCATGGAAAGAAGCCTTTTCCTTTAAAGAAACATCATTTATTCTTGGTGTTGGGGGGGTCTGTCACACTTTTGGCACGTCTGTCCCATAAAGTCAGTGCTCTACTATACATAAATCTAGGTTGTTCTGGCAGTATTTTGTTTCTTAAAGATTTGCATGTTGTATTTAATATAATACATCTATTATACATAAAATATAAATAAAGTTTACTGCAGTTTTTATGCAGTCTTATAAGTTGACCCTTTAAAATGTTGATGAGCCATGGGGCAAAGTGGCAGCTGTCAACTGGGATAAAGGTGTTGCGATTCAGGGATTTAAAAATGAGTTTTGGTAACTACTTGCTTGTTTTTAATTTTATTAACCAGATCAAGGAAGTGTATAGCCCCCCTATAACTTTAATGCACTAGTTTGATATGTTTCTTGTTATTATTCAATTTCTCAAAGAAAAAGCTTAAGGCTAGTCTTATCTCCAGCCCAACTTACTGTAAGGTCATCCAATAACCTTTCGTATAATAGTAGTTGTTTGGGGGGATTTTGGTAGACCTCACTCTCTTCCCACTTAGACATAAAGAAGTTGGTTACACTTGGCAAAATGTCCGTGCCTATCGCTATGCCTTATTTGCTTGTGAAAATCACCATTATGCCAAATATATTTGTGTTCCAAGCTGTACTCCCGACATTGTAGTAAGTACTTGTTCTGCTTTGAGCCCAGTTTGCTTAGTTTATCCATGGCCCATTTAGTTGCTTCCAGGGCTGGCTGTTGCCAATATGATTGGTTCTCCTTTATGATACTTTATGATGTGTTGGCTGCTGGCTCCTAAAAGTTAGTGCTAATAGCTAGATGGTAAACCCGCAAGGATAATAAATTTAAAGCATTTTTTTGACCTGTGCAGGTCAATTCTGAAGGTGAGAGAACACTGCACCCATTGGTGGATTGGCATTTTGTTTTTCTCTGAATGACACATTGGAGAACACTACTGTTCTTGGGTTGAATGCCATGGACACTTTTATACACTGGATTTTAAGAGTACAGTACTTGATAAAATATTATGCTTGAATGTAGGCATATTAAATAGAACAAACGACATGTTTGTCTTTTGTATGATACACTTTATTATTTTGGGGGATAACACTTGAGTTGTTTATAGAATTCTCACTTTGAAGGATCATCACATTATTGTCACCAGGCCCGGATTGGCTAATCGGGAGCATCGGGAGAATTCCCGGTGGGCTGGTCCAGTGCAGGGCCGGTACAAGGGGTGGAACAATTTATTGTAGGAAAGGGGAGGGGGGCGCAGCAGAGGTGAAGTGCTTAGGGCTCGGGTTTACTGTCAGTGTCAGCATCTTCTGTCTGCTTCTGTCCCTGTCTGTCAGCCCGCCCACCACCTGCATTGCTTTAGTATTCTTAGCTCTGTGTCCAGGTTGAGTCCCGGCATTTTCTGCATCTTCTGTCCCCGCCCACCTCCTATCAGACCTGTAGTTAATGGTCTAGGGAAGTGCTGTACATGGTGGGCGGGCCAGTAGGCGGGGATAGAGGCCGGCAGAAGATGAAGAAAATGTCGGGACTACATCACTGGCAGAATAGTAAAGCAATGCAGGTGGTGGGCGGGCTGACAGACGGGGACAGAAGCAGACAGAAGATGCCCAGATTAAACCCAAGATCACTGATGAATTACAGGTAGGCACAATGCAGTGATCTACTAATATTAAGAAGCTATTGTTTCTTGTTATCTGCAACTACTTTCTTTATTTGTCCATCTAAACTGCCTGGACACTATGCATGCATGGTGTATCAAAAGTACAAGGCCTACAACAAGGGGTCTGAAGTTAGAGAAGATACAGTACAGATGTCTAACAAGCAGAATGTTGTCTAAAGGAAACTAAGGTGATGTTTCTAATGATTACAGTAATTGTGTCACTTGCTGAAACAGCCAACCAACCAGAAGTGGGTGACATAGCAAAGGTAAAAATTACTCTAGTAGTGAAGGTGTTATACTTGGCCCCTTTACTAGCGACCAGGACAGGTGTTCCATGGATCCACTTCAGGCATTCCCATTCATGTCTATTGGGACACAGTGGCTGCACAGACACAGCTGCTGCTCCCAGTTTAACATGTGTGTGGGAGTGGGCATTAGTGTGCTCAGGTAGGTGTCCCTGAACTCGCATTGTCTGCATTTAAGGACGCACACCTGCACCCACATGGATGTGAAGTTGGGAGCAGCAGCTGTGTCTGTGCAGCTGCTGTATCCCAATTTACAGGATGGAACTGCCTGCACGCAGATGCATGGAATACCTGTAAATCGCATGCAGGCAAATACAGACTTCACCATGCTTAAGTACATCTGTCTAATTGAGGCCGTAATCTTCCAAAAGGGATACCTGTTCTGGAGACCATTCTCTAAGAGGGGATTTCAATTAAAGTGCTTAGTGCTCATGAAATACCCAATTAAATACAATTATATATATATAACACTTCAAACAAATAAAAGTGCTTTTGTGCTCAGTGCTACTATAATTTGATCACTCAAAGTTCAGTGCAAAAAAATTGTCCAATATTCTCCCAGTGAAGTATTCGCGACCATGCAGGGGAACAGTGGTGGTTGGTATCTCCTATTCACCCGTGCAGTATTATCTGGGGTGTGCGCTTACCAGAGGGATATGATCCCTGTTTCCTTATTATCTAATATATCTATAGCACTTGCACAATGCAGTGATATTCTGCTCTTTTCAGCTGAGCACTGTGGATATGATTGATAAATAGGGGAGTACTCAGCAGAAATTTTTTTTAAAGTGATTTTGTGCTATTACAGTAAAATATGTTGGAGGCACCTTGCTGTATGTATTTTCCATTTAGGTGACTATTATATCAGGTTCACACTAATGCGTTTTCTGTGACTCACATTTGCGCAGGCACAGCAGCCGATTCATTTAAATGGGCTACTGTACCTGCAGGAAACACAGGAAAAAGGTCCCTGCACCTTTATGAAAACGCAGCCGCAGCAAAATCGCATGGTGCAAAAGTACCGTGTAATTTCCCCACACCAAAAAATGTGCTGCATTTTCAGATGCGCGGGAGTGCCAAAAGGAATAAATGGCAGCCTTGCGTATCTGTAAAAGAGCAGGGAATTTTTCCTGCAGGTGGTTGGGGGAATAGGTGCCATTTACACGCTGTCCCGCACATGCAACCACCTGTAACAGTGTAAACCTAGCCATGGGCTCATTTACACTTGCAGTTGGCGGGCAATAAAACATGCTGCTGAGCCTCATTTTACAGCTCCCTATCACTCCCGCCGTTTAAGCTGCAGAGGCAGCAGCTAGAGGTTTACAGATGCCACTGCTGCAAGGTGGGGGGGGGGGGGGGCAGTGTAGGTGTCAGTGAAGGGGTCAGTGTAGGGGGGTCAGTGTAGATGTCAGTGGTGAAGGTGTCATTGTAGGTGTCAGTGTAGGGGGGTCAGTGAAGGGGTCAATGTAGGGGGGTCAGTGTAAGGGTTCAGTGAAGGGAAGTGTCAGTGTAGGGGGGTCAGTGTAGGTGTCAGTGGTGAAGGGGTCAGTGTAGGTGTCAGTGTAGGGGGGTCAGTGAAGGGGTCAGTGTAGGGGGGTCAGTGTAAGGGTTCAGTGAAGGGAAGTGTCAGTGTAGGGGGGTCAGTGTAGGTGTCAGTGGTGAAGGGGTCAGTGTAAGTGTCAGTGTAGGGGGGTCAGTGAAGGGGTCAGTGTAGGGGGGTCAGTGTAAGGGTTCAGTGAAGGGAAGTGTCAGTGTAGGGGGGTCAGTGTAGGGGGGGTCAGTCTTTCCCTCTTTCTTTCCACCCCACCTACTTGCTCTCTCCTTCCCTCTTTCTTTCCACCCCTCTCTATCTCTCTCTCTCTCTCGCTCCCTGCCTCTCCTTCCCTCTTTATTTCACTCCTCCTTCTCTCTCTCTCTCACTGAATGAATTACAAGGCTGTAGAGAACAGTGCACCATTGCAAACTTATATTCAGAGGTTTTAATTACATTATTTTAATATAGGGAGTCGTGAACTAAAGTGGGCCAGTCTAAGGCATGAAACTCCAGGGCTGAAAATGAGTCCCACTCCGGCCCTGATTGTCACTACTATAATAGTTTGGTCTGGGAAATTGTGCACATTTAAAGCGCACCACTGTTATATTTTTCTGTTTATTTTTTTAGCAATTGAGTACACTATTTGGGTGCTTGCAGCAATGCTTGCAGCAGTTCCATAGTTATTCATATTTCCCACCTTATAGTAGCGCATGAGTTTATTGCAATTATATTACTTAGAGAAAATTAACCTCATTTTCTCCCAAAGCTTCTACATTTTTCTTCAAGCTCCAGATGAAATTGAAAAAAAAAATCTTTACAGAAGCTAATAGGATTAGTATTGCATTCATTTGGGTTCAGACATATCCTAGAATAGAGGTATAATTTTTTCAGCTGCCCTTTGATCACAGAGGTTTAGTCTTGCCAGATGTCCAATTATTTTATTAGAGCAGTCTGCCCCCTACAGTTAGAAATTGGTTGACTTCTAAAACTGACAAAATAGTTACAGAAATGAAAGCAGATATTAAGAGACCCTTAGGTTCCTTTTAGAAGGTCACCTTTCACATTTCTGCTCATAGCTCTTACTGATTCCTTCCACATCACTACAGGACAGAGTGATGACCCATTATGTATTTAGAGAAGGTAATCAAATTCCCCCTTAAACACCTTTTCTCAAGAGAAAAGAAGCCCTGTCATCTTCTGGTACTGCAGGGATTACCACAGCCTTCCCTATCAAGGAAAAGTGCTGTATGAATGAAGAATGGGCAGACAAAGACAATTTCTGCCCTCTCTATTCATAGATGGAATTTTCTTTGATGGAAGCTATAGTACAGTGACTATGAATGGAGGAGGGCAAAGGGGCATAGTTTGTGCCTATGACAGTTACAGCAGCTGCATTAACCCCTACAGTACTGGAAGATTGCCACTAAGGGGGTATTGGGGGGCAGGGTACTAAAAATTTCAACTAAGACAGCCACCAGGACCAGCGACCAGCGACGTGTAAGTACCCTCCTTGTACTGACTTTGTAAAAAAAACAAATTTACCTAAATTTAGGCACTATGAATGGAGGAGGCGGGCCTTTTATTTATCTGCCCATCCTCTATTCATAGATCGCTTTTCATTTTTGGAAGCTTAACCACTTCGGTACAGGGCACTTTCACCCCCTTTCTGCCCAGGCCATTTTCAGCTTTCAGCACTGTCACGCTTTGAATGATAATTGCGTGGTCATGCTACACTGTACCCACATGAAATTTTTACCATTTTTGTCACACAAATAGAGCTTTCTTTTGGTGGTATTTAATCACCGCTGGGTTTTTTATTTCTTACAAAAAAAAGAAAAAAGACAGAAAATTAAAAAACAAAAAAGTGTTTCTAATTTTTGAAATTTTGTCATGAGGTGGCACTTATGGGCACTGATGAGGTGGCACTTATGGGCACTGATGAGGTTGCACTGATGAGGAGGTACAAATATGCCGCACTGATGGTCACTGATAGACGGCACTGATGGGAAATGAAAGGCGGCACTCATGGGCACTGACGGGCGGCACTGATGGGCACTGACAGGCAGCTCTATGGGCACTGCTTGTGGGCACTGATGGTGGGCACTTTTTTTTTTACTTTTCTGTAATCAGGGCACTGATGATCAGCGTCCTGGCTACCTGTCTTAGGCATCCCTTTGAGGAGGAGCCGCTGATCGGCTCTCCTCGCCACACACTCTGACAGTGTGAGGCGAGGAGAGCCGATAAGCGGCGCTTCCTCATTTACATGTGACAAGCTGTGATTGGACATAGCTGATCACATGGGTAAAGAGCCATGTCATTGGCTCTTTACCAAGATCGGGGTCGCACCGTGTCCTAGCAACATGGCCCGGCCACGATCGCTGCACTGGGCGCCCCCCGCGGGCGTGCGAGAGAGGCGTTCTGGTGAGCCGTCATATGATGGCGTCCCAGAACGAGAGCCGCACCGCTCCACCGTCATTTGACGGTGGGGCGGGAAGTAGTTAAGTACAGATTTGATTAATTAAAGAGGGGGGGTAGAAAGGGTGGGCATAGTCTGCAATCTGCATGACTACCTGTCACAGGTCCAGCATTGGTATTAAACCCACAGCACTGGAAGATAATGGCTGTGGAGCATGGTAACAGTGCAGAGAACTTTGGTACCAGTACTAGGGACACTTTGCATTAAACGTAATTGATGTCACTTATGCAGATTTTTTTTTATTTTTTGATTTCCTTAACTTAAAGTGGTTATAAAGGTGGAAGGTTTCTTTTAAACCTTTCATGTTCAGCTTGCCCCAGCATCCTGTAATTACTTACCTGAGTTAGATCTCGATCCAGCGCTGTGCCAGAAAGCAGCAGTGCTTCTCACTCTTTCTCTCTTCTCACATGCTCATAGACATCCACAGGAGCCAATGACTCCTGCTGCTGTCATTCAAACCCTGTTAAGAGGGATCAGGGGGCAGGGCCAAGCCATGCTGTGTGTATCAATGGACACACATAGCATGGCTTGAGAGAGAGCCCACACAAGTGCCCCCATAGCAAGCGGCTTTCTTATAAAGACACACAAAAGCGAGGAGGAGCTGAGAAAGTTGGTGGGAAACCCCAAAAAAGGAGGTTAGGGGCTGCTCTGTGTAAACCTTTTGCCAAATCCCATTCATCTCAATGACTCCTGTTCACATCTGAGCGTTCTGTCGCCTAAAGCAATAAGCCAGTTGCTCAAAAAAGTACATGAGCTTCTTCTTGGCATATTGGAGGCAGATTGGGCCCCATAGACCTAAATGGAATGCCTAAAAATGTGTGACATGAGCATTTTACAAGCATTTTGTCATGCTTTTTCTGCTCAAACAGAAGCTCTCCACTCCTAATCTCCTCCACTTCTCCTCCACCTAGTGCTTTCTATTGGCTAAACAAAAATGCCTGAAGCTGTAAAACACTTGTAATACACTTTTTAAAAACACTCAAAAACTCTCAAATAAAAACGCCTGAGGTGTGAATGCAGCCTCAGCTATGATAATTAACTTTTTTCCTAGTAAGTGTGTTTGTGCATCTCTTAGGATTTAGCATTACACTGTGTGCTTGCTGTAATCTACCTTCCTGTGCATGGTTATGGTTTATTTTTACTGTACTATTGCCTGATTTTTATTTTTAGATTTTACAGCTGCTCTGCGTCCATTTATAATCATCAGTCATGAGTGCTATTAACTTGTGTTTAACAGAGACATCACACATACATTGACTTACTAAAAAAATCAGGAAGCTGATACTCTCAAAACCAAATATAATTTCCCCAATTATTTATTTCTGAAATATTTTACTTTGACATGCTTATTATAAACCAATCTCCAGGCATCAGGAGATCTGCAACACTAATGCAAGAAGGTTTGTAACAAGGTTTAAAACAAGTATTTTATTCATTAAACATGGCAAATGTTTATGATACAAAGTGTTGCTCAGTTTGGTATTATATCAATGTAGCAGGATTCCCAGCCATTTTGCTGGAAGTGGGTCCGCCATGGTTACCGCTAGCAACAACAGCACATTTAAGCATGTTCTTCAAGTGTGAGCACTGAGACAGGAAACAGTCCAGCATTTTGGGGTTTTGTATTTATTTAGGAAGTTGGATGGGAGAAGGGAATGAGTGGGATACCCCTCTGGCTCAACTATTCACAAAGTAGTGGGACAACTGAGAAAAATGCCTCTTGACGCTGACTTGACGCGGGCTGAATGTTGGTCAACGCCGTTTGGCGCTTGTTAACGCTGACTTGCTGTCTGTTAACACTGAACTGACTTTGACACTCCCCGGTGACACAAAGTCCTTTGTACTGCTCCCTCTAGCCCTCCTGGCCGAGGTAGCTACTTGTAAACACTGCTGCAACTCTTAACTCTTCAGGGCCCACACTGGCACCCTCTTTACAGACTTCTCTTCAGGGCTTAGACTCTGGCACCCCCTTTTCTAAGCCTCCTCTACTGGCTAGCTGGCTCCTGGATCCCTCTGACCTTCCAGAGTGGTCCCCTATATTAGGCAGACCCCTGGGCAGTTTACAGTACTCACGACACTGCTTTTCCTGGAAACGTCCACCCCAACAACTCCACTTGGTCCACAGCACACTGGATCCCGTTCTGCAGCTCAGCTCAACCTGTTGTCCTCTAGGCCGACCGCCCAGGACACCTTCCTCGCGCTGAAAGGAGGAGAGACAGCCATCACCCTCCTCCTGGGACTCTGCTTCCCACCAAAGGTGCTCTGTCATGTGCTCCCCTCAGACTTATACCCCATCCCAGGATGCATTGCGGCATATTCTGCCCTCTGGGACAGATACAAGTCCTGGTGGGCTATTGGTCAGGTTTCCTCCACTGTCCAATGAGAGCCCCCATTAGACACAGTGTGGAGACTCCCCAAGCTCAACAGGCACACCTGGGAACACATGACAGCCTAGCTGAACAATCAGGGCCTGTCTGATAAGCAGACAAGTGGCCTGCAGTCCTGCCCATCCGGGCCCATCTGATAAGCAGACAAGTCTCCCCTTTATAGTTTGCCTAGCACCTACCTGGGAGGGTGCTACATCCACCCCCCACCAAAATGAGTCATGTCCCCATTGACTCTGAGGCAGCCGCCTCCTACAAAAGATTCTGCCAAAAATTCAGGAGTATCCCAAAAACCTGGAAAAGGGGTAAAAGGGAAGAAACAAATGTACAAGCAAACATGTATTTTCCTCACTATCTTTCTCTACCGTGAGCCCATCTGTAGAGAAAGGAAAAGGTTAGTCAAGCTGCATACATAAAGAAATTACAGGACTAACTACCTGAGCAGTTGAGTGAGAAGACCCTACTTACCAGGGCGACCTTCTTACTCGACTCCTCTGCCACTCAGCGTTTGACACGCCGGGTTCACTTCTCCCCTCTTCTGGGGAATCTGTCCCCTACCACTGACTATCTATGCAGAGTCCTTGTAGAAGTTAGACACAGCATCCTCCTGCTGTCACTCAGAATGCTTCTTTAGGAAATAGGGCAAACCACTGGAGCCTCAGTGGCCTGCAGTCCTGCAAAGTCAGGGAAATATGAAAAGGGGTCTTCCAGAGCACCCCTCTCCAATTTTTCTGGATGCACCGCTAGTGACTGTGACGGTCACCCGTTTTCTCCTTACTTAAATTGTGCAAAGTCTTGTGCACAACATTTGTAATCCACAAAGATCTTGGCCCGATGGCCCAAGGGATCTCATAAAGTTCAAAGTATCTTTCCAAGACCCTGGCCCGATGGCCCAAGGGGTCCACAAACAAGGTAACACCTCCAACTCTGGAACAGAACTTGCATAACCCAGCATTCTAGTTTTTTTTTCTTTGGTCAGTTGTGATAGCTACCCAGCCATAGATATATAGTCTTAAACTAGTAAAGTTGCAAAAATAGGTTTTCTTGTTTTAAATGTAATATTCTGGGTGGGGGACCCTGACAAGGGCACCCTGACTGTCCCGTACTCGGATGGACCAGGCCTGGCCCAACCCATCTGGGCGGCGGACCTCCACCTCGTCAATATAGATGGACCGTCCATAATACCACTGTGTCCTCACGGCATGGCCGACTGCAATCTTCACAGTATCTATGCACTCATAAGCACAGTCAACATCAGTCCATAAGCTTGTACACACACCTGGCCCCTGGCACCTTGTTCCTCGTGCCCCTGGCCACAATTTTCTTCGTCCCTCCCTGGACCTTTCTCTGTTAAGCAGCTGCAGCTTTTATGTACTGATACACTCTTCTCCACTGCTTTCCAATGCCTGATAGCAAAGTACATATCATAATCAAGATAGAAGGTTCCCATCATTTTACAGAATTGACTGGAACACTTGCGTTGCCGTGGGCAACCTTCCATGTGCACTTCAATCTTCATCCTACTCTCCCTGCCTCCTGCAGAGCTGACCTCACACTTGGCTTGAGATTTGAACAAAAGTTCCGGGCACAAAAATTGAGTTTTACGACATTTTCTTTGGCCGTTGCCAAGGGCAACCGACCCAGTAACCCATGGGGAAATCCCGGACGAGCCCCCAAATGTAGCAGGATTCCCAGCCATTTTGCTGGATGTGGGTCCACCAGGGTTAACGCTAGCAACAATAGCACATTTAAGCATGTTCTCCAAGTGTGAGCACTGAGACAGGAAACAGTCCAACATCTTTGGGTTTTGTATTTAACTAACTTAGTTAGTTTATATTTAACTAACTATTCTGAACCTTGCCCACCTTGTGCCCAGATAATCATTGAATCCCTCTGCCTTTCTGCCAACCGCAAGTACCTGTTTGCTTTGATCAGTTTGCACCTGCCCTGGCACCTTGGCCAGGCACTATAGCATTGTGTATACGTCCTGGGGGCAATCGAATACCGATAGGCCTGCTTACCTTGGAAAAGGGGACTGATATAGGTGAAGAACACAGAAGCTAACTATAGAGCCTGACCCCCTGCTTTCGGGGTAAGCATGACACCAGGCCCCTGGTAAGTATATCCAAAATGCTGATTTGGAGGAGTTCAAGGAGCATCCATTCCCTGATCTCCTTTATGATAAATGAACCCAAACAAGCATTTTGTCTTTTCAAGGTTCAGAGCTGTCTTACCCTGGCTGCTGTTGCTGGTTAAGCAGCTAATCAAGCACAATCTATACTTTTTTAGCCGTGGTGGAATGCAGAGATATCATTAGGGGTCTAATAGCTTGTTAGCCCCATGTGATAGCAATAAAGTTAAATGAAAAAAAAAAATAGATGAAAACCAAACCGTCAACTTTTAAAAACAAATGCAATGGCGTGCGAAAGGTGCACATGTGTCTGTAAGCAGCAATTGTTCCACACATGTAAGATTTTACTCCAAACGTCAGAGTAATGGGCCATACACACTATAAGATTTTCTGAAGACTTTTTCCTTCAGACTTACCAAAACCATATAATATGAGGTCAAACCTAAACACTTTCAATTTGTATGCAATCTGGCAAGCTATATTTCCAGAGAGGCATGTTGAGTATTTTGCAGATCTCGTTTTTCGTCACAAAGTTTTGAAAATTGAAAAAAGAAAAAAAAAAAATTTCCCCTTCTTTCTTTCCAAAACAAATGAGAGCTGCAAAATACACACCATGCCTCTTAGCAAATACCTTGGGGTGTCTTCTTTCCGAAAAAAAGGATCATGGGGGGGGGGGTTGCTATTTTGGCGTTTCATGGCTCTTCAAAACTGTGATAGGTAGTGAGGAGTGAAATCAACAATTTACGCTCTTAGAATGCCTGAAGGCGGTGATTTCGGAGTCCCATACACAGCTAGGCTCCCAAAAAGTCTCACACATGTGCTATCCCTGTACTCAGGAGAAGCAGGAGAATGTATTTTGGGGGGGGTTATTCCACATACTCACGGCATGTGTAAGCAATATATCATTCATGCCTCGTACACACATGCAGATCGTCGGCCGAACGATCGGCCGTCTTTTGTCCCTGGGCTGTCGTGTCTGTTGAAAAGTGCAAAAGACTGCACAAGAATTTTGTCCACCGACTACAGCCGACTGCAGAAGTGATGTCATGTGATGGTTAACTTTCCCTGTGTTTTTTCTTTTCTGAGCATGCCCAGTCTTGCAAATCTGCTGTCTGTCGGCCGAATTCTGTACTGACTGGCGAACAATCGGCCGCTCTGGTGTCGGCATACAAAAATTTTAATGCTTGCACGACAGATTCTTTTCGGCTGAAAGTGCGCTGTCGGCTGTCGGAAGCATCATACTAACAAGCCGAAAATCGGCCGATCGGTCGCCGGCCGAATCTTTTCGGCCGACAATCTGCACGTGTGTACGGGGCATCAGTGACAAATTTGTGTAAAAAAAAACAAAAACAAGAAAAAAATAAATTTGTCATTTTCCCGAAACTTCTGGCAAAATATAAAATATTCCATGGACTCAACCTTCCTCTCAGCAAATAGCTTGGGGTGTCTACTTTCCAAAAAGGGGTCATTTGAGGGGTGTTTGAACTGTCCTGGCATTTTATGCCCAATATTAGAAGCTTATACCACACATCACCCAATCTTCTAACCACTTGAAGACCAAGCCTTTTCTGACACTTTTTGTTTACATGAAAAAATTATTATTTTTTTTAATAAGAGGACAAACAACAGACCTGGAATAGGACATATACACACGGACACTCCTACATCGGCCCCTGTGATGTCATCACTTGAGGGGACTGATGATGGACTGCCCAATGTCACTCAGCAAATGGCATTCAATGAAAAGGAAGAAAAAAAGAATCCTCTGGATATCATTAATCTTTCCTCCCGACCACTTTCAAAAGTTGAGAAAGAAGTACTACAATTTGGCCTGAGTTTTTGCCCAGATCAACAAATAAATAAATTCGAAGTGGTCAAAGACCTTCATTTATTTGCAAGGAATTTGACATACAAATATATCTTTGATAAAAACAAAGGCCAAAACAACATACGGGATGAGGATCTATACAAAGGATTCAAGGCCCAAGATTTCAGAAATCTTAAAACAATGATGCAGCTAATTGAGGAAAATAAACAACATCCAGATTATTCATCGTCTGACTCCTCTTCTGACGATGAGGAGGAGCCACACGATGAAACTAATAAATTTAAACCCAGATCCACACGATTTCCCAAACTCCAGACCTGCCCAGCCATCTGGGCTTTTGTGAAGCACACCCAGAAGGAGATCGACAAATTGGAGGCCCCCCCACTTGGGGCCTCGAATTTGTCGGCCTCCCAAAGGGCTGCTTTAGATGACCTTATCCATGACGACCTCGTTGTCATCAAACCCTCGGACAAGGGTGGCAACGTGGTCGTCATGGACAGGCATCAGTACGAAACCATGTGTTTCGATATTTTAAATAATGAAGAATGGTATAGACCAGTATCTATCGAGGAAGTTGACATTATGAAGGGAAAGTTTAAATCTATAATTTTCAATGCCTTACAATCATATGTGATTAATCAAGAGCTTTATGACTACTTAAATGTTAAATGGCCAATTTTGCCAACGTTTTATGCTTTACCCAAAGTACACAAAAGCCTCGAAACACCCCCCGGGCGCCCGATTGTATCGGGTATGGGATCTATTACTGAACCTTCAAGTAGGTTTGTTGATGATCAACTACGCCCACATGTCATGGGTCTGCCCTCATACCTTAGGGATACTCTGGAGCTCTTGAGAGTTCTGGAGGGTCTCAGTGTCCCTGGGGGCTCTCTTTTGGTCACCCTTGACATTGAGGCCCTCTATTCCAGTATCCCCCATACTAGGGGTATTGAGGTTATTACCACCTTCCTCAAGGAACAGACCCATCGCACTTGGGCGTTGGCAGACTTTACCCTTCAATTGTTGAACCATATCCTCAGATCCAATATTTTCGTATTTGGCGAAACCACATACCTCCAGGTAAAGGGGGTAGCGATGGGGACATCCTGTGCCCCATCGTATGCCAACCTGTACCTGGGGGGGTGGGAAAGGGAGTTGTTCGCCAATGATGCTGCCTCGATATACCTGCGCCACTTAGCATTGTGGTGCAGGTATATTGACGACGTCATCATTGTGTGGACAGGCTCGGTGTCCACTCTTCTGGAATTTATGGATTTCATATCAAACAATAATTATAATCTGAAATTTACCATTCAATATGACACTCAAAAAATAGCCTTTCTTGACACTATGGTGTATCTTACACCTGAAGGTAGTATTTACACCTCTCTATACCGCAAAAATACTGCGGGAAATACTATACTTCATTATACAAGTAGTCACCCACGATCTCTAATACGCAGTATTCCGTATTCACAATATCTTAGAATACGACGCAACTGCTTTTTGGATGAGGATTACAAACAAGAAGCCAAGGCCCTACAGCAAAGGCTCTTGGCCCGTGGCTACAGTAAGAAACTACTCAAAAAAGCTTATCAAAGAGCCAATCTCCAACCACGGGATAAGCTTATTTTTGGTTCACGTCAGATTAAACCCATGAACACTACCAAATTAATCACTAAATATAGTTCCCAACATCAAACTATACGGAAAATCTTGGATAACAACTGGCACTTCCTAGCAGACGATACCACGGTCTCTAAATACATTAAACCATATCCAGAGATAGTTTATCGTAAGTCTGCCTCACTTAGAGACAGACTTGTACACAGTCATCACAAATCTATTGAGGAGGAGGATTATCACGGAGCAGTGGGGGGGTTTGGGCACTTACAAATGTGGTCAATGTTCGGAATGCCCCTGGGTGGGAGAGGGCTATACCTTTTCTCTACCTTGGGGAGGGATCTTGAAACCGAGATTTAGGGCTACTTGCCTCACTGAGGGGGTTGTATATCTAGCTACATGCCTCTGCGGGGCGTTTTACGTTGGTAAAACTATTAGACCCTTTGCGAAACGTATTCAAGACCACCTCTATTACATGGACACTGGACTCATGTTTACACCCATTTGTAAGCATGTGGGCTTAAAACATAACTTTGACCCTCATACCATTAAATTCATTGTATTAGAAGCAATTAAGGAAAACCCGAGAGGTGGAAACTATGATGATGCAATCCTCAAAGCAGAAGTTAAGTGGATCTATAAATTACAGGCCACTAGACCACCTGGATTAAACACAGCCTTGTCATTCAAACCGTTTCTGGAGTAGACCCAGGATCATATGAATGTTAACAGGGGTGATTATATTTAAACAAAAAAACCCCCCCTTTTTCCTTAGGCTCGTCTCCTCTCTGTTTTATTATCTCATGACACATCTGATTATACTCTGTGCCGTTTATACTATCCGTTTACCTATTTTGATGCAGCCTTAAGATAACTAAAATACTGTATTAACATCACAGTAACCTACCAATTTGCCATAATTTAGGATAGGATACTATGTTATACCTTCCATTTGATTATTTTTATGGGTGTCCATTACCAATGAATCCATAACATATGGCGGTTATGCGTTGTAAGATATTAATGTAAACTATTTCATTTATTACAATATGTTGATTTACATTTCTTTTCTTTTTTTTTTTTTTCCTTTTAGTATTTCTATTAGATCGGAATCCGTATATCAATAGGGGATCAATTTGTGATCAAATCCAGTGCGCCAGTACTTTCCTTGCTTTTCCCTTTTTTGACAGGGGCTCGGGCGCCAAGCCGGGGGTGGTGTTGTTGAGATTTGTACTATTCTTCTCCTCCCACGTTTTTTTCCCCGAGTCCGCCTGTCTTCTATGGCGGATGTGCAGCGCTACGATTCATCTGTGCCTTCTCTCCTGTGGTGCAGCTCTGACTGGGACCGCTAGATGGCGCCCGCACCGGAAGTGACTAGTTGGAGGTCATGAGGTACCTCATCACTTCCGGTGGGACCGCGCTTATAACGCCGAACTCGGCATGGTACAGACAGGCCACGACTAGTGGCGCGGCTGTCTGTCACCAGATGATCGGAGCATCTAAGGTAAGCGTCCTACTATATCTGTCTCCTGCTTGCACGGCTTTGTTGGTATTATTCTTCACCAGCCTCCTCTTTTGTGGCTATTTCTCAATTTTTGTCACACCCTTTCCCTCTTATTCACCATCACCTACTGGGTCGGCTATGAATTTATCTTTATACATACTCCTACAAGTCTTGGACACTCGGAGTTCTTTCTGCACTATTCAGCATGCACCCGGTCTTTATCTACACGCTACATTTTTATTTTCAATGTAGCTTTTCTGCATATTCGGTCTTATCTACCCCTCATGGAATCTTACCTGCTCACTCCATTCAACCTCTGTTCACTCTCACAACTTCAGTATGATTTCTTTATTTTATTTTCTTCTATTCTCTCTTCACTTTTTTGGCCCTGCTTTCGGAGACCTATCGATACTATACTCATATACACCTGAGCTCCTTCTTTTTACTCTAGTGGTATATGGGATTTTTAGTAATTAGCTCCTCTCTTTTTTATGGATTGTTGGTTTTTTCAGATTTGCTTTGGTTCGACCGAGCTCGGTCCGGTTCCTGTCAAAGTAGCGGGGTTAGGTCTGGCTGGACTATTTAGTTCAGGGTGGTTACCCGCCATTGGATAAACCGCAATGATCTCTGATATACGGATACTGATACTGCTGCTATGCTCTAGATACAACTTTTGGTGAGCCCTAATATATTGCTATATCAATAATTGATTGTAATTAACCATGCGTACTTATATAAATTGATTGTATGTTATTCATACTTAGAACCTGAGTAGAGGTCACCACTCTTGCATTGTCCCAGAAGAAGCCTGCTGGCGAAACATGTCGGACACAAGTGGCCCCTAGCACACTTCAATGGTTCTCTGTACATCAAGTATCTTTATGCTATGAATATATATCACTGTATGTGATTGTTTTTATTGGTTTTGTAATAAAATTCTGTTATTTTACTTTGTCTACTTATTATTTATCTAAAATATATACCCTAGCAAGCCTCACCTTTAAAATCCCACCATTTGGTTCACGCCCACCTATTGCGGCCTCTCTGGGGCGCCAATAGAGCCCGCAGGGTTAGTGTTACCATCCACTCCTCTTTTGTCCTATGTTTAAACAGGGATGTGGTGTTAGCTTGCTGGGTACATTGGCCAGTTTAGGCATGGCGTCTCTCCTCTTTATATTTTTTTTTTTACTCGAAAATCACTTTGAACTCCCAAATATTATATAATGTTTAAAGCAGATGCCCTGCAGAACAAAATGGTGGGTGTTGCAATTTTTTTTGTCACACTCTATTTGAGCAGAGATTTTCCAAATGTTTTTGTGAAAAACACACTTTTTAAAATGTAATGCACAAATACACTATATATTGCCCAATTGTTTGATAAAATATAAAAGATAATCTTATGCTGTACATGAGTACATAGATACCAAATATGACATGCTTTAAAATTGCACACACCCGCGCAGCGTCAACAAACTACATACATTTTTAAAAGCCTTTAAAAGCCTTTACAGGTTACCAATTTAGATATACAGAGGAGGTCTACTGCGATACCTCACATGTATGCTGCAATTGCTGTTTACATATAACATCAGACTGATGCTTGCCTTCTCCTTTGTGCGCAAACACAGGGGGGGGGGGGTGCTTGAATTTTTATTTTTAATATTATTTTTTTTCGATTTTTTATTTTTATTTTGACTCTTTCAAATTTTACTTTTTTTTTTTTATTATTTTTATTGTTATCACAGGGAATTTAAATATCCCCTATGATAGCAGTAAGTAGTGACAGGTACTTTTTAAACAAAAAAATTTTTGATTTATTAGATCTCTCCTCTTCCCTTAAAGCATCTGACCACCCCAGGATTGGTGTGATAAGTTGCTTTCCCAATTTCACAATGGCGCTGTTTACATCTGGCAAAACCGAAGTCATGAAAAGCTTGTAGCTTCAAGTATCTTAGGCCATAGAGATGATTGGAGCCATTCTGGTTTCCAATCAGCTCTATGGTCAGCTGACAGAACCACCTGCTGCTGTCTTGGGTTACCTGGTGGGACAGGAGAACCCGAGAAAAGTTTTGCCGTCAGCTATACTTAAATTTTTTGGCACATGCTGAATAAAGTGGTTGTAAAGACTCAAGGTTTTTCACCTTAACCACTTCCCGCACGCCCTATAACAGAATGACAGCGGGAATGTGGTTGTGTTATCCTGACCGGACGTCATATGACGGCGGCAGGATAACACAGCTCTGGGCGCCCCCCGAGGTGTCAGTCTGACACCCTGCACCTCCGATCTCGGTAAAGAGACTACTGACGTAGCTCTTTACCATGTGATCAGCCGTGTCCAATCACGGCTGGTCACATCGTAAACAGGAACAGCCGTTGATCGGCTTTCCTTAGTTCGTGCCTGACAGGCATGAGTAAAGGAGCGCCGATCGGCGGCTCCCCTGACAGGGGGGGGGGTCGGCACTGGTAATCAGATCATTAATTACCAGTGCAGACCCTCGGGGGGAGGGGGGGATGCCACTAGATCCACCAGGGATGCCCACTATGACCCCAGGGATGCCCACTATGACCCCAGGGATGCCCACTATGACCCCAGGGATGCCCACTATGGCCACCAGGGATGGCAATCAGGGCTCAGGGAGCCCCCCATTGCCCTCCCCATCAGTGATGCCCACCAGTGTCCTCCCTATCAGTGCTGCCCACAAGTGCCCATCATTGCCATCCTTTAGTGTCGCCCACCAGTGCCCATTATTGCCCACCAGTGCCGCCTATTAGTGCCCATCAGTGCCGCCCGTCAGTGCCAATCAGTGCCGCCCATCAGTGCCCATCAGTGCCCACCAGTGCCGCCTATCAGTGCCCATTAGTGCCCGTCAGTGCCACCTATCAGTGCCCATCAGTGCCACCTATCAGTGTCCATCAATGCCGCCTATCAGTGCCCAGCAGTGCTGCCTATCAGTGCCCACCAATGCTGCATATCTGTGCTACCTATCAGTGCCACATATCAGCGCCGCATATCAGTGCCGCATATCAGTGCCGCATATCAGTGCCGCCTATCAGTGCCACCCCATCAGTGCCACCCCATCAGTGCCACCCCATCAGTGCCTCCTCATCAGTGCCTGTCAGTGCAGTCTCATCAGTGCTCATCAGTGCAGGAAAAAACTTATTTATTTACAAAATTGTATAACATAAACAAAAAAAAATTTTTTTTCAAACTTTTCGGTCATTTTTTATTTGTTTAGCAAAAAGTAAAAATCGCACAGGTGATCAAATACCACCAAAAGAAAGCTCTATTTGTGGGGGGAAAATGACATCAATTTGGTGTAGGTACAGTGTTGCATGACCGCGCAATTGTCATTCAAAATGCAACAGCACTAAAAGGGGAAAATTGGCCTGGGCAGGAAGGGAGGGAAGTGCCCGGTATTAAAGTGGTTAATGCATTCTATGCATTAAGGTGAAAAAACTTCTGTGATGCAGCTCCCCATAGACCCCCCCCCCCTTTTCTTTTCTGAGCCCGATCCAGCAATGTGCATGAGCGTAGCGGCTCCAGCCACTGTCTCTCTCCTCATTGAACAGAATGATAGCAGCTCCCGATGCTGTCAGTCAAATCCAGGGATATGGGAGCGGGGCTGAGTCCAGCTGTCTGTGTCAATAGATGCAACAGTGGGACTCGGGAGTGAGCCTGCATGGATGCCCCCAGGGAAAGCGGTATTCCATGAGGCCACCTGATGAAAATGAGGGGCCTGGAGGCTGGCAGGGGCACCCCAGGAGATGAGGATCAGGGGTGCTCTGTGAAAAATGATTGCACAGAGCAGGTAAGTATAGGCATGTTTGTTATTTTTATTTTTTTTAAAAAATTAGCGTTTACAACCCCTTTAAATTACTTGGCAATGTCTTATACCTCTTGAGCAATTTATTGGTGAGGTCCCTGCACTGCAGTTTTATTGTGGTCATTATAAGGAGGTTCCACTTCCCCTGTAAGGTTTTATTTATTTTATAATATGAAGAGTATAACTGGAGGTAACACATGCAAATGTAAATGGGAATATCTTGCTTTTGGACTATCCAGCCAGGAGCTGTCCACCAGACTCCACTATCATGGGTGGACAGGCACACCATCTATCTTGCTGCTCTGCAGTGACAGAAGATAATCTAACTTGGGATTTATTAACAATGTATGATACTTGGAGTACTATATTGAAAACAATGTGTATTTATGTAGGGAAAATGGGGGCTGTTCACATTTGTTGGGATTTCTTGCCTCTTTCAATCAGCAAGTATTGATTTTTCAGCTTTGCTCTTAAAGAGGAAGTAAATACACGTAAAAAAACGAGAAAAAAAAAACCTGTAAAGACAAAGGCATAATGAGCTAGTATGCATCACATACTAGCTCATTATGAAATACCTAAAAACTAAGCCCCCGAAGTGTCGCCCGCTCAGCAACAGGGCGGCTGACATGTCCGGCCGCCCTGCTTCCTTGTTCGCGTCCTCCGGCCATCCGATTGGCCGGAGGCGCGATTACATCATTCCCGCGCATGCGCGCGGGAGCCGCCGTTCACAGCATAGGGTTCTGAAGGAACGGCCGTTCCTTCAGAGCGCATGCGCCAATAACGTCATCGACTGCATGCATTGTAAATATCTCCTAAACGGTGCATGTTTAGGAGATATTTATAGCACCTATAGGTAAATATTAAAAAAGTGGGTTTACAACCTCTTTAAAATTAATTCCTTTTAAAATTTCAGACTTTTTTCTCCTTTAGAAATAAAAATAGGTGTCATTAAGTCCTACTACCTGGCTGTCTGCGGGATAATTTTTCTGTGTGCAATTGTAGCAGTTTGAATTAAATCAAGCAGCTTGTCATTTTTATATTTTACCACTAACACTAAGAATTGTGAAGGTTTTTAGCAATTTATTGGCAAAACATTTCATGAATATGAAGGTAAGAACCTTTAAACATGGCCTGCAGATGGCAGTAAATCATTAAAAGAAGGAACATATTGCAATTTGCAACCGTCCTAGTAAGTAGAACATTTCTAAGCAGTATAAAACTGAATAGTTTGCACAAATGAACTGTCAGTGTAATAACCCCAAAGATGATATACTGTAGCGTGGAACAAAGTGCTTAACCACTTCTGGACCGTAAGGATTTGCCCCCTAATGACCAGGCCATTTTTTGCGATTCGGCATTGCGCTATTTTAACGGACAATTGCGCGGTTGTACGACGCTGTACCCAAATAAAATCGATGTCCTTTTTTTTTCCACAAAAATTGCTTTCTTTTGGTGGTATTTGATTACCTCTGCGATTTTTATTTTTTGCGCTATAAACAAAAAAATAGCGAAAATTCTGAAAAAAAAAACAATATTTTTCACTTTCTGCTATATAACATTCCCAAAACAAAAATCAAAAAATCAAAATGTTTTAACATTTTAGGCCAATTTATTTTCTGCTACATATTTTTGGTAAAAAAAAAAAACCCCGCAATAAGCATATTTTGATTGGTTTGCGCAAAAGTTATCGCGTCTACTAACTACGGAAAGATTTATGTAATTTTTATCTTTTATTGTTTTTTTTTACTAGTAATGGCGGCGAACTGCAATTTTTAGCGGGACTACAACATTGCGGCAGACACATCCGACCCCTAACTGACATTTTTGACACTTTTGGGGGGACCAGTGACATTACAACAGTAATTAGTGCTAAAAATATGCACTGTTACTTTAATAATTACACTGGCAGGGAAGGGGTTAATACTGTGGGTGATCAAGGGGTTAATTGTGAGCCTAGGGGAGTGATTCTAGCTGTGGGGGGGGGGGCATGGCTTGTGAAATGATCACAGAGACATGTGATCCTATATAGAAGGATCACAGGCACTCTGTGAACATTCCAGAAAGTAGAACGGTCAGCTGTGTTTACAACAGCTGACCGTTCTTCTCTCTCAGCGGGGAACGCTCGCAGGTGTCAGGTGGCAATTGGAGCTGCCTGCCCCATGCTTCCGAGTCCCTGCTGCCGAGTGGCGCTCCGATGGCTCCCTAGCTGCAAGCGCGCGACCGACGTATACCTACCTTAACTGAAAATTGCACGGTCGTGCGACGCTGTACCCAAACTAAATTTACGTCCTTTTTTTCCCACAAACAGAGCTTTCTTTTGGTGGTATTTGATCACCTGTGCGATTTTTACTTTTTGTGCTATAAACAAAAAAATGCGTTTATTTTGAAAAAATAACAATATTTTTAACATTTTTTTATATGAAATTCCCCCCAAAAAAAATGTAAAAATCAAAATTTTTTAACATTTTTGGCCAATTTGTTTTCTGCTACCTATGTTTGGTAAAAAAACATCACAATAAGCGTATTTTGATTGGTTTGCGCAAAAGTTATTGCGTTTACTAACTAAGGGAAAGATTTCTGTCATTTTTGGTGTTTTTTTTTTAACGCATAATGGCGGCGATCTGCGATTTTTTTTTGCGGGACTGCGACATTGCGGCGGACAGATCGGACCCTTGACTGACATTTTTGACACTTTTGGGGGTACCAGTGACATTTCTATAGTAATCATTGCTATAAATATGCACTGTTACTGTAAAAATGACACTGGCAGGGAAGGGGTTAATTTTATTGGAGAGGGAGGGGTTAATGTATGCCTGGTGCTTACTAACGTGTGTGGGGGGAGGTGACTGAGTGACACAAGGACAGATCGCATGTTCAGCTATGCTGAACACTGCAATCTGTCACTCCCTGTCACTTAGGAAATCCGCCCGCTCTGTTTACACAAGCGGGCGGATCTCCAAACTGGATTCCTCGACGATCGGGGAAGAGCGGCGGCGATCGCCGCCGCTCCTCCCCTGGCCCGACTCCCGCAGTGACTGAAAACAGCGGGAGTGCGCCGCCTACAGGGGGAGGAGTCCAGCGACGTAGGTTTACGTCGCTGGACGGAATCGAGCCACTTTGCCGCAGTACGGTCAACGTGACCAGTCTGCAAGTGGTTAACCCTTTGATCACTCATGGGTTAATCCTTTCCCTGCCAGTGTCATTAGTATAGTAGTACTGCATTTTCTTTAGCACTGATTACTGTAGTAATGTCACTGGTCCCCCAAAAGTGTCAAAAAGTCCCACTAAAAATCGCTGATTGCCACCATAATTAGTAAAAAAATAAAATAAATAAAAATGACATAAATCTTTCCCCTGGTTTGAAGATGCGATAACTTTTGCGCAAATCAATCAAAATACGCTTATTCGGATTTTTTTTACCAAAAATATGTAGCAGAATACAAATAGGTATAAAATGATGAAAAAATTGGATTTTACATTTTTGGTTAATTCCTCCAGCAATAGTCCAATCCACCAAGTGAGAAACACCACCAAGTGTTGGGGTCACCACTGCTCTACACCTCCACCGATGTGATAATGGGGGAAATGGCAACTCACCAGAAGCTGTGGCCCACCTATTTGCATAGGACAGGCAAACAAGCTGTTGTAACACAAATCCCACTCAGGAGCGATTACTGCTGCTATTACTGGATTTCAATCTCGGGTAGTCACGTGTCTCCCTTCTCCTCCCGATAATTGCTCAAATGGTGAACATAGGGGGAAAGAAGGAACCGCACTAGTGTGATATTGTTTCACCCATCAGATAATTTATTCAGAAAAACCCCAATACAAATGTACTCACAAACGCATTAAAACCATATGCCTTCAGTATCCTAATAGATATCAGTGCTACGGGTACCGTGGTATGCTGTGTCGATCCTGCTCACCCTCTGTAGTTCCCAGCTGTTGTTGAATAGCATGGCTCAGCAGGACTTGCTTGGCTCTTTATCTAGATTGGTCGTGTCCTTGGAACATGGCACAGCCACGATGGCTGTGCTGCGTGCCTCCCCAAGCGCATGAGAGCAGCCATTCTGGTGTGCCAGGAGATCCAGGCATGACATCTGAGCGAGGCTTCCCTAGCTCCATTCTCCATGCCACTGTAAGTTGCCTGTTGATGTTCTGTTTTGGACTAACCGTGCTATACGTACACTGAGTTGTTACTGATATTTCTTGACTGGCCACACAGTTTGTATGTCCATGGACATTACTCTTACCTCTGCCACTCCCACATACCTGAAGCCTCAGGCCCCATCTGCATCACCTACCAAAGCCCTCCGGCACTGATAACCAACCCCCTACAGCCTATAACTGTTTTAGGCATGCTTACCCCAGGACGGTACACGCACCCGGAACAGACACGCACCTTGCTGGCAGCTCTCGCCTGTGCCCCAACTGCCCCACTATAGCTGGCATACCTAATTTACCACCTGTGCTCTGTAACTGGACCTTGGATTTTGCCTTTCCTTCCCGGGATGGACAGCAGCTATGTGTGGGGATCTGCGTTAGAAGGGTTTTATCCTGGTTGGAGAACTTGGACACATGCCCTATCGGCGGGACCACCATAGGCCCTTGAGATCCCTCGTCTAGGACGGACTACGCCCCTGGATGCCTTCTAATTAAGTATCACCTTCATTCATGATTAGACTTTAATAGTACATTCTTGAATCCACGCTCGATTGCCACGGTTTTGCCTTCACTTGCACGTATGCCGCTTCTCCTCCCCAAACCTGTTGGCTGTATACCGGTTTTTCTTTCAACTATAGATATGTTATGCCATTTTTGAACACAGGGTATGGACTCACATATTTTCTGCCCCCCAGTGTGCAGTCCATTGGGAGTCACTCCCACAGGGGTCTCCCAGGAATTTTCGGTAATTTTTTTTTTTTTTTCTGTCTTATTCTTGGGGCTGAGTTTATCTGATCCCCATTGGGAAGATATACCCTGTTAGGATGACCACGGCAAGGCTTCTCTTCCATATCGGGTCTCGACCCTGGCCACGGGTTCCTTCATTTATTTACTTGCTTGAGTGTACCCTTAGCAGCATTTTTACCTGTTCTCACTCTGTGTGGCCTTCATTTATGTTAGCCGGATTTGTCTCCCATGTTTCATGTACTGCGCACTGATAGGTGGCACTAATGGGCACTGATATGTGGCAGATGGTCACTGATAGGTGACACTGATGGGCAGTGATAGGCAGCACTGATGGGCACTGATAGGTGACACTGATGGGCACTGGTAGGCAGCAGTGATAGATGACACTGATGAGGAGACACTGGTGGGCACTGTTTGGACTGCACTGATAATCAGTGCCCCGATTATCAGTGTGCATGTCCCTTTTAGCAAAGCCGCGTATTGGCTGTCTTCTCCTCTCATGCATGTCAGAATGAGGAAAGGAATACTGATAACCGTCTTCTATTTACATACATTGTGATTGGACACAACTGATCATGTGGTAAAGAGCCGCTGATTGGCTGTTTGCCCCAAACTGTAATCAGCAGTGTCCTCCGGACACTGTAATCACGGAGCGCACCACCCGTGCCCAGCAGCGGGCGCAGTCACAGAAGGCCGTCTTATGACGTCATATATAGTGACCACATCACCCCCACCATCAGCAGCCATATAGTGACCATATTACCCCCCGCCACCCTCAGCAGCCATATAGTGACCACATCACCCCCCACCATCAGCAGCCATGTAGTGACCATATCACCCCCACCTTCAGCAGCCATATAGTGAGCATATCAGCCCCACCCTCCGCAGTCATATAGTGACCAAATTCACCCCCACCCTCAGCAGCCATGTAGTGACCACATCACCCCAACCCACAGAAGCCATATAGTGACCACATCACCCCCACCCACAGCAGGCATGTAGTGACCACATCATCCCCACCCTCAGAAGCCATATAGTGACCACATTACCCCCACCATCAGCAGCCATATAGTGACCATATCAGCCCCACCATCAGCAGCCATATAGTGATCATATCAGCCCCACCATCAGCAGCCATATAGTGACCATATCAGCCCCACCCTCTGCAGCCATATAGTGACCATATCAGCCCCACCCTCTGCAGCCATATAGTGACCAAATTCTCCCCCACCCTCAGTAGCCATGTAGTGACCAAGTCACCCCCACCTTCAGAAGCCATATAGTGACCACATCACCCCCACCATCAGCAGCCATGAAGTGACCACATCACCCCCACCATCAGCAGCCATGTAGTGACCATATTACCCCCACCCTCAGCAGCCATATAGTGACCACATCACCCCCACCCTCAGCAGCCATATAGTGACCATATTACCTCCACCCTCAGCAGCCATATAGTGACCATATCACCCCCACCATCGGCAGCCATATAGTGACCATATCAGCCCCACCATCAGCAGCCATATAGTGACCATATCACCCCCACCCATAGCAGCCATATAGTGGCCACATCCCCCCCACCCTCAGCAGCCATATAGTAACTATATCACCCCTACCCTCCGCAGCTATGTAGTGACCACATTCACCCCCACCCTCAGCAGTCATATAGTGACCATATCACCCCCACCCTCAGTAGCCATATAGCGACCATATCACCCCCACGCTAAGCAGCCATATAGTAACCATATCACCCCCCACCCTCCGCAGCTATGTATTGACCACATCATCCCCACCCACCGCAGCCATATAGTGACCACATCACCTCCACCCTCCACAGCCATGTAGACTATATTACCTAACATGAACATTCATTTAGTTTAGCTTATGGGAGTACAAATTCCAACATGCATTTGCAGCTCTAATACAGGATGGGAGACACACAGAGAGGGTTTACTTAGTTCTCAAATACAGGCAGAGCCATAACTTCTCCCTGCTGTTCTCTATCCAGTTCATGATTCTTCCATTCACCAAACAGGACATGTGTACTCTGCTGCCCACTTCCAGTGCCTGCACACAGCTCCTCCTTTCCCACTATCAGTGCCTGCACACAGCTCCTCCCTGCCCCCTATCAGTGCCTGCACACAGCTCCTCCCTGCCCACTATCAGTGCCTGCACACAGCTCCTCCCTTCCCACTATCAGTGCTTACACACAGCTCCTCCCTGCCCACTATCAGTGTCTGCACACAGCTCCTCCCTGCCCACTATCAGTGCCTGCACACAGCTCCTCCCTGCCCACTATCAGTGCCTGCACACAGCTCCTCCCTGCCCCCTATCAGTGCCTGCACATAGCTCCTCCCTTCCCACTATCAGTGCCTGCACATAGCTCCTCCCTTCCCACTATCAGTGCCTGCACATAGCTCCTCCCTGCCCACTATCAGTGCCTGCACACAGCTCCTCCATGTACGGACACACTCAGACATCCCAAGTCTCCCGCGACTTACGGGAGTCTCCCGCCTTTGGCCAGCGATCTCCCGACTGCCGCCGGAAACTTAGGATGTCTGCAGTCAGTGACCGAGCCGCTGCTTCCTGTATAGTTTTGGCTCTGTCACAGGTGGATTGATATGAAATGCACTTCGCCTGTGACAAGAGCCATACAGGAAGTAGCGGCTCTGCTATCTACTGCAGCCGCTGCTTCCTCCAGCAGTACCAGCATTACCCGCCAGCAGTACCCACCAGCGACGCGGAGTGCCACCTCCCTGAAATTAGTTTTTGCAGGTTGGGATGCCTGCACACTGATGACATGTAACAGAGCCAGTGCTGGAGCTTGTCATCCCCTCACCTTCCTGTCTGAGTAAGCAGGCTGCCTGGCCCTGATCTTCAGGAGAAAGTACAGGCTACTTCTAGAAGCACATGCACACTCTTACAGCCCGCCCCTTCTGATGACACCATCACTTCTCTTCAGAGAGAAATCTGTGGTTACCATCCTGCAGCTGCATTTACATGAGGCTTTATGAAAGTTAAAGCTGCTTTCTGGGCCCCTCTCTTAAATTGATGGGACCCGGGACCCTACAGGAGGCCCATTTATACCCCCTCTTCCAATTCCTGTGGGGACTGGAACAGAGTTCTCTCTCTCTCTACAGCTATGTCCAAAGGACAGCACAAATTCCTATTCCCCCCTCACTTACCAGCCAGCCTGCAACAAAATGAATTACCCTGTCCAACAGTTTAGTTTGCACACATTTGCAAACAAATGCTTAAGATAGGCTAATGGCTCATTTAGAGGTGTGCTGAGACCTGTCCTCTGTGCTAACTTGCTTTTTTCTGTGTGTGCATCCACCTCGAAGCTGCGTGCAGGCAGTCTGTGCAGAAGTGGATGCAGACTCAGCGGCTGCATGGAGAGAGTCGCATGTCAACATTTGGGGTGCACAGATCTGAACGCACAGTGCCTGCATTCAGATCCGTGCACTCGCTTCTGCCCTCATGTCAGATTTTCACTACACAAATGTCAAATTTTACTACACACTCCAACAGAGGCCTTTGTCGATCAGAGTACTGACAAGCTTTTTGTCTTTCCCCACCTGCTTGACAGCCCTCCAGAGGACACAGGATTGGGACCCCCAGAGAATTGGGAGGGAGATCATCCTGTGTGAAGACAGAAGTTATCTCCACCGGCGATCACGGAGGGTTGTGCCTTACATCTGATGAGGTTGCAGTCACTCCATGTGGTAAGTCATTTTGTTTTTTACTTTTTCTATTCAAAAGAGAAGTATGCTGCACCTGTCCCCTGCCTGGCTGTAAGACTGAGAAATGAGCGATCAAACACCGCTGGTCACTCAGTTCTCACTGTTTGGTTAACAGAGAGCTGGTGGCTGTCAGTCACTCGCTCTCTGCTCTGCCCCTCCACTTCTCACTGGAGCGCCGGGCTGTGGAGGGGGTAGGAACGGATGGTTCAGGCTCTAAGCAGACTGCTGAGATGCTGAGTCAGCTGGCTAAGTGACATCAGGAGACAGCGGGCTTCAGCTGAAAATTGGTCACATGAGTGCAGAATGAACTGCACTACAATGATCCACAGGAGATGTAGAACCAAACAAGCTTTGGCTATACTTTTCCTTTAAAGGGTAAATTCACCTCTACAGAAAAAAATGTCCCTTGGTTGAACTGGTTGGACTTGTCTCTTTTCAACCAAAAAGTGATGTAACTATGAACTAACACCGTACACCCTTCCCAACCCTCCAGTCCCTACTCTGCCTATCTCTGGCAATCCTGAGCAGGTCCAGAGATCCAGAGATTTGAAATCCTCACTCTTCTATGTATAGCACTTCCAGGACAGACCAGATCAACTCACTGTGATGGTGGTGATCAATCATAATTGCTCTTGTCCCTGAATTCCTGCAGGGAGAAGGAGGAGAAGAGCGGGAATTTCAAATCCCCAGATGGCTGGATCGGCTACAGGAGCCCTGACAGCTCAGAATAGACAGAGGGTGTATACAGCAGGGAATGAGGGAGGGATCGTACAATGTTAGTTCACCTTTACATTTATTCTGTGTAGCACCCTCCTAGGTAGGTGCTAGGTTGGTAAAAGCTTAGCAGCTCTATCTGCTTATCAGGGGAGCCTGATTGTTAGTTCTGCCTGTTGCATGTATCCAGGGTGTGATTCATCTGGGCTGAGAGAGTGTCCCCCACTGTATCCAATGGGAGATCCTGTTGGACAGTGGAGGAAACCCAGCTAGTGACACACAGGCTTTTGTGGCTGCCCCAGTGGGTTGGCACAACAGTGGTGCATTCTGGGATAGGTCATAAAAGCCAGGGGCACATGTGACAGGGCGTCTTTGGGTTGGAAGCCAGGTCCCAGGAGGAGGGTTACAGCTGTCTCTCCTCCTGTCAGCAAGGAAGGTGGCCACAGGCGGTCGGTCTAGTGGACCAAGTGTGTGATGCTGAGTCAGGAGGTCCAGGATACTGACGAGTGGAGCTGAAGGCAGAGCAACCCAGGGAAAAACAGTGTCCGTGGGTACCGGAAGCTTGCTGGGGGTCTGCCCAGGAAGGGGACCACTCCAGTGGAGAGTCAGTGAACAAGGGCTAGCACACACAGCAAGTGAGAAAGGGGGTGCCAGGTTAGGACTCTGAAGAGGAATTCATTCAGGAACAAGCTACTCACTAGGGGGGACACCTCTGGGTGAAGCTAAGATGGAAAAGGACCTGGGGGTCCTAGTGGACAACAGGCTTGACAGTGGCATGCAATGCCAAGCCAACAAAATACTGGCATGTATAAAAAAGGGGATTCACTCCAGAAATAAAGGAATTATTCTGCCACTCTACAAGACTCTTGTCCAGCCGCATCTGGAGTATGCTGTCCAGTTCTGGGCCCCGGTCCTCAGAAAGGATGTGCTAGAACTACAGAGAGTCCAGAGAAGGGCAACTAAAATAATTAGGGGAATGGAGGACTTCAGCTATGAGGAAAGACTACAAGCACTGAGCTTATTCTCTCTGGAGAAAAGACGATTGAGGGGGGATATGATATCAATGTACAAATACTGTACTGGTGATGACCCTAGCATAAGGAACAAACTTTTCAGAGAAAGGGAATACAATAAGACACGTGGCCACTCACTAAAACTAGAGGAAAAACGGTTTAACCTTAAAATACGCAGGGGGTTCTTCACTGTCAGAGCAGTAAGGATGTGGAATTCTCTTCCACAAGCAGTCGTATCAGCAGGGAGCATCGATCTCTTCAAAAAACTATTAGATGGGCACCTTAAAGACCACAACATACAGGGGTATACAATGTACGGTTAACAGCAAACACACACTCACACATCATAGGTTGAACTGGATGGACTGGTGTCTTTTTTCAACCTCACAAACTATGTAACTATATCTTCTACTTCACTTCAGTGGCAAGGTGAAGCAGCGGCCTTGCTGCACACACTACAATCAGTTGTCCTCAGAAATTGTGCATAGTTCAAGTTGCAGTATCCCACTCATCCCTTCTCCCACCCAAGTTCTAAAATAAAACACAAAAAAAAACCAAATCCCCTGGATTGTTCATCGTCTGAGCCAAGTCTTAAAGTGATCAGTTCTACAGACTGTTGCTATGGGTAACCCAGGGGAATCCACACTCAGCAGCTCCCTAGGGGGCAGTGCTACATCTGTAAAGGTGAACTAACACACTCACACTAAACCTAACCATTAGGGGCTATAACAAGGGCACTGTTTCAGGCATGCAGAGTTATTCTGAGGCACTTGGAGATCAGAGAACCCCTCACACATATAAAATAATCACTATGGATGGATAACCCGGGCTTGAATCCAATTGAGTTGGTAGTAGGCCGGATCCTCTGTAGTTAGGGAGTAATTGTGCTCCTTTTATTGTAATGTATATTAAAGCGATATTAAAGTTTTGTTTTTTAAATAACAAACATGTCATACTTACCTGCCCTGTGCAGTGGTTTTGCACAGAGAAGCCCGGATCATCCTCTTCTCAGGTCCCACGCCAGCACTCCTGGCCCCTCCCTCCTGCCGGGTGCCCCTACAGCAAGCAGCGTGCTGTGGGGGCACCCAAGCTGGCGCACTCCCGAACCGCAGCTCTGTGTGTCCATTCACACACAGAGCCATAGCTTGGCCCCGCCTCCTCCATCTCCTCTCTGGCTCACTGGCAGTGATTGACAGCAGCGAGAGCCGATGGCTCCAGCAGCTGCCAAAAGCCAATCAGGAGTGCGAGTCCCTGGAAAACCAAGGCTCTGGTGGACATGGCATAGAACCCCAGTGTTTATTTTGTTGTGGAATGACTCTGAGCCCATAGGCTGTATATACACTCACCGGACACTTTATTAGGTACATTTTTTCAATTGCTTGGTAACAAAAAATGCTATCAGCCAATCACATGACAGCAACTCAATGCTTTTAGGCATCTAGACGTGGTGAAGACAGCTTGCTGAAGTTCAAACCGAACAACAGAATGGGGAAGAAAGGGGTTTTAAGTGACTTTGAACGTAGCATGGTTGTTGGTGCCAGACGAGCTGGTCTGAGTATTTCAAAAACTGCTGATCTACTGGTATTTTCACGCAAACCCATCTCTTGCAGAGAATGGTCCAAAAAAGAGAAAATATCCAGTGAGCGGCAGTTGTGTGGATGAAAATGCCTTGTTGAGGTCAGAGGAGAATGGGCAGACTGATTCAAGAAAGGCAACAGTAACTCAAATATCCACTCGTCACAACCAAGATATGCAGAATACTATCTCTGAGCGCACAACACCCCGAGCCTTGAAGCAAATGGGCTACAGCAGCAGAAGACAATACTGGGTGCCCCTCCTGTCAGCTAAGAACAGGAAACTGAGGCTAAACTTTTCACAGGCTCACCAGAATTGGACGATAGAATATTGGAAAAACTTTGCCTGGTCTGATGGGTCTCAATTTCAGCTGTGACATTCCGATGATAGGGTTAGAATTTGGTGTAAACAACATGAAAGCATGGATCCATCCTGTCTTTTGTCAACGGTTCAGGCAGGTGGTGGTGGTGTAATGGTGTGGGGATATTTTCTTGGCACACTTTGGGCCCCTTAGTACCAATTGAGCATCGTTTAAACGTCATGGCTATCTGAGTATTGTTGCTGACCATGTCCATCCCTGCCAGGTATCTATTTTCATGTACTCTGATTAAACCAAGAGTCCTTTGGTGAAATCAATTGGCCAAAAGTGAAGCTCTCTAGAGAGTAGTGATCACTCCCAGTCACTGGCACGCTTTGACCAAGAGATTCCAAGCCTGCCCACCACGACAAGGTAGACTCTTCTAGGGCAGGACCTACACTAACTACACTAAGCTACCCTACTTGATGCTAGTCATCATTTTTTAATGTAGACAGGCTGAGGAAGAAGCTTGGAAACATGTTCCTGTATCCTACTGTGCATGTGAACATCGGCTACATGGGGGGGCCTCCACTTCTGGGGTTGTGGAATGGTGACAAACATTGGTACTTAAAAATCCCCATAGGCAACATTTTAAAAATTTCTACAGGTTACCAGCTTAGAGTTACAGAGGAGGTCTAGGGCTCAAATTATTTCTCTCGCTCTGACGATCGCGGCGATACCTCACATGTGTGGTTTGGACACCGTTTACATATGTGGGCGGGACTTGTGCTTGAGCTAACGGGGACTGGGCGCGTTAATTTTTTTTTTCCTATTTATTTTTATTTATTATTTTTTATTTTTACACAGTTGTAAAAAAAAAAAATGTTGATCATTTTTATTCCTATTACAAGCAATGTAAATATCCCTTGTAATAGAAATAAGCATGACAGGACCTCTTTATTGTGAGTTCTGGGGTCAAAAACACTAAAAAAAATTGCTGAAAAAAATCCGGTTGCTAGGCAACGATGTATGACGTTGCTCCAGCCCTCCAAGACCATAGAGTCAAGTGGGGGCCATCTTGCCCTCACTCGACTTCCTGTCTGTGTGGAGCGGGGACCCGATCATTTTCCTCGCTGCCGGCGGATCTGGTAACCTGGGAAAACGGCCGGGACGCGGCGGGAGGGGGGGCGCACGGTAAGGGTGATCCCACGACGAATCCCCCGCTGGGACCACTGTTATCTGAAAGCAGATTGCCCACCGTTTAAAAAAATACCGGGTATTTAGCGTTAAAGGACCGGCGTATAATGACGGTGGGCGGTCGGAAAGTGCTTAAGGGGGAGGGGCTTTCTTTCTTTTTTAGGGAAACATCAACTACAACTAATATACACATCCTGTATAAAAAGAAAAGATTGATTAAACTATACATCTACACTTATATAGTTATACATTTTTATGAGGGGGGGGCTTTTTTTTTGTTTTTTTTGTTTTTTGGGAAACATCAACTACAACTATATATATATAAGTATACACATCCTGTATAAAAAGAAAAAATTGTTATACTATAAATTTTTTTTAAATCATTAGCTATTAAAATCCAATTATAAACATCCTGTATAAAAAGAAAGAAGATGTTACAGTATACGGATTAATAGCACATACCGAACACCATTTTCATCAACCCGTATGGAATAGAAGTAGTTGTTGTCGATCAGGTCTTGATTGTTGATATCCTCCATCCTGACCAGTCTCAGTCTGATGCCCTGCGGTTGTGGGTTGGGAACAGCAGCCCGGCACAGTGGACACGTTGCGCTCTGCTGAAGCCATTGTTGGATGCAGGCGGTGTGGAATTGGTGAGCACAGGTCAGAGTCCTGGTGTCTTCGCCATCTTCATATCCTGAAAGACAAATGGAACAAATCACCTGCTCCTCGCCGCGTGGCTCCATGGGCGGTGGTGGTGCTGGGTGGTGTTCAGCAGCCATGTTGCGGTCTCTTGGTGAACGGCTCCTGTTGATTGGCACGTCCTCCTGTCTCCGCCGACGTTGCACTCTGGACCTCGTCCGGTGGGCGATTGGTGACTCTTCGCCTTCCTGACGGGAGCGTCTCTGCCGGAATCTGGGACGTGAAGGACGAGGCATCCTGATGGTATTGGATGCCTGTGTACCTGAAAACGGCTAAAAAAACTGAATATTAATACTAATATACAATACAAACTATAATAATACGATGGTAAGAGCTGTAAATATAAATAAAAGTTATAATATATGCAGTAAATAGCAGTAAATAGCAGTGAATAGCAGTGAATCGCTGGAGCTAGGCCCTGACGATGTCACCTCGGCAACTCGCTATGGAGAAGTGACCTGAGACACCTCAGGCTGCAGGTAAACAACAGGACCTCACACCAACTGTCACTTTTCAGGCCTACATTTCAGGCCTACATTTTGATTGGCGATATGTCGGTCATACAACACAGTAACCATATAAATGTTATATCATTTTATAGATTTTACATTGAATTATACAGTAATGGGTTATTTGAATGGTTATTTTTCAAATCGGCCAGAAGATGGCGATGTCATTCTACAATGTAATACCGATCCTCGCCATAGAGGTCACCCTTCCTGATTACCTGAATAGAAATCAGAGAGAATAGAGAACGATGTGTTATTTCTATCAGACATGTGGATGTGAGGAGGTCGGATGAAAGATTGTGAGGGGGGAGAAAATGGCGGCCGGGGGGAGCAGAGCTGAGCAGGTGAGGAGGAGAGGGAAGGAGAAGGGTGATGGAGGTCGGGGGCTTTATGGAGAGACTGGGGGGGAGGGGGTATAGAAAGGCCTGATAGATAGAGAGGTGATGTCTGGAGAAAGTGGGGGGCTACAGATGTAGCTCGACCCCCCTATTACCCCCCCCTTAGTGTTCTTTCATCTGCTAACTCCCCCCCCCCCCCTATATATACAATAATGACTCCCCCCCCCCCCCCACTGCTCAGATTGTGATCGGTGTCATCCAATCAGTGAGGTCACATCCGGGCGTTTACAATCGCAGGCAGAATCGCCGCAGTTCTTCCCGCCATCCCAAAACATTCTGCAAATCCGCATCATGCAAGGTTTGACACCCAGAAGAAGCCCCGCCCCTTTCTCAGTGACGCGCTTCGCACGATTTATCACACAACAATGGCGGCAGAACCGCGCCCATGTTTAGGTGACATTGAAAACCAATTTGTAAAAAAAAAAAAAAGATTTGTCGGCTTTGCAGAGCGTGTTTGGAATGGCGGCAGAATTGCGGTGATTCTTCCCCGGATCGCAGACAGCCGGGTGTGACCGGGGCCTGAAGAATAAAATGATAACTCAGGGCCGGTTCTCACCATAGAAATGCAGTCTGGATGCGTTCCGGATGCGTTTTCGATGCATTCTGGTGCATTTTTTCCTTCACCTTAAATAAGGACATTGTGTATTCCGATGCGTTTTTGATGCGTTTTACTGCTTTCCAGTTTAGTGCAGACAAAATGCCGCATGTTCTACTTTATTTTCTGGAACTGGAATGCACCGGTGAGATCCATGCCATTGAAAACCATAGAATCTACTTTACATGCGTTTTTGATGCAGAAAAAGAAGCGCACTGGACCGCATGTTGTGTGAAGCGGCTCTAAAGGAAAAACGTATTTTTATCTTTGTACGGAGTAGAGAAGGATTGGAGCCCCTGTCAGGTTTTTATGGCTGTCTGTGTCCCCGTGAGGGGGATTCATCCTCTCTATTTATCCTGTTTACCATTATCATCCAAAGTGTCCCCAGAAAAGTCATAGAGGAGAAATCGTCCAATGGGGACACTAGTTCTGGTCACCTGGGGGGTCCCTAAGGAATCCCCTTATTTGCAGGAATTTCCTCTTCCTGTTTTGGCTATGGGGACAGGAAGTGAAGGGAATTCTGGGACACAGATGGCAGAAAATAATCTGACCGGGGTGACCCCAATAACACGGGGAATCGGTGCGGTCGGCCTGGGAAATTACAGAAGGAAACCCTGTGCAGCTCTCTGCAGCAGCTGAAAGCCAGTTTCTCCCCCTCCTGCCAACTTTCAGCTGCTGCGGGAAAAGAGAGACAGACATAGGGCATCGTTCCGGTAATTTCTTCTCCAGCGCTGATCCCCCTCCCCCCCTCCCTGTTCTGCCTGCTTCTGATCCCCTCCCCCATTTCCCAGTACCTCCTGTGTAACTCCACACTGGTAACCTGTCAGGGCATTTAAGTGTCGCCTATGGAGAATTTTCCTCCATTCCACAGGCAGACAGAAGTGTAAAGTGTGACATGTTAGGTATCTATTTACTCAGCGTGACTTCATCTTTCCCATTATACTAAATATTGGGCTGACTTTAGTGGTTTTATTTTTAACCACTTAAAGACCAGAAAGATTTGCCCCCTTATTGGCCAGGCCCTATTTTGCGATTCGGCGGTCCTGGTATTTGATCAGCTGTGCGAGTTTTTTTATTTTTTGCGCTATAAACAAATAAAGAGCGACAATTTTGGAAAAAAAAAAACATTTTTCACATTCTGCTATATGACATGAAAAAAAAAATAAAAAAAAAATTTTTTTTTTAACATTTTAGGCCAATTTGTTTTCTGCTGTATATTTTTGGTAAAAAAAATCACAATAAGCGTATTTTGATTGGTTTGCGCAAAAGTTTTCACGTCTACTAACTACGGGAAAGTTTTATGTCATTTTTAATGTTTTTTTACTAGTAATGGCGGCTATCTAGTTTTTTTTTTTTTTTTTTTGCGGGACTGCGACATTGCGGCGGACAGATGGGACCCCTAACTGACATTTTGATACTTTTGGGGGACCAGTGACATTACTACAGTAATCAGTGCTAAAAATATGCACTGTTACTGTAATAATGACAGTGGCAGGGAAGGGGTTAACAGTATAGGTGATCAAGGGGTTAAATGTGACCCTAGGGGAGTGATTCTAAGTGTGGGGGGGCGTGGCTTCTGAGATGACCATAGAGACATGTTCCTATATAGAAGGATCACATGGGCTCTGTGTTCATTTCAGGGAGAAGGACGGTCAGCTGTGTTTACAACAGCCGACCGTCCTTCTCTCTCTGCGGGGAACGATCGCCGGTGTCAGGCAGCAATCAGAGCCGTCTGACACACGTGTCGGCTTACCCACTGACGATCGGGGGTGGGAGCGCGTCCCCTAGCTCCTCCCAGACGAGTGACGTAAATCTTCATCTTTTTGCCTGTATGAGCCAGCCTGCCGCAGTAAATATACAGGAGTTGGTCGGCAACTGGTTAATTCATGAAAATTTTCTTTTTCCCCAAAAAATTGCGTTTGAAAAACCGCTGCGCAAATACCTTGAGACAGAATAAAAAATTCCAACACCCACCATTTTATTCTAGAGGGCCTCTGCTATAAAAATATATATATAATGTTTGGGGGTTGTAGCAGAAGTTGATTTTTCCATGTTGGAGTGAAGTGTCAGAATCGGCCCGGATAGGAAGAGGAGAACAGAAATGTCCGGATAGTTTCCCAGTGCTGCACAACAATCCAGTTGGTGTGAAAGTGTCTCAGCTTGTATGGCAGCGCTCCAATATTCACACTTCTTCCAGAAGGGTTTCATCCATAAACAAAGCGCTCCACAACACTCTTCCCTTGTCCTGTACCTCACACGTGTTGGTGAAGGAACCTCTCCCCAATGCAGAGGAACCCCCCCACATATTAAAGGCCTTTATTTCATGTGGGTGTGACACCCCTAACTAATGTCCCCCAGTGATGACCTCCGTTCCTCCCCGCCACTACAACAACCGCCTCCTACCCAGAAAACAGAGGGGGGTCATAGCGGGAAACCTTTCTATGGAGACAGCTTAAAGCAATTTCCCGCACATTAGTCGGTGCCTTTAGGGTCCGTTCACACCATGCCCGCATCTGAATCGCACAGAAATGCGCCATGCGTTCCTCTGCGATTCATCCCGCATGCAAAACACTCAGATTTGTGATCTGCAGCGAGTGTCATAAGAATTAAACCACACCCCAAACACAGGTCACAAACGCAGTGCGTTTTCCCATAGCTGCCCACACCAGATTGCATAATATCTTTGTACCATGCGATTTGGTTGCAGTGCATTTTAGAATGGAGTGCATGCAGTACTTTTGGCGCAGTGCAGTTGTAGGCCAATCAAAGTGAATGGGTTTTGAATGGGTGGCACAGAGCCGCACAGGAACGCAGAGCTGCGGGGGTGGTGGGAAGCGGCACTCGGTGTACAGACGCCGGCTCCAGGCTGGGGAGCACAGGGGGGTACAGGACAAGGGAAGAGTGTTGTGCAGCACTTTGTTTATGGATTGAAGTCTGAATATTGGAGCACGTTAACCCCTTTTTCACACTGATGCGGTTCTGATGCGTTCCAGAACTCACAGATTTGCCTGTCAAGGGAGATAACATGGCTTTCTATGGAGGTCGTTCACAGCTATGCACTCAACGCAGTGCGATTTCCAAATGGGTGCTGTGCGATGCGATTTTTGAGCCCCATAGACATGATTGGAAACCGCAATGAAAATTCTTAGGTATTCAGTTGCAATGCGGTCTCAGTGCGAGATTCACCGATTTGTAATGTCACATAATTGGCTAGAACAGAAATCGCAGCTGTTTATTTGCGTCAGAATTGCTACAGAATCGCACGGCAAGTGCTCCTGAAATCGCAGATGAAGACGCATAAAAATTGCACCTCATCAGTGTGAACCGGGGCTGATACAAGTTAGAGCACTTTGATGCGAATTGGATTATTCTGCAGAACTTTGAAACTATTTGGTCATTATTGTTTTATTTTATATTTTTAAGGTGATTGAATGAATTACACAGAGGAGTTTATGAAGAGCGGAGGAACGCTCTGCTGGGGTAATGATTGTATGCATTGCTCTCCTTTCCTGACTCTCATGTGCCACTTGCTGGATAAGAGGTGGCTGGAAGCCCTAATAGTGAATGGCAATCCCAACCTTTAGATTATCGCCAATCCTCACATCTGGTGGCTGCATTACATTTCATGTTGGGCTTTTTTATTTAACCACTTGCTGACCGCCCACCGTAATATTACTCATGGCGCTCAGTCAAGTAGTACTATGTGACTTCATGCACGTGGTTTAGACACAACGGGAGGCGGGCCGTGGGAGGAGCGGTGACGATTGCCGCTGCCCTCCTGCGATGACATAGGCATCATCCCGGTACAGTGGTTTGAAGCCGACGATCGACTTTCCGTCGGTAACGACCGATGCGGCTCGGGAGCCGCTCGATCGTTACCCGGGGGGGCGGGAGGGGACGTCCCCCCCCTCCCGCCGCCTTCCGTGGCTTTGCTCGGGGCTCCCGTCCCACTGGAATGAAGAGCATCACTGGGCATGTGAAGTACCGTCGTCGGCTACTGCTGATATGATTATTTCCTAAACCATGCACATTTAGGAGATATTTAATGCACCTACAGGTAAGTTATACTATAAATGTTTGATCTCCTTGGTCTCCCACACTCATTGGTTCCTCCTGCTAAATTCCATGTTACTGTATTTACTTAGAGATTGTGGGAGACAATGAAGGAATTTACTGCAACACTTCACCTTTATTTATCCTTCATGCAAAAGACATCACAGACGACGTGGGGTACAGTAAAAGTTGGCACGTTTCGCACTGTGACTAGCGTTTACTTTTAACCTCAAGGCGCGAAACGCGTCAACTTTTACTGTACCCCGCACTGTCTGTGTTGTCTTATGCATGAAGGATCCATAAAGGTGAAGTGTTGCAGTGAATTCCGGACTCCTTTTGATTGTGTATCTGCAGATGAGCTGTGCAAGCAGGTAGAGACATTTTAAAAGCCTGTCCACTCCCTGTTTGTTACAGCGAAACTCCAGGTCCACTTGGAATCTGCACTATGGAAACATTACAAACAGATAGCATAGGACTAATCACCACTATAGCCTGTATCCTCCTCCTTCCCTATTACTGACTTACAATGCCTTCCTCTGTACTGTGTCTCTGGGTGGAGAAGACCATCTTAGTAGAGGAACCGGACTTTGCTTCCTCATGTCAGAGCTCCTCCTCCCCCGATGACTGGGGGGTAATGAAGAAGGATCTTCAGCAGTGTAATTTCTCCGGTGCGGCTTCCTCTCCAGCAAGTTGAGCGCCACAGTAGAGGGACATCACCAAACCTCCCCTTACATCTGGTGAGGCGGCAGTGCCTGAGATCTCACACATCAGATATACAGCTATGAGGCTGGGGGCACAGTAGTGCCTAACCACAGAAAAGTGCACCGATTGTTTATTTCTGAGAGGGAATTCAAGACAAAAAGGGTATTACTTATGTAGAAATAATATTCCTCTAGAAGATGGAGAACCTTCACTCTGATGTCACTTCCACTTTACAGAGGATGAAGTGTGAGTAGAGTTGCCACCTCATCCCTTTAAAACAGAACACAAATTAATTACACAGGTTCTGAGGCTAATTTAATGCAGAGAAGGCTCCAAGTGAGTTTAATTACCACCTTAATCAGCCACAGAACCTGTGTAATTAATGTGTGTTCTGTTTTAAAGGGATGAGGTGGCAACCCTAAGTGTGAGTCACCAGATTCCATGTTTTTCTTTCAATCCAAAGCCGGAGCTCATTCTGATCTCTATGCCTAGAGGAGAAAATAGATTGTCACTGTCATCCCTTCCAGCTACAAATTCCACACCCACCACAGGACACTGGGGTGAGGACTGGGATTGGACAATATTTAAATCATTAATTCGTCTTCCAAGAGATTTTGTGAAACGTATCCCCGGCACTCCTCTGTCCCCCCCATCAATTCTCTATGGTCTTTGTCCCCCGAAAACCTGATACCCACTACACCCCCAATTCTCTTTTGCCCTCCAAAATGACCCCCATTATTAGGTGACCTGTCCATCCATTTAAACCCCCCCCCCCCCAGCTATTCCACCCACTCTCCTATATCCCATAGCACACTCCATGCGTCCCCCATACACTCTCCTATACCCCATAGCACTCCATGCATCCCCCATACACTCTCCTATACCCCATAGCACTCCATGCGTCCCCCATACACTCTCCTATACCCCATAGCACTCCATGCATCCCCCATACACTCTCCTATACCCCATAACACTTCATGTGTCCCCCATACACTCTCCTATACCCCATAGCAATTCATGTGTCCCCCATACACTCTCCTATACCCCATAGCACTTCATGTGTCCCCCATACACTCTCCTATACCCCATAGCACTCCATGCGTCCCCCATACACTCTCCCATACCCCATAGCACTTCATGTGTCCCCCATACACTCTCCTATACCCCATAGCACTTCATGTGTCCCCCATACACTCTCCTATACCCCATAGCACTTCATGCATCCCCCATACACTCTCCTATACCCCATAGCTCTTCATGTGTCCCCCATACACTCTCCTATACCCCATAGCACTCCATGCATCCCCCATACACTCTCCTATACCCCATAGCACTCCATGCATCCCCCATACACTCTCCTATACCCCATAGCACTTCATGTGTCCCCCATACACTCTCCTATACCCCATAGCACTTCATGCATCCCCCATACACTCTCCTATACCCCATAGCACTTCATGTGTCCCCCATACACTCTCCTATACCCCATAGCAATTCATGTGTCCCCCATACACTCTCCTATACCCCATAGCACTTCATGTGTCCCCCATACACTCTCCTATACCCCATAGCACTCCATGCGTCCCCCATACACTCTCCTATACCCCATAGCACTTCATGTGTCCCCCATACACTCTCCTATACCCCATAGCACTTCATGTGTCCCCCATACACTCTCCTATACCCCATAGCACTTCATGCATCCCCCATACACTCTCCTATACCCCATAGCTCTTCATGTGTCCCCCATACACTCTCCTATACCCCATAGCACTCCATGCATCCCCCATACACTCTCCTATACCCCATAGCACTTCATGTGTCCCCCATACACTCTCCTATACCCCATAGCACTTCATGTGTCCCCCATACACTCTCCTATACCCCATAGCACTCCATGCATCCCCCATACACTCTCCTATACCCCATAGCACTCCATGCATCCCCCATACACTCTCCTATACCCCATAGCACTTCATGTGTCCCCCATACACTCTCCTATACCCCATAGCACTTCATGCATCCCCCATACACTCTCCTATACCCCATAGCACTTCATGTGTCCCCCATACACTCTCCTATACCCCATAGCACTTCATGTGTCCCCCATACACTCTCCTATACCCCATAGCTCTTCATGTGTCCCCCATACACTCTCCTATACCCAATAGCACTCCATGCATCCCCCATACACTCTCCTATACCCCATAGCTCTTCATGTGTCCCCCATACACTCTCCTATACCCCTTAGCACTTCATGTGTCCCCCATACACTCTTCTATACCCCATAGCACACTCCATGCATCCTCCATGCACTCTCCTAATTGCGATAACACACTCCATTCGTCCCTTATACACTCTCCTATACCCCATAGCACATCATGTGTCCCCCATACACTCTCCTATATCCCATAGCACACTCCATGCATCCCCCATACACTCTCCTATTCCCCATAGCGCTCTCCATGTGTCTTCCATACATTCTCCTATTTCCCATAGCACACTCCATGTGTCCCCCATACACTCTCCTATACCCCATAGAGCACTCCATGCTTTCCTATAATACTACTACTGTTTGTTGTACCATACTAATACTCTATGATACATATACAGTATATGGTGTAATGTTTCTGAGATATGATATATGATCTGCATTACATCTCTATTTCCGTTATATAATACTCTATATCCAAAATAATGATCTATAATGTGACCTCCTTCCAATATTATCCTCTATATGCAATATAATGCTCTATAATAAGACCTCCATCCAATATATGATCATCTATAACATTATGACCACTGACTGGTAAAGTGAATAACATTGATGATTTTATTACAATGGCATCTGAAAATGGGTGGGATACATTATGCCCCGTACACACGTGCAGATTATCTGCAGACTTACCTTTTCTATGTAGTGCAAGGGCCTGCCGGATTGCATACAAATTGAAAGTGTTTCGGTTTGACCTCATATTATATGGTTTTGGTAAGTCTGCAGACAAAAGTCTGCAGATAATCTGCACGTGTGTATGGGGCATTAGGCAGCAGGTGGACATGTTGTCCGTGAAGTTAATGTTTTGAAAGCAGAAAAAATAGACAAGTGTAAGGGTTTCAGGGATCAGATTGTAATGGCTGCATTAACCACTTTAGCCCTGGAGGATTTGGCTGCTCAATGACCAGACCCTATTTTACGATTCGGCACTGCGTGACTGTAACGGATAATTGCACGGTCGTGCGACACTGTACCCAAACGAAATTGATGTTCTTTTTTCCCCACAAATAGAGCTTTCTTTTGGTGGTATTTGATCACCTGTGCAATTTTTTTTATTTTTTGTGCTATAAACAAAAAAATGAGCAACAATTTTGAAAAAATAACAATATTTTTCAAATTCTTTTATTTGAAATTCTCAAAAAAAAAAAAATGTAAAAATCAAATTTTAACATTTTAGGCCAATTTGTTTTCTACTACATATTTTTGGTAAAAAAAATCTCAATAGGCGTATTTTGATTAGTTTGCGCAAAAGTTATTGCGTTTACTAACTACGGCAAAGATTTATGTCATTTTTGTTGTTTTTATTTTTTTTTACTAGTAATGGCGGCGATCTATGATTTTTTGCAGGACTGCGACATTGCGGCGGACAGATCGGACCCCTGACTGACATTTTTGACACTTTTGGGGGTACCAGTGACATTACTAAAGTAATGTTACTGTAAAAATGACACTGGCAGGGAAGGGGTTAACAGTGTTGGTGATAAAGGGGTTAAATGTTTTCCTAGGGGCGTGATTCTAACTGTCAGGGGGCGTGGTTTGTGAAGTCATCACAGAGACATGCGATCCTATATAGCAGGATCAGATAGCCTCTGTGATCACTTCAGGGAGAATGACAGACGGCTATGTTTACATCAGCCACCTGTCCTTCTCTCTCCGCTGCGGGAGATTGCGAGTGGCCTATTTGTGGGGGGGGAAGCATACTTTTTTTTTTTTTTTTCATTTAGTGTTGCATGCCTGCACAATTGTCAGTTAAAGAAACGCGGTGCCGTATCCCTGGACTGGTCACGAAGGGGGAAATTCTTATGGAGGTTTACTGATTAATGGATTTCAGTTATTCTATTTTTATCCCTCCTCCACACAGAAATGAGGGCTCTTCTATTATACAGGTTGTCCAAGTAATGAATGATTTGATTGCATTTCAGATCATGAAGAGCGTGGAGCTGTGAGTCGGACACCAGTTACAAGCAATGAAGGAAACGATGAAAAGATACAGTGAGAAAACCAAAGTGAAAAAGCTTTTCCCTGTTTTGCATGCATTGTCATTGAGGTGAGCGCTGTATTTTTTAATTTTTCAACAGGTTTGAAAAATATGTAATTGTTAAAGTGGTTGTAAAGGCTGAAGTTTTTTTTTAACTTTATGCATTCTATAATTGAAGGTAAAAAACCTTCAGTGTGCAACTCCCCCCTAAGCCCCCCCGATACTTACCTGAGCATAATCCCGATCCAGCAGTGTGCCGGAGAGCTGAGGCTCTCCCAAGCCTCTCCCTCCTGATTGGCTGAGATGCAGCAGCAGGACGCATTGGCTCCCGCTTCTGTCAATCACGGCCAGTGAGGTGGGGTTGAATTGTGCTCTCTGTGTCTTATGGACACAGATAGCCGGCTCGGGAGCGAGCATGCGCGTGTGCACCCATAACAAGCAGGTTGTTTTTAGGGCACTCGGCAAGGGGGAGGGGCCCAGAGCGCTGGCGAGGGACCTGAGATGAGGAGGATCATTGCTGCTCTGTGCAAAACCACTTCACAGAGCAGGTATGACATGTTTGTTTTTTTTAATAAAATGTTTCTTTAAAATCACTTTAAGGATTAATTAAAAGAGAAGTATGGGTTGTTTTTTTTTTTTTTTTTTTTTTTATAAAATCATACTTATCTAGGAGGATGCAGCATCTATCCAATGCTCCCCCACTGCTTCGAAGTCAGAACTGAGCCATCAAAAACCGCTGATCACTCAGTTCTCAGCCTTCACTGGGCTGACAGTCATTGACTGTCAGTTGCAGCTCTCTACTGTGCCCCTCCAGTGCTCACTGGAACATTGGGCTGTGGAGGAGGCGGGAGCGGCTGGCTCAGACTCTCAGCAGTGCACTGAGAGGCTGAGCCAGCTGCCAGTCCCGTAATCTAGGTGCATCCCGACCTGGGATTTTTTCCTAGCCTGGACCGGATGTGATGTCAGCCAATAGTGGGATTCTCATAATAGTGGGTCACATCAAGGAGCACAAGCGGCACGCATGTAAAACAAAACCAAATACAACTCCCAGCTCAATTCACCCACCAGTCTGCTACCAACAGAATTACTTTTGTAAATTTATGAGAGCCTCTATAGTAGAAGCACTTTCATTCCAATAAATAGATAGACCATTGGCCCCCACTGCAGTCAATCAAACTCAGTGAGCCAATGAGGACAAAGGGGGGGGGCAAGTTGGGGGCTCTGTGTCTGAATGGACACATGGAGCTCTACTTGGGTGCACCAATAGCAAGCTGCTTGCTGTGGGGGCACTCAGCAGGAGGGAGGGGCCAGGAGCGCTGAAGAGGGACCCCAGAATAGGAGGATCAGGGCTGCTCTGTGCAAAACCAACTGCATAGAGCAGGTAAGTATGACATGTGTGTTATTTTTATACAAAAAAATAAACAAGACTTTAGTATCACTTAAACCACTTGCCAACCGGCCGCCATACTTATACAGCGGCAGGTCAGTTCTTTCCCCTGAAATTACGTAATTTCGTGGGACAGCTAGTGTGCCTATTGGCCACAGGGGGAGCCAATCAGTGGGTCCAGGGGACACGATGTCCGCCGGGGGCCTGTGATTGCTCCCCCTGGAGACAGAATGGCAGTCGGCCGATGTGAACACAGCAGACCTCTGTTCTGTCAGTGATGAACAGAAGAATCCTGTGTTACTCCTATTTAGGAACACAGGTCTCTGTGTTCATCCAGCAAGTCCATCCCCCACCCAGTTAGAAAGAACCCCATAGGGACACATTTAACACCTTTGATTGCCCCTGGTGTTAACCCCTTCCCTGCCAGTGTCATTAGTGCAGTAACGGTGCATATTTTTAGCACTGATTACTGTAGTAATGTCACTGGTCCTCCCAAAAATGTCAGTTAAGTGTCCGATCTGTCCACCGCAATGTCGCAGTCCCGCTAAAAACCGTTGATCACCGCCATTACTAGTAAAAAATAAATAAATAAATAATAAAAAAAATGACATAAATCTTTCCCCTAGTTTGTAGATGCAATAACTTTTGTGAGCTTTTGCATACCTGAGCCAGCAGTATATTTGCGGCGGAGGGTCGGCAAGCGGTTAAAGGGAACAATGCATAACAATATTTTTAGAAATATTTTTAAAATGGACTTTCCAGTCCCGCCGCAGGATTCTGTAACAATTTTCCAATCTTTACCCATCACGGTGAGTTTCTGTCACTCACCGACCTTCAAGGACTGGGTCCCCTTGCTTTTGAGGGGCCACTCCCTTGGACCTGTAGAACACCTTGCCAGAGCGCCTTTGGGAGTTGGTTTTACCAAGGGTTCTTATCCCAGGGTCCAGTGCCTAAAAAGGATAACATTACAGGCAAAACCTGGTATCTCCTTTCCCAGACGACTGCGCAATTCTCAGTTAAAGTAACGCAGTGACATATCGCAAAAAATGGCCTGGTCATTAAGGGGGTAAAACCTTCCGATCCGAAAGTGGTTAAAGGCATAGGGGCACACTGGACACCCAGAACATAGCACAATGACAGCAAAGGCATCCAGTGTGTCCCCTCACCAATTCTACATCCGTAACAAACAAATGGCCCCTGCCCCCACCTCTAAAATCAGGCTTACAGTGATATGAAAGATTTTTCTTTTTTTTTTTAACCAACATGTCCTACTTGCCTGCTTTGTCTAATGGTTTTGCACAGATCACCCCCAATCTACTGCGGTCCCCCGCTGTCCCTACTGGTTCCATCCCCTTGACAAGTGCTCCCAATAGCAAGACACCCCCCCTCTCCTCATTGGCTTACTGGCTGCTGTGTCTCAGCCAATGAGGAAAGAGGGACCGGGGGCAGCCAAGGCTCCCGTGCACATTGTTGGATCGGGAGGGGGCTCAGGTGAGTATATGAGAGGGGCTGTGTGCGGAGCTGCACAGAGAAGTTTTTTTACCTACTTGCATAGAATGCATAAAGGTAAAAATCCCTCAGCCAACCACTTTAAACCACTTTAAATAACTGAAGGAATCACCTAACGAGCTATAGAAGAGGTATATTTTTATTCTTTTCTAAAAAAAAAAACAAACAACCCCCAGCATGATGACATACGCGAGACCCTGGAATTAATATCACAAATAAAGCCTTGTGTGGTTTTTTTTTTTATTAACTACTGCAGCCAAATGGACGTTCCTGGATGTCCTTGGTTTTCAGTTACACCGGGATGATAACCTGCACCTACAGGCATCATCCCGGTACCATTCTTTTCAGCCTGCGATTCTGAGTAAGGCAAAAGCGATCTGAGTGGCTAATTATACGCTCGATCACTTGTGCGGGTGGCTGAAGCAGGTCCCACCCCTGTCCCACCGTCGCTTTTCCCAGCTGGTGGCGATTGCTGCCCTGTACAGAGAGAGGAACTGACGCCATTTCCCTCAGTAACCCTGGAAACCAGGAGCAACGAGTAGTTTGTCACTTCTGGTTTTGCCTCTTTGTTTACCTGGCCACCAGCGGCCAGAGAAACAACCGATCGGACCGATCTCAGTCTGACCGGCTGCATGGGGGGCCAGAGGCGAGATATGGGGTCTAATAGACCCCAAATCTCTCTATAAAGAGGACCTGTCACGGCTTATGCTGATGTGAACAACTTCCCTTGTGATAACATTAAAGTTAGTACAAAAAGAAGTGTAAAAAAAAAAAAAAAATTTGTATAAAATAAATAACAGTAAAAAAAAAAAAAAAAAAATTGAAAGCACCACGGTCCCACTGTGCCTACACAATGCAATTTACTCCGACATGCTTATGAAAACACCACACATCTGAGGTATTTTCGCAAACGTCAGTGCGAGAGCTCCTTTTAGTCTTTTGCAAGATGTTTAAAAAAAAAAAATAACAATCTGGCCGCCTCCTCTCCTTACAGCCGGCCAATCCTGCTCCTTTTTCTCTTTTGCAAGATGTTAAAAAAAAAAAATCTGGCTTCTTTCTCCCTTTACTGCTGGGCAATCATGCTCCTTTTTCTGTTTTTTAGTATGTTTAAAAAAAAATCCGGCCTCCTCCACTTACAGCCAGCCAATCATGCTCCTTTTTTCTCTTTTGCAAGGTGTTAAAAAAAAAAAAATCTGGCCTTCTCCTCCCTTTTACAGCCAGCCAATCACGCTCCTTTTTCTGTTTTGTAAGATGCTCAGAAAAGAAAATCCGGCCTCCTGCTACCCTTACAGCCGGCCAATCACACTCCTTTTTCTGTTTTGCAAGATTTTTAAAAATGAAAAAAATCCGGCCTCCTCCTCCCCTTACAGCCAGCAAATCATGCTTCTTTTTCTGTTTTGCAAGATGTTCTAAAAAAAATAAAAAATTGGGCCCCTCCTCCCCTTACAGCCGGGCGATCACGCTCCTTCTTCTGTTTTAAAAGATGTTAAAAAAAAAAAAAATGGAAGGGATCAATATCCCCCCCCCCCTTTTTTTTTTTTCTTTTTTTTCCTTTCCCCTCTTTCCTTCCCCTCTGTTTTTTTTTTTTGGGGGGATGGGTTTTTTAGGGGTTTTTTTGTAGGTATAAAAGAAGGAAAATTGGGGTGGGAAGAGACTGTACAGACTGTTGGTTGTATAGGAATAGAAGTAGCGTACTGCAGATAAATTGGGATAAGAGATTGTGATTGTTATATATTTGTATTAAAAATGATGTAAGAACCCCACTTTTTCCTACATTGTTAAATTACATGATTATAATGCATACTTTTGTTGTACAGACTTATCTCAAGCCTTTAATAAAATTTATAAGTGTAAAAAAAAAAAAAAAAAGTCTGGCCTCCTTCTCCCTTTACCGCCTGCCAATCACGCTCCTTTTTCCCATTTATAAGATGCTTTAATAAAAATTAAAAAAATCTGGTCTGCTCCTCTCACTACAGATGGTCAATCGCACTCCCTTTTTCTGTTTTACAAGATGTTTAAAAAAATCTGCTCCCCCTCGCCCCATAGCGGGCCAATCATGCTCCTTTTTTGCAAGATGATATTTCATAAAGCTGCCCCGAACCTCCTCTTCTAGGGTCTTCCACCGGTTGACTCCTCATCCACCAGATTTCTAGGCTAAGCGCCTATCGGCGAACCGGAGGTGAGCATGGCGAGTGCCACCGAGTAGATGGGAAGGAGATCTGCGAATGTCCATTTTTTTCAATCTCCCCTTCATGTTAATGGCTCAGACGGCACATATAAAAGCTACTCCTGGGTTCTGGTGTCTTTCCCCTGCCAGTATGTGATCTGCACTCTATTAGCTTCATTGGAGAGTAGGTGAGACTCCGATGTCTCATTGAAGAGAAGCAGCCACCAAATATAAATTACATGTGGAACTTTTTGTCCCCTATGTGATGGGAAAAAGGTTTAGAAAAAAATCTAAAACAATTTAACAAGTTAAAGTTATACCCAAGCACTTCTGCTGGATCACTTCCACATGCCCCGAAAAATGCAGATTCCCCCCATGCCCCCCCCCCCCTGTTATTTTTTTCTGGACTCTGTGTGCCCATTTGCAAACCCAAGACCTGCATGATAGATGCCGCTGGGTAGAGGGGAAGGAAATCAGCGAATGATTTACGGTCTGGTGTCAGGCTCAGATACCACAAGATTTAGCAGTAGAGAGGTTCCCACAGACCAGCAGGATAAGTACACAAGCAAGTCATCCTGGCGGATGACGTGGGCTCACCCAAGGCTCGGGGTCCAAGCACTTACCATTTCTTACCAGAGCTCCTGTGGACAGAGATGGGATTTGCTGCATGCTAGTGCCAGGTTCCGACCTTCACGTTTGCCCCACCAGGTTTCAGTTCAAGATCAAACAGATGTGTACTCGGTATATAAGCCCAGGTCAGTAACGAGTGGTAGTAGGAATACGGATGGCAGCAGGAGTGAAAGGATCAAGATATTCACTGGAGAAGAGCACAATAATCTGGCAAACAGGAAAAGCAGAGACATGCCTTACATCAGGAAGTACATGAGAGGAGCAAAGAGTTCAAGGTTCCTCAGAAACAAGGTAGCTTTTTGACACAGCAAGAGAAGCCTCAGCCAGACATTGCAGAGGTCGCAGTTTCAGACCCAGGTCCAAACAGAATGTCCCCTTGCTGATCTCCCTTTCCTGTCAATGGCACGGAAGTGACAGAAAATTTCACTTTCCCCAGCCAGTCTGGCAGGTGAAGAAACAAATGGTGTGCGATCTGCGCTCTACTAGTTTTCTTAAAGTGCAGGTGAGACATCAGGGGTCTTTTAGACCCTGATGTCTCATTAAAGGGAACCAGTCACCAAAAAATGCACCCCATCAGAAAACCCAGGACATATATCGTGGGTGCCACCGGGTAAAGGGTGGGGGAAGGAGATTAGCAAACAATTGTTTGCTTATCTCCCTTACCTGTCAACTCAAGTGTGAACCCTATTTGTTTTTAATTAAAATAATAAACATGGTATATAGATAGTGATGTGAGTTTTGCGCTGTCTAGAGGATAAAATCTATATATAAAGCACCCCTTAAAGCTGCGTATACCCGTTCTGTGAGCCAGACAGTATATAAACAAGTTAAGAAGATTTTTTCCGGGTTGTCGGAGCCCGGGGAGAGCGGAAAGTGGAGGGAGCTGCGGAGAGAGGAAGCCACGTGACCGGAAGTGGCGTAACGCGTATGGCGGTATACCGGAAGTGACGTCAGACGCGGAGATTAAGGTCCGCAGTGAAGCTGTACTCGTTTTAAGGCTTTCAAACCTTCTTTTTATGTGAGTGCAATATATATTTTTCTTTAAATAAATGGTTTTATGACAATACTGCACTATATAAGCACTTTCCTTTGAGATATCGAGGAATATCTTGAGAGGATTTACCCCGATCCAGATAAGACCCTGTCTGTGGAGTGGGTAAGAAGAGGAGTGAAAAGGAGAGCCATATGATTATAATTACAAGGCGCATTTCTTTATATATTGAGATGAGCGGCTAGCACACCCCTAGGGGTTCTAAGGAGTAAGAAGCACCCCATTATCACTTGGTGAAAGGTGGAGGTTTAAAGATTTAAGAGAAATAAGAAGAAATTCCGCTTATGCCGGTTTAATAATTTGGACACTATTTTGGACACCATAAGCACCTTTATTCACTGATAAGCACTTTATATTTACCTGCTTTTTATATATGTACATCGAATGAGCACTTGTCACTTTGTCACCTTCAGTTTATTGATTTATAGCAAAGTCCATGTTTGTGATGTTAGCACTAAAGCACTTTATCTAAATTTATGGTTTATTAGAAGCAATACACCTTTATTGTTTTATTTTAGGTCACTTTTTAGAGTGGAGGATTTGATTTTATATCGACTTTGCATACCATCATAGAGTTTAATCTGATTTAATATCACTATATATTTTTACACTATTTAATGCTAATTATTTAATCCCTCCTTGGAGCACGATACCCTCCCCCCCTTCTTAATAAACATGGTATACTTCCCTTCTCTGTGCAGTGGGGTCCCTGCCAGCGATCTTGGCTCCTCTTCCACCAGATTTCCAGGCTCCCTGCCCATTGGAAAACCTGGGACCATCATGGTGGGTGCCACCAGGTAGATGGGAGGGAGATCAGTGAAAGTCCAATTGCTGATCTCCTCTTCCTGTTAATTCCCTGTAAGTGACATTTACATGTGACTTCTGGGTCCTGGTGTTTAATGGAGTTCGATCTACATTCTTAGTTTCATTGAAGGGCAGGTGAGACTTTAGGGGTCTAAAAGACCCCCCTAATGTCTCATTAAAGAGAACCGTTCACCAAAAATGCATCACATAGAGGACCTTTTGAACCCATGTGATGGAGAAAGAAAAAGTTTTGAAAATAAAATGTAAGTTACACCCTGTGCTGTATCTTGGCCTAGGCCGACAAGGCCCAGGTCTAGGGCGGCACTTTGCAGGGGGCAGCAAAAAAGCTGAAACCCGCACAAAAAAATACAGCCTCCTCCAGGCTCCCACACAAAAAAGGTCCCCGCCGGCTTTCTCTACACCTTTAGTATGGTGCCACTCTTATGGGGTGAATTGGGCCGGAGGACAGGGTCCAGGAGGCAAGTCAGTCTGGCAGCCCTATAAAGCGGTCACACTGCTACCTGCCGGTATGATAATACCAGCAGGTGAGGACATTGGGACAGACCGCAGGCCGCCGACCACACCTAATACAACTGGCCCGACAGCAGCCAATACTAATAAGTGTGGCACTGCAGCCTAATGCTCAACCTACCCTCCTCTGCCCCCAAGTATGGCAGGCATTATCTCAATAATATAATTTAATTTCTTTAAACATCCTTGTCCTTGAGCAAACATATTGAATTGCATCATGTACAATTAACACTTTTTTAATTGTATATGATGACAATAATATTTTGGACCTGCTCACCTCCATATGTGCTATCGCAATTTGTCACTGGATTAGTAAGATTACTCCTTTCTTTTAGGATATTTGGACTTGTGTCTGTTGCCACTGATTATTTCACTTATTTATATAACGAGTTAATGACTGTGGACTTCCTAGTCATTATACAAATAAGTGAAATAGTCCTATGATTACTATCAGTGGCAGCAAACGCAAGTCCAAATTTTCCTAAAAGAAAGGAGTAATCTTACTAATCCAGTGACATGAGGCTGTACTAATGGGCACTGATAAGGCTGCACTGATGCCCACTGATGAGGTAGCACTAATAAGCTGCACTGATGAGGAAGCACTGATAAGGCAGCACTGATATGCTGCACTGATGGGCACTGATATGCTGCACTGATGGGAACTGATATGCTGCACTGATGTGCGTTAATAGGCTGCACTGATGGGCACTAATATGCTGCTCTGATGGCCACTGATGAGGCAGCAGTGGTGTGTACTGAGTGATGAACCGCACTGCTGGGCACTAATGAGGCAGCAATGATAAGGCAGCACTGATATTCTGCACCGATGGGCACGAGGTGGCACTCATAAACTTCACTGATGTGCCTGCACTGATATGCTGCCCTGATGGGCAATGATCTGTTTCACTGATGGGCACACTGATGAGGCTGCGCTGATTGCCTCTGATGAGATGGCACTGAGAAGCTGCACTGGTAAGGCAGCACTGATGGGCACTGATATGATGCACTGGTGGCCACTGATGGGGCTGTACCGATGGGCAGTAATGAGGCTACACTGATGGGCAGTAATGAGGCTGCACTGATGGGCAGTAATGAGGCTGAAATTATGGGCACTGGTAGACTGTGGTCTGTGATTTACAGACGACAGGGCAGGTCATAAACAGGAAGAGGTGTGGCCTTTACAGAAATGGGTGGGTCATATTTAAATTGGGGGATGCCCATGTTTAGTCAGGCCTAGGGCAGCACAAACCCTAAATACACCACTGGTTACACCCTAGCTCTTTCACTGTATTACTACAACATATCCTGGAAAACGCCGGTCCCCTTCCAAATGCTCTGTCGCAATTTGTTTCTGGGCTTCGTGTTCTCATCGGTGAACCGAGATCCTGCATGAAGGTTTCCACTGGGGGGAGGGGAAGAGGATCAGCAAATGTCTATTTCTTTTCTCCTTTTCCTGTTCGACGGTTGTAATTCTTTTTTCAAATGAAAATAACAAACATGTTATACTTCCCTTCTCTCTGCATTGGCATTGTACAGAGTGCCCCTGAACCTCCTCTTCTTGTGTCCCCCGCTGGTAGGCTTGTGTCATCTTCCACCTGATTTCCAAGCCCTGCACCCATTGGGAAACCTGGAACAACATTGCGGGTGCTGCTGGGTAACTATTTTCATGTACTCTGATTAAACCAAGAGTCCTTTGGTGAAATCAATTGGCCAAAAGTGAAGCTCTCTAGAGAGTAGTGATCACTCCCATTCACTGGCACGCTTTGACCAAGAGATTCCAAGCCTGCCCACCACGACAAGGTAGACTCTTCTAGGGCAGGACCTACACTAAACTACACTAAGCTACCCTACTTGATGCTAGTCATCATTTTTTAATGTTGACAGGCTGAGGAAGAAGCTTGGAAACATGTTCCTGTATCCTACTGTGCATGTGAACATCGGCTACATGGGGGGGCCTCCACTTCTGGGGTTGTGGATTGGTGACAGTGTTCCTTCAGTGACAGCAGCCCTGCACCCATTGGGAAACCTGGAACAGCATTGCGGGTGCTGCCAGGTAGATGGAAGGGAGATCAGCAAACTTCTGTTTGCTGATCTTCCCTTTCTGTTAATGACCCAGAAGTGACATATAAACGTCACTTCCGGGTCCTGGTGCAATCTGCACTCTGTAGCTTCTGTTGGATCGCTTCCATGCACCGCGGAAAATGCCAGTCCCCCCCCCCCCCCCCCCCCTCACTGCTCCATCACTATTTTTTTTTTTTTTGTTCTTTATGTGCCCATTGGTATACCCAGAACCTTCATTGTGCGTTCCACTGTCTAGTGCAGGATTTCCCAAACTGTGGGTCGCGACCCACTGGTGGGTTGTGAGCTGCATTTCAGTGGGTCGCCGGCGGATTTTGTGCCAGAGCTGCCCAGACATCGCCAGCACACTGTGTTATGAGCAGGAAGGCGGGGCCTTGAGCTCCACTGACGCTCCGGCCCCGCCTCTTGCCGTGCGCGCTGTTCTGTACGGGAGGCAGCGCCTCGGGGTAGGAGTCTGACTGAGTGGAGCCGTTATCAGAGTGCAATGCATCGCATCGGAGCTGAGCACCAGGGCCAGTCACCAGGAAGGCCAGAGTCCAGACACTGCTTGATGGCTTATTTTAGGCCTGGTTGGCGACCCACATTTGTACAGGCATAGCAGCCCATTGATTGAAATAGGTTGCTTTGCCTGCTTTTTCCGCTGAAAAAAGTGCATGCAGAATTTAATAAAATCCAGTGGCCTTGAAATCCATCCTGCTTTTGCACCATGCGACTTACCGGCAGTTCCTGCACATGCAAACTGTTTTTAAATGCTGGGAACGCGTATATAAAAAAGCAGAAAACTTGCCAGTGCAGGAACTGTAGGTAAGTCGCATGGTGCAAAAGCAGAATGGATTTCATAGCCACTGCATTTTTTTAAATGCTGCATGCACCTTTTTTCAATCAGCTGCTATGCCTGTGCAAATGTGGGCCGCCAACCCGCATACATGTGAACCAGGCCTAAAGCAGTAGTAAAGTAATTTACAAACAAAAACTGCGACGTGCGGTCGGGAACCAGTTAAGTCATACCGCACTAGTATAACACTGTGATGTGTAAAGGGGCACTATGATGTGAAAATGGCTACAGTGTAATGGGACGCTGCGATGTGTAAAGGGGCACTATAGCGGGAAAATGGCTGCAAGTGGGTCCCGAAAAATAACTGTATTCAGAAGTGGATCTCGGGCCTAAAAACCTTTGGGAATCCCAAGTCTAGAGGGGAAGAAATACAGCGAACAGCTGTTTGGTTATCTCTCTTTCCTGTTAAACGGCTGCAAATTTTTTATTTATTTTTTTAAATTAAAATTACATATAACATATTTACATGTAACATATTTACATTTATATATTAATAATTTTTTTTGGGGGGGGGGGTGAGGTTGGGAATAAATGAGAGAATAAAATGGAGATTGTTGCAATATTTTTTATCACACCATATTTGCGCAGAGATCTTCCAAACGTAATTTTTTTTGAATTAAAAAATGAGAAAACAGTAAAGTTAGCCCAATTTTTTTCTATAATGTGAAAGAGGTTGTTACGCCGAGTAAATAGGTACCCAACATGTCATGCTTCAAAATTGCGCACGCACGTGGAATGGCGACAAACGTTGGTACTTAAAAATCCCCATAGGCGACAATTTAAAAATTTCTACAGGTTACCAGCTTAGAATTACAGAGAAGGTCTAGGGCTCAAATTATTGCTCTTGCTCTGACGATCGCGGTGATACCTCACATGTGTGGTTTGAACACCGTTTACATATGTGGGCAGGACTTGCTTCTTTGTACGAGCTAACGGGGACAGGGCGCTTTAATTTTTTTTTTTCCTATTTATTTTATTATTAATTTTTTTGTTTTTACACAGTTTAAAAAAAAAAAAAAAATGTTGATGATTTTTATTCCTATTACAAGGAATGTAAACATCCCTTGTAATAGAAATAAGCATGACAGGACCTCTTTATTGTGAGATCTTGGGTCAAAAAGACCTCAGAACTGTACAAAAAAAGAAAAAAAAAATCTTCCCTTTTAAACCAGTTTGCTAGGCAACGACATTTGACTTTGCTCCGGTCCTCCAAGACCATAGAGTCGAGTGGGGGCCATCTTGCCTTCACTTGACTTCCTGTCTGGGAGGAGCGGGGATCAGATCGTTTTCCCTGCTGCCGGCAGATCCGGTAAGCGGGGGAAAACGGCCGGGACGCGGTGGGAGGGGGGGGGGGGAAGCACCTCTTCCGCCGCACCGTAAGGGTGATCCTGCTGGGCCCACTGTTGTTGAAAGTAGACCGCCCGCCTTTTAAAAAAATACCGGGATTATGGCAGCTATCTGTGGGCAGGACTTGTGTATTTATTTATATAATTTTGAATATAAAAAAAACTTTTTCATAGCCATATAGTGACCATATCAGCCCCACCCTCCGCAGCCATATAGTGACCAAATTCACCCCCACCCACAGCAGCCATGTAGTGACCACATCACCCCCACCCTCAGCAGCCATATAGCGACCATATCACCCCCACCCTCAGCAGCCATGTAGTGACCAAGTCACCCCCACCTTCAGAAGCCATATAGTGACTTTATCACCCCCACCCTCAGAAGCCATATAGTGACCACATCACCCCCCACCATCAGCAGCCATGAAGTGACCATATCACCCCCACCTTCAGCAGCCATATAGTGACCATATCACCCCTACCATCAGCAGCCATATAGTGACCATATCAGTCCCACCCACAGCAGCCATATAGTGACCATATTACCTCCACCCTCAGCAGCCATATAGTGAACAAATAACCCCCACCATCAGCAGCTATATAGTGACCTTATCACCACCACCCTCAGCAGCCATATAGTGACCACATTCACCCCCACCCTCCGCAGCCATATAGCGACCATATCACCTACACCATCAGCAGCCATATAGTGACCACATCACCGCCACCCTCAGCAGCCATATAGTGACCACATTCACCCCAACCCTCCGCAGCTATGTATTAACCACATCACCCCCACCCTCAGCAGCCATATAGTAACCACATCACCCCCACCCTCCGCAGCTATGTATTAACCACATCATCCCCACCCACCGCAGCCATATAGTGACCACATCACCCCCACCCTCCCCAGCCATGTAGACTATATTACCTAACATGAACAATCATTTAGTTTAGCTTATGGGAGTACAACTTCCAACATGCATTTGCAGCTCTAATACAGGATGGGAGACACACAGAAAGGGTTTACTTAGTTCTCAAATACAGGCAGAGCCATAACTTCTCCCTGCTGTTCTCTATCCAGTTCATGATTCTTCAATTCACCAAACAGGACATGTGCATTCTGCTGCCCACTTTCAGTGCCTGCACACAGCTCCTCCCTGCCCACTATCAGTGCCTGCACACAGCTCCTCCCTGCCCACTATCAGTGCCTGTACACAGCTCATCCCTTTCCACTTTCAGTGCCTGCACACAGCTCCTCCCTGCCCACTATCAGTGCCTGCACACAGCTCCTCTCTGCCCACTATCAATGCTTCCCCCCAAACTCCTCCCTGCCCACTATCAGGGCCTGCACACAGCTCCTCCCTGCCCACTATCCGTGCCTGCAACCAGCTCCTCCCTGCCTCGCTATCAGTGCCGGTACACAGCTCCGCCCTTCCCGCTATCAGTGCCTGCACACAGCTCCTCCCTACCCACTATCAGTATTTCCCCCCCAGCTCCTCCCTGCAAGCTATCAGTGCCTGCACACAGCTCCTCCCTGTACAGACACACTCTGACATCCCAAGTCTCCCGCAACTTACGGGAGTCTCCCGCCTTTGGCCAGCGGCTCACGGACACCCGCATGTGCCATGCGATCTCCCGGCTGCCGCCGGAGACTTAGGATGTCTGCAGTCAGTGACCGAGCCGCTGCTTCCTGTATAGTTTTGGCTCTGTCACAGGCGGAGTGATATGAAATGCACTCCGCCTGTGACAGCAGCCATACAGGAAGCAGCGGCTCTGCAACCTACTGCAGCCGCTGCTTCCTCCAGCAGTACCCGCAGTGCCAGCAGTACCCACAGTGCCAGCAGTATCCACCAGCGACGCGGAGTGCCACTCCCTGAAATTCGTTTTTGCAGGTTGGGATGCCTGCGCACTGATGACATGTAACAGAGCCAGTGCTGGAAATTGTCATCCCCTCACCTTCCTGTCTGAGTAAGCAGGCTGCCTGGCCCTAATCTTCAGGAGAAAGTACAGGCCACTTCTAGAAGCACATGCACACTCTTACAGCCCGCCCCTTCTGATGACACCTGCGACGAGCCAGAACCGCAGGGGTGACACGTGAGGTGCACGGTGGGCCGATGAGAGACAGCAATAATACAGTTCATCGGTTTACTCACGGTTAGCAGAAAGCCTCCCTGGGCTGGTCGCACAGTGAAGAGGAAGACAGCACGAAATCCTCCGGGGCACGCTCTGTGATAGGGAAACGCCAGCCAAGATGGTGGTTGAGGTGCCCGTGATGACAGGGGTGTTTAGAGTGCTTGTGGTGGCTGGGTCCCTTGGTGGTATTTGTCGTGACGCCAGTACCGTTAATGGTGGTACAACCAGTTGTAGTAGCAATAGTGAAGAATGAGGTAGACAGTGGTAGGATACAACTCACAACTTTTACTGTGACTGGTTTTGATTGCAGCATAAACATCCAGATAGAATACAGTCTCTGGGTAAATAGAGGAATTCTGCTGATCCACTGTTAATAGGCTTTAGTAATGCTGGACTCAGGCTGTGGTTCAGTATAATGCTTACTTGTTTGTGATCCCTTTTGAATCCAGTGACATTGGTGAGGTTGCCAGTGGCTAAGAAATCCTTCACCTTTATTCTCAAAGGTCTTGCTGCAGTTTGGTGGCTTTTACCCTTTGATTTTAGCAGTTCCAATTTGTCCCTTCTCTGGACTGACCTTCTGTCACCTTCACATTCTCCTCTGTACACTCACTTCCTGAACTGAACAACTGACCACAGATAAACCTGAGCTGGGATAGATATCCCAGAGTGGTGCTATCCCCATCTTGTGGTGGGAAGTATGAAGCACACTTGACCAGCCAATGAACAGGGATTAACAAATGTCAAATGCAAAATGACATGCAATACAGCGATGACAAAGAAATAATACATTTGCAGTTCCCACGTGTCCTGAGTGGGACGCTGCATACCCCCATGGTAAAACGTGTGTCGACCTCGACACATTTTTGACTCGATGTTGTGTCTTCCTGTAAGATATAAGAGAAAGGGGAAAGGCATGCATGCATAGGAAATAACAACATAACCCCATTCTTGTACTTCTTGTATCTGAAAGTAAAATGGGTTAGGCAAACATATCTCCGGCAACAACGAAATGTGTCAAAAGGTGACAAAAAGGGGTGTAGTTTTTCCTCTGAAGACTGGTGATGTATGGCAAAACCAGAATAGTCCATGATGAGATGGAAAAAGAAAAAGAAAACAAAAATAACATCTCAGGAGGCTCACAGGGTATGAGTCCGTTCCCTGGGCACAGGAAAAAAATGTCAACAGAAGAATATCACGGAGGCTCAGGTACGTGAAAGTCTATCTCCGGGTGCAAGCTTGAACGTTGCAAAACAGTAGGTAAGTAGTCCTTTTAAAAAGTCCTTTAAAGGAAATAAACATATCATCACAAGTAAGTCTTCTTCTCACTCTGGAACTTCAGACGATGTAAGGATGCACTCAACGATGAGATGGCAGGGCTGGTAGTTGTCTTCTCGACTGCTGGTGTAGGAAATCCTTAAAACGGTCAGGTGGTTGTCCTCTTGTAGTCCTGTCAGATCTTCGTAGCGGCTGAGTTTCTACAGGCCTTGTTTCAAGGGAACTTGGTATCTCTTGAGCTGTAGTAGACACTTCTTGAGATAGCTCCTCTGGTTGAAGTGCGGTTGTATTGGTCTTGGCAGGCACTAAGATATTGAGCCATGGTGTAAGGAACCATTGTAAAGGATCAGAGTCTAATAATGCTTTTCCAAAAGACTGTAGTGGATTCTCTGAATCAGATGATTTTGTAGGCTCTGGTTCTATGGATTGTGTTTCCTCTTGGACAGCTTCTTCTTGAAGAGTTTCTTCTTGAGTACTTTCCTTGAGACATAACTTAAGGCGATTGCGATGTACTACACGTGATTTGTTTTCTTTGGTGATCTCATAAGTATGAGTCTCTGGATTGAGAATAGCTGTAATGGTGTAAGGTTCTCTCTCCCATTTGCTATCTAACTTGCTGGTGCGATGGTCGTTTTTTAACCATACATGGTCACCTATTTTGAGAGGTTCTGCTTTGGCAGATTGGTTATAATCTTTTTGTTGCTTTTCATGAGCATGTTCCATGCGATGTTGAACAATTTCTTGTGCATCAATTAGACGTCTTTGGTGCTCACTCACCCAATCAGTCTTTGGTAGAGGGTTGATTGCATCAGGCACTTGTACGCCCAAAGTATGGTCAGCAGGTAGTTTACCTTGTCGGCCAAACATGAGATAGTAAGGTGTATACCCAGTAGAACAGTGAATGGTGTTATTGTAGGTGTACATCAATTGAGGCAATAGAGTAGGCCAATCACTTCTTGTAGCAGGTGGTACTGCTCTTAACATCTCAATTAAAGTTTGGTTCATTTTCTCACAAAGTCCATTCCCTTGGGGGTGGTAGGCTGTGGTCCTGATCTTCTGGCAATTGTGAAGTGTACACAGTTCTTTGAAGAGTTGCGACTCAAAGGCAGATCCCTGATCTGTAAGGATTTTTTCTGGGCATCCATATGGCAATAGGAAATGTTTCCAGAAGGCATCTGCAGTTGTCTTAGCGGTCAAGTCCTTGACAGGTACGGCTACAACAAATTTGGTATAATGATCAATGATGGTCATGGCGTATGTGTAACCTGAGCGACTTGGTTCCAGCTTCACATGGTCAATTGCAACTATTTCTAGCGGTGTTTGGCTTACAATGGGATGTAAGGGTGCTTTTTGGTCATGTTTTTCATTTCTTCCAACAGCACAGGTGGAACATTCTCGACACCACTTTTCAATGTCTCCTCTCATCCCAATCCAGTAGAATCTCCTACGGATGGTGGCTTCTGTCTTCTGCACGCCAAAGTGTCCCGATTGGTCATGGTACATTTCAAGAATGATTCTTGCATCTCGGCGTGGTATTAAGATTTGGTATAGACGATCCCAGGTAATTGGGTCTAAAGTTCTTCTTAATAGTAGGCCCTTCTGTAGGAAGAGATGTTTTCTGTGTCTCCAAAGTTTTGACAATTCTGGATCAGCATTTCTTCTGCAAATTCTTTCAGGTGTTCTTCCGCTGGTGAAGAAATCTTGCAGTTCTCCCAACACTCTGCTTTCATTTTGCAGCTTGATCCACCTTTCTTTGTCCACTTGGGATCTTGGATCCACTTGTTGTTAAAGGTTAAGAACTTTTCTTCCTTTGATGGTGATAATGTCTTGTTGGGCAAAATTTTTGTAAAAAGCTGGCATTTCTACCTCTTCCCAAACATCTTCCTGTGTGGTAGGGTCTTCTTGGGTAGGCAGACGAGATAATGCATCCGCATTTTCATTTGCTTTTCCTGCTCTGTATTTTATGGTGAAATCGTAGTTAGCTAGGCGTGAGGCCCATCTTTGTTCCAATGCTCCCAACTTGGCGGTATTAAGATGTGCTAGCGGGTTGTTATCTGTGAAGGCCACAAATGGTGTTGCGGCAAGGTAATCTTTAAATTTTTCTGTAACAGCCCACACGAGTGCGAGGAATTCCAATTTGAAGGAACTATAGTTTTGGTCATTTCTTTCAGTACCTCTAAGAGATCTACTAGCGTAGGAAATAACTCTTTCTTTACCTTCTTGTACTTGCGACAGGACAGCTCCCAGACCTTTCTTACTAGCATCTGTGTAAAGATGAAATGGCTGCTGGTAATCTGGATAGCCTAGGATTGGTGGTTCTGTTAACTTCTTCTTCAGGAGCTTGAAGGCAATTTCTCTTTCTGTGTTCCATTCAACTGGTATTGGAGACTTTTGGTACCTCTTAGGATGTCCTCTCAGAAGTTCTAATATTGGCCCCGCAATTTGGGCAAAATGAGGAATAAAGCGTCTGTAGTATCCTGCAAAACTGAGGAAACTCCTCACTTCTTTCACTGTAGTAGGAGTAGGCCAATTTCGGACTGCGGCTATCTTCTCTGGATCCGGTTTAACACCTTCAGAGCTTACAATATGCCCTAAGTATTTGACTTCTGACTTTAGTAGATAGCACTTAGATGGTTTGACTTTGAGTCCATGTTTAATGAGGACTTGAAAAACTTCGGCCAAATGTTTCAAGTGATCTTCATAAGATTTGGAGTAGATGATGACATCGTCTAAGTACAACAGGACGGTTTCAAAATTTTTGTGTCCTAAACAACGCTCCATTAATCTTTGAAAAGTTCCGGGCGCATTGCAAAGTCCAAAGGGCATGCAGTTGAACTCAAATAGGCCCATAGGGGTGGTAAATGCAGTCTTTTCACGATCTTCAGGTGCCATTGGTACTTGCCAGTATCCACTGGTTAAATCAAGGGTAGAGAAGTAGGCTGAAGATCCTAAAGCTGTCAAAGATTCCTCTATTCGTGGTAAAGGGTAAGCATCCTTGTGGGTGATTTGGTTAATTTTTCTGTAATCCACACAGAATCTGATATTACCATCCTTTTTACGGACAAGAACTAGAGGTGCAGCCCATGGACTATGGCTGTCTCTAATGACATTGGAATCCTTCATCTCTTGGATCATTTGCTTTACTGATTGGTACGTAGTTGGTGGTATAGGCCGATATCTTTCCTTGATCGGTGGGTGTGAACCTGTAGGGATGGAGTGCTTGATGATATCCACTTCTCCATAGTCTGTAGAATGCTTACTGAAGGCATGGTGAAGATCCTTCACAATTTTTAGTACTCCCTCAATTTGGTTTGCTGGTGTGGAAGCATCTCCCACATGAAGTTCTTTCCACCAGGATGTGTTTACATTTTGGTCCTGTGGGTTCTGTCTCTTGGTAATTTCTTCTGTGGTAGCTGTAGCCACACTGATGACATCTTGAAAAGTGACTTGGATTAGCTGTGCGATAGGACGGTGTTTTGTTAGTGTTACACTGCTATCACTCAAGTTTAGGAGTCGTATAGGCACTTTACCTTCAGAGACGGTTACTAGGCTTCTTGCAGCTCTAACTAGAGGATAGTCTTCCAAAACAACTGGCTCTACCAGGGCTTGGTAGTCTTGACCTTGAATTCCGACTACAGCTCGGCACCACAAGAGAGTTTCGGTGTTGGGTTTGAGGATCACAGGTTGCTTATCCCGGATGCGGGCACAGCAAATTTCTCCTTTTTCGTTGGTGAATCTCTGTTGCGCATTTAGTACACGGATGGTTTGTTGGATCACCTTCTTAGAATCAGGAGAGGCAGTAGGCACTAACTGGTGCAAGGCTTCTAGCATCTCAACATAACAGTTCCTGAGGACATTCATTCCTAGGACTATTGGAGGGTTAGGGTTATTGTCTCTGACTCGTACCACAATAAGGCCTTGTCGAGGTAGTGTAGTTCCTCCTACTTGAATGGTAGGTTCCCAATAACCATGGACTGGTACGGGTTTGCCGTTACTGGCTATGAGACTCAGCCAGGATTCTGGAGGCTGGGTAAGCTGATTTTGATCCCAGTATTTTTCAAAGGCTGCTTGTTGGATGGTGGTGACTTGGGATCCTGTGTCTACTAGGGCAACAAAAGGAACTCCATTTATTTGAAGTGCCACTTCTGGACGGGATCCAACGTATCTTGGCATCCAGTGGGGATCTTCTGGACCTATTGGTTTACCTCCCGAGGGGTGGTCCTTGGCCTCGGGGGTTTCCCTGTTTAACTGCCAGCAGGTTGCTTCTGTATGGCCTGGTTTGTGACAGTATGTGCAGATTGGCCGCTTAGGGGTACTAGTGCGGTCAGGGGGGCGTCCGCCAGAATTTCTGGAATAAGTCTCTCCATAATTAGAGGGGAAGAGTCTTCTGGACACAGGTTTCTCATCCTCTAGCATTAATGGTTTCTCCCATTGTTCCAACTTTTGGTGGACTTTCTCCAGACTTTTAGTCAGGAAATGGACTTGCTCAGTCAAGGCGGCAACTGCGTCAGTAACTAGAGCTTGGGTTGCCTGACTGACTATAGGTAAAGACTTTACAGGGGTAACCAGCTGTGATACAGGCACTTCAACAGATCTAACAGGTTCTGTTGGTGGGTTTTTTTCCCAGTATGCTGATGGCTAATTCTTTAAAATCTAAGAAGGTAGCTCTTGGATGTTGGGCGGCTAACATTCTTAGTTGGCTCTTTAGATTGTCTGTATTGACGCCTTCAATAAATTGTTCTTTCAGGGTTTTGTCCTGATTCTCTGCCTCACGGGGGTCTACTTGGATAACAGCTCTAAGGGATTCCTGCAAAGATAATGCAAAGTCTCTGAGTGACTCACCAGATTGCTGTTTCTTGCTGAAGAACCTCATCTTGACCTCTGACACGGTTCTGGGTTCAAAGGTGGTGTAGAGACGTTCAAAAATCTGCTCCATGGTCTTTCTCTCTGAGCTCGGCCAAGATTTCACTTCTCTGAGCGCAGCTCCTTCCAATTGCGCAAGAAGAATCTCCATCTGTTGCTCTGAGGATACAGGGTACAATCTGAACACAGCAAGAATTTTTTCTTTAAAGTCCCTTAAAGTATGAATTTCTCCAGAATATCGTGGGAACCAGGGGGCCCCAAAATAATAAGGCATGGTTAAAGGCATTAAGCTTGGTGCTGCAGCGGTTGGTATTGCACTGCGACTTACTGCGGCTGATGCAGGGGGTCCGCTGAGGTCAGGCTGCACGTCATCTTCCTGCACAGACATGGTGACAGCAGGTGAATTATAGTTAGGTAAGTCAAATGCGTTTTTAGACACTTTTTGTACGGCGTTGCTATGGGCGACCGCTGCCTTGCAGGTGTATGGCCCTTTAAGAATTTTATTCCAGCTGAATACAATGCTGCAACAAAGTTGATTTTGGGTCTCTGGCAAAGTTCCTGCTATTAGTGCTCCTTATAGTTAGTAGAGGCAGCTGACAGGTTGCGATTACTGCTCGGACAGCAAGCAATGCGATTATTTTCTCTTCTTTTGCTCGCATGCGAAGTCTGGCGACTTCTGGGGCGTGCACTTGTCACACTCACCTCCCAGGATTGACACAGCAAAGGTAAGGTGGGCTGGCCGGACAATTTTGCATAAATGGGTGGCACCAAAATTTCCCGCTCTTCAGGGGGTGTCACTAACTTATCCACAGTGATGGCGCAGAAATTTTTGAACAAGAAGGTCTCCGGCAGCCATTTTAAGTGAATAGGAACAGTCAATTCAAATACAGCAAGCAGTTTTGTTGACACACAAACGTCCAATTTTCTCACTTTGGATGCTGCGATTTTTATGCTGATAACTGGGAAAACACTTCCATGCGACTTTGAAACAGTTTAAACAGTTCTGTGGCCCCACACAGTGTGCAATAAGTAAACAGTCTCTCAATAAAGCAAAGGGGCTTATTCTGATGCAACAGTCTTTTAGATAAGGCGCAGGGGTTAATATCCTGTTCGTGACGCCAAATTTTTATGCGACGAGCCAGAACCGCAGGGGTGACACGTGAGGTGCACGGTGGGCCGATGAGAGACAGCAATAATACAGTTCATCGGTTTACTCACGGTTAGCAGAAAGCCTCCCTGGGCTGGTCGCACAGTGAAGAGGAAGACAGCACGAAATCCTCCGGGGCACGCTCTGTGATAGGGAAACGCCAGCCAAGATGGTGGTTGAGGTGCCCGTGATGACAGGGGTGTTTAGAGTGCTTGTGGTGGCTGGGTCCCTTGATGGTATTTGTCGTGACGCCAGTACCGTTAATGGTGGTACAACCAGTTGTAGTAGCAATAGTGAAGAATGAGGTAGACAGTGGTAGGATACAACTCACAACTTTTACTGTGACTGGTTTTGATTGCAGCATAAACATCCAGATAGAATACAGTCTCTGGGTAAATAGAGGAATTCTGCTGATCCACTGTTAATAGGCTTTAGTAATGCTGGACTCAGGCTGTGGTTCAGTATAATGCTTACTTGTTTGTGATCCCTTTTGAATCCAGTGACATTGGTGAGGTTGCCAGTGGCTGAGAAATCCTTCACCTTTATTCTCAAAGGTCTTGCTGCAGTTTGGTGGCTTTTACCCTTTGATTTTAGCAGTTCCAATTTGTCCCTTCTCTGGACTGACCTTCTGTCACCTTCACATTCTCCTCTGTACACTCACTTCCTGAACTGAACAACTGACCACAGATAAACCTGAGCTGGGATAGATATCCCAGAGTGGTGCTATCCCCATCTTGTGGTGGGAAGTATGAAGCACACTTGACCAGCCAATGAACAGGGATTAACAAATGTCAAATGCAAAATGACATGCAATACAGCGATGACAAAGAAATAATACATTTGCAGTTCCCACGTGTCCTGAGTGGGACGCTGCACACCTTCACTTGTCTTCAGAGAGAAATCCGTGGCTACCATCCTGCAGCTGCATTTACATGAGGCTTTATGAAAGTTAAAGCTGCTTTCTGGGCCCCTCTCTTAAATTGATGGAACCCGGGCCCCTACAGGAGGCCCATTTATACCCCCTCTTTCAATTAATGTGGGGACTGGAACAGATTACTCTCTCTCTCTACAGCTATATCCAAAGGACAGCACAAATTCCTATTCCCCCCTCACTTTTCAGCCAGCCTGCAACAAAATGAATTACCCTGTCCAACAGTTTAGTTTGCACACATTTGCAAATAAATGCTTAAGATAGGCTAAGAGCTCATTTAGAGGTGTGCTGAGACCTGTCCTCTGTGCTAACTTGCTTTTTTCTGTGTGTGCATCCACCTCGAAGCTGCGTGCAGGCAGTCTGTGTAGAAGTGGATACAGACTCAGCGGATGCATGGAGAGAGTCACATGTCAACATTTGGGGTGCACAGATCTGAACGCACAGTGCCTGCATTCAGATCCGTGCACTCGCTTCTGCCCTCATGTCAAATATTCACTACACCAATGTCAAATTTTACTACACACTCCAACAGAGGCCTTTGTCGATCAGAATACTGATGGGCTTTTTGTCTTTCCCCACCTGCTTGACAGCCCTCCAGAGGACACAGGATTGGGACCCCCAGAGAATTGGGAGGGAGATCATCCTGTGTGAAGACAGAAGTTATCTCCACCTGCGATCACAGAGGGTTGTGCCTTACATCTGATGAGGTTGCAGTCACCCCATGTGGTAAGTCATTTTGTTTTTTTCTTTTTCTATTTAAAAGAGAAGTATGCTGCACCTGTCCCCTGCCTGGCTGTAAGACTGAGAAATGAGCGATCAAACACCGCTGGTCACTCAGTTCTCACTGTTTTGTTAACAGAAAGCTGGTGGCTGTCAGTCACTGGCTCTCTGCTCTGCCCCTCCACTTCTCACTGGAGCACCAGGCTGTGGAGGGGGTAGGAACGGATGGTTCAGGCTCTAAGCAGACTGCTGAGATGCTGAGCCAGCTGGCTAAGTGACATCAGGAGACAGCGGGCTTCAGCTGAAAATTGGTCACATGAGTGCAGAATGAACTGCACTACAAAGATCCACAGGAGATGTAGAACAAAACAAGCATTGGCTATACTTTTCATTTAAAGGGTAAATTCACCTCTACAGAAAAAAATGTCCCTTGGTTGAACTGGATGGACTTGCCTTTTTTCAACCAAAAAATGATGTAACTATGAACTAACACCGTACACCCTTCCCAACCCTCCAGTCCTTACTCTGCCTATCTCTGGCAATCCTGATCAGGTCCAGTGATCCAGAGATTCGAAATCCTCATTCTTCTATGTATAGCACTTCCAGGACAGACCAGATCAATTCACTGTGATGGCGGTGATCAATCATAATTGCTCTTGTCCCTGAATTCCTGCAGGGAGAAGGAGGAGAAGAGCGGGAATTTCAAATCCCCAGATGGCTGGATCGGCTACAGGAGCCCTGACAGCTCAGAATAGACAGAGGGTGTATACAGCAGGGAATGAGGGAGGGATTGTACAATGTTAGTTCACCTTTACATTTATTCTGTGTAGCACCCTCCTGGGTAGGTGCTAGGTTGGTAAAAGCTTAGCAGTTCTCTCTGCTTATCAGGGGAGCCTGATTGTTAGTTCTGCCTGTTGCATGTGTCCAGGGTGTGATTCATCTGGGCTGAGAGAGTGTCCCCACTGTATCCAATGGGAGAGCCTGTTGGACAGTGGAGGAAACCCAGCTAGTGACACACAGGCTTTTGTGGCTGCCCCAGTGGGTTGGTACAACAGTGGTGCATTCTGGGATAGGTCATAAAAGCCGGGGGCACATGTGACAGGGCGTCTTTGGGCGGGAAGCCAGGTCCAAGGAGGAGGGTGACGGCTGTCTCTCCTCCTGTCAGCAATGAAGGTGGTGACAGGCGGTCGGTCTAGTGGACTAAGTTTGTGATGCTGAGTCAGGAGGTTCAGGATACTGACGAGTGGAGCTGAAGGCAGAGCAACCCAGGGAAAAACAGTATCCGTGAGTACCGGAAGCTTGCCAGGGGTCTGACCAGGAAGGGGACCACTCCAGTGGAGAGTCAGTGAACAAGGGCTAGCACACACAGCAAGTGAGAAAGGGGGTGCCAGGTTAGGACTCTGAAGAGGAATTCATTCAGGAACAAGCTACTCACTAGGGGGGACACCTCTGGGTGAAGCTAAGATGGAAAAGGACCTGGGGGTCCTAGTGGACAACAGGCTTGACAGTGGCATGCAATGCCAAGCCAACAAAATACTGGCATGTATAAAAAAGGGGATTCACTCCAGAAATAAAGGAATTATTCTGCCACTCTACAAGACTCTTGTCCGGCCGCATCTGGAGTATGCTGTCCAGTTCTGGGCCCCGGTCCTCAGAAAGGATGTGCTAGAACTACAGAGAGTCCAGAGAAGGGCAACTAAAATAATTAGGGGAATGGAGGACTTCAGCTATGAGGAAAGACTACAAGCACTGAGCTTATTCTCTCTGGAGAAAAGATGATTGAGGGGGGATATGATATCAATGTACAAATACTGTACTGGTGATGACCCTAGCATAAGGAACAAACTTTTCAGAGAAAGGGAATACAATAAGACACGTGGCCACTCACTAAAACTAGAGGAAAAACGGTTTAACCTTAAAATACGCAGGGGGTTCTTCACTGTCAGAGCAGTAAGGATGTGGAATTCTCTTCCACAAGCAGTCGTATCAGCAGGGAGCATCGATCTCTTCAAAAAACTATTAGATGGGCACCTTAAAGACCACAACATACAGGGGTATACAATGTACGGTTAACAGCAAACACACTCACACATCATAGGTTGAACTGGATGGACTGGTGTCTTTTTTCAACCTCACAAACTATGTAACTATATCTTCTACTTCACTTCAGTGGCAAGGTGAAGCAGCGGCCTTGCTGCACACACTACAATCAGTTGTCCTCAGAAATTGTGCATAGTTCAAGTTGCAGTATCCCACTCATCCCTTCTCCCACCCAAGTTCTAAAATAAAACACAAAAAAAAACCAAATCCCCTGGATTGTTCATCGTCTGAGCCAAGTCTTAAAGTGATAAGTTCTACAGACTGTTGCTATGGGTAACCCAGGGGAATCCACACTCAGCAGCTCCCTAGGGGGCAGTGCTACATCTGTAAAGGTGAACTAACACACTCACACTAAACCTAACCATTAGGGGCTATAACAAGGGCACTGTTTCAGGCATGCAGAGTTATTCTGAGGCACTTGGAGATCAGAGAACCCCTCACACATATAAAATAATCACTATGGTTGGATAACCCGGGCTTGAATCCAATTGACTTGGTAGTAGGCCGGATCCTCTGTAGTTAGGGAGTAATTGTGCTCCTTTGTTTGTAATGTATATTAAAGCGATATTAAAGTTTTGTTTTTTAAATAACAAACATGTCATACTTACCTGCCCTGTGCAGTGGTTTTGCACAGAGAAGCCCGGATCATCCTCTTCTCAGGTCCCACGCCAGCACTCCTGGCCCCTCCCTCCTGCCGGGTGCCCCTACAGCAAGCAGCGTGCTGTGGGGGAACCCAAGCTGGCGCACTCCCGAACCGCAGCTCTGTGTGTCCATTCACACACAGAGCCATAGCTTGGCCCCGCCTCCTCCATCTCCTCTCTGGCTCACTGGCAGTGATTGACAGCAGCGAGAGCCGATGGCTCCAGCGGCTGCCAAAAGCCAATCAGGAGTGCGAGTCCCTGGAAAACCAAGGCTCTGGTGGACATGGCATAGAACCCCAGTGTTTATTTTGTTGTGGAATGACTCTGAGCCCATAGGCTGTATATACACTCACCGGACACTTTATTAGGTACATTTTTTCAATTGCTTGGTAACAAAAAATGCTAATCAGCCAATCACATGACAGCAACTCAATGCTTTTAGGCATCTAGACGTGGTGAAGACAGCTTGCTGAAGTTCAAACCGAACAACAGAATGGGGAAGAAAGGGGTTTTAAGTGACTTTGAACGTAGCATGGTTGTTGGTGCCAGACGAGCTGGTCTGAGTATTTCAAAAACTGCTGATCTACTGGTATTTTCACGCAAACCCATCTCTTGCAGAGAATGGTCCAAAAAAGAGAAAATATCCAGTGAGCGCCAGTTGTGTGGATGAAAATGCCTTGTTGAGGTCAGAGGAGAATGGGCAGACTGATTCAAGAAAGGCAACAGTAACTCAAATATCCACTCGTCACAACCAAGATATGCAGAATACTATCTCTGAGCGCACAACACCCCGAGCCTTGAAGCAAATGGGCTACAGCAGCAGAAGACAATACTGGGTGCCCCTCCTGTCAGCTAAGAACAGGAAACTGAGGCTAAACTTTTCACAGGCTCACCAGAATTGGACGATAGAATATTGGAAAAACTTTACCTGGTCTGATGGGTCTCAATTTCAGCTGTGACATTCCGATGATAGGGTTAGAATTTGGTGTAAACAACATGAAAGCATGGATCCATCCTGTCTTTTGTCAACGGTTCAGGCTGGTGGTGGTGGTGTAATGGTGTGGGGATATTTTCTTGGCACACTTTGGGCCCCTTAGTACCAATTGAGCATCGTTTAAACGTCATGGCTATCTGAGTATTGTTGCTGACCATGTCCATCCCTGCCAGGTATCTATTTTCATGTACTCTGATTAAACCAAGAGTCCTTTGGTGAAATCAATTGGCCAAAAGTGAAGCTCTCTAGAGCGTAGTGATCACTCCCATTCACTGGCACGCTTTGACCAAGAGATTCCAAGCCTGCCCACCACGACAAGGTAGACTCTTCTAGGGCAGGACCTACACTAACTACACTAAGCTACCCTACTTGATGCTAGTCATCATTTTTTAATGTAGACAGGCTGAGGAAGAAGCTTGGAAACATGTTCCTGTATCCTACTGTGTATGTGAACATCGGCTACATGGGGGGGCCTCCACTTCTGGGGTTGTGGAATGGTGACAAACATTGGTACTTAAAAATCCCCATAGGCAACATTTTAAAAATTTCTACAGGTTACCAGCTTAGAGTTACAGAGGAGGTCTAGGGCTCAAATTATTTCTCTCGCTCTAACGATCGCAGCGATACCTCACATGTGTGGTTTGGACACCGTTTACATATGTGGGCGGGACTTGTGTATGCGTTCGCTTCTGTGCTTGAGCTAACGGGGACTGGGCGCTTTAATTTTTTTTTTCCTATTTATTTTTATTTATTATTTTTTATTTTTACACAGTTGTAAAAAAAAAAAATGTTGATCATTTTTATTCCTATTACAAGCAATGTAAATATCCCTTGTAATAGAAATAAGCATGACAGGACCTCTTTATTGTGAGTTCTGGGGTCAAAAAGACTAAAAAAAATTGCTGAAAAAAATCCGGTTGCTAGGCAACGATGTATGACGTTGCTCCAGCCTTCCAAGACCATAGAGTCAAGTGGGGGCCATCTTGCCCTCACTCGACTTCCTGTCTGTGTGGAGCGGGGACCCGATCATTTTCCTCGCTGCCGGCGGATCTGGTAACCTGGGAAAACGGCCGGGACGTGGCGGGAGGGGGGGGGCGCACGGTAAGGGTGATCCCACGACGAATCCCCCGCTGGGACCACTGTTATCTGAAAGCAGATTGCCCACCGTTTAAAAAAATACCGGGTATTTAGCGTTAAAGGACCGGCGTATAATGACGGTGGGCGGTCGGAAAGTGCTTAAGGGGGAGGGGCTTTCTTTCTTTTTTAGGGAAACATCAACTACAACTAGTATACACATCCTGTATAAAAAGAAAAGATTGATTAAACTATACATCTACACTTATATAGTTATACATTTTTATGAGGGGGGGGCTTTTTTTTTGTTTTTTTTGTTTTTTGGGAAACATCAACTACAACTATATATATATATATATATATATATATATATAAGTATACACATCCTGTATAAAAAGAAAAAATTGTTATACTATAAATTTTTTTTAAATCATTAGCTATTAAAATCCAATTATAAACATCCTGTATAAAAAGAAAGAAGATGTTACAGTATAGGGATTAATAGCACATACCGAACACCATTTTCATCAACCCGTATGGAATAGAAGTAGTTGTTGTCGATCAGGTCTTGATTGTTGATATCCTCCATCCTGACCAGTCTCAGTCTCATGACCTGCGGTTGTGGGTTGGGAACAGCAGCCCGGCACAGTGGACACGTTGCGCTCTGCTGAAGCCATTGTTGGATGCAGGCGGTGTGGAATTGGTGAGCACAGGTCAGAGTCCTGGTGTCTTCGCCATCTTCATATCCTGAAAGACAAATGGAACAAATCACCTGCTCCTCGCCGCGTGGCTCCATGGGCGGTGGTGGTGCTGGGTGGTGTTCAGCAGCCATGTTGCGGTCTCTTGGTGAACGGCTCCTGTTGATTGGCACGTCCTCCTGTCTCCGCCGACGTTGCACTCTGGACCTCGTCCGGTGGGCGATTGGTGACTCTTCGCCTTCCTGACGGGAGCGTCTCTGCCGGAATCGGGGACGTGAAGGACGAGGCATCCTGATGGTATTGGATGCCTGTGTACCTGAAAACGGCTAAAAAAACTGAATATTAATACTAATATACAATACAAACTATAATAATACGATGGTAAGAGCTGTAAATATAAATAAAAGTTATAATATTCGCAGTAAATAGCAGTAAATAGCAGTGAATAGCAGTGAATCGCTGGAGCTAGGCCCTGACGATGTCACCTCGGCAACTCGCTATGGAGAAGTGACCTGAGCCACCTCAGGCTGCAGGTAAACAACAGGACCTCACACCAACTGTCACTTTTCAGGCCTACATTTCAGGCCTACATTTTGATTGGCGATATGTCGGTCATACAACACAGTAACCATATAAATTTTATATCATTTTATAGATTTTACATTGAATTATACAGTAATGGGTTATTTGAATGGTTATTTTTCAAATCGGCCAGAAGATGGCGATGTCATTCTACAATGTAATACCGATCCTCGCCATAGAGGTCACCCTTCCTGATTACCTGAATAGAAATCAGAGAGAATAGAGAACGATGTGTTATTCCTATCAGACATGTGGATGTGAGGAGGTCGGATGAAAGATTGTGAGGGGGGAGAAAATGGCGGCCGGGGGGAGCAGAGCTGAGCAGGTGAGGAGGAGAGGGAAGGAGAAGGGTGATGGAGGTCGGGGGCTTTATGGAAAGACTGGGGGGGAGGGGGTATAGAAAGGCCTGATAGATAGAGAGGTGATGTCTGGAGAAAGTGGGGGGCTACAGATGTAGCTCGACCCCCCTATTACCCCCCCCCCTTAGTGTTCTTTCATCTGCTAACTCCCCCCCCCCCTATATATACAATAATGACTCCCCCCCCCCCCCCCCACTGCTCAGATTGTGATCGGTGTCATCCAATCAGTGAGGTCACATCCGGGCGTTTACAATCGCAGGCAGAATCGCCGCAGTTCTTCCCGCCATCCCAAAACATTCTGCAAATCCGCATCATGCAAGGTTTGACACCCAGAAGAAGCCCCGCCCCTTTCTCAGTGACGCGCTTCGCACGATTTATCACACAACAATGGCGGCAGAACCGCGCCCATGTTTAGGTGCCATTGAAAACCAATTTGTAAAAAAAAAAAAAAAAGATTTGTCGGCTTTGCAGAGCGTGTTTGGAATGGCGGCAGAATTGCGGTGATTCTTCCCCGGATCGCAGACAGCCGGGTGTGACCGGGGCCTGAAGAATAAAATGATAACTCAGGGCCGGTTCTCACCATAGAAATGCAGTCTGGATGCGTTCCGGATGCGTTTTCGATGCATTCTGGTGCATTTTTTCCTTCACCTTAAATAAGGACATTGTGTATTCCGATGCGTTTTTGATGCGTTTTACTGCTTTCCAGTTTAGTGCAGACAAAATGCCGCATGTTCTACTTTATTTTCTGGAACTGGAATGCACTGGTGAGATCCATGCCATTGAAAACCATAGAATCTACTTTACATGCGTTTTTGATGCAGAAAAAGAAGCGCACTGGACCGCATGTTGTGTGAAGCGGCTCTAAAGGAAAAACGTATTTTTATCTTTGGACGGAGTAGAGAGGGATTGGAGCCCCTGTCAGGTTTTTATGGCTGTCTGTGTCCCCGTGAGGGGGATTCATCCTCTATTTATCCTGTTTACCATTATCATCCAAAGTGTCCCCAGAAAAGTCATAGAGGAGAAATCGTCCAATAGGGACACTAGTTCTGGTCACCTGGGGGGTCCCTAAGGAATCCCCTTATTTGCAGGGATTTCCTCTTCCTGTTTTGGCTATGGGGACAGGAAGTGAAGGGAATTCTGGGACACAGATGGCAGAAAATAATCTGACCGGGGTGACCCCAATAACACGGGGAATCGGTGCGGTCGGCCTGGGAAATTACAGAAGGAATCCCTGTGCAGCTCTCTGCAGCAGCTGAAAGCCAGTTTCTCCCCCTCCTGCCAACTTTCAGCTGCTGCGGGAAAAGAGAGACAGACATAGGGCATCGTTCCGGTAATTTCTTCTCCAGCACTGATCCCCCTCCCCCCCTCCCTGTTCTGCCTGCTTCTGATCCCCTCCCCCATTTCCCAGTACCTCCTGTGTAACTCCACACTGGTAACCTGTCAGGGCATTGAAGTGTCACCTATGGAGAATTTTCCGCCATTCCACAGGCAGACAGAAGTGTAAAGTGTGACATGTTAGGTATCTATTTACTCAGCGTGACTTCATCTTTCCCATTATACTAAATATTGGGCTGACTTTAGTGGTTTTATTTTTAACCCATTAAAGACCAGAAAGATTTGCCCCCTTATTGGCCAGGCCCTATTTTGCGATTCGGCGGTCCTGGTATTTGATCAGCTGTGCGAGTTTTTTTATTTTTTGCGCTATAAACAAATAAAGAGCGACAATTTTGAAAAAAAAAAAACATTTTTCACATTCTGCTATATGACATGAAAAAAAAAATAAATTTTTTTTTTTTTTTTTAACATTTTAGGCCAATTTGTTTTCTGCTGTATATTTTTGGTAAAAAAAATCACAATAAGCGTATTTTGATTGGTTTGCGCAAAAGTTTTCACGTCTACTAACTACGGGAAAGTTTTATGTCATTTTTAATGTTTTTTTACTAGTAATGGCGGCTATCTAGTTTTTTTTTTTTGCGGGACTGCGACATTGCGGCGGACAGATGGGACCCCTAACTGACATTTTGATACTTTTGGGGGACCAGTGACATTACTACAGTAATCAGTGCTAAAAATATGCACTGTTACTGTAATAATGACAGTGGCAGGGAAGGGGTTAACAGTATAGGTGTTCAAGGGGTTAAATGTGACCCTAGGGGAGTGATTCTAACTGTGGGGGGGGCGTGGCTTCTGAGATGACCATAGAGACATGTTCCTATAAAGAAGGATCACATGGGCTCTGTGTTCATTTCAGGGAGAAGGACGGTCAGCTGTGTTTACAACAGCCGACCGTCCTTCTCTCTCTGCGGGGAACGATCGCCGGTGTCAGGCAGCAATCAGAGCCGTCTGACACACGTGTCGGCTTACCCACTGACGATCGGGGGTGGGAGCGCGTCCCCTAGCTCCTCCCAGACGAGTGACATAAATCTTCATCTTTTTGCCTGTATGAGCCAGCCTGCCGCAGTAAATATACAGGAGTTGGTCGGCAACTGGTTAATTCATGAAAATTTTCTTTTTCCCCAAAAAATTGCGTTTGAAAAACCGCTGCGCAAATACCTTGGGACATAAAAAATTCCAACACCCACCATTTTATTCTAGAGGGCCTCTGCTATAAATATATATATAATGTTTGGGGGTTGTAGCAGAAGTTGATTTTTCCATGTTGGAGTGAAGTGTCAGAATCGGCCCGGATAGGAAGAGGAGAACAGAAATGTCCGGATAGTTTCCCAGTGCTGCACAACAATCCAGTTGGTGTGAAAGTGTCTCAGCTTGTATGGCAGCGCTCCAATATTCACACTTCTTCCAGAAGGGTTTCATCCATAAACAAAGCGCTCCACAACACTCTTCCCTTGTCCTGTACCTCACACGTGTTGGTGAAGGAACCTCTCCCCAATGCAGAGGAACCCCCCCACATATTAAAGGCCTTTATTTCATGTGGGTGTGACACCCCTAACTAATGTCCCCGCAGTGATGGCCTCCGTTCCTCCCCGCCACTACAACAACCGCCTCCTACCCAGAAAACAGAGGGGGGTCATAGCGGGAAACCTTTTTATGGAGACAGCTTAAAGCAATTTCCCGCACATTAGTCGGTGCCTTTAGGGTCCGTTCACACCATGCCCGCATCTGAATCGCACAGAAATGCGCCATGCGTTCCTCTGCGATTCATCCCGCATGCAAAACACTCAGATTTGTGATCTGCAGCGAGTGTCATAAGAATTAAACCACACCCCAAACACAGGTCACAAACGCAGTGCGTTTTCCCATAGCTGCCCACACCAGATCGCATGATATCTTTGTACCATGCGATTTGGTTGCAGTGCATTTTAGAATGGAGTGCATGCAGTAGTTTTGGCGCAGTGCAGTTGTAGGCCAATCAAAGTGAATGGGTTTGGAATGGGTGGCACAGAGCCGCACAGGAACACAGAGCTGCGGGGGTGGTGGGAAGCGGCACTCGGTGTACAGACGCCGGCTCCAGGCTGGGGAGCACAGGGGGGGTACAGGACAAGGGAAGAGTGTTGTGCAGCACTTTGTTTATGGATTGAAGTCTGAATATTGGAGCACGTTAACCCCTTTTTCACACTGATGCGGTTCTGATGCGTTCCAGAACTCACAGATTTGCCTGTCAAGGGAGATAACATGGCTTTCTATGGAGGTCGTTCACAGCTATGCACTCAACGCAGTGCGATTTCCAAATGGGTGCTGTGCGATGCGATTTTTGAGCCCCATAGACATGATTGGAAACCGCAATGAAAATTCTTAGGTATTCAGTTGCAATGCGGTCTCAGTGCGAGATTCACCGATTTGTAATGTCACATAATTGGCTAGAACAGAAATCGCAGCTGTTTATTTGCGTCAGAATTGCTACAGAATCGCACGGCAAGTGCTCCTGAAATCGCAGATGAAGACGCATAAAAATTGCACCTCATCAGTGTGAACCGGGGCTGATACAAGTTAGAGCACTTTAATGCGAATCGGATTATTCTGCAGAACTTTGAAACTATTTGGTCATTATTGTTTTATTTTATATTTTTAAGGTGATTGAATGAATTACACAGAGGAGTTTATGAAGAGCGGAGGAACGCTCTGCTGGGGTAATGATTGTATGCATTGCTCTCCTTTCCTGACTCTCATGTGCCACTTGCTGGATAAGAGGTGGCTGGAAGCCCTAATAGTGAATGGCAATCCCAACCTTTAGATTATCGCCAATCCTCACATCTGGTGGCTGCATTACATTTCATGTTGGGCTTTTTTATTTAACCACTTGCTGACCGCCCGCCGTAATATTACTCACGGCGCTCAGTCAAGTAGTACTATGTGACTTCATGCACGTGGTTTAGACACAACGGGAGGCGGGCCGTGCGAGGAGCGGTGACGATTGCCGCTGCCCTCCTGCGATCGTCGGAGAAACTGAGAGAAGACCCGCCTGCTCATGTAAACAAAGCAGGCGGATCTTCTGTCAGACAGGCATGGAGAGCTAAGCTGAAACCCAATCTATCTGTGCCTGTCACAGAACCCCCCCCCCCCCCCCCCACACACAGTGAGCAAGCACTTTAGGCATACATTTAACCCCTTTGATCACCCCCAGAATTAACCCCTTCCCTGCCAGTGTCATTTATTCAGTAACAGTGCGTATTATTTAGCCCTGATTACTGTATTAGTGTCACTGGTCCCAAAAAAAGTGTCAAAAATGTCAGTTAGGGGTCCGATCTGTCCGCCGCAATGTCGCAGTCCCACTAAAAATCTCTGATCGCCGTCATTACTAATAAAATAAATAAATAAATAAAAAGTCCAAAAATCTATCCCGCAGTTTGTAAACGCTATAACTTTTGCGCAAACCAATTAAAATACGCTTTTTGGGATTTTTTTTTTACCAAAAATATGAAGCAGAATACAAATTGGCCTAAACTGATAAAAAAATGTAATTAAAAAAAAAAAAAAAATCGGGCATATTTTATAACAGAAAGTAAAAAATATGGCTTTTTTTTTTTTTTTAAATTGTCGCTCTTTTTTGTTTATAGCGCAAAATCTAAAAACCGCAGAGGTGATCAAATACCAACAAAAGAAAGCTCTGTTTGTGGGAAAAAAAGGACATCGATTGTATTTGGGTACAGCGTCGCACGACCGCACAATTTTCAAAGTAACGCAGTGCCGAATCGCAAAAACTGGCCTGGTCATGAAGGGGGTAAAACCTTCCGGAGCTGAAGTGGTTATTTACTGCAGGTGCTTATATATCGCCGTCACTTTACACAGCGCTTTACATATTCTACCTTCACATCAGTCCCTGCCCTCAAAGAGCTTACAATCTAATTCCCATTCATACAAACACATATTAGGGCCAACTAAGACATGAACCAATCAACCTACCAGCATGTCTTTGGAGAGTGGGAGGAAACCGGAGAACCCGGAGGAAACGCACGCAGGCACAGGGAGAACATGGAAACTCCAGGCAGGTAGCGCTGTGGTTGGGATTTGAACCGACAACCCTCATGCTGCTCGGCGGAAGTGCCGGCTTTTTTCTTCTTTTCACCGGCTGATCCCACCAGCAACACACTTTATATCCAGCACTGCAAATACAGAAAGGAGGCGCTAATTAAACTTCTATTTATCTCACATTTATTTATAATAAAAACTGACAGTCAGATTTATAATGAGAGAAGAGATGTTATCGGTGTCTTCTGTCATAAAGCACCCCTGTATACATGTGCAATGCATACACTACATTATGGTATAAACCTGCAGGGGGCTGCTTGGAATATTTTTTTAAAGAGTTTAATACCGCTTTAACCACTTGTCTGCTGGGCACTTTTACCCCCTTCCTGTCCAGGCCAATTTTCAACTTTCAGCATTGTCACACTTTGAATGACAATTGCACAATCGTGCAACACTGTACCCAAACAAAATGTTTATAATTTTTCTCACACAAATAGAGCTTTCTTTTAGTGGCATTTAACCACTTCAGCCCTGGAAGGATTTGCCCCCTTAATGACCAGGCCCTATTTTGCGATTCGGCACTGCATTACTTTAACGGACAATTGCACAGTCGTGCAACGCTGTACCCAAATGAAATTTTCGTAATTTTTTTCCTACAAATAGAGCTTTATTTTGGTGGTATTTGATCACCTGTGCGATTTTTTTTTTTTTTCGCTATAAACAAAAATTGAGCGACAACTTTGAAAAAAAAACAATATTTTTCACATTCTGTTATAGGACATTCTCAAGAAAATAAATGTAAAAATCACATTTTAGGACAATTTGTTTTCTGCTACATATTTTTGGTAAAAAAAAAAAAATCGCAATAAGCGTATTTTTATTGGTTTGTTCAAAAGTTATTTCATCTACTAACTACAGGAAAGATTATATCATTTTTATTGTTTTTTTTTTTTACTAGTAATGGCGGTGATCTGCGAATTTGTGCGGGACTGCGACATTGCGGAGGACAGATCGGACACCTAACTGACATTTTTGACACTTTTGGGGGGACCAGTGACATTACTACAGTAATCAGTGCTAAAAATATGCACTGTTACTGTAATAATGACACTGGCACGGAAGGGGTTAATACTGTTGGTTGTCAAGGGGTTAAATGTAAGCCTAGGGGAGTGATTCTAACTGTGGGGGGCGGGGCTTGTGAGATGATCACAGAGACATGTGATCCTATATAACATGGTCTCTGTGATCATCCCAGGAAGAAGGACGGTTGGCTTTGTTTACATCAGCCGACCGTCCTTCTCTGTCAGCAGGGAGAGATCGCCGGTGTCAGGCAGCAATCGGAGCCTCCTGACACATGCACTGGCTTCCCGGCTGAGGAGCGGGTGCGGGACGCGCTCACCCCCTATTCTCCCCAGAGCGAGCGCCGTACATCTGTGGTGGCTGGTCAGAAAGTGGTTAATCACTACTGGGTTTTTTATTGTTTGCTAAAAAAAAAAAAAAAAAATAATTTTGAAAAACAAACAATTTCAGAGTTTCTTATAAAATTTTGTAAACGGGTAATTTTTTTCTCCTTCACTGATGTGCACTGATGAAGCTGCATTGATGGGCTGCACTGATAGGTGGCACTGATGGGTGGCACTGGTAGGCATCACTGATAAGTGACACTGATGGTGAGGCACGGCTGGGCAATGATAGGTGGCACTGAAAATAAAGAAAAGGTTTGGGACTTAGCATGAGAGACACGACAACCCAAAACTGACAGAACAAAAAAATGGATTTTTGTAAGAACTTACCGTAAAATCCTTTTCTCTTAAGCTCATTGACAGACGTAGTCTTCTTGATTCTCAAGAGCTGGGTTATGTTGTCTCCGCAGGAGTAGGACTAGGCAGAATGACAAAACGTTCTGGCTCCACCCTAGGGGCAGTCCCTGAGGGTATATCCTCCCTCTCTCTGCTACAGGGAATCAGTTCTGTTTAAAGCAGTACAGAGAATTTAACCCAACCCAACTCAATGATAGAGGGGCGGGTACTACGTCTGTCAATGAGCTTAAGAGAAAAGGATTTTACGGTAAGTTCTTACAAAAATCCATTTTTCTCTATCGCTCATTGACAGACGTAGTCTTCTTGATTCTCAAGAGCTGGGACATCCAGAAGCAGTGCCACAAATGAGGGGTGGGATTGACAAAATCAAATCCAATCTAGAAGGCCCAACCGGTGCCAAACTAGAAGTTTTAAAGGCTCATTATAAACAAAGAATGAGGCTAAAGAAAAAATTTTCCAACGGAAAAAAACCCTCGAGGTAGACCACTGGTCTCCTCAAATTGCGGCCTGCAAAACCTTGCGGCCAAATGAGGCATCAGACGATGCCATTACATCAACTTTATAATGTTTAGAGAAGGTATGCACCGACGACCAGGTAGCCGCCTTGCACACCTGGACCACTGACGCCTGATGGCGAAAGGCCCATGACGCACTAAGTGCCCGAGTGGAGTGCGCCTTAACAGGGAACGGGGGCTCCCGACCCTTAATAGAATAAGCCTGCACTACCGTCTGTCTGATCCATCTGGAAATGGTCGCGGCAGATGCAGGCAACCCCTTTTTGGGTCCATCTGGGATCACAAAAAGTGAATCCGTCTTGCGAAACGAGTCTGTCGTTTTCAAGTATACCCTGATCGCCCGGACCACATCCAAGGAGTGCAAAGCAAATTCCCGAGGATGACTGGGCTTAGGACACAGGGAAGGTAATACAATTTCTTCATTCAGATGAAATTCTGAAACCACTTTTGGTAGGAAGGATGGATTCGGACGAAGAACCACCTTATCTCTATGAACCACCAGATATGGTGAACGACAAGATAATGCGGCCAGTTCTGACACCCTGCGTGCAGAAGTAATAGCCACCAAGAAGGCCACCTTCTGGGACAACGTGGGTAGAGGAATCTCCCTAACATCTTCAAAGGGAGGTTTCTGAAGAACCGACAACACTAAATTAAGATCCCAGGGGGGTAACGGCGCGTGCACTGGCGGAGCCAGATGTCGCACCCCCTGGATGAAATTCCGCACCAAGGAATGAGTAGCCAAAGGCTTCTGAAAGAAGATAGCTAATGCTGAGACCTGACCCTTGATAGTACTCAAGGCCAGTTTCTGCTCAACCCCTTGTTGCAGAAAAGCCAATATTCGACTAATCGAATAAGACCGAGGACGGAACCCCAAAGGTTCACACCATGCAATGTAGGACTTCCATGTGCGATGATAAATCTTTCTGGAAGTCGCTTTCCTTGCTTCAACTAGAGTAGGAATAACTGAAGCTGACAAACCTTTGTCCTTCAGCACCTGGGTCTCAATAGCCAGGCCGTTAAAGCCAGCGATCGTAAAGCAGGATGGAAGATCGGTCCCTGAGACAGTAGATCCTCCCTGAGAGGAAGTCTCCATGGGACGTCCGCCACCAGTCTGACCATGTCGGCGTACCAAGCTCGACGAGGCCAGTCCGGAGCTACCAGGATTACTGGGATTCCTTCCTCCTCTACCCTGCGAAGAAGTCTTGGCAGTAACGCGAGAGGAGGGAAGGCATATATTAGCTGGTATTGCCCCCACGGGGCGATCAGTGCGTCTGCGGTTTCTGCTAGAGGATCGCGGGAGCGAGCCACGAATCTCTGAACTTTCCTGTTGAATCGTGATGCCAACAGATCCACATCCGGGGTGCCCCACCGTAGGCACAACTGGTGGAAAACGTCTGGATGGAGGGACCATTCCCCCTGATCCAGGGTCTGACGGCTGAGATAATCTGCCTGCCAATTCTCCACCCCCGGAATGAACACCGCAGAGATTGCTGGAACAAATCGTTCCGCCCAGCGAAGAATGCAAGCCACTTCTTTGGCCGCTCGGACACTCTTGGTGCCACCCTGATGATTGACATAAGCCACGGCCGTGGCATTGTCCGACTGGATCCGAACCGGGCTGCCCTGGAGCTGCTCGGTCCAGTGAATCAGACAAAGTCTGATCGCTCTCAGTTCCAATACATTTATCGGTAACCTGGATTCTTCCGGGGACCAAAGTCCCTGGACAGATAACTGACCAAGAATTCCTCCCCATCCGGATAGACTGGCATCCGTGGTCACTATCGTCCAATATATTGGCAGAAATGACTTTCCCTGGCTGAGCATTGGAGACCGAAGCCACCAAACCAGAGACTCTCTGGTCTGTTTGCTCAATCGTATCTGATTGTCCAGGGATTCCGGATTCCGATTCCATCTGAGAAGAATCTCTTGCTGAAGAATTCGGGTATGGGACTGGGCAAATGGGACTGCTTCGAATGAAGCCACCATCAACCCCAGAACCCTCATGCACGTCCGAAGGGAAGACCAGCTGTTGGACAGTAACAACTGGACTGCTGATTGGATCTTTCGAAGTTTCCCTACCGGAAGGAAAACTCTCGTCCTGACTGTGTCTAGAATTAGACCCAGATATTCGAGCCTCTGGGTGGGAACCAGAAATGACTTTTGCTGGTTCACCAGCCACCCGAATTCCTGTAAAGAAATCATAGTAATTTCTATGTTTTGTAGCAAGGTCTGAGGAGACTCTGCATGAAGCAGAAGATCGTCTAGGTAACCTAGAATCGATATACCTCTTTGGCGCAGAAGTGCCAACATTGGGGCCAACACCTTTGTGAAGACCCGCGGAGCCGTGGCGAGACCGAAAGGTAACGCCACAAACTGATAGTGGTTCTCCTCTACGGAAAAGCGTAGAAAACGCTGATGTCCTGCGAAAATGGGAATGTGAAGATAGGCGTCCTTGATGTCTATGGACGCTAGGACATCCCCTGGATGCAGGAAGGCTGCTACCGTGCGAATGGACTCCATTCTGAATCTTCTTATGTTGACGAAAGAATTGAGTGCTCTTAAGTCCAGAATTGGACGCACTTTGCCCTCTTTCCTGGGTATTGTAAACAGGTTTGAATAAAACCCTTGAAACCGTTCTGTCCAAGGAACGTGGACTACCACTCCTTGTTGTAGTAAATCTGTGACTGCTCTCCGCAGATCTTCTAAACGATCTGCGGATAGACGGATATTGGAAGGGAAGAATCGCGCCGGTGGGAGAGATCGAAACTCGATCTTGTACCCTGACCTTATGACTTCGCAAACCCATTTGTCCGGGATTCTGGAAAGCCATGGATCCGGGAACCGGCGAAGACGTCCCCCCACCCCAGTTATGGGTGGGGGCGCACCTTCAGGCTTTGGATGGTTTATCTTCAGGTCTGGAGGGGGCGGGCTTTTGCTTGCCCGACCAACGACCCCTGACGCCTCCTGTAGGAGCTTTGGAGGACTTAGTTTTTTCACCCGCTGGACGAAAAAACCTCTTGTGAGCAGAAAAAGAAGGCCCTCGTCTTTGACGAGTTCCTCTACCTTTAAAATTTTGCGGTAAAAAGGTGCTTTTTCCACCGGTGAGATCCTTAATGATCTCATCTAAGTTGGCTCCAAATAGACGCTCTCCTGAAAAGGGGATATTAGCCAATGCTTTTTTGGAACCTTGGTCGGCTAACCAACCTTTTAGCCACAGTGTACGCCTGAGAACCACTGCTGAGACTGATGCTCGCGCCATTAATGGAGTGGCGTCTAACGCCGCATCACATACAAACTGTAACCCCTGTATCCTTTGTTCCAACAAATCTGATACCGCCTGAGGGACTTCTTCTAAGTCCCGGCGTAACCACTTGGTCCATTCAGTTACAGCCTGCGAAACCAGACCAATAGCAATTATTGATCTGAAAGCTGATCCAATCAAGGAAAACATGGTGCGAGACATAGCTTCTATCTTGCGATCCACTGGATCTTTAAAAGACGGAGCGTCTTCTAAAGGAATAACCGTGGCTTTATTCAATCTAGCAATCGGTGAATCCACCACAGGTGGTTCTGTCCATTTCTTAATAAGGGTTTCCTCAAACGGATAACGCCTGTCAATGCGTTTAGAAATATTAAAAGTGCGTTTTGGCAGACGCCATTCTTCTTCGATTGGATTGCCAAAACATTTGGGCAATGGAAAAACCTTCGCCACTTTGATGCGCTTTTTAGTCCCAAAAGGGATCTCAGTTTCAGCTATTTCTGATGGAATACCCTGTAACCTTAAAGTCTCTTGAACAGATACAATGAGTGCGTTTACCAACGCTTCCTCTCGGGCTATGGCGGATGCCGAAACATCCTCCTCACTGTCTGAAGAGACAGGACCCGAGACACCAATACCAGATGAAGTACCTGCAACTGCAGAAATAGGCTCAGAGTCTGAATCCGAAGTTTCAGATAATAAGGGGTTAGGCGGGGGTCGCTTTCTTGCGCCCTGTCCCTGACAAGCCACTTCCACCCGGGACACAAAAGTTTCCATAATAGCTGACAAAGATTCAATTGTCAATGGGGTGCTGGAGGATCCCGCAGACCCCTCGAGGGGATCCGGAGGAGATACATGAGTGGCAGGGTCCATGTTAATACAGGACACCCTTTGCCAGCAAAAACAAAAAAACTTTTTCTTTTTTTTTTTTTTTTTTTGTGTGTCTCCCCCTAGCGCAATAGCGCCCCTCAGAGTACCTGCTTCTCGATCCCAGAGAGAGAGAGAGAGGGACCCCCAAGGCTCACCAACCGATGCAGTGCAGTTTCCAACAAACTGCAGTCAGCGTCTGTCTTACACAGACTGGAAGGAGCTGTTTGCTTTTTCCCGGGCAGAAGGCGTGGCTCCGCCCCCTGTGTACGCCTTCTGGCTTTCCCAGCCCTCCACGAGGTAGCTGGGTTCACAAAACATGGCCGCCCCCATAGAAGAGACATAAGACTCCAAAAACATGGCGGCCGGCGTGACCTGAGGACATACATGCATTCGGTCTACGGCAAAATGGCGGCGGACCGCCGATATCGTCTTCCCAGCACATCCACCTGCACTCTGCTAAGAGGTGACATATGGATCTACAGAGATACACTGCACATAAGGTAGGATTATACCTCCTATGTCTGCTGTAATGTTACAGTCTGCTGGGTAGAGTGTTAGCTCTTGAACCAAGTCCACTTCCCACAAACACATGCTGTATTACAAGGGGGACTTGTAAGTATCAGATATATACTGACCATATATGGAGGGGCCCATAATACATACTGCCTCATAATGAGGAAAAAAGGGAACGTTTACTCACCATACCGAACCGACAGGCACCCTCTCTTCACAATACCCTCTCCACCGGGGTGGGGGTTTGTGGACGCCTCGACTCTCTGGTACCTGGCGTCCAAGCGAGCTTTTAACTCGCAAAGTCAGTCCCTTTGCTGGGACTCTGTCGCGGCCGACTCAGCGCACTGGTCTGCACGCGCTTTTAGGCAGAAACCGGGGTGACCACTGGATCTCAACATCCAGCCCGTCGCCCGGCCCCGCATACTTACTTGAATATGTCGCGGCCGACCAAGCGCAATGCCATGGTCTGCGCGCGCTCGTAGGCCGGCTGGGGTGACCACAAGTGTCGCCCAGTCCGGCATTTTTGCTTGAAGATCTCACAGGAAAAACACACTGGAGAAAACTACCTAAAAAATGTCTTTTTCTTAAAGAAAAAAAGTCTTGCCAGGACCAAAAGATCCCAGCAAGGAACTTAGGTCCTTACTCCTGACTAGACAGAAAAAAACTGATTCCCTGTAGCAGAGAGAGGGAGGATATACCCTCAGGGACTGCCCCTAGGGTGGAGCCAGAACGTTTTGTCATTCTGCCTAGTCCTACTCCTGCGGAGACAACATAACCCAGCTCTTGAGAATCAAGAAGACTACGTCTGTCAATGAGCGATAGAGAAATACCGTATTTATTGATACAACAAAAAATCCAAACATGATGAAATGATTACAAACATGACATACAATAGTGTAGAAAGGAAGATTTAACCACTTACCGCATTCTAACGTACCGGTACGTCGGTACACTTTGCGGAGTTATACTGGGATGATGCCTCTAGTTAGAGGCATCATCCCGGTACAGTGGTTTGAAGCCGACGGTCGGCTTTCCGTCGGTAACGACCGATGCGGCTCGGGAGCCGCTCGATCGTTACCCGGGGGGGCGGGAGGGGACGTCCCCCCCCCTCCCGCCGCCTTGGGCAATAATTTAAAAAACAGAGCTACACTCTACCTCTAAACTGGTAACCGTTAAATAAATTTAAAGCGTCGCAGATTGAGATCTCTATTGACCGTAGTTTGTCGTCATCCCACGGGGGGGCGCAATTTTAAACCGTAACATGTTGGGTATCTATTTACTCGGCGTGACATCATCTTTCACAATATACAAAAAAAATGGGCTAACTTTACTGTTTAGTATTTTTTAAATGCAGTGAAATGTGATTTTTTCAATTTTCTTCCAAAAAAATGGCGTTTTAAAGACCGCTGCGCAAATACCGCGTGACAAAAAATTTTGCAATGACCGTCATTTTATTCTCCAGAGTCTTTGCTAAAAAAATATATATAACGTTTGGGGGTTCTAAGTAGTTTTCTAGGAAAAAATACTGGTTTTAACTTGTAAACAAAAAGTGTCAGAAATAGGGCTGGGGCTTAAGTGGTTAAAAGTCAAATACATGGACCCAATCTAAGTTAATAAAGACCAGCATGGCAATCAACATGAGTAAGAAAATGATTGAGTAAGGTCATAACATCCATAAACTGACGCATTTCGTGGACTAAATCTCACCACTTCTTCAAGAGTAGATTTATGATCTGTGTCTGATAAAAAACATACGTATAAGGAATTGCAATGATGTTGGTAAATAAAAACTGGGCAGGGAAGGGGAGACAGACTACCACATCCCAAGACTTACATAGAACTCTGGCAGTAACTGGTAACGGAGGTAGAGGCACTGGCCCAGATGTCTCCCACGGAAGCTGAGGGCACAGAAGGCCCACGGATTTGGCCAAAGACGCCACACACAAAAGAGAGTGGGGGTTGGAGTGATTGGAGTAGTACTGATAGCACCATAGAAAGGTATCTATAAAAGATAAGTAATATTAAGTAGTAAATGAGTATGTAGTATATGGAAAAACATCATACTACTGAAATGGTATAAGTGGAAAGTGAGAGGATAAAGTATTCTAATTAATCCAAGTGACTGAGAGATGAGGTGAGTGAAGAATGAGGGAAATAAAGAAGGTAGGCTTGAAAGCCAAGTGTGGAGAAATCATGATGGTGGAAAGGTAAACCAAGTGAATAATAACTCGGAAAGAAAAGAAGGTGGATACATGCATCCAAATGACCGCAATGGCAGGAATATTACCAGATGGTGTAAGCTATAATGAAAAAATATGTGTACTAAGGGTAACCAGAGTGGAAGTATGTAAGAAGGCAATACCAGAGATGTAAATCCCAGACTCCAGTGCAAATGTGTCCCGTATTCGCCAAGGCAGCCGGCAGTAGTGCACCCAAAGTCACGCCAGTGTATGTGTGGGGACCCGCAGGAACAGCAGGCGGATGGCCAAACCATTCGGCGGGCCGCCTAATATACATAAGGAATGGGAAACAGCCAGGGCAATGATAGGTGGCACTGATTGGCAGCACTGGTGGGCACTGACTGGCAGCACTGGTGGGCACTGTTGGGACTTATGTCCCTGTAACAGAAGCCGGTTATCGGATTTCTTCTTTGTCTTCTTCTGACAGCGTAAGGAGAAAATAAAGCAGATAACCGCCTTGTGTTTACTTCCATGATCAGCTGTCATTGGCTGACAGCTGATCATGTGGTAAGGGGCTACTGTGATTGGCCCTTTACCCAGATCTGTGGTCAGCTGAGTTTGAAGGACTCCATGATCACAGAGCATGCCGCGGCATCATGGGAGGACGTCCTCCCGGCAAAGGAAGACCACGCTGTAGCCATCTTTCAGCTATAGCATGGGAGGGAAGCAGTTAAGTGATTGCACAAACCCCTGTGATGTTGGTTGTCACGTGGTGTTTCAAGGAAGTAAACATAGGAAGACTTGTGAGAGTGAGTACCTATGTTGCTGAGAGGGAGAACTAATTGATCAGCAGTGTTTGATTGCTCCGTTCTCACTACAGAGCCAGCGGGGTATAGATGCATCATCGGATCCATGCTGCATCCACCTAGGTGAGTATAAGGCCGGGTTCACATATGTGTGAGTTTGGATGTGGTTTTAACCGCATCTAATTCACATGACATGCTAAGGTGACCGGCTCTCAATGGCGCTGGTTCACGCATGTCCATGGCGGCCGCGGTGTGGTTTCTAAAAGGGTCCTGTGCGTTTTTGGGCCCAATTCAGGTTCAAATTCATGCAAAAATCCCAACCTGATTCGCACCTGAACGGATGAAGAGAAACGCACCGGACCCGGGGCTGTAAACTACGGCCGCACATATGTGATCCCGGCCTCAATGTTCTTTTGTAAGTCCGTACTTCTCTTCTAACAAAGTCTTTGGAAGGTGAGAATAACAGCAGGAAGGAGTATGGAGTCCCTGTACCCGGAAGTAAGACGGGTTTTCGATGGAAGCGGCCTCCAGCAATGACATCTCTGGAATGCTTCGTTTTCAGGTAAGTTTCACATAATGTAGCATGCAATGCATACTAGCACATTATGGCTTTACCTTGCAGGTCAGAATAAAAATAAAAAAAGGCACCCAGCGGTTTCCAACCGCTTTAACCTGCCCATACGACCCCTCCAATCTTAGAGTGACAATGTGTATATCCTCCTGACGACAGGCAGGCATCCAGAGGGCCGGTGCAGCCCAATATCACTAACTTCTAATGAAAACCAGGAAGCCGCACATAATCAGTCAGCCCAGTAATGACCGAATAAAGATGGACTTCAGCTAGTCTCCTCCCAGAGGGTGTGGCCTGGGAGGAGACTAGCTAAAGCTGCTCTGTATACTTCCATTACCAGGCTGACTGGTGTGCAGCGCCACGTTTTTCATTGTAAGTTATGAAAAAGCCGCGTTGTCACTCTAGAATTACCGAACACCTTCGCTTCTCCCCATCTTATAACAGTGGGGGAGGGGTTGTGAAGTCTGGGGAGACCTGGATAGGAATAATACCCCGGCTGGAGATAAGTATGCAGAGTGAGGAGGATAGCACTGGATTTCTGGCAGGATCATCAGATGTTTTTCTCACACTTATTGAGCATATAAAAACTTTCAGTGATCTATTCACCAGACCTAAAGGGAGAAAACAAAGTTCATTGTTGGGGGTTCACATTCATGATAACTTAACCCCTTACCTACTGAGCACTTATACCCCCTTCCTGCCCAGGACTATTTTTAGTTTTTAGCGCTGTCACACTTTGAATGACAGTTGAACGGCCGTGCAACATTGCACCCAAATTACATTTTTATCACACAGATAGAGCTTTCTTTTGGTGGTGTTTAACCGCTTCCTGACCACACGCCGCAGATGTACTGCGGCAGGCTGGCTCCTACAGGCAAATCACCGTACATGTACGGCGCTCGCTCTGGGGAGTCCCGCCCCCCCGTTCGTCAGGCGGGAAGCCAGTGTGTGTGTCAGGCAGTTCCGATTGCCACCTGACACCGGCGATCACTCCCCGCTGAGAGAAAAGGACGGTCGGCTGATGTAAACACAGCCATCCGTCCTTCTCCCTGGGATGATCAGAGGCCATGTGATCCTTCTATATAGGATCCCATGTCTCTGTGATCATTTCACAAGCCTCGCCCCCCCACAGTTAGAATCACTCCCCTAGGCTTACATTTAACCCCTTGATCACCAACACTATTAACCCCTTCCCTGCCAGTGTCATTATTACAGTAACAGTGCATATTTTTAGCACTGATTACTGTAGTAATGTCACTGGTCCCCCCAAAAGTGTCAAAAATGGCAGTTAGGGATCTGATCTGTCCACCGCAATGTCGCAGTCCCGCTAAAAATCGCAGATCGCCGACATTACTAGTAAAAAAAAAAGAAAAACAGTTTTTGCGCAAACCAGTCAAATTTTGTCTTATTTTGAATTGTATGCAGCTCTGCAGAACTCCGTCCACACAACCACGTCATTTATTCACAGGAATCTGAGAGAAGAAATTACAAGTCTTGCTTCGAATTAGTTGTGCCATGTCCCGCATAGGCTTGGCTAAAGCATAGTACACACGGGCAGATTGCCGGGCAACATCGGCTGATTCAATAAAAACCGGCTGACATTCGGCCCATTTTGTATGGCAGCTGGTCCGACAAAATCCAGGCGTTCAACCAGCTTCTGTCGGTAGAAAATGTTGGAAAACTAGCAGCCGATTGGCTCCCAATCAGCACTCTCAGCCAATAGCAGAGAGCACAGACCGGAGTGTTCTGACGAGAGGGACGTCCCCCTGTCAGAGCACAATATCTCAGTAGGGGGAGATCGCCATACTAACATCTCATTGTTAGTACAGCAGCTCTGACCTGAGCTGTTTTTTTTTTCAGCCCGCTGGGTTGAATGCGTCCTGAGCCCACCCAGTTGTGTGACAATAGCGAATAAATATTCGCTATTGTCACACGGATCCTCCTCCTGGCAATTTAGGAAGCGGGTCCTGAGACCCGTTTCCCAATTGGCCAAAAGGAGAAGCCATGCTATTGGCTGAGGAGGAGGAGGCAGGAGACGCAGAAGACTGAGGGGGAATCCGCCGCTGCCTGCCTGCCCTCCACATGTCCAGTGTGAGTGAGCCGGGGTGGGGGGGGGTGGTGTGCGGGCTGGTGTGGTCCAGGGGAGGGGGAGTATGGTGTGGTCCATCTGCCCCCCCCCCTGCCCTTGGAGCACCAGCCACCACTGCTCTATGTTCATGGCACTCTCTGAATGTCCGGAATGAAGAGCATCACTGGGCATGTGAAGTACCGTCGTCAGCTACTGCTGATATGATTATTTCCTAAACCATGCACATTTAGGAGATATTCAATGCACCTACAGGTAAGTTATACTATAAATGTTTGATCTCCTTGGTCTCCCACACTCACTGGTTCCTCCTGCTAAATTCCATGTTACTGTATTTACTTAGAGATTGTGGGAGACAATGAAGGAATTTACTGCAACACTTCACCTTTATTTATCCTTCATGCAAAAGACATCACAGACGACGTGGGGTACAGTAAAAGTTGACACGTTTCACACTGTGACTAGCGTTTACTTTTAACCTCAAGGCGCGAAACGCGTCAACTTTTACTGTACCCCGCACTGTCTGTGTTGTCTTATGCATGAAGGATCCATAAAGGTGAAGTGTTGCAGTGAATTCCGGACTCCTTTTGATTGTGTATCTGCAGATGAGCTGTGCAAGCAGGTAGAGACATTTTAAAAGCCTGTCCGCTCCCTGTTTGTTACAGCGAAACTCCAGGTCCACTTGGAATCTGCACTATGGAAACACTGCAAACAGATAGCATAGGACTAATCACCACTATAGCCTGTATCCTCCTCCTTCCCTATTACTGACTTACTATGCCTTCCTCTGTACTGTGTCTCTGGGTGGAGAAGACCATCTTAGTAGAGGAACCGGACTTTGCTTCCTCATGTCAGAGCTCCTCCCCCGATGACTGGGGGGTAATGAAGAAGGATCTTCAGCAGTGTAATTCCTCCGGTGCGGCTTCCTCTCCAGCAAGTTGAGCGCCACAGTAGAGGGACATCACCAAACCTCCCCTTACATCTGCTGAGGCGGCAGTGCCTGAGATCTCACACATCAGATATTGTAACGCTCCTGCGTTTTATGTATGATGTGGATTTACAGCTGCAGAAATATTCCACTTCAGTAGTCATGTAGAGAAACGCTGAGACACCAATCCCAACTCCCAAGACTCATCATGTGTGGATGATCTCAATTCAGCAAGTAAATACACACACTCAATAAGATGTTCCTAGAGTGACTTATGTATATAGTAACACAGTGATGATAGGCTGAAGAGACAGGTTGGGTAGAGATGGTAGATGACAGACACTTGAAAGGAAATGTTCTTGAAAGTAAGATAGTAGCAGATGGGATGCAGATAGGTTAGCAATCATGTATGGTAGCAGATGATAGAGTAGCAGGTGAACATACAGGAGAGACCAACCCAGTGCAAGAGCAGATGGTAGTAGGCTCAAGAGCTAGCAATCTTAGATAATGCAGATGTAATAATAGTCCTTAGTATGCAGAGCTAGATAGTGTAAGCTTTAGTATGAAGGTTATAGAGGTTTCCCCTGTGGGGTACTTATCACTAGTAGCAATGTAGCAGAGGAGAGGTTCGACAAGAGCGGATGATCCGGTAGCGGGATACAGGGATCAGCGCAGCGTGGTTCCGACAGCGAGGTATGCTTGCAAGCATGAGAGCTTCAAGACAGGTTAGCATCAAGGCACAAAGCAGGTTGAACGAACACATGTGAGTGAAAGCTGGTGATTTAAATAGCTGTTCAGTCCGGCGCTCAGTGATGACAGCATCAGTCTTAAAGGTGTATGCGCACCTTACCAAAAGAGAATGGTGGGGCGCATACACTTAGGAAAAGAGTAATTAGGGTACCCAAAGGTACCAGAACATTACAGTACCCCCCCCTTAAGGCCGGCTCCTGAAGGCCTCTGGAGCTGGTTTGTCTGGGTACTTCGCATGAAAATTGCGGATTAATCTAGGGGCATGTATGTCAGAGGTGTTTAGCCAGGTGTCGTCTTGGGGCCCATAGTTCTTCCATCGAACTAAGTACTGAAGTCTTCTTCTGTGGATACGAGAATCCAGAATCTCTTTTATCTCATATTCTTCTCCACCTTCAACTTGTACAGGAGGAGGAGGTGGGATAGTAGGCCTTATTCCTTGGTCAGGAACATGGGGCTTCAGTAGCGACACATGGAAAATGGGATGTATTTTGAGGTCTATTGGCAATGTAAGCTGTACTGCAGCTTTTCCAATAAGTTTCTTGATTGGGAAAGGTCCCAAGAACAGAGGTCCAAGCTTTTTGCTAGGGATTTTCAGTCTTAAATTTTTTGTTGAGAGCCAAACGAGGTCCCCGATAGCATACTGAGGAGAAGGTCTTCTGCGAAGATCATAGTACTTCTTCTGTTGACTATGAGCGTGTGCAATGGTAGTATTAAGCAAACCCAGAGAGTCCTTTATTTGGGTAAGATAGTCTGAGGCTACTGGGTTATTTGAAGGAAGGATGCGTGGTGGAAGAATAGAGGGATGAAACCCATAGTTCAAGTAGAACGGACTCTGCTTGGTCGTACTGTGGGTTGCGTTGTTGTAGGCAAATTCTGCCAGAGGGAGAAGATCCACCCAATCATCCTGTTGGTAAGAAGTGTAACAACGTAAATATTGCTCGATGCATTGGTTGACTCTTTCAGTCTGTCCGTTGGTCTGCGGATGGTAAGGAGAAGTGAGCTTCCACTCAATTCGTAGTATGTGACATAGTTCTTGCCAGAACTTGGAAATAAATTGTGATCCACGGTCAGACAGAAGAGTTTTTGGGATACCATGTAACTTAAAGACATGTTTCATCAGGAGTTCTGCCGTTTGTTTGGACGAAGGTAGTCTGCGAATAGCAATGAAATGTGCCATTTTTGTCAGATGGTCCACTGACACTAAGATGGTATTAAATCCTTTGGAAGGAGGTAGTTCTACTATAAAGTCCAAGGACACAACTTCCCATGGAGTTTGGGGTATTGGTAGACTGCATAGTAGACCGGATGGTCTCGTAGTGTCAATTTTGGACCTGGCACAGACATTGCATGAAGAGACAAATTTTTGTATAGATGTTTTCATGTCAGGCCACCAGAATTGCCTGGTAATCAGATTAAGAGTCTTTGTCATACCCATATGTCCTGCCATAGGCACATCATGCGATAATTCCAAGATCTTGGTGCGCATGGTAGGTGGTATGTAAAGTTTGTCGTTGTAGTAGAGGAAGCCTTCTGCATCAGTATTTAGTTGTGGTGGGGGTGAATCCAAACTTATACCATGCAAAACCTCTTCCTTCAAGGAACGGAAAACTCCAATAATGCGTTTGTGAGGTATTATAGGAACGGAAGGGATTTCAAAGTAGTTTTCTTCAGTTAGTCGTGATAGTGCATCCGCCTTTTTGTTCTTATCTGCAGGTGTGTAGGTCACTAGGAAGTTAAACCTTAGAAAGAATAGTGACCATCGTACCTGTCGGTGCGAGAGAGTTTTGTTAGTCTGAAGATATTGAAGATTTTTATGGTCCGTGTATATAAGTATTGGTAATTGGGTGCCTTCGAGTAGATGTCGCCAATTCTCCAGAGCCAATTTTATAGCAAGCAGTTCCTTTTCACCCACGGGGTAATTTATCTCGGGACTGCTTAAGGATTTAGAAAAAAAGGCGACTGGATGAAGTGGTGAAGTGTGAGTTGGTCATTGGGAGAGTATTGCTCCTACTGCCATGTTTGACGCATCTACTTCCAGAATGTATTGGAGGGATGGGTCTGGATGGCGTAGTATGGGAGCAGAAGTAAACCTTGTCTTTAACAGGTGAAAAGCTTTATTTGCTTCATCTGACCATTTGAATGGTCTTTTAATGCTAGTGAGCTGTGTGAGGGGTCTCACAATGGCAGAGAAGTTTCTGATGAACTTCCTGTAGAAATTCGAAAATCCAAGGAATCGCTGTAGCGCCTTGCGTGTGGTTGGTGTAGGCCAATCCTGAATGCAGGATATCTTACTCATGTCCATCTTGATTCCTGTTTTGGATATGATGTAGCCTAGAAACAGTACTTCTTTATGAAACAAGCATTTTTTCAGTTTCACATAAAGGTTGTGTGCAAGCAATCTCGATAATACTAGTCTTACATGTCTTATGTGTTCAGACAGGGATCGTGAATATATAAGTATATCGTCCAGATATACCACAACACAGACATCTAGTAAGTCTCTGAAAATATCGTTTATAAATCGTTGAAAGGCTGCAGGGGTGTTGCATAGCCCGAATGGCATTACAAGATATTCGAACAATCCGTATCTGGTTCTGAATGCAGTCTTCCACTCGTGTCCATCACGGATTCGAATGAGATTGTATGCTCCTTTCAGGTCCAATTTTGAAAAATAGGTAGCTCCACGCACCTGCTCAATGAGCTCAGGGATAAGCGGTAGAGGACAGCGATCTTTTATTGTAATAGCATTCAATTGCCTATAGTCGATGATAGGCCTGAGACTTGAGTCCTTATTGCGGACAAAAAAAGAGTCCTGCTGCTGTGGAAGAAGTGGAAGGTCTAATAAAACCTTTTTTCAAATTCTCATCCAAATAGTCTTTGAGATGGGAAAGTTCATCCTGCGAAAGAGGATAAACATGACCGAACGGCAATTTGCTATTTGGGAGTAGATCAATACTACAATCATAGTCTCGATGGGGAGGTAGTGCTTGAGCATTTTTCTCAAGAAAAACCTCAGAGAGATCCTGATAACATAGTGGTGCAATCTCATCTGTCACCACAGACAGGATCTTCCCGAAAGACGGGAGGTTACACGTACCCTCGCAATAGCAAGAGAGGAAGGCCAGGGTCCGTTCCTTCCAATCTATGGTTGGTTGATGTGTGTGTAACCAGGGAAGTCCCAAAACAATGGGAAAGTGGGGTGAAGGTATTAGATCAAAGGTAGTGGTCTCCATATGAGACCCGTTAGTAGTGACTAGGAGTGCCTGTGTCTGATCAGTGATCGGACCAGAGGATAAAGGAACACCGTTAATAAGACTCACTGAGACAGGTTTAGGTTTAGAAATAATAGGAACTTTATTTAAAGCAGCAAAACGTATGTCAATATAATTTCCACAAGATCCTGTGTCAATCATGGCCTTAGTAGTAATCCTGTTCTGGTCCCACTGTAATGTTAAGCAAACAAAAAGGTAAGGGTTAGTAATTGAAGTTGTCAATCCCCCTAGGAGGACATGTGAACGCTCATTCTTCTTTTTGTAGACTAGGGGACAGACGTTTATCTTGTGATCCGGGGATGCACAGTACAAGCAGAGATTACCAGATCGTCTTCTGGCTCTTTCCATAGTTGATAGAGGTGGGCGTATGGTTCCTACCTCCATAGGAATGGGGTCAACGACCGAAATCCGAGAAGAACTGGATAATGGCATTCCCATTTTCTCAGCCTTTCTTTCTCGTAGTCTTCTATCTATGGTGATACTGAGTTGTATCAATGCATCCAGGGTTTTTGGCAGATCCGCTCGGGCGAGCTCGTCTTTAACGGCCTCTGATAGGCCAAGCCTAAATTGGGTTTTCAGAGATGCATCATTCCATTCTGAATCAAGGGTCCATCTCTTGAATTCTGCGACAAAGTCTTCCACAGGTCTCCTACCTTGTTTCAAGGATCTTAATTGAAGATCGGCAGTACTCTGCCTATTGGGATCATCATATAGGCTAGTAAGTTCTGCTAGGAACAAGGCATAGGAGTTGAGAAGCTGATCGCTTTTCTCAAAAAGAGAGTCTGCCCAGGCCCGAGGATCGCCTGTTAGGTAAGAAATAATAGTACAAACCTTAATGTGATCAGTAAGGTAGGTACGGGGTTTTAGCAAGAAAAGTAACTCACATGCGTTTTTAAATTCGCGAAATTTATTGCGATCGCCTGTAAATACCAAAGGAGGATTTATTTTGGGTTCAGGGGACTGAGCAGTGGTAAGTTGTGTCAGTCTAATTACCTGCTGCGACAGAGCCTGATTGTCTTCTTTTAATTCAGCAAGTGCGTGTATTAACGCAGTTACTTGCTGTTTTAATTGTGTCACCTGAGTGGTTATTTCTGCTGAATCCATTTGAGGTTCGTTCAACCTGTAACACTCCTGCGTTTTATGTATGATGTGGATTTACAGCTGCAGAAATATTCCACTTCAGTAGTCACGTAGAGAAACGCTGAGACACCAATCCTAACTCCCAAGACTCATCATGTGTGGATGATCTCAATTCAGCAAGTAAATACACACTCAATAAGATGTTCCTAGAGTGACTTATGTATATAGTAACACAGTGATGATAGGCTGAAGAGACAGGTTGGGTAGAGATGGTAGATGACAGACACTTGAAAGGAAATGTTCTTGAAAGTAAGATAGTAGCAGATGGGATGCAGATAGGTTAGCAATCATGTATGGTAGCAGATGATAGAGTAGCAGGTGAACATACAGGAGAGACCAACCCAGTGCAAGAGCAGATGGTAGTAGGCTCAAGAGCTAGCAATCTTAGATAATGCAGATGTAATAATAGTCCTTAGTATGCAGAGCTAGATAGTGTAAGCTTTAGTATGAAGGTTATAGAGGTTTCCCCTGTGGGGTACTTATCACTAGTAGCAATGTAGCAGAGGAGAGGTTCGACAAGAGCGGATGATCCGGTAGCGGGATACAGGGATCAGCGCAGCGTGGTTCCGACAGCGAGGTATGCTTGCAAGCATGAGAGCTTCAAGACAGGTTAGCATCAAGGCACAAAGCAGGTTGAACGAACACATGTGAGTGAAAGCTGGTGATTTAAATAGCTGTTCAGTCCGGCGCTCAGTGATGACAGCATCAGTCTTAAAGGTGTATGCGCACCTTACCAAAAGAGAATGGTGGGGCGCATACACTTAGGAAAAGAGTAATTAGGGTACCCAAAGGTACCAGAACATTACAGATATACAGCTATGAGGCTGGGGGCACAGTAGCGCCTAACCACAGAAAAGTGCACCGCTTGTTTATTTCTGAGAGGGAATTCAAGACAAAAAGGGTATTACTTATGTAGAAATAATATTCCTCTAGAAGATGGAGAACCTTCACTCTGAGATCACTTCCACTTTACAGAGGATGAAGTGTGAGTCACCAGATTCCATGTTTTTCTTCCAATCCAAAGCCGGAGCTCATTCTGATCTCTATGCCTAGAGGAGAAAATAGATTGTCACTGTCATCCCTTCCAGCTACAAATTCCACACCCAACACAGGACACTGGGGTGAGGACTGGGATTGGACAATATTTAAATCATGAATTCGTCTTCCAAGAGATTTTGTGAAACTTATCCCCGGCACTCCTCTGTCCCCCCATCAATTCTCTATGGTCTTTGTCCCCCGAAAACCTGATACCCACTACACCCCCAATTCTCTTTTGCTCTCCAAAATTACCCCCATTATTAGGTGACCTGTCCATCCATTTAAACCCCCCCCCAGCTATTCCACCCACTCTCCTATATCCCATAGCACACTCCATGCGTCCCCCATACACTCTCCTATACCCCATAGCACTCCATGCATCCCTTATACACTCTCCTATACCCCATAGCACTCCATGCATCCCCCATACACTCTCCTATACCCCATAGCACTTCATGTGTCCCCCCATACACTCTCCTATACCCCATAGCACTTCATGTGTCCCCCATACACTCTCCTATACCCCATAGCACTTCATGTGTCCCCCATACACTCTCCTATACCCCATAGCACTCCATGCATCCCCCATACACTCTCCTATACCCCATAGCTCTTCATGTGTCCCCCATACACTCTCCTATACCCTATAGCACTTCATGTGTCCCCCATACACTCTCCTATACCCCATAGCACACTCCATGCATCCTCCATGCACTCTCCTAATTGCGATAACACACTCCATTCGTCCCCTATACACTCTCCTATACCCCATAGCACTTCATGTGTCCCCCCATACACTCTCCTATACCCCATAGCACACTCCATGCATCCTCCATGCACTCTCCTAATTGCGATAACACACTCCATTCGTCCCCTATACACTCTCCTATACCCCATAGCACATCATGTGTCCCCCATACACTCTCCTATATCCCATAGCACACTCCATGCATCCCCCATACCCTCTCCTATTCCCCATAGCGCTCTCCATGTGTCTTCCATACACTCTCCTATTTCCCATAGCACACTCCATGTGTCCCCCATACACTCTCCTATACCCCATAGAGCACTCCATGCTTTCCTATAATACTACTACTGTTTGTTGTACCATACTAATACTCTATGATACATATACAGTATATGGTGTAATGTGTCTGAGATATGATATATGATCTGCATTACATCTCTATTTCAGTTATATAATACTCTATATCCAATATAATGATCTATAATGTGACCTCCTTCCAATATAATCCTCTATATGCAATATAATGCTCTATAATAAGACCTCCATCCAATATATGATCATCTATAACATTATGACCACTGACTGGTAAAGTGAATAACATTGGTGATCTTATTACAATGGCATCTGAAAATGGGTGGGATACATTAGGCAGCAAGTGAACATGTTGTCCGTGAAGTTAATGTTTTGAAAGCAGAAAAAATAGACAAGTGTAAGGGTTTCAGGGATCAGATTGTAATGGCTGCATTAACCACTTTAGCCCTGGAGGATTTGGCTGCTCAATGACCAGACCCTATTTTACGATTCGGCACTGCGTGACTGTAACGGATAATTGCACGGTCGTGCGACACTGTACCCAAACGAAATTGATGTTCTTTTTTCCCCACAAATAGAGCTTTCTTTTGGTGGTATTTGATCACCTGTGCAATTTTTTTTATTTTTTGTGCTATAAACAAAAAAATGAGCAATTTTGAAAAAATAACAAAATTTTTCAAATTCTTTTATTTGAAATTCTCAAAAAAAAAAAATGTAAAAATCAAATTTTAACATTCTACTACATATTTTTGGTAAAAAAAAATCTCAATAGGCGTATTTTGATTAGTTTGCGCAAAAGTTATTGCGTTTACTAACTACGGCAAAGATTTATGTCATTTTTATTTGTTTTTACTAGTAATGGTGGCGATCTATGATTTTTTTGCAGGACTGCGACATTGCGGCGGACAGATCGGACCCCTGACTGACATTTTTGACACTTTTGGGGGTACCAGTGACATTACTACAGTAATCAGTGCTATACATATGCACTGTTACTGTAAAAATGACACTGGCAGGGAAGGGGTTAACAGTGTTGGTGATAAAGGGGTTAAATGTTTCCCTATGGGTGTGATTCTAACTGTCAGGGGGCGTGGCTTGTGAAGTCATCACAGAGACATGCGATCCTATATAGCAGCCAGGATCAGATAGCCTCTGTGATCACTTCAGGGAGAATGACAGACGGCTGTGTTTACATCAGTCACCTGTCCTTCTCTCTCAGCTGTGGGAGATTGGGAGTGGCCTATTTGTGGGGGGGGGGGGGAAGCATACTTTTTTTTTTTTTTTTTTCATTTAGTGTTGCATGCCTGCACAATTGTCAGTTAAAGAAACGTAGTGCCGTATCCCAAAAAATGGACTGGTCACGAAGGGGAAAATTCTTATAGAGGTTTACTGATTAATGGATTTCAGTTATTCTATTTTTATCCCTCCTCCACACAGAAATGAGGGCTCTTCTATTATACAGGTTGTCCAAGTAATGAATGATTTGATTGCATTTCAGATCATGAAGAGCGTGGAGCTGTGAGTCGGACACCAGTTACAAGCAATGAAGGAAACAATGAAAAGATACAGTGAGAAAACCAAAGTGAAAAAGCTTTTCCCTGTTTGGCCTGCATTGTCATTGAGGTGAGCGCTGTATTTTTTAATTTTTCAACAGGTTTGAAAAATATGTAATTGTTAAAGTGGTTGTAAAGGCTGAAGGTTTTTTTTAACTTTATGCATTCTATAATTGAAGGTAAAAAAACCTTCAGCGTGCAACTCCCCCCCTAAGCCCCCCCAATACTTACCTGAGCATAATCCCGATCCAGCAGTGTGCCGGAGAGCTGAGGCTCTCCCAAGCCTCTCCCTCCTGATTGGCTGAGATGCAGCAGCAGGACCCATTGGCTCCCGCTTCTGTCAATCACGGCCAGTGAGGTGGGGTTGAATTGTGCTCTCTGTGTCTTATGGACACAGATAGCCGGCTCGGGAGCGAGCATGCGCGTGTGCCCCCATAACAAGCAGGTTGTTTTTAGGGCACTCGGCAAGGGGGAGGGGCCCAGAGCGCTGGCGAGGGACCTGAGATGAGGAGGATCATTGCTGCTCTGTGCAAAACCACTTCACAGAGCAGGTATGACATGTTTGTTTTTTTTGTTTTTTTTTTAATAAAATATTTCTTTAAAATCACTTTAAGGATTAATTAAAAGAGAAGTATGGTTTTTTTTTTCTTTTATAAAATCATACTTATCTAGGAGGATGCAGCATCTATCCAATGCTCCCCCACTGCTTCGAAGTCAGAACTGAGCCATCAAAAACCGCTGATCACTCAGTTCTCAGCCTTCACTGGGCTGACAGTCATTGACTGTCAGTTGCAGCTCTCTACTGTGCCCCTCCAGTGCTCACTGGAACATTGGGCTGTGGAGGAGGCGGGAGCGGCTGGCTCAGACTCTCAGCAGTGCACTGAGAGGCTGAGCCAGCTGCCAGTCCCGTAATCTAGGTGGATCCCGACCTGGGATTTTTTCCTAGCCTGGACCGGATGTGATGTCAGCCAATAGTGGGATTTAGCCTGCTGTCCACTGAAAACGGGTCACAGGAGTGCAGTGCGAATTGTACTCCTGTCATCCACAGGAGAAACAAACAAATGGCCCTTGCCCCCACCTATAACTGGCCTTCACATCAAGGAGCACAAGCGGCACGCATGTAAAACAAAACCAAATACAACTCCCAGCTCAACTCACCCACCAGTCTGCTACCAACAGAATTACTTTTGTAAATTTATGAGAGCCTCTATAGTAGAAGCACTTTCATTCCAATAAATAGAGGGCAGGGGAGCCCACCCCTCCTTAAAGTGGTTGTAAAGGCAGAAGGCATTCTATGCATTAGTATAAATAACCTTCTGTGTGCAGCAGCCCCCCTCAGTCCCCCTAATACTTAACTGAGCCCATCTCGAACCAGCAAAGTTTAGAGACTTGGCTTTCCGGGACTCTCCCTTCTGATTGGCTGAGACACCGCAGTGGGGGCCATTGGCCCCCACTCCAGTCAATCAAACTCAGTGAGCCAATGAGGACAAAGGGGGGGGGGGAGAGTTGGGGGCTCTGTGTCTGAATGGACACATGGAGCTCTACTTGGGTGCACCAATAGCAAGCTGCTTGCTGTGGGGGCACTCAGCAGGAGGGAGGGGCCAGGGGCTGCTCTGTGCAAAACCAACTGCATAGAGCAGGTAAGTATGACATGTGTGTTATTTTTATACAAAAAAATAAGCAAGACTTTAGTATCACTTTAACCACTTGCCGACCGGCCGCCATACTTATACAGCGGCAGGTCGGTTCTTTCCCCTGAAATTACGTAATTTCGTGGGACAGCTAGTGTGCCTATTGGCCACAGGGGGAGCCAATCAGTGGGTCCAGGGGACAAGATGTCCGCCGGGGGCCTGTGATTGCTCCCCCTGGAGACAGAATGGCAGTCAGCCGATGTGAACACAGCAGACCTCTGTTCTGTCAGTGATGAACAGAAGAATCCTGTGTTACTCCTATTTAGGAACACAGGTCTCTGTGTTCATCCAGCAAGTCCATCCCCCACACAGTTAGAAAGAACCCCATAGGGACACATTTAACACCTTTGATTGCCCCTTGTGTTAACCCCTTCCCTGCCAGTGTCATTAGTGCAGTAACGGTGCATATTTTTAGCACTGATTACTGTAGTAATGTCACTGGTCCTCCCAAAAATGTCAGTTAAGTGTCCGATCTGTCCACCGCAATGTGGCAGTCCCGCTAAAAAACGTTGATCACCGCCATTACTAGTAAAAAATAAATAATAAAAAATGACATAAATCTTGCCCCTAGTTTGTAGATGCAATAACTTTTGTGAGCTTTTGCGTACCTGAGCCAGCAGTATATATGCGGCGGAGGGTCGGCAAGCGGTTAAAGGGAACAATGCATAACAATATTTTTAGAAATATTTTTAAAATGGACTTTCCAGTCCCGCTGCAGGATTCTGTAACAATTATCCAATCTTTACCCATGACGGTGAGTTTCTGTCACTTACCGACCTTCAAGGACTCGGTCCCCTTGCTTTTGAGGGGCCACTCCCTTGGACCTGTAGAACACCTTGCCAGAGCGCCTTTGGGAGTTGGTTTTACCAAGTGTTCGTATCCCAGGGTCCAGTGCCTAAAAAGGATAACATTACAGGCAAAACCTGGTATCTCCTTTCCCAGATGACCGCGCAATTCTCAGTTAAAGTAACGCAGTGACATATCGCAAAAAATGGCCTGGTCATTAAGGGGGTAAAACCTTCCGATCCGAAAGTGGTTAAAGGCATAGGGGCACACTGGACACCCAGAACATAGCACAATGACAGCAAAGGCATCCAGTGTGTCCCCTCACCAATTCTACATCTATAACAAACAAATGGCCCCTGCCCCCACCTCTAAAATCAGGCTTACAGTGATATGAAAGATTTTTCTTTTTTTTTTAACCAACATGTCCTACTTGCCTGCTTTGTCTAATGGTTTTGCACAGATCACCCCCAATCTACTGCGGTCCCCCGCTGTCCCTACTGGTTCCATCCCCTTGACAAGTGCTCCCAATAGCAAGACACCCCCCCTCTCCTCATTAGCTTACTGGCTGCTGTGTCTCAGCCAATGAGGAAAGAGGGACCGGGGGCAGCCAAGGCTCCCGTGCACATTGTTGGATCGGGAGGGGGCTCAGGTGAGTATATGAGAGGGGCTGTGTGCGGAGCTGCACAGAGAAGTTTTTTTACCTGCTTGCATAGAATGCATAAAGGTAAAAATCCCTCAGCCAACCACTTTAAATAACTGAAGGAATCACCTAACGAGCTATAGAAGAGGTATATTTTTATTCTTTTCTAAAAAAAAAAAAAACAACCCCCAGCATGATGACATACGCGAGACCCTGGAATTAATATCACAAATAAAGCCTTGTGTGTTTTTTTTTTTTATTTTTTATTAACTACTGCAGCCAAATGGACGTTCCTGGATGTCCTTGGTTTTCAGTTACACCGGGATGATAACCTGCACCTACAGGCATCATCCCGGTACCATTCTTTTCAGCCGGCAACTCTGAGTAAGGCAAAAGCGATCTGAGTGGCTAATTAGACGCTCGATCACTTCTGCGGGTGGCGGAAGCAGGTCCCACCCCTGTCCCACCCCTCTCCCACCGTCGCTTCTCCCAGCTGGCGGCGATTGCTGCCCTGTACAGAGAGAGGAACTGACGCCATTTCCCTCAGTAACCCTGGAAACCAGGAGCAACGAGTAGTTTGTAACTTCTGGTTTTGCCTCTTTGTTTACCTGGCCACCAGCGACCAGAGAATCAACTGATCGGACTGATCTCTGACCGGCTGCATGGGGGGCCAGAGGCGAGATATGGGGTCTAATAGACCCCAAATCTCTCTATAAAGAGGACCTGTCACGGCTTATGCTGATGTGAACAACTTCCCTTGTGATAACATTAAAGTTAGTACAAAAAGAAGTGTAAAAAAAAAAAAAAAAAAATGTTGTATAAAATAAATAACAGTAAAAAAAAAAAAAAAAAAATTGAAAGCACCACGGTCCCACTGTGCCTACACGCAAATATTTTACTCCGGCATGCTTATGAAAACACCACACATCTGAGGTATTTTCGCAAACGTCAGTGCGAGAGCTCCTTTTTCTCTTTTGCAAGATGTTTAAAAAAAAAAAATAACAATCCGGCCTCCTCCTCTTCTTACAGCCGGCCAATCCCGCTCCTTTTTCTCTTTTGCAAAATGTTAAAAAAAAAAATCTGGCTTCTTTCTCCCTTTACTGCTGGCCAATCATGCTCCTTTTTCTGTTTTTTAGGATGTTTAAAAAAAAATCCGGCCTCCTCCACTTACAGCCAGCCAATCATGCTCCTTTTTTCTCTTTTGCAAGGTGTTAAAAAAAAAAAAAAATCTGGCCTTCTCCTCCCTTTACAGCCAGCCAATCACGCTCCTTTTTCTGTTTTGTAAGATGCTCAGAAAAGAAAATCCGGCCTCCTGCTACCCTTACAGCCGGCCAATCACACTCCTCTTTCTGTTTTGCAAGATTTTTAAAAATGAAAAAAATCCGGCCTCCTCTTACAGCCAGCAAATCATGCTTCTTTTTCTGTTTTGCAAGATGTTCTAAAAAAAAAAAAAAAATTGGGCCCCTCCTCCCCTTACAGCCGGGCGATCACGCTCCTTCTTCTGTTTTAAAAGATCTTTAAAAAAAAAAAAAATGGAAGGGATCAATATCCCCCCCCCCCCCTTTCCCCTCTTTCCTTCCCCTCTGTTTTTTTTTTTTTTTTTTTTTTGGGGATGGGTTTTGAGGGTTTTTTTTATGTAGGTATAAAAGAAGGAAAATTGGGGTGGGAAGAGACTGTATTATGTGTAGCTTTATCATGAAGACAAGTTGGTTGTATAGGAATAGAAGTAGCGTACTGCAGATAAATTGGGATAAGAGATTGTGATTGTTATATATTTGTATTAAAAATGATGTAAGAACCCTACTTTTTCCTACATTGTTAAATTACATGATTATAATGCATACTTTTGTTGTACAGACTTATCTCAAGCCTTTAATAAAATTTATAAGTGTAAAAAAAAGAAAAAAAAAAAAAATAGTCTGGCCTCCTTCTCCCTTTACCGCCTGCCAATCACGCTCCTTTTTTCCCGTTTATAAGATGCTTTAATAAAAATAAAAAAAATCTGGTCTGCTCCTCTCACTACAGATGGTCAATCGCACTCCCTTTTTCTGTTTAAAAAAATCTGCTCCCCCTCGCCCCATAGCCGGCCAATCATGCTCCTTTTTTGCAAGATGATATTTCATAAAGCTGCCCCGAACCTCCTCTTCTAGGGTCTTCCACCGGTTGACTCCACATCCACCAGATTTCTAGGCTAAGCGCCTATCGGCGAACCGGAGGTGAGCATGGCGAGTGCCACCGAGTAGATGGGAAGGAGATCTGCGAATGTCCATTTTTTCAATCTCCCCTTCATGTTAATGGCTCAGACGGCGCATATAAAAGCTACTCCTGGGTTCTGGTGTCTTTCCCCAGCCAGTATGTGATCTGCACTCTATTAGCTTCATTGGAGAGTAGGTGAGAGTCCGATGTCTCATTGAAGAGAACCAGCCACCAAATATAAATTACATGTGGAACTTTTTGTCCCCTATGTGATGGGAAAAAGGTTTAGAAAAAAATCTAAAACAATTTAACAAGTTAAAGTTATACCCAAGCACTTCTGCTGGATCACTTCCACATGCCCCGAAAAATGCAGATTCCCCCCATGCCCCCCCTGTTATTTTTTTCTGGACTCTGTGTGCCCATTCGCAAACCCAAGACCTGCATGATAGATGCCGCTGGGTAGAGGGGAAGGAAATCAGCGAATGATTTACGGTCTGGTGTCAGGCTCAGATACCACAAGATTTAGCAGTAGAGAGGTTCCCACAGACCAGCAGGATAAGTACACAAGCAAGTCATCCTGGCGGATGACGTGGGCTCACCCAAGGCTCGGGGTCCAAGCACTTACCATTTCTTACCAGAGCTCCTGTGGACAGAGATGGGATTTGCTGCATGCTAGTGCCAGGTTCCGACCTTCATGTTTGCCCCACCAGGTTTCAGTTCAAGATCAAACAGATGTGTACTCTGTATATAAGCCCAGGTCAGTAACGAGTGGTAGTAGGAATACGGATGGCAGCAGGAGTGAAAGGATCAAGATATTCACTGGAGAAGAGCACAATAATCTGGCAAACAGGAAAAGCAGAGACATGCCTTACATCAGGAAGTACATGAGAGGAGCAAAGAGTTCAAGGTTCCTCAGAAACAAGGTAGCTGTTTGACACAGCAAGAGAAGCCTCAGCCAGACATTGCAGAGGTCGCAGTTTCAGACCCAGGTCCAAACAGAATGTCCCCTTGCTGATCTCCCTTTCCTGTCAATGGCACGGAAGTGACAGAAAATTTCACTTTCCCCAGCCAGTCTGGCAGGTGAAGAAACAAATGGTGTGCGATCTGCGCTCTACTAGTTTTCTTAAAGTGCAGGTGAGACATCAGGGGTCTTTTAGACCCTGATGTCTCATTAAAGGGAACCAGTCACCAAAAAATGCACCCCATCAGCAAACCCAGGACATATATCGTGGGTGCCACCTGGTAAAGGGTGGGGGGAAGGAGATTAGCAAACAATTGTTTGCTTATCTCCCTTACCTGTCAACTCAAGTGTGAACCCTATTTGTTTTTAATTAAAATAATAAACATGGTATATAGATAGTGATGTGAGTTTTGCGCTGTCTAGAGGATAAAATCTATATATAAAGCACCCCTTAAAGCTGCGTATACCCGTTCTGTGATCCAGACAGTATATAAACAAGTTAAGAAGATTTTTTACGGGTTGTCGGAGCCCGGGGAGAGCGGAAAGTGGAGGGAGCTGCGGAGAGGGAAGCCACGTGACCGGAAGTGGCGTAATGCGTAGGGCGGTATACCGGAAGTGACGTCAGACGCGGAGATTAAGGTCCGCAGCGAAGCTGTACTCGTTTTAAGGCTTTTTATGTGAGTGCAATATATATTTTTCTTTAAATAAATGGTTTTATGGCAATACTGCACTATATAAGCACTTTCCTTTGAGATATCGAGGAATATCTTGAGAGGATTTACCCCGATCCAGATAAGACCCTGTCTGTGGAGTGGGTAAGAAGAGGAGTGAAAAGGAGAGCCATATGATTATAATTACAAGGCGCATTTCTCTATATATTGAGATGAGCGGCTAGCACACCCCTAGGGGTTCTAAGGAGTAAGAAGCACCCCATTATCACTTGGTGGAGGTTTAAAGAGTGAGGAGAAATAAGAAGAAATTCCGCTTATGCCGGTTTAATAATTTGGACACTATTTTGGACACCATAAGCACCTTTATTCACTGATAAGCACTTTATATTTACCTGCTTTTTATATATGTACATCGAATGAACATTTGTCACTTTATGTCACCTTCAGTTTATTGATTTATAGCAAAGTCCATGTTTGTGATGTTAGCACTAGAGCACTTTATCTAGATTTATGGTTTATTGGAAGCAATACACCTTTATTGTTTTATTTTAGGTCACTTTTTAGTGTGGAGGATTTGATTTTATATCGACTTTGCATATCATCATAGAGTTTAATCTGATTTAATATCACTATATATTTTTACACTATTTAATGCTAATTTATTTAATCCCTCCTTGGAGCGCGATACCCTCCCCCCCTTCTTAATAAACATGGTATACTTGCCTTCTCTGTGCAGTGGGGTCCCTGCCAGCGATCTTGGCTCCTCTTCCACCAGATTTCCAGGCTCCCTGCCCATTGGAAAACCTGGGACCATCATGGTGGGTGCCACCAGGTAGATGGGAGGGAGATCAGTGAAAGTCCAATTGCTGATCTCCTCTTCCTGTTAATTCCCTGTAAGTGACATTTACATGTGACTTCTGGGTCCTGGTGTTTAATGGAGTTCGATCTACACTCTTAGTTTCATTGAAGGGCAGGTGAGACTTTAGGGGTCTAAAAGACCCCCCTAATGTCTCATTAAAGAGAACCGGTCACCAAAAATGCATCACATAGAGGACCTTTTGAACCCATGTGATGGAGAAAGAAAAAGTTTCGAAAATAAAATGTAAGTTACACCCAGTGCTGTATCTTGGCCTAGGCCGACAAGGCCCAGGTCTAGGGCGGCACTTTGCAGGGGGCAGCAAAAAAGCTGGAACCCGCACAAAAAAATACAGCCTCCTCCAGGCTCCCACACAAAAAATGTCCCCGCCGGCTTGCTGTACACCTTTAGTATGGTGCCACTCTAATGGGGTGAATTGGGCCGGAGGACAGGGTCCAGGAGGCAAGTCAGTCTGGCAGCCCTATAAAGCCGTCACACTGCTACCTGCCGGTATGATAATACCAGCAGGTGAGGACATTGGGACAGACCGCAGGCCGCCGACCACACCTAATACAACTGGCCCGACAGCAGCCAATACTAATAAGTGTGGCACTGCAGCCTAATGCTCAACCTACCCTCCTCTGCCCCCAAGTATGGCAGGCATCATCTCAATAATATAATTTAATTTCTTTAAACATCCTTGTCCTTGAGCGAGCACACTGAATTGCATCATATACAATTAACACTTTTAATTGTATATGACAATAATATTTTGGACCTGCTCACCTCCATATGTGCTATCGCAATTTGTCACTGGATTAGTAAGATTACTCCTTTCTTTTAGGATATTTGGACTTGTGTCTGCTGCCACTGATTATTTCACTTATTTATATAATGAGTTAATGACTGTGGACTTCCTAGTCATTATACAAATAAGTGAAATAGTCCTATGATTACAATCAGTGGCAGCAAACACAAGTCCAAATTTTCTTAAAAGAAAGTAATCTTACTAATCCAGTGACATGAGGCTGTACTAATGGGCACTTATAAGGCTTCACTGATGCCCACTGATGAGGTAGCACTAATAAGCTGCACTGATGGGGCTGCACTGATATGCTGCACTGATGGGCACTGATATGCTGCACTGATGGCCACTGATGAGGCAGCAGTGGTGCGTACTGCTCTGCTGGGCACTAATGAGGCAGCAATGATAAGGCAGCACTGATATGCTGCACTGATGGGCACTGATGAGGCTGCACTGATGGGCACGAGGCGGCACTGATAAGCTTCACTGATGTGCCTGCACTGATATGCTGCCCTGATGGGCCACTGATCTGTTTCACTGTTGGGCACACTGATGGCCACTGATGAGGCTGCGCTTATGGCCTCTGATGAGATGGCACTGAGAAGCTGCACTGGTAAGGCAGCACTGATGGGCACTGATATGATGCACTGGTGGCTACTGATGGGGCTGCACTGATAGGCAGTAATGAGGCTGCACTGATGGGCAGTAATGAGGCTGCACTGATGGGCAGTAATGAGGCTGCACTGATGGGCAGTAATGAGGCTGAAATTATGGGCACTGGTAAACTGTGGTTTACAGATGACAGGGCAGGTCATAAACAGGAAGGGGTATGGCCTTTACAGAAAGGGGTGGGTCATATTTAAATTAGGGAAAGCCCATGTTTAGTCAGGCCTAGGGCAGCACAAACCCTAAATACACCACTGGTTACACCCTAGCTCTTCCGCTGTATTACTACAACATATCCTGGAAAACGCTGGTCCCCTTCCAAATGCTCTGTCGCAATTTGTTTCTGGGCTTCGTGTTCTCATCGGCGAACCTAGATTCTGCATGAAGGTTTCCACTGGGGGGAGGGGAAGAGGATCAGCAAATGTCTATTTCTTCTCTCCTTTTCCTGTTTGACGGTTGTAATTCTTTTTTCAGATGAAAATAATAAACATGTTATACTTCCCTTCTCTCTGCATTGGCATTGTACAGAGTGCCCCTGAACCTCCTCTTCTTGTGTCCCCCGCTGGTAGGCTTGTGTCATCTTCCACCTGATTTCCAAGCCCTGCACCCATTGGGAAACCTGGAACAGCATTGCGGGTGCTGCCGGGTAACTATTTTCATGTACTCTGATTAAACCAAGAGTCCTTTGGTGAAATCAATTGGCCAAAAGTGAAGCTCTCTAGAGAGTAGTGATCACTCCCATTCACTGGCACGCTTTTGACCACGAGATTCCAAGCCTGCCCACCACGACAAGGTAGACTCTTCTAGGGCAGGACCTACACTAAGCTACCCTACTTGATGCTAGTCATCATTTTTTAACGTAGACAGGCTGAGGAAGAAGCTTGGAAACATGTTCCTGTACCCTACTGTGCATGTGAACATCGGCTACATCTGGTGGCCTCCACTTCTGGGGTTGTGGATTGGTGACAGTGTTCCTTCAGTGACAGCAGCCCTGCACCCATTGGGAAACCTGGAACAGCATTGCGGGTGCTGCTGGGTAGATGGAAGGGACAGAAGTTTGCTGATCTTCCCTTTCTGTTAATGACCCAGAAGTGACATATAAACTTCACTTCCGGGTCCAGGTTCAATCTGCACTCTGTAGCTTCTGTTGGATCGCTTCCATGCACCGTGGAAAATTCCAGTCTCCTCTCATGCTCCATCACTATTTTTTTTTTTTTGTTCTTTATGTGCCCATTGGTATACCCAGAACCTTCATTGTGCGTTCCACTGTCTAGAGCAGGATTTCCCAAACTGTGGGTTGTGAGCTGCATTTCAGTGGGTCGCCGGCGGATTGTGTGCCAGAGCTGCCCAGGCATCGCCAGCACACTGTGTTACGAGCAGGCAGGTGGGGCCTTGAGCTCCACTGACTGACGTTCCGGCCTCCGCCTCTTGCCGTGTGCGCTGTTCTGTACGGGAGGCGGCGCCTCGGGGTAGGAGCCGTTATCAGAATGCAGTGCATCGCATCGGAGCTGAGCACCAGGACCAGTAACCAGGAAGGCCAGAGTCCAGACACTGCTGGATGGCTTATTTTAGGCCTGGTTGGCGACCCACATTTGCACAGGCATAGCAGCCCATTGATTCAAATAGGTTGCTATGCCTGTGTTTTACGCTGAAAAAAGGTGCATGCAGAACTTAAAAAAATCCAGTGGCCTTGAAATCTATCCTGCTTTTGCACCATGCGACTTACCTGCAGTTCCTGCACATGCAAACTGTGTTTTTAAATGCTGGGGCCGCGTATATAAAAAAGCAGAAAACTTGCCAGTGCAGGAACTGCAGGTAAGGCGCATGGTGCAAAAGCAGAATGGATTTCACAGCCACTGCATTTTTTTATGCTGCTATCCCTTTGCAAATGTGGGCCGCCAACCCGCATACATGTGAACTAGGCCTAAAGCAGTAGTAAAGTAATTTACAAACAAAAATTGCGACGTGCGGTCGGGAACCAGTTAAGTCATACCGCACTAGTATAACACTGTGATGTGTAAAGGGGCACTATGACGTGAAAATGGCTACCGTGTAATGGGACGCTGCGATGTGTAAAGGAGCACTATAACGGGAAAATGGCTGCAAGTGGGTCCCGAAAAATAACTGTATTCAGAAGTGGGTCTCGGCCTAAAAACATTTGGGAATCCCTAGTCTAGAGGGGAAGAAATACAGAGAACAGCTGTTTGGTCATCTCTCTTTCCTGTTAAACAGCTGCAAATTTATTTATTTATTTTTTAATTAAAATAACATATAACATATTTACATGTAACATATTTACATTTCTATATTAATCATTTTTTTTTTTTTTTGGGGGGGGGGGGGAGGTTGGAAAACAACTACTATACACATCATGTATAAAGAGAAAAGATCCATTAAACTATACATTTCCATTTAAACATCTATACTTTTTTTTTGGGGGGGGGGGGGGTTAGAGGGTTGTTTTACATTTCCATTTAAACATCTACACTTTTTTTTTTGGGGGGGGGGGGGCTTTTTTTTTTTTTTTTAAACAACTATAACTACTACACATATCCTGTATAAAAAGAAAAAAAGTGGGGGGCGTGGCCGAGCAACGGACGTGAATGGCTGCCTGAACCTTCTGCTCCCGTCACCGAAGGAACATTCTCTACAATAAGCGGACATCGGGCTCAGCAGGATGGGTAAGGGAGACAGGAGCTTGTTGGCTAACAGGTCCCGATCACCCAGGGGCTCCGACACACAGCTCAGCCGCAACATTCCCCCGATATTCCTGACCCAACATCGGGAGACGCTGACTCCCTCGCAGGCCCCATCTGCAGCCACGAGCTCTAGTGCATGCAGCCCAGACAGGGACAGCCAAACACTCTCAGCGCAACATCCTTCCACTGCCCACCTGCACCCTGTGTCTCTCAGCGACATGTTGAACATAGCACAGGACATTAAAAGCACTCTCTCTGCAGCCATAGCTGACCTCCGCATGGACATGCAATCAGTGACCCGCAGACTTGAGGTGGTAGAAACTGCCACCCACACCCAGGAGGCCGCCATTTCCCACATCCAACAAGTCTCTGACTCTCATTCATACCAGCTCAGGGACATGCACAGACTTCTGGAAGACCTGGACAATAGGGGGCGTAGACACAACATAAGAGTGAGGGGTTTACGTGAATCCTTTGATGCTGGTAACATTCAGCCATGCACTCAGGCCATCTTCAACCTATCTATTGGACAGACCGCATGACTCACCAATAGAGATGGAACGCATCCACAGGGCCCTCAGACCCCAGGGCCGAGAGAATGACCCCCCCAGGGACATCATTTGCTGCCTAGTCAGCTTCCCTTTGAAAGAGGACATCCTCAGAAGAGCGAGGGAACGGCGCCAAATCATATATGAAGGCTCTGAACTGAAACTGTTCCAGGATCTCTCCCCTATTACTTTGCAGCACAGACGAGATCTCAGACCCTTATTGGATTTACTGCACACTCACAATATTTCTTATAGATGGAAGTTCCCCTTCTGCCTGTCGGTCTCCACAGCGGGCCGCAGTGCGTTGCTGCGGGTCCCAGAAGATCTGCCACAGTTCTGTGCTGCCCTACCCGACTGGTACAGCGACCATCGTATCTCGACAGCTTGGAATATGGGGCGCGCTGATGACCCCATGGATTGGCATATACAAAGGCCCAGACGCCAACGCTCCCCACGTGCGTCGCCAGGACGCCAACGGCCCAGTCATGCTCCAGGAGAGAATCCTCTGGCCTCTCCTGCCCACAGGAGATCCAGGCATGACATCTGAGCGAGGCTTCCCTAGCTCCATTCTCCATGCCACTGTAAGTTGCCTGTTGATGTTCTGTTTTGGACTAACCGTGCTATACGTACACTGAGTTGTTACTGATATTTCTTGACTGGCCACACAGTTTGTATGTCCATGGACATTACTCTTACCTCTGCCACTCCCACATACCTGAAGCCTCAGGCCCCATCTGCATCACCTACCAAAGCCCTCCGGCACTGATAACCAACCCCCTACAGCCTATAACTGTTTTAGGCATGCTTACCCCAGGACGGTACACGCACCCGGAACAGACACGCACCTTGCTGGCAGCTCTTGCCTGTGCCCCAACTGCCCCACTATAGCTGGCATACCTAATTTACCACCTGTGCTCTGTAACTGGACCTTGGCCTTTCCTTCCCGGGATGGACAGCAGCTATGTGTGGGGATCTGCGTTAGAAGGGTTTTATCCTGGTTGGAGAACTTGGACACATGCCCTATCAGCGGGACCGCCATAGGCCCTTGAGATCCCTCGTCTAGGACGAACTACGCCCCTGGATGCCTTCTAATTAAGTATCACCTTCATTCATGATTAGACTTTAATAGTAAATTCTTGAATCCACGCTCGATTGCCACGGTTTTGCCTTCACTTGCACGTATGCCGCTTCTCATCCCCGAACCTGCTGGCTGTATACCGGTTTTTCTTTCAACTATAGATATGTTATGCCATTTTTGAACACAGGGTATGGACTCACATATTTTCTGCCCCCCAGCCTGCAGTCCATTGGGAGTCACTCCCACAGGGGTCTCCCAGGAATTTTCGGTAATTTTTATTTTTTTTTTCTGTCTTATTGTTGGGGCTGAGTTTATCTGATCCCCATTGGGAAGATATACCCTGTTAAGATGACCACGGCAAGGCTTCTCCTCCATATCGGGTCTCGACCCTGGCCACGGGTTCCTTAATTTATTTACTTGCTTGAGTGTACCCTTAGCAGCATTTTTACCTGTTCTCACTCTGTGTGGCCTTCAGTTATGTTAGCCAGATTTGTCTCCCATGTTTCATGTACTGCGCACTGATAGGTGGCACTAATGGGCACTGATATGTGGCAGATGGTCACTGATAGGTGACACTGATGGGCAGTGATAGGCAGAACTGATGGGCACTGATAGGTGACACTGATGGGCACTGGTAGGCAGCAGTGATAGATGACACTGATGAGGAGACACTGGTGGGCACAGTGCCCCGATTATCAGTGTGCATGTCCCTTTTAGCAAAGCCGGGTATTGGCTGTCTTCTCCTCTCATGCATGTCAGCATGAGGAAAGGAATGCTGATAACCGTCTTCTATTTACATACATTGTGATTGGACACAACTGATCATGTGGTAAAGAGCTGCTGATTGGCTGTTTGCCCCAAACTGTAATCAGCAGTGTCCTCCGGACACTGTAATCACGGAGCACGCCACCCGTGCCCAGCAGCGGGCGCAGTCACAGGAGGCCGTCTTATGACGTCATATATAGTGACCACATCACCCCCACCATCAGCAGCCATATAGTGACCATATTACCCCCCCCCCCACCCTCAGCAGCCATATAGTGACCACATCACCCCCCACCATCAGCAGCCATGTAGTGACCATATCACCCCCACCTTCAGCAGCCATATAGTGGGCATATCAGCCCCACCCTCTGCAGCCATATAGTGACCAATTTCACCCCCACCCTCAGCAGCCATGTAGTGACCACATCACCCCAACCCACAGAAGCCATATAGTGACCACATCACCCCCACCCACAGCAGGCATGTAGTGGCCACATCATCCCCACCCTCAGAAGCCATATAGTGACCACATTACCCCCACCATCAGCAGCCATATAGTGACCATATCAGCCCCACAATCAGCAGCCATATAGTGATCATATCAGCCCCACCATCAGCAGCCATATAGTGACCATATCAGCCCCACCCTCTGCAGCCATATAGTGACAAAATTCACCCCCACCCTCAGTAGCCATGTAGTGACCAAGTCACCCCCACCTTCAGAAGCCATATAGTGACCACATCACCCCCACCATCAGCAGCCATGAAGTGACCACATCACCCCCACCATCAGCAGCCATGTAGTGACCATATTACCCCCACCCTCAGCAGCCATATAGTGACCACATCACCCCCACCAGCCATATAGTGACCATATTACCTCCACCCTCAGCAGCCATATAGTGACCATATCACCCCCACCATCGGCAGCCATATAGTGACCATATCAGCCCCACCATCAGCAGCCATATAGTGACCATATCACCCCCACCCAAAGCAGCCATATAGTGGCCACATCCCTTCCACCCTCAGCAGCCATATAGTAACTATATCACCCCTACCCTCCGCAGCTATGTAGTGACCACATTCACCCCCACCCTCAGCAGCCATATAGTGACCATATCACCCCCACCCTCAGCAGCCATATAGCGACCATATCACCCCCACGCTCAGCAGCCATATAGTAACCATATCACCCCCCACCCTCCGCAGCTATGTATTGACCACATCATCCCCACCCACCGCAGCCATATAGTGACCACATCAACCCCACCCTCCACAGCCATGTAGACTATATTACCTAACATGAACATTCATTTAGTTTAGCTTATGGGAGTACAAATTCCAACGTGCATTTGCAGCTCTAATACAGGATGGGAGACACACAGAGAGGGTTTACTTAGTTCTCAAATACAGGCAGAGCCATAACTTCTCCCTGCTGTTCTCTATCCAGTTCATGATTCTTCCATTCACCTAACAGGACATGTGTACTCTGCTGCCCACTTTCAGTGCCTGCACACAGCTCCTCCTTTCCCACTATCAGTGCCTGCACACAGCTCCTCCCTGCCCCCTATCAGTGCCTGCACACAGCTCCTCCCTGTACACTATCAGTGCCTGCACACAGCTCCTCCCTGCCCACGATCAGTGTCTGCACACAGCTCCTCCCTGCCCACTATCAGTGCCTGCACACAGCTCCTCCCTGCCCCCTATCAGTGCCTGCACACAGCTCCTCCCTGCCCAATATCCGTGCCTGCACACAGCTCCTCCCTGCCCCCTATCAGTGCCTGCACATAGCTCTTCCCTTCCCACTATCAGTGCTTGCACATAGCTCCTCCCTTCCCACTATCAGTGCCTGCACATAGCTCCTCCCTTCCCACTATCAGTGCCTGCACACAGCTCCTCCCTTCCCACTATCAGTGCCTGCACACAGCTCCTCCCTGCACACTATCAGTGCCTGCACACAGCTCCTCCCTGCCCACTATCAGTGCCTGCACACAGCTCCTCCCTGCCCCCTATCAGTGCCTGCTAGGGCTGAACGATAGTCGATGTGATATCGACTATCGTTCTGCAGGCACAGGCGATATTCATATCGCCGAAGCCACGATATTCAGGCATGAGGCAGAGCGGGGAGAAGTCCGGACTCGGGGGAAGGAGGAGGACTTACAGTGACTGCGTCCATCCCACACTTCCCTCCCAGCTCTGCCTCTAGTATCCAGCCGACCATTACTCCGCCCTTCTCCGCCCATTGTCTCTCCTGGCTGCATCGGGGGTGGGATCAGGCTGTAATGTTTTTCAATGGAGAGACAATGGGCGGAGTAATGGTCGGCTGTTGACATTGACAAAGAGGGAGGGCTGGAGTACGGGGCGGATTGCATGGCGGCGGAACAGTGTTTGCAGCAGGGGAGGGGAGAGATGTCCAGAGCATGGTGGAGGAGCACTGCGGGACAAAGGCTGCTACCGACAGCCCGCTTCCTCTACACTCTGGCTCCGACAGCAGCGTCATCCTGTATACAATTATATTACTGCCAGAAGTAAGAGCAGCCAAACACAGAACGATGTGTGCAAGCCATCCCCACACTGTTCACACATCACCTTGGCCAGCAACAACACAATGCTAACCCGCACTGAACTCGTAGCATAGCAATCTGTACGCAGCCTTGCCTTACGCCCACCAATTAGAGCGGAGAACCTCTGACCAATCAGTAGCTACGTTCGGACGTGCCCGCGCGATTTGAACTTATTCTGGCAGAAGTGTGGAAGGAGTGGGCGGGGATGTTAGGGATTCGGGGGAAATAATGATAATAATTGGAACACGGAGGAATATTGAGATAATCTTATAGTTCCTCATTGTCATCGTTCCAGCAGGTGAGTGGTCACGTGTCACGGTGCGGTGGGATGGCGGTGTGTGCTGCGGCTGAGCGGAGGCGCCTGCTGTACAGGAGATGTGACTGGCATTTGTACGGTGTATTCACCCCCCAGCTGATCATTGTATACAGTATATACACTGAGCGAAGATATACTCTTCATAGCACCACACAGGCTCCTCTTTAGAGTCTTCCCAGCCAATCAGTGTGCTCCTTACAAAGGCTGCTACCGACAGCCCGCTTCCTCTACACTCTGGCTTCGACACAAGGCTCGGGTGGGAGAAGTTCTAGGAGTGTGGTGGATCCCCTGGCAGAAAGCTGAGCTCTGCTAACTGATTCCTCCTCCGGAGACTGTCTGGAGAAATATCGCGATATATATTGTTAAAAACGAAATATCGCAATATACTTTTTTCCCCAATATCATGCAGCCCTAGTGCCTGCACACAGCTCCTCCCTGCCCCCTATCAGTGCCTGCACATAGCTCCTCCCTGCCCACTATCAGTGCCTGCACACAGCTCCTCCATGTACGGACACACTCAGACATCCCAAGTCTCCCGCGACTTACGGGAGTCTCCCGCCTTTGGCCAGCGGCTCACGGACACCCGCATGTGCCATTCGATCTCCCGGCTGCCGTCGGAAACTTAGGATGTCTGCAGTCAGTGACAGAGCCGCTGCTTCCTGTATAGTTTTGGCTCTGTCACAGGTGGATTGATATGAAATGCACTTCGCCTGTGACAAGAGCCATACAGGAAGTAGAGGCTCTGCTATCTACTGCAGCCGCTGCTTCCTCCAGCAGTACCAGCATTACCCGCCAGCAGTACCCACCAGCGACGCAGAGTGCCACCTCCCTGAAATTAGTTTTGCAGGTTGGGATGCCTGCGCACTGATGACATGTAACAGAGCCAGTGCTGGAAATTGTCATCCCCTCACCTTCCTGTCTGAGTAAGCAGGCTGCCTGGCCCTGATCTTCAGGAGAAAGTACAGGCTACTTCTAGAAGCACATGCACACTCTTACAGCCCGCCCCTTCTGATGACACCATCACTTGTCTTTAGAGAGAAATCTGTGGCTACCATCCTGCAGCTGCATTTACATGAGGCTTTATGAAAGTTAAAGCTGCTTTCTGGGCCCCTCTCTTAAATTGAAGGGACCCGGGCCCCTACAGGAGGCCCATTTATACCCCCTCTTCCAATTCCTGTGGGGACTGGAACAGAGTACTCTCTCTCTCTACAGCTATGTCCAAAGGACAGCACAAATTCCTATTTCCTCACTTGCCAGCCTGCAACAAAATTAATTACCCTGTCCAACAGTTTAGTTTGCACACATTTGCAAATAAATGCTTAAGATAGGCTAAGGGCTCATTTAGAGGTGTGCTGAGACCTGTCCTCTGTGTGTGTGCATCCACCTTCGAAGCTGTGTGCAGGCAGTCTGTATAGAAGTGGATGCAGACTCAGCGGCTGCATGGAGAGAGTCGCATGTCATTATTTGGGGTGCTCAGATCTGAACGCACAGTGCCTGCACTCAGATCTGTGCACTCGCTTCTGCCCTCATGTCAAATTTTCACGACACAAATGTCAAATTTCACTACACACTCCAACAGAGGCCTCTGAATACTCTGATCAGAATACTGACAGGCTTTTTGTCTTTCCCCACCTGCTTGACAGCCCACCAGAGGACACTGGATTGGGACCCTCAGAGAATTGGGAGGGAGCTCATCCTGTGTGAAGACAGAAGTTATCGCCACCTGCGATCACAGAGGGTTGTGCCTTACATCTGATGGGGTTGCAGTCACCCCATGTGGTAAGTCATTTTGTTTTTTTCTTTTTCTATTTAAAAGAGAAGTATGCTGCACCTGTCCCCTGCCTGGCTGTAAGACTGAGAAATGAGCGATCAAACACCGCTGGTCACTCACTTCTCACTGTTTTGTTAACAGAGAGCTGGTGGCTGTCAGTCATTGGCTCTCTGCTCTGCCCCTCCAGTTCTCACTGGAGCGCCAGTGTTCTATCAGAAAACCCTACCCCATCAGATTTCCCTACCTACGTCATTTCCGGTGCAGGCTCATCATGCACCAGCTGTAGCGGCATCACACGTCCTACTGCGCATGCGCGGAATAGGTAGGGAATTTTGATAACATCGTAAGGGGGTGAGGCAAAAGTCCTACTGCGCATGAGGGGGCGCATGCGCACCAACGGATCGGGTAGTGGCATCTCTTATAACAAACATCCATCTGATCTCCATGGCATACACTGCGCCGAGCCAACAATGGGAGAATCCTATTCCCTACCCACACGCGCACGCCCACTGTCTAATTATCGGGTCGGCGCAGTGTGGGTCATGGCAATCGTATTGTTGGGTCGCTGCAGTGTCGGCTCGGCGCAGTGTCGGGTCAGAGCAGTGTGGGCCATGGAGATCGGATGGATGTTTGTTATCAGAGATCCCGCTGCCCGACCCGTTGGTGCGCATGCACCAGCGCATGCACACTAGGACTTTTGCCTGACCCTTATGATGTTATCAAAATGCCCTACCTATTCTGCGCATGCGCAGTAGGACTTGTGACGCGGCTACAGCTGATTCATGACGAAGCCACAGCTGATCCGCAACCGGAAATAATGGAGGTATGGAATTCTGATAGGGTATGGTATTCTGACAGAACACCGGGCTGTGGAGGGGGTAGGAATGGATGGTTCAGGCTCTAAGCAGACTGCTGAGATGCTCACCCAGCTGGCTAAGTGACATCAGGCGACAGCTGGCTTCAGCTGAAAATTGGTCACATGAGTGCAGAATGAACTGCACTACAATGATCCACAGGAGATGTAGAACCAAACAAGCTTTGGCTATACTTTTCCTTTAAAGGGTAAATTCAGCTCTACAGAAAAAAATGTCCCTTGGTTGAACTGGATGGACTTGTCTTTTTTCAACCAAAAAAATGATGTAACTATGAACTAAAACCGTACACCCTTCCCAACCCTCCAGTCCCTCCTCTGCCTATCTCTGGCAATCCTGAGCAGGTCCAGTGATCCAGAGATTCCAAATCCTCACTCTTCTATGTATAGCACTTCCAGGACAGACCAGATCAATTCACTGTGATGGCGGTGATCAATCATAATTGCTCTTGTCCCTGAATTCCTGCGGGGAGAAGGAGGAGAAGAGCGGGAATTTCAAATCCCCAGATCGCTGGATCGGCTACAGGAGCCCTGACAGCTTAGAATAGACAGAGGGTGTATACAGCAGGGAATGAGGGAGGGATTGTACAATGTTAGTTCACCTTTATGCCCCATACACACGTGCAGATTATCTGCAGACTTTTGTCTGCAGACTTACCTTTTCTATGTAGTGCAAGCGCCTGCCGGATTGCATACAAATTGAAAGTGTTTAGGTTTGACCTCATATTATATGGTTTTGGTAAGTCTGCAGACAAAAGTCTGCAGATAATCTGCACATGTGTATGGGACATTACAGTTATTCTGTGTAGCACCCTCCTAGGTAGGTGCTAGGTTGGTAAAAGCTTAGCAGCTCTATCTGCTTATCAGGGGAGCCTGATTGTTAGTTCTGCCTGTTGCATGTGTCCAGGGTGTGATTCATCTGGGCTGAGAGAGTGTCCCCACTGTATCCATTGGGAGAGCCTGTTGGACAGTGGAGGAAACCCAGCTAGTGACACACAGGCTTTTGTGGCTGCCCCAGTGGTTTGGCACAACAGTGGTGCATTCTGGGATAGGTCATAAAAGCCAGGGGCACATGTGACAGGGCGTCTTTGGGCGGGAAGCCAGGTCCAAGGAGGAGGGTGACGGCTGTCTCTCCTCCTGTCAGCAAGGAAGGTGGTCACAGGCGGTCAGTCTAGTGGACCAAATGTGTGATGCTGAGTCAGGAGGTCCAGGATATGTCACGGGGCTTACCTTTGTTGGAGTCTGTAACGCAGAGATGCACGCTCACCCTTGCAGATATCCACAGTCCAAGGTGACCAGGTAAGAAAGCCACCTGGCCTGTGAATTTGTGCACGGGGGCTTGGCAGGGACAATGCTCCAATAGGCAGGACCGGCAGGAATGCAATGGAAAGGGAAGTCCAGGAATAACAGAAGTCACTGGAAGACAGGAGTCCGGATAAGGATCACAGGAACAACAAGGTAAGGATGGAAGCCGGAGTCAGTCTGGAACACACGCTTGGGAAACAGGAACACAGGAACAATGTCTGTCAACAGGAACAAGGTCTGGAACATAGATCAGCAACACAGGCACAAGGAAGGATCAGCAACACAGGCACAAGGAAGGATCAGCAATGAACTGACAATGCTCTCAGAGAGAGAGACAGTGTTTTATAGCTTGCTTAATTAAGCAATTAGCTTCAGGTGGTCAATGAGAGACAAGAGCACACTCAGGTGAAGTCCAGCCCCCTAGTGCTGCAGGCAATACTAGATTAACAAGACAGGATCCATATGAGCTGAAGTGTGGCTCACAGGCAGGTTAACAGGACAGAATGTCAAAGTACACAGGATCAAATCCGATGTCAGGTACTTAACGGCGACCACGCCTGGCTGTCTGTAAACCATGGCGAGAACCGTGACAGTACCCCCTCTTTAAAGACACCCTCCGGACCGGAACAGGTTCTTTGCAGAGGTCTTTTACAGGATAGGCATTCGCAGCTTTTAATACTTCCTCAAACAACTTCAGATCCTCCTTACGTACCACAGTGCCATTAGAAGCATATGTGCAGTCAGGTGAAAGAACTTCATTGTCAGGGCAGGAAGTAATCAGGGTGCTTGCTAGAACAGGAGTTTCTTTAGAAAGAGGTACAGACTTTACTGGAACTGGAGGAGGGACTTCCACAGGGGTATTAGTTTCCACGTTTGCCATAGTCTGGGTGCCCTTTTCAGACACAGAACGGGGACAGGGCTGGCAGCAACCTTGGCAGTTTCCAGGCTGTGTTTCTGGGAAGACAGGACGGATCTGCATGGTATCCACTGGGAGAGCCTTAGGCCTGGATGGACGAGTTGGACAAAATGTGATAAAATGTCCCCTCTCTCCACAATAGAAACAAAGGCCACTGTTTCTCCTACGGTCTCTTTCTTTGGAAGACAGCCTGGTGCGCACGGCACCAATCTCCATGGGCTCCTCTTTAACCTCTGGAGGATCAAGGTATCCTGGAGTAGTGCAGGCAGGCTTGTACTGTGACCAGGCAGAGTCATATTGGTATGGGTTTGCTTTTTCTCTAGGTACACGAGGTCTGCGGGAACTGGGAGCAAGCTTGGGAGTAGCTTTCTGGGGGGTAAGACACCGAGAGTCCATGGCAATTATAAATGACTCCCAATTGTCCAAGATAGGACTTTTCTCCTGCAGCATCTGGTATGCCCATGTCTTTATCCCTCCGGAAAGCAGATTAATAGTGGAATGAACCTTGATAAAGTCATTGTAATAGGTCCTGGGCTTAAGGACAAACAGGAGCTCACAATCCATCCAGAAGTTTGTACATGAGGAACGGGAACCATCAAATCTGTCAGGTAACAGGACATAGGGTTCTGGATGTGCAGGTTCCAGGGCTGGGCGTACTGTGCCTTTAAGTATCAGCACTTCTTGCTGCAATTCAGCCACAGTCTGGGCCAGGCTGGACACCTGCTGGGTGAGCTGCTTGTACATCTCTGCGGACTCCATATGGTCAGTTCATTATGTCACGGGGCTTACCTTTGTCGGAGTCTGTAACGCAGAGATGTACGCTCACCCTTGCAGATATCCACAGTCCAAGGTGACCAGGTAAGAAAGCCACCTGGCCTGTGAATTTGTGCACGGGGGCTTGGCAGGGACAATGCTCCAATAGGCAGGACCGGCAGGAATGCAATGGAAAGGGAAGTCCAGGAATAACAGAAGTCACTGGAAGACAGGAGTCCGGATAAGGATCACAGGAACAACAAGGTAAGGATGGAAGCCGGAGTCAGTCTGGAACACACGCTTGGGAAACAGGAACACAGGAACAATGTCTGTCAACAGGAACAAGGTCTGGAACATAGATCAGCAACACAGGCACAAGGAAGGATCAGCAACACAGGCACAAGGAAGGATCAGCAATGAACTGACAATGCTCTCAGAGAGAGACAGTGTTTTATAGCTTGCTTAATTAAGCAATTAGCTTCAGGTGGTCAATGAGAGACAAGAGCACACTCAGGTGAAGTCCAGCCCCCTAGTGCTGCAGGCAATACTAGATTAACAAGACAGGATCCATATGAGCTGAAGTGTGGCTCACAGGCAGGTTAACAGGACAGAATGTCAAAGTACACAGGATCAAATCCGATGTCAGGTACTTAACGGCGACCACGCCTGGCTGTCTGTAAACCATGGCGAGAACCGTGACAGGATACTGACGAGTGGAGCTGAAGGCAGAGCAACCCAGGGAAAAACCGTATCCGTGAGTACCAGAAGCTTGCCAGGGGTCTGACCAGGAAGGGGACCACTCCAGTGGAGAGTCAGTGAACAAGGGCTAGCACACACAGCAAGTGAGAAAGGGGATGCCAGGTTAGGACTCTGAAGAGGAATTCATTCAGGAAAAAGCTACTCACTAGGGGGGAAACCTCTGGGTGAATCTAAGATGGAAAAGGACCTGGGGGTCATAGTGGACAACAGGCTTGACAAGTGGCATGCAATGCCAAGCCACTGCAAGCAAAGCCAACAAAATACTGGCATGTATAAAAAAAGGGGATTCACTCCAGAAATAAAGGAATTATTCTCCCACTCTACAAGCCACATCTGGAGTATGCTGTCCAGTTCTGGGCCCCGGTCCTTAGAAAGGATGTGCTGGAACTGGAGAGAGTCCAGAGAAGGGCAACAAAAATAATTAGGGGAATGGAGGACATCAGCTATGAGGAAAGACTACAAGCACTGAACTTATTCTCTCTGGAGAAGAGACGCTTGAGGGGGGATATGATATCAATGTACAAATACTGTACTGGTGATGACCCTAGCATAAGGAACAAACTTTTCAGAGAAAGGGAATACAATAAGACACGTGGCCACTCACTAAAACTAGAGGAAAAATGGTTTAACCTTAAAGTACGTAGGGGGTTCTTCACTGTCAGAGCAGTAAGAATGTGGAATTCTCTTCCACAAGCAGTCGTATCAGCAGGGAGCATCGATAGCTTAACCACTTGCCTACAGTGCACTTTCACCCCCTTCCTGCCCAGACTGATTTTCAGCTTTCAGCGCTCTCACACTTTGACTGAGAATTACTCAGTCATGCAACACTGTACCCATACAAAAATTGTGTCCTTTTTTTCACACAAATAGAGCTTTCTTTTGATGGTATTTGATCAATACTGGGTTTTTTATTTTTTGTGCTATAAATAAAAAAAGACTGAAAATATCGTGAAAAAACGCATTTTTCTTTGTTTCTGTCATAAAATTTTGCAAATTAGTCATTTTTCTTCACAAATTTTGGCCAAAATTTATACTGCTACTTATCTTTGGTAAAAATAACCCAAGTAAGTGTATATTATTTGGTCTTTGTGAAAGTTATAGAGTCCACAAGCTATGGTGCTATTCATTGAAAATTGATCACACTTGATCACACCTGATGTACTGAAGGCCTATCTCATTTCTTGAGACACTAAAAGGTCAGGAAAGTACAAATACCCCCCAAATGACCCCTTTTTGGAAAGTAGACATTCCAAGGTATTTAATAAGGGGCATGATGAGTTTTTTGAAGTTGTAATTTTTTCCCACAATGCTTTGCAAAATGAAGATTTTTTTTTTTTTATTTATTTTTTTTTTACAAATTGCCGTATTAACAGGTTATTTCTCTCACACAGCACATGTATACTTGCAACTACACCCCAAAACACATTCTACTACTCTGCCTGAGTATGGCGATACCACATGTGTGAGACTTTTTCACAGCCTGGCCACATACAGAGGCCTAACATCCGAGAAGCAGCGTCCGGCATTCTAGGAGCACAAATTACACATATCATTTCCTGACAACCTATCGCACTTTTGAAGGCCCTGGAGCACCAGGACAATGGAAACCCCCATAAAATGACCCCATTTTGGAAAGCAAACAGCCCAACGTATAATTTTTGAGGCATAATGAGTCTTTTGAATATGTCATTTTTTTCCACAAGTTTTTGGAAAATGTGGAAAGAAAATGAAAACACATTTTTTTTTACACAAAGCTGTCCATTTATGCAATATTTCTAACACATCGCATGTACATAGCAAAACTTGCACCCCAAAATACATTCTGCTATTCCTCCTGAGTATGGCGATACCACATGTGTAACACTTTTTCACAGCCTGGCCACATACATAGGCCTCACATCCAAGTAGCGCTTTACACAAAGTTGTCCATTTATCCACTTTAAGACTGGGCCTATTTTTGACACTTGGTGTTTACAAGCTAAAATAATTTTTTTTGCTAGAAAACTACTTTGAACCCCCAAACATTATATATTTTTTTTTAGCAGAGACCCTAGAGAATAAAATGGAGATTGTTGCAATATTTTTTATCACACCATATTTGCGCAGCAGTCTTCCAAATGCGATTTTTTTGAAAAAAATTCACTTTTTTGAACTAAAAAATAAGAAAACAGTAAATTTAGCCCAATTTTTTTCCATAATATGAAAGATAATGTTACGCCGAGTAATTAGATACCAAACATGTCATGCTTCAAAATTGCGCATGCTCACAGAATGGCGCCAAACATTGGTACTTAAAAATCCCCATAGGCAACATTTTAAAAATTTCTGCAGGTTACTAGCTTAGAGTTACAGAGGAGGTATAGGGCTTAAATTATTGCACTCGCTCTAACGATCGCGGCGATACCTCACATGTATGGTTTGAACACCGTTTACATATGTGGGCGGGACTTGCGTATGCGTTTGCTTCTGCGCGCGAGCTAACGGGGACAGGGCGCTTTAATTTTTTTTTATTTATTTTTTTCCTATTTATTTTATTTATTATTTTTTTATTTTTACACAGTTTAAAAAAAAAAAATGTTTTGATCATTTTTATTCCTATTACAAGGAATGTAAACATCCCTTGTAATAGAAATAGGCATGACAGGTCCTCTTTATTGTGAGATCTGGGGTCAAAAAGACATCACACCTCACAACTACACTAAAAAAGAAAAAAAAAAAAAAAAATTGTTGAAAGAGGGAAAAAAAAAAAGCAAAAAAAAAAAGCGGCCCTTTAAACCGGTTGCTAGGCAACGTCTTTTGACGTAGCTCCGGTCCTCCAAGACCATAGAGTTGAGTGAGGGCCATCTTGCCCTCACTCGACTTCCTGTCTCTGAGGATCCGGGACCGGATAGTTTTCTCCGCTGCCGGCGGGTCCGGTAAGCTGGGAAAACGTCTGGGACGCGGCAGGAGGGGGGGGGGGCACCTCTTCCCCTGCACCGTAAGGGTAATTCCGCGGCGAATCCGCCACTGGGACCACCCTTATCTGAAAGCCGACCGCCCGCCGTTTCAAAAAATACCGGGGTTATGGGGGCTATCTGCTGCCATAACTCCAGTATTTAGCTTTTAATGGCCGACGTATATAGTCGTTAGGCGGTCAGTAAGTGATTGCATGTATATGGCAAACAGGTGACGATGACTGACGGGGTGACAGGTGACGATGACTGATGGGGTGACAGGTGACGATGACTGATGGGGTGACAGGTGACGATGATTGGTGAGGTGACAGGTGATGATGATTGATGAGGTGACAGGTGACGATGATTGATGGGGTGACAGGTGACGATGATTGATGGGGTGACAGGTGACGATGATTGATGGGGTGACAGATGACGATGATTGATGGGGTGACAGATGACAGTCACTGACGGGGTGACATGTGACGATGATTGATGGGGTGACAAGTGACGATCACTGATGGGGTGTCAAGTGACGATGACTGATGGGGTGACAGGTGACGATGACTGATGGGGTGACAGGTGACGGTGATTGATGGGGTGACAGGTGACGGGCGATGGTCACTGATGGGTGACAGGTGACGGGCGATGGTGCATTGCTGATGGCAGTCTCTGGTGACCGGTGAACTTTAGGCTATGTTCACATGTGAGCGTAGTGATCACGGTCAGAATCACTGCGATTCTGCCCGTGATCCAGAAATCATTGCAAATTGCGGGACGCCTGTGCGTTGCCCGTGATTTGCAATAGCACCCCAAATGCTGTGCGATGTTGCTGCGATTTCCGCCTGCCGAATCGCGGTAACATTGCGCAAACAACGCATGACGCTCCAAAGAAACTCTTGTACCTTTTTTGGGCGTCATGCGATGTTTGCGCGATGTTACCGCGATTCGGCAGGCGGAAATGGCGGCAACATCGCACAGCGTTTGGGGTGCTATTGCAAATCAAGGGCAACGCACAGGCGTCCTGCGATTTGCAATGATTTCCGGATCGCGGGCAGAATCGCTGTGATTCTGCCTGCGATCGCTGCGCTCACATGTGAACGTTATGGGTGTCAATTTCTGGGCACTGATGAGGTGACTGTTGGGTGACAGGTGACATTGGGGGGGGCTGAGGACTGTGTGGGGACATTTATTAGTGTGATTTTACTTTTACAGGTACACAGAGCAGTAACTCACTGTTTCTAGTTCTTCTCCCCTCATACTGGAAACTGTATGAGGAGAGAAGAGCTAGTAACACTGAGTTACTGCTCTTTGTTTACATTTTCTGATCGGCTGTGAATGGATTCACAGCCGATCACATAGTAAACAGTCACTGTCAGTGACTGTTTACTACCGCCGGTGACAGCTGTGTTCCTACGGAACACAGTGCCACCGACATGACCGCGCTGCGCGCTCCCGATCGCGCATGCGCGGTCATCTAGTGGGCGCCTTCATTGTGATCGGCTGTGTCATTGGAACACAGCCGATCACGTGGGAAACAGCCACGCCCATTGGCTGTTTCCCCCCTGCCGGTGACGGGGGGTGTCCCGGGGACACCCCGACACCGGCAGTGCAGGGCGGCGCGCACGCGATCGCGCGCCTGCCCTGCTTAAAGTGCCGCCGTCATATGACGGCGGCCCAGGATAATGGTCGCTCCGCTCCGCCGTCATATGACGGCGGGCGGGCGGCAAGCGGTTAAAAAAACTATTAGATGGGCACCTTAAAGACCACAACATACAGGGGTATACAATGTATGGTTAACAGCAAACACACACACACATCATAGGTTGAACTGGATGGACTGATGTCTTTTTTCAACCTCACAAACTATGTAACTATATCTTCTATTTCACTTCAGTGGCAAGGTGAAGCAGCGGCCTTGCCGCACACACTACAGTCAGTTGTCCTCAGAAATTGTGCATATTTCTGGTTGCAGTATCCCACTCATCCCTTCTCCCATCCAAGTTCTAAAAAAAAAAAAACACAAAAAAAAAACAAATCCCCTGGATTGTTCATTGTCTGAGCCAAGTCTTAAAGTGATAAGTTCTACAGACTGTTGCTATGGGTAACCCAGGGGAATCCACACTCAGCAGCCCCCTAGGGGGAAGTGCTACATCTGTAAAGGTGAACTAACACACTCACACTAAACCTAACCATTAGGGGCTATAACAAGGGCACTGTTTCAGGCATGCAGAGTTATTCTGAGGCACTTGGAGATCAGAGAACCCCGCACACATATAAAATAATCACTACTGTGCATGGGCAACACACTTAGAATGGAAAAATACATTTACAAACATAGGGGCTGGCCCAATAAAATGGAAAAAAAAACTCTGCACTCCTTGGTTGGATAACCTGGGCTTGAATCCAATTGACTTGGTAGTAGGCCGGATCCTCTGTAGTTAGGGAGTAATTGTGCTCCTTTTATTGTAATGTATATTAAAGCGATATTAAAGTTTTGTTTTTTAAATAACAAACATGTCATACTTACCTGCTCTGTGCAGTGGTTTTGCACAGGGAAGCCCGGATCATCCTCTTCTCAGGTCCCACGCCAGCACTCCTGGCCCCTCCCTCCTGCCGGGTGCCCCTACAGCAAGCAGCGTGCTGTGGGGGCACCCAAGCTGGCGCACTCCCGAACCGCAGCTCTGTGTGTGTCCATTCACACACAGAGTCATAGCTTGGCCCCGCCTCCTCCGTCTCCTGTCTGGCTCACTGGCAGTGATTGACAGCAGCGAGAGCCGATGGCTCCAGCGGCTGCCAAAAGCCAATCAGGAGTGCGAGTCCCTGGAAAACCAAGGCTCTGGTGGACATGGCATAGAACCCCAGTGTTTATTTTGTTGTGGAATGACTCTGAGCCCATAGGCTGTATATACACTCACCGGACACTTTATTAGGTACATTTTGTCAATTGCTTGGTAATAAAAAATGCTAATCAGCCAATCACATGACAGCAACTCAATGCATTTAGGCATCTAGACGTGGTGAAGACAGCTTGCTGAAGTTCAATCCGAACAACAGAATGGGGAAGAAAGAGAATTTAAGTGACTTTGAACGTAGCATGGTAGTTGGTGCCAGACGAACTGGTCTGAGTATTTCAAAAACTGCTGATCTGCTGGTATTTTCACACAAACCCATCTCGCGGGTTTGCAGAGAATGGTCCAAAAATAGAAAATATCCAGTGAGCAGCAGTTGTGTGGCTGAAAATGCCTTGTTGATGTCAGAGGTCAGAGGAGAATGGGCAGACTGATTCAAGAAAGGCAACAGTAACTCAAATATCCACTCGTCACAACCAAGGTATGCAGAATACCATCTCTGAACGCACAACACACCGAACCTTGAAGCAGATGGGCTACAGCAGCAGAAGACCATACTGGGTTCCCCTCCTGTCGGCTAAGAACAGGAAACTGAGGCCTTTTTTCACAGGCTCACCAGAATTGGACGATATAATATTGGAAAACGTTGCCTGGTCTGATGGGTCTCAATTTCAGCTGCGACATTCCGATGATAGGGTTAGAATTTGGCGTAAACAACATGAAAGCATGGATCCATCCTGTCTTTTGTCAACGGTTCAGGCTGGTGGTGGTGGTGTAATGGTGTGGGGGATATTTTCTTGGCACGCTTTGGGCCCTTTAGTACCAATTGAGCATTGTTTAAACGTCATGGCCAACCTGAGTATTGTTGCTGACCATGTCCATCCCTGCCGGGTAACTATGTTCATGTACTCTGATTAAACCAAGAGTCCTTTGGTGAAATCAATTGGCCAAAAGTGAAGCTCTCTAGAGAGTAGTGATCACTCCCAGTCACTGGCACGCTTTGACCAAGAGATTCCAAGCCTGCCCACCACGACAAGGTAGACTCTTCTAGGGCAGGACCTACACTAACTACACTAAGCTACCCTACTTGATGCTAGTCATCATTTTTTAATGTAGACAGGCTGAGGAAGAAGCTTGGAAACATGTTCCTGTATCCTACTGTGCATGTGAACATCGGCTACATGGGGGGGCCTCCACTTCTGGGGTTGTGGAATGGTGACAAACATTGGTACTTAAAAATCCCCATAGGCGACATTTTAAACATTTCTACAGGTTACCAGCTTAGAGTTACAGAGGAGGTCTAGGGCTCAAATTATTTCTCTCGCTCTGACGATCGCGGCGATACCTCACATGTGTGGTTTGGACACCGTTTACATATGTGGGCGGGACTTGTGTATGCGTTCGCTTCTGTGCTCGAGCTAACGGGGACTGGGCGCTTTACTTTTTTTTTTCCTATTTATTTTATTTATTATTTTTTATTTTTACACAGTTGTAAAAAAAAAAAATTGATCATTTTTATTCCTATTACAAGCAATGTAAATATCCCTTGTAATAGAAATAAGCATGACAGGACCTCTTTATTGTCAGTTCTGGGGTCAAAAAGACTAAAAAAAATTGCTGAAAAAAATCCGGTTGCTAGACAACGATGTATGACGTCGCTCCAGTCCTCCAAGACCATAGAGTCAAGTGGGGGCCATCTTGCCCTCACTCGACTTCCTGTCTGTGTGGAGCGGGGACCCGATCATTTTCCTCGCTGCCGGCGGATCTGGTAACCTGGGAAAACGGCCGGGACGTGGCGGGAGTGGGGGGGGCGCACGGTAAGGGTGATCCCACGACGAATCCCCCGCTGGGACCACTGTTATCTGAAAGCAGATCGCCCACCGTTTAAAAAAATACCGGGTATTTAGCGTTAAAGAACCGGCGTATAATGACGGTGGGCGGTCGGTAAGTGCTTAAGGGGGAGGGGCTTTCTTTCTTTTTTAGGGGAACATCAACTACAACTAGTATACACATCCTGTATAAAAAGAAAAGATTGATTAAACTATACATCTACACTTATATAGTTATACATTTTTATGAGGGGGGGGGGCTTTTTTTTTGTTTTTTGTTTTTTTTTGTTTTTTGGGAAACATCAACTACAACTATATATATATATAAGTATACACATCCTGTATAAAAAGATAAAATTGTTATACTATACATTTTTTTTAAATCATTAGCTATTAAAACACAATTATAAACATCCTGTAAAAAAAATAAAATCTGTTACAGTATAGGGATTAATAGCACATACCGAACACCATTTTCATCAACCCGTATGGAATAGAAGTAGTTGTTGTCGATCAGGTCTTGATTGTTGATATCCTCCATCCTGACCAGTCTCAGTCTCATGACCTGCGGTTGTGGGTTGGGAACAGCAGCCCGGCACAGTGGACACGTTGCGCTCTGCTGAAGCCATTGTTGGATGCAGGCAGTGTGGAATTGGTGAGCACAGGTCAGAGTCCTGGTGTCTTCGCCATCTTCATATCCTGAAAGACAAATGGTACAAATCACCTGCTCCTCGCCGCGTGGCTCCATGGGCGGTGGTGGTGCTGGGTGGTGTTCAGCAGCCATGTTGCGGTCTCTTGGTGAAAGGCTCCTGTTGATTGGCTCGTCCTCCTGTCTCCGCCGACGTTGCACTCTGGACCTCGTCCGGTGGGCGATTGGTGACTCTTCGCCTTCCTGACGGGAGCGTCTTTGCCGGAATCGGGGACGTGAAGGACGAGGCATCCTGATGGTATTGGATGCCTGTGTACCTGAAAACGGCTAAAAAAACTGAATATTAATACTAATATACAATACAAACTATAATAATACGATGGTAAGAGCTGTAAATATAAATAAAAGTTATAATATTCGCAGTAAATAGCAGTAAATAGCAGTGAATAGCAGTGAATCGCTGGAGCTAGGCCCTGACGATGTCACCTCGGCAACTCGCTATGGAGAAGTGACCTGAGCCAGCTCAGGCTGCAGGTAAACAACAGGGCCTCACACCAACTGTCACTTTTCAGGCCTACATTTCAGGCCTATATTTTGATTGGCGATATGTCGGTCATACAACACAGTAACTATATAAATTTTATATCATTTTATAGATTTTACATTGAATTAAACAGTACTGGGTTATTTGAATGGTTATTTTTCAAATCGGCCAGAAGATGGCGATGTCATTCTACAATGTAATTCCGATCCTCGCCATAGAGGTCACCCTTCCTGATTATCTGAAGAGAAATCAGAGAGAATAGAGAACGATGTGTTATTCCTATCAGACATGTGGATGTGAGGAGGTCGGATGAAAGATTGTGAGGGGGGAGAAAATGGCGGCTGGGGGGAGCAGAGCTGAGCAGGTGAGGAGGAGAGGGAAGGAGAAGGGTGATGGAGGTCGGGGGCTTTATGGAAAGACTGGGGGGGGGGGATAGAAAGGCCTGATAGATAGAGAGGTGATGTCTGGACCCCCCTATTACCCCCCAGTGTTCTCTCATCTGCAAACCCCCCCCCCCTATATATACAATCATCCCCCCTCCTGTATATATAATAATCCCCCTCCCCTCCTATATATACAATAATCCCCCCCATCCCCCACTGCTCAGATTGTGATCGGTGTCATCCAATCAGTGAGGTCACATCCGGGCGTTTGCAATCGCAGGCAGAATCGCCGCAGTTCTTCCCGCCATCCCAAAACATTCTGCAAAACCGCATCATGCAAGGTTTGACACCCAGAAGAAGCCCCGCCCCTTTCTCAGTGACGCGCTTCGCACGATTTATCACACAACAATGGCGGCAGAACCGCGCCCATGTTTAGGTGACATTGAAAACAAATTTGTAAAAAAAAAAAAAGATTTGTCAGCTTTGCAGAGCGTGTTTGGAATGGCGGCAGAATTGCGGTGATTCTTCCCCGGATTGCAGACAGCCGGGTGTGACCGGGGCCTGAAGAATAAAATGATAACTCGGGGCCGGTTCTCACCATAGAAATGCAGTCTGGATGCGTTCCGGATGCGTTTTCGATGCATTCTGGTGCATTTTTTCCCTTCACCTTAAATAAGGACATTGTGTATTCCGATGCGTTTTTGATGCGTTTTACTGCTTTCCAGTTTAGTGCAGACAAAATGCCGCATGTTCTACTTTATTTTCTGGAACTGGAATGCACTGGTGAGATCCATGCCATTGAAAACCATAGAATCTACTTTACATGCGTTTTTGATGCAGAAAAAGAAGCGCACTGGACCGCATGTTGTGTGAAGCGGCTCTAAAGACAAAACGTATTTTTTATCTTTGGACGGAGTAGAGAGGGATTGGAGCCCCTGTCAGGTTTTTATGGCTGTCTGTGTCCCCGTGAGGGGGATTCATCCTCTATTTATCCTGTTTACCATTATCATCCAAAGTGTCCCCAGAAAAGTCATAGAGGAGAAATCGTCCAATTGGGACACTAGTTCTGGTCACCTGGGGGGTCCCTAAGGAATCCCCTTATTTGCAGGGATTTCCTCTTCCTGTTTTGGCTATGGGGACAGGAAGTGAAGGGAAATCTGGGACACAGATGGCAGAAAATAATCTGACCGGGGTGACCCCAATAACACGGGGAATCGGTGCGGTCGGGCCGGGGAAATTACAGAAGAAAACCCTGTGCAGCTCTCTGCAGCAGCTGAAAGCCAGTTTCTCCCCCTCCTGCCAACTTTCAGCTGCTGCGGGAAAAGAGAGACAGACATAGGGCATCGTTCCGGTAATTTCTTCTCCAGCACTGATCCCCCTCCCCCTCTCCCTGTTCTGCCTGCTTCTGACCCCCCCCCCCCCCATGTGCCCTCATTTCCCAGTACCTCCTGTGTAACTCCACACTGGTAACCTGTCAGGGCATTTAAGTGTCACCTATGGAGAATTATAAGCACCGTAGTTTGCCGCCATTCCACAGGCAGACAGAATAGTAAAGTGTGACATGTTAGGTATCTATTTACTCAGCGTGACTTCATCTTTCCCATCATACTAAATATTGGGCTGACTTTAGTGGTTTTATTTTTAACCACTTAAAGACCGGAAAGATTTGCCCCCTTATTGGCCAGGCCCTATTTTGCGATTCAGCACTGCGTTACTTTAATGGACAATTGCGCGGTCCTGGTATTTGACCAGCTGTGCGAGTTTTTTTATTTTTTGCGCTATAAACAAATAAAGAGCGACAATTTTGAAAAAAAAAAAAAATTTTTTCACATTCTGCTATATGACATGAAAAAAAAAATTTAAAAAAAAAATTTTTTTTTAACATTTTAGGCCAATTTGTTTTCTGCTACATATTTTTGGTAAAAAAAATCACAATAAGCGTATTTTGATTGGTCTGCGCAAAAGTTTTCACGTCTACTAACTACGGGAAAGTTTTATGTCATTTTTAATGTTTTTTTACTAGTAATGGCGGCTATCTAGTTTTTTTTTTTTTTTTGCGGGACTGCGACATTGCGGCGGACAGATCGGACCCCTAACTGACATTTTGATACTTTTGGGGGACCAGTGACATTACTACAGTAATCAGTGCTAAAAATATGCACTGTTACTGTAATAATGACAGTGGCAGGGAAGGGGTTAACAGTATAGGTAATCAAGGGGTTAAATGTGACCCTAGGGGAGTGATTCTAACTGTGGGGGGGGGGGGCGTGGCTTCTGAGATGACCATAGAGACATGTTCCTATATAGAAGGATCACATGGGCTCTGTGTTCATTTCAGGGAGAAGGACGGTCAGCTGTGTTTACAACAGCCGACCGCCCTTCTCTCTCTGCGGGGAACGATCGCCGGTGTCAGGCAGCAATCAGAGCCGTCTGACACACGTGTCGGCTTACCCACTGACGATCGGGGGTGGGAGCGCGTCCCCTAGCTCCTCCCAGGCGAGTGACTTAAATCTTCATCTTTTTGCCTGTATGAGCCAGCCTGCCGCAGTAAATATACAGGAGTTGGTCAGCAACTGGTTAATTCATGAAAATTTTCTTTTTCTTTTTCCCCAAAAAATTGCGTTTGAAAAACCGCTGCGCAAATACCTTGGGACATAAAAAATTCCAACACCCACCATTTTATTCTAGAGGGCCTCTGCTATAAATATATATATAATGTATTGGGTTTGTAGCAGAAGTTGATTTTTCCATGTTGGAGTGAAGTGTCAGAATCGGCCCGGATAGGAAGAGGAGAACAGAAATGTCCGGATAGTTTCCCAGTGCTGCACAACAATCCAGTTGGTGTGAAAGTGTCTCAGCTTGTATGGCAGCGCTCCAATATTCACACTTCTTCCAGAAGGGTTTCATCCATAAACAAAGCGCTCCACAACACTCTTCCCTTGTCCTGTACCTCACACGTGTTGGTGAAGGAACCTCTCCCCAATGCAGAGGAACCCCCCCACATATTAAAGGCCTTTATTTCATGTGGGTGTGACACCCCTAACTAATGTCCCCCAGTGATGACCTCCGTTCCTCCCCGCCACTACTAAACCAGAAAGGAAAATTTCCCCTAGGGGTGGGACTTTTTAGGCACCAATAATGTGTATACAACAAATCCATTAAAACCCCCCAAGAAATAGCAGATAGCCTATCGGAGTACTATGAATCACTATATAACTTAAAGGGACCCCTCAACCCACACCTAAAAATATAATTGAATTCTTGAATACCAAAAACTTATAACACCACTTTAGAATAGCTTAATAAACCTATATCACTGTAAGAAACCCTTAAAGGTATTAAATCCTTGCCAAATAATTAAGTCCCTGGAAATGATGGGCTTTCAGTTGAACTCATTTTTGCGAACATTTAGCTCCGCACCTGACTAACATTTTTAACTAAGCGGCCAATATCAACCAATTTCCCAAAGAAATGTTGGAAGCTATAATAATCTCTATCCCTAAAATAGGCAAAGATCCCTCATCGCCTATGACTTACAGACCCATATCATTATTAAACTCCGATCTTAAAATATATGCAAAAATTGTAGCAAATCGTTTACTGACAGCAACCTCTTATCTCATAGGCCCTGATCAAGCAGGTTTTGTCAAAGGTTGACAAACCCCATATGGAACCAGAGGAATGGTTAACTTAATCCAACATGTTGAAAACAGTCTAACGCCATCTCTCCTATTCGTTTTAGATGCGGAAAAGGCATGCGACAGAATGTATTGGTATAACATCACCGAAACACTAACAAAATTTGGATTTAAAGGTTTTATTCACTTGGCCAGTATATTACTTTACACACAACCTTCAGCCAAAGTGTTGACCTCAGGTATAATCTCCAAGAGCTTTAATCTTTCAAATGGAATTAGACAGGGTTGTCTATTATTTCCATTAATTTTTTCACTAGCTATATAACCGCTTGTAGAATCTACCCGTATGAACTCCAATATAACAAGCAAATATGGACATAAAATAGGCTTATTTGCCGACGGTATTATCCTGTCAATATCTAGTCCAGATACCTCTTTACCTGCAGTTCAAAAAGTATTAGAATACTACAGGAATGTGTCCTATTATAAGGTTAATTAGAATAAATGTTATGTTTTGCCAATTAACCTTCCTACAGTACTCGCTAATAACCTGCGTGGAAAGTTTGGCTATAATTGTGACAAATCTTCTATGTCATACTTAGGAATACAGCTTGCCTATCTCCCTTCCAAATTCTATGAATCAATTTTCCTAAACTACTAGATCAAATAATAAAGACCTGCAAAACATTAAGAAGACTCAACTTTAATGGGTGAGGAAAAAAGCTGCATTTAAAATGCAAACGCTACCCAAGATTTTGTACTATTTTCACTCCCTTTCCATCCCGATTCACACTAAATTCCTCACGCAGGTGAACACTAAACTTAAAAATTTCATTTGGAACAGGAAAAAGCCCAGTGTAGCTTTTTCAGTACTAACCACCTCCAAATCCACAGGAGGTATGGGGCTACCAGATGTTAACAAATATTATTACGCAGCCTTGTTGGATCAAATGAGGTATTGGCTCTCTTCCTCTAAAGATAAACTATGGATGATCATTGAAAGAGAGGCAACATTAGGTCATGACATGTTCGCTTTGTCCAATTCTGACGACTTGCTTCCTAAAGTAAATATACCTAATTTTCTTACCATTAGGTTCACCCTGATTGCATGGAAACATATACTATCTAAGATCAAAGATGTGGGCAACATATCTAATGTACCTATTCCCTTAAAAGTACTAGATAATTGTAAGATTTGCCTCTCAGGGGGAGATTGGATCAAACACAGTTATCATTATTATAATTGTTTACCTTTGCACTTTAAGAATATAATGACATGTACAGTAAGATTAACAAACATGCCCGCCTAAGAGAATTTATTCCTAACCACAAAATAGCAATTCCTATAGAGATATGCCAATATTTCACAATATATAGCAACTATAACAGGAAGGAATATCCCTATTCTATGCTCTTCTATCTTTCTACCCAAAAGAGAATAGGAGTCATCATATGCCTTAGTGGGGAAAAGAACTATCCCAAACTTTCTCTTGGGGCTAATGGCTAAAGGCTATAATAATAGCAGAGAAAGCTTCCTCCTGCATTGAACACTGGGATAACAATCAAAAAAATTTAAAGACATGGTATCTAACACCGTACAAAAAAATCACAAATCTACCCATCTGCATCCCCTATATGCTGGCAATGCATCGAATAATTAGGTAATTTGTATCCCATCTCATGGTATTGCAAAAATTTACACAGCTTTTGGAAATCAATATCTTCCTTTATAGTTGCCCTGACGGGTAATCTAATATAACTTACCCCTGCTACGGCCTTATTAGGAATGAATCTGAATATCTATCTGCTACAGTATAGAACTATCGTAGCTCATATACTTATAGCTGCAAGAATTACTATATCTAACTTATTGAAATCTATTGATGCTCCTAACTTATCTAATGTTATCATCAGACTGAACAACCAAGCACAACACAAATTAATGTTAGGCTTTAACAGTGATGGCGAACCTTGGCAACCCAGATGTTTTGGAACTACATTTCCTATGATGTTCATGCACTCAGCAGTGTAGTTGAGCATCACAGGAAATGTAGTTCCAAAATATCGGTGGTGCCAATAATTGCCAGCACTGGCCTATAAGAATTACTTCACAAACAAATACAATAAAAAGTGATCAACTTAGATCTCTCATCCTAGAGCTTCTAATTATCTAAAGAAATGTTAACTTTCATATAGTACTATGGTTTGATATAATTATCATTTTCTTCTTATGGTCTTTTTCCTTCAATGAGAACTTAGTGCAGCACATTGTACAGAGCTCCTTCTTTGGTCCTTGTTTTTGATTTTATATTTTTTATTATTACTATATGTAATATTTATTCCTTGGCTATAGTTTGAGACCAATTCGGGGTAAGCAGGGAATAGATTTCAAGAGTGATTATAGCACCTAGTAACCAATTTACAATTTATGTAGATCTTTATAACTGAGCTCTTTTCTTTACCTATCTTTCTGTATGCATTGTACAATTGATATAGATACCAAACATTGTATAAGATTTGTATACTGTCAACGACACCTTGTTATTTCTTGATACATTAATAAATAAAAATTTATTGTTGAATAAAAATCACACAGTAATTCTTTATTTCAGGTAGCTGGCTACAAAAACCACAGGCTTAGGCTATGCCGCACTGACGTGTTTCACTTCAACTGGGCTTAATCGTATTTTGGAATTATAGTGATTCCACAAAGTATGTTTGGCAGAAAACAAACATTGTGCATCACCAAAAAAAGCATACCCACAATAAAGTATGTGGTAGCAGCATTATGCTTTGGGGCTGTTTTTCAGATCGAACTGGGGCTTTAGACAAGGTGGAATGAGTTATGAACAGTTGCAAATGTGAGTCAATTTTGTCACAAAACCTTCAGGCCTCTGCTAAAAATCTGATGATGAAAAGGAATTTCATCTTTCAGCATGACAACAACCCAAGCATACCTCCAAATCAACAAAAGAATGGCTTTATCAGAAGGGGATCAAAGTTCTGGTATGGCCTAGCCAGCACTCACTGGTATTATGGGACATGCTAAGAAAGAAACTTCCATTTTCTCCCATACCCCTCTCACCCTTGTTGTATGTAACCCAGAATTCTCACCTGGACTGGGACAATTAGCATTTCTTTGGTAGCTCAGAAAAGGCCTATATTATTGTAGCACCTTCTAGTATGTGTGCTGAATAAATAGGTTTGCTGTTAGAGGGGGGAAAATACCGTTGGCTCAGGGCTAAGCCTGAGCTGTGTAATCTGGGTCAGGGTTACTTTAATTCAGGGCTGGAAGACTCATCAGGCAGCTCTCTCTGGTTTGGAAGTTTGTTGAAACTTCCAGAGCTGGAGGGCGAGATTAAGGCTGCCTGGAATTTTTTATGAGGGCCTCAACTAATCCTTAGCACAAAAGGTCTGGAAGGGGGCAGGTTCACCTCATAAATAGACATAAGCCATGCCAGCAGGGGCAGTTGGGTGGAAGATGGAGATGGAGTGCCGAGGAGGCTGTTGCTGGCCCTTGTGCTGGAGGAAGAAGTGCTGAACGAGTGCTGGAGGAAGAAGTGGAGCTTTACATAAGGCTATATAAAGAAATTGTATATAGGAAGAGTTGTCCCTGAAGTTTGTTTTTGAAGTCAAATGGGCATCCCATAACCTCCCATCCCTATCCAATTTATTACCCTTAATAAAACAAAAAAGAAACAAAGTCACGGACTGTTCTCTGACTCAAGTGTGCCTGTGAAGATTCCTGTGCCTGGCTGTGCAGGGTGGTGATCCCAGTTTACTTGCGGCTCCTTAGGGGGTGCGCTACATTGTAATGGAGGTTTTAGGGTTAATTTACTAAAGGCAAATATTTTGTTCACTTTGTAAGTGAATTTTCACTTTGCAAAGGACTTTTTCCTTACCTTAGAGAGTAAGGTGAAGCTCTGATGACATCCATAGTCCAATCATGTGCAATCAAAAATACGTTTTTTTTTTTTTTTTTTTTCCTTAAACACGATTGAGCATTCTTTGCAAATTGAATTTTTTACTATGTTTACTAAGTTAAGGAAAATTCCATTACAAAGTGAACAACCTATTTGCATTTAATAAATAAAAAAAATGAAATATCTCCTTGGACCACCTCATAAATCACTATTACATGTCAAGGAATTTAGGCAGCTATCCCACTTCTACTGAGTATAAAAAAAAAAAAAAAAAAAAAATGATTCAGAATCTTCCAAACCAATTAATCTTGTCATTTAAAATTATAATACCAAGACCACACAAAATATTCTTCTAAACAAACCCAATGGCATCACTAGGGAGGGCCAGAGGAGGCCAAGCCCCCCCCCCCCAACATTACACTGTGCCCCCCTAATTAAAAGGCAGTAGAGAAAGCATTTAAGGCAAGGCCAAGGCACCGCCGCGGTGAAACGCTCCCTTGCGGCACCTATACAATCAAGGACAGACCAGCAACAGGGAGGGTGTTCCTGGTGGAGGAGTGCCAGCGGCATGATGTTTGAGAGCGAGGCGCGGCAAAGGGAGAGTGTGCATGCCTGCGCTGTCACAGTCTGTGCACCAGCCCAGGCCCAGCCCTGCAGAGTGCTGCGGAAGGCACAAGTAAAGCAGCAGAGAGCAGAGGAGGAGCCAGAGCACACGAGAAGCAGCAGGCCCGGGGCATCATTTTTAGAGGTGGCACTGGCGCAGGCGGGTGAGTTGAGCATTGAGTCCACTGCTCATTTACAATCTCATTTATCACCCTCGTCCCGGTACAGGACAATGTGGGCTGACACTCTGACAGAATTTTACAGCTGAACATGGCAAACATGTATAATACGTGTCAGTAAGTTTGCTATGTCCAGCTGTAGAATTCAGTCAGAAATATTTCATATTTATGCATTTGAAGCCCATTATTTCTTGACAATGGGCATCTAACCAATCAACACAAAATATTCCTCACAAATTCTTAGGAATATTTCATGTTTATGCCTTTGATGTCCATTGTCAGAAATATTTCATGTTTATGCGTTTGATGCCCATTGTTTCTTGACAATGGGCATCAAACGCATGAACATGAAATATTCCTGACAATGGGCATCTAACGAATAAACATGAAATATTCCTGACAAATTCTTAGGAATATTTAGTGTTTATATGTTTGATGCCCATTGTGAGGAATATTTCATGTTTATGCTTTTGATGCCCATTGTTAGGAATATTTCATGTTTATGCGTTTGATGCCCTCTGTCAGGAATATTTCATGTTTATGCATTTGATGCCCATTGTCTCTTGACAATGGGCATCAAATGCATAAACATGATATATTCGTGATAGTGGGCATCAAACCCACAAACATGAAATATTCCTGACAATAGACATCAAATGCAAAAATATGAAATTTTCCGAACAATTTGTCAGGAATATTTTATGTTTATTCTTTTGATGCCCATTGTCAGGGGTGTATATATATATATATATATATATATATATATACATATTGTGACAGGAAGTCAGGTAAATCTGTGAATGTAGTCACAGACAGGAGATACATTTCCACCTGGGTTGGAAAGTTCACCAATTACTATAGGGTGTTGGTTGCAGAGATAGCCAGCAGGAAGTTGAAAACCATTCAGCTGTTCGGAATGAGGAAATGAAGGCCTCTATAATTTGTCCAAAGGAAGTCTAAGGATTGCTGCCTCCTGACGCCGTGTGGGCTGGGAGAGGAGAGCAGTCAGATGTGTGCCTCCCGACAAGCTGTGTGAGCATGGGAGAATACCCCCTGAAGTGATGTGCGCTAAGGAGGGTAACCAGTTGTGAAGACTTCTCAAGGTGAGAAAACAAACTATTTCTATGTGGAAGAAATAAAGGAATGTTTGCCATGTGAAGAGACAAGCAAGGGGGCATTCTTAATGTGAAGAGTAAAGGGACATGTTCCATGGACATTTGTTGTGGGAAGATAAAACATGGACTATTGAGTATCCGCTGTAGGATAAGAAAGTCTGCCCAACAGTAGGTTGGAGACAGACTCTTAGGTAGGTTCCAGTGTAAGAAGGTAGCCGCCCACAGAGGCAAGGATTTATTTTGGTGTTTTATTTTATTTTGCTGTTTTGACGCTTGCAGTCTGGTGAAGAAAATTGCATTAATAAACCAAACTGTTGTTTGCAACCACTTCTCGGATATCTTCATGTGAAAACGCACCCCCCAAGGGGTCATCCACACCCGCCACCAAGCTAATCAACCCTACATATGGTGGAGGTATGCATTGGGCAGAAGCAGAGATCCCTGCAAAGAAGTGCATATGTTTGATGAACTTTGTCTGGTGCATGAGATTGCACAATCTATGTGTGCAGGAGAGAAGATCCTGAGAGAGAAAAACTACTAAGTTTTAAAGGGACAGTGGTCTCAAAATTTTTTGCTGGACTGTGAAAAATTTATTGTGGAGTTATTGAAGATGGGGCGATCAAAACGCCTGAAAGATGCAAAGATAGCTGAAATGAGAGACCGGATTCTATGGATGGAGGGGATGTTACCGTCTGAACGAGCCCCATCCATGCCTGAACAGAATCTGCTAAAGAGAAAGGTTGTTGTCCCTAGCAACACTGAGGAAAATGTGGATTTTCAGCGGAGCTTTGCAGCTCAACAAAAGGCTCACCAAGAGAGCATGGCAGGCTGGAAACAGAGACACCAGCAGCCAATGGAGGCAATCGGTTTGGAGGAAACCGAGTATGTGTGCAGGGCTGAGATGGATGCCTTGAAACGGAAAATGGAAGAAAAGGAACGAGCCCTGGAGTTGCTTAGGATGGAGCATAGAAACGTGCAGGCTCAGGTGTTCCAGTGGGAAGAATCCACTGCTCTTTTTTTTTCTGAGTTGCAAAAACGCAGAGAGACTATAATGGAGAAAGATACCATCCTTATGGAAAATGAAATTGAAATTCAGACTTTGCAGAAGCAAAGTATGGCTGATATGTTGGAGTTGCGTAATCAGCTGGAAAAAAGTCTTCAGTCTTTGGAAGCTACAAAAATAGACCTGCCGGGGGCACAGGAACAGAATGTCGCTCTGAAAACGACATTGTCTCTCAGCGACAAGGAGAAAAGTGAAAGAGAGGCTAAATTACTGAGTACTGTGTGTGAGCTCACCACTTTGAGAAATGTGGTAGATGAATTGCGTACGGACTGTGAAAGTTGGAAAGATGAAGCCCAACGTGTCCAGCAGCAGTTAAAGGAAAAAGAAGGCTGTGTGGCAGAATTACATTCTCATTCCCAGGAACTAGCCAATGAGGTGAAGGCTCTTATGCAGGGAAAAGGAGATTCTGAACACAAGAGAAAAAAAATAGAGGCACAGCTGCTGGAATCGCAAGTCAAGGTGTCAGAAGGTGACCGATTGTGTGCTAAGCTGTCAGAGAAGGCAAACTGACTGCAGGTTGAGTTGGACAATGTCACAAATCAGCTTTCTCAAGCAGACAGCAAATCTAGAGAAATTGCGGAAGATTTTTCTATCTTGGAATCGCAGCTGCAAGACACGCAGGAACTCTTACAGGAAGAGAGGTGTCAAAGGCTGAGTTTTAGCACAAAACTAAAACAAATGGAAGTTGAGAAAAATGGCGTCCTGGAACAATTAGCAGAGGAGGAGGAAGCAAAGAAAAACCTATCAGAGCAAGTCGCAACACTGCAAGCTCAGATAGCGGATATGAAAAAACGCATGGAAGAAAGCGATGGTTCATTAGAGTGTGTTGAAGATATGAAAAAGAAGTTTGATCAGATGCTTGGTGAGGAGAAGACTGTTTCTGCAAAACATGCAGAAGAACGCACCCGTGCAGAAACGGAGGCGTGTGATAACGAGAGCAAAGCCCTGTTCTTGGCTCGCTCCTTGGAGGAAGCTCTAGAGGCTAAGGCTGAACTAGAGAGAGTTAACAAACAGCTGTGTACAGAAATGGAAGATTTGGTCAGCTCCAAGGATGAGGTTGTGAAAAGCGTTCAGGAGCTAGAAAAGTCTAAGCGAGCCTTAGAACAGCAAGTAGAAGAGATGAAGATTCCGTTGCAGGAACTGGAAGAGGAATTACAGGCAACAGAGGATCTGTCCCATAGAGGGGATAGTGTGCCTGATGCAGTTTATAAAAGGATCAGTGTTTTGGGGTCTGTCCTGAGTGAGCCTCAGAAATGTGATTACATGTGGCTTGAATCACCCTTTTGGAATAAACCGTTCCTTCAAAAACTTCAAGCATTGGAAAATGTATCATTAGAGCTTCAGCAAACAAAGGAGCTGTGTAAGAAATGTGATGATTTCTCAGTTCAGGCTGAAAACCTAGTGGAGAAAACTAAAGCGGAGAAAACTAAAGCAAGTGATATAAATCTGGGAGAAAAAAGTAAACACCACCTAGTGGAGAAAACTAAGGTTGTTGGTGAAAACGTGAAGCAAATGAATTTCAAGTGCCTTTCAGGGAATATTTCCAAAATGGAACTGGTGAAAGACAGGTGGCAGAAGTTTGATCGTGATCTTGAGATGCATTCCATGTGGAATTCAGATAGAGAAAAGGAACTAGGTGACCTTGAGCGGTCAAATAGTTCAGCAGAAAGTGCATTGAAGAAACCTGTAAAAGAATGTGTTGCAGTTCCATGCTTCTTCACTGATGCAGAGAGGAGGTCTATAATGGATACCACCCAGATCGCTGGGTTCAACTGTGTTGTTGCCTTTGACCCATATGATGGTGGAAGGAAAGTTGATGATGTCGCTGGAAAAATGAACAGGGGTCACTTTGAGGAAATGTGTCACAGCCTGTTGTCGCAAATGGAAGGCCTTCTGCACAGCATCTTAGAGCAAGCCAAGCTCAAGAAGGCATTTCTTGGAACAAAGCTAAGTGAAGCAGAGGTTCTCAAAGTGTTGTGGAAATCATTTATTGATTGCAGAGAGAGGCGGCTCAAGAATGTTGAAGACATTAAGACTAACAAAATTGAGTTGCCTATGGATCACGGACCTCCATGGTGGATAGGACAAGACAAACTTGAGAAGGAGCGAAATGATGCTAAAAATGCAGTGGAAGAAGATGTATATGAGATGAGAGACAAACTGTGTGGCATTTATGAGAAATCTGTCAATGAAGATAACAGAAACAGTTTCATCCGGAAGCTTGAGGATACTAGGAGGCTTATCAGTGAGAGTCAGTGAGAGAAGTGCCTGACACATGCGTGTCTGGAAATATGTGTGCCAACCCTAGGGTTGAAACAAGAGGGGGGGGTATGTGACAGGAAGTCCGGTAAATCTGTGAATGTAGTCACAGACAGGAGATACATTTCCACCTGGGTTGGAAAGTTCACCAATTACTATAGGGTGTTGGTTGCAGAGATAGCCAGCAGGAAGTTGAAAACCATTCAGCTGTTCGGAATGAGGAAATGAAGGCCTCTATAATTTGTCCAAAGGAAGTCTAAGGATTGCTGCCTCCTGACGCCGTGTGGGCTGGGAGAGGAGAGCAGTCAGATGGGTGCCTCCCGACAAGCTGTGTGAGCATGGGAGAAGACCCCCCTGAAGTGATGTGCGCTAAGGAGGGTAACCAGTTGTGAAGACTTCTCAAGGTGAGAAAACAAACTATTTCTATGTGGAAGAAATAAAGGAATGTTTGCCATGTGAAGAGACAAGCAAGGGGACATTCTTAATGTGAAGAGTAAAGGGACATGTTCCATGGACATTTGTTGTGGGAAGATAAAACATGGACTATTGAGTATCCGCTGTAGGATAAGAAAGTCTGCCCAACAGTAGGTTGGAGACAGACTCTTAGGTAGGTTCCAGTGTGAGAAGGTAGCCGCCCACAGAGGCAAGGATTTATTTTGGTGTTTTATTTTATTTTGCTGTTTTGACACTTGCAGTCTGGTGAAGAAAATTGCATTAATAAACCAAACTGTTGTTTGCAACCACTTCTCGGATATCTTCTTGTGAAAACGCACCCCCCAAGGGGTCATCCACACCCGCCACCGAGCTAATCAACCCTACAATATATATATACAGTATATATATATATATATATATATATAGTTGCTAAAAAACAAAAGAAATAAGTGACTTGCACACTATCACAAATCCCTATGTACATTTTAATAACTGGAGGTTTTCAAGTATCACTACACTAACACTAACTCACCTAAGAGGTTTTGACATGGCAGGCGAGCTTACACTTTAGGCTTCATTCACACCTGAGCGTATCAACTACCCAGCATGCCCATTCAGTAAGATGGCCCTGACTGTGAAGAATGTACAGGCAGCAAATTAATTTTTTGTGAAATTCGAAAAGCTGTATGTGTTTTGCTGTACTTCGGTTGTTCACTCAGTGTTTGCTAATGTACAACAAGAAATGTCAAGCAAACCAGCTATCCAGCCTAAACAATTAAGTGACACAAGGTGGACATGCAAACATGCAGTCTGCAATGCCGTTCTTAAAAACACTTGACCCTCTGTTGGAAACGCTCAATATTTTGGCAGAAGGGAACCATACTGAGAGAGCAGTTGAGGCAAAATCTATTCGCCAGTTCATTGTTTTTGTACCATTCAGGGCACTTGTGTTTTTTGAGAACATACTAAAAAGGACACAGACACTCTCTAGCATGTTACAAACCAAAGATCTTGACTTTGCATCAGCTGTCCTTCTTGTGCGAACAATTATACAAGAGCTTGAAGAAGTGCACAATCCAGAGAGGAGACCCGAAGCTTCTGCTAATGCAGGAACAATAGAAAGTGTCAGGGCAGAAGCAATCAAACTGAGCATCAAGTGCGGAATACCAGCACCAAATGAAGATTCTACCAAACCGCCTTCCAAGAAACGAGATCCCTGGCCTCCTTTCCACTTAAGAAATAGCTTAATTTTGGAAACTGTAGGTCATCGACAACAACTGGTCAAAAAATATGATTTTATTAAACTGTTCATGTATGTTGTTCTTGACAGAATAAATTCAGAGCTAAAATCTCACTTTCCAAAAGATTCTTTGGAAATCATGGAAGGTGTACAGTCTCTGAATCCTCAATCTGATTCATTTCTTAATTTTGAGAAATTGCTACCAATGGCCAAATTGTACTCCTGCAACATAGAAAACTTGGAGATTGAGCTGTAGCAGGCAAAGCTAATCCTACACAGAAAAAATTGATCAAATCCTTTAAGGTGACCACAACTAGTGATGGACGAACATCAGACGGGGCGGTTCGCGAACCGCAAGTTCGCGGCGGACCCCATTCACTTTAATGGCAGGCAAACATTAAAAACCTCCAGGTCATGTTTGCAGCCACAAAATACTTACTAGCTGTGCACACATAGTCCTACAACATGGACACTGACATACCAGAAGTATTGCTATTGGAAAAGTTGCCATAAAATTTTTTTTTTTTTTTCAGCCAAAAAATGTATTTATTTTTTTTCTAAATCAGCCAGAACTAACAGCAGCCGGTTAATACATGTCAAATACATATAGGGTCCATTCATACGTCTGTAAATGGGGTCTGCATCCATTCCACAATTTAGCGGAACGTTTACAGACCCATTGATTTTCAATGCCAGTCTGAAAAATTAGGCATTCACAGGATAAAGAAGTAAGTTTCAGCCAGTACAGGCCCCAAAAATTTGCCCACAGGCGTTCATCTGACAGCAAAGAACTTTGTATTCTGTGGCTGGAGGTATATTAGGCATACACAGGATACAGAAGTAAGTGTCGGCCAGTACAGGCCCCAAAAATTAGCCAACAGGCGTTCACCTGACAGCAAAGAACTTTGTATTCTGTGGCTGGAGGTACATTAGGCATTCACAGGATACAGAAGTAAATGTCGGCCAGTACAGGCCCCAAAAATTAGCCCACAGGCATTGTATTCTGTGGCTGGAGGTTGCTGTGTGGAGCAGGGACAGACTGTATAGTGACACAAGTCGCTAACTAATAGGTCCACAAAAGTCTTTTGTCAGTGTAGGGAGAGGTTGCTGTGTGGAGCTGGGACAGACTGTAGCAATTAGGCATTCAACTGACATAAAAGGCCTTTTATGCTGCTGTATTTACCTAATACAGGGACCATGAATTGTCATGGGTGGTGGCGGATATTTGTGGCCTTTCATGAGGATTTTAATCAAACATGATCTACTGGTTTCATGTGTTGAATTCCTCCGAGATCCATGCCTCATTCGTTTTTAGAAATGTGAGGCAGTCAACACTGTCGTGAGCTAGGCGAGCGAGCTTATCGGTCACGATCCTTCCTGCTGTGCTGAACGTCCTTTCGGACAGGACACTGGACGAGGGGCAAACTAACAGTTCCATTGCAAATTGTGTAAGCTCTGGCCAGAGGTTAAGCCTGCCCACCCAGTAGTCCAGGGGTTCATAACTTCTCAGAGCATCCACATCGTCCGTAAACCCGATGTAGTCAGACACCTGTCGGTCTATGCGTTCCCTGATGCTGGAGCCTTTACAGTCAACGCATAAGTCGTGGTAAGCCCACTCACCTAGGGACGATCCGCTGGACGGATGGAAAATAGGGTTTCCATCCGTCCAGATTTGATGGATCGGATGTCAGCGGACATGTCTCTGCTGACATCCGATGCCCCATAGACATGCATGGGGGGACCGTTCAGATCCACCAAAAAAATGGACAGGTGGATCTGAATGGTCCACCTGTGTGAAAGGGGCCTAAGAAGGCACCTGGACTCCCATCACCGAGCCCAGTGGGAGCAACGCCGTCAGAACCCACAACGCCACACTCCAGGCTCTCACAGTCCAGCCTCTTCTCCTTCTCCTCACAATTGTCCTCCACTCCACCTTCCATCATGTCATCCTCAAGTTTTTCTAGAAAAAGGCAGGCTTCCGTGGCCCAAATGTTCGAGCTTAAAGAAATGATGACGCCGGATAACCCTCTTGCCCAACGGTTGACCGCTGGCTTGTCGGAACTGATAGCCGCCAACTACTGCCATATAAACTGGTGGACTCGGAGGCCTTTCGAAAATTTGTGGCCATTGGAACACCACTATGGAAGGTCCCAGGAAGGAAATATTTCTTGCAGAAGAGCATCCCAGAGCTATATGGCCATGTTCAGCGTCAAGTGAATGTATCTCTGGCACACAGTGTCTGTGCCAAGATACATCTGACCACAGACACGTGGTCTAGCAAACACGGACAGGGAGGTTATATAACTTTTACTGCCCACTGGGCGAACCTTCTGATGGCCGTCAATCATGTAACCCATGGCACCCATGTAGATTTGGTTTTACCGCCACGGATTGCATGCAGGCCTGCCTCTTCTTTTCCTCCTCCTACTCCATCCTCCCTCTCCTCCTTGGCTGACTCCTCCTTTTCCGCTGCTACCGTCTCTTCCGCTGTGCCACCCAAGATCCCTAGAACCTATTCGGCATGCCAGGTGAGACGTTGCCATGCTGTTCTGTGTCTGTTGTGCCTGGAAGCCAAAAGCCACACTGGTTCTGCACTCCTTTCAGCTTTGCGTTCCCAGGCAGATCAGTGGCTAACACCGCTCAATTTGACAGCTGGTAAAGTGGTGTGCGACAATGGTGCCAATCTGCTGAGCGTGCTGAAACAGGGCAAAATTACAAACGTGCCATGCATGGCACATGTCCTGAACTTGGTCGTACAGCGATTCGTTGTCAAATACCCTGGGGTCCAGGAAGTCTTGCGGCAGACCAGGAAAATCTCGGCCCATTTCAGACGATCTTACACAGCCATGGCTCGCCTTGCTGACATTCAGCAGCAACACAACTTGCCCGACGCCATGGAACTCAACCTTGTATATGCTTGATAGGCTGCTCCAGCAGAAATGTGCAGTTAACCACTACCTGTATGAACTCTGCGGCAGGACAGGTTCTGGGTTTTTTTCACCGCGTCAGTGTCTGCTCATGCGTGACGCATGCAGACTTCTGCGGCCATTTGATGAGATCACCAAACTTGTCAGCCGCAGCCAGGGTGCCGTCAGTGACATTGTACCTTATGCCTTCTTTCTGGAGCGTGCATTGTGTCGTGTCATTGATCAAGCCGTCGAGGAGTAGGAGCAGGAAGATGAGGAAGTCCCAATGCTGGATGAATATAGAAAACATATTATAGTGGATTTGTATTACTTAGGAAACAGTGACCATAGGTCAATAAGTTTCAGTATTAATTACAGTTATAGGAAACACAAGGGTAATATAAGGACACGGAATTTCAAAAGAGCCAATTTCCCTAAACTGCGCTCTCTGCTAGAAAATATCAAATGGGATAGAACCCTGGGAACAAAGAACACGGAGGAAAAATGGGAGTGCTTCAAGAGCATACTTAACAGGGGGATTGGAGAGTGCATTCCAAAGGGAAATAAATTTAAAAGAGCAAAACTAAACCCTGGGTGGCTAAACTCCAACATAAAAATGTATATTAGTGCTAAAGAAAAGGCCTTCAAAAAATACAAGACTGAGGGGTCATTGGCAGCATTTAAAGTGGAGTTCCACCCTATTTTTATACTTACCTCCATCTTCTCGCTCCGGGTCACCTGAAAAAGAAATGGATAATCGCATATTTTTTTTTTTTTTTACTTACCTCGTAGCGAAGAAAATATACTTACCTTACTTCCTTCTTCCTCCTTCCTCGGCCGCGGCCCGTCGTCACTTCCTGGCTCTGCAATGATTCCTGGGAGCTGGACGTCATAGCTCCCAGGAATCATTGCGCCTGCACCGGCCCGACGTCAGTTCCGGGTCGCGCGCGTCATCCCCTTCTAAACAGCTTCTGGGCATGCCCAGAAGCTTTGGAGGGTTGGCGCGCGCGACCCGGAAGTGACGTCGGGGCCGGCGCAGAGCATCGTGGGACCAAAGAAGGCGGAAGAAGACGCCGAAGAGGACGCGCTGGCTTCAAGCTGCCCACATCTGAGATGGCAGCGCTGGACAAGACGTTTGCAAGGTAAGTATTTGTCCTAACAGGTAAGTGCAACCCGGGACAGATCAGAGGCTAGCCATTGTGGAATGCACTAGCCCTGACTGTCCCGGGGGTATTAAAAAAAAAAAAAAAAAAATCCAGGGTGGAACTCCGCTTTAAGCATTACAAAGAGTGTAATAAGAAATGTAAAAACGAAATCAGGGTGGCTAAAATAGAACATGACAGACATATAGCGGAGGAGAGTAAAAAGAACCCCAAGAAGTTCTTTAAGTATATAAACAGTAGGAAAGCGAGGCCAGAACACATTGGCCCCATAAAAGATGATAAAAGAAATATGGCCACTGAGGACAGAGAAAAGGCGGAAGTGTTAAATAATTTCTTCTCTTCAGTCTTCACAAAAGAATCGGGGGGCTACACTAACCCAGCTTGTAAGGCCGAACTAAATAATACACCCCAGGAAGTGCCGCCATGGCTAACAGAAGATAGACTTAGAGCTAAACTAGAGAAACTTAACATAAATAAATCCCCGGGACCGGATGGCTTGCACCCGAGGGTTCTTAATGAGCTCAGCCAGGTGATTGCCAGACCATTATTCTTGATCTTTAAGGATAGTTTACAGACGGGTATGGTGCCAGCTGATTGGAAAAAAGCCAACGTGGTACCAATATTTAAAAAGGGGCCGAGATATATCCCGGGTAACTATAGGCCGGTCAGCCTAACTTCAGTAGTATGCAAAATTTTGGAGGGGATGTTAAGGGACCACATACAAGACTTTAGTAATGAAAATGATATTATTAGTAGTAATCAGCATGGATTCATGAAAAATCGTTCGTGCCAAACCAATCTATTAACCTTCTACGATGAAGTGAGCTGCCACCTAGATAAAGGAAAGCCTGTGGATGTGGTGTATCTGGACTTTGCAAAGGCCTTTGACACCGTTCCCCACAAACACTTACTGTACAAACTAAGGAAGGTAGGTATGGACCATAAGGTGAGTACCTGGATAGAGAACTGGCTCCAGGGGAGAGTACAGAGGGTGGTGATTAATGGGGAGTACTCGGATTGGGCGGGGGTGGAAAGTGGGGTCCCCCAGGGTTCTGTCCTGGGACCAATCCTGTTTAATTTATTCATAAATGATCTAGAGGAGGGGATATCTAGTACAATCTCAGTATTTGCGGATGATACTAAACTAAGCATGCCAATATCTTCTATGCAGGATGTGGAAACCTTACAAGCGGACCTGAACAAAATAACGGGGTGGGCTACATGGCAGATGAGATTTAATGTTGAAAAATGTAAAGTAATGCACTTGGGGGCCAGAAACCAGAAAGCAAGCTACTCACTAGGGGGGGAACCTCTGGGTGAGTCTAGGATGGAAAAGGACTTGGGGGTACTGGTAGACAACAAGCTTGGCAGTGGCATGAAATGCCAAGCCGCTGCAAGCAAAGCCAACAGAATACTGGGATGTATAAAAAAGGGGATTCACTCCAGAAATAAAGAGATTATTCTCCCACTCTACAAGACTCTGGTCCGGCCACATCTGGAGTATGCTGTCCAGTTCTGGGCACCGGTCCTCAGGAAGGATGTGCTGGAACTGGAGAAAGTCCAGAGAAGGGCAACAAAAATAATTAGGGGAATGGAGGACATCAGCTATGAGGAAAGACTACAAGCACTGAACTTATTCTCTCTGGAGAAGAGACGATTGAGGGGGGGATCAATGTACAAATACTGTACTGGCGACCCTAGCATAAGGAACAAACTATTCAGAGAAAGGAGATACAATAAGACACGTGGCCACTCACTAAAACTAGAGGAAAGGCGGTTTAACCTTAAAGTGCGTAAGGGGTTCTTCACTATAAGAGCGGTAAGGATGTGGAATTCTCTTCCACAAGCAGTTGTATCAGCAGGGAGCATTGATAGTTTCAAAAAACTATTAGATGGACACCTTAAAGACCACAACATACAGGGGTATACAATGTACGGTTAAAAGCGGACACACACACACATCATAGGTTGCACTGGATGGACTGATGTCTTTTTTCAACCTCACTAACTATGTAACTATGTAACTATTGTGCAGCATTGTGACTGGTGAGCGTTTCTGCAGCGATACTACAACTACAAAGAGTGACAAACGCAATAAGAAAAAAGTATTATAACTGGAGTGATAGACCAGTGGCCCCCCAAAACGACAGATTGAAGCGGGGATGTTATATAACAATAATCTTTCTTAATAATTAAGTGTATTTGGGTACTGCAGAAATGTTGCCTCTGCATCGTCGACGTCACCTTACCCACCACTAGCATTAGAGATCTTGGAGAAGCAGCAACAGCGGGAGCCAACCTCCTTCAGCTGATCTGGGTACTGTCATTAAACTGCTGAGTGACAGCTGTTGCTACCTCCTCTTCCTGATCTAATGCCAAGAATGGCTGCGCATCGTAAATGTCTTGTGATGAATCGGAAAATAATTCCTGTGACTCAAGCGGAGGGTATATGGTGGTGGTGGTGTTGGTGGTGGTGTCTTTGGGGGTGCACACAGCAGAGAGTGAAGAGGGTGCAGATAGAGAGACTGGGAGGGGGGGGAGAAGGGAACAAGTCCCCACATTCCCAAAACTTACATAGTAGCTGAGGCAGTGACCGGTACTGGAGGTGGGGGCATGGACCCAGGCGCCTCCCACGGGAGCTGAGGGCGCATAAGGCCGCATAAGGCCCAGCGGGCAAGGCGAAAAACGCCCCCCTCCCAGTCTCCATTTACCATCATTTTTTGCAATGTTTCTGTACGCTTATATTTATATTTTTTATAGACCTGGATCATGCACCTACTCTGAAGAAGTGGCGATTCTAGTCCACAAAACACGTCAGTCTATGGATGTTATGATGTCAATCAATTACCTTGTTATCATTGTTCTATTGCTATGTTGGTTCTTTTGAATCTGGTCTGGGGGTCATATGTTTGTTTTTACCATTCCAATTTTATATCAGCTACTCAATATGTTTGTATTTTACATCATATACTCCTTTTTTGCATGTAAAAATAAATGTGATATTTCTATTGTACCAGCCTTGTCATGTCAAGTCTTTCATTCAAAGTCCCAACCTCTTTTTATTTTCACTTTATTTTTTGTGTACTTTTTTTACTTTTGTGTTTCCTTATTTAACCACTTCCCGCAAACTGACCATTTTTTAAAGCCGGCGGTCGGCTTTCAGATTGTAACAGCCGATGCTTTTTTTTTGGGAGCCGCTCGGCCGTTACCCCAGCGAGCGGGAGGGGATGCCCCCCTCCTGCTGGCTTCTGCAGCTCTGCCCAGGTGTCCTGTCCCACCGGGAGACCTGAGCAACCAGCTGGCACGTCCGCCGGCTGGTTGGAGTCCAGATAAAAGCTGGATTCAGCTTTAATTGAGTCTCCAATATAGTAACCCAGAAGCGGCATGATGAATTCACATCCAGGTTACTCAGCGGCTAAAAACGCTGAATTTAAAAACGTGACAGTATTCAGAAATGAGGATTTTGGCATTTTGAATAAATTGAAGTGCAGTGGAGGGGTCTGGGGTCTTTTAGACCCCCATTCCTCCATAAAGAGTAGATGTTATTGCCTATTACTGTCACAAGGGATGTTTACATTGCTTGTGACAGCAATAAAAGTGATCAGATTTTTTTTATTTTTTTTTAAACTGTGCTGAAATTAAAAAATTTAATAAAATAAATAGCAAAATAGAAACATTTTGAAAGCGCCCCTGTCATCGTGAGCTCGCACATGAAAGAAAATGAATACGGAAAGCGTTGTTCAGACCATTCTCTGTAAACCCTAGAGATGGTTGTGTGTGAAAATCCCAGTAGATCCTCATCGGGAGTTTTTGAAGTACTCAGACCAACCCCTCTGGCACCAACAGCCATGCTATGTTCAAAGTCACTCAAATACCCTTTCTTCCCCATGCTGATGCTCAGTTTGAACTTCAGCAAGTCGCCTTCACCATGTCTAGATGCCTAAATGCATTGCGTTGCTGCCATGTGATTGGCTGATTAGCAATTTGTGTTGCCAAGCAATTAAACATGTGTACCTAATAAAATGGCTGGTGAGTGTATATTTGTGTATATGATATATATGCAACAAACATTTGCTTGTGTTCATACCAAAAACATCATTAAATTAAAAAGTAATATTTCAGTATGACCTCATCAAATAAATGATGATCTCATTCTGTGACAATTTCTTATAAAATAAGACAAGAACATTGCATAATGTTTTTGCCTTTAATGCAAGATGTTCCATGTGCAGATGGAAATCACTTCTGCAGGTCACTCAAAAAGTGCTTTGTGTAGAGTGAAATGCATTAAAGTTCAATTGTTCCTGTTAATTTTTTTCTGCCTTAAAAACTAAGTCTTCCCTTTCTAACCATGTGTAGCACCCTCCTAGATAGGTACTAGGATAGTCACTATGTTAAGAGGAGCTGGGTGTATTTTTGTTAGGTAAATTTAGCTTGCTTCACTGTAATTCATGTGTTAGGCAAATCTAGCTGCGCTCATTAACCACTTTACCACCGGAGGATTTTGCTGTCTTACGTCTGGGCCATTGCGATTCGGCACTGTGCGACTTCAACTGACAATTGCGCGGTCTTGGTGGTATTTGATCACCTGTGCGATTTTTACTTTTTGCGCTATAAACAAAAAAAGAGCGTAAATTTTGAAAAAATAATATTTTTCACATTTTTTTATATGAAATCCCCCCCCCCCCCAAAAAATGTAAAAATCAAATTTTTTTTACATTTTTGCCCAATTTGTTTTCTGTTACCTATGTTTGGTAAAAAAAAAATCGCAATGAGCGTATTTTGATTGGTTTGCGCAAAAGTTATTGCGTTTACTAACTAAGGGAAAGATTTATGTAATTTTTGGTGTTTTTTTTTAACGAGTAATGGCGGCGATCTGCGATTTTTTTTGCGGGACTGCGACATTGCGGCGGACAGATCGGACCCCTGACTGACATTTTTGACACTTTTGGGGGTACCAGTGACATTACTACAGTAATCAGTGCTATAAATATGCACTGTTACTGTAAAAATGACACTGGCAGGGAAGGGGTTAATTTTTATTGGTGATCAAGGGGTTAATGTATGCCTGGTGCTTACTGACGTGTGTGGGGGGAGGGGACTATGTGACACAAGGACAGATCGCGGGTTCAGCTATGCTGAACCCTGCAATCTGACCCTGTCTGTCACTTAGGAGATCTGCCCGCTTGTGTTTACACAAGCAGGCGGATCTCCACACTCGATTCCCCGATGATCGGGGAAGAGCAGCGGCGATCGCCGCCGCTCCTCCCCTCGCCCGACTCCCGCTGTGACTGAATACAGTGGGAGCGAGCCTCCGCCGCCGCCAAGAGAGGGGAATGTCTGGTGACGTAGTACTACGTCGCCAGACGTTATCGAGCCACTTTGCCGCAGTACAGCTCTAGTGAGCAGTGCGGAAGTGGTTAACCAGTGCAGTTGAGTAATTAGATCAGTTTAGCGTTCTCAGCTGCTGCTAGTCTGTTTACTCCCTCTGCTTTCAAGCAAGTGGTAGAATTCTCTGGAACATAGGTGTGGAGTTATGCAGATGGCAGTATGAATTTTTATGCAGCCCTGGCGAATCCCAGGGAGCAGGGTCCTGAAGGCTGATGGGAAACTTCATAAATACTCTGTGAGACTGGGCTTTTGGGTCTTTGCCTTCTGAGGACCAGTCCAGCCTGTAGGGCAGCTGCGCTCCAGGGCAACGCGGCCATGTGCTTGCTGTTCGTAAGGCCTTATGTGGGTGACCTGAGGGCCTAGATGGTGAAGCTACAGAGATCTGACTGAGGGGGTGTCTGCTAAAAATCTGGTCTGGCCTCACTGGAGAACGGTGTCTCTTGAAAGTTGGAAGGAGGCAACCAACTGTCCCTGGACATTTTGTGAGTACAGATTCCTGAGAGATCTTAGAAACTTTTGGGCTGCTGCTACCCCATTTGTGCTAGAGATTCAGCTGTGTGAGTTTGGTTAAAGGGACCATTGGCTGGTGTTCTGAAGAGCTCATTCTATCTAGATCTGTGTGAAGGGACTCTGCTCTTAGTGCTTTAAAGTAGCTAGTGTGCTTTTACTACTTCTATTACAAGACAAGTCTACAGTTTGCTATAAGCAAGGACTTCTGCTTCAGCTATACATTTAAAAATTTCTACTGCAAAGCCAAGTCCACAATTTACAACAAGCAAGGACTTCTGCTTCAACTTGTCAGCTTGTTAATTGTCCTCAAGTTATACATAGTTCTGTTTTTGGAGTATCCCACTCAATTCCCTCAACCCTATCCAAGTTCTCAAAAAATAATAACACCCCTAGACTGGTTTTTGAGGAAAAGTGTGGCTGAGATTGTGTTCCTGGCTGCAGGACAATCCAGTGGGGAATAACCGGGCACATTTCCAACAGCTCCTTTGGGAGTAAGTTCTACACATGGTTCATATTACAGCCATATGGTACACCCATAGTTAGGATGTAATATGAAGCACTGTCATAGTGCACAGCCCTGATACTCAAACCCCCCCCCCCCCACACACACTGAATCAAAGGGATCTTCTACCCTCAGACTCCTGTCATTTTGTAAGTAGGTGAGGCATTATCCATGTGCAGAGATTTGTGAATGGAGAATTGAGAATGATTTGAGAATCAACATTTTCCATCTTCCACTGTGGCATAAGGACTCGTATGTCTCAATGGAGCACAATTTCAGTGACATCACTGCATTTGTAGTCCATTGATACTTTCTCCAGCCCTATAATCGAAGGTCTGAACCATGGGGTGGACAGGTGAATGGAGGGAAAGTCTGCCGGAAGCTGTGCATTGCACTCACAATCCACTGACTGCAGTTGCAATGCGTTGCTGGCTCCATTGCAAAACAATAATAATGGTTATTTTTTTAATCGGTGTGGGTGCATTCATTATTTTTGGAGAAAGGTGGAATATGTCTTGGGAGAATTTTTACATTCAACATTTATGGGCACCTCACCCTCTTGTATTAAATAAATAAATGTGCCAAGTTCTACCCTGTGTACGCTACAGTTCTCCCCCAGCTTTCTCCTCTGTCCAGTACTATTGGTCTTCTTCACGTTGAAAGATAGTCAACATCATTCTATCCATGTATGGTGAGCATAGCCTTTCATTGACACACTCCCTGGGCTCAAAGCACTCCTGGACCAAGCAGTGTTCACATGTTATTACATGAGTGCTGCACAGTAAAGAAGGAAGGACTGTCTCCACCTCTGGAGTAGAAAAGTAAGGATGCTTGGCATCACTGGGGGGGGGGGGGGGGGGGCTTTAAGGAAAGGGGTGGTCGGTGAAAGGAAACTGACAAAGCAAGAATATTGCTTTAGCAACCCGTCAAAGTAAATGAGCTGATTTGCTAAAATCGTCAATCAAAAGAAGTATAAATTATCACTTAAATACCCAATCTTGTGAAAAGAATCTGTACACAACCAGGTATTCAAAGTACACATGATTTTGCTTTTCACATGACTGAATAATTAAAGTGAATATTCACACAATTTTATAAGCGAACGTTTTAAAATCATTAAAAAAATGAGCCTCATCATCTGTAATGTCAATGTGCGACTAGCTCAACTAGCTTTGTGCTGAAGCACCTCAGAAGAATATGAGGATTTTCTAGTTGCTATGTCCTTTCTTATTAGGGTAAAAGTTACTATGGAAGTATAGTAATTCTTTATTAGAGTTGTGTCACCACAGATGTGGAGAATCTCATTCCATAATCCTCTGTTTCCATTGTGCCCTGAATAAAGATGAATGCACTTGTGAAAATGTTAATAAGTTGTGGTTCAGCTGAATATTTAAAACATTTGCCAACTTCTAATATTCTGAGTTTCCAAACACAAAATCCCACTAAAGCCAATAGAAATTCAAAGCAGGTGGCAAGAATGTGTGTGTTACAGAGCAGCAAATTATGTAAAATTGTGCAGAATGGTGTTGAATGCTTCTGGTAGCCCTGCCTGATAGGATGATGGGACAGCCTAAAGCCACTTTCTTTAAAAACACTACTATTGATTTTTTATTAAATCAGTACTCTAAAAATTTGATTATATCAGCAGAGACAAAGAGGATAATTTCCTCTCTATATACATACTGTATTTTTATAAATCATCTAGGAACTATTGGTTACGCTGTAAGAAAAAATAGCTGGAAGACCTGGGTACTACTTCTGGAGATATGTGAGGTGATAATTTTCTTAATGGTTCATTAGTCTATTTTTCCTATTCACATAGACTAACACAATTTGTAATTATTCAAAGGGCATATAGAACCTCCATTTTTTTTCACAAAAAAAGGTTTATGTGAATCCTCAAGATGTAAAAAATGTGGTGTGACATCTGGGGTCCCTGTATATTTCCTGTGGAGATGCCTGAAGCTGCTAAGGTATTGGGATTCAATAATCAGAAAAACGAATAACATCCGCATATTAATGCCCCGTACACACGCACTGATTGTTGGCCGTAAATTTTCGGCCAACGTCCGATCGGCCGATTGTCGGCTTGTTAGTATGATGCTTCCGACAACTGACTGCGACTTTTCGGCCGAACAAAATCTGGTGTGCATGCTATAAAATTTTTGTTGGCCAACAACAGAATGGCCGATTGTTCCTCAGTCAGTACAGATTTCGGCAGACAAAAATCAGATGAGCAAGACTGGGCATGCTCAGAGAAGAAAAAACACAGGGAAAGTCAACCATCACATGACATCACTTCTGAAGTTGGTTTTTGTTGGCCAACAAAAGTCCAGTGCAAGTCTAGAGCACATTTCAACCAACAAACAACACTGGACAAAAGACGGCCGATCGGTCGGCCAACAATCGGTGCGTGTGTACGAGGCATAAGATTAAGAACTCCTTACTTACATAAATATTAGGCCAACTAGTTAACCTTGCTGGTAGTGACCAGGTCCTTGCTTGCCGGCTGCAGAATGGCTGAAGTTGAAAGAACTTAACAAACTAATAACTTATGAAAATATTACTTATGAACAACGAAGAGGTTTGCACACATTTGGGATGGTATAGTGAGGGCTACAGACCTGCCTTATATACTCCACTCTGCTAGGAACAAGACCAGTTCCAATTCATTTGAGTGATATTCACCGTAACAGGGGTACTATTTAAGTGAGTTTAATGTTCTACTGAGTTGCATGGTCGTGCAGTTTTGTTCTACCAAAGTTGATTTTGGCTATGTGGCATTCACTGTAATATTATGACGTGATTATATTTGTGCTGTATATATTTTTGTTTTTGGTTTTGTTAATAAAAAAACTATGGAAAAAGTTTTGTTAATAAATAAAATCGGATTTAAAAAAACAATACTACTAGGGATGCTAGGATAAAAAGGTGGGACTGGTCATCAAGGTAAGGGTGCTCAGGCAATAGCAGAAGCTGATATAGGGCAAATATAGCCTTGAAGCAGCCTTTGATCCCTTTCCCACAATTTTTAATATGTTGTTAAACTTAAATTTTTTTAAACCAATCTGATGAAAGTAAGATTTTAGGCATCCTCTGCAATAAAAACATAATTTTTGGTGGGATTTTCCTAAAAGGTTAATCACTTCTAAAGGGATGCAGACCTTGCAGCTTTCCTCATTACATTGCTATAAGTGCAGCAGATAATAAAGAAAAAGTCACTCCCATTTAGAATCAGTAACAAAGCGACAGAAGAACAAACAGCTTTTACTTCAGAGGACTCAGCAACAAAGTTTATAAAAATCCTTGCAATGTACATTGATCATGACCCAGAGGAAATTGTTTTTTTTTTCACAACAAAAGTGGAGCTACTCTTTAACTTTACTGCTATTACAAAGGGGCTAACAAGCCCTTAGTGTTTAAAGATCAAATTGGTTTTGTAATTTTGGCTTGAAAGATAGTATCCCTTAAAGAGCATTATGAAAAAGTAATAAATAAAAAAAAATCAATTAAAAGTTTTGATCAGATACTGCATATGATTTATTGAACTGTTAGGAGGCACCAACCACCTGAATACTACCTGAGCACTCTTTGGATGTTCACCATTTTTTTTCATCAGACATTTTTATTTGAGGAAATAAAATTGTTTCAAAATATTATAGACTTATTAAGACATTACAACTAAGAATGTTGGTTATGGAAAAAAATAGGCACTATGACACAGTCAAATGCATTTTGCAAACATTGTATTGTGTGGTTTTGTTCAGAGGCACCAAGCCTGTAATATAGAGCTCTGGTTAAAATGGAGATCCTTCCCCCTCCACTGCCATATTTGGCACCTTTTGTGGGGAGGGGAGAGCGGGTACTTGGTTTTGACAGGTACCCACTCCCACTTGCGCCTCAGTTCACCGTGGCAAACTCAGCCAGAAGTTCGTTCCCCTCCTCTTTCCTCCTCTTTCCTCCGCAGTTATAGTTGGACCAGGGGATCTATCCATGAGGTCATTGCAATAAGTTGTATTATTTTTTCTTTGTCAAGTACAGTAAAAACTTTTAAAAAATCAACATTTATTTATTTATTGATTGAAAAAAAGATTCTCTGTGGGAGGTTTTGGGCTATTCATTCCCAGTGCAGTATGATCTTTTTACTGTGATATGTCACAATCTCATAGTTAGTAACTGTCAATCAGTGATTGTGAAAACTGCAAAACCATAAGTTCGTCTTACTTTTCACTCAGAGCCATAACATCATTATCATAACCATGGTAGAGCTCATTATATTTTATATATGTCACAGTGTTATGCAGTATCCCCTTACATAAACCTTTCCTTTGGCAGTAATTCTGTCAAGTAATTAAACAGTGAATCCCCAAGACAGGTTGCTAGGGATATATATATATTTTTCTTGTGCAAAAGTTTTAAGTAGGTGTGAAAAAATACTGTAAAGTATGAATGTTTTCAAAAATATATATTTTAATTGTTTATTTTCAGCAGTTAACAAAATACGAACTAAGCGAACAGAAAAAAAAAAAATCGAAATCAAATCAATATTTGGTGTGACTATGTTTTGGCCTTAAACCGACATCAGCCCTTACACTTGCACACTTTTTACACTTGCACAAAGTCAGGGATGTTGTAGGATTAGTCAGGTGTATGAAAAGCCAATTATTCCAACCAGGTACTAATGAATCAATTTCATATGTAAACTGAAGCAGCTGTTTAACCACTTTACCACCGGAGGATTTTCCTGCTTTATGTCCAGGCCACTTTTTGCGATTTGGCACTGTGCGAATTTAACTGACAATTGCGCGGTCATGCAATGCCGTACCCAAACGAAATGTACGTCCTTTTTTTCCCACAAACAGAGCTTTCTTTTGGTGGTATTTGATCACCTCTGCGCTTTTCATTTTTTGCGATATTAATAAAAAAAGCGACAATTTTGATAAAATAACAATATTTTTCTACTTTGACAGCTAAAAAATATCCAATATACTCAATTTTTGTCATATATTTAGGCCAAAATGTTTTTAGCTACATGTCTTTGACAAAAAAAATTCTCAAGGAGCATATTTTTAACCGCTTTAAGACTGGAAGATTTTACCCCATTCCTCACCAGGCCATATTTTGCGATTCGGCACTGCATTATTTTAACGGACAATTGCGCGGTCGTGCGATTCTGTACCCAAATTAAATTGATGTCCTTTTTTCCCCACAAAATAGAGCTTTCTTTTGGTGGTATTTGATTACCTGTGCAATTTTTACTTTTTGCGCTATAAACAAAAAAGAGCAACAATTTTTAAAAAATAATATTTTTCACATTTTTTTTATATGAAATTCCCCCCAAAAAAATGTAAAAATCTAATTGTTTTAACATTTTAGGCCAATTTGTTTTCTGCTACATATTTTTGGTAAAAAAAATCGCAATAAGCGATTTTTGGTTTGCGCAAAAGTTATCGCAGCTACTAACTACGGGAAATGTATGTCATTTTTATTGTTTTTTTTTTAACTAGTAATGGCGGCGATCTGCGATTTGTTTTGCGGGACTGCGACATTGCGGCGGACAGATCAGACCCTTGACTGACATTTTTGACACTTTTGGGGGTACCAGTGACATTACTACAGTAATCAGTGCTATAAATATGCACTGTTACTGTAAAAATGACACTGGCAGGGAAGGAGTTAACTTTTATTGGTGATCAAGGGGTTAATGTATGCCTGGTGCTTACTGACGTGTGTGTGGGGAGGGGACTGTGTGACACAGGCACAGATGGCAGGTTCAGCTATGCTGAATCCTGCCATCTGTCCCTGCCTGTCACTTAGGAGATCCGCCCGCTTTGTTTTTTTTTTAACAGAAAAGTTTTTATTTATGTGCAAAAACAAAGGACATACAGAACAAGGTACATCCAAAGATAAACAGAACACAAACTTGGGGATTACAGTATCAAAAAGAACTAGAAGCGAGATACTTAAGCAGTCGATTGAATCATAGCAGATAATATAGACAACAATAGTGCATACTACACATGTCACAGTGCTGAGATTGAGGTAGCTGTAAGAAAGTGGAGGGGGGGGGGGGGAGAACAAACAATGAGGGGCGACAGTGAGAAAACCTGAAAAGGACATGTCAAGGGGATCTGGGAAAAAGGAGAAAGGGTAAGAAACAGGAAAAGAGGAGAGGGGGGGGGGAGGGGGAGAGGGAAGGGAGGGGGGGGAGGGGAAGAGGGGGGCCAGAGAAAGAGTGGGGTGAAAGCGCGGAGGCCAAAGCCTCGCCACCAGCAAGCAGCAGGGGAGAGGCCTAGCGACCCAGCCATGGTCCCCATATTTTATCAAACTTAGCGGGGCACTTCCTGGACATATAGGTTAGTCTATACAGGGGAAGAACCGCATCCACTACCTTCCGCCATTGGGACACGGTAGGAGGATCAGACTTCCTCCAGTTGGCAAGCAAAGTCTTCCTGGTGTAAAAAGAAGCGTAAAAAATCAGAAGTTTAGCGTTTTTCCCCGCAGGGAGGCCATCAGCCACACCCAAGAGGAAAAGCTTGGGGTCTAGTGGGACATCCAGGGTCGTTATTATAGACAACTCCCTCGCAACCACCCTCCAGAAGTCCTGGATCAATGGGCAAGACCAAACCACGTGTATAAAGGAGCCCAGAGCGTTTCGGCATTTGGGGCAACGGTCAGACCTATCGGGGTAAATCCGGGCCAACTTTTGCGGGGTATAGTACACTCTATGAAGGAAGCGGAGTTGTGTGTAGCGGTCTCTTGCGGAGATGACCAGCGCAATATAGTTCCCCAGGCCTTCCTCCCAGTCATCCACCGTAAAGGAAGGGATGTCCCCCGCCAGGCGTCAAATAGTCTGGTCAGGGCCACAGGGTCATAAGTCGAGATCCTAAGGTAGATGGAGGAAAGCAATCTATCCGCATTCTTGGTAATGAGAAACCGTTCAACCGTGTGTGGAGCCACCTGGGGCGGAGTGGGAAATTGGCTAGAGTACGCGTGTCTAAGCTGAAGATAACGGAAAAACATAGATGAGGGGAGTGCAAAGGCAGACCTAAGCTCATCAAATGAACGTAGGACACCTCCTGGCATAATATGTTCCAGTTTCTTGATTCCGTAACCGGCCCAAAGAGCCGGATCAGGAATTGAGTAGAAATGAGGGAGACGAGGGTTCCCCCAGAGAGGGGCATGGGGGGAGACATCCCCAGCATTCGATACCGCCTCTGACACCTGCTTCCAGACCAGAACCGTGGTACGCATTGGGACAGTCACGTTGGGGTGTGCCTTAGGGCCTCTGAAGACCAGGTTACTGAGAGCCGCGTACGATCCCAGGATGGCCGCCTCGAGGTTAACCGACGGATTAGAACGAGATTGAGCAAACCACCATCGCACCGTCACCAAGACCGCCGCCCAGTAGTACTGACGAAACGAGGACAACGCCAGCCCCCCCTGTGAAAGCGGGAGTTGTAGCGTACTTCTCGCTATCCGGGGGACAGAACCGGACCAATTAAAGGCTGAAAGGACCGTATCCAATCTACGAAAGAAAGACAGGGGAATGGGGACCGGGGTATTCCGGAAAATATACAGAAACTTAGGGAGAAAGGTCATCTTAATGAGGTTAATTCTACCCACAGGGGAGAGCGGGAGCGTCTTCCAGGCCTGACACCGAAGTATAAGTTGTTGGAGCACAGGGTATAGATTGTCCGACAAGAAAGAGGAGAGGTCTCTCTGCACCTCAATCCCTAGGTAACGAAACCTCGGAACCCAGGACAACGGCAGGGAGGGTGGAGAGGGCGGCGGCGTTGGCGACAGCGAGAAAAGCAGGGATTTGTTCCAATTAACCCGGACTCCCGAGAATCTACCAAACCTATCTATAATCTCAAGGGCCGCAGCAAGAGAGTCCCCCGCATCAGGGAGGTAGAGTAAAGTGTCGTCCGCATAGAGGGAGATCTTTTCCATCAAGGGGCCCACCGGGATCCCCGCAACAGCGGGGAGGGACCTTATCAGAATAGCCAGGGGTTCCAACGCCAAAGCAAACAGGGAGGGGGAGAGTGGGCACCCCTGTCGGGTTCCCCTACTCAACTCAAAGGGGGGCGAAAGAATACCATTCGTCCGCACCCGGGCCATAGGTTTGTTGTATAAGAGCTGAACCCAGGAAATAAACCCGGTACCCACCCCGAAACGCCTGAGCACCCGCCAGAGAAAGCCCCATTCCACAGAGTCAAAGGCCTTCTCCGCATCCAAGGAAGCCACAAGACCCGGGGACTCAGAGTCGCCTATATATGCCAGATTGGTGAAGAGGCGGCGGAGATTGATGTCAGTGCCCTTACCCGGCATGAAGCCCGTTTGATCGCCGTGGACCAGGGACAAAATCACAGAGTTCAGGCGATTAGCAAGGAGTTTAGCAAAGATCTTGGCATCAACGTTAAGCAGAGAGATTGGTCTATAAGACCCACATAATTCAGGATCTTTGCCGGGCTTGGGCACCACCACGATCACCGCCTGGGCCATGGACTGGGGGAGGGCGCCCAATTTAGCCACCTCATTCACCAGGCCATGGAAGTGGGTTAGGAGGACATCTTCATTAGCCTTAAAGAACTCAGATGGGAGCCCGTCAGGGCCGGGAGTCTTACACGTCTGCAGGGAGCCTATCACAGTCTTGACCTCTTTCAAAGTAAAGGGGGCCTCCAAGCGTCTCGCCGCCTCTGTAGACAACTCAGGGAAGTCAACTAGGGAAAGAAAGGAGTCTAAGTCAGCATCAGTATAGTCCACTCTGGAGGCTTAAAGCCGGGCATAAAAACTAGCAAATTGGTCGTTGATTCTAGCAGGGTCTGAGCAGACAGAGCCGTCATCTCCTCTAATGCGAGCCATATGGGCAGTGGTCAAGCGTTCCCTGGAGAGCCATGCCAGCAACCTGCCCGTCCGCTCCCCTTGTTCAAAAATACGCTGCGTTTGGGAGAGCACCAATTTTTTGCAGGAAACAGTCCGGAGGAGGGTTATTTTACTATAGGTCATCGTCAGTGCACCATAAACCTCTTTATCACCGGTAGCCACATACTCCGCTTCCTGTCTCTTGGCCTTGGACTCCAGGTCCTCCAGCTCCAGAGAGGATTATTTACGAGCCGTCCCTATAAGTAGTTGGTACTGGCCCCTAGCATAGGCCTTAAATTCATCCCAGGTCGTGGCCGAGTCTGCGGTGCCCTTGTTGTGAACCCAGAAATCCAGGAGTTCAGACGTCACCCTTGGAGCCACCCTCTCATCCGTGACCCAAAACCGAGACAACCGCCAAAGGCAAAGCCCAGGAGACGTGTCCGTGCCGAGCCTCAGGAGCACAGGAGCATGGTCCGAAATGCCCCTAGGGAGGATGGAGGCCTCAAGGGTGAGTGCTAGGAGGGGATTACTGGCCAGCATGAGGTCAATACGGGAGAGTGTAGCATAAGTGGCAGAGTGGCAAGTAAACTGCCGCTCATGGGGGTGCTTCCACCGCCAGACGTCCCAGAGGCCAAAAACCTCCGCCCACCGGGAAAGTGGGGAGTCCTCGGCTGGGTCGCCTCTCATCCTGTCCACCGAGGGGATCGGGGGCATATTAAAGTCACCGGCCAGCAGTACAAGGGCAGAAGGGTATTGAGCTAGGATCGGGGTCAGCGTGTGGAGAAGAGACATAGCTGCCGGGGGGGGATTGTAGATCCCCGCAATAACCATCTCAAGTCTATCACACATAGCATGAAGTACAACATATCTACCCCCTGGGTCAAGGTGGAGATCCAGTAATACAAAATGAAGGGACTTGTGGATAAGAATACTCACACCCCTCGAGTAGGCGGAGTACGTAGAGTGGTAATGGGAGCCCACCCATGGTTTCTTAAGCGCAAGGAGTCTGCTGCCCACCAGGTGGGTTTCCTGGAGGATACAGATATGCGGGCGGTATTTCTTCAGGTAATCAAACATAAGTGAACGTTTAAATTTGGAGTTAAGGCCCCGGACATTCCAGGACACAATGACTAGGGGGGCCATAGCAACAGGAAAGGGCAGCACAAGGGGGTCTGGATCTCCACCCATACCCCAGGATCAGTCAGGGAGGAGGAAAGGGTAAGGGACACAGCACCATAGGACAAAAGCATTAGTAAAGGGCAGCCCCAAAACAGCAGGAGCAGCCCAGAAAACCATTGTTGTATAAAAGGAACCCACAAAAAAAAGGGGGACGGTACAGTAAACCCCAACAGAAAAAACAGGCAAAACAAACCCCCCCCCCACCCAACGCAACCCCCCGAACATGGGTGCATTTTAAAGCCCCAAACCAGGATGGCAACTGCCACACAGGGGAGTGAACAGTGGCACCCCGAAGGGTGATGTAAGGCCAAGTTCCAGAGTCCAGGCCCCAACGTGGATCGCCATGTAGAATGGAAAAATCACGGACTCACGGTCCCTGCAGGATAGCGAATCACCCGGAAGAGTCCGGGGGCACAAAGCTTGATTGCAGACAACGTCAGAAGGAGTAACAACCATGAAAAGTAAATCCAGTAACACAAGTTCCAAGGCCCCACAGCAGTATATCAAAAGACAGGCTTGGAAGGCATCAGCAAGAGGGCCAACAGGGCAGACAGTCATAGTCCGGGAGAAAAAATAAAGGGGGGGGAGAAAAATTAAGCTCCAGGGCTCAACCAGACTATCTTAGGTCATCCAAATAAGTAGAAGGCAGGTGGGCCAGGATAGACGATTCAGGTCCGCGGGAGGGTTTCAATCCAGCGTGAGGCCTCATCTGGCGAAGTAAAGAACCGGACCGATTCCCCATCCTGCACCCGCAGCCGAGCGGGAAAAAGCATACTGTATTTTATCTTCCTGTTACGAAGGTCCAGCTTGACATGGTCAAAGGAGCGGCGGAGCCTTTGCGTGTCCACAGAGTAGTCAGGGAAGATCATTAACTTAGCTGCCTCAAAGTGTAGGGACTCCAACTTCCGAGCTTCCCGCAGGACCAGATCCCTGTCGCGAAAGTTGAGAAGGCGGAAGATAAATGTGCGTGGTGGGGACCCCGGGGGCCCACGGGCTGCAGGCATTCTGTGCGCCCTCTCCACCACAAAAAATGGGGAGAACTGTGTCTGGGGAAGGAGGGAGCGCAGCAGGCGTTCAGTGAAAGACGCAGGGTCGGGACCCTCAGCCCCCTCAGGCAGGCCGACCACCCGGAGATTATTCCTCCTATTCCGATTCTCCGCATCCTCCGCCCTGGATTAGAGAGATTTCACCTTGACTTTCAGGGTGTGGAGAACACCTGTGTGCTCATGGATAGTGTCCTCCGCCTCCCCCACCCGGCGCTCAACCTCCGACACGCGGGTGCGGAACTTGTCCATGTCCCTCCGCAGGAGACCGATGTCGGACTGGATCGAGTCTATCTTACCCGTTAGGGTGGCTTGGAAAGTAGTTATAGCCAGCATCAGGGCCGTGAACTGCTCCGAGTCGCGCTGGGTCGGGTCCGCACCATCCGTCTGGGACGCCATGTTGGGTCGCCTGGCGGGAAGGGCCCTCGGGACAGCAGCAGCGGAGGATTTACCGGACTTCGGGTGGTGAGAGGAGCGGGAGCTGCGGCGCATCACATCCACCGCCACAGCACGGGTCGGAAGAGCAGCTTAGGAAGGTCGGTAAGTGCAGGGACCAGGTAAGCAGCGGCGATCCACACGGAGCTCTCCTACTTATCGTCCGCTCCGGTGGCCATCTTGGACACGATGATCGGGGAAGAGCGGCAGTGATCACCGCCGCTCCTCCCCTGGCCCGACTCCTGCTGTGACTGAATACAGCGGGAGCGAGCCTCCAGCGGCAAGGGGAGGAGTCCAGCGACGTATGTCTACGTCGCTGGACGATAACGAACCACTTTGCCGCAGTAGGCTCAACGTGAGCAGTCGGCAAATGGTTAGGAGACTAAAAACTGCAAAGAACAGCTAAACTCTGCTACTAAGGTGAGGTTGTGGAAGAGAGTTTCATGTCACAGGTCATACACTATGGCAAGACTGAACACAGCAACGAGACACAATGTAGTTATACTACATCAGCAAAGTCTCTCCCAGGCAAAGATTTCAAAGCAAACTGGGGGTTTAAGATGTGCTGTTCAAGCTCTTTTAAAGAAGCACAAAGAAAGGGGAAACGCTGAGGACCGTAGGTGCAGTGGTTGGCCAAGGAAACCATGCAGCAGATGAAAGACACATCATGCTTACTTCCCTTCATCTGAAAATGTCCAGCAGTGCCATCAGCACAGAACTGGCAGAAACCAGTGGGACCCAGGTATACCCATCTGCTGTCTGGTGAAGTCTGGCCAGAAGTGGTCTTCATAGAAGAATTTTGGCCAAAAAGGACATACCTTCAACGTGCAGACAAGGCTAAGCCACTTAACCAGTGGTGTATTTAGGTTTTGTGCTGCCCTAGGCCTGACTAAACTTGAGCACCCCCTAATTTAAATATGGTCCACCTCTTCCTGCCAAGGCCATGCCCCTTCCTGGTTAAGCCTTGCCCTGTCACCTCTAAACCACACCCATTCCTCTTTAGGCTCCACCTTTTCCTCTTAGAGCTCTACCTCTTCCTCTCTGTACATTAAAATGGGATACCAAGTGCCTACTTGTATATTTTGTTCTTTTGTATACCATTTAAATTTGTGTCTATTGGAATGCAAAAGTACAGGTCAGAAGGAGGTCAAGTGCACCTGTCAATGAATTCTGAATGGTCACTAAAACATCTTAAACTGATGTCAGTACAAATGCCAGTGCTTAGTGATAAAGGCACTTTCAGTGCTGGAAGCAGGGCCGCTGATAGGCCAGTACAACTGGCCCTGTTGTACCGGGCCCGGAGTCCTCAGCTCAGTAGGGGGGCCCGGCGAAATCTCTAAACAGTGCAAAAAAAACCTTACTGCATCTTGGGCTGCGTGTGTTTTTTTTTTCTTTTTTTTTATGGCCCCTCTGCTGCTCTGCGATGTTTTGCTGCTGGGGGAGTCTGGGACTATTTTTTCTATTTTCGGGCGCATGTCCTTCCGCGCTGCGTTCTTCTAGGCTGACTGAGGGCGCCGTCAAGTCCCGCCCACCTGCCTGCATTTTGCATTGAATGCCTTCTCTGGCGGAGGGATCTATTATCCTCCCTCCGCCCACGGCCGGCACTCAGCTCTGCTCTCCACTCATCCTGCGAGAGACAGAGACTAGTGAAGCTTAGCTGCCTGTGTGAGTGTGACAGCCGGCTTAGCTTAGCAGCTACAGCGTCAGAGTAGAGGACAGTCTGCCCCCTCCCCCTTCCCCAGCGCGCCTTATCTGACTTCACAAGCGATGCCGGCAGGGGGGGGGGGGAGTGCACAGTCTGCAGTGGAGGACAGACTTTAGCCTAGCATAAGGTAAGCTGGCTAAACTAAGAAAAATGTCCTGTCGGTGGCTTATCCTAGTGGGCAGGAGTAGGGAGGAGAGGATGGGCTCTCTGTAGCAGGCTCCTGTTTGTGGGATCGTTTTTGTTTTTTGTGTGAGAAGTTACTGCTCTGCTTCTGAAGGGAGGATGTTTTCTGAGATCTACCCCCAATCTCTAAAAAACCTCCCTAGAATCCCTACCCTATACCTGCTCACCAGTCAAGTACACAGCCTCCTCTCCTGCATTACCACCTCATGTGTCAGGGGCACTACAAATCCAAGCATGCCAGGAGAGGGGAGGCAGCAGCAATATGACAGATCAGGCTGATTTTCAGATGAAAAGTGCATAGTTTGTGCTTGTAGTCCAGTATGTCTGTATACTGTATGATCATTATATATTTATGTATTTGTTTTACCTGGTGGTTTAAGGAGTTCATTTATATATATATATATATATATATATATATATATATATATATGAGTAAGTAGAGAGCACATTTGGTGTGGAAGCGCTGTGGGGTATTTTTATTTGTTTATAATGGAAAGACAGAGTGGTGGAATGATAAGGGAGGGAGATGGACAGAGAGATTGAAAGAATAAGGAGTGAGTAAGGGATGGAGGTATAGATTGGGTGACAGAGAAATTAATAGATGAGGGGATGGAGCAAAGGATGGAGAGATGGGGTGATGGAGGGATGGAGTTATGGAAAGATAGAGGGAGAGACAGAATAATAGAGGGATAAAAGTTATGGCGGGTAGAAAAGGGGGAGGGATACAGGGCACAAGGATTGTTGGATGGACAGTATTATGGAGAGATGGAGCAAGGGGCAGAGAAATAAAAAAGAGGGACGGATGGAGCAAGAGATAAAAGGATGGAGTTATGGAAAGATGAAAGAAGGAATAGATTGAGGGTCAGATTAACAGAGGGATGAAAATGATGGAGAGTGAAGTGATTGGAGGGACCTACAACAGAGGAATGGTTGGATGGACAGTTTAATGTAGGGATGAAGTGATGGAGACAGGAGGTAAAGGAAGAATGGAGACAGGAGGTGATTGAGGAAGGAGATGATGGAGGCAGGAGGTGGAGAGATGGAGACAGGAGGTGATGGAGGGATGGAGACAGGAGGTAATATAAATAGGAGGTGATGAAGTGATGGAAACAGGAGGTGATGGAGTGATGGAGTAAAGATGATGAAGGGATGGAGTGATGGAGACAGGAGGTGATGGTGTGATGGAGACAGGAGGTGATGGTGTGATGGAGACAAGAGGTGATAGAGGGATGGAGACAGGAGGTGATGGAGGGACGGAGACAGGAGGTGATGGAGGGATGGAGACAGGAGGTGAAGGATGGATGGAGGGATGGAGACAGGAGGTGATGGAGTGATGGAGACAGGAGGTGATGGTGTGATGGAGGGATGGAGACAGGAGGTGCAGGATGGATGGAGGGATGGAGACAGGAGGTGATGGTGTGATGGAGACAGGAGGTGATGGTGTGATGGAGACAGGAGGTGATGGTGTGATGGAGGGATGGAGACAGGAGGTGCAGGATGGATGGAGGGATGGAGACAGGAGGTGATGGTGTGATGGAGACAGGAGGTGATGGTGTGATGGAGACAGGAGGTGATGGTGTGATGGAGACAGGAGGTGATAGAGGGATGGAGACAGGAGGTGATGGAGGGATGGAGACAGGAGGTGATGGAGGGATGGAGACAGGAGGTGATGGAGGGATGGAGACAGGAGGTGAAGGATGGATGGAGGGATGGAGACAGGAGGTGATGGAGTGATGGAGACAGGAGGTGATGGTGTGATGGAGACAGGAGGTGATGGTGTGATGAAGGCAATGGAGTGATGGAGACAGGAGGTGATGGTGTGATGGAGGCAATGGAGGGATGGAGTGATGGAGACAGGAGGTGATGGTGTGATGGAGGCAATGGAGTGATGGAGACAGGAGATGATGGAGGGATGGAGTGATAGAGACAGAAGGTTCTTAGAATTGGGGACATAAATTTTGGTGATCCTGGTGGCTTCCGGGGATTTCCCCTCACTTTCTGTGATGGCTATGGAACCGAAATTAAGGGGAAATCTCTCCAGTTGGACATAGGTGACAAAATCTGATGGGTTATAATAGCCCACCCTTACTATATAAAAAATAACATAAATATATTTTTGTTTACCTTAATGTCTATCTTAAACCTCATTGCTAATTGCATATTTTACTTGTTTGTAGCTTAAGCACTAAAATTTGCACTTAAAACTGTAATTTTTTAACCTTTGGAAAATGCCAGTAAAAACTTGGCTGTGCCAGTAAATTTTGAGTGTCGTGTCAGTAAGTTTCAGTCTGGTAGGTTGACAACTCTGGTAGAGGAGGCAGCTGCTTTTTGAAGTGTCCAGACAGTTCAGCAGTCCAGATAGGAGGAGGACGTGCAACAAGTGCTTTACAACAGGTGTGTGCTTGGGGGGTGGCTTTGGCATGCAAGGGGGGAGGGCACGGTCTCTGGCTGCAGCGCCAGCACATACATGGCATGGGGGGGGGGGGCACTGTCTCTGACTGCAGCACATACATCATGCCCTCCCCCCCCCCCCCCATGCCATGTATGTGCTGGTGCTGCAGCCAGAGACAGTGCCCTCCCCCCATGCCATGTATGTGCTGGCGCTGCAGTCAGAGACAGTGCACTCCCCCCATGCCATGTATGTTCTGCACTGCAGCCAGAGACAGTGCCCTCCCCCCATGCCATGTATGTACTGCACTGCAGTCAGAGACAGTGCCCCCCCATGCCGTGTATGATGCATGGCATGGGGGGCACTGTCTCTGACTGCAGCACATACATGGCATGAGGGGAGGGCACTGTCTCTGCAGCACATACATGGCATGGGAGGGGCACTGTCTCTGACTGCAGCACATATATGGCATGAGGGGAGGGCACTGTCTCTGCAGCACATACATGGCATGGGAGGGGCACTGTCTCTGACTGCAGCACATACATGGCATGGGGGGGGGCACTGTCTCTGACTGCAGCACATACATGGCATGGGGGGGGGGGGCACTGGCTCTGCAGCACATACATAATGTATGTATGCAGCGACAGTTCTCCCTCCCATGCCAATGCACTGTCTCTGCAGCACATACATGCCATGGGGGGGTGCACTGTCTCTGACTGCAGCAAATTACATTACATTTATTACATATAGATATTAAAGAGGTATTTTCTCATCTGAAATCAGTATTCCTTTTGTATAATTAAACTTAAAACTGGCTGGAGAAAGGTAAATATCACTTAATAAAACAAAACTGCACTTTGTTTAAAGGCGGGGCCTAGGGAGGGGCCAGAGGTGGGGCCAGAATGCGACCAGGGGTGGGGCTGGGGTGTGACCAGGGGCGGAGTTGGGGGTGGGGCCATGGGTGGGGCTTAAGGGGGCCCCGTCAACTAGGCTGTACGGGGCCCCATGATTTCTATCAGCGGCCCTGGCGGGCCTTATCCATACGGGCTTTTTGTTATAGTTGAGAGTTTCCACAAATTCCCAAAGAGATTCTGTAAGCAAAGCTCCACACAGGAATTCAATAGACCCTCTTCCTCATTGGATAATACCTACAGCTACAGGGCTCTTTCACACGGGCGTTACGTTTGTCCGTTTTTCATCCCAACCGTTTGCGGATGAAAAACGGACATAATGTATCTCTATGTAAATACGGATGTCAGCGGATGATCATCCGCTGACATCCGTTTTTCGTCCGTTCCTTTCAGTTCAGTTTTTTTGAACGTTCAAAAAACGGAACGGACGCAAAAACGGATGTCAGTGGTGTCATCCGCTGATATCCGTATTTACATAGAGATGCATTATGTCCCTTTTTCTTTCGCAAACGGATGGGATGAAAAACGGACATACGGATCGGATGACACAAGTGTCATCCGTGTCCTTTTCAAAAAAAAAAAAGGAACCGTGTGAAAGAGCCCTTACCCTAAGGATTCAGTGCATGATCCATGCCCCGCCATCTGCCATTTAACTACTTCTGGACCAAAAGATTTACCCCCTTAATGACCAGGCCATTTTTTGTGATACGGCAATGCATTAATTTAACAGAAAATTGTGCGGTCGTGCGACGCTGTACCCAAATAAAACAGATGTCCTTTTTTCCCCCCACAAACAGAACTTTCTTTTGGTGGTATTTGATCACCTGTGCGATTTTTATTTTTTACACTATAAACAAAAAAAGAGCGACAATTCTGAAAAGAAAAAACAATATTTTTACCTTCTGCTATATAACATTCCCAATCAAAAAAAATTTAAAAAAATTAAAAATCAAATCAAAAAAAATTAAAAATCTAATTTTTTCATTATTTTAGGCCAACTTGTATTCTGCTACATATCTTTGGTAAAAAAAAAAATCCCAATAAGTGTATATTGATTGGTTTGCGTAAAAGTTATGGCGTCGACAAACTAGGGGAAAGATTTATGTAATTTTTATTTACTTTATTATTTCTTATTAGTAATGGCAGCGATCAGCGATTTTTAGCTAAACTGGGACATTGCAGCGGCTTTTTATAGTCTGTAGCCAAAAATCATAGCGTGTGTGTCAGGAGGAGAGAAGGTTGGATCAGTAAAAGATGGTTAAAAGAGGCTGAAAATGAATGTGTATATGGCCAGCGTTATAGATCATCATGACCATATTCCATGTATCCAAACACCGTTTCCTGCGTTCCCATCCGGATTTCATGAACACGTTTAGTCCTATGTGAGCTGTACACTTGTCTGCGCCATTCTGTCTAAAATGATCTCCGCTCATCGCTTGATTGTGTCCATTCATCATTAGATGGAATGTTCAGACATTTTTAGGTTTATTTCTTATAAAGTGTACCTAATACAGGGGTGTACAGAGGGAAGTAACCCATAGCAACCATTCCGATGACAGTCTAGCCCATACCTTCATCTGTGTCATAATTCAAAATCTATATTATGTATTATGTGACTGTTATTAGGATTACATGTCAAATGAAGACATAGAAATATTGTTCTTTTATTTATTAATTGACATATGTGGTCATAATATTAGTCCCCCCCCAAGAATCTAGTACCGGCCTAAAGCCTGTACTGAAGTATCATCACCTTGGCATTTTAATAGATTAAGACCTTATTTGCATGTGCGGCTGTTTTACATCAGGTAGCAGGCTATGTCACCTCATGGATGCCTATTAACCACTTCTGGACCAGAAGATTGTCCCCCTTAATGACCAGACCATTTTTTGCGATTCGGCACTGCATTACATTAATGGACAATTGCGCGGTCGTGCGACGCTGTACCGAAATAAAATAGATGTCCTTTTTTTCCCACAAACAGAGCTTTCTTTTGGTGATATTTGATCACCTTTTTATTTTTTGCGCTATAAACAAAAAAAGAGCGACAATTCTGGGAAAAAAAACAATATTTTTTACTTTCTGCTATATAACATTCCCAATAAAAAAAATGTAAAAATCAAATTATTTTTTTCATTATTTTAAGCCAACTTATTCTGCTACATATCTTTGGTAAAAAAAAAACCCCAATAAGCGTATATTGATTGTTTTGCACATCTACAAACTAGGGGAAAGATTTATGTTATTTTTACTTTTTATTTTTTACTAGTGATGGCAGAGATCAGCGATTTTTAGCGGGACTGCAACATTGCAGGGGACAGATCAGACCCCTAACTGACACTTTTGGGGGTACCAGTGAAACTACTACTGTAATTATTGCTAAATATATGCACGGTTACTGTACTAATCACACTGGCAGGGAAAGGGTTAACACCAGGGGCGATCAAATGGTTAAATGTGTCCCTAGGGGGTGTTTTCTAACTGTGTGGGGAATGGACTTGCTGCATGAACACGGAGGCGTGTTACTAAAAGAGAGGAACACCGGATCCCTGTGTTCATAACTGACAGAACAGCGGTCTTCCATGTTTACATTGGAAGACCGACTACCTGTCTCCACGGGGAGCGACCGCAGGTGCCCGGAGGCATTCGCAGCCGCCGGACCCGCAAATCGAGTTTCCCTGTGAACCCCACTAGCGGTAACTTCTCTATTATTAATATTTTAACCCGCTGGATGAGTATACAGTAAGCTTCGGCAACTTACAGAACGTCCCTGTGCTGTAATACTCTATGTACCGCGATGAGCCAATCACGGCAAGCGGTGTATTTTATTAACCACTTTAGCCCCGGAAGATTTGGCTGCTCAAAGACCAGGCCATATTTTGCGATTCGACACTGAGTGACTTTAACGGACAATTGCGCGGTCGTGCACGCGGTACCCAAACAAAATTGACGTCCTTTTTTCCCCACAAACAGAGCTTTCTTTTGGTGGTATTTGATCACCTGTGCAATTTTTTTTTTGCGCTATAAACAAAAAAAACCGACAATTTTGAAAAAATAACAATATTTTTCACATTTTTTTATATGAAATTCTCAAAAAAAAATTTAAAAATCTAAATTTTTTAACATTTTAGGCAAATTTGTTTTCTGCTACATATGTTTGGTAAAAAAAAAAATCGCAATAAGCGTATTTTGATTGGTTTGCACAAAAGTTATTGTGTTTACTTTTTTTTTTTTAACTAATAATGGCGGCGATCTGCGTTTTTTTTTTTATGCTGGACTGCGACATGGCGGCGGATAGATCGGACCCCTGACTGACATTTTTGACACTTTTGGGAGTACCAGCGACATTACTACAGTAATCAGTGCTATAAATATGCAGTTACTGTAAAAAATGACACTGGCAGGGAAGGGGTTAACTTTACTGGTGATCAAGGGGTTAAGTGTGTCCCTAGGGGCGTGACTCTAACTGTGGAGGGGCGCGGCTTGTGATGTAATCACAGAGACATACGATCCTGTGTTTATATCAGCCGTCTGTCATTCTCTCACTGCAGAGGGAGATTGCGAGTGGCCGGCGGGCACACGCACTGACTCCCCAGCCGACGAGCGGGGGTGAGAGCGCGCCTCTGGCGGCGTAGAATCGCCCCTTAGCTCCTCCCAGGCTAATGCCGTACATGTACGGCACTTTGCCTGGGAGCACCAGACTGCCGCCGTACAACTGCGGCGGGCGGTCGGCAAGTGGTTAATGCATACAAAGCCTGCTCGGATTGGCTGAGTCAGAGAGGTGGACTTATACAACCTTTGCGAGTCCGAGCAGTCTTTGTATGGCTGATTGGCTCAGCATAGTACATAGAGTATTACAGCACAGGGACGTTCTGTAAGGTGCCGAAGCTTACTGTATACACATCCAGCGGGCTAAAATATTAATAATAGAGAAGTCCTGTATGTAGCAGAAGCTACAGTACATATTGGGGCACATCCAGCGGGCTAAACTATTTAATAGGGACGCTCTATAAGTACGGTTCTGACTATATCACATCCAGCGGTAGCTGAACATATGATGTCAGAGGATGAACATGATGAGGATTTTGAAGGATTTTACCCGGTAAGACATAACCATTTTAATTAAAATTATTTAGGGTAAATCAAAACTGATGTTATGAAATAGTGTTGCCCAGTGGCGGCCGGTGTGTTGGGGGTGCCGCCCCCCTATCCATGCGTCCGGCCCCCTAATCTACATGCGGGGCGCCGGACTCATGGTGTTCAATTGGGGCTTTTTCTTTTTTTTTTTTTTAGCCATGTGATTTGAGCCAGAGGCTCTCACAGGCTAAAAAAAAAGGGTGGACCCGGGGGGCAGAGCAGTGCGCCCCGAGTCCACCCAGTTGTGTGACAATATCGAATGAAAATTCGCTATTGTCACACGGATCCTCCTCCTGGCCAATCAGGAAGCGTGTCCGATATGTGTTTCCTGATTGGCGGAAAGGCAAACCCTATGCCATTGGCTGGGGAGGAGGCGGGAGACGGGAGGACTGAGTGAGGACTCAGGAGATGCCACCACACCGGGGAACTGAAGACGCGAGCCGCCGCTGCCGACCAGGGGGCACAGTGTGACATCGGGGAAGAAGATGGGCAGCAGTGATGATGAGGGATGATGATGTCTGTGTGTGTGTGTGGGGGGGGGGGGGAGACACTGATGATGGGGAATGATGTCTGTGTGGGGGGGGGGACAATGATGATGGGGGATGATGATGTCTGTGTGTGTGTGTGGGGGGGGGAGACACTGATGATGGGGATGATGATGTCTGTGTGGGGGGGGACACTGATGATGGGGGATGATGATGTCTGTGTGTGGGGGGGGGCACTGATGATGGGGGATGATGATGTCTATGTGGGGGGGGACACTGATGATGGGGGATGATGATGTCTGTGTGTGTGGGGGGGGGGGGCACTGATGATAGGGGATGATGATGTCTGGCACTGATCTCTGTGCATTGAAAGGGGGCACACTGGCATCTCTGCATTGAAAGGGGGCACGATGATCTCTCTGCATTGAAGGGGGCACGCTGGTCTCTCTGCATTGAAAGGGGGCACGCTATACCTTAATTACTGAAGGCCCCTTCCACACTTTTGTGACCTCAAAGTCAAGCAAATTTTAAAGCGTTTTTTGCCGCAAAGCAATGCCTATTACATTTTTCTGGTGTTGCCTCAGAAGAGGGGGTAACACAGTAGTTACTTTCCCTGGTAATTAGTTACTTTTTTAATGATGTAACTCAGTTACTAACTCAGTTACTTTTTGTGAGAAGTAACTATAACTAATTACTTTTTTAAGGGACATGCCCAACACTGTTCCTGCCCCACCATTCCCGAGCATCAGTGTGACAGGAGCATGCGCTAGAGAAAGCATGCAGGTGCAGTAGAGAGCAGAGCAGATGCTTCCTGTATCTCTCCTGTTACAGGCGGAGCTCATTTGGTATCACTCCGCCTGTGACAGGAGTCGGCGCTATACAGGAAGCATCCGCTTTGCTTCCTCTAGTGCCGTCTCCATTCTTCACGCTGATGCTGGGGGATGGTGGGTTGGGAACCCTCAATCTGGGCTTATCGACCTGCCAAGGAGGTGGCACTGGGAGCTTTATACTACTCTGTTACTAACTGTATCTCATATGTTGGGATAAGATGTCTGGAACTGAGATCCCAGATCTTCACATTTACTCCAAACAATACCGGGGGGGTCGATTCTCCCAGACGAGCGATTCAACTCATTGGATGGTGCATGCAACAGGAGAAATGGGAGCACTTCATTGTGGGCAGAACCAGAGCAAAAAATTATTGTAAGGTGAGGATACTACAGGAGACATAAGGTACGGTGGGCGACTAAGCCCAGCAGACTCCACTTATAACTGAAATATCACTTTTGGATGGACTGGGAGGCATTTAGCTGTACAGGTGATACAGAGGACATGGCAGAGGGAGTGTGTATAACTGTATAACCCCCCCCCCCCCCAGTGCTGCAGACATATGGAATACATTATTGGGTTAAGGGGTATGTAAACCCTAACAATGAACTTGTCCTATTTTGTCCCATTAAAAAAAAAAAAAATACCTGCCAGAAACCCAGTAAGTTTGTAAGTTCCTGTGCTCTGTGCCTCTGCCGCACTGAAAACTCAAGCAGTATTGTCAGCCCTGTTGAGTTTCCCTCTATAGACTCCAGAACACCTTCCCCTTATGTATGAAGGTCAGAAAGGGGATGTCCTATAGTCCTAATACACTTTTTGCCCAAGGGTGTCTATGATGCTTTTCTATACATACAGTACAATGAATGAGCTCTTCACGCTCTTGCCACTCCATTAAACCCAAATGATCCTTTAGTTTAAATCGGCTAAATACTGTATGTTCCAGGGGCATCATGACAAAATGGCATTCAGTGTATTGCAGTTGGAAAAACAACCACAGCCTGCCAGTTGTGGAGCCCTTGCTTTCTGTGTGGAAGCAATGATCTTTCTGCAGAGGTCCAACATACCCCCCCCCCCCCCCCCCCGCTGGATCAATGAGCTGAGGTACCAATGACAATGAAAAGCACTGCAACACATTAAAGCATGTGTGGCACGACCCCCTTGGGGACTGCTGGTTAGTGGGAGATCCTCTGCACTCACCTGACCCTGAGAAGCGTCTACCCGCTTGGCACAAAAGGTTCATACATTTTCTGGAAGATTCTTTAAGAATACACTTGACACAATAAAATACCAGTTTAACTGTTTACTGGGATAAAAAGGTAAATCAAACAACAGGATAAGAACAGATAAAATGTTGTAATAACAGTTCTTGCCGTGTCACTCCACCAAACCCCCAATAATGCAAAAGGGGCTTAGAAGACTATCTGACACCACAGGAAATAAATGCTTGACTCACAAGTAATAGATGAAATAGGTGAGAGTAACTGAAGCAATTATCTGCTTTAACTGTCAGGGCTATGATTGAACGTAATAAACATAAACCTTATTCTGCTTCTACTAAAATCAGGCTTAGAGTTATCTTGTCTTTACCTAATGAGATTCTTATCATATGTCAGGGGGTCCCCTTTAAGAATTGTGAAACGTCAAGTTCCTGCTCTAGCAAGGCCTTGCAGAATCTTCGCCGGCAGTTGGGGCTCTTTATCACTATTCTATGTGATATTTGTAATCCAGAGGTAGGGGTGTCTATAAGGTCCTAACTGCTGTCAGTGTATTATGGATGCAGGGTTGTACTTGCGATTACTGGTGTCACCAGGCACTCTCGCACAGCAGCAGCATCCACATGTGAATGTCCGATCCCCAAGCGGGACTTCTCCTCACGGTGCTGCGTCACTGGGAATGCTGAGCTCTCACTGTTCCGGTTCTGGTTAGTCGGTTCAACGTTACCCGCTCTCCTCTCAGCTTGATCTGGATCCGCCACCTCCCTGTGACCACCAGCATCCACACCGCTGAGGACGGGCTCCGCTCTCAATAGGCTGCACTCTCAGGCCTCTGATACTGACTGTCTCCTCCGGCACCTCTCTGTCCTTGATCCATCCTCCACGAGTCCCAGAAGCAAGAAAGCGCGTGCCCAGCCCCGCCCAGAAGTATATTCACTCTCCCATGATCCTCCACGAGTCCAATAGCTCCCTGGTAGTATAGTTCCGCCTGCCATCCATGTAACAATTCACCTACCTCACCAGACTACATCTCCCACAATCCAATTCGTCCATTTCTGGGGAAAAAACAATTCTTCTCATGAATTCTTAAAGGAGCACTCTGATAGTGAATAGTTTTATTCATAACATATGTATATACACAGTAGTCCCAGCTCGGCTACACATGTAACATGTGATAACATATATTGAAATAACGCAGTGCTTAATCATGCCAGTTCACAGAACAATACAATACACAGAATTCACCGAAACACTTGTCAGTCAGTCAGCAAAATAAAAAAACAAAACAAATCTAAATTGTTTCAACAGTTTGTGTTTGGCTTACATTGGATACATTTGCAAATATATGTGAAGCCGCACTGCCACGTCAAGGCCCCTCTGCAAAGTGCGGTCCCTAACTCTACTCTAACATTGTTTCTAAATGGAGACCTACATAGCAAGAAATACATTGAAAGTCTAAACTAGTTTAACAAATTCATTAAAAAAAACAGAGGTTTTGGTTGCATATATTTGCAATCATATGTGAAATCACCTTTTATTATAGCAAAAAAAGGTCCAAAACATGCTTAAAAAAACTGCCGGCATTCTAAATCTAGGCCTGAAAATTGTCATCAAAATCTTTTACTAACCAGCTTTTGCCACACATCAAATCATATACCTGGACCAAGTAGGATTTCTCCCCACTAGGGAGGCCAGGGACAATGTCATAAATGTCCTCCACTTCATCCTCTTTGCCTCCTCCACAAAGACCCCATGCCTCTTCCTATCAACCGATGCTGAAAAGGGGTTTGAATCGGGTAATATGGCAATTCCTCATATGCCACACTAAGACATATAGTCACCAATGGACCTGCACAATTTATTCTACCCCCTCTGCAGGGGTCACTGGTATTCTGTCTTACCCAATCCCTATCACAAATGAGACCAGATAGGGTTTCCCTTTGTCTCCACTTCTCTAGCCTTGGACTTGGATCTCTATGGAGACCTCACATCCTTTAAAATGAATGTACAAATATCTGTGACTGTAGCCATGCCCCTTACTCATTTGCAAAAAGAGGGGAAAGCGCCTCTTGAGTGTGGTAAAAGTAATTTTTTTTACAACAATATAGTAGTGACTTACATATAAGTAAGGACTTTGGCGAGTCAGACGTGGCGCTCCAAGAGCGGCTGGTGGTGTTGGCAGATTCCAGGCATCCAGGCAGTCCCTGGGTTCCGGAGGACTGGAGGGGCCTGCTCTTGTCTTCCGGATCTCTAAAGCAGCGGTGAGGAGGCTAGTGCTGCGGCCGGCGTCTTGCGGAGGCGTCTGATGTCACTGGAGTGTGGGCAGGAAGTGTGGGCAGTCTGGGCTCACAACGCGTTTCGGAGTCTGCGCGGAAGTCCGATCCTGGACATGCGCACTCCTTTGTCAAGGACGCCGGCCGCAGCACCAGCCTCCTCACCGCTGCTTTGGAGATCCGGAAGACAAGAGCAGGCCCCTCCAGTCCTCCGGAACCCAGGGACTGCCTGGATGCCTGAAATCTGCCAACACCACCAGCTGCTCTTGGAGCGCCACGTCTGACTCGCCAAAGTCCTTACTTATATGTAAGTCACTACTATATTGTTGTAATAAAAATTACTTTTACCACACTCAAGAGGCGCTTTCCCCTCTTTTTACTTTCCTGCACAGAGTTGACTTCACACCTTCGGTCAGCAGCCCTGAGTGCCCTTCGATCCATCCATCCACTCCTGGATCTATCTCGGACCTTTCATCCCTCACTGGATTCCAGGTCTTTTTAATCCCCTTTCTATTATTCAGGTACTCGCACACGGACTGAAAATCCCCCCCTGTGCATACCCACCTTAGCACCAAGCTGACCAGTATCCTGGTTCACCTAGGATACATGTCCCAACCTTGTATTGCAGCTAACACCTTAAAGCACCACCTATGAGCACCATACTGCCTACCTTTCCTTACTCATTTGCAGGCCCTCCACACAAGCTTCAAGTTCCACTGGGCAACTATTAAACTTTTGAAGCACATCACGGATCTATTATTTTCTTCTCATGCTCCCTGCTCCATCAGCCTTCCCAGGGTCCCTCACCCAGTTCAAACACTCCTTGGCCTCCTACTGGCCTCCAACCTCCCCTTATAGCTGGTCTAACACCTGCCTGAGAAAAAGTACCGGCCTCCAACCTCCCCTTATAACCGGTCCAACACACGCCTGCACAAAAAGGCTACTGGCCTCCTACCTCCCCTCACAGCCAGTCTAGCACACGCCTGCAGAAAAAAGAAAAGTCTACTGGCTTCCAACCTCCCCTTACAGCCAGTCCAGCACATGCCTTCAGAAAAAAGAAAAGTCTACTGGCCTCCAACCTCCCTCACAGCCAGTCCAGCACACGCCTGCAGAAAAAAGAAAAGTCGACTGGCCTCCAACCTCCCCTTACAACCAGTCCAGCACACGCCTACAGAAAAAGGAAAAGTCTACTGGCCTCCAACCTCCCCTCACAGCCAGTCCAGCACCGCCCTGCCGGAAAAAGAAAAGTCTACTGGCCTCCAACCTCCCCTTACAGCCAGTCCAGCACACGCCTGCCAAAAAAATAAAAGTCTACTGGCCTCCAACCTCCCCTTACAGCCAGTCCAGCACATGCCTGCCAAAGAAATAAAAGTCTACTGGCCTCCAACCTCCCCTTACAGCCAGTCCAGCACACGCCTGCAGAAAAAGGAAAAGTCTACTGGCCTCCAACCTCCCCTCACAGCCAGTCCACCACACGCCTGCAGAAAAAAGAAAAGTCTTCTGGCCTCCAACCTCCCCTTACAGCCAGTCCAGCACACGCCTGCAGAAAAAGGAAAAGTCTACTGGCCTCCAACCTCCCCTCACAGCCAGTCCAGCACACGCCTGCAGAAAAAAAGAAAAGTCTTCTGGCCTCCAACCTCCCCTCACAGCCAGTCCAGCACCTGCCTGCAGAAAAAATAAAAGTCTACTGGCCTCCAACCTCCCCTTACAGCCAGTCCAGCACACACCTGCAGAAAAAAGAAAAGTCTACTGACCTCCAACCTTACAGCTGGTGCAACACACACCTGCAGGAAAGAGAAAAGTCTACTAGCCTTCAACCTCCCTTACAGCCAGTCCAATGCACATCTGTAAGAAAAGTCAACTGGCCCCCAACCTCCTTTCACAGCCGGTCCAACATAGCTGGAGAATAAAGAAAAGTCTACCGGCCTCTGAGCTCCCCTTACAGCTGGTCCAAAGCATACTTGCAAAAAAGTGTGAGGATTCCCCTGACTCCTGTGGTCAGCATTAAGAGTGCCATTTCTTGTTGATGAAGAGAGCTGGTGGCATTGCTCTCTTGGAGACAGATACCTACCGCGCTATCTTTTATTTTTTCTATTTTTTGTTGTTGTTTTGTTTCTTTTGTCTGGTTTTGTGGTGATCAAAGGTTCTTCTGCAGAGGGGTCTGGAATCTTAAGACGACCGTGACATTTTCGTGGAGTTTTGGTGTCAACGTCATTTTCTGGAGGAAGCATAAAGCGAACGCGACGTTTTGGCTTAATGTGAACATAATTTTTTGCTGGGTTCTCAATGTAAAGGTCACATTCTGATGGAGTGTCAATATGAAGGTAAAACTCTGGTGAAGTCTCAATTTGATGGTCACAATCTGGTGGGGTATCAATGTGAATAACTCTTTCTGGTGGAGCCTGAATGGGAAGTTCACAATCTGGTGGAGTCTCCATGTGAAGCTCACACTTTAGTGGAGCCTCAAAATCAAACTTACTTCTTTGAGGATGCACACCAAGTTTGCGAAGTTTTCGTTGAATTTTACAATGTTTTGGTGAAGTCTCCATGTGAACGACACTTTTTGTTGGAGTTTCAATGTGAACATCACTTTCTGGTGGAGCCTGAATGTGAAGGTCACACTCTGGGGAAATCTTAATGTCAATGTCACACTCTGACGGAGTCTCCTTGTGAACGTCACACTTTGGAGAGATGTCCTTGTGAAGGTCACACTGTGGTGGGGTCTCCTTGTGAAGGTCACACTCTGGTGGGGTCTCCTTGTGAAGCTCACACTCTGGTGGGGTCTCCTTGTGAAGCTCACACTCTGGGGGAGTCTCCTTGTGAATGTCACACTTAGGTGGAGCCTTGCACGCTGGTGGAGTCTCCATGTGAACAACACACTCTTGTGAAGTCTCCATGTCTCCAACATTTCTTCTTTTAGGATGCACACCGCGTTTGCGATGTTTTCGTGGATTGTTACAACGTTTTGGTGGAGTGTCCATTTGAACGTCTCTTTCTGTGGGAGTTTCCATTTGAACATCATTTTCTGGTGGAACCTGAATATGAAGGTCACACTTTGGTGGAGTCTCCATGTGAAGGTCACACTCTGGTGGTGTCTCAATGTCACACTCTGCTGGAGTCTCCGTGTGAAGGTCACATTCTGCTGGAGTCTCCGTGTGAAGGTCACACTCTGCTGGGGTCTCTTTGTGAAGGTCACATTCTGGTGGGGTCTCCTTGTGAAGGTCACACTCTGGTGGGGTCTCCTTGTGAAGGTCACACTCTGGTGGGGTCTCCTTGTGTAGGTCACACTCTGGTGGGGTCTCCTTATGAATCTCACACTCTGGTGGATTCTCCTTGTGAATGTCACACTCAGGTGGAGCATTGCACGCTGGTGGAGTCTCCATGTGAAGGTCACACCCTGGTGGAGTCTCCATGTCTCCAACATTTCTTCTTTTAGGACGCACACCACGTTTGCGACGTTTTTGTGGATTGTTACAACGTTGTGGTGGAGTCTCTATGTGAATGTCTTTTTCTGTGGGAGTTTCAATTTGAACGTCACTTTCTGGTGGAACCTGAATATGAAGGTCACACTCTGGTGGTGTCTCGATGTCACACTCTGGTGGAGTCTCCGTGTGAAGGTCACACTCTGCTGGAGTCTCTGTGTGCAGGTCACACTCTGCTGGAGTCTCCTTGTGAAAGTCACACTTTGGTGGGGTCTCCTTGTAAAGGTCACACTTTGGTGGGGTCTCCTTGTAAAGGTCACACTCTGGTGGGGTCTCCATGTGAAGGTCACACTCTGGTGGGGTCTCCTTGTGAAGGTCACATTCTGGTGGGGTCTCCTTTTGAAGGTCACACTCTGGTGGGGTCTCCTTGTGTGGGTCACACTCTGGTGGGGTCTCCTTGTGTGGATCACACTCTGGTGGGGTCTCCTTGTGAAGCTCACACTCTGGTGGGTTCTCCTTGTGAAGCTCACACTCAGGTGGAGCATTGCACACTGGTGGAGTCTCCATGTGAAGGTCACTCTCTGCTGGAGTCTCTGTGTGAAGGTCACACTCTGGTGGTGTTTCTGTGTGAAGATCACATTCTCGTGGTGTCTCAATGTCAATGTCACACTCTGGTTGGGTCTCCTTTTGAAGGTCACACTCTGATGGTATCTCCATGTGAAGGTCACATTCTTCTGGAGTCTTAATGTGAATGTCACACTCTGGTGGAGCAACGCACTCTGGTGAAGTCTCCATGTGAAGGTCACACTCTGGTGGTGTCTCAATGTCACACTCTGGTGGAGTCTCCGTGTTAAGGTCAAACTCTGATGGAGTCTCCGTGTTAAGGTCAAACTCTGGTGGAGTCTCCGTGTGAAGGTCACACACTGGTGGAGTCTCCATGTGAAGGTCACACTCTGGTGGAGTCTCCATGTGAAGTTCACACTTTGGTGGTGTCACCACGTGAACGTCACTTTTTGGAGGTATCTCAATGTGAACGGCACATTTTGCTGGAATCTCAATGTGAATATCACATTCGATCTCGCTCACTGGGGCAGGCCTGCCGTGTGAGCCTTGTCTGCAGTAAATATCACGTAAGTCTGCAAAAAGAAAAGAGAGGGAAATAGATTTAGCACCATTTACCTACATTTCATATATTTTTCTTTTACATTAAATTAAAATTAAATTTAATTAAATAATTCAAATTAAATTTTAAAGAGAAAAGTTCAAAACTCCTGTGCCAGGGATAATGAATAAACTCGACATAACAGTGACACAGGGGTGACTATTATTGGAATTAGAATAAATATGCTGGTTGCTTGCCACTCATCCCGACCCACTGGCTGGCAATAATCGCATGAAAAATGCGACAGACTGCTTGTACCCAAGTTAATGGATCAATCAACTTGGGTGCAATCAGCCTGCCCATACACGGTTAGATTCGAACTGTCTATTGCTGGCCTTAATCTCAAAGTTTAGGAATACAGACACTTTAAATGACAGCACTTTAGTTTAAAGGGAGAGTGCATATTAAAATGCTCACGGATAACTGATTAGCGTTGTTTTATTTATATTCATTTTGCCTGTCTGTATGGCTTTGTTTACAAGGGTGATGAGGCCCATATAGCATGAACGTCTGTTTTTGTAGCATCTGTAACTTCTAGGTGCTGTATGCAGGCAGTCCATTGAAACTGATTAGAACCCACAGCTGCAAGGACGCAGCCACTCCTCCTAATATGACGGGTGTATTTGTGAGCAGCCCTGAATGTGCACTGTCTGCTTTCAGGGCCATTAGCGCACACCCAGGGCCACTGTTGGAAATCATGGGGCTCCATACAGGTTACATGACTGGGCCCCCTCCACCTAAAGGAGCCAGGGCCTGAGCCTGTCCCCCAGCTCACAGCCAGACAGTAGAGAAAGGAGGTGGTGTGCACTGTGATGAAATTAGGGTGTGACAACATTTTGCTAACAGTGGAAGTGGTTTAACCACTTACCGCAAAGTGACATACCCGTACGTCGGCAGACCTTGCGGTGTTATACCGGGGTGATGCCTCTAGCTAGAGGCATCACCCCGATGCCGTTGTTTAAAGCTGGCAGTCGGCTTTCTGGCTGTAACGACCAATGCGGCTCGGGAGCCACTCGGTCGTTACCCCGGCGAGTGGGAGGGGACGTCCCCCCCCTCCTGCCGCCTTCCGCGGCTTTGCCCGGGTCTGGGACGGCATGTCCGCTGGCTGGATGGAGTCCCGATCTAAGCCGGATGTGGCTTAGATCGGGTCTCCGATGACGTAAACCGGAGGCGGCGTCCATGACGTCACGTCCGGGTTACTCTGCTGCAAAAGGCGGCAAATTCAAAAAACGAGTGTATTCAAAAATGCCGTTTGCGGCGTTTTGAATACATGGAAGTGTAGTGGAGGGGTCTAGGGTCTTTTAGACCCTCGATCCTTCCATAAAGAGTACCTGTCACTGCATATTACTGTCACAAGGGATGTTTACATTGCTTATGACAGCAATAAAAGTGATCAGATTTTTATTGTTTTTTTAAAAACCTGTGTAAAATTTAAAAAAAAAATAAAATAAATAGAAAAAAAAAATGTAGGCCCCCCGTCACCGTTAGCTCGCGCACGAAAGAAAACGCATTTGGAAGTCGAGCCGCAAATTAAATCATTGTTCAAACCACACATGTGAGGTATCGCTGCGATCGCCAGAGAGTGAGCAATAATTTTAAAAAAAAGAGCTACACTCCAACTCTAAACTGGTAACCGTTAAAATGTTTTAAAGCTTTGCCTATTGAGATTTCTATTGACTGTAGTTTGTCGCCATCCCACGGGTGTGCGCAATTTTAAACCGTAACATTTTGGGTATCTATTTACTCGGCGTGACATCATCTTTCACAATATACAAAAAATGGGCTAAATTTACTGTTTTGTTTTTTTTTAAATGCAGTGAAATGTGATTTTTCGTAATTTTTCCAAAAAAATGGCGTTTTAAAGACCGCTGCGCAAATACTGCGTGACAAAAAATATTTCAATTACCGCCATTTTATTCTCCAGAGTCTTTGCTAAAAATATATATATAATGTTTGGGGATTCTAAGTAGTTTTCTAGGAAAAAATACTGATTTTAACTTATAAACAAAAAGTGTCAGAAATAGGCCTGGGGCTTAAGTGGTTAAAACGTGTACAGCACACAGCAATCAAATATAGGTATATAACGTTGTTGTGTTTAAACAGTTGGTGAGGAGGCAATATTACACTTCCTCACCACCTGTCAAATGCCTTCTGAAAAGCGATCTAAATGTGAATTGCTGCTCAGAGGCCATCACATGTTTAAAAGGGACCCTAAGGCTGTTCAGACAATCCATTATTTTCTGTCAGCTCAGCAGGGAACAGGGAGGGACTATTTCATGTTTTCTTAGGGGCACTGCTAAGTAATCTGGTTTTCAGCAAATACAAAAACTTCCGCAGACCCTCTTTGCTCAGCTGGGGACGGAATTGGACTATTACATTGTTTTTTCGGGCACAGGCGACATAATCCTTTAACCACTTCAACCCCGAAAGGTTTCACCCCCTTCCTGACCAGAGCATTTTTTGCAATTTGGCAATGTGCTAATTTAACTGGTAATTGCGCATTCATGCAACACTGTACCCAAACAATACTTATGTCCTGTTTTCCCCCACAAATAGAGCTTTCTGTTATTGGTATTTGATCACATCTGTAGTTTTTATTTGTTGTGCTATAAACAAAAAACAACTGACAAATTTGAAAAATAAACAATATTTTTTTACTTTTTGCTATAAAACATATCCAATAAAAACAACTTTAAAAAATCAAATTTCTTCATCAATTTAGGCTAATATGTATTCTGCTACATGTTTTTGGTAAAAAAAAAAAAAAATCCCAATAAGCGTACATTGTTTGATTTGCTCAAAAGCTATATAGGATATTTTTATGGCGTCTTTTTTTTTTTACTAGTAATGGCGGCAAACAGCAACTTTTAGCGGGACTGCGACATTGTGGTGGATAACAGACACTAACTGACACTTTTGTTACTAATACAGTGATCAGTGCTAAAAAAAATATGCAATGTCATTGTACTAATAATGACACTGGCAGAGAAGGGTTAACATCAGGGGCAATCAAAGGGTTAAATGTGTTCCCTGGGAGTACTTTCTAACTGTTTGGGGGATGCTTTGACTGGGGTAAGACAGATATCCGTGTTCCTGCTAAACAGGAACACAAGATCTCCATCTTCCCCTCTGACAGAAGGACGGTGTGCCTCTCTCGGGAGAGATCGCCGGGTGCTGGTGAACATCAGGTCCACTGAACCCACTGATTGGCTCCTGCTGTGTCTCATCACAGTGGGAGCGGGTCGTTGGAAGCACACGTGTGCGCCCCGGACCCAGAAAAAGCCGTGACGTTCCTGTATGTGATTTTGTGCAGTAAAAGTACGTGGGGAGGTCCAGAAGCAGTTCAATTATTAATTTCAATTAAATTAAAATTACATTCAAATTTAAATTGTTAAGTTAACCGCTTTATGACTGCCTGCCGCAGATATACTGTGGCAGGCAGCTACTCCCAGGCAAATCGCTGTACATGTACGGTGCTCACTCACAGGAGGCCAGGGGGCGAGCGTGCCACGCTAGCAACGCGCTCCTGCCCCCACTCATCAGCAGGGAAGCCGATGCAGCTGGCAGGCGGCTCCGATTGCCGCCTGACACCCACGATTGTTTCCCGCTGAGAGAGAAGGACGGCCAGCTGTTGTAAACACAGCTCACCGTTCTTCTCCCTGGAATGATCATAGAGCAACTGTGATCCTTCTATATAGGATCACATATCTCTATGGTCATTTCAGAACCCATGCCCCCCCCCCCCCACAGTTAGAATCGCTCCCCTAGGCTCACATTTAACCCCTTGATCACCCATAATGTTAACCCCTTCCCTGCCAGTGTCATTATTACAGTAACAGTGCATATTTTTAGCACTGACTACTGTAGTAATGTCACTGTTCCCCCCAAAAGTGTCAAAAATGTCAGTCAGGGGTCCGATCTGTCTGCCAAAATGTCGCAGTCCTGCAAAAAATCGCAGATCGCTGCCATTACTAGTAAAAAAAAGAAAAAATAACAATAAAAATGAAATAAATCTTTCCCGTGGTTTGTAGATGCAATAACTTTTGCGAAAACCAATCAAAATACGCTTTTTGCGATTTTTTTTTTTTTTTTTTTACCAAAAATATTTAGCAGAAAACAAATTGGCCTAAAATGCTAAAAACATTTGATTTTAATTTTTTTTTTTTTTTTGAGAATGTCATATAGCAGAATGTGAAAAATATTGTTTTTTTTTTCAAAATTGTCGCTTTTTTTGTTTATAGCGCAAAAAATAAAAATTGCACGAGTGATCAAATACCACCAAAAGAAAGTTCTATTTGTAGGAAAAAAAAGTTCATCAATTTTATTTAGGTACAGCGTCGCACGGCCACGCAATTGTCCGTTAAAATAACGCAGTGCCGAATCACAAAATAGGGCCTGGTCATTAAGGGGGCAAATCCTTCCGGTCTTAAAGTGGTTAAATGTATTTAAATAATTTAATTATTATGATTCAATCTATTACATTATTTTATTATATGTGTCTTGTTTCTGGTAGCTGGTTGGTGCCGCCATCTTATTGGTTGGCCCTGAGGTCATCAGCCCAGCTTGTAATCAGGGGAATGCAAAGCTTTTTGAAAAAAAAAAGTCGGTTGGCAGTTGGAGAGAGAGAGATCCAAATTAAAATGGATCTGTGAGAGATCAGCCTGCAGTGTTGTGTTTTGTAAGATTTCCTATTTGCTTCTCCCCATGCCAGTCATGTATGTCCATCCCTATATATACTGTATGTATATATACTATATATACCTATGGCAACCTGACCCGTCATTAATGGGAAAATAGGATCAAATGAAAGAGTTTCAGTTATCTTGTATCTATCAATATCCACAATACTTACCATTCAGGTATTCTGTCTTCCCGTGTTGGCCATTGACTTTAGAGCCGGCGCCAAAGAATCCAACAACGGCTCTGACGCAGCCGCGCACAAAAGCCCGAGTCCTGTTCATTCTTCTGGTATCTGCAGGATGGTCACTGATACCTCCTTCCATAGGTGGTCTTCCAATGGTGGGTTTCTCTTTGGTGTTATTTTGAGAAACAATCTTTCTAAGGTTAAATCTGTTCATTATGAAGGATAATGAAACACGCTTTAAATAGGTGAGAATTAAATTGCAATGAAATCCAATGAAATTGGATGAAATTACAAGAAAAACTCGCCAGACACAGAAGCACGTGTTAACCGTTCAGAGTCAACACAGCAACTGCCAAGAACCCTGCTGGGGAGTTCCTTATATAGGCCCAGCTGATGACATCATAGGTCATGTGACCCTTTTTTTTTTTTTTTAACTGACAATTTTTCTTAAAGGAGCCTCCTCCTGGTTTTGAAATTCAGCCAGTAGGCTTAGTATACAAACTGAATAAACAAGGATGTGGCTCCTTTACAAAAACATGTTTTAATGAAGTGCCATTATTTTGGTTGAGATTTAACCCTTACAATCCCATGGCTGGAATACAGATCTGTATTCCTATGATAACACTGGGAATTCAGCCTGATCACTTCATATAAAGTGTTCCTGCGGATCAAATATTTTCATTTCTGATTTCTTATCTTTGTTTTCATCATTATTACCTAAAATAATCAACTTTTATCTGTTCCTTCCAGTATTGGTCATGTGACTTTTTCTTTTTTTGTTTTCAAATCTCCTTGTTATGAAATGCAGCCAGTAGGTTTAGTATACGGTTCAAATACACCAGGATATGGATCCTTTATAAAAAATGTTTTTTATTGAAGTGCCATAAAAAAAAAAAAATTTCTGATCCTTCCAGTATTTGGGAATTGAACCTTATTACTTTATATAAAATGTTCCTTCCGATCAAATATTTTCATTTCTGCATTCTTATCTTTTACTTCATCATTATTACCCAAAATAATCAACTTTTTTTTTCCATCAGCCTTCCAGTATTTGTTTAGGAGGCTCAAACCCCGCCATCTGACATCAGTCTGAGCTGTTTTTCAACTCTTTGTGCGGTCTAAGCCCAAAACAAAGCTACAATAATTACCAACAGTGCGTGTAATATGACACTATCAGAGCTGCAGACAGGAAAGGCTGCTGATGTCACGTTGTATCAATCGTTTTCTCTGTACTTTCTCTCTCTCTCTCTCTCTCTCTCTCTCTCTCTCTCTCTCTCTCTCTCTCTCTCTTGCTGTCAGTTGGTGCAGGCATTTCCAGTCTTCCTGATATTAACTTTCAGCTGGTATGCAGGGGGATGGGGCCCATTCCCACCGCTGCATCACATTTGTTATCTGACATCACTGGGTAGGCCTCGGTACCTGCTAGAATTGCTCATTATAGATCAAATTACTCACCCTTTCTTTCTGGGGAAGTAGACAGTGGGGGACTTTTCACCATATGGAGTTGATGTGTCCTGTGGTTAACCAATACTGGCTCAAGGTGTTCCACATACTGACCACATTATTAGGCTCTAGGACAGTGATGGTGAACCTTGGCACCCCAGATGTTTTACAACTACATTTCCCATGATGCTAATGCGCTCTGCAGTGTAGTTGAGCATCATGGGAAATGTAGTTCCAAAACATCTGGGGTGCCAAGGTTTGCCATTACTGCTTTAGGATCTTCCCTCCTGAATATGAGATCATCAGACCTATTGAACTCTTATTATTGTTATTTACGCAAGGCTGTTTACATGAGCCAGAGATGCCTGGATTATGGTTTGGGGAAGGCTTGGCGAACCAAAGTCTGGGTACCAAGTCCGAATCCTATTGACGTCAGTGCTAGGTAACACTAGGTAATGCTTAAAATGAAATATTAAAATACAAAACTCCATTAAATACCATTCTTGGGGGATGCCCTGACCCTGATTGTGAAGTGGTGCCTCTGTGTAATGTATACAACCTACTAAAGAGAAATATAGTGTGTTTCAAGTGCCACCAAAATTACATTTCCTAGACGCTTCATTATGTTTGTAACCAAAGCAGCCAGGGATTCCATCCATCAAGGCATTGGGTTTCCATCCATTCATATCAGGCCCTTTAGGTCTGGTATAAATTTTAAATGGTACCCCAAGCAAAAAAAACAAAAATTGGTTTCAGGTACCTCCAAAATTTTGTACCAGAAAATTTGCATCTGTTATGGATTTTAAGGGGAATATCCATGCAAAATCAAGAAAAAAAAAACATGAGGTTCCACAAAAAAACCCACACCAGACCCTTAGCCAAGCATGCAGACTTTACATTTTATGAGCATCCAAACTTTACTTTTTTTAATTTATTTTTTCATTTTTTTCACGAGTAGTGGTCCTGTGTACTCCTTACTTATTCAAACAGGCAGTAATTTACCGACATACACGTCTTTACTCATATATAAGCAGGTTTACATGAGTATAAATGAGTATATTACAATACTGGCAATGAAGAAGAATTTTACTTGTCTATACACTTACGCACCTTTACTCGCCTATACTCAACATTACTCAGGTCTTTACACAGTTTTTTTTACTCACAGATTTTCTGGTAACAAATTCCTGATGCCTCCCTCCTCTCCTACACATATGATATCCATCCTGTCCCTGTATGTGACCTGTATATTAACCCCTCACCTCCCTTATCCACATCCACACATTAACCCCTTCATCTCTGTCCTCCCACTGTATGTGACCTGTACATTAAACCCTTCACCTCCTCCTCCACCCTCTGTGTTTTACCTATACAATAACCCCTTCACCTCCTCCACCCTCTGTGTTTTACCTATACAATAACCCTTTCACCTCCTACTCCCTCTGTGTTTGACCTATACATTAACCACTTCAGCCCCCATTCATGACCAGGCCATTTTTTGTGATACGGCACTGGGTTACTTTAACTGACAATTGCGTGGTCATGCGACAATGTACTCAAATAAAATTGATGTCCTTTTTCCCACAAATAGAGCTTTCTTTTGGTGGTATTTGATCCCCTCTGTGGGTTTTATTTTTTTGCGCTATAAACAAAAAAAACAATTTTGAAAAAAAAATATATATATATTTTTTTTACATTTTGGAATAAAACATTTCCAATAAAAAAAATGGAAAAAAATCAAATTTCTTCATCAATTTAGGCCAACATGTATTCTGATACATGCTTTTGGTAAAAACAATCCCAATTAGCGTATATTGATTGGACACACTCCCAAACCTTGTGGACAGCCTTCCCAGAAGAGTTGAAGCTGTTATAGCTGCAAAGGATGGGCCAACTCAATAGTGAACCCTACGGACTAAGACTGGAATGCCATTAAAGTTCATGTGCGTGTAAAGGCAGGCGTCCCAATACTTTTGGCAATATAGTGTACAATTCTGTATCCTCCGCAGTATCTGCATTCTAGTAGTAAAGCCTCTGCCTGGTCTCTGTCTCTAGTATAGTTGGGGCTAACTTCGTTATTTAAAATTGTACCGCTGCTGGCCAATTTTACATCTTTGTCATCTGCAGTGCCCTAATTCTTGTAGCACTCCACCTTTATATTTTCATTTACTTTTAGTACATTTTGGGCAGGTCAAAAAAGTGTACTGCTGATGGCCAATTAAACAATGCTTTATCATCTGTGAACTCTTACTAAGAACTCAAAAAAAATTGAGCGCCAGTATCTTTGTCCACCTGCTGGTCAAAAAGGGGTTAATACAGTTTCATTCACAAGAATGTCGCTGCTGGAGATACCTAAAAAAAAATCATTTTTTCAAATGCAAATGACACAAATGAAGGATGCTGCTTTTGCTGTGTGTAAGTTAAGCTAATTGTAAAAAGCAAAAAGGGAAATATGTGCTGCCACTGCGCGCTGTCACTGAGACTGTCCATGAGAATCGTAATGTTGAGTAACACCATTTATAGCTTTAACCCTTTCACTGCCAGGTCCATACGGCGTACAGAACTACAGCACTGCTTCCAGCTGGCCAGGTCTATATGGCATATGGACCTCATTCCTCCTTCTGCTATAAGTTCATGGTCACTTCACTGGCCATAAACTTATAGCAAAAATGTTCAGCAGACTGCTGAACAAAATAATAGCTCTGATTAGCTTCTAACAAGCTGCTGATCAGAGCTATTAACCTAAAATGACACCCAACCCCCACCCTCAAACCGCCACCTCTCTACCTCTCACCTACTGCTTCCTCTCCTCCACTGCCTAAAATGCCTGTGCTGCCCCCTGGCTCCCCCCTCCTACTGTACTCTGCCTTTAGCACCTCACTGATTCCCTCCCCCGCCTTTCAATTCTAACCCACCATGAGCACGCCCCCCCTTTACTTAACGCATGTCCCTGTGGATTTAATGCAATTGCCAGCTCCCCCTGCTGCCACTCCCGCCAGCAATTGCAGTTTTTTTAAAAATCACTGAATGCTTCTTCCTCTGCTGGCACCCCCCTTCGGTGCCCCCCCTCGCTCCCCAATTCCTGGTGGCCCATCCATGCAGCTCTGCTATTTGGCATTCCCTCCACTCCCTCCCGCCGGCTGCATCTCCTGCCCAGGGGATCGGCGAGTGAGGTGTTTCAGGATGGAGAGCGGGGGGTGGGGCGGTAAACATGTAAAAACCCAAATCCAAAAAAGTTGGGACACTGTACAAATTGTGAGTTAAAAAGGAATGGACTATTTTACAAATCTCATAATCTTATATTTTATTCACAATATAATATAGATAACATATTAAATGTTGAAAGTGAGACATTTTGAAATGTCATGCCAAATATTAGTTCATTTTGGATATCATGAGAGCTACACATTCCAAAAAAGTTGGGACAGGTAGCAATAAGAGGCCGGAAAAGTTAAATGTACATATAATGAACAGCTGAAGGACCAATTTGCAACTTATTAGGTCAATTGGCAATATGATTGGGTATAAAAAGAGCCTCTCAGAGTGGCAGTGTCTCTCAGAAGTCAAGATGGGCAGAGGATCACCAATTCCCCCAATGCTGCGGCGAAAAATAGTGGAGCAATATCAGAAAGGAGTTTCTCAGAGAAAAATTTGAAAGAGTTTGGAGTTATCATCATCTACAGTACATAATATCATCCAAAGATTCAGAGAATCTGGAACAATCTCTGTGCGTAAGGGTCAAGGCGAAAAACCATACTGGTTGCCCGTGATCTTCGGGCCCTTAGACAGCACTGCATCACATACAGGAATGCTACTGTAATGGAAATCACAACATGGGCTCAGGAATACTTCCAGAAAACATTGTCGGTGAACACAATCCACCGTGCCATTCGCCGTTGCCGTCTAAAACTTGATAGGCTAAAAAAGACGCCATATCTAAACATGATCCAGAAGCGCAGGCGTTTTCTCTGGGCCAAGGCTCATTTAAAATGGACTGTGGCAAAGTGGAAAACTGTTCTGTGGTCAGATGAATCAAAATTTGAAGTTCTTTGTGGAAAACAGGGCCGCCATGTCATCCGGACTAAAGAGGACAAGGACAACCCAAGTTGTTATCAGTGCTCAGTTCAGAAGCCTGCATCTCTGATGGTATGGGGTTGCATGAGTGCGTGTGGCATGGGCAGCTTACACATCTGGAAAGGCACCATCAATGCTGAAAGGTATATCCAAGTTCTAGAACAACATATGCTCCCATCCAGACGTCGTCTCTGTCAGGGAAGACCTTGCATTTTCCAACATGACAATGCCAGACCACATACTGCATCAATTACAACTTCATGGCTGAGTAAAAGAAGAATCCGGGTACTTAAATGGCCAGCCTGCAGTCCAGATCTTTCAACCATAGAAAACATTTGGCGCATCATAAAGAGGAAGATGCGACAAAGAAGACCTAAGACAGTTGCGCAACTAGAAGACTGTATTAGACAAGAATGGGACAAAATTCCTATTCCTAAACTTGAGCAACTTGTCTCCTCAGTCCCCAGACGTTTGCAGACTGTTATAAAAAGAAGAGGGGATGCCACACAGTGGTAAACATGGCCTTGTCCCAACTTTTTTGAGATGTGTAGATGCCATGAAATTTAAAATCAACTTATTTTTCACTTAAAATTATACATTTTCTCAGTTTAAACATTTGATATGTCATCTATGTTGTATTCTGAATAAAATATTGAAATTTGAAACTTCCACATCATTACATTCTGTTTTTATTCACAATTTGTACAGTGTCCCAACTTTTTTGGAATCGGGTTTGTATTTACCAGCCCCTTTTCTTTCCTGAATGAACAAAGTAATTGATATCGATCATTCTGTACATTCATCACTGACACGGAGTAAACTGTGTATGTCAGTTTGTGAATGAATGGGAGTCTCTATATACTGTAGACTCCTCTGTCATTCATACACAGTGCAGCCCAGGTTGCAGAGAAAGGGACTTTCTTCTGGCCCTTTTCTCTGTCTCAAAAAAGAGACATTAGGGGTCTCATAGACCCCTGATGTCTCTCCAAGGCCACCCCCTCCCCTACAAATATAAAAAAAAAAATACAATTGTAAAAAAAATAATACAAACAAAGAAACCTAGTAAGGGTATATTTAGATATAAGTCTAAATCTCCCTTGACACTGAAGCCCAATACGCATTCAGATCGCACTCCATAGGCTACTGACAGGCGGTGAGGAAGCTTTTCAACAGCTCCTCACCACCTGTTTCAACCCCATTTTTGCCAACAAATGCGCTGCAACCACTTGCATTGCACACACACATGCGGGGTCTTTGAATAATTTCCTCAAACTTGAATATGTAGCGTTCGGAAGGCGGCATCACTATTGCAGCTTATGGGGGTGGTTGGCGGGCAGCAGAAATGCAGCTCAAACATGCATTTTTGCTGCCCACCCCCCACATGCAAGTGTAAATCAGGCCTAAGGTCTCGTTCACATGGGTCATACTACAGTGAGTCTGCATTTAGCTGCACAGTAGGGATGAGCTTTGAGTTCAAGTCGAGGTTGTTCAATCGTTCGTCGAATGACAAACAAATGTGCTTCTTCGCTGGAAATTCGAGATCCCATAATGCACTGCGCGCGTGCCGCGCGTGCCACGCGTGCAGCACGTTATGTAATTGGCCAAAGCATGCACCCTGACCTCATGCTGTGGCCAATCAAATGATCTCTGCCATGATTGGACTAAAGGCAGGCTGAAGTCGCACTGACATGTGGCTTTGAAATTGTGCGATTTCATATAAAGTCGCAAGATTTCAAAGTCGCATTAATGTGAACGAGGGCTTACTGACACTAGGTGGGAACTAACTAGCTGAAACTAACATCACCAGTGACACTAATACAGTGATCAGTGCTAATACTATACACTGTGACTGTACTAATGACACTGACTGAGAAGGAATTTAATCTAGGGGCAATCAAGGGGTTAACTGTGTGCCTAACAATGTGTAATGTGTGCTGCTTTTACTAATTAATGTGGGTGCCATGTCACAGCCACATCACTGGTCTGTGTACAGAGCCCTGTGTTGTTAATAAAAACAGTGCTCTGTAATGTGATTCGCTAAGCCGATCAGAAGGTCCCCGCCATAAATCATTGGCCGGGACTTGGTGACTGACTTATGCTGTACCGAATCACAGCAAAGATTGGGCAGCATGCGTGTGCCCCCCTACCCAGAAACGCCAGATCACATATATGTACGTGATTGGGCGTAAAACGGCCGCCCAGTCACCGTATATGTGTATAGGGCAGCCTGCAAGTAGTTAAAACACATTTTCTATGTGTGTTGCAATGCGTTACATAGGATAACAATGCGTCTTATGACACATCAACATGCGTCAGAATCACGCCTAATGGATGCATTGAGATAAACGTAGATGTATTTCCACATATTTTAATAAAAAATGCATTAAGCAAAAATGTGAACCCTAACTAAGGGGGTTTTTTTTTCAACCTTTTTATTCTGCCTCTGCCGAAATCAATTGTCCCTGGAAATATACAGAATAGACTTCTACAGTGTTATCTGTATTTCAGGGCATGACAGCGGTCAACTGGTAAAATCCATGTGGGATGAATAACAGTGCCTGAAGATGTGATTTATTTCTTCTTTATCTGATTAACATTAGCTGAATTGGGCAACAATCATCTCATGTATTGGTAGCCAAAAGGAACCTATGGCACTGATAGATTTATAGTATACTGGATATAGGCCAGTAAGAGATGTAGAGCCAACTTTACCCATAAACTTGTATATTTACCTCAACCAATTCTAAAGATAATGTTTTCCCATTTTGAAAGGGTTAGAGCATCTGATATGTTTTTATTGTGACGTGATGTGGGCAATGTTGGCATGCCCACAGATGCCAATTACTTATAGACTCCTCTCGTTTATCATAGGTCAACAAATACCACTTACCTATAGACGCTTCTTCTTTATTATGAGCCAACAAATATCACCTACCTACATACTCTCCTCCTTTATATGACCACAGATCCAATTACCTATAGACTCTTCTGCTTTTTTATGTACACAATGATATTACCCACCTATAGACCCTTCTTCTTTCTTATGTACCCAGAGATACCACCTACCTATAGACTTTTCTCCTTAATTATGAGTCCACATATATAACCTACCTATAGACTCTTCTCCTTTATCATGCAATCAAAGATATCACCTACCTATAGCCTCTTCTTCTTTATTATGTACCCACAGATATGACCTACCTATAGACTCTACTCCTTTATTATGCACCCAAAGATATCGTTTACCTATAGTCTTTTCCACTTTTTATGTGCCCACAGATACCACCTACCTAAAGACTCTTCTCCTTTATTATGTACCCAAAGATACCACCTCCCTATAGACCCTTCTGTTTTAATATGTGCCTACAGATACCACCTACCTATAGACCCTTCTCCTTTGCTATGTGTCCTTAGATACTACCTATCAATAGACTCGTCTCCTTTATTATATGCCCACAGATACCATTTACCTATAGACTATTCATTTTTATTATGTGCCCACAGATACCACCTACCTATAGACTCTCTCATTTGTTATGTGCCCACAGATACCACCTATCCATAGAATCTTCTCCTTTAATAATTGCCCACAGATATCACCTACCTATAGACTCTTCTCCTTTATTATGTACTCAAAGATACCTCCTACCTATAGACATTTCTCCTTTATTATGTGCCCACAGATACCACCTATCCATAGACTCTTCTTCGTTATTATGTGCCCACAGGTACCACCTACCTATAGACTATTCTCCTTTAATATGTGCCCACAGATACCACCTATTTATAGACTCTTCTCCTTTAATATGTGCCCACAGATAATACTTACCTACAGACTTTTCTCCTTTAGTATGTGCCCAAAGATACCACCTACTTATAGCCTCTTCTCCTTTATTTTGTACCACAGATACCGCCTACCTATTGACTTTTCTCTTTTATAATGTGCCCCCAGAGACCACCTACCTATAGACTCTTCTTTTTTTTTTGTACCCACAGATAACACCTACCTATAGACATTTCTCCTTTATTATGTGCCCACAGAGACCACCTACCTATAGACACTTCTCCTTTATTTTTTACCCACAGAGACCACCTACGCTGTAGACTCTTCTTCTTTATTATATATCCACAGATACCACCTACTCATAGACTCTTCTCATATCACTGCCTTTCTTGAGGAGCTTTAGTGACATAAGATCAGGAGAGTCTCCACTCCAGCTCATTATTAGGCCAAATACCAGCCAGCAATGTCAGACAGACAGCAAAATTAAACAAGAAAAATCCTGGTGATGATAGGGGAGATGGCTTCCTGATCTATTCACCAATAATACTCTCTGGGTCTCTTGACATTTCTGCTCTCATCTACAGCCCTGCAATCCAGATAGTGGACAATTTTTCACTCTAGTAAACTGATATTGGTGGTGATTGCTACGGGTTACCAGTTTCTGCACACCCCTGATTTCAGGTACACTTGTTAACCACTTCAGCCATAGAAGGTTTTACCCCCTTAAAGTGGAACTCCACCCAAAAGGAGAAGTTACACTTTAAGGACTCGTCCCCTGGTCCTCTTGCACAATTGGCACTTTTGAGGAGTGGGAGGCAGGTACCCGATTTTGACAGGTACCTGCTCCCACTTCCGTACCGAGCGCTGTGGCACTCGGCAGCGGAAGTTCTCTTCCCTCCTTCCTCCTGCAGTCTTCTGGGACACTGACAGGTCCCAGAAGATTGCATCTACCAATCCAGGATGGGCTGCACGACTCACGCATGTACAGTAGGCACCCAGCTGTGAAGCCGCAAGCTGTCACAGCCGGGTGCCCATAGTGAAGATGCAGTCACCACCGAGGGAGGACGGAGGATGAAGACGGCTGGGGTGAGTTCACCGCTGGACCATGGGACAGATGAGTGGCTGTTTTTTAAAAGTCAGCAGCTACACTTTTTGTAGCTGCTGACTTTTATTTTTTTTTGATAGGTGCCTGGAGCTCCTCTTTAATGACCAGGCCATTTTTTGCAATATGGCACAGCGTTTAACAATTGCGCGGTCCTGCGATTCTGTATCCAAATAAAATGTATGTTCTTTTTTCCCACAAATAGAGCTTTCTTTTGGTGGTATTTGATCACATCTGCGTTTTTTATTTTTTTGCGCTATGAACAAAAAAAGTTTTGAAAACAATGTTTTTCACTTTCTGCTATAAAATATATATCCAATAAAATCAATCAAAATCAATCAATTTAGGCCAATATGTATTCTGCTACATATTTTTGGTAAGAAAAAATCCCAATAAGTGTATATTGATTGGTTTGCGCAAAAGTTATAGCGTCTACAAACTATGGGATATTTTTTGGAATTTTTATTTTTTTTACTAGTAATGGTGGGTGGCGATCAGTGATTTTTAACAGGACTGCAACATTGCTGCGGACAAATCTGACACCCCGTGACACTTTTTGGGGACCAGTGGCACCAATACAGTGACCAGTGCTAAAAAAATACACTGTCACTGTATAAATGACACTGGCAGGGAAGGGGTTAACATCAGGGGCAATCAAAGGGTTAAGTGTGTTCTTAGGGAGCGCTGTCTAACTATGTGTGTGTGTGGGGGGGGGGGGGTGGCCTAACTGTAGGAAGACAGAGATCCGTGTTCTGACCTGGCAGAAACACAAGATATCCATCTTCCTCTGTGACAGAACGGCCGTCTGCGTTGTATACATAGGCAGACCGCCGTTCTGCCTCTCCTCCGAATGATCGGCGGGTCCAGGTGAACATAGTGTCCGCTGGACCCGCTGATTGGTTCCCGCTGTGTCCGATCACAGTGGGAGCGGGTTGCTCCTGGCGTGCGCGCGCCCCAGACCCAGAGCACGAGCCGACATACAGCTATGTCAGTTTGCACAGGAGGGCCACCCTGCTGCAGTGTATCTGCATGGGACAGTCCTCAAGTAGTTAAAGAATAAACTCTATAGGCCTTGTTTACACTGGTGATAAAAACTGGTCCTGCTGCCATATAAGCGGGAGAAACGCATTGACTGTATGAAGCGGGAGAAACGCATTGACTGTATGAAGCGGGAGAAACGCATTGACTTATGAAGCGGGAGAAACGCATTGACTGTATAAAGCTTCCACGCTACACAATATAACTTTAGTTACAGCCATTTATGTTGGCGGATGGACCCTACACCATTATGGTACCAACTGTGCGGGATTACACAGCTGAACTGGCAATGAGGAGTGACTAGGAGCAAACAGATTCATGACATCAACATGGGATCTCAGCTGACCGAAACTCCATACCGACTCCATACCAACTCTATACCAACTCCATACCGACTTTATACTGACTTCATACCAACTCCATACCGACTCCATACCAACTCCATACCGATTCCATACCATCACCTACTTCACCGCAAGCAGTCTGGAGATTAAAACCGACTAACAGTGAGTCCATGCCACCCCTGGAGTGCATTATTCCATTGCTGAACTTTTCACAGTATCAAGTATGGGGGCGATAGAAATGCTTATCCAAGGCTTCTGATAAGGCAGTACAGCCAGCCCTCCTGTACCGGGCCCAGGCCCCATCAGTTCAAAGGGGGGCCCAGGCACAATGACAGCTGTACTGCCTTATTACCAACTCTTATGGCCCCCCCTGCAGCTCTGTTAGCTTCTCTGTTTCCCGCAAGCAGCTCCCGAGGGCACATGGGGATGTTTCAGGATGTGTGTGTGTGTGTGTGTGGGGGGGGGGGGGTAAATATGTCCCTTCCTTGAATGAACACAATGAGTGATTGGCATCAATCACTCACTCTATCCACTCATCACTGAAGCATAGTTGATTAGGTTTACTATGCTTCAGTTTGTGAATGAACATGGAGCCTCAGAGTGCTTCCCATTAATTCATTGTCCAGTGCAGCTGAGACTGCAGAAAGGGACTGGGGAATCTCTGTTTAGACCCCTGATATTTAACCAAAGCCCCCCTCCAAATAAGGCTGTTAAAAAAAGTAAGAAAAAAAAAAGGAGGGGGGCCCTGTCAGGTAAGCTGTACGGGGCCATGTGATCTCTAACAGCAGCCCTGGCTGGAAGTGCTCATATTCTTCTGCTAAAATACCACTAAATGTCATTGCATTGGGCTAGCAGATAGTGTTGGGCTAAATCCATATTTGTGGATTATTGGACATACAATGCTGATCTGACCACACAGGTACCGCTCTTGGTTGTCGGTACCACAAGTAAAGGTTGTGATCGCCGCCTCGGTGTGCATTCCAACCAGTGGAACTAGTGTCACTCTGTCGTTCCTGCTTGATCAAGCAGGGACGACAGAGTGTTACTAGTTCCGCTGGTTGAAACGCACGCCGTGGCGGCGATCATAACATTTACTTTATGCCTTGAATTGCTTTTAACATTGTAAGTGTATTTGCTTTTAATTTATAAATAAAACGAGACAGTATCACACTTTTAAATTCTCTAAAGGAGAGGAATCATACCGAAATGCTTTGCTTCAGGAAGCATTGTACAGTATGCCTGCTTGAATCATATAGTTGCCTTGTAATCAAAGGAGAAGGAGAGGAAACATATCCATATGCTTTATCCCAGGAAGCATTGTATGCCTGCTTAAATCACACTGTTGGTGAGTGGGGATTTTAGGAGGGGAGCACAGAGTGGCACTTTGAATTCACAAGAAGAACTCATCAAACACTGTCACTTTGTTGGCACATATGGACTGTATTTATGCACTGAAACTTTATTAAATGCACTGACACTTTATTTAGCACTATAATGCTTATCATATGTTGTTTAGATGTGGACGCAGCGCTAGTTTAATTTTATTTGTCACTTTACTAAAAGTGTAGCGCAAGCCAGTGGGGATTCTTTTCGTGTGGCAGCCGGGAGGAGGCTATTTTTCCGTGCAGGGGGTGGCCTATTTGCGACCCCTCTGCAAAATGCCGCCCTAGGCCTGGGCCTTGTTGGCCTAGGCCAAGATACAGCATTGCACTTAACTATATATAAAAACATAGGAACTGGGGTGCAGAAAAATGGCAGCAGGTGCTCTGGACAGATGAGTCAAAATTTGAAATATTTGGCTGTAATAGGAGGAGGTTTGCTTGCTAAAGGGCTGGAGAGAGGTACAAAAATCAGTGACTGCAGGGAACAGTGAAGCATGGTGGAGGTTCCTTGTAAGTTTGGGGCTGTATTTCTGCAAATGGAGTGGGATATTTGATCAGGATCGATGGTGTCCTGAATGCTGAGAAATGCAAGCAGATACTTACCCATCATGCCATACCATCAGGGAGGACCCAAATTTCTATCTTCAGTCCTGAAATGATAATTTGGCCCCCACAGTGCACTGATCTCATCATCATCGAGTCTGTCTGGAATTACATATATAGACAGAGGATTTGAGGCAGCCTACACCCACAGAAGATCTGTGGTTAGTTCTCCAAGATCAGGGGTCTCCAAAAGTTTTACTTCAAGGGCTACATTAAATATTTTCCACACATTCGTGGGTCAAAAAAAATCAGATATTCATAAATTAATCCACAGCAGCAGAGTAGAATTTGACAGGCAATACAGTTGGTCCGCATCAGAGTCTCCCCATAAATCTTTGTCCCTATCAGTTTTCCTGCACACTTGTTTCTCCGTCACCCATCAGAGTCTCCCGCAAATTGGTGTCTACATCAAGGCCCCCCCACATTTGTGTCCCCAGCGAGGCCCCCACACATGTGTCCCCATCAGTGCCCTCGTATACATGTCCCCATTAGGGCCCCCTGCATGCACGTGTCCCCCATCAGGGCCCCCCTGCATGCATGTATCCCAATCAAAGCCCTCATGCATGCATGTGGCCCCATCAGGCCCCCCTGTATTCATGTGTCCCCATGAGAGCCCTCCTGCATGCATGTGTCCTTATCAGGGCCCCCCTGCACAGCCCCCTGCATGCACGTGTCCTCATCACATTTCCGACCCCCTCCCCTGCATATGTGTGTCCACCTCATATTTCCCATTTACATCAGTGTCCTTTACCTGTGCAGTGTGCCTGTAGCGGTTGTTAGACTGGATGCTTCCCAGCTTCCTGTCCGGCTCTTATACAAACACACTGTATGAAAAATGACAGTGGTAAAAGACACTGATGTAAGCGGCGGGGTGGAAGCCAAGAGGTACAGCAGGTCTGCAATTAAGTATCTCATTGGTTTCTTAGGACGCTGGCAGTCCTAGCAACCAATAACACAATGAAGAGCCAGGAGGGGCGGGCTTTATCGGGTTGAGGGACCTGCGCTGCATACTGCCAGTGGGTAAGTATGCAGCGCAGATCTCGTAACCTGACAAAGCTTGAGCAGAGTGTGAGGGGCTTGCGCTTAGGAGACCTCGGTTCGGTGAATATAAATAAAAACAATAACTCAGTAATAAATCAATAAATTAAATACATAAGCTGCTGCTAGGTAGAAAAGGTGATACCTTTCAAACAATACTGAAAAACTAAGTACCTGCGCTGCTTAAACCGAAACCATAAACATAAACATCAGTTGTGCTAATAAATAAATATCATCATAAAGTGCTCGTGCAAATAACTGTGCAACTGTGTATATAAATATAGTGTTACACTAAATATAACAGCATAAATATTATAAATAAACTCATATGTGTGACATATCATATATCAAAAGTAAAAATAAAGTTCATAACAATAAATATCTTCCAAACTGAATAAAGTGCAAGTCTGAAAGCCGTCCGAACACGTAGTACGTCATTTCCGGCTGCAACCTCTTCCGGCTTCCGGCTTCCGGTTACACGGGTGGAACGCACGGCCATTCGTTTGGCGTCCCGTGGGTTTGCTAAAGGCGGATTGATTCTTTATGTTTTGTAAGTGTATCTTTTTATTGCGTGGAAAATAAACCTTTTAGAACATACTGCACGATGATGGCCCTTTTCTTTTTATGATACTGGGGAGCATCACCTGGATATTTACCTGGATATAGAGGCACAGGAGATCTACAGCTTATATCTGTTGGTGATCCATAAGAGGCGGTTACCTTATACAACCAGTTTTAAGGCGATATTACTCTCTGCTTCTGGTGAGTGTGGGACCGAGAGGGGAGCACTAACTCACAAGGACTGAGCACCGGCACTTTATCCATATACCTTGAGCACGGAGCACTTATAGTAGCACAAGAGACTTGCACTTTATTCAGTTTGGAAGATATTTATTGTTATGAACTTGAGCAGAGAGCATGCCTGCAGTCTAAGGACTCTAGCTGCGGGCCGCAAATAATGGTCTTGCGGGCCAGATCTGGCCCATGGGCCAAACTTTGGAGACCCCTGTCCAAGATGTTTGGAACAACCTACCTGCCGAGTTCCTTCAAAAACTGTGTACCTAGAAGAATAGATGCTGTTTTGAAGGCAAAGGGTGGTCACACCAAATGTTAATTTGATTTGGATTTCTCTTTTGTTCATTTATTTTCTATTTAGTTAATTGATAAAAATAAACTACGAACACTTCTATTTTTGAAAGCATTCTTCATTAAGTGCCGGTTCACACTGGGGCGACCTGTGAGGCGACCTGGTCGCCTCACAGGTCGCCGCAGGTCGCCTCCCATAGGGAAGCTGCGAACCCGTTCTAATAGGAGCGACACAAGTCGCTCCGACCTAGAAAAAGGGTCCGGAGCTTCTTTGGGGCGACCCGGAGGCGACCGCCATAGACTTCAATGTTATGAAGTCCGTGGCGGCCGCTCCGAGGTAGCGGCGCCCCTATGTGAACGGGGGCTTACAGCATTGTTTCTTACCTGTCTAAAACGTTTGCACAGTAATGTATGTAAGTTCATGATCTAGTGACAGCCAAAAGTCACTCGCTAATGAATAGCAGGTGAGTCAGTGCATCCGTTGGCCAAACAAACAGTCAGATGAGTCCATTAAAGACTATAGCAGGGAGACGGTAATCTTCATAGAAGAAAGGACACATACATTAACCGGCAGCTCCTCAATGGGTATTGGGATCCTCTCAAAAGGCATGCAACAAATAGAAGAGGGCACCAGATCAGTATAAGCAAGATAAAAAGTGTAATTTATTAAGTATCACTAAACAAGCTGCAAATTGCACACAGGGCTGGTATAGTTGCTTAGATGAAAGTAGTGATCTCGATGGACTGAAGAGCAATTACAGGCACAGGCCAGGAATCGCCGTGGGGAGAGCTGGTGGCCTCTGGGGCTCTGACACACTTCACTGCAGCTTGCACAAGCAGACAGATTAAGAGAGGGGGCGGGCCATAAAGCGTTTCTGAGGCCCTGCCTCCTTCATCAGGCTCACCGCCCCACACATGAGGACAGAAATATATACTGTAATGAAGGGGAAAAGCAACCAATTAAAAATGAGCCAAAAGCAAATGCAAATGGGCGGAGCGGGCCATCCCATCACCATGGACACGGACGACAGGGTCTCAGAAACGCGTTGCGGACTGCCCCCTCTCTCAATCTGTCTGCTTGTGCACTCAGCTGTAGTAGTGTGTGTCAGAGCCCCAGAGGCGATTCTTGGTCTGTGCCTGTAATCGCTTTTCAGTCCATCGAGACCACAGCTCGTTTACATGTAAGTGAAACTTAATAAATTACACTTTTTATCTTGCTTATACTGATCTGGCGCCCTCTTCTATTTGTGTAATGATCTAGTGACAAATAGGATTTAAGGCCTCAATTATACTGCCAAATTGGCTGTGGTGCAGCGGCAGGGAACCAAGGTGGGTATGGACAGCTGAGGCCAAGAACCTTCAAAAAGCAAGTAAAAACTGACAGTGGCCACATCTGTCCACCGGTGTTCAGAAGTAATCCAATAATGGATGATCACCTGGACCACCCCTGGACTGCAGGTTATCACTCCCTGTGCGATTACTTCTAAACATTGGTGAACAGCTGTAGCTGCTGTAAGGCTGCCATTTCTTTAAAGGCTTCCTGGCCACAGCAGTCTGAATGGACCTGGGTTCCTGGATACAAGATACTTGCTGCACCACGGCTGTGTATATGAGACATGTCTCATCTTTGCTTCCGGTAATCAGATACACAATCATATGCAGGTGTGCAAGTAAACAACACACTTTTCATAGATGTAGAACCCTCCTAGGTAGATGCTATAGAGAGAGAGTATAGTTTTGGATCCTGTCTGCTTTCCAGAAGGATTACCAGGTAAATCGATATTGTTCTCTGCCTACCAGAGAGCAGGATCTGCTAGCGAGGTCTGCTCAATGTGCTCAGGTGCAACTCAGTTTGTCTGCAGTGTTTCACACTGGTCCAAAAGGGAGGCATATTGGACAGTGGGAGGAAACCTGACAAAAGAGTGAACAGGAATTTAGTACAGCCCTGGTGATTGGCAGAGGAAAGTGCCTTGGTGCATGCTGGGATACGGTATAAATGCAAGGAGCACATGTGCTTGGGATCTTTCAGCTGGAGAGCGGAGTCCTGGAGGGAGGGGGCAGCTGTCTCCTCCTCTGTAGAAGTTGCCATGCGGCCTCAGGTAGTTGACCTGAGGGCCTAGAGAGTTAGAGGAACTGAACCCAGAGGTCCTGCAAAGCTGACTGGAAGCGAGACACTGGAAGGATCTGATTCTGCATTCAGATCTGTGTCAAGGGCCTGACCTGAGGGGGCCATCACTGCAGCTAAAAGAGCCAGTGATGCTAGAGAGTATCCTGAAGATAATGTGGTTCACCAATTCTATTGCTGGAGAAAGAGCAAGGAGACTTAACCCCTTTCCATACCTGTGGCAGTATGGTCAAAGCAGTGTGACTACTTCCACAAGCAAAATGGTGAGGCCAAGTTATCAACTGTATATAGTTCCAGTTGGAGTATCCCACTATTCCCTTCTCTCATCCAAGTTCCACAATAAATACTAAAAACCAACACCCCTGGACAGTTTATTAAGTAATGAGCCATTGGGAGTAAGGATGAATGTGTGAACTGTACCCTAAGTGATTGTGCTGGTAATCAGAGGAGGCCCAACAAGTGATCATACAGCAAGCCCTACGGGGGACAGTGCTACATTTGGGGGCTCCGGGATTTCCTCTGAGTTACGGCAGTGGTTGCTACCAACAACGGCCGAGTATTTGCCCAAGTAACGCTATGTTTTCTCAAACAAAGTGCTGGAGAGTCAGTGGAGAAAGTAATGTCTGCTCTACAGTGATTAGTGCAAGTGTGCTTTCAAGTCATGGTCACGGCATTGTTTGCTATCGGCAACGACCAGACATCTATCTAAGAAGCATGTCTTGTCAAGTAAAGTGCTGGAGTGTCGATGGAGAAAGGATGTGCTGTATTGTAGGAGAAAATCATGTCTGCTTTACAGTAACCTGTGCAAGTGTGCTTTCAAGTTATGGTAAAAAAAAGCAGTGACCCGGGATGCGGGGATCGGCACGTCAGGGGTTGTGTCGGTACACGTGCTGTGGAAGAAAATGTCTGCCGTGCAGCCTGTTACAGCGGGACAAATAATATCAGCAGTGAGGGAGTATAGTTGGCTTGTGAATGGAGATGTGCAACTGAAACTCAAGTACAGACAGAAGAGGCAGATGTATGTGTATCTGTGGAAGGGAACACAATCTGCAATTCAGTACCATTCGTGCAGGCTGGGCAGTGTTATGGCAGCAGCGAAGGGGTTACTGCACCATGCAGGAGAGAGCGCACCAAAGAGATCTGCCTTGCAGGAGGAGCCACCGCCAGAGAGTCAGCTAGTCTGGGGCCATGGGCAGAGTCACCATCCACGGGCTGCCAATCCGAGTGGAGGAAAGGAACTGAGACGTCACTTCCGCCATCGGGTGTAGCTGAGGAACAGACACGTATGTGGAGGAGCAAGATGGCGGATGCCGAAGTGAGACAGAGTGCAGGGGCTATCCCACGTGTTGGCAGAGAACCTCCAGAGCGGACTGAATCACAGAATCCGACCCTGTTGGACACAGGGGTCCGATTGATGACCAAGGGAAGTCTGGCCTTGTGCAGCGGAGGGGACATGGAGCATCTTGGTCTGGTATGTAGCAGATGCCTGAATGTGTCCATGCGGCTGTGAGCCTGGGATCAGTGTGGGTACTGCAGTGACATGCTGCAGAAGCTAGAGAGGAGTGATTGTCAGCCCAGAAGATTGTATGTGAACTGGGAAATAGGAACCACTTCAGAACTGCTAACACTCATTGTGGCTATCCCTTTTGACAGGGAGTGCCGAGAGTACCACTGGGGCCGGGACCAGTGATCCAAACCTGCACAGCCATCTACCAAACCAGGAAGACCCACATTGCAGAGGTGCAATGCAAGTTGTTAGAGCTGAGCAGCAGTCGCAAAGTACATAGCAGTGGTAGCAGTTACAGCAGCAAACATTCCGGCTCCTAAAGAGGCAGAGGGGAGTCATTGGGCCCAGAGATGGAAGTCCTCCAGTTTGTCCAGTGAAGGGGAGGTAAGGAGCCATTGATGTGGGGTCACCCAGTTTCCAGTATTGCTACGGGTCCCTGGAAGAGGGGATCGATGACTGTGGATCAGAAGTAGAGGTTGAATGGGACTGGGGACTTGAAGGAAGAAAAAGCCCTGCAAGTTCAAGTTCACTCAGTGAAGAGACAGAGGCAGCAGTTGTGCGCAAGGAACTTGGGGTTCTGTGAGGCCTATGTCACTAGGGTCCCAGAACTATCCCCACCTCGCACTTATGCCTGGGCTCGGGCACAGAATGACGCTTACTGCAATCTGATCCAGAAAGTGGAGACCCTTTACAACCAACCTGTGAGAGGAGACAGGAAAAAACTCCCCAGACTCTCAAGTTTTCAACGCCTTGTCTAGAGGAAGGTGGCCATGGAGTACGGATACGATTTCCATATGCTCCCCCAGGAGATAATGAAGGAGATTGAGCGCAAGAGAGGGGCCTTGTGTGAAGAAGCCGTTTGGGACTTATTTATATGTATGTCCCCAAGCCACACAGGAACTAGTCCAAGCCTCAATTATGGGACACCTTCCTATCAATCAAGGCCAATTGGAATCTAAAGGCCATCTACATGGACCGAGTGGAGGTCCACTGCCCAGATGGACAAGGTTTAGCCCGGGCCATTAGTATCCGGAACCCCGAAGGCAAGATTGTCCACATACCTCATCCTGATCACTACTACTGAGTTGTGCCGAGTTCTTGCTTCCAGGGGAAGTTGAGTTACAAAGGGGCTACCAAGCCTAAAGAGTTTGTTTTATCTGTTAGAAAGAGTTACAAAGGGGCTAGTGTGCCTGAAGAGTCTCTTTGCTACTAAAGTTGCTGTTGGGGCTAGGAGTCCTGTTCTTAAATCCCCCTTCCCTTCTATCCTTGCAAAAGAAGATGGGGGTCAGTGAAACTGCTACTATTTCTTCACCTGGGAGAAATAACTTTTTGCCACAAAGAACTTCTCCTGTTAAAACCAGGGAAAGCTCCCTGGGGGGGGGGGGGGGGGGTAAACCCCTAGTTCACAGAGACATCCTGCTAAAGGACACTTTGTGAAGATCTTTTGGCCTTGGGCCACTACTGTTTCTAGAGAGGAGTACTGAGAAAGGACACTCTGTGAAGATACTTTGTTTAAAGGACACTCTGCGAAGATCCCTATGTTAGAGTTAGAGATTCTGCAGGTGAGAAGGTCGCCTTTACAGAGAGGGCAGTCTCACTGTAAATATGTATGTGCTTACCCTTTCCTTTGCAGGCTACCAAAAATTAACACCCCTGGACTGTTTATTGAGTAACGAGCCATTGGGAGTAAGGATGAATGTGTGAACTGTACCCTAATTGACTGTCTGCTGGTAATCAGTGGAGGTCCAACAAGTCATCATACAGCAACCTCTACGGGGACAGTGCTACATAGACAAACCTTATTCATGTACTGTTGTTTTCTGACAAACATCAGCTGGGTTGTGTTTTTTTTTTTTTAAACACAGAACAAAACTTAGGCTATCAAAGTAATTAAATATCTTCGCTACTGAGAAATGTAACCATTCGTTGGCAGTAATCTCATCTACATCACACTGAAATGTGCTCCTAATGAGATTAAATATCTCAGTAATAAAGAGAGTAAGGGGCCATTTACATTTGCGCAGTGTGTTAATGCACAGTTGTTCACACATATATTAATATGCATTGCATTAGGACAACCAATTGAAATCAATAGGCTTCCAGCCCACCAAACATCTTAAAAATTAGGACATGTCAAAAAATTTGAGCTACAATGCACTATGGAGCATTGATATACATTACATGTTGCAATGCATGTGTGTTGCCTTAGTGCTTTGCAATGCTATTCATAATTAAAATGGAACTTAATTTCCCTAATCAAAAGTTATTATTTTTAATCCTCATGCTGCTAGCATTAGTAAATAGATAGGAAAGTATATCATAATTACTTGTTTTAAACTTCTTTTTTTACATTTCTTTAGTTACTTCCTGGTTTCATGCTTAGGAAAATGATGTCATACATTCCAGGAGTCTTTAGGAGGGGAGGAGGGGTTTTCACCGCTCAGTACACTCTCCTGCTTGCATACGTGAGCTAAGGGCAGGAAGTAAATGCTACATGAATCATTTGCTCTTACTCAAGATGGCCACTGCAAGAAATGCTAGGGGGTGTCTTTTCAAAGTCATTTCTCACCAAAATAAAGCATGGAGACATAGAAGGATTTGGGAGTTTGCTTTGAATATTAAAAATGAATTAAATAGAGTTTTTGGTTTGTGGTGCTCATTTGCAGTGAAGATCCGCTTTAATCATCAAAACATATAAACATATGCAGTGCTGTGCTTGTGCAAATTAATCAATTTGTCACACAACACTAATGTGCAAGCAGTGAAAAAGTCCAACAGTCTCTTGCAATAAAACGACACTTCACTCTGTGCTTCCGGTGTCCAAAGCTTATTCTTAATTGTACCCCAAAGTGCAGTGTGTTCCACCACCTCCCAAATGACAGACACTCACCGCAATATCTTATGCCTATCTTGTAAGAGATTGGAGCATAGCGCATAAAGAATGTAAAATTATTTGCGGTCCATCTGGGTAACTCTCAATAATAAATCAAATAAATCCTCTGCACGACACAATAATTAATAGCCAACATAAAAAGAAAAAGAAATACTCCAAAGGTGTAGCATAAAAAATCACCAATTTTATTAGGGATAAAATCACCAATTTTTTAAGGGATAAAAACTCACAAGCATTAAATAAAAAACAGCATACTGTGTAACATCAAGTGCCTCCAGGGAACAACTGTCGGCCTAATATAGATACTGCATGCAACCGTCCAGATCCCAGCAAACAGCTCCCATCAGTTTCCTCTCACCACACTGCTTCAATCTTGAAGTCACTTCCGGTACAAGCCACACCCTGATGATCTTCATCACGCATTTTCATATCCTGAAGCGCATTATCCACTTAACGACCGCCTGCCGCAGTTTTACTGTGGCAGGTCGGCTCTGTCCCGCGAAACGACGTAACTGAACGTCGCTTCACCACAGAGGAAGCAGAGACGCACGCCCATTCACCACAGAGGAAGCTGATCAGCTAGTCCGGTGGCCGCGATTGCCGTCGGGCAATCGTGATCGCTCCCCGTGGAGACAGAACGGCGGTCTGCCATTGTAAACACAGCAGAGTGTTGTTCTGTCATTTATGAACACAGGGATCCTGTGTACCTCTTATTTAGAAACACAGGTCTCTTTGTTCATGCAGAAAGCCCACCCCCCCCCCTCACAGTTAGAAAGCACCCCCTAAGGACACATTTGATCCTTTGATTGCCCCCCTGGTGTCAACCCCTTCCCTGCCAGTGTCATTATTACAGTAACAGTGCATATTTTTAGCACTGATTACTGTAGTAATGTCACTGGTCCCCCCAAAAGTGTCAAAAAATTTCAGTTAGAGGTCTGATCTGTCTGCCACAATGTCGCAGCCCCGCTAAAAATCCCCTAGTTTGAAGACGCGATAACCTTTGCGCAAACCAATCAATATACACTTATTGGGATTTTCTTTTACCAAAAATATGTGGCAAAATACAAATTGGCCTAAAATGATAAAAAAAATGAGATTTTACATTTTTTTATTGGGAATGTTATATAGCAGAAAGTAAAAAATATTGTTTTTTTTTTTTTTTTCTGAATTACTGCGCTTTTATGTTTAAAGCGCAAAAAATAAAAATCACACAGGTGATTGAATACCACCAAAAAAAAGCTCTATTTGTGGGGAGAAAAGGGACATCAATTTTTTTGGGTGCAGTGTCGCATGACCGCGCAAGTGTCAGTTAAATTAATGCAGTGCCGTATCGCAAATATGGCCAGGGGGTAAATCCTTCCAGTCCAGAAGTGGTTAAGTTAGCCAGCCCATTCCTTTTTGGTTTTCTACATAACTTTTTATACAACTTAAAAGCATTATCTAACTGGGCGTCTTCTGCAATCAAGATATACACACAACATAACGATAAAGGTATGGATCGAAAATGGCCAATTGGCTTTAAATAGATTTTGATCTGTAATGTAGCAGCTTCATAATGGAGTGTTGATTTTGTTGCACTGATTTTGATGTGGTATGTTTTTAATAGATTAACCACTTGCCGACCGCTCACTGAGCTGGTACTGCGGCAAAGTGGCTCGTTATCATCCAGCGGCGTAGACCTACGTTGCTGGACAACGCCCCCTCTCGGCGGCGCGCGCGCGCCGCCAGAGGCTCGCTCCCGCTGTATTCAGACACAGTGGGAGTCGGGCCAGGGGAGGAGAGGCGTTGATCACCGCCGCTCTTCTCCAATCGTCTGGGATCGAGTGTGGAAATCTGCCCAATTGTGTAAACAAAGCGGGCAGATCTCCTCTGTGACAGACAGTCACAGATTACAGGATTCAGCATAGCTGAACCTGCGATCTGTGTCTGTGTCACACAATCCCCTCCCCCCACACACGTCAGTAAGCATGAGGCATACATTAAACCCCTTGATCACCAATAAAGTTAACCCCTTCCCTGCCAGTGTCATTATTACAGTAACAGTGCATATTTTTAGCACTGATTACTGTAGTAATGTCACTGGTACCCCCTAATGTTTCAATAATGTCAGTTAGGGGTCTGATCTGTCTGCCACAATGTCGCAGTCCCGCAAAAAAAATCGCAGATCGCCGCCATTACTAGTAAAAAAAAAATAAACAATAAAAATGACAAATCTTTCCCCTAGTTAGTAAACACGATAACTTTTGCGCAAACCAATCAAAATACGCTTATTATGTTTTTTTTTTTACCAAAAATATGTAGCAGAAAACAAATTGGCCTAAAATGTTAAACAATTTTGATTTTTAAATTTTTTTTGGGAATGTTATATATCAGAATGTAAAAAATATTGTTTTTTTTTCAAAATTGTCGCTCTAGTTTTCAAAAATTAAAAATCGCACAGGTGATCAAATACCACCAAAAGAAAGCTCTATTTGTGGGGGAAAAAGGACATAAATTTAATTTGGTCTCAGCGTCGCACGACCGCGCAATTGTCCATTAAAATAACGCAGTGCCGAATCGCAAAATATAGCCTGGTCAGAAATGGGGTAAAATCTTCCGGTCTTAACGCGGTTAAAAATACGCTCATTGAGGATTTTTTTGTCAAAGACATGTAGCTAAATACATTTTGGCCTAAATATATGACAAAAATTGAATATATTGGATATTTTTTAACTGTCAATTTTTATTAATATCGCAAAAAATGAAAAGCGCAGAGGTGATCAAATACCACAAAAAGAAAGCTCTGTTTGTGGGGAAAAAAAGAACGCAAATTTAGTTTGGGTACAGTGTTGCATGACCGCGCAATTGTCAGTTAAAGTCACCCAGTGCCAAGTTGCAAAAAGTGGCCTGGACATAAAGCAGGAAAATCCTCCGGTGGTAAAGTGGTTAAATAATGAAATAAGGAGAATTCCTTTCTACCTTATACCAATTTTGGTTTTCTAATGTTGCTGATATTTCCCAAATGTGCAGAGTGGGATAGTCGTTATACAGGGCATTTCGTGTGAGGAGTTGTGTGGTTGTCTCTCTATGTAGCATACTATTCTGCACATATCTTTTTTCATACAGTGAGAAAAAGTTTTTTTGTGAAAAGAATGCAGCATTTGATTTCTGCATTTATTCAGTACAAAGGCAATGCATGCCAGAAAATAAAACACCTGTTTTCTAATTTACCTGAAACCCAGCAAAACTGTATTTTCCTGACAGACTCCATGGCAGTATACGTATCGGGTTTGGCCCTGCCTCCAAACCTACCCATAGGACATCACTCCCATAAATCTTTGCACCTGTTCAGCACACGTGTTCCTTTTTTGTCCTCCTAATGGATTACCTGTATCCTACCTGAAGATGGATCCCAGGAGATGGATGTCTCTACCATTCGGGTATTGAGTTTTCCAATAAGCCCCAGCTGTTGCGGGGTATGGAGCAGGGGCGAAGATTCTTCTGACGTGCACCTTGGCCAAAAAGCCCTGCTGCTGCGGGTGGCCTGTACCCTTAAAGGATTATGAAGTCCGGTGTGTGCTGTATGCTCATCCATCCCTGGTGGCTAGCGGTTCGTTGGTGGTCGTGAGTACTTGCCTATTATATTTGTGTAACTCCATGGCAGCTTAAGTTTTTATTTCAGCTGGTTTTGTATGTTCTTACCTTATTTCCTGTTATTTCCTGGTGGCTAGGGCTACTGAACATGTGCGGGCACCTCAGAACGAGGCTTGGTTCTCGCACATGCTCAGTGACGATGTGGAGCATGTGCAGTAGGGTTTTTCGGCGCTGCTTGATGATGTCAGCGGGTGCCATATTGAAAACCATTCAGGTGTCAGCAGAGTGTGTAGATCATACACTCTGTTGCTGGAAGTCTGTATTTTGCTGTCGGTTTCTCAGTGTGTCTACCTGCGGCATCCGCTGCTGCTCTGCATTTGCCCATACGGTCTTCCTGGTGAGTACCGGCCCCAGGTTTTTGGGAGTTATTCCCCCTCTCCTCTTTCTTCCTCTCTGATCCCGTTGTCCGGCTCATCCCTGCAGGTCAGCGCCAGATGGAAGCCTCCTCACCCTCAGCCCGCCCTTAATAGGTATGTGGGGCTTGGAGGTGGGGGTGTGTAGAGAGGGGGGGATTAGGGCATCATTTATGTCCTGGCTCCCTGTTTGTCTTGCTTTGTTCCTTTGTTTTACAGCCCTCCTAGGTCGGAACGGCATTCCTCACGCAAGAGTGAGCATCGCTCAAGTTCTCACCACCGACACTCCTCCTCGAAGGTCACAGTTAGGCTCCCATCATCGTGGGAAATCATCCCCTCGCGACACCCAGATAGAGTGGGCTGTTGGGGTTGTGGTGCACGTGTCCCTGAAAGCAAGTCAATGTGTGACAAATGCTTTTCTCAAGCTGCGGGAGAGAGGGACAATCCAGACCAGCGACTGGAGGCCCTAGTCAAGAGGGTCGTCAAGGATTCCCTGGCAGACGTGGGAGAAGGTCGGGCGCAGAGCCCAGAAGTGACTCCTCCAAGCCCTCCCCTTGGAAGACAGCCTAGGGAAGATCCTGAAACCTCTCAACCTAGTCACCTGTCAGAGAGTGATTCAGAGATTGGAGATCCCTGCTTGGGATCTGAGTATGCTTTCATCCCCTCCTTAGTCAGAGCGGTAAGAGAGACCCTGAATTGGGAAGACTCGGCTGTTTCTCCTCCAAAACAGAAGAGATTCTTTAAGCAGCTCTGCAAAGAGCGACTCAACTTCCCTTTTTTGGGTGAATTAGGGGATATCATTACTGAAGAATGGAATAAAGTGGAAAGTAAGAATTACATGCTTTCCAAAATGTCCCGGTTATATCCTTTCAAGAAAGAAGATGTAAAACATCTAGAATCTCCTCCCTTGGTGGACGCCGCAGTCATGAGGCTGGTCAAACATGTGACCCTCCCACTAGAGGACACAGCCTCCTTTAAAGCCCCTTTGGATAGGAGGATGGATTCTGATCTTAAAATAAACTACCTGACTGCGGGAATGGCCTGCAAGCCGGCACTGGCCTTAGCCTCATTATCCAAAGCAATGGAGTTGTGGTCTGACTCAGTGGATGAGTCCTTTCGGAGCCTTTCTGAGGAGGCTGCCAGAAGTTCCCCGATTTAGGAACTTAAGATGGCTTTGTCTTTTCTGGGGGAGGCATCTATTGACCTTATACGTCTGTTGGCCAGGGTTATGCTGTCCTCAGTAACGGCCAAGAGGGCTTTGTGGCTCCGCCCTTGGATGGCTGACCCAGCTTCCAAACAAGTCTAAAGTCATATTCCTTTTGGAGGCTCCTCCCTCTTTGGGAATAAGCTGGATGAGGCGATAACCAGGGCCATGGGCAGCAGGTCTGGGTTTCTCCCTCAGGATCGACGCCCTCTCAATCCAAGGAAAGGACAACCCAGAAGGTATGTTCCTGACCGCGCCAGGGAAGCACGTACCTATAGGCCTGGCAGAGAATTTGGTCGCAACTGGAGAGCATGACAAACCTCCTCGCGGAAACCTTCTAAGAGTGTCCCCTCCGGTGAACGTGATACGACCAAGTCTTTTTGAGATTGGGCCCGCTCAGACATGTCGGGTGGGGGCTCGGTTGCTACACTTCCGGCATGTCTGGGCGGCCTCAATCCGAGACTCCTGGACTGTCAGGACAGTCACGTATGGGCACAAGTTGACTTTCAGAGAAACTCCAAGATCAAGGTTTCTTCCTACCTCCCTGCCACCCTCAGGAGAGAAGCGCCAGGCACTATTTTCCTACATAGAGTCACTAATTTCTCAAGGGGCTGTCGTCTCCGTACCAGAACCAGAGTGCAGCCAGGGAATCTACTCCCCTCTTTTCTTGGTTCGCAAGAAAAACGGAACATGGAGGCCAGTCATCGATCTGACCTTTCTAAATCAATTCATCAGAAAGGAAAGTTTCAAGATGGAAACTCTTCTTTCTATTCAACAGGCGGTCCAACCTGCAGACTGGGTGGTGTCTATAGACTTAAAGGACGCCTATTTCCATGTCCCTGTTGCAGAAGATTTCCAGAAATACCTCCGGTTTTCCGTCAATTAATTACACCTTCAGTTCACTTGCCTCCCCTTCGGGCTCTCCACTTCTCCACGAACCTTCTCGAAAGTTTTGCTGGCTGTGGTAGCATTCGCTTACATCATTACTTGGACGATCTGCTCTTCTTGTCCCAAGACAAATCTCAGCTGTTGAAGCACCTGGACCAGGTGGTGTCCACCCTTCAGATGTTTGGGTGGCTGCTAAATCTAGAGAAATTCCACCGTGCCTTTGTCACGGTAACACTTCGGTCTGGCTTCACCTCGGATCTTTTGAACAAATTGAAACAGCCCTCTCATCTTTTCTACACCTGAGCCTGTTTTTGATTTGGACTCCAGCCGCACACAGCTTCCCTTGGATGGGTCTGTGTGAGCTCTACACAAATTTTGAAAGGGGTTTACCCCTCTAGATACAGGTCTCTGTGACCTTGTACGCACCTGTTTATGATCTATACCCCCTAGTGGACACACAGGGAGAATGCTGAGCCTGCCGAAGTGATTTTAAATCCATGCATGCAGAATTTCTTTTAATACAGACAGAGACCTTACAAAGATTTATGTGCAATATTTTACATTACCCCTGAAGAAGAAGCGAATAGCTTCGAAACGCGTTGGGTATTTGGGTGTGAATCAATTCGCACGTCTCTGTAGCTGTACTGTATTGCATTTTCTGTATGTGTATATTCTATGTACAATATTTGCTGTTTTTAGACTCCTATGGTTGTTTAATAAAAATTTGTTATATTTTTTCAAACATACTCTACTACCTTACTTGTCTCACACTAACTCGAGTGCCTAAAAAGTCCCAACCCCTTAGGGGAACCCCTTTCTGTTGTTCTAAATCTAGAGAAAAGTCATCTAATTCCCACCCAGTCTCTCGTCTACCTCGAGGCCTTGTTCAATACACTGACAGCGACAGTGTCCCTTCCGGAGGAGAAAATCTCGGTGGTCAGGGACAGGATTCTCCGTGCCCTCGCATCACCTCACCTCCAAGCGTGTCAGTGCTTGAGAATAATCGGGACCATGGTAGCTGTAGCTCCCATAGTAAAGTGGGCCCTATGGAGAATGAGGCCTTTCCAAAAAGGCTTTCTTCATCAATGGGACACCTGGCATTTGGATCATACCATCTTCCTGGTGGCCGCAGCGGGAGCATCTTCTGTGCTGCCATTCTCTTGTACAGACCTCATGGGTTGTGATAACATCGGATGCCAGCAGCACAGGTTGGGGGGCTCATTGCCTCTCGGAAGTGGCTCAGGGCAAATGGAAATTCCCCTCCCAGGGGATAATGTCCAACATTCTGGAGCTACTGGCGGCCCTTCAAGCTCTGAAAGCGTTCCCTCACTTGACAAAAGGTCTTCCAGTGATGCTAAGACTGGACAACACCTCAGCAGTCGCATACATAAGGAAGCAAGGAGGGACACGCAGTTGGTCCTTGCTGCGAAAGGTGGAGCCAATTATGGTCTGGGCTCAAAAGAACTTGTCTGACCTGTCAGCAGTGTATGTTCCGGGAGTCCAAGGTGTCCAAGCCGACTTTCTATCTCGTGTGCAGTTGGACAACAAAGAGTGGTCTCTCCACGAGGAGGTCTTCGAGTGGATCCTGAGCCTGGGGTTTACCCCAGGGGTAGACCTGTTAGCCTCTCCTCGAAACCGCAGGTTGAAAAAATACTGTGCGAGGTTCAGGGATCCTCAGGCTCTGGGGTTGGGATGCCCTCACGGATTGTTGGAGGTTCAACAGGGCATATGCCTTTCCCCCAGTTCCCATAATCCTTCAGTTTCTCCGGAGACTCAGGTCGGAAGCAACGGAAATAGTGGCGGTGATTCCATTCTGGCCCAACAGGCCTTGGTTCCCTTTGCTAACACTTCTCAGCGTTCAGGAAATGATTCCGCTGCCTCTCAGGCAAGATCTACTATCTCAAGGCACCATATTGCATCCTTGTCCAGTCTGGCTGCATCTGAAGGTTTGGCTGTTGAGAGGGGAAGGCTACAAGCCTTAGGGTGCTCTGAAGAGGCCATCTCTACACTTTTGAGTGCCAGAGGGAGTTTAACTAATAAAGTGTATGAGAGAATTTGGTCAAGATTTTCCTCGCATCTGGCCACTAGGTTCAACCCTCATTCATCCATCAGGATTCAGGATGTGCTAAGCTTTCTACAGTCTGGTCTAGATCTTCCTCTATCAGTGAGTTCTCTGAGAGTTCAGGTGTCGGCTATTTCAGCCTTTACCGGCATTTCTTGGGCTACCCATACGCTAGTCCGACAATTCTTCAAAGGGGCAATGAGACTCAGGCCCCAGAAGAAGCCAAGGTTTCCCAAGTGGGACCTCCCCTTAAGTCTGGACTTTCTATCACAACGATTACGTGACACAGATGAAACTCTTACCATCAAGGAGTTGACATTGATGACCGTGTTCCTGGTAGCCATTACATCGGCAAAGAGAGTCTCCGAAATTGGAGCTTTAGGGGCACAGGAGCCCTTTCTAATCTTCTTTCCAGACAGAATAGTATTAATCCCTATGCTGGAGGCTAGACCGAAGGTTACTTCAGTTTTTCATGAAAACACGGAAATAGTTCTGCCTACCTTTAGGCAAGAAGAAGATTCTTCTGTCCATCTGCTGGATGTTGGAAATTGCCTCAAGCAGTATCTGGAAGCTACGTTCTCCTTTCGACAGTCAGATCATTTGTTTGCACTTTCAGTGGAAAGAACAAGGGTCTTCGGGCTTCTTCAAGGTCCATCTCTTCTTGGATCATCCAAACTATCCAATGGGCTTATAGGGCTAAGGGCTTGACCCCTCCAGTGGCGATTACGGCTCATTCAACTCGGAGTGTCTCTACGTCCTGGGCAGTGTCCAGACACGTCTCCCCTGAAATGATTTGTAGAGCAGCGTCCTGGTCCACTATAAATACTTTTTTGTCTCACTATTGTGTTGAGCCGGCGGCTCTTTCTTCTGTTAACTTTGGTTTACAAGTCCTGTCTGTTTGACAGAGTAAAATTATACTCTTGTTCAGCACCTGCCCACCCTTTTGTGTACGGCGAGTTTTTTCCCGATACGTATGCTGCCATGGAGTCTGTCAGGAAAACTGAAAATTTATATCAAATACTTACCGTAATTTTCCTTTCCTGATGGACTCCATGGCAGCAGGAGTTCCCTCCCGGATTCTGGGGAGGATAGTTACAGAACACGTGTGCTGAACAGGTGCAAAGATTTATGGGAGTGATGTACTATGGGTAGGTTTGGAGGAGGGCCAAACCCGATACGTATGCTGCCATGGAGTCCATCAGGAAAGGAAAATTACGGTAAGTATTTGATATAAATTTTCCGTTATTATTACAAATAAATACTGATTTCAAATCAACATACATATGCCTTGGATCCAGAATTTTACTCTTTTTTTTCTGGTGAGTGTGGTTTCTTTTTTCCAATCTTTACAGATACGGGCAGTATGTCAGCTCTGTATGCAAATATATACTGATATCAGCGTAAAAACATTTTTTTTTTTTTTTTTTTTTGCAAAGGTTATGTTTCACCACTTGCCTCTCTCCAAAAGAATCAACTGCCCATTCTTGGGCCACAAATTATAAAAAGTCTTAACAATGATTATATTTATCTTAAAAAAAACTAGTGTTTGCTTATCTTGCTTCCATCACATATGCAAAAAAAGGTTGTTGAGTTTTTTTTTTTTTTTTTGGGATAATTACATTTTTTATAAATCATAAATCATATAAAACATCAGTTTTAAAATGTGTAAAGTAAAAAAGTAAAAATTAGACCAAAATCATTATAGTTTCCCTTTTTTTCCCAGCTAAAATATTAATCCAAATCACAAAAAGGTTGAGGTTAGACAGGTGAGTGTCTGTTAATTAAAAGTCAGCAGCTACAGTATTTGTAGTTCCTGATTTTTATTTTTTTAATTAATGACTGAACATCCACTTTAAGACTATCAGAGTGTATCCTAGACATGTCAGGATGTGGTTGTGAAAAATGATATAGAAACAAAGTATAAAAAAAAAACAAAATAAATATTTCATGGCTCATGCATATGGGAACAGAGGGCTGTTTACTGTCGTGAAGCAGTATATTCCTGCACCCATGAGACACAGGCGTTTCTGTATAGACGCGGGCCAGCAGCCTGTGCAAATCAATGACAGGCTGACAGATGCTGCGGCTGTTCAGATCTAACCACACATTCGAGTCCCATAGATGCACACTGGGCTGCTCATCTATTCCCGTATGAATAAGCCTGCTTGGATGTGGGCTTACATCAACAAAAGAGACCTATCTGAGGAAGAACACAGAATGGAAGGAAAAAATCCAGGATTAAAAAAAAAAAAAAAAGCAAATAATGGGAATAATAATAAGGAAAGGGATAGAAAACACTTGCACGTCACAGGGTAAAGAAAGTAAAGAAGTTTTTAATGTAGGTAATGTGGATTTGAAAGAACAAGAAGAAAATGTATTAGAAAAAAGGCTAAAACTTTCACCAAATAAGGGATCAGATAAGATTATTGATGTACACCCGTTTGTTGGAAAAATTAAATAAAGAAATGAAATAAAAAAAGCACATTATGGGAATAATAAAAGGGAAAGGTATAGAAAACACTTGCACTTCACAGGGTAAAGAAAGTAAAGGAGTTTTTAAGGTAGATAATGTGGATTTGAAAGAACAAGAAGAAAAGGTATTAGAAAAAGGGCTAACATTTTCACCAAATAAGGGATCAGATAAGATTATTAATGTACACCCGTTTGTGGGAAAAATGTAATTAAAAAAATTTTGGATTAAAGATTGCAAAAAGATAAGTATAATGACACAGGCAATGAATGTGCAGATTTTTTTTTTTTTTTTTTTTCAAAAAAGTTGTTCTTTTGTTTCTAGAGGCTCTTAAAATGAAAAATGTACCTAGTAATAGAATGCCTAAGGAAGAAATACAAGCATTGTAGGAATTACAAAGTTGAGGTGATAGTGTAATAAAACCAGCAGTTAAGGAAGGGGGACTAGTCATTGGGGGGAAGAACAAATATGAAGAGGCAGTAAAAAGGCAATTAAGAGATTCTAATCCTTACATAAAATTAAGAAAAGACATTATAGCAGAATATAAGAAAGTCTTGAAAAAATAGTTTAGAGAAGGGAAAAAAAAATGATGTGATAATTAAAAAAAGAATTGTATTATTTAAATATAAAATATACTAGCATTTTTTGATTCTATATGTTTTATGGAAAGTACACAAAGATGAAATCCCCCTATCAGACTGAAAAGTGGTATTGGGCATACACTCCATTACAAGCAGAACTCGGGACTTTATAGATTTTTTCCTTCAGCCATTAGTGATGTAACTACCTTTTTATGGTACTCAAGTGATAATATTAAAGATATGGAAGGTTTTGAATTTATTCCAGATATGTTTTTATTTTAATTGTTATATAGGGCATTGTTATATACACTGATTCCCCATAGTAATTGAAAATAACTTATAGAAGGGTACTAAGGAGAAAATTTGGCTGTGTAACAAATGAAAAAGAGTTTTTAATCGATTGATTTTACATTGAAATGTAACTACTTTTGTCCAGTGGTGAACTCTACAGCAGGTTATAGGATGATCTAAGAGAGGGCAAGTATCCCCCCACACTTTTTGAATTCGTATTTAAGTCAATTTGAAGATCAGAAAATAACAACGAAAAAAAAACGATCCAAATCCCCCATCCACACACAATGTGGATGGGGGATTTACTCCCGCTGACCACTGTGCTATTGGATTTTGACAGCAGGGAGACATCCCTGCCCCAAAACACACTGATCAGTGTTGCAGGCTATTGCCGGTGGCACTGATTATACGCGAAAAACCTGACAGGTTGGTATTACAGAAGTCGATTGACTTCTGTACAAGCGGTATGCGCCATACATGGATCAAAATTCAGCTGGTCCCTTCTGAACTGGCTGTATTTTGATCCATGCACAGAATGGTTGTGGTAAAGTTTCCTGTTGAAGGATATTGTGGTGGTGATAAGCCAATGTTGTTTACTTATTGGAATGTCTTTTTAGACATCAATATATTGTTAGAATTGGTAGACAACTTAAGAGGAGAATTGCTGAACATAACAAAAATGACATTTAAATACATATGGAGTATATTATAAAGCAGTGAATCTGATATTCATCATGCAAAAACTATATGATAGACCTACATAATTGGGATTCATATTTTTTTTATGTGACTACATTAGTGTTTGCATTTTGTGCATCCATAGTCATAAAAATATTGTCACTGATTTTTGGGTATATTTACATGGTTTATATAATATTTTACCATTAGTGAGAATGTAATATTTTTTAGATCTAGTAATTTTTATTTTAATTGCAGGTATGGTGGGTGTAAAGTAAGTAAGGGGCTCATTTGTCATTTAAAAATTAGTAATAGTGAATACATGTAAACCAATATACCGCTGGTCAAGCAAAGGTTAATGACTACAGGAGAAATGATTTAAGAGGTACAGTATCTCACAAAAGTAAAAAACACCCCTCATATTTTTATAAATATTTTATTATATCCAAAATAACTCAACATATAGTGATTAATGTCTAAACCGCTGGCAACAAAAGTGAGTACACCCCTAAGTGGAAATGTCCAAATTGGGCACAAAGTTACGGTGACCAGATTTTTAAAATGAACATATGGGACATATTTTTTTTTTTATTGGCAAATGGTAAACTATTGTATAAGCATATTTTCCTCAAATTATATATGCAGTATATGTGCTATGTGTTTATAGAATTATTGTATGATATACATGTTATTTCCCACATTTCATCCTTAAAAAAAAAAAAAAAATAAATAAATACCAAATGTTATGCAAATGCAATGCAGCCTCACCTGTGCCCAGCAATGCAGTCTCATCAGTGTCCAGCAATTTAGTCTGACCAGTGCCCATCCAATGCAGCCTCACCAGTGCCCAGCAATTTAGTCTCACCAGTGCCCAGCAATGCAGTCTCACCTGTGCCTAACAGTTTAGTCTCACCAGTGCCCAGCAATGCAGCCTCACCAGTGCCCAGCAATTTAGTCTCACCAGTGCCCAGCAATACAGCCTCACCAGTGCCCAGCAATGCAGCCTTACCAGTGCCCAGCAATTTCGTTTCACCAGTGCCCAGCAATGCAGCCTCATCAGTGCCCAGGAATTAAGCCTCAGCAGTGCCCAGGAATGCAGGCTCACCAGTGCCCAGCCATGCAGCCTCACCAGTGCCCAGGAATGCAGCCTCACCAGTGCCCAGGAATGCAGTCCCACCAGTGCCCAGGAATGCAGTCCCACCAGTGCCCAGGAATGCAGTCCCACCAGTGCCCAGGAATGCAGATTCACCAGTGCCCAGCAATGCAGCCTCACCAGTGCCCAGCCCAGGAATGCAGGTTCACCAGTGCACAGCAATGCAGGTTCACCAGTGCCCAGCAAAGCAGGTTCACCAGTGCCCAGCAATGCAGCGTCACCAGTGCCCAGCCCATGAATGCAGCCTCACCAGTGCCCAGCAATGCAGGTTCACCAGTGCCCAGCAATGCAGCGTCACCAGTGCCCAGCCCAGGAATGCAGGTTCACCAGTGCACAGCAATGCAGGTTCACCAGTGCCCAGCAAAGCAGGTTCACCAGTGCCCAGCAATGCAGCGTCACCAGTGCCCAGCCCATGAATGCAGCCTCACCAGTGCCCAGCAATGCAGCCTCACCTGTGCCCAGCAATGCAGTCTCATCAGTGTCCAGCAATTTAGTCTGACCAGTGCCCATCCAATGCAGCCTCACCAGTGCCCAGCAATTTAGTCTCACCAGTGCCCAGCAATGCAGTCTCACCTGTGCCTAACAATTTAGTCTCACCAGTGCCCAGCAATTTAGTCTCACCAGTGCCCAGCAATACAGCCTCACCAGTGCCCAGCAATGCAGCCTTACCAGTGCCCAGCAATTTCGTTTCACCAGTGCCCAGCAATTTCGTTTCACCAGTGCCCAGCAATGCAGCCTCATCAGTGCCCAGGAATTAAGCCTCAGCAGTGCCCAGGAATGCAGGCTCACCAGTGCCCAGCCATGCAGCCTCACCAGTGCCCAGGAATGCAGCCTCACCAGTGCCCAGGAATGCAGTCCCACCAGTGCCCAGGAATGCAGTCCCACCAGTGCCCAGGAATGCAGTCCCACCAGTGCCCAGGAATGCAGATTCACCAGTGCCCAGCAATGCAGCCTCACCAGTGCCCAGCCCAGGAATGCAGGTTCACCAGTGCACAGCAATGCAGGTTCACCAGTGCCCAGCAAAGCAGGTTCACCAGTGCCCAGCAATGCAGCGTCACCAGTGCCCAGCCCATGAATGCAGCCTCACCAGTGCCCAGCAATGCAGGTTCACCAGTGCCCAGCAATGCAGGTTCACCAGTGCCCAGCAATGCAGGTTCAGCAGTGCCCAGCAATGCAGCCTCACCAGTGCCCAGGAATGCAGCCTCACCAGTGCCCAGCAATGCAGCCTCACCAGTGCCCAGCAATGCAGCCTCACCAGTGCCCAGCAATGCAGCTTCTTCAGTGCCCAGGAATGCAGCCTCACCAGTGCCCAGGAAGGCAGCCTCACCAGTGCAGGGGATCAGGGAGGAGGAGAGGAGAGCTGCATCACATCTTCACACAGACCAGCGTCCCCCACTGTTTCAGCTTTAATTTGAATCACCGGGCTCCCCCGTCACACAAGTCCCGCTTCCTGGATCGGCTCCTTCCTATGACAGACAGCACACGTCCCGCCATTGGACAAGTGTGCTGTCTATCAAAGGAGTCAAACAAGGAGGCAGGACTTTGATTGACAGCGGCACCCAGCGATTCAAATTAAAGCTGAAACAGTAGGGGAAGCCGTCCTGTGTGAAGATGTGATGCGGCTCTCCTCTCTCTCCTCCGCTCTCCTCCTTGGTATGCCACTGGAACATTTAATTTTTTGGTGGTAGTGTCCCTTTAAGATAAAAATAGATACAACTATGTGATAGAACTGCTAAATTAATATAAAGATTAAAACAGCGCTAAACATACCATGACATAACCTATATTACATATATCAATAATAAATAATGTGCAAATCAAACAATGAACACCTACCTAGTACAGTGCAATAGTGCATTAGACTGTGTCTCTGATTGACTAAAGTGCAAGTGAAGTAAGCACTTCAGGACTTATCACTTCACTTGCACTCTCTGATAGTTTTATCTATTTCTAGCCCTATCAGTGTTCATCAGTGAAGGAAAAAAAAAAACTTTTTTGCAACATTTTAAAACAGAAACTCACCTCCTCCTGGCATGTGGCCATTACATTCTGAGTATGCAGCTCAATTCATCAAGGCAATCCCGTCCCTCTGGACTACATTGCCCATAATTCCTTGCACTGCTTGTCATACGTCATCCAGGAGGGAGGGGGAGGGAGGAACACTGTGCTCTGCTCTCTGTCAGCATTAGGTATGAGAGCTGCCCCTGAATCTGGGGACAGAACCGGGGACAGATTAGATACAGGGACAGGGTCCTCAATTCGGGGACTGTCCCCAGAAACCGGGGACGCCTGGTCATCCTACCCAAAGTGTCAATATTTTGTGTGGCCACAATTATTTTCCAGCACTGTCTTAACCCTCCTGGGCATGGAGTTCACCAGAGCTTCACAGATTGCCACTGGAGTCCTCTTCCACTCCTCCATGACAACATCACACACAGAGCTGGTGGATGTTAGAGACCTTGCGCTCTTCCACCTTCCATTTGAGTATGCCCCACAGATGCTCAATAGGGTTTAGGTCTGGAGACATGCTTTGCCAATCTATCACCTTTACCCTCAGCTTCTTTAGCAAGGCAGTGGTTGTCTTGGAGGTGTGTTTGGGATCGTTATCATGTTGGAATACTGCCCCCAGTCTCCGAATGGAGGGGGATCATGCCCTACTTCAGTATGTCACAGTACACGTTGGCAATAATGATTCCCTCAAAGAACTGTAGCTCCCCAGTCCCGGCAACACTCATGCAGCCCCAGGCCATGGCACTCCCACCACCATGCTTGACTGTAGGCAAGATACACTTGTCTTTGTACTCCTCACCTGATTGCCGCCCAACACACTTGACACCATCTGAACCAAATACGTTTATCTTGGTCTCATCAGACCACAGGACATAATTCCAGTAATCCATGTGTCAGGAAAGAGCTCACCTGCTGGTGGCACTGACGCTCCCAGATCCATAGGCTGCAGTTCCATTGTCCACCAGCGGGTGTCTCTCAGCAGCCAGAAGCTGACCTCCCATGCAATCAGTTATCACCTGATGCTGATTGCAGGAAGTGTATTTAAAACCTGTGCATGCTCTTCCTTATTGCCTTGGTGTTGTCTCCATGTGCTCCTGACCTGCGTTCCTGTGTACCTGCATCCTGATCCTGGATTCTGACCCTGCAGCCTGATTCCTTCCTTCCTGCTTACTCCGTCTCCTGTAACCCTCTCCCTGTTCTGTCTTGTTCCCAGCTCCCTCTGCTTGATCTCCCATGTATGACCCTGGCTCTTTTACAATTACGATTTGTTTATCCTGTTTTCTGTATATATTTGGTTTGAGCAGTTGTTGGTACAGCTGTAGTTTTCAGGAGGTGCGTTTACATTTGTGTTATTCACTTATTTTTAAATAAATTATATTCTTTACACTATATTTGTGCCTGATATTCTCTGTGTCAGTCCACACATTTCTGGTCACACCTGTTGCTGACATAACACCAAGGCCAGTCCTGACCAGAAGTGGCTGCACAGGGAAGCCATCTTGGTTCTGCTGTTGTTTGTTGCAAGATGCATCCTGAGGAGGTAATCTACTTTTCTTTGCTTGTGACAGAGGAAAAATAATACTGCTGCCAGATATTGAAGGAGTGGGCCAGAGATCAGCTGTTAGAATGCATTTGTCTTGCTCATTTCCTGGTTGATCAGAACAGGATGCTGTTTGGGGATGTTCAGCCATTAATTCAAGTTTGTGCAGAGTAGGCTTTGTCCAGTACTCCTAAAGGCAGTGATGACTTTTCTCCCCCCCTTCAGTATGGCTCAGGAAGAATCACTGGTATGGTTATTGGAGGATGACTCAGCTTATTTCTTTAAGCACTATTCGGCATGTTCCCAACAGGTGCTAGTAGAGTGTATTAACGCAGTGCAGTCTCTTGTCAGACAGGCAGAGTGTATGGTCTCTCATGGTCTCTATACTTATCTCAATTTGATTATATTTTCATTACATTGCTACTTTATATTACTATTACCCTGTGTTACTACTACTCCCTACATGTGTCAACCTAACTAGTGTTTCATTATCAAACAAGTTTACTTACTTCCTTCACTCAATCCTTTGTGTCACAGCACTTCTGTCTCCCTTTCGGTTCATTAGATGCACAGAGATTAGCACTTCTCCTTGGGTCCAAAGCTTCCCCTTGTCCCTTTTCTTTCTTCTGTTTGTTTTCCTTTTTTTGATTCTGACACTGGTTTTCCTGGAATATATTTTCCATACATGAATACTCTTCTTTTTTTTTATATCACCATGTGATATAGTACATACTTCCATACTTTGATATATTGATATATTCATTTATGTATTTTCAGCCAGTGTCATTTTATCTACAAGGATCACCCCCTTTTTTACCACACATGTCTCCTCACCTGGCTCCCCACTGTGTTGCAGCATATTTTTGCCCCTTCAGCTCCCAGATCAGACGATGATACCCCCATTCTATGGCAGCGTTTACCAGTCTGATTCAGCTAGATGTAGGTGTGGTTTCCCCACTTGGGCTATACAATTGTTGAAACTCCACATTTACTGGCCAATATAAACGCATAGTAGACATTGACATTTTATTTGATTACTTTTAGACAGATCTCTCCATATACTCCTAATGAGTGGACGTAGGGACCCACGAATTGCGTAGAGTTTCCAATACAGATCATTTATCGTCATGCTGATATGTTGTCATCATGTTCAATATGCTGTAACGCTGTTACTTCACCACTATGTTAAAACATGCTCTATATGTCTAGTCTGTATGCTTTAAATAAATATAAATAATAGCTGCGCTAAGCACCACAAAGGATTCCAAATAAAAATAGATAAAATATCGTGAAGAAGCTACTGTAAGAATATTTAATAATAATATCTCTCGCACTCGTACTTCATTATGTCAGAATATTTATACTGCTCTGAATATAACAGTGTCTATTTATGGTTAACAAGCAAAGATCTATGAGAAAGGAGAATCTTCACTTATTTCCACAAATCAATATGTAGCGAATTCTTTTTAATTGATTAATTTCTTTTTAAAAGCATATACCAATCTTAGTGAGTACAGTCTACAGTATGGAATATATAAAATATTTATTCACAAGACATGTAATCACAATATATGATCAAAAATAGAAATGACACAAAGAAACAACTCTACATAAAATATTAACTTCAAACAATTAATGCAATGTGATGTTTAGCTCAATAATGAAAGTGAAACTGAAACAAAGTGAAAGCAAAAAGAAAGCAAGATTACCATTTCTCCAGGTATAGCATAAACCATAGGTAAGTATTCTATATAAACAGACCACAATTGTCTGCGAATCGCATAGCCGAAAGTCACTTCACTGCAGATGAAGTGAGAATAAGCCATGCAAAACGGAAGACTTAAAATTGCAAATAATGCACTAAATCTGATATTAATAAAAATGTATAAAAACAACAATCAGCTTTTTAGAGAAAAATCTACCATGGTTTATACGGCTGGGATTGTAATCTTATTACCCTTAAATATGCAATATAAAACATATAAGGAAGGAAATAAACAATATTGAATAAAATCAAATAATACAGCAAGGCATATTTACCACACTTAAGATGGCTGCTAGCTTCAAATGGTCGTTACCAGAGTCCTAAAATGGATGCCAGTGAGGGAGGAGTTTCGTTTGGCGTCCCTCAAAGTTTCAGATGAATGATGGAGCAAGATGGAGTATGTCTGGGTGAGTATATTGAGGGATGTAGTAGTGTGTGTGATGTATGTGTATTGTATGTTGGGCAAATGTAATGTGTCCTAACTCTCATCTGGGTTGTTCTTTTATATGGTATGAACAAAGGGCTATTAAAATTACCATAAGTTAAACCCAGAGGGATGAAACATTATCCCCATTAGTTGGGATATTCTATACCTTAACTGGTGAGGTCAGAGTTACACCTCTTTTGATAATTAACCCAATGTTTGTATAATAAAATTAAAGGATGATTTCTCTATGTTCAAGATTAACTATAAAACACAACATAAAACTTTGTCCATACTCCCAGTACATACATAAATGTCCATCAAATCTCCATCATTCACCCTGGCAAGTAATGCCATTTCAATAATTATATTTTTCATATTATATATATTATTATATTGGAAATATCTAAATTATACCAAGACTGCATTTGGTATTATCTCCACAGGAGGCAGTATTGTACTGTTCATTACATTTTATATTTAAAATAATTAGAATATATCCTTATCTGATGATCTTTTACCTGTTGCTAGTGAAAGTCCATTAATTATTTGACCATGCCATAGGCTGTCAGACATTTTGTCTGGCCTGTAGAATTTATATCACTTAGCCTAGTCCAAAGCAATTCTTATATAAACACTCCTACTACATGCCTTAAAATGAAGTAATTAGTATTCACTCTTAAGTCTAAGTAAGATTTGTTATTTAACAAGAATATAAACCCAACATATGGTAGACAAACAATTTCTAAATATATATGTATATGCCTTACATAATATAATGACATAATTATGGCTAATATCTTCTCACACATAATAATGTATCTTTAAAAACTTATATATAGTTCATTTTAAATGTCTGCTAGAGTATACTGGGGTATTGTCCATTGTTAAATAATTACAGACAGACTGGGATTACCATTAGGTCTTATCTGAAGAGACGTCTATGTAAATATTATTTACGATCTTAAAAGGAATACAAAGACCTCTGTTGAAATTCTACTTTCTCTTGTAAGAGACATTTTGCAAATGAACATATATGAACTTTCATTCACCTTGAACAAAATGGAAACTATACTGTTCAGAATCTTATATGCATAATATGGAATATACATGGCTTTTTAAATCCATTTTTTTCTATTAATCACCCCCAATAATCCCGACACTACACTAACCATATACTGATGGATATTGAATGAGATAGTAAAATATAAAATTGTAGCGCTAGTCATATAAAAAATATATGCATAAAGTCCATAAGAAATTGCTAAAAATCCACGTGAAATTGTGTAATCACACAAGCACTCTTGAATGACGACGTCATTTGCGTATGACGAAACGCGTTGGATGGATTCCCATTGGTGGATGCCCGGACGCATGCGCAGCTGAGGACGACCACGGCCATCTTGTTGGTTAGGAACGGAACCACGCTGACTTGTACACACATGCCGAAACCTCTCTGGTGAAATGTGAGTTTATTTCTTTTGATTCAATAAATGTTTTGATTTGATATACTACACCATGAGGGGTTTATTTTATCCTTTTATGTGAGTGGAATGTATACCAGTACTGAGTCTTGAATCGAGCCATGGATGTGGAATAAGTCTGGTATTTTTGGATTGAAGCCCCCAGATTGCCATTTTTGATGCTTAAGGCACATATATATCGTAGATCTGGTAAGGGTATTCTGGATATTTTCCTGGTGGCGGATCTATTGCACTCTTCAAGAGTGCTTGTGTGATTACACAATTTCACGTGGATTTTTAGCAATTTCTTATGGACTTTATGCATATATTTTTTATATGACTAGCGCTACAATCTAATATTTTACTAGTCTGTATGCTTGTGGTCATGCACATATATTTATTACATAATTTTATCTGATAATAAAAATTACTCTTTGACTCCCAGTGACTATTGTATTCACCTCATGTAAAGTCCCGCTAGGGCTACCGTTCTTTTGTTTTCGCAGATATTAGGAATGGAGGTGTTTACAATTGCAAGTGTTAGACCATCCCCTCTTTAATTTAAATTAAATGGACACTGATCACTTGATTCTAGTGAGTCCCATAGCAATTTTTAATATTTTTTTGTATTATAAGCTAAGCTTCATTTACCCTAAAGCGTATTTCTTCTTTTGCAGTGGACAATTCCACTTTGTGTTTGTTATGTGTTGCCATTCACACAGAATGCCAAAATAACATTTAAAAAATATTTCTCACCTTTTGGATGTTTTTCAGAAGGAGGTGTCATGGCTGACTAAAAGTTTTTTTTTGTAATAATGTTTGAGTGAAAAATTTCTCCATTGATATATAGTGTTTTGTGTAGCATTTCTTATAAATGGTTCCCCAATGCAAACTGCAGTAGTTAGCAAGGTACCGGCACTGCAATGCACCACAACACATACACCATGTTTTGTGATGTACTGTTAAAAACTGCATTGACTTCATGACTGCATTGTGGTGCATTGGCTGCCTATACAAATTGGGGTTGATTTACTAAAACAGGGGAGTGCAAATCTGATGCAGCTGTGCCTGATGGCCAATCAGCTTTTAACTTCATATATTAAACGCAAGTGCAGCACTGCACTTGCGTTCAATATATATATGCACAAGGCTTTGTATGGTCACCTTGTGTACTAGCAGCTTTACAGTCCTAGGCGCTCACTATTTATGTGTATTTTTCTATAGTATATTGAGTTTCTAACTTTAGCTTGTTCAATTAAGCTTGGACAAAAAAATGAAAGCTGATTGGTTTCTATGCAGAGCTGCACCAGATTTTGCACTCTCCAGTTTTAATAAAATAACCCAATGCATCCTAATGCATGACAGAACACATATTAAAGCATAGCACAAAAGTGTGAATAGGCCCTAAAAACATGCGTGATTTGCATTTCTAATTTCAAAAATTCCAAAAAGACCAATGTGTTTTCTATTTTGGGTGGAAATTAAATAGTGGTCCAGGCATGTGGTATTTGTGGAATGTGTACCGGACGTTAAGGAGCCGCTTGGCCTGCTCCTTAACAACCAGTAAGCATCATGTTGTTAAGGAGTGGGCGGCCGCCACATCCTCAACAACCCATGAGTCATCAGCTGTCAGAGGGGTTCCCTGCTGACAGTTAAACAAAAAAAAAAAGGATTGCAGGCAATAAAAAAAATCAGTAAAAAAACAGTGCCCCCCGCCTCCTCCAATGCATACCAGGCACTACTCTGGTATGGATTTTAAAGGAAACCCCCGTGCCAGTTTTTTTTGTTTTTTTTTAAATAGCACAGGGCCCCCTAAAATCCATACCAGACCCTTATCTGAGCATGCAGCCAGGCAGGTCAGAAAAGGGAGGGGAGTGAGTCCCCCCCCAGCCATACCAGACCACATGCCCTTAAAATGGAGGGGTGCTCCCCCCCCCCAAACACCTTGTTCCCATGTTGATGGGAACAAGGGCCTCTTCCCCACAAACCTGGCCGGTGGTTGTGGGGGTCTGCAGGCGGGGGGCTTATTGGAATAAGGTAAATGGGGACCCCAGATCCCAGCCCCCCCATGTGAGGGAGGATGGGGTACATATCCCTCCCTACTCATTTGCCCACAAAAATGTGTAGTGTAAAAAATAGACATTTGACAGTTTTTGACAAGCCTTTTTTTTTTTTTAAAGAAAAATAAATTCTCCTGGTGTAGATCTATCATCAATCACGACACCTGCCTCCACCGCTGACCCGAAAAAAAAGAAAAAAAAAAGTCTGCTCTTGCCAAAGGCTCTGTCGTCTGACAGTTCTTAAATAACTAAGGGGCGACGTCAACCGGAGAGGTCACTGAGTGATCCCCTTGTGATGTTAGCAAACAGGTTGTGACCTCATTGGCCATTTTTTTCCCAATATTTTTATTGCTGGCAATTGTTTTTTTTAAATCCTGCTGACAGCTGATGTTGTTAAGGACGTAGCGGCCACCCACCCCCTAATAACCATGTGGTTTACTGGTTGTTAGGGAGGCGGGCGGCTGCCCGCTTCTTGACAATGCCTATTTGTTAATGTAAATAAATACCCCAGCTAGTGCCAGTGAAATTAACACGTTTTCACAACTAAAATACCACAAGACTTGATAAAGATAAAATAAAGATAAAATAATCATGCAATATTTTAGTAGTATTTTTTTGTGAATGCCAAAAAACTATTTGAAAAACTCTGAGCGGTATCTGACCGCATTTTTAAGGGGAAACATACCACTTTGTAAATGGAGCCTAATATGTTCATGCTTCTTAAGACAGTAGCATCATATTTTACCATATCCACAGGAAGTTTTTTTCTAATTCCATTTCCTCAAAATTAACATTTCTTGCGTGTGAAATTACATTGTAATAAATGAAAAGCATTTCAAAATTGGAACATTTTTCTCTTTTAACTAGCGTTGCACTGGTACCGGTATTGGTGCCGATACTAAGCATTTGCATGGGTACCTGTTCTTGTGCAAATTCTGAGTTACTTAAACCAATATCTTCAAGTTCTCAGACTGTAAGACCAGGTTCATATATGTGCGGGGCAGGTTTCAGTGTGATTTGTAAACAGAGTCCAGTGCGATTTCGTTTAGCAGTTGAGGTGCAAAGTTTTAAAGTGTATGACACTGGAAATTGCACCTGAACTAGACTAAAAATCCTACCTGACTCTTTAAAATCGCACTGCGACTGGCCTGCACATATGTGAACCGACTCCATAGAAAGTCGAAAAAACCAGCTCCATTAGTCTACAAAAAACTGTCACATGACACTAAAAATAGGTATCGGTAATTGGTATCGGCAAGCACTTGAGAAAAAGTATCGGTATTCATACTTAAAAAACTTGTATCAGTGCATCCCTATTTTTAAGTCTATTGCTCCCAAATATTATGCTAAAAATCATTGCCTGCTATCAAAAACTAAACCCTAAGCTAATGGTAAAACATATAATTTAGTTAAATTATGTATTCATTAAAAAAATCACTTAATTTGATATATGCAAACCAATACATGTACACATTAGTGAAAGTAATAAATGGTTTTCCACTTATTATTTTTTTGTTTTATTTGGGTTCTCCTCTTATTTTATCTTTGGTTAACGCATTGATTTACTGCCTTCATTAAATGGATCTATTCATATTTACAGTAGGCAGTGCATTGACATTTGATGTCCATTTTTATGTTAACATGTCATATAGGCCTATTGATGACAATGGCAGTATGATAATTGTGAACGTACAAAGAAGCATGAAAATGCACACAGAAGGGTAAGAATCCAGCCTATTTTTTACACGCAACTTGTATAAGCAGTGGAATATTTTTTCCTGTATTTTTTATTTCCTCTAATACTTTGCATAGCAGCACTCACACTGGGAGAGGGAGGGTCAGTACTATGAGATGTTCAGGGCTCTATTACGTTGGACAGAATACAGAAATGCTTCCTTTCCATTTTTCTGCAGCTACTCCACTGTCCAGTTATCAGAAAGGAAGTTGGGTACCTAGCCAAGTTATATTATTTAAGTCAACTTGTCAGCAATTTGTAAATGCAAAAAAACAATGTTCCTTGAAAAAAAAAAAAAGTAAATTCTCCAGCTGCACCCCAGTTAAAATGAATCAAGAGCAAAAGTCTGGAACCAACACTTTCTGGAGTGTCGGTCTCCTGTGTCCCTGGTAACACTCACTGGTTCCTCTTGCTGACTCCTATTGTTGCTACTGTGCCCTGAGTATTGTGAGGAGTACAGAAGATCAACACTCTTGGAAAAACTAGTTTCTTAAGCAGGTTCACCAAGATATTCTTCTAGACTGGGGCACCATTTGGCCACATGAGTGACAGGAGAAATAGTTATTAACATTCTTTTTTTTAAAGGGCAGGGTTTAGTCAGTAGAGAAATCAACAGAAAGAAAACCGTCTGGCAGGGTTTGCTAGGTTACATGTTTTTTTCTCATGTCTTCCACAAATAAAAGAGTATGCATACCTCCTAACCTGTGCAAGCTTTCAAGTTTAAATAACAAACATGTTAAACCGTTTATCCTCTTCTCTGGGTCCCTCTTCGCTGCCCCTGGCCCCTCCCTCCTGTCGAGTGCCCCCACAGCAAGCAGCTTGCTATGGGGGCACCCCAGTGGAGCTGCAGCTCCGTGTGTCCATTCAAACACAGAGCTGGCAGTCGGCCCCACCTCCTCTCTATCCTGATTAGCTAACTGACTTTGATTGACAGCAGTGGGAGCCAATGGCACCACTGCTGTGTCTTGGCCAATCAGGAGGGAGAGTCCCGGATGGCGGAGGGACTCGTGGACATCGCTGGATAAAGATGGGGCTCAGGTAAGTATTTGGGGGTGCTGCGGAGGCTGCTACACACATATGCTTTTTATTATAATGCACAAAATGCATTAGGATAAAAAAAAAAACCCTGCCATTACAACTCCTTTCATGTTGGAGCTCACACAGGGTTATTAAAGCATTTGTTACCCCAACATTTCATATTCCTATGTGCCTGCTGTACCATGTACCAGTAAAAATTATTTTGTTCTCTTCATATTACTTCCTTTGTGTCAAATCCCTGGTCATCCTGCCAATCCATCTGCTTTCCTATTAAAAACTGTCCACACTAAGCAGGAGAACACGTTGTGGTCAGTTTTCTAGCTCTGCTGGGAACTCAGTCTGCTCTCCTTCAATTATCAGATTTGCCCTAACATGTACTCCCTGCACAGCCTTTCACTGTGAAGCTCAGTGTGCTGCCGTTACTCCTCCTTACTGAATTTCTAATGCAGCTGAGAACAGAGGGAATGTGATCACTCACTTATAAAAAAAAAAAAAAAGGGAAAAAGGTATTTATAATGCTTTTTATATCCATACACAGATGTTTTGCCTTTCATTTCTATTTTAAACTGAATAGGTTGTTTATTTATAATCACTATAATCAAAATTAGCAGTCACATGAAAAATCCCTTTACCTGTGCACAATGCAAGTGTTTAATTCAATAAACAAAGCAAAATAAAAAATTGCCTGAAAACTACCGTTGAAAATCAGTGTCTCTACTGTGTGAAACATTAAAGCAGCCTTTTTCAACTTGAGTGTCCAGGCACCCTGGGATGCTTTGGTAAAATACCTAAAAAATAAAAATGTAAGACATTGCGCTAAGAAAAAAAACATATAGCAATAATAAACGTGAGTCCAATGAATGGGCCTTGAGCTGCTGGCACAATGTCCTATTGGTAAAGGATAGTAAAGCACAATCAAATAAAATAGCAGCGCTCAAAGTGTAAATTCCAAAAAGTCCTCCAGTGTGATATACAGGAACACTGTGAAGGAGAAAGACAATATATCCACCACCAAGAGAGCTAAACCATGCAGCCTCTTACCAGATGACACAGATAATATACCTAAAAATTGATCAAAATTTGTATAGTAAAGTCAGCAGGTGAATGAAGCCTGCCCTTTAGGTACACAAAACCATGGGTTTTCATTATGCATTATTACGACTAGACACTGGCATCCAACCAAGAGGTCATCAGTTGATAAGGAGGATGTCTTTTGCCTTCACAGCATCCTTGTTTGACCCTCCTCTGCTCCTCTCCCTTAGCACTGGGGTCACATTAGCCGACCAGTGAACAAAAGTACATTTGGAAGGATAAATCACCTCTAATGTTGGGGGTCCTACGCATGTAGATGTTGCTGCATTATGTAAAACTATTAGAATAGTTTTTTGCATTTTAGAATAGGGTGCCTTGAGACTGTCCATAATTGTAAAGGATTCCTTAAGATTGTCTATAATTTTAAAGGGTGCCTTGACTGAAAAATGGTTGAGAAACACTGCATTAAAGAACACGCAGGGAAAGTGCCAGGTTTAGGAAATCCTCTGGAAATTATTGCTTCTTGTTTCTTGTCCCTTGCTTTCATTACTGACAATCAAAAAAAGAGACAGTTTTCATTACTGACTCTATTTACCAATGCAAGCAAAGACAGGAACAGAGCCAACAAAAAATGGAAAAAATAGTGGGGCATAGTACTGTCATTACAGGCCTCCAATAGGATTTATTGATAAGTGCAGAAATCTCCTTTTCGTGGAACAGCTCTATGTCAAAACAGAACAATGGTAAAGACTCCGCGGGGTATCATCTATATCTGCAGTGTGTACCAGGCACACAGAACCCGAGGAAAGGGGGGCCCACTGTACCCTGACACACACGGAAAAACATGTGGATAATATGTCCCTCCCTGAGAGCCATCATTTCACTAGAGGGGCCTGAGAGGTGGCAGCAGTCAGGGCACCATTTTTCCATTTTCAGCTGTGGATGCAGTTGGTGCCACATTTGGTGACAGTAAAATTGTAGTTCTGGCTGCCCACAGCCAGCCTGGTGGGAGTAAGTGGATAATATGTCCCTCCCTGAGGGCCATCCTTTTACTAGAGAGGCCTGAGAGGTGGTAGCAATCAGGGCACTATTTTTCCATTCCCAGCTGTGGAGGAAGTTGCTGATGCATTTTCTGACAATAAAATTGTAGTTCTGGCTGCCCACAGCCTGGTGGAGTAATATACTAATAGAGCTTCCTCGCTCCTGTTCTCTTAGGAGTCAGCTATTGCTGCTTTGTTATTGAGCTCACATTGGGCTCTTTACTGTCTTCTCCGGCCACTTTTTGTCTGTGCACTCCTTCTGTGTGTGCTGACTGTGTTCTGTACTATGCTTGGCTCTGGCTCAGCTCCGTGTCTCAGCTGTGATATCTTAAAACGAGAGCTGGGAGTTGGAAGACCACCTATACAAGTGTGGGAATGTGTGTACAAGTGAAGAAGGGAGGGGGCTGTTTGTGTATATGTGGGGAGAAGAGGGGGGGGGGCTGGAGCTGTGTGTGTACATGTGTGGGGGGGGTTGCATGTGTACAGGTGTTTGGGGGAGCCGTGTGTATACAGGTATGGGGGGGGTGGAGATAATGTTTGCGTAAAGGTGAGAAATTTAGCTGTGTGTGTGGGGGGGGGCTGTGTTTGTACAAGTCTTGGGGTGTCGGTGTGTGTGTGTGTACAGGTGTAGGGGGGCTGTGTATGTACAGGAGTGTGTATACAGGTGTGTGTAGGGGGTTGCGTATACACAGATATGGGGGGAGATAATGTGAAGACAGTACAGGTGGAAGTGGGGAGCTGTGTGTGTACATGTGAGGAATTGAGCTGTGTGTGGGGGAGGGGGAGGGGAGCTGTGTTTGTACAAGTGTTGGGGTGTCTGTGTGTGTGTACATGTGTTGTGGTAGGGGGGCTGTGTATGTACAGGAGTGTGTATACAGGTGCGTGTAGGGGGTTGCATGTACACAGATATAGGGGGAGATAATGTGAGTACAGTACAGGTGGAAGTGGGGAGCTGTGTGTGTACAGGGGAGGAATTGAGCTGTGTGTGTGGGGAGGGGGGAGCTGTGTTTGTATAAGTGTTGGGGTGGCTGTGTGTGTGTGGAGGTGTAGGGGGGCTGTGTATGCACAGGAGTGTGTATACAGGTGTGTGTGGGGCGTTGCGTGTATACAGATATGAGGGGGGTATAACGTGAGTAAAGGTGGAAGTGGGGAGCTATGTGTGTACAGGTGAGGAATTGAGATGTGTGTGTGTGTGTTTGTGTGTGGGGGGGGGGCGGGCTGTGTTTGTTGTACAAGTGTTGGGATGGCTGCGTGTGTGTCAGAAGGAGCACACAGGGGCAATTGACCAGTCTCAGAAGCAAAAAGACTCAGGAGAGGTCTGGCCTGGGTAACAAAGGAGGGGAGAGCCAAGGCATGGAGATCAAGACCTCCTTTGTGAAAGAGATTTTAAAGCGGTAGTATACTCCGCTATATGACTTTTACCTACAGGTAAGCCTATAATAAGGCTTACTGTACCTGTAGGTACAATTAATATCTCCTAAACCTGCACGGTTTAGGAGATATTCAACCTGCATGCAGCCGCTGACGTCTGCGTCGCATGCACGCTGAAGGATCTTGCCGGAAAGTGAAACGCGGAAATGATGTCATCGCGGTTCCAGACACTCACAGTGCTGGAGCCGCCGAACCAGGAAGAGACACCAAGGGAGCATGTCAACTCCCTCAGCGTTGTCCAGACGACCGTGCCGGGGTTTTCGTTCTAAGGTAAGTATTTCATAATGAGCTAATATGCGATGCATACTAGCTCATTATGCCTTTGTCCTGCAGGGTTTGTTTGTTTGTTTGTTTGTTTGTTTTGAGTATACAACTGCTTTAAGAACCTGGATCACCTTCTAGTGGCAATGTGCTTCCCAGAGTGGAAGGTTGTAGCTCCGGTGTCCACCAGCAGGTGTCTCCTCCTGATTCTGGCTGCTGGGAGGGTTTTGAGCTCCTCCTCTACAATTCTCTCTCACTCCAGTGTTTTTCTCTGCTCTCCAGGTACTTCTTGCCATTTGTCCTGACCTTGCTCTTGATCTTGCTTTTGCATTGTACCTATGCCCTATAACCCTGCTGCCTTGTACCTAATCCCTCTTGTTCCTGATCCCAATCCTGGTTTCCCCTCCCCTGCATCTCTGGCATTACTCTGTTTGTCTGTGTTCCCTTTTTTGGATATATTGGGCTCCATTCACAAAGCAGAATATACCACTTTACAAAATGCAGTAAAATACCTCTCAGAATTTCCCTATTTTTTCTTGCTATTCACAGCAAAACAATTCTAAAATACCGCATGTGCTATTTTTTAAAGTGATGTGGTATTTTAGTAGTGAAAGTTGTGATAATTTAACTTCGGTGTCCTTAACAGCCTTTAGTAAATAGCTTAGTTAAGGAGCAATATTAGGGTGCTGATATACAAAAATATTATAAAAGAATGGTATATCTCTCTTGAAAAAGAAGTGATGTCACTTACAGGTAACCACAATGAGCGGTATTAATAGAATATAGTCAGTGTGAACCTCAGATAGCTGCCACGTCCCTAAAATATGAGAAATACGGAAAATCCCCTATGGGTGGGACTTTACTGGCACCAAAGGAATACTAGATAATTTGTAGATAAGCAATATTTATTAATACAAATTTAAAATAAAAACACTTCCAAAGTTGTATGGCAGCATGTACAATGTTTTACACAAAAAAGACACAGAAAGACCAAGATTAGCACCATATGATACAATAGGTTGACACCAAACACCCAACGCGTTTCAGGGCTGAAGAGCTCCTTCATCAGGGATACAGCAGGAGTTGAAAACCTATATCAAGAAGTGATGCATAAGCAGAATCTATGTTATAATAAAAACAAGACAAAGACAGATACCAAGGTCCCGGAGGTGTATAGTAATACACTCTGCCCATCGATTTTTACGATATAATATAATGATACTGAAATATACGGATCGGCTGCAGTCACCAGCCGGATCGTCCTGAATGCTGGGGTAAAAGGGGAGTGCAGACACAGGAAATAAAATCCATGGTCAGGAGGCAGTGTGTCTGCATGGACAGCAGAGGCAGCCATGATCCTGGTACCTTTTTTTTAGAGCCAGGGATGTTCTATAATGCAAAAGTAATTTGAGCAGATATACAACCACCCAATCACTTTTACAGGGGGCAGAAGGGTTCCTCCCCTCTACCGCATTCCTGGGCTCTCCTGTTCTACGGGGGAGTCTGGGACTGCACATCATAGAGATGAAGGAGGAATTTTGATTCACCAATCATTTCTATGGTGTATGAAACCAGAAACTACAAGGATGTTGTCACTTCCGGTTTTGGTTTGTTGTTTACAAGCTGTTAGCAGCTCGTAAAGCATCTGATCAAACCAATCCTGATTTGATCATATGCTTTTGTGGGCAGAAGAGAGATCTGGGAACTAATAGACCCCAGACCTCATAGTAAAGAGTAGAGATGAGAAGGCCTGGAAAAAAAATGTTTTTTTTTCAAAGACGTTTTATGTTTTTTCTTATAAAAAAAAAAAAAAGGTGAGAAATATGTTCATTTACAATGATAAATAATATATCTTTGACATGGTATTCAAACTACATAACATGAAGACCTTAATGAAAGATTTCTGAGACTTTATATAAAGTCTTGAATTATTGCAAGTTTTCTCAGCTGAAGACAAGCAAATCCTGGAATACAGTTCAAGTAACACTGTACTTCTCAATGCAGTTCTCAAACAAGAGAAATATGCATCCCTGCCACTAGGGGGCACTACAGGGGAAAGGCTCCACTTTAGTTTGCTTGTGAGCTCCATCTTGTACCTCCTCCAGTTGGGTGATTGTTGGGAGTAGATGATAGTTTCTGTCCTCTCAGGCCTTTATTTACAGGTGAGAGGGTACATTTGTCTGACAAAATAGTTTATCTTTTTAAACCTTTAAATAATTCCTATTATCCACCATCACAGCATAATGTTTACCTATAGTCTGGTAAAAAAAAAAATCATTTTTATTTTCCTCCTCTCACCAGTAAAATGGTGAGACCAACATCTAGATATTGGAAACATTTCCACAGTGCAATATCCACTAAGAGCAAAGCTGCAATTTGCAAATATTGTGAGAAGAAATATTCTTTTCCAAATGCTGCAAGGAAGACAAACCCCATCCTGGCATGCCATAGGTGTCCTAAAGACATTAAAAATACTTAATGGAATGAAATAGTGTGGACCAAAAAGAAATTGCAAGGAGCTTTTCCCTCCAGAGTTCTAATTACAGAAACACTCTTTCTGCTGCTTCTGGATCATCACAAAATGTTTCTCCACCAGCAGCATTTTCAAGTAAGAAAACAAACCACGGCCTCCCAAACATACACAATACTAGTGATCGACCGATATTGGTTTTTCGTTGCCTATACCAATACCGATATTTTGGTCAATGCATATCAGTATCGGCCGATATGTGCCGATATTTTCGTACATTTTAAAAAAAAATGTTTTTCTTTGACAGGTAATCATGTGGAGGGCTCTGGGGGGTCTAAAAGACCCCAAACCCCTCCTCTGCACTTAAAAACATTCAAAATGCCAAGTTTGGCTGTTTTAAATGCTGTCATTTTTTTGAATCTGGCGCCAGTACCAGTACTTCCGGGTTTTTGCATGGAGACCCGATCAGAGCCGAATACAGCTTTGATCGGGTCTTCGGCGGCCATGCAGGCTGGTTGCCCAGGTCTCCCGGTGGGACAGGAGACCCAGGCGAGCCAGGGAAGGCAGCGGGAGGGGGGACGTCCCCTCCTGCTCCTTGTAATGACAGCTGAGCGGCTTCTCAGCCGCATCAGTTGTCATTACAAGACAGTCGGCCTTCGGCTATGGATGCCGGTACCGGGGTGATGCCTCTAGCTGCAGGCATCACCACGGTACAAGCACTTTCCCGAAATATCGGTAATATCGGTCACCTTGGTGGCCGATTCCGATATATCGGGGAAAGTGCATATCGGCCCTCGATATATGGGCTTTGACGATAATCGGTCGATCCCTACACAATACCTTCATTTATAGAGAAAATTACAACTAAAAACCAGGAGAAAACGAATCACGCTTTTGCAATATTTGCTTCTGGATCAGCTTTGTCAATAACTGAAAATGCATATTGGCAGGGAGCTTTTAAATTATTATGAGGGAAAGGGGGGTAGTTACCTGTTCTCATGTATAGTTGAAATGTTCTTAACATATACAGTGGTGATCAAAAGTTTGGGCACCCCAGGTAAAAATTTTTATTAATGTGCATAAAGAAGACAAGGAAAAATCTCCAAAAGGCATCAAATTACAGATTAGACATTCTTATAATATGTCAACAAAAGTTAGATTTTATTTCCATCATTTACACTTTCAAAATAACAGAAGACAAAAAAATGGCGTCTGCAAAAGTTTGGGCACCCTGCAGAATTAATATCTTGTACTGCCCCCTTTGGCAAGTATCCCAGCTTGTAATCGCTTTTTGTAGCCAGCCAAGAGTCTTTCAATTCTTGTTTGAGGTATATTTGCCCATTCTTCCTTACAAAAGTCTTCCAGTTCTTTGAGATTTCTGGGCTGTCTGTCACGCACTGCTCTTTTAAGGTCTATCCATAGATTTTCAATTATGTTGAGGTCAGGAGATTGTGAAGGCCATGGCAAAACCTTCAGTTTACACCTCTTGATGTAATCCCCCGTGGATTTCGAGGTGTGTTTAGGATCATTATCCATTTGTAGAAGCCATCCTCTCTTTAACTTCAGCTTTTTCACAGATGGCATCAAGTTACCATCCAAAATTTGCTGAAATTTTATTGAATCCATTTTTCCTTCTACTCGTGAGATGTTTCCTGTGCTACTGGCTGCAATACAACCCCAAAGCATGATTGATCCACCCCCATGCTTAACAGTTGAACAGAGGTTCTTTTCATTAAATTCTGTGCCCCTTCTTCTCCAAATGTACCTTTGCTCATTCCGGCCAAAAAGTTAAATTTTAACCTCATCGGTCCACAGAACTTGTTTCCAAAATGCATCAGGCTTGTCTATATGTTCATTTGCAAAGTTCAAACGCTGATTTTTGTGGTGAGGACGTAGAAGAAGTGTCCTTCTGATGACTCTTCCATGAAGACCATATTTGTACAAGTATCTCTTTATAGTGGAATAGTGTACCACAACTCCAGTGTCTGCCAGAGCTTTCTTGAGGGATCGTGCAGTCAAACGTGGGTTTTGAATTGTTTTTCTCACAATCCTGCGAGCTGTTCTATCTGATATTTTTCTTGGTCTTCCAGATCTTGCTTTAACTTCCACTGTTCCTGATGACTGCCATTTCTTAATTACATTCCGAACAGAGGATATTGACATCTGAAAACGCTTTGCTATCTTCTTATAGCCTTCTCCAGCTTTGTGAGCGTCAACTATTTTCAGTTTCAGTTTTCTAGACAACTACTTAGAAGATCCCATGGTGCTGATTGTTGGGGCAAGGTCAGATGACCAATACCAAGGGAAGGGGGAGGGAAAGGAACAGCAGGAAATCAACTCAGAACCCTAAATCCAGGGGACTGAGGATGTGACCAGTATGAATATTAATATACCATACTAATACCCAGCGGTACAATAACCTGTGAGCCAAGCAACTGGCATATGGAACTAACAAAAGAAGGGAAAGGAAGAAGTTGCATGAATGGCTCAAACATGGGTATAAATTGTATAAAATTGAAAACTTTATTGAGGCAAAAAGAACAGCTTAAACATGAACTACAACAAAAAAACCAGCAGCAAATATAATTGACATGATGCACAAAGACATTCAGGTAAAACCAAATGAGGAAAGAAGGGGTCCTGACTCTTCAAAGAACACTGAAAAAAACACCACTAAGGCTCCACCCACCACCCCACCAACCACATCGGCAAAAATGAATTAAAAAACTGCCACTGTATCTGTAACAGGGACAGGTGGAATTTGACTTCAGAGGGGCTCCTGATGGATATGGACCTCCAAAATCGAGATGAATGTCTCTAGTGGCAAGATGGAGAAGTCAAGTAAAAACGGACTAAGGCATGTGAAGCCAAGGTGAAGATACTCCTAGAGCTGATAACACTTTACCGGTGAACAAAAAGTGCGGATGGGATGCTCAACCACTACTAACTCTGGCATATGGGCATTAGATTCCGTATTGAGGCTCCTCGATGTACAATCCTGTGGAAGCAATGAAAGCAGAAGCACAGCCAAAGCACAGCAATATATTCATAAATCCAGCAAAGCAGGGAAGCGGCATTTGTTAAGCAGCAGCAGAAAAGCAATGTAGCTAGCACATAGATAAGCCTGCTTCAATCCAGGTCACTGTCCGGTCAATACATCTTAGGTCTGGACATCACCTCCAGCAGTTAGTGTGCTTAAAAGTCCAAGGAAGATGGTAGATATTGTTATTCAAACAATTGGTCACAAACTGCTAGAAAAATCAGGTGCCAGGGCATGTGGTGGATATGACAAACAGCTGGAAGCAATGTAATGGATAGTGCTGTGATAGGCAGAGGTTTTGTGAGCACAACGGATGGCTATTGGCATTAGAGTGCTTAACAGTCAATTTTCCACATACCGGGAATTGTAAGTAGTCAGTAGTCATCCACAGGTGGTTCAGTATCAGCTTGCAGGAGGTAGAGAGGGGCCAGAGCGTCCGCCAGAGAGGTAGGAGCTTGCCGCAGTCACCGTAGGTTTGGCGCCAAACAGACCGGCGTCTGCTGGAGTAGTCCGCGGTTGCAGTGTGGAGGTCCGGGTGGTGGGCGGACATGAAGAAGCGTGCTGCGTCACGTGAAACGCGTCGACGTCAGACGCTGTTACACCACCGGCAAAACCTCTGCCTATCACAGCACTATCCATTACATTGCTTCCAGCTGTTTGTCATATCCACCACATGCCCTGGCACCTGATTTTTTAGCAGTTTGTGACCAATTGTTTGCAAGCTCTGATATTAGAATGCAAAGGAACATGCAAAGTAGCTAGAACACAGTTCAACCTATTCACAGGCCCCAAATATAACCTATGTGCTAAGGTACGAATGGAAATAAAATTACTTCGACAGGTCAATCTATTTCCCTAAAATCCTGAGATCATGGGCCCGGAACACAAAGGTACAGTGCAATACACAATAATATGGAACATTAACTTTACACTCTAAAAGTTCCTCCTTAATGTGTACCAGTGTTTTTCACAGAGTCCTTGGCGTAGAAGAAGATATGTGGGAGGCCTTATAGTGGTGATGTCCGGTATCTTCAGCTAGCTCAAAAGGCTCAAAGAGATCTCTATGCAATAACAATCAATAACAGGGATAATTGGTGTAAAGTGTTTCCCTGGAAGACTCTTATAAAAAACAAGGTAAAGGTTGATGGCAGGCTATGGGTGGCAAGCTGAACTGCATCTGGTGGCAGACTATGGGTTGCAAGCGGCACACTGCATCTGATGGAAGGCTATGAGTGGCAAGTGGCACTGTCAGAGAAACGGCCATACCGCAACTGGCAACTCCGCCAGTACTTCCAATGGCCGCAATGGACTCAGGCCATAGACTCATTGTCAGTGAAATGGCTGTGCTGCAACTGGCAACTTTGCCAGTACTTCCCATGGCCGCAATGGACTCAGGCCATAGACTAATTCACTGGTCTATAAAAGGACTCTGCTCAGCCCATCAGATTGCTGGATTGTCTTCAGCTCTTCCTGTTTCCTGAGCATTGCTACTTCCTGGATTCCAGTTTCACCCGGCTTGTTCCTGACCTGTCTGCTCTCTCTCCTGGCTTTGACTCTCGGCTTTGTCTGACCATCCCTGCTCCAGTTTGGCTCTCCCGTTATCTGATCTCGGCTTGGCTCACGGACTTGCTTCCTGTCTACCTGCCCTCCAGTACCTGATCTTGGCTTTCCCACTGACTTGTCTGCTTCTGGCCTTCCTGCTATACCTTTGGCTTGCACCTATTGCAGCTTCCTGCCGAGCCCTGTGTTTGACCCCCAGCCGGTCTTACACCTACTGCCTGGTTGTTCCTGGTTCCTCCTTGGACTGTCCGGTGTATACCTGCCCAGCACTCTGCTAGAGACCGCTTGTCTACCATCAGGACCCTGCCAGGAACTAGTGCTTCTGTGGGCGCTACACCCTCTGTCTCAACCCCAGGGGTGTGCCGCACTCAGCCGCAATGGGAGCCCTCTCTGAATCTCACCGCCCTCACTCAGGCAGTGCAAAGACTTCCAGTTGGAAGGTCGCCTGCAACACCTGACCGTTTCGCCTTCTACAGACTCCAATCAATCGCCTGCCAGCACCTCTTCATCCCCGTTACCACAAGGACATGCTAGCTCCGCCCACTCCATGCTAGTCCCGCCTCCTGAACCACGAGTACCCACGCCTGAGCGATTTTCTGGATATCGAAAGAAGTTCAGGGCCTTTAAGAACGCCTGCTTGCTATACCTGGCCTTGCAACCCCAGACCTTTTCTCTGGACTCTGTGAAAGTGGGGTTCATCATCTCTTTGCTGTCTGAAGAACCCCAAACCTGGGCTCACAACTTAATGGAACAGAAGAGCCCTGTTCTGGACTCTGTGGACACATTCTTTGAGGCTATGGCTCAGCTTTACGACGATCCCCAGCGCACGGCCACCGCACAGGTCACCCTACACACCCTGCTACAGGGCAAGCGTCCAGTGGAGTATTACACGGTTGAATTCCGTAAATAGTCTGCTGACACTGATTGGAACGAGGCTGCCCTCAAGTATCAGTTTCGCCGAAGGACTTTCTGAGACATTAAAAGATGAGTTGGCTCGAGTGGAGACCCCCGCTACCCTTGAGGGTCTCATACAACTCGCCATTCAACTTGATAGACGTCTGCGGGAGCGACGCTCGGAGCGTCTCCAAACATTCCGGCCTACCTGGATGCTTCCCAAGATCTCTTCTGCTCCACCTGCACCTCCGGTCTCTTCCTCCATGGCAGCATCTGAAGGGGAACCTATGCAGCTGGGCCTGGTCCGCTCCTCCCTGACTCCTGATGAGAGACTACGATGTCAGCAGGCCAACCTATGCCTCTACTGCGGCGGGGCTGGACATTTTCTTCGGAACTGCCCTGTGAGACCCAGTAAGCCTTATTCTCAGCCTCCATTTAACTGCCAAATTTCTGGACTTTCGCTCTCTCACCTTATTCTCCCGGTCTCCTTACAGGTGGCGGAAGGGGAGGTCCAACTTCGAGCCATCGTTGACTCTGGGGCCTGCAGCTGTTTTCTGGACATTTCTTTGGCCAAGAGACTCCATATTCCTCTTATCCCTAAGACACAAAGGCTCGAGGTCCATCTCGCTAATGGGTCCCTACCCAGTTCCGGACCAGTTATCCTAGAGACTGGACCCATCCTCACCATAGCAGACTCCGGTCATCAGGAGTTCATCCGTTTTGATGCCCTTTGTTCCCCCATGTTTCCTGTCATCCTGGGACTTCCTTGGCTGCAAGCCCATAACCCCCAAATCGATTGGGCCAAGAAGGAACTCACCTTTTCTTCTGCCTACTGTCAGCAGCATTGCTTCCCTCAAAGACCTAGTGGGCCTGCTAGTTGCTTGTCTGTTCAACCAACACCTAAACCACTCCTGGATATCCCACCTGCTTACCAGGACTTCAGGGACGTCTTTGACAAGAAAAAAGCAGAGGTCCTTCCTCCCCGTCGGCCTTACGATTGCCCTATAGAAATGCTTCCTGGAGCCGAGATCCCGTTTGGAAGGATATTCCCCCTTTCTGAAAAGGAACTGGAGGCCCTACGGGTCTATATCGATGAGAATTTGAAAAAGGGGTTTATTCGTCCATCTTCTTCTCCTGCAGGTGCTGGTATATTCTTTGTGGAAAAGAAAGATGGCACCTTGAGACCCTGTGTGGACTATAGAGAGCTGAATAAGGTCACTATCAAAAACCGGTATCCGCTCCCCCTTGTCCCCGAACTCTTCCAGAGGTTCCGGACCGCCCAGCTCTGTACCAAGTTAGACCTGCGGGGAGCTTATAACCTTGTCCGGATACGGGAGGGAGATGAGTGGAAGACCGCATTCAGAACTCGTTTTGGACATTATGAATACCTTGTCATGCCCTTCGGCCTGTGTAATGCCCCAGCCACATTCCAGCACCTGGTACATTATATATTTCGGGAGTTTCTTGACCACTTCGTCATCGTATACCTTGATGATATCCTAATTTTTTCTGCCTCACTGGAACTCCATCGGGTTCACGTTAAAAAAGTCCTTTCTACCTTGAGAAAACACGGACTCTATGCCAAGGCAGAGAAGTGTGACTTTGAAAAGGGGTCCATTCAGTTTTTGGGACTCATTATTTCCACCGATGGGATCGCAATGGACCCACAAAAAGTGAAAGCGATCCTAGATTGGCCTGCTCCTTGTGACAAGAAAGGTGTTCAGAGATTCGTGGGCTTTGCTAATTTTTACAGGCGTTTTGTGAAAAAAAAAATTTCCATCATCTCCCCCATCACCCAGTTAACCCGCCATCAGTCCCGCTTTCTGTGGTCTCAGGAGGCCCAATTGGCATTTAACAAACTTAAACAGCTTTTTATTTCTGCACCCGTCCCACAACACCCTGATCCAGCTCTGCCCTATGTGTTGGAGGTCGATGCCTCGGAAGTGGCCACCGGGGCAATCCTGTCACAACGTCAAGGGCCCAAATCTCTCCTCCATCCTGTGGCCTTCTTTTCTAGGAAAATGTCACCTCCGGAAAAGAATTATGACGTTGGCGACCGAGAACTGTTGGCCATTAAATTTGCACTAGAAGAGTGGAGATATCTATTGGAAGGAGCCACCCATCCTATTATGATCTTCACGGACCACAAAAACTTGGAGTACCTCAGGACTGCCAAACATTTGAGACCCAGACAAGCCCGATGGGCGCTGTTTTTCTCCAGGTTTAACTTCCATATTTCTTATCGACCTGGCTCCAAGAATGGGAAAGCAGATGCTCTCTCCCGGATGTTTCCAGATACCCCAGAAACAGCAGAACCTGATACCATCCTTTCCGCACATAATTTTCTCCTTATTCAGCCTGACCTGATGACAGCAATCCGACAAGCCTCAGCCCTTTGCTTGGATCCTGAAGTACCCTCCCTGAAAAAACAGGAAGGGTTGCTGTGGCATCAGGATAAAATCTTTGTCCCTCCCCAAGTAAGACCTCAAGTTCTTAAAATATTTCATGACAGTAAACTTGCTGGGCATTTTGGGGTGCGGAAGACCTCGGAGCTTATCCAACGCTCTTTTTGGTGGCCCAACCTTGGGCAGGATTGCAAGGATTACATCGGCTCTTGTACCATCTGCCAACGTAACAAAGGGTCAAGTACCAAGACTTGGGGTTTGCTAAGACCACTTCCCATTCCTGAGCAACCCTGGAAAAAGATATCTATGGACTTTATTGTTGAACTACCCCCTTCAGAAGGATTTTCCACAATCTTGGTGGTAGTGGATCGCCTTTCCAAAATGGTCCATTTTCTACCCATGGTTGGCACACCTTCAGCCCTGGACACAGCCAACATATTCATAAGGGAGATAGTCAGGCTACATGGTCTTCCAGACAACATTATCTCAGATAGAGGAGTGCAATTTACCTCCAGGTTCTGGAGGGATCTCTGTAAATCCCTGTCCATTGAAGTTTCTCTTTCTTCTGCATACCATCCTCAGAGCAATGGGCAAACAGAGAGGACTAATCAAACTCTAGAACAATACTTACGATGTTTTTGCACCTGTTCCCAAGACGACTGGGTCTCGCTCCTCCCCTGTGCGGAATTTGCTTACAACAATTCTCTTCATGCATCCACCAACCAGTACCCTTTCTGGGCAAATTATGGATTTCATCCCTCCTTTCTGCCTAACACCCTTCCGGAAGCATCAGTTCCTGCTGTCCAAAATCGGATCAGCTTCATTCAAACCAACTATCAAACCCTACAGGAAGCCATGCGTAAGGCCCAGGAGGACTATAAACGGTTTCATGACTGTAAAATAAAGAAGGGTCCGAATCTCAAGATTGGAGACAAAGTCTGGCTGTCAGCCTTGAACCTTAAACTCTCATGCCCATCCAGGAAGCTCGGGAAAAGGTTCATCGGTCCGTTTGAAGTCAAGAGGGTGATCAATCCTGTGGCTTTTGAGCTGGCACTTCCCGACTCCTTTAAGGTACACCCAGTTTTCCACATCTCCTTGCTCAAACCAGTTGTCCCCAGTCCATTTCCTGGGAGAGACGAGCTACCTCCACCTCCTGTCTCGATCGAAGGGGAGACGGAATTTGAAGTTGAGTCCATACTGGATTGCCGAAAGAAAGGGAGGCAAACTCAGTATCTTATTAAATGGAAAGGTTACCACCCTGAAGACAATTCCTGGGAACCCGCTAGTAACCTGCATGCCCCCAGGCTGGTACAGGAATTCCACAGGAGATTCCCGGGAAGCTTGGCCCGGTTGGGCATCCGGAGGCTGCCCCTTGGGGGGGCAATGTCAGAGAAACGGCCATGCTGCAACTGGCAACTCCGCCAGTACTTCCAATGGCCGCAATGGACTCAGGCCATAGACTCATTGTCAGTGAAATGGCTGTGCTGCAACTGGCAACTTTGCCAGTACTTCCCATGGCCGCAATGGACTCAGGCCATAGACTAATTCACTGGCCTATAAAAGGACTCTGCTCAGCCCATCAGATTGCTGGATTGTCTTCAGCTCTTCCTGTTTCCTGAGCATTGCTACTTCCTGGATTCCAGTTTCACCCGGCTTGTTCCTGACCTGTCTGCTCTCTCTCCTGGCTTTGACCCTCAGCTTTGTCTGACCATCCCTGCTCCAGTTTGGCTCTCCCGTTATCTGATCTCGGCTTGGCTCACGGACTTGCTTCCTGTCTACCTGCCCTCCAGTACCTGATCTTGGCTTTCCCACTGACTTATAAAAAGTATTTCTGTACAGATCACAGAAAAAAGATAGGTTATTTAGTCAGCAAAAATATAACGGGATCCAAATAAGGTGAACATAGACATTTATTAGTAAAATCTCAAGGTATAATGACACCATTGTCAGATCCCTGCATAGTCCCCGAAAAGGAGGGTGTATTTTGCTCTATGGATCACCAGTAAGGCAGCAAGTACTGACACCCGATACCCCCATACAACTGTTGTATTCTGCTCCATGGATCACCAATAAGGCAGCAAGTACTTGCATCCGATACCCCCATACAACTAATTTAAAGCATTCCGTCCGTAACTAAGAGCAACACCTTGCCACCAATAGGGGTGAAATAACGGAAATACACCGTCAGCGATCAAGACAGTTCTGTCAGATCCCTGCATAAGTCCCCGTTAAGCCACACCAACCCACGATCGACACATCATCATACAGCAACACTTACCAATAGATTGGCTGTCTCACGCAAACACCTCTCGGATGGGGATACCCCCGAACCCTCCCTCCATACATGGCAAGCCTTACAAGTGAGTGGTTTACTGGATTCACAAGGCAATACTAACGGCACCACATCACTAATAGACTAAGTGGCAACCGATTGCCCAACAAGGAGTCCCTTCAAGAGCACTATTACTGCAATTGCATTTGATTGAATTTAAATTATGAATACTTGAAGTTTAACCGCTTCCATACAGAGCAGTTAGACACCCTTCCTGCCCAGACCAATTTTCAGCTTTCAGCACTCTCACACTTTGAATGACAATTGCTCAGTCATGCTACACTATAACCAAACAAAATTTTTATCATTTTTTTCACACAAATAGAGCTTTCTTTTGGTGGTATTTGATCACAACTGGGGTTTTTTTTTTTTTTTGTGATATATGCAAAAAAAGAGCAAAAATTTTGAAAAAAAAACACTTTTTTTTAGTTTCAATTATGAAATTTTGCAAAAAATAAATTTTTCTTCATACATTTGGGCCAAAATGTATACTGCTACATGTCTCTGGTAAAATTAACCCAAATTAGTGTATATTATTTAGTCTGTGTGAAAGTTATTGAGTCTAGAAGCTATGGTACCAATTACTGAAAATTGATCACACCAGATGTACTGACTGCCTATCTCCTTTCTTGAGGCCCTGAAATGTCAGGACAGTACAAATACCGATCAAATGACCCCTTTTTGTAAAGTAGACAGTCCAAGGTATTTAGTAAGAGGCATGGTGAGTTTTTTGAAGTTGTAATTTTTTCCCACAATTCTTGGGAAAATGAAGAAAAAAATTTTTTTTTCTTTTTTTTCCCACAAAGTTGTCAATTTATAAGCTATTTCTAACACATAGCATGTACACAGCAAAAATTACACCCAAAAATACATTCTGCTACTCCGTCCGAGTATGGCGATACCACATGTGTGAGACTTTTACACAGCCTGGCCACAAAAAGAGACTCCACATCCAAGAAGCACATTCAGGCGTTCTAGGAGCATAAATACACATAAAACTTTCTTACTACCTATCACACTTTTCAAGGCCCTAGAGCACCAATACAATGGAAAAGTCCACAAAATGACCCCATTTTGGAAAGCAAACACTCCAACGTATATTCTATGAGGCATTATGAGTCGTTTGAACATATCATTTTTTTCCACAGGTTTTTGGAAAATGTGGGAAAAAAATGAAAACTTTTTTTTTTTACACAAAGTTGTCAATTTATAGGATATTCCTAACACATAGCATGTACACAGCAAAAATGACACCCCAAAATACATTCTGCCACTCCTCCTGAGTATGGCAATACCACATGTGTGAGACTTTTTCACAGCCTAGCCATATAGAGGGGCCTAACATCCAAGGAGCATCATCATGCATCCTAGCCACTTGCCTAGGCCTATTTTTGACATTTGGTGTTTACAAGCTAAAATCAGTTGTTTTGCTAGAAAACTGCTTAGAACCCCCAAACATTATATATTTTTTTTTAGCAGAGACCCTAGAGAATAAAATGGAGATTATTGCAATATTTTTTATCACACCGTATTTGCGTAGCGGTCTTCCAAACGCAATTTTTTTGGAAAAAATTCACTTTTTTTAATTAAAAAATAAGAAACCAGTAAAGTTATCCCAATTTTTTTCCATAATGTGAAAGATAATGTTACGCCGAGTAAATAGATACCCAACATGTCATGTTTCAAAATTGCGCACGCTCACGGAATGGTGACAAACTTTGGTACTTAAAAATCCCCATAGGCGACAATTTAAAAATTTCTACAGGTTGCCATCTTTGAGTTACAGAGGAGGTCTAGGGCTCAAATTATTCCCCTTGCTCTAACGATCGCGGCGATACCTCACATGTGTGGTTTGAACACCGTTTACATATGTGGGCGGGGTTTCTGTATGCATTCACTTCTGCGCGCGAGCTAACGGGGACAGGGCGCTTTAATTTTTTTTTTTTTTTTTTTTTTACTATTTATTTTATTTATTATTTTTTATTTTTACACCGTTTAAAAAAAAAAAAAATTGATCATTTTTATTTCTATTAAAAGAAATGTAAATATTCCTCGTAATAGAAATAGGCACGACAGGACCTCTTTTTTGTGAGATCTGGGGTCAAAAAGTCCTCAGATCTCACAAGTACACTAAAAGATAGAAAAAAAAAAAAAAAAAATAATTATAATATAAAATGAAAAAAAAAAAAAAAAGGACCTTTAAACCGGTTGCTAGGCAACAACATTTTCCGTAGCTACGGTCCTCCAAGACCATAGAGTCAAGTGAGGGCAAGCTTGCCCTCACTCGACATCCTGTCTGTGAGGATTCGGGACCGGATCGTTTTCCCCGCTGCCGGCGGGTCCGGTAAGCGGGGAAAAGGACCGGAACGCGTCGGGAGGGGGGGGGGGGGCGCCTCTTCCGCCATCCCGGAAGGGTGATCCCACGGCGAATCCGCCGCTGGGACCACCCTTATCGGAAAGCCAACCGTCCACCGTTTAAAAAAATACCAGGGTTATGGCAGCTATCTGCTGCCATAACACCGGTATTTAGGTTTAAGCGGACGACGTATATAAACCTTTTTGGACTTGGACATGGTGGCTGTATGAAGGGTGACAGGTACTCGGGTACTTTGTTGGGCAGGTGACAGGTACTCTGGTACTGATGAGCAGGTGGCAGGTACTCGGGTACTCCGATAGGCAGGTGACAGGTACTCGGGTACTCTGATGGGCAGGTGACAGGCAGGTGATAGGTACTGATGAGTAGTACTCACTGACTGATAGGTGATAGGTGATACTGTACTGATGGGTACTGATGATCAGTACTGATACGTGATAGGTACTGATGAGTACTGATGAGTAGTGATGGGTACTGATGAGCAGGCGGCAAGTACTTGGGTACTTCAGGCGTCAGGTACTCTGATGAGCAGGTGGAAGGTACTCGGGTACTCTGATGGGTAGGTGACAGGTACTCAGGTACTCTGATGACGGGTACTCCGTTGACAGGTACTCAAAGTACCCGAGTACCTGTCATCAGAGTACCCGAGTACCTGTCATCAGAGTACCCGAGTACCCGTCATCAGAGTACCCGAGTACCTGTCATCAGAGTACCCGAGTACCTGTCAGAGTACCCGAGTACCCGTCATCAGAGTACCCGAGTACCCGTCATCAGAGTACTCGAGTACCTGTCATCAGAGTACCCGAGTACCTGTCATCAGAGTACCCGAGTACCGTCATCAGAGTACCCGAGTACCTGTCATCAGAGTACCCGAGTACCTGTCATCAGAGTACCCGAGTACCCGTCATCAGAGTACCCGAGTACCTGTCATCAGAGTACCCGAGTACCCGTCATCAGAGTACCCGAGTACCCGTCAGAGTACCCGAGTACCTGTCATCAGAGTATCCGTCATCAGAGTACCTGAGTACCTGTCATCAGAGTACCCGAATACCTGTCACCAGCCCATCAGAGTACCCGAGTACCTGTCATCTGAGTACCTGATGACAGGTACTCGGGTACTTTGATGGGCTAGTGACAGGTGCTCTTTATTGGGGGGGGGGGCAATCAGTGTGTTTAGGGTGCACTGTAGTTGGTAACTAGCTGTTACCACAATCTCCTCCTCACACAGGATCAGTGTGTGAGGAGGAGAACACGGTGACAGCTAGTTACCGTGTTCTCTGTTGACATTTGTGACCGGCTGTGATTGGACACAGCCGGTCACGTGGTAAAGAGCCAATTTCATTGGCTCTTTACCTAGATCGGGGATCGACTCTGTCCGAGGGACGAGCCTCGTCCCCGATCGCTGCACTGCGCGCCCCCGGGGGCACGCATTGCAGAGAGAACGAGCGGCTCGTGCTGGAGCCGCTCATGTGATCGGCTGTGATTGACACAGCTGATCACGTGGTAAACAGCCAATTTCTATTGGCTGTTTACCTTGATCAGGGATGGGCTATGTCCGAGGGACGAGCCTCATCCCTGATCGCGCCGCTGCGCGCCGCCGGGGGCGCGCAGTAGCAGCTAGAACGGGCCGACGTCATATGACGGCGGCCCGGATCTAGACAACCACTTTGCCGACGTCATTTTACATGACTCGGTATGGAAGTGGTTAATGTATCTGCCGGCCGGGGTTTTTTGTCACAGTATGTCCATATATGTTTTGTTTGTCTTGTTTCTTGTAACAGCACTGATTGTACTTACCTATCCCACATTGCACGGTTGTCATTATACCTTGAGATTTTACTAATAAATGTCTATGTTCACCTTATTTGGATCCCGTTATATTTTTGCTGACTAAATAACCTATCTTTTTTCTGTGATCTGTACAGAAATACTTTTTATATGCTGTCTCTTTGGTTAAGCCAGCCTAATACACATAGATAAACACGGGCACATACATAGACTACAATACTAGACTCCCTACCAACCACTTTATATGCATTTCCCACTGACTTGTCTGCTTCTGGCCTTCCTGCTATACCTTTGGCTTGCACCTGTTGCAGCTTCCTGCCGAGCCCTGTGTTTGACCCCCAGCCGGTCTTACACCTACTGCCTGGTTGTTCCTGGTTCCTCCTTGGACTGTCCAGTGTATACCTGCCCAGCACTCTGCTAGAGACCGCTTGTCTACCATCAGGACTCTGCCGGCAACCAGTGCTTCTGTGGGCGCTACACCCTCTGTCTCAACCCCAGGGGTGTGCCGCACTCAGCCGCAAGGGGAGCCCTCTCTGCATCTCGGCCTCGGATCAGGTATGTGACAGGCACACTGCATCTGGTGGCAGGCTACAAGTGGGAAGTGGAACATTGCATCTGGTGGCAGGCTACAGGTGAAAAGTGATACACTGCATCTGGGGGTAGGCTATGGGTGGCAAGTGGCACACTGCATCTGGTGGCAGACAACGGTGGCAAGTGACACACTTTATCTGGTGGCAGGCGATGGTGGCAAGTGACACACTGCATCTGGTGGCAGGCAACAGTGGCAAGGGACACAGTGCATCTGGTGGCAGTCGACAGTGGCAAGTGACAAACTGCATCTGGTGGCAGGCAACAATGGCAAGTGACACACTGCATTTGCTGGTAGGCAATGGTGGCAAGTGACAAGCTGCATTTGGTGGCAGGCGACAGTGGCAAGTGTCACACTGCGTTTGGTGGCAGGCAACGGTGGCAAGTGAAAAGCTGAATCTGGTGACAGGCGACGGTGACAAGTGACACACTGCATTTGGTGGCAGGCAACAGTGGAAAGTGACATGCTGCATCTGGTGGAGTCTTTTTTTTTTTTTTTGGGGAAGGGGGGGGTTTCCCTGAATTGCAGTTTGGAAATGTGGTCATCCTATATGAAGGATCAAAGAAATTTATATTAGTTTGCCCATTCCCTGACTGCTACAGTTTCTTTTTTACCAGTACCAACATTCCAAGTGAAGAGACTGGAGTTATTGAACTTTTGGAATACAGGTCTCATGGTTTGTCGCTGTTATACATCTACGACCTGAGCTCCACCAACTTTTCTTGTTTATTTAAACAGCAGCAGGAGTCACCTTTGACATATTTTGTACTCAAAAGTACTTTTTCAAAGAGTAAATTGGCCTCAAAACAGCTGAAAGTATTTGACAAATATGACTGATGATTAGAAAAGTACAGTATTTTATGTAGGTTTCTTTCCAGGTGGAAAGAAGGCAATGTCCTCACCAGAAAGTTCAGAGATTATTTGCTTCAAGGCAAAAATGATGTTAACAGTAGTACATTCTTAGAACTGGCTTCCCTACTAAAGGCGATCTTTGGTCTATAATGAATCAAGAAATAGATCTTGCTACTGACCTAAAGCAGAACTAAACCCTCCTATTCTTTTCAGCCAAGAAAGTTGCCATCTAAATCTCAGTTTGATCTGCAGTTGCCATGGTGCAGCACATGTGATCAGTTATGACCCCAGCTATTTGATGGTTTGACTGTTTGGTTGGGAGCACAACCAATGTGACTATTAGCATTCTGATCATGCTGGGAATGTAAGGTTTTTCTTTTAAACCATTAAATCAATGGGTTTATTTCAGCTTTTATAAAGAAAATACCAGAATCACAAATAAAGATAACTGAAACATTTTTAATTCTTATGTGACTTGATTGAGAACTACCACAACCATCACCCAAGATTCCTATGAAATCTGTATTAACCTTTTCAATAATAGACACTTTCACCAGCCCCTCCTGCCCAGGCATATTTTCAGCACTGTCACACTTTGAATGACAATTGCGCAGTCATGCAACACTGTACCCATATGAAATTTGTATACATTTTTTTCACACAAATATATCTTTCTTTTGGTGGTATTTATTCATCATTGTTTTTTTTTTGTTGTTTTTTTCTACATAAACTAAAAAAGACTGAACATTTTGAAGAAAAATAATGAATCTTTCTTCATAAATTTAGGCCAAATAACCCAAATCAGTGTATATTATTTAGTCTGTAGTAATGTTATAGAGTCCACAAACTTTGGTATATATATATATATATATATATATATATATATATATATCTGCAAAACGATCAATCCTGAAGTACTGATGGCCTATCTAATTGAGGTCTAAAAAAGGCATAACAGTACAAATATCCCCCAAAAACTTGAAGATCAGGCATTTTTCTGTCACTGTAAAAATCAGTATTTTTTGCTAGAAACTTACTTAGAACCTCCAAACATTATATATTTTTTAAGCAGAAGCCCTCAAGGATAAAATGGTGGGTTTTGCAATTTTTTATGTTACACGGTATTTGTGCAGCGGTTTTTCAAACTTAATTTTTTTTTTAATTTTAATCCCAAAACATACAATACACAACCCAATTTTTTGATAAAATATAAAAGATGATGTTACACCGAGTAAATAAATACCAAACATGTAATGCTTTAAAATTGTACACGCCCGTGACAAACAGCGTAAATTTTATTATCCATAGGCAACGCTTTAGAAGCCTATACAGGTTACTACTTTACATGACATTCGCAGTGATACCTCACATGTGTGGGATGGTCGCTGTTTGCGTGCGAGTGTGACCGATACGTGCGTTTGCCTTTTTTGTATGAGCACTGGGAGGCAGGGGCACTTTTGATCACTTTTATGCTGTGACAAGGAATGTAAACATCTCTTGTGATGGTAATGGGCATGTGGCAGGTGCTCCTTATGGAGAGATTTTCCATCTATAAGACCCCATATGTCTCCTCTGCCCTTAAAAGCATTAGATCACACCAAGATGGTTTTTGATTTTTAAAAAATGGCGCCGTTGACATCCAGGTAAACTGAAAGTGATGTCAGGTCATCGCTTCCAGGTTACCATAGCCAAAAGCCAGACAAAGCAGATGCAATCTTTGTTCCGCTCTCCGATCAGCCAGTGGAAGCGCCAGCTGGTCGTTGTGGTCTCCCGGTGGGACGGGAGAGCCTGAGAAAGCCACGGAAGGTGGTGGGAGGGGGGGCATCCCTTCCTGCTGGTTGTAAAAGCAACCCAGTGCCTAATTAGCCACTAGGATTGCTTTTACAAGACCGCCAGCTCTAAAAATCGGTAGCTGCAGGCATCATCCAGGTATAACCACTTGAAATCCAGCAACATACGGGTATGTTGCTGGTCAGCAAGTGGATAAGTAACTATTTTTTCTAAATGTAATCTAATAATTCAATGTTTACTATTGTGATTAGCTGTGGTTGGCCACAGCTAATAACATGGTACAGATGAGCTGTGATTGGCCCTATCTATACCATGTGATCACTGTGACCAATCACATAGATCAACACGATTGTACACAATGAATGGCATGAATCAAAGCCATTTGTTGTGTACAACTGTCATGTGATCCGCTGTGATTAGTCACAGCGATCATATGGTACCAACAGTGGGCCGGTACACTGATCTGTCATCTGCTGTATCAGGTGGACAAAGTGGTCTGTGGGGCACGTCGAGGTGTGATCCTGGGAGGACATCATATGACGTCCATCCAGAATAATAGGGCTTCCTATTATGGCTCCTTTAAACAGTTAAAGAGGAACTTCCCTCTTATCGTAAAAATTACAACAAAGGAACCTTTAAAAATGTTTAGTTATGGCAAAGTACAAACAAATACTTATAAATAAATAAAGCCTTTCTATTTTTTGCATACCTTATTTTTCTTTTCATTCTCATTATTCTCACTGGGAGGAGGGGGGGGATTTTTTTTTACCAGGGGCAGATTATTCCATCTCCCTTTACTTCCTGGAACTCTGCTTAGAACTATGGTTCTGCCTCCTGGATTACATAACAGGAACTTCCCAGGATGCAACTGTAAGGCCAGGGTGACATCACCAGTACCTTAAAGAAACCAGGAAGTGTTAAAACAGTAATTTTAGGTAAAAGCAAAAAGACGTTTGTTTAACTAATGAATGTAAGGTGATTTCATATCAGCATGCAGAGCTGTATGCTGCCATGATTTTTAGTGAAAGGGGGATGGGGGAAGACCAACTTTAAGTTTGAGAGAAATATTAACATCATTTTTAGTGAGTGTAATAGTGGCTATTGACTGAGCAGATTTAATTTGTCTGTCTCTTGGGTCTAAAAAGGAAGTACCATGTTTCAAGGGTACTATCATCTGGTAGCAGAATATTAGAAAAGTGTAACTTCAAGTATAACTAAATGCAAAGTTTTTTTTACTAACCGTCACTATGAGTGAAAGACATATAATTAATGGTTTGGATTGCTTAAGTGGGACAGTAATATTTGTCAACCATAGCTTCATATAGAAATATGAAGATTTAATACCACCTTACACAGCGTATTCCATGTGCTTGTCTGTGAGAGAGACACACGGACTGTTATTGGCAGACTTTCCTATTGTTTGTGTATTGGGAGGGAATGTGGATTGTGCCTGTCTCATTGTTAAATGTTAATGACCTCACATTGTTCTGTCTGCCTTAAGGTAAGTCTGTTATGGGATGTATATGTGTATGTAGATTAGCTGGTAAGGGGGAGGGGGGATTGTCCCACAGTGTATAACTTTGTGTACACTGTATGGGAGTGTAAAACTCTGTTTTCATTGGATTGTGAATGTCAGGGCCTGTTTTCAACAAGGTCCACCTGGGCGGTAACCTTGTGGGGGAAAACTGTATAAAAGTCTGTTTCTTGTTCAATAAAGTTGAGTTCTACTTCACCCTCAATCTAGAGCCCTGTCTCTCATTGGGGGAACCTGCTACAAGGGATTGCTATGCTCTTCATACTCCCTTGAATCATCACTAAGCTCTTGTAAGAGCTTGTTCCTGTGCCTGCTGCATTCTCTGGGGAAAGAGAGGTTCACCCACTGGAACCTGGAGCCTTGTCATAGGTCCAGGGTGGGTAGGAGACGGCGAGACCCCAACCAAGCCGCGGCGGTTCGTGGGGTCTGAGGTGGCTATTGCTGGTGAAGTGCTTGGAGAATCCGTCAACGAAGGTACTCGGTCGGGGTGCCGGTTGCTCCGTGACACACACCCCCTCTCTATTTGTCCTGTTTACAATTATCATTAAAAGTGAAAGTAAAAGAAAATCCCACATTTTGGGTGAATCCCACATTTTAACAGGGAACTCTGCCAATAGGGACACTATTTCTGGTGACCTGGGGAACCCAAGAAATTCCCCTAACTTTCAGGAATTTCCTATTACTTCCTGTTTGGCTATGGGACAGGAAGTAAAGGGAAATCTCCGCAATGGAACACAGATGGCAAAAAAACCCTCCCCTGTTCTATCCAAAAATGAAAAAAAAAAAAAAAGATTTGCCTATAGTTCTACTTTAGGATTCTATGTTTAATTCTGAAAAAGGGTAGCACACATTAAATTTCTGACAATATCATATCTTATTGGTTGTTTGGAGTGATTGTTGTGTCATAGTAAACATCCTCTGTAGTGGAGTTACCTGAAACCCGAAAAGGATCTAAGTTGAGCTGAGAATGAGATACAGGAATCAATTGAAACAATGAGCCTGAGGTGAATGAAAAGAATAACAGGTACCAACATCAAAAGTGTCTCATTAAAAAGGGGGGAAGGGGGAAGCAGAGACTATTATCCCCAAATGTACAATATCAGGGGAACGGGGACTGTACATTTGGGGATAACAGTCTCTGCTTCCCCCTTCCCCCTTTTCAATGAGATACAGAAATCCGTTGACTGTAAAAAGGAACTGGATTCATAATTAGGTTTTATGAGTACAGTCCCCTACTTACGAACGAGTTCCATTCCAGGAGCTTGTTTGCAAGTTCAACTTCTTCGCAAGTCTAGCAAAGATCAGAAATTGCGGACAAAGGCTGCGAGCGCTGACCGTGGTTTCTGGTGGAAGGAGCCCGCCTGGCAGAACATAAGGGCACAGCAGGGGAGATCCCGGCACTAACATTTTTTTTGTTTATCCCACTGGGTTGAATGAAAAAAAAAACTAAGTGTGTACCCAGCTTTACAGTATTGGTCATGCAAACACATGTTCACATCTTTGAAAGTTCGCAAGTTGAATTTTCATATGTAGGGGATTTACTGTAATAGATGGAGAAGAACCGAAAATGCTGTAAGATTGGTCTGAATACATGATTTAAGCCAAGACGAACAATCTGTAAGAGAGGAATGGTCAGATATAAACCTGCAGCTAAAATTATTGACTAAGCTTTCATGACCCCCTTTTAACCACTTCAGCTCCGGAAGGTTTTACCCCCTTAATGACCAGGACAATTTTTGCAATTTGGCACTGCGTTACTTTAACGAAAAATTGCGCGGTCGTTCGACGTTGTACCCAAATACAATTGATGTCCTTTCCTTTCCCCCACAAATAGAACTTTTTTTTTGTGATATTTGATCACCTCTGCGGTTTTTAGATTTTGCGCTATAAACAAAAAAAGAGCGACAATTTTGAAAAAAACACCATATTTTTTACTTTCTGCTATAAAAAATTCCCAATAAAAAAATTAAAAAAATCAAAATGTTTTTTATCAGTTTAGGCCAATTTGTATTCTGCTACATATTTTTGGTAAAAAAAAAAAATCCCAAAAACCGTATTTTAATTGGTTTGCGCAAAAGTTATAGCGTTTAAAAACTACGGGATAAATTTTTGGAATTTTTTTATTTATTCTTTGTTTTTATTATTAATGGCGGCGATCAGCGTTTTTTAGCGGGACTGCGAAATTGTGATAGACAGATCAAGCCCATAACTGACATTTTTGACACTTTTTGGGGACCAGTGACATTAATACAGTAATCAGTGATAAATAAAATGCTCTGTTACTGTATAAATATCACTGGCAGGGAAGGGAGTGATCAAAGGGGTTCATGTGTACCTAAATATGCTTACTAACTGTGTGGGGGGGGGGGGTAGGGTAGCTTAGCTGAAACTTCTGATCTTTCCCTGCCTGTCTGACAGAAGACTCGCCTGCTTTGTTTACATAAGCAGGCGGGTCTTCCGTCAGTTTATCGATCCTCCCGCGGCCCACCTCCCGCTTTGTCGAAAGGCGCGCGCCGCCGAAACCTCGTGCACAAAATCACGTAGTACTACGTGATTTTGCGCAGCCGAGCCACCCTGCCGCAGTAATACTACGGTGGGCGGTTGGCATGAGTGGAGATGGATTAGAACCCCTATAAGGTTGTTATTGCTGTCTGTGCCTCTTTTAGGGAGATTCTTGTCTCACTTCCCGTTTGGCAGTGGGATGAGAAGTGAAGGTAAATCTCCCCAATGGGACACAGATGGCTAATTAAGAAAAAAAAAAAAAAACTGATAGAGGTTAGAACCTTCTCTTACTCTATTCAAATTGAAAAAAAAAAAAAGTATTGCCTGTAGTTCTTCTTTAATATTAACTACCATATTAGAAGCTGGGTAGGAAAGATTAACATCCAGCTCTAGACAAGATTTACAAAGAGTAGTAGGGTTTTCACAGAATGAGGCTTGAAGTTTATTAAAGCGGAGATCCAGGCTCCTTGAGAAAAAAAAATAAAAGTCAGCAGCTACAACTACTGTAGCTGCTGACTTTGAATATTAGGACACTTACCTGTCCATGAATTCAGAGGTGTCTTCACCTGAGCCGATTTTTCAATTGGCTTTCGGGTGTTGCCGCCGCCATCTCGGCTAAGGAAAACTACCAGTGAAGTCTTGCGGCTTCACAGTCAGTTCCCTACTGTGCATGTGCGAAACGCACTGCACTTTTTGAATGGTTTGGCGGTGGGGGAAGGAGGAGGGGGTCCGAACTTCAAGCAGAGTTCCCCGCAGTAAAGTCAGCTGGAAGTGGGAAGTGGTTTTGACAGGTACCCGCTCCCCCCGAGGGTGCCAAATGTGGCAGCGGAAGGGGGGAGGAGGCAAACAAGCAGAGCTTCCCCTTTTGGGTGGAGCTTTAAGTCAGTATAAGTAATAATATTAGCAGTCACAAATTTAATAAAGATCAGATAGATTACTGATGGAAAGCATGGCTGATCTGCTAATTGAAAAACCAATTATTGTCTGAACTTGGATCAGTGTAGAAGCAGCAATCTGGAAGAGTAGACCTCCTCAGTATAGACCCCCAGTACAGACCACATCCTTAGTACAGACCCCCCTCCCTCTTCAGAATAGACCTCCCCCAGTCCACCCCCGCAATATAGACCTACCTCCCTCCCTCAGTACAGACCCCTTTCCTCTGTACAGACCTCCAAGTATAGAACCTCTATCTTTAGTACAGACCCTTCCCTCACTATAGACCCCCTCTAAATAAAGATCCCCCTCTCGGTATAGACCCCTTTCATAAGTACAGACCCGCCCTTCCTTGGTATAGACCTAATTTCTCAGTAAAGACCCCCTCCTCAGTACAGAACTCCTACTCACAGTACAGACCCCTCCCTTACTATAGACCCACTCTAACTTTAGACCCCTCCTCTCAGTACAGACCTCCTTGCAGCCCACCCCCTCAGTACAGACCCCTTTCCTCTGTACAGACCCCCAAGTATAGAACCTCCATCTTTAGTACAGACCCCTCCCTTACTATAGACCCCCCTCTAAGTATAGAACCCTTTCTCAGCTGACCCCCTCAGTAAACCCCCCCTCTCTGTATAGACCCCTTTTAAAGGAACAGACCCCCCACTCCTTTCCTTGGTATAGACCTAATTTCTCAGTACAGACCCCCTCCTCAGTACAGAACCCCTACTCACAGTACAGACCCCTCCCTCGCTATAGACCCATTCTAACTTTAGACCCCCCTCTCAGTAAAGACCTCCTTGCAGCCCACCCCCTCAGTACAGACCCCCAAGTATAGAACCTCCATCTTTAGTACAGACCCCTCCCTTTTTATAGACCCCCCTCTAAGTATAGAACCCTTTCTCAGCTGACCCCCTCAATAACCCCTCCCCCCCTCCTCTGTATAGACCCATTTTAAAGGAACAAACCCCCCCTTCCTTGGTATAGACCTCATTTCTCAGTACAGACCCCCCCCCCTCCTCAGTACAGAACCCCTACTCACAACACAGACCCCTCCCTCACTATAGACCCACTCTAACTTTAGACTCCCCCCCCCCCCGCTCTCAGTACAGACCTCCTTGCAGCCCATTCGCTCAGTATAGACCTCTCCCCTAGAACAGACCCCCAACCAACCCATTTCCTCAGTATAGACCCCCCTTGGTACAAACACTGTCTGCAGCCTAGGTCTTATTGTACTGTATACAGGGTGTATTGTACAGTATGTATACAGTACAGTAAGACACAGGCTGCAGATAGTGTTGCATTGTATACTATTGCTAGCCCTGACCTCCTTAGTTGTATACAGTGCAAACTCTGTCTGCAGCCATGAATTATACAGCCACAGCGCCTGTGATCATCATCCCTGTTGGTCTCTTCAGTCATAAATCCTTCTCTGTGCCTGTAAACATTTTTATACACTTAGCCGCTCACGTGCAGCTTAGCGTAAATTTGCGACACTGCTCTGTGCTGTATGTGACTCCCATGCACAAGTGTGGGATTGACATCTTCGCAGCGTGGCCAAGCAAGTGGGCGAGGAGTTGAAACCAGTAAGAAAGACTGAGAGAAGCTATCAGTGCTGGAGGGGATCTCTTCATAGGTAAGTCTGCCGTAAATGTCCTGTGTGCATAACAGCCCTTTCACACTAAGGAGTTTTTCAAGCACTTTTGCGTTAAAAAAAAAAGCGCCTGAAAAGCTCAAGAAAAATGCTTTCCATTCAAATCAAGGAATGCTTTCACACTGAGGTGATGCTCTGTCGGGGCATTTAAAAAAATCCTGCTTGCAGCATCTTTGGAACATGTTTGGAGAGCTAAACAAAGTTCTCCAAAATAGCCCCTCTCCATTGAAATTAATGGGAAGCGCCTCAAAACCGTGTTTTTTTGTGCAGTTTTTGAGTCACGTCCTTTAAAAACTGCACCGCAAACGCCTCAAAAGAGCTGCAAAAGTGAAAGTTAGGCCCCTATCACACTTGTGCGACTTGTCCTGCGACTTGGGACTGCAAACTCGCATGTCAAGTTGTAATCCATGATTTCCAATGAGTATCGTTCATATGTGTGCAACTTCAAGTCACAACAACTTCAAAGTAGTCCCTGAACCAGTTTGGGGCCGACTTTGATGAGTTTTGAGGTCCAAAGACATAGGCATTGCTTCAAGTCCAGTCAAAATAGCAGCAAAAAAAATGCAGTAAAAATGCATGACTTTTAGCTCGCACAAGGTTGAAAGGGGCCTTACTGGCAGTTTTGAAGCAAACCAGTGAGAAAGGGTTCTAAGAGCACATTATGGCTGAAGGTCCTGGGGCCCTCTAAGTTCCAGATTTAAATCAGCTTTAACATTTATTACCAAACAGAACCACTATTTACTATAAACAGCGCAACATGCTTAGTCACCTAGACCCAAGCAGGAATATCTTCACACCTCCAAAACCTTTTCAGATGGGAACGAGGAACGCCTGTTTGCCAAAGTATGTAGGCATAGGACACATCCTCCTACCTTGCCCCCTTAAAGGAAAATTATACAAAAAAATGAGTTTTCCCACAATTCATTTTTTTTTACCAATACTATTCTTTATATTGGCTTTTGACATTTACAAATGCAACAATTTAGAATTTGGATGAAAGGTTTAGCACTGAAACACTTTTTGAAAGATAAAAAGTGCATTTTATATACAACTATATGGATCAGACCAAAATGAGGGACAAATGAGGATGAAAAAAGAGGGACAGAGGGACTTTGTTCCAAATCAGGGACAGTCCCTCCAAATCAGGGACAGTTGGGAGCTATGTATCTTACACCAACCAAATAACAATTCACCAACCACTGTCTACCAACAAAGTTGGCATCATTATCTCATGAAGATTGACTGCATTGAGGGAAACATAAAGCAAAGGGCAAGGTGGGCAGGGGAGCAGGTCAAAGGATCCAAAAGGAAGGCTGAAGATAATCCAGAGGTGAGTCCAGAAGACCGACCTAAGGTAACTCCTGACCCTGCCCAGTGGCAGAGGCGCATGCACAGGTGAAAGGTTACAGTAATTGTCCAGCTGTATTCCCACTAAAAGATTGGTCACCAATCCAGCATGCCCACCCATGACTCCAGCTTTCTAAAGATCTGCTTAGCAGCTGGGGTAAATCTTACTAGCAACAGCAGACAGCTTGTAACCTAAAACACTAACAAAAAGAACCAGCAAAGCTGCCCCAGAGGAACCAGTGCTTAAAGCGGAGTTCCGGCCACCAAAAAAAATTTTAATGAAAATACCCCCGGGACAGTCAGGGCTAGTACATTCCACAATGGATAGTCTCTGATCTGTCCCGGTTCGCACTTACCTTTTAGAAAAAATACTTACTTTGAAAATTTCTTCTCCAGCGTTGCCATCTCAGGTGTGGGCAGCTAAAGCCAGCGCGATCCTCTTCCGCGTCCTCTTCCGTCCTCTTCGGTCCCACGATGCACTGCGCCGACCCCGCTGTCACTTCCGGGGCTGCAGCGTCATCCCTGCACAGCTTCTGGGCATGCCCAGAAGCTGTTTAGCAGGGAATGATGCGCCTGCACCGGAACTGACGTCGGGGCCGGTGCAGGCACATTGATTCCTGGGAGCGATGACGTTCAGCTCCCAAGAATCATTGCAAAGTGGAAGTGACGGCGCGGGCCGCGGCCGCCGAGGGAGGAAGTGGAAGAAAGGTGAGTATATTTTTCTGCAATTACAAAGTAAGTAAAAAAAAAAAAATCGTAATTATCCATTTCTGTTTCAGGTGACCATAAGCAAGCGGATGGCCCAAAATCGACTATGTGGATTTCGGGGCCGGAACTCCGCTTTGACAGTCACCATGGTCCTCTAATAAAGTGGAACCAAGGCTCCATTCACACCTGTAGGGCTCCAAAGTTGCGATGACTTTGGAGTGCAACTTTTAATAGGTGCAACTTGGATATGATTTTGGCTTTTACCAGTGATGACTGACAACTGTTGCACACAAGTTGCGTTGTATAACATTCAGGTACAACTTTCATGTATCTTCTGGGGGTTAATTGAAGTCTATGGCCATCAAGTTGCGTGAAAGTCGGACCAAAGTAGTGCATAAACTACTTTGAGGATGCTGCAGTAGTGAATATATGAATGGTCATCACTGGAAAACATGGGGAACGACTTGTCATGCGAATTTCATTTCCAAAGTTGCACGACGAGTCGCACAAGTGTGTATGGAGCCTTAACCCATTGATTTAACTGTTTCCCATAACAACTTTAACCACTTCCCGCCCGCCCTATAGGCAATTGACGGCGGGAAGGTGGTTGCATTATCCTGACCAGACGTCATAAGACGGCAGCAAGATAATGCGCGATTGGTGACTCTGACACACCGCATCTCGGGTCTCGGGAAATAGCCTACTGACGTAGGCTCTTTACCATGTGACCAGCTGTGTCCAATCACAGCTGGTCACATAGTACACAGGAAGAGCCTTTGATCGGCTTTCCTTAGTTCGTGCCGGAGAGGCACGAGTAGAGGAGAGCTGATCTGCGGCTCTCCTGACAGGGGGGGGGGTCTGCACTGGTAATCAGAGCATTGATTACCAGTGCAGACCCTTGGGGTGGTGCCACTAGAACCACCAGGGATGCCCACCCATGACCCCAAGGATGCCCACCCATGACCCCAGGGATGCCCACCATGGCCACCAGGGATGGCAATCAGGGTTCAGGGAGCCCGCCAGTGCCCCCCCCATCAGTGCTGCCCACCAGTGCCCATCATTGCCATCTATCAGTGCCGCCCACCAGTGCCCATTATTGCCCACCAGTGCCGCCTATCAGTGCCCATTAGTGCCCATCAGTGCCGCCCATCAGTGCTGATTAGTGCTGCCTATCAGTGCCACCTATCAGTGTCCATCAGTGCCGCCTATCAGTGCCCATCAGTGCCACCTATCAGTGCCCATCAATGCCGCCTATCAGTGCCCAGCAGTGCCACCTATCAGTGCCCACCAATGCTGCATATCAGTGCTACCTATCAGTGCCACATATCAGTACCTATCAGTGCTGCCTATCAGTGCCGCATATTAGTGCCACCCCATCAGTGCCTCCTCATCAATGCCTGTCAGTGTGGCCTCATCAGTGCTCATCAGTGCAGGAAAAAAACGTATCTATTTACAAAATTGTATAACATAAACAAAAAAACTATTTTTTTTTCAAACTTTTCGGTATTTTTTATTTGTTTAGCAAAAAAGAAAAAACCTTCCAGTGATCAAATACCACCAAAAGAAAGCTCTATTTGTGTGAAAAAAATGACATAAATTTGGTTTAGCTACAGTGTTGCATGACTGCGCAATTGTCATTCAAAATGCAACAGCGCTAAAAGCTGAAAATTGGCCTGGGCAGGAAGGGGGTGAAAGTGCCCGGTATTGAAGTGGTTAAAGGCATACCAGAAATGATAACTGTCGTAGCTGCTTGTGCTCTCAACTGCACAAGCAGCTATGACAGTTATCATAGTTGCCATGGTGCTGCACAGATCAGTCCTGACACCAGCCATTTTTAATCAAATGGCTGGTGTCATGAATGATCATAAGTGCAGCACCATGGCAACTGCAGATCAAACAGAGGCTAAGATGGCAGCTTTCTTAGCTGTAAAGGATAGGAGAGTTTAGCTCTGCTTTAAGAATATAATTAGTGTTAAAACAAATGGGTGATTGGAGTGACAATTCCATAGGGACACTTTTCTAGTTTTCTTGTATTGCCCCATCATTCTTGCCTAAGGAAGAAAGGAGATGGGGTGAGGAAAAAAAAAATAAACTTTTTTGACAGGGGGGAAAAGTCAGTTTTGGGAGTGAAGATCCGCTTTAACTTTATTGAAATGTCACAAAATGACACTTCATGCAAATCTATGCTCCACAGCTGGTTGCGACATGCTGCAGTGAGTTAAACTGTGTAATTGGCCATACACACTCACACTATACAATCGTCTTTAGATTTTTTCCTTTAGATTTACCAAAACCATGTAATATGAGCTCAAATCTAAACACTTTCCATTATTTTGCAATCAGGCAGGCCCTTGCACTACTTAATTGAAGGTAAATCTAAAGGAAATCTACCAACAAAAGTTGTATAGTGTGTATTCAGCTTAAGAATGCAGACATGATGCATTTTAAGGCCTCATGCACACTGGGCATTTTGAAGCCACTTCTAGGGGTATCAGGCGTTTTTTTTTTTTACTGCCTCTAAACTCCCCTGCAGTTTTCACTATATTAAATAACAAATGTGTTGCCCTAAATAATATAATATAATAAATGTGCGCAGTGCTCAATCAATAGTGAATCAAAACAATAGACAAAAGTCCCATAAAGGTGATGAAGAAGTGGAAAATCTTGTACTCCGCGATCAGAGATGAGGCAAATCAAACTCCCTCCACCACGGCAAGAGGTAGTGACCTTTTTGAACTCCTTTGTCTCCTCTCCCTTGCAGACTTTGATGCCCATATAAGCATATAAAGTGGTTTGTAGGAGTATAGTATTAGTGAGTCTATGTGCGTGCCCTACTCACCTACGTGTGCTAGGCTGGCTTAACCAAAAACAGCATATATACAAAATATTCTGTATAGACCACAGAAAAAAGTATGGTTATTCGTCAGCAATAATGTGGCGGGCTCAGTATATAGTGAACATATTCGGAAAGGTAGCAAAATGTGGGGCCAGGGTTGGGATTTTAAGGGTACCGTTATATAACTAATAAGAGAGATGTATCTACAAAAATATCTAAAAAGTAAATAATTTTATTAATCACATAGAGTGAAAAAAATACAAATACAAATACAAAGACATTACTGTTACAAGATAACATGAAACATCATCATAGTAACAACAGAATTGATAAAATATCGTCAGAGATAATTTCCTTGAAATTGTGGACAGGACTAGTCAGAGGTCACAATCAGTCTGGAGGTGCCAGGACTGGTGTGTGTCCCTCTAGTCGGTCCGATTACCACTACCCGACATGTTTCGCGGTAATACCGCTTCTTCAGGGGTACAAGGGATGTAACTTGATAAAAAGCCTACATGCCAGTGTAGATCATTCTTCTTGTATACTCATGTAAGTAAAATGTCTACCATGTGATCGAATAAATGACGTACCAGTGTCAGAAGTAGGAGGGGCTTATCGCCAATTGCTCCATACTTGACACACACTGATATTCGAAACAGCAAAACGAACATGTATATGTATATACGCTCATATATGTATGATAATCATGTATCTATTTTTGTCATTTTTTAGTGGCTTTTTATCAAGTTACATCCCTTGTACACCTGAAGAAGCGGTATTACCGCGAAACATGTCGGGTAGTGGTAATCGGACCGACTAGAGGGACACACACCAGTCCTGGCACCTCCAGACTGATTGTGACCTCTGACTAGTCCTGTCCACAATTTCAAGGAAATTATCTCTGACGATATTTTATCAATTCTGTTGTTACTATGATGATGTTTCATGTTATCTTGTAACAGTAATGTCTTTGTATTTGTATTTTTTTCACTCTATGTGATTAATAAAATTATTTACTTTTTAGATATTTTTGTAGATACATCTCTCTTATTAGTTATATAACGGTACCCTTAAAATCCCAACCCTGGCCCCACATTTTGCTACCTTTCCGAATTCGACTAGGGATGAGGTACCTCAATACCTAATATCAAATCCAATGGGCTAATTTCTGCTATATAGTGAACATAGACATTTATTAATAAAAATGTTTCAAGGTTATAATTACAACCATGCAAGGTGAAATAATGATGAATACAATCAGTGTGAACAAGAAACAAGACAAACATAACATTTAAACATACAGTGACAGAAAACCGGCCGGCAGTTAAATTAAACTTCAAGTAACTAGATATATTCAATTAAACGCAATTGCAGTAGTAGTGTTCTTGAAGGGACTCCTTAGGGGGCAGTGGTTTGCCATTAGGTTTGATACCTGTGTTGTGCCATTTAATGTTGCATATTAAATCCAGCGTTATCAATTAGGATGGTGCTGTTAGTATGCTTTATTTGGGGAGAGGTTTGGGAAGTTTCCAGGACTGAGAGGCAGTTAGGTAAAACAGCTTAACTGTTTAAAGTATTGCTGTATGATAGTGCATCAATTATGGGCTTGTGTGGCTTGACGGGGACTTATGCAGGGATCTGACAGTAATGTCCCGATCGCTGACGGTTTAATACCGTTTCTTCACCCCTAATGGTGGCGATGTGTTGCTCGTGGTGGTAATTAGAGTGTCTACATGTCTACATTGTTACATGTCACCATGTCCAGAATGTAACCTTCTGAATTCACAGTGATGTATCCTATGCTCAGTGTATGCTATGTTATTGTCTCGCCTAAAACAATAAACAGATCTTTTAAAAAAAAAACTCCCTCCACCGCAAAGGTCTGCCACCAACAAAGTGATAATATATGCTCTTACCAGATAGCTGGGACCTCCTGCTAGAAAAGGTCAAATGCGCTATGGGATACTCCACCGTTGTGCAAATTCTAGACAGGATCGCAGAAGAAACAATAATGCCATGCCCTAATGTACAGGCTCCCGCATTGATCGTGGAAGAAGCAGTAATGTCATTTCCTAGCACCATCTAAAGCATAAACCACAGATTCCCAATGAATAAAATAAAACACTAATAGAGTAAAACCTTAAAACTACGTTAATATTGTTATAAGAGATAGACTCACATTGTAGAAATAGAGTATGCGCATAAAATCAATAGATCAAGGGAGGTAAAATTGCATCCGTCTCTGCTTCCGGGTGACGCGATGACGTAGACACGCTACTCAGCCCTACACGTTTCGTCATTACAGGACTTCTTGCAGGGCCAGTTTTCCTATGTGTCCATGCACTCATAGGCTTCTAACAGTGTTTTCAGGCAGGAGAATTTAGTGACAGGAAAAAAAAAAACACTGCCAGTGCATCCAGGAGCAGCAGTGTTTTGGCAGGAAAAAGCGATTGAAGCTGCTAAGGCGCGTTAAGTGCTTGAACATTTATTTATTTCAATGGCCAGAATATATTATTTATTCTGGTCAATTAAATTAAGTAATGCCGAAATGCCTGATGTGGATAAGCGCAGTACACACTTTTACAAGCGTCAGGCTTTTTTTTATTATTAAAATGCTGCTGCCAGGAGAAGGCTGGAGAGTTAATAAAATACAACAGTGTGCATGAGGCCTTAGGGGTCATTCACCTGGCACAGAGGTCCATTGAGCATGCAGAAGGATGTGTTTATGCGCCCTGCGGGGACAAGTGTTCTGTTTAGCTGTGGCCAGCAGGTTGTTAAAATCAATGACAGGCTGACAGATGCTGTGGCTGTGCGTACCTTACCATATATCTAAACATTTACACCCATAGGCCCCTCTCACAAAGGTTTTCCGATCGGGTCTGCCTGTCAGTTCTTTACGTGAAGCTGATCGGAAGCTCTATGCAGATCTTTGGGCAGACAGATGTACATGGACTTTTACATCAGCCTACCTCCAAGTCCATTCAGGTAAAAAAAAAAAGAAAAAAATAAAGAAAATAAATGTTCTTTTCTGTACCTAAATGTGATGAATCATAGGTAGCCTGATGTGTATGGACACAAGTCCATTTGTATTCAGCAGCTCATATAGCCAACGTGAGTCTGCCGCAGTCTGCTGTCAAATAGCAGACGACCTGTGACATCTGTCCTGTTCTGCTCTGATTTAGAAGATCACGGATCCCCTGCTGAACAGAGTGGTGCACGCTCGAATGAAAGGGCCCCTACAGGGAGGGGTGCACCACCCTAGACACAATCTGTCTGCATCTATCCCTGTACGGATGTAAACACTTTTTCTTGGTATTGTTTTTGGAGCCTACGGTGTTGTGCATAAAACAAACACTAAAGAGAACCAAAACAGTGCATGTAAAAAAACACACAAAAAAAGTGCACAAGGGTGTGTCAAATGGTCTTCACCTGAGGCTGAGGCAGGACCCTTCCCTTTTATTGTTTTTTTTTTTACTAGTAATAGCGGCGATCTGAGATTTTTTGTGGGACTGCGACATTGCAGCGGACAGATCGGACCCCTAACTGACATTTTTGACACTTTTGGGGGGACAAGTGACATTACTACAGTAATCAGTGCTAAAAATATGCACTGTTACTGTAATAACAGCCTGTGGGTGATCAAGGGGTTAAATGTAAGCCTAGGGGAGTGATTCTAACTGTGGAGGGCGTGGCTTCTGAAATTACCATAGAAACATGTGATCCTATATATTACAACAGCTGACCGTCCTTCTCTCTCAGAGGGGAGCGATCGGGGGTGTCAGGTGGCAATCGGAAGTTGGCTGCCTGCTGCCTCGGCTTCCGTGCGCCACCGAGAGTGAGCGCTGTACATGTACGGTGATTTGCCTGGGAGCGGCTGCCTGCCACAGTATATCTGCGGCGGGCGGTCGTAAAGCGATTAAAGGGATAGTAAAGGCAGAGGTTTTTTCACCTCATTGCATTCTATACGTTAAGATAAAAAAAAAAAAAACCTTCTGCGTGCTGCAGCCACCCTCAGCGCCTCTACTACTTACCTGAGCCCCATCTTTATCCAGCGATGTTGCCGGAGTTTCTAAGCTGCCCAGGACTTCCCTCTTCATTGCCTGAGACAGCAGAGTGGCGTGATTGGCTCCCACTGCTGTCAATTAAAGTCAGTCAGCCAATCAGGAGATAGGGGGCGGGGGTGGGTCGCAGCTCGTTGTCTGAATGGACACAGGGAGCTGTGACTCGGCTCTGGTGCCCCCATAGTAAGCTGCTTGCCGTGGGGAAACTCAACAGGAGGGAGGGGCTAAGAGCACAGAAGAGGGACCCGAGAAGAGGAGGGTCCAGGCCATTTTGTGCAAAACCAACTGCACAGAGCAGGTAAGTATAACATGTTTTTTTTTTTTTTTTAAATCAGACTTTACAATCACTTTAGGTTAATAATTTAGTTTTGTTATATTTGTTTGCTAGAATGACATGTTTTCAGAATTCATTCTGAGTTTTTATTGTTCTGAATCGATCTGTATTTGAAAAGATTAACTATATTCGTTTTAAGTGTTAATTCATTATTTCGGGAGATTACTTATGAAGTCTGGGTTGGATGGAGGTTGATCCATCAAAATCTCTGAATCATAACGTAATGAATGGAACGAAATTAAACTATTTGTAAACCTTCACATTTTTTTCTATTAAAATAATAAACATGTTATACTTACCTGCTCTGTGTAATGGCTTCCCACAGAGCAGCCCCAATCCTCCAATTTTCAGGTCCCCCACTGGCGCACCTGGCTCCCCCCCCCTGCTGTTTGCCCCCCTAGCAACCTGCTCCTTTCTCTGGGGGCACTCGTGCATGCTCATTCCCGAGCCACCTTTGTGTATCTATGAGACACACAGAGCACGGCTCAGCTCTGTCCCTGATCCCTCCCCACTGGCTTTGACTGTGTCTCAACCAATAAGGAGGGAGAGACCCAGGAGAGATTCTGCTCTCATGCACATTGCTGGATCAGGATCGGACTAGGGTGAGTATAAGGGGGGGGGGGGGCTGAGGGGGGGAGCAGCACACTGAAGGTTTTTACCTTCATGCATAAACTGCATGAAGGTAAAAAACTTTCACAGACACTTTCACTTTCATTATGATTCAGATGATTCAGATCATTATGATGATGTGATGGGTCCACCTCCATCCAACCCGAACACAATAACGGCCCCTTCACACTGATCAGTTTTTCAGTTAAAAAAGTGGAGGAAAATGCATGAAAAATGTATACATTTAAATCCTATAGAACTCTTCACACTGCCCCTTTGTGTTTCAGTTGCATGGTTAAAAGTCCTGCTTGCAGCATTTTTGGTGCGGTAAAAAAGTTGCACCAAAAACACACCTCTTCATTCAAATGAATGGAAACCATGGCAAAAATGCATCAAAAACGAATCAAAAGCAAAAATGCATCAAAAACGAATCAAAAGCACAACACACCTGTAGGAAATTATTTGTCTATAAACAGCATTGAGGATGGGATCAGTAGTTCTATATCAGTTTTTGCAGATGACACAAAATTGGGCAGGGCAATAACTGCACAGCATGAAGCAGATATACTACAGAGTGACCTGAACAAAATAACAGAGTGGCCAACGACACGGCAAATGGGGTTTAATGTGGAGAAGTTTAAGGTTTTGCACTTGGGGACTAAAAACTTGGGGGAATAAAAATGGAGAAAGATCTGGGAGTCTTAGTAAAGGATAGACTAGGCAATAGCATGCAATGTCAAGCGGCAGCTGCCAAAGCAGGCAGAATATTGGCATCCATAAAGAAAGGGATGTATTCCATAGATAAAACTATAATCCTACCACTTTATAAAACTCTGGTCTGACCGCATCAGGAGTATTCTGTCCAGTTCTGGTCGCCGGTCCTCAGGAGGCATGTGTTGAAGCTGGAGAGAGTCCAGAGAAGGGCAACTAAACTAATTAGGGGATTAATTATGAAGAGCGTCTGCAATCGCTTCATTTATTCTCCCTGGAGAAGAGATGCCTGAGAGGGGACATGATAGCAATTTATAAATACCTCAATGGTGATCTCAGCATAGAAAAAAAGCTATTCAGTCTAAAGGATTGCATGAGGACCCGAGGGCAGTGGTGTCGGCAGGGGGGGGCTGACCGGGGCTACAGCCCCGAGTGTGTCCGCAAAAAGCCCCGGGTCTCGTGTGGGTGATTTACAGTTATTAGCCCCGAGTGTCCACTGTCTAATATGCTTCCCCTCTCCTGCCTGGCCTGCCACACTGGTTGCTAGTATCGCCTGGCGTCTAGCAACCAGTGATTTCACTCATCACGTGACAACAGCAGCCAGCAGGAGAGGCTCCCATTGCACAGATTGGAGGAGGATTTTAAATGCCTCCTTGGCGCGTAGAATCGGCTCCGCCTCCACCCACCTCCCTGTTCTTTGGGCTGCAGTTCAGAGGTGGCAGCGGCGATGGCAGCGGTAGCAGCAGAGGGAAGAAGGTGAGTGCCCGAGCAAGGTGACTTGGTGACTGTATAGGAGGGGCAGCTGCATATAGAGGATTTGATCTTTCCATGTTCCTCCTGCAGCCGCTGGATGCCCGATTCTCCTCCTCTCCCTTCTGCAGGCATTCAGCGGCTGCAGGAGGAATATGGAAAGATAAAATCCTCTATATGAAGCTGCCCCATCCCTCTCCTAAACAAATTCTTTTGCTGGCTGGGCCCCCCAGTGCTGTCCAGCACCCCCCCACACTTTCCAACACCCCCCCCAAGTGCTCTTCAGCCCCCCCCCCTCTCCCCCGCAGTGCTCCCTAGCCCCCCCAGTGCTCCTTAGCCCCCCCATGTGCTCTTCAGCTCCCCACAGTGCTTTTCAGCCACCCCCCCATGCTATGTGGCTCCCCCCACCTCAGTGATCTACAGTTTCCCCCATTGCTCTCCAGTCCCCCCCCCCATTCTCTCTGTCCCCCTGGGTTTCCCTGCCCCCCCCCCCCCAGTACTCCCTGCTTTCCAACCCCCCCTGCAATGCTTTCCAAACCCCTCCCTCTTAATTCTTTCCCGTCCCCTCCCTAATGCTCTCCTGCCGCCCCTCTCCCCCTGCCCTTCAGCTTCTCCAGTGCTCTCTGCTTCCCCTGTGCTCTCCGGCCCCCCTAGTGCTTTTCTATCTTCTATCATAACCACATCTCTTGTATCATGTCTGCAGTCTCTGACCATCTCTTGTATCATGTCTGCAGTCTCTGACCATCTCTTGTATCACGTACGCAGTCTCTGACCATCTCTTGTATCACATACACAGTCTCTGGCCATCTCTTGTATCATGTCTGCAGTCTCTGACCATCTCTTGCATCATGTCTGCAGTCTCTGACCATCTCTTGCATCATGTCTGCAGTCTCTGACCATCTCTTGCATCATGTCCGCAGTCTCTGACCATCTCTTGCATCATGTCCGCATTCTCTGACAATCTCTTGCATCATGTCCGCAGTCTCTGACAATCTCTTGCATCATGTCCGCAGTCTCTGACAATCTCTTGCATCATGTCCGCAGTCTCTGACAATCTCTTGTATCATGTCCGCAGTCTATGATCATCTCCTGTATGATGTCCTCAGTCTCTAACCATCTCTTTTGTCGCATCTGCAGTCTCTAACCATTTCTTGTATCATGCCTGCAGTCTCTGACCATCTCTTGCATCATGTCTGCAGTCTCTGACCATCTCTTGCATCATGTCTGCAGTCTCTGCCCATCTCTTGCATCATGTCTGCAGTCTCTGACCATCTCTTGTATCACGTACACAGTCTCTGACCATCTCTTGTATCACATACGCAGTCTCTGACCATCTCTTGTATCACGTACGCAGTCTCTGACCATCTCTTGTATCACATACGCAGTCTCTGACCATCTCTTGTATCACGTACGCAGTCTCTGACCATCTCTTGTATCATGTCTGCAGTCTCTGACCATCTCTTGTATCATGTCTGCAGTCTCTGACCATCTCTTGTATCATGTCCGCAGTCTCTGACCATCTCCTGTATCATGTCTGCCGCATTTCAACCTAATTTACCAAAACTGTAAAAAGGCACCCTAAACCCTGTGACAACCAATTAGAATTCACCTTTTGCTAGTGTGATGTCACATAAGTAACACTTAACATTTTACATTGTGCATGGTTTCTTGAACAAGCTCTTGATGTTCAACTTTCCCAGGAAGTCATAGAGGAACTGACTCACCATTTTCTGGTAACAGCTAATTTTGAAAGATTTGGTGTTGGTGCTTCATCATCTAAGCTACTGGGAAATTAATTTCTCTTGTGTGTTGTGGATGTTCTGGGATCTCTGCTATTTTGAAAATGGCTGAAGCAGTTCCATAGGAGTCATAGGAGCCTCCAGAAAGGCTTCTACATTGGGCACCCTGATTGCCAAAATTGGTGCTCTCAATTGCTTTTATGGGAAGAGTTACAAGAAAAGTGGAGATTACAAAGTTGAGAGATTTACATGCGTGTGGTCATATTTTATAACATTTTATGAAGGGGCATTGGGTGGAGCTTGGGCGGGACTTACTTTAAAATCTGGGCGGGGTCATCAAATGTAGGTTCGGGCTGAAGCCCCTGGTCTTTTTCTCACCTAGCAATGCCCCTGCTCGAGGACATACAATGCGATTAGAGGAGAAGTGTTTTAACCTCAGGCAACGCAGGGGGTTCTTTACTGTTAGGGTTACACGATTGTGGAATTCTCTACCACAAGAGGTGGTTTCTGCGGGAAGTATGGCTACTTTCAAAAGACTCTTGGATGTATATCTCAAGGATCAGAACATCCAGGGGTATGAGAGATGATTAGGTCACACACACTTACACAGGTTGAACTGGATGGACTATTGTCTTTATTCAACCTCAACAACTATGAAACTATGTAACATGTCCAGGGGAAAAACGGTACCTGAATGTAGCAAAAACGCAACAAAAATGCAATGCAGCAAAACACATATGCAGTTTTGCAGAGTTTTTGTAGTGGAGCAGTGTGAAAGCATCCTTACTGTAATTATTGCAATATGTATTCATTTCATATGTAGTGTGTTTTTTATATTAACTACCTCAATACTGGGCACTTAAACCCCCTTCCTTCCCAGACCAATTTTCAGCTTTTAGCGCTGTTGCATTTTGAATGACAATTGCGCGGCCATGCAACAATGTACCTAAACCAAATTTATGTCATTTTTTCCCCACAAATAGAGCTTTCTTTTGGTGGTATTTGATCACCGCCAGGTTTTTTCTTTTTTGGTGCACGAATAAAAAAAGACCGAAAAGTTTGAAAAAAAAAAAAGTTTTTTGTTTAGGTTATAAAATTTTGCAAATAGATAAGTTTTTTCCTGCACTGATGAGCACTGATGACGCCGCACTGACAGGCACTGATGAGGAGACACTGATGGGGTGGCACTGATGGGGTGGCACTGATATGCAGCACTGATGGGCACTAATAGGTAGCACTGATATGCAGCACTGATGGGCACTGATATGTGGCACTGATAGATAGCACTAATATGCAGCATTGGTGGGCACTGATAGGCAGCGCTGATGGGCACTGATAGGCAGCACTGATGGGCACTGATGGGCGGCACTGATGGGCGGCACTGATGGGCACTGATCGGCGGCACTGATGGGCACTGATGGGTGGCACTGATGGGCGGCACTGATTGGCACTGATGGGGGCACTGATGGGCACTGATAGGCAGCACTGGTGGGCAATAATGGGCACTGGTGGGCGGCACTGATAGATGGCAATAACGGGCACTGGTGGGCAGCACTGATAGATGGCATTGGTGGGCAGCACTGATAGGGGGGCACCACTGGCAGGCTCTCTGAGCCCTGTTTGCCATCCCTGGTGGTCATGGTGGGCATCCCTGGTGGTCATGGGTGGGCATCCCTGGTGGCTCTAGTGGCATCCCCTCCCCCCAGGGCTGCACTGGTAATCAATCATCTGATTACCAGCACAGACCCCTCCTGTGATCAGTGAGTAATTAGAAATACTCACTGATCACCCCGGCTGCAGAATCGATCCTCTGATCTTCTCCTCACTGATAGGATCTGTCAGGAGGAGAAGAGATCGAAGCCGTTACAACGGCTGTATTGACATTACATGACGGCTGTGATTGGTCACAGCCGTCATGTGATCAGGAGGGCCAATCACAGGGCCCTCCTGCCGAGTCTTGTTGCTCTGTGTCCTAGGGACACAGGCACATTGAGATCGCGCCGCTGCGCGTGCCCGCGGCGGCGCGATCTCTCTCCTTCTGAAGGACGTTCCGGAACGTCCATTCAGAAGGACGAGACTCCCACCCGGCCGTATATGTACTATGGCCGGGGTGGGAGGTGGTTAAAGAAAAATGTTAATGCAACATAAAAACAAAATGGATCTGCATCACTTCGTTATGTCGTTACGTTATCAAACATTAACCATTTGCTGACCACCCTATAGCACTTTTACTGCTACAAGGCGGCAGCAGCTGTGCGCAGGATCACATATATTTGTATATACTGTGTGTATATATATATATATATATATATATATTCTCTCACTCTATATATATATATATATATATACACTCTCTCTCTCTCTCTCTATATATATATATATATATAGCAGATCCCGCACTTCTGCCTGCAGGGGGCATGCGCACCGCTTCTGCTGTGCTAATTCACAGCAGAAACCGATCTGCGAGTGGAGGGCACTCAATGTCCATCGGGCAGAAACTGATAACAGAGTTCCATTCTGAAAGGGGGGAAGGGATGGATTCTGTGTTCCGGCAAAGCAGTAGTAGTAAAATCAGCACACATAGTAAACAAAAACACTGGTGAGGCACACATTTAACTCTTTGATTGCCCTAGATGTTTAACCCCTTCCCAGCCAGTGTCATTAGTACAGTGACAGTGCATATTTTTAGCACTGATCACTGTGATAGTGTCACTGGTTCCTGCAAAGTGTCAAAAATGTCAGTTATTGTGCGATTGTCTGCCGCAATATCACAGTCCCACTATAAGGTTCTGATCGCCGCCATTACTAGTATAATAAAATAAAAATAAACAAAAATTCCAGTTTACAGTATATCTCATAGTTTGTAGACGCTATAATGTTTGCGGAAACCATTCAATAAACGCTTATTGGGTTTTTTTTTGTGGCAGAATACATATTGGCCTTAATCAGGGGTCCTCAAACTACGGCCTGCTGGCCGCATCCGACCCGCCAGGATCTTGAACCTGGCCCGCCGCTGCAGCCAGCACCACTTTACTCACAGATGAGAGTAATAATGTATTAGTGCGCCCCCGCCCCGCATTCTGGCCAAGGTCCGTTTTACATTGTGCAGCCACTGCCACTGGTTGCTAGGACCGCCCGAGTGGTTTAGCTCCACCCACCTCCTCCATCATCTCAGGTGGTATGGTCAGAGGGGAAAGAACTGCAAGAACTAGAGAAGCTATTGTCTGGTCTAAGGGGAGGCTGACTGAGCGCCGGGATGGATCATGTGTGTCATGGGGAGCCAGGCACTGCAGAGAGACCCATACAAAGAGGAGGGGTTCATGCTGGGACTTGTAGTCCTTTATTTTTGGGGGATGTGACCCCCCCATAAGTGAAGGACTACAGGTCCCAGCATGAACCCCTCAGAGCTGAGTATGCGAAACCCCCCAACTAGTTAAGGACTACAGGCCCCAGCATGAACTCATGAGATCTAAGGGGTTCCTGCTGGTACTAGTAGTCCTTCATCTTTGGGGGAGTGTCACACCTTTAGATCTAAGGGGTTCATGATAGGATTAGTAGTCCTTCACTTTTTTGTGGGGCGGTCACATCCTTAGATCTCAGGGGTTCATGATGGGACTTGTAGTCCATCACTTTTGGGAGGTATGAACTTCCTAAAAGTGAAGGACTGCATGTTCCAGCATGAACCCCTCAGAGGTCAGAGCTGAGGACATAAGACCCCCTCCTAACCAGTGAAGGACTACAAGTCCCAACATGAGCCCCTGAAATCTAAGAATGTGACTCCCTCCCCAAAAGTGAAGGAGTATTAGTCCCAGCATGAACCCCTCAGAGCATAGGAATTTCTTCATATTTTTTTCAAACTATAGTCCGGCCCCCAACAGTGTCTGAGGGACAGTGAACTGGCCCCCTGCTTAAAAAGTTTGAGGACCCCTGGCCTTAATCTATGAAGAAATTTTCTATTGGGTATGTTTTATAGTAGAAAGTAAGAAATATTGTTTGTTTGTTTTTTTCAAAATTGTCGGTCTTTTTTTTGTTTAAAGCGAAAAAAAAAATGCAGAGATGATCAAATACCAAAAAAGAAAGCTCTATTTGTGGGGGAAAAAATGACATAAATTTTATTTTGGTACAGCATTGCATGACTGTGCAATTGTCAAAGTAACACAGTACTGTATTGCTAAATGTGGCCTGGTCATGAAGGGGGTAAATCTTCCGGAGGTCAAGTGGTTAACAAAAGGTCCAAATAAATACGGAATGTGGAAAATTTTGCATTTCATTTGGAAATTGAGATCCCAGAGTCTGGAGGAAGAGTGGAGAGACACAGAATCCAAGTTACACGAGGTCCAGTGTGAAGTTTCCACAGTCAGCGATGATTTGGGGAGCCATGTCATCTGCTGGTGTTGGTCCACTGTGTTTTATCAAATCCAAAGTCAGCACAGCCCTCTACCAGGAAATTCTAGAGCACTTCATCCTTCCCTCTGCTGACCAGCTTTATGGAGATGCTGATTTCATTTTCCAGCAGGACTTGCCACCTGCCCACACTGCCAAAAGTACCAATACCTGGTTTAATGATCATGGTATCACTGTGCTTGATTGGCCAGCAAACTCGCCTGACCTCAACCCAATAGAGAATCTGTGGGGTATTGTCAAGAGGAAGATGAGAGACACCAGACCCAACAATGCAGACAAGCTGAAGGCCACTATCAAAGAAACCTGCATTTCCATAACACCTCAGCAGTGCCACAGGCTGATCGCCGCCACGCCACGCCGCATTGATGCAGTAATTCATGCAAAAGGAGCCCCTGACCAAGTATTGAGTGCATTCTATACTGTACATGGACATACTTTTATATGTGTATAAAAAGTCCCATGCCAGAATCATCCACCACAGTGTATAATTCATATAAATGTGTAAACATGATCCTCCACCATCACCGGTAAACACACTGACTCTTATGCCCCATACACACGTGCAGATTATCTGCAGACTTTTGTCTGCAGACTTACCTTTTCTATGTAGTGCAAGGGCCTGCCGGATTGCATACAAATTGAAAGTGTTTAGGTTTGACCTCATATTATATGGTTTTGGTAAGTCTGCAGACAAAAGTCTGCAGATAACCTGCACGTGTGTATGGGGCATAACACCCAAAGACGCTCATCAACATCCAAGGTTGGGTACATAGGAATCAGGAGAAATCAGCTGGAGAGTCTTCAGCCGACCTCTAAGACTGATACAGGAAGACTACACTAACTCTACACACTAATAGAATTACTGTGATGTTGTACATATACACTTACACAATTTAAATATTTCTGTATTAAAAATTATTATTTTTTTTTTATTGGTCTTATGTAATATTGTAATTTTCTGAGATACTGAGTTTTGGGTTTTCACTAGCTGTAAGCCATAATCATCAAAATAAAAAGAAATGCATCTATAGAAAATATATGAGTTTGACTTTTTGAATTGAATTACTGAAATAAATTAACTTTTTGATGATATTCTAATTTGCGCCTGTAAATGTACCATAATGAGCTAGTATGTGATGCATACTAGCACATTATGGTTTTACCTTGCAGGTGACTTTGTATATTTGGGGGATGTGTATGGTGTGTGTGTATGTTTATATGTATGGTGTGTGTGTGTGTATGTGCATAGTGTGTGTGTATATGTATGGGGTGTGGGTGTGTGTATATGTATGGTGTGTGTGCATGTTGTGTGTGTGTGTGTGTGTATATGTATGGGGTGTGTGTGTATGGTGTGTGTGTATATGTATGGTGTGTGTGTGTGTGTATGTATATGTATGGGGTGTGTGTGTGTGTGTGTGTGTATATGCATGGAGTGTGTGTGTGTGTATGTATGGGGTGTGTGTGTGTGCGTATGTATGGTGTGTGTGTGTGTGTGTGTGTGTATGTATGGTGTGTGTGTGTGTGTGTGTGTATGTATGGGGTGTGTGTATGTATGGGGTGTGTGCATGTATAGTGTGTGTGTATGTATGGGGTGTGTGTGTGCGCTTATGTATGGTGTGTGTGTGTATGTATGTATGGGGTGTGTGTGTGTGTGTATGTATGGGTGTGTGTGTGTGTGTGTGTGTGTGTGTGCGGTGTGTGTGTATGGTGTGTGTGTATGTATGGGGTGTGTATGTATGGGGTGTGTGTATGGTGTGTGTGTGTATGGTGTGTGTATGTATGGTGTGTGTGTATGTATGGGGTGTGTGTATGCATGGGGTGTGTGAGTGTGTATGGTATGTGTGAGTGTGTATATGTATGGGGTGTGTGTGTGTATGGGGTGTGTGATTGTATGGAGTGTTTGTATGGGGTGTGTGAGTGTATGTATGTATGTATGTATGTATGTATGTATGGGGTGTGTGTGTATGTATGGTGCGTGTGTGTGTATGTATAGGGTGTGTGTGTGTGTATGTATGGGGGTGTGTGTGTGTGTGTATGTATGGTGTGTGTGTGTGTGTATGTATGGTGTGTGTGTGTGTATGTATATATATGGGATGTGTGTATGGTGTGTTTGTATATCCATGGTGTGTGTGTATGTATGGGATGTGTGTGTGTGTGTGTGTATGTATGTATGTATGTATGTATTTATGTATGTATGGGGTGTGTGTGTATATGTATGGTGTGTGTGTGTGTGTATGTATGGGGTGTGTGTGTGTGTGTGTGTGTGTATGTATAGGGTGTGTGTGTGTATGTATGGGGTGTGTGTGTATGCATGGTGTGTGTGTGTGTGTGTGTGTATGTATGGGGTGTGTGTGTATGTATATATATGGGGGGTGGGTGTGTGTGTGTATGGTGTGTGTGTGTGTGTATGTATGGGGTGTGTGTGTATGTATATATATGGGGTGTGTGTGTGTGTGTATGTATGGTGTGTGTGTGTATGGGGTGTGTGAATGTATGGTGTGTGTGTGTGTGTGTGTGTGTGTATGTATGGTGTGTGTGTGTGTGTATGTATGGGGTGTGTGTATGTATGGTGTGGGTGTGTGTATGAATGTATGTATGGGGTGTGTGTATGTATGGTGTGGGTGTGTGTATGTATGGTGTGTGTGTGTGTGTATGTATGGGGTGTGTGTGTGTGTGTATGTATGGTGTGTGTGTATGTATGGTGTGTGTGTATGTATGGGGTGTGTGTGTATGTATGTATGGTGTGTGTGTGTATGAGGTGTGTGTATGGGGTGTGTATGTATGGGGTGTGTGTATGCTGTGTGTATGCTGTGTGTATGCTGTGTGTGTGGTGTGTGTATGGTGTGTGTGTGTGTGTGTATGGTATGTGTATGTTTGGTGTGTGTGTGTGTGTGTGTGTGTGTGTGTGTGTGTGTGTGTGTGTGTGTGTGTATGTATGGTGTGTGTGTGTGTATGTATGTATGGGGTGTGTGAGTGTGTATGTGTATGGGGTGTGTGTATGCATGGGGTGTTTGTATGGGGTGTGTGAGTGTATGTATGTATGTATGTATGTATGTATGTATGGGGTGTGTGTGTATGTATGGGGTGTGTGTGTTTGTATGAGGTGTGTGTATGCGGGGCTCCGCACACATGGAGTTCAATGGGATTTTTTTTTAATCACCTGATTAGAGCCAGAGGCTCTAATAGGCTTCAGAAGAGGGTGGACCTGGGGTGCAGAGCAGTGCGCCCCGAGCCCACCCATTGTGTGACAATAGCGAATCGCTATTGTCACACGGATCCTCCTCCTGGTCAATCAGGAAGCGAGTCCGAGACCCGCTTCCTGATTGGCCGAAAGGCGAACGCATGCCATTGGCCGAGGAGGAGACGGGAGGACTCAAGGAGATGGCGGGGGACTGAGGAGAAGCCGCCACCGCTGCAGGTAAGTCTCTCTGCATTGAAGGGGACACGGCACGCTGGTCACTATAATTGATGGGGGGCATGCTGGTCACTGCATTGATGGGGGGCATGCTGGTCACTGCATTGATGGGGGACACGCTGGTCACTATATTGATGGGGGGCATGCTGGTCACTGCATTGATGGGGGCATGCTGGTCACTGCATTGATGGGGGGCATGCTGGTCACTGCATTGATGGGGGGCACACTGGTCACTATATTGATGGGGGGCATGCTGGTCACTGCATTGATGGGGGGTACGCTGGTCACCGCATTGATGGGGGCATGCTGGTCACTGCATTGATGGGGGGCACACTGGTCACTATATTGATGGGGGGCATGCTGGTCACTGCATTGAGGGGGGCACGCTGGTCACCGCATTGATGGGGGCATGCTGGTCACTGCATTGAATGGGGGCATGCTGTAGTAACTCTGCACTGAATGGGGGCACGCTGTAGTAACTCTGCATTGAATGAGGGCATGCTGTGGTAACTCTGCATTGAATGGGGGCATGCTGTAGTAACTCTGCATTGAATGGGGGCATGCTGTCGTAACTCTGCATTGAATGGGGGCACGTTGTAGTAACTCTGCATTGAATGGGGGCATTCTGTCTTAACTCTGCATTGAATGGGGGCACGCTGTAGTAACTCTGCATTGAATGGGGGCATGCTGTCGTAACTCTGCATTGAATGGGGGCACGCTGTAGTAACTCTGCATTGAATGGGGGCATGCTGTCGTAACTCTGCATTGAATGGGGGCACGTTGTAGTAACTCTGCATTGAATGGGGGCATGCTGTGTTCACTCTGCATTGATGGGGGCATGCTGTCGTTACTCTGCATTGAATGGGGGAACACTGTGGTAACTGCATTGAATGGGGGCATGCTGTGCTTTGATTACTGAAGGCCCCTTTCACACTTTTGTGAACTCAAAGTCACGTAATTTTTTGCCGTGTTTTTTTTGCCGCAAAGCAATGCCTATTACATTTTTTTCTGTTTGCGCCCCCCCAAAAAAATTGTGTGTGTGTGTATGTATGGTGTATATGGTGTGTGCATGTATGGTGTATATGGTGTGTGTATGTATGGTGTATATGGTGTGTGTGTGTATGGTGTATATGGTGTGTGTGTGTGTGTATGTATGGTGTATATGGTGTGTGTGTATGTATGGTGTATATGGTGTGTGTATGGTGTATATGGTGTGTGTATGTATGGTGTATATGGTGTGTGTATGGTGTATATGGTGTGTGTATATATGGTGTATATGGTGTGTGTGTATGTATGGTGTATATGGTGTGTGTATGTATGGTGTATATGGTGTGTGTGTATGGTGTATATGGTGTGTGTGTGTATGGTGTATATGGTGTGTGTATGTATGGTGTATATGGTGTGTGTATGTATGGTGTATATGGTGTGTGTGTGTGTATGGTGTATATGGTGTGTGTGTATGTATGGTGTATATGGTGTGTGTATGGTGTATATGGTGTGTGTGTGTGTGTGTATGGTGTATATGGTGTGTGTATGTATGGTGTATATGGTGTGTGTGTATGTATGGTGTATATGGTGTGTGTATGGTGTATATGGTGTATATGGTGTGTGTATGTATGGTGTATATGGTGTGTGTATGTATGGTGTATATGGTGTGTGTGTGTATGGTGTATATGGTGTGTGTGTGTATGGTGTATATGGTGTGTGTGTATGTATGGTGTATATGGTGTGTGTGTGTATGGTGTATATGGTGTGTGTATGTATGGTGTATATGGTGTGTGTATTTATGGTGTATATGGTGTGTGTATGTATGGTGTATATGGTGTGTGTATGTATGGTGTATATGGTGTGTGTATGTATGGTGTATATGGTGTGTGTATGGTGTATATGGTGTGTGTGTGTGTATGTATGGTGTATATGGTGTGTGTGTGTGTATGTATGGTGTATATGGTGTGTATATGGTGTGTGTATGGTTTGTGTGTGTCAGTGGAATGTTCTGTATGTTCTCCTATCCTGACTAACCCAGTTCTCTCAAACTCCATCCAGTCTTCTGTGAGAAGCGGGAAAACTCTCCGGTTGAGGTGTGAGTGGAGTATTCCTGTATAGACACGGAGAGTACATTAGAGGCTCTCCTGTATAGACATGGAGAGTACATTAGAGGCTCTCCTGTATAGACATGGAGTGTACATTAGAGGCTCTCCTGTATAGACATGGAGTGTACATTAGAGGCTCTCCTGTATAGACATGGAGTGTACATTAGAGGCTCTCCTGTATAGACATGGAGAGTACATTAGAGGCTCTCCTGTATAGACACGGAGAGTACATTAGAGGCTCTCCTGTATAGACATGGAGTGTACATTAGAGGCTCTCCTGTATAGACATGGAGTGTACATTAGAGGCTCTCCTTTATAGAGATGGAGTGTACATTAGAGGCTCTCCTGTCAGGGCCAGATTAACGTAGAGGCTATTGGAGCTGCAGCTCCAGGCCCCTACCTTTATATAGGCCCCGGGTTGGCCATATTCACTGTTACCGCTCTTCTGTCACTTGTAAACACAGAAGTCTGGCTTCTATGCTCGCTTCCCCAGGCAGCTCCCTCAGAACCTCCCCACACAGCACGAAGGCCGGACAAGGAGGGACAGTTGCCGATGCATGGATGTGTTTATGGGCTTCAGAGACAGCATCCCATGTTGAATTAGGCATGCATGGCTGCACCCTTCCTCCTCTGGGTGCATGTCAAGGCACAGCCCTTAAGGCCCTTCAAAATCCTCAGCACCAAGCCCATGATGCTCTTAATCCGGCCCAGGAATAAACATGGAGAGTACATTAGAGGCTCTCCTGTATAGACATGGAGTGTACATTAGAGGCTCTCCTGTATAGACATGGAGTGTACATTAGAGGCTCTCCTGTATAGACACGGAGAGTACATTAGAGGCTCTCCTGTATAGACATGGAGTGTACATTAGAGGCTCTCCTGTATAGACATGGAGTGTACATTAGAGGCTCTCCTGTATAGAGATAGTGTGTTGTACATTAGAGGCTCTCCTGTATAGACATGGAGTGTACATAAGAGGCTCTCCTGTATAGACACGGAGAGTACATTAGAGGCTCTCCTGTATAGACATGGAGTTTATATTAGAGGCTCTCCTGTATAGACATGGAGTTTATATTAGAGGCTCTCCTGTATAGACATGGAGTGTACATTAGAGGCTCTCCTGTATAGACTTGGAGTGTACATTAGAGGCTCTCCTGTATAGACATGGAGTGTACATTAGAGGCTCTCCTGTATAGACATGGAGTGTACATTAGAGGCTCTCCTGTATAGACATGGAGTGTTGTACATTAGAGGCTCTCCTGTATAGAGATAGTGAGTTGTACATTAGAGGCTCTCCTGTATAGACATGGAGTGTACATTAGAGGCTCTCCTGTATAGACTTGGAGTGTACATTAGAGGCTCTCCTGTATAGACATGGAGTGTTGTACATTAGAGGCTCTCCTGTATAGATGGTGTGTTGTACATTAGAGGCTCTCCTGTATAGATGGTGTGTTGTACATTAGAGGCTCTCCTGTATAGAGATAGTGTGTTGTACATTAGAGGCTCTCCTGTATAGAGATAGTGTGTTGTACATTAGAGGCTCTCCTGTATAGAGATAGTGTGTTGTACATTAGAGGCTTTCCTGTATAGAGATAGTGTGCTGTACATTAGAGGCTCTCCTGTATAGAGATGGTGTGCTGTACATTAGAGGCTTTCCTGTATAGAGATGGTGTGTTGTACATTAGAGGCTCTCCTGTATAGAGATGGTGAGTTGTACATTGGAGGCTCTCCTGTGTAGAGATGGTGAGTTGTACATTAGAGGCTCTCCTGTATAGAGATAGTGTGTTGTACATTAGAGGCTCTCCTGTATAGAGATGGTGAGTTGTACATTGGAGGCTCTCCTGTGTAGAGATGGTGAGTTGTACATTAGAGGCTCTCCTGTATAGAGATAGTGTGCTGTACATTAGAGGCTCTCCTGTATAGAGATGGTGAGTTGTACATTGGAGGCTCTCCTGTGTAGAGATGGTGAGTTGTACATTAGAGGCTCTCCTGTATAGAGATGGTGTGTTGTACATTAGAGGCTCTCCTGTATAGAGATGGTGAGTTGTACATTAGAGGCTCTCCTGTATAGAGATGGTGTGTTGTACATTAGAGGCTCTCCTGTATAGAGATAGTGTGTTGTACATTAGAGGCTCTACTGTATAGAGATAGTGTGTTGTACATTAGAGGCTCTCCTGTATAGAGATAGTGAGTTGTACATTAGAGGCTCTCCTGTATAGAGATGGTGTGTTGTACATTAGAGGCTCTCCTGTATAGAGATGGTGTGTTGTACATTAGAGGCTCTCCTGTATAGAGATAGTGAGTTGTACATTAGAGGCTCTCCTGTATAGACATGGAGTGTTGTACATTAGAGGCTCTCCTGTATAGATGGTGTGTTGTACATTAGAGGCTCTCCTGTATAGATGGTGTGTTGTACATTAGAGGCTCTCCTGTATAGAGATAGTGTGTTGTACATTAGAGGCTCTCCTGTATAGAGATGGTGAGTTGTACATTAGAGGCTCTCCTGTATAGAGATGGTGTGTTGTACATTAGAGGCTCTCCTGTATAGAGATAATGTGTTGTACATTAGAGGCTCTCCTGTATAGAGATAGTGTGTTGTACATTAGAGGCTCTCCTGTATAGAGATAGTGTGTTGTACATTAGAGGCTCTCCTGTATAGAGATGGTGTGTTGTACATTAGAGGCTCTCCTGTATAGAGATAGTGTGCTGTACATTAGAGGCTCTCCTGTATAGAGATGGTGTGTTGTACATTAGAGGCTCTCCTGTATAGAGATAATGTGTTGTACATTAGAGGCTCTCCTGTATAGAGATAGTGTGTTGTACATTAGAGGCTCTCCTGTATAGAGATAGTGTGTTGTACATTAGAGGCTCTCCTGTATAGAGATAGTGTGTTGTACATTAGAGGCTCTCCTGTATAGAGATGGTGTGTTGTACATTAGAGGCTCTCCTGTATAGAGATGGTGAGTTGTACATTGGAGGCTCTCCTGTGTAGAGATGGTGAGTTGTACATTAGAGGCTCTCCTGTATAGAGATGGTGTGTTGTACATTAGAGGCTCTCCTGTATAGAGATGGTGAGTTGTACATTAGAGGCTCTCCTGTATAGAGATGGTGTGTTGTACATTAGAGGCTCTCCTGTATAGAGATAGTGTGTTGTACATTAGAGGCTCTACTGTATAGAGATAGTGTGTTGTACATTAGAGGCTCTCCTGTATAGAGATAGTGAGTTGTACATTAGAGGCTCTCCTGTATAGAGATGGTGTGTTGTACATTAGAGGCTCTCCTGTATAGAGATGGTGTGTTGTACATTAGAGGCTCTCCTGTATAGAGATAGTGAGTTGTACATTAGAGGCTCTCCTGTATAGACATGGAGTGTTGTACATTAGAGGCTCTCCTGTATAGATGGTGTGTTGTACATTAGAGGCTCTCCTGTATAGATGGTGTGTTGTACATTAGAGGCTCTCCTGTATAGAGATAGTGTGTTGTACATTAGAGGCTCTCCTGTATAGAGATGGTGAGTTGTACATTAGAGGCTCTCCTGTATAGAGATGGTGTGTTGTACATTAGAGGCTCTCCTGTATAGAGATAATGTGTTGTACATTAGAGGCTCTCCTGTATAGAGATAGTGTGTTGTACATTAGAGGCTCTCCTGTATAGAGATAGTGTGTTGTACAATAGAGGCTCTCCTGTATAGAGATAGTGTGTTGTACATTAGAGGCTCTCCTGTATAGAGATGGTGTGTTGTACATTAGAGGCTCTCCTGTATAGAGATAATGTGTTGTACATTAGAGGCTCTCCTGTATAGAGATAGTGTGTTGTACATTAGAGGCTCTCCTGTATAGAGATAGTGTGTTGTACATTAGAGGCTCTCCTGTATAGAGATAGTGTGTTGTACATTAGAGGCTCTCCTGTATAGAGATGGTGTGTTGTACATTAGAGGCTCTCCTGTATAGAGATGGTGAGTTGTACATTGGAGGCTCTCCTGTGTAGAGATGGTGAGTTGTACATTAGAGGCTCTCCTGTATAGAGATAGTGTGTTGTACATTAGAGGCTCTCCTGTATAGAGATAGTGTGTTGTACATTAGAGGCTCTCCTGTATAGATGGTGTGTTGTACATTAGAGGCTCTCCTGTATAGAGATAGTGTGTTGTACATTAGAGGCTCTACTGTATAGAGATGGTGAGTTGTACATTAGAGGCTCTCCTGTATAGAGATAGTGAGTTGTACATTAGAGGCTCTCCTGTATAGAGATGGTGTGTTGTACATTAGAGGCTCTCCTGTATAGAGATGGTGTGTTGTACATTAGAGGCTCTCCTGTATAGAGATAGTGAGTTGTACATTAGAGGCTCTCCTGTATAGATGGTGTGTTGTACATTAGAGGCTCTCCTGTATAGATGGTGTGTTGTACATTAGAGGCTCTCCTGTATAGAGATAGTGTGTTGTACATTAGAGGCTCTCCTGTATAGAGATGGTGTGTTGTACATTAGAGGCTCTCCTGTATAGAGATGGTGTGTTGTACATTAGAGGCTCTCCTGTATAGAGATGGTGTGTTGTACATTAGAGGCTCTCCTGTATAGAGATGGTGTGTTGTACATTAGAGGCTCTCCTGTATAGACACGGAGAGTACATTAGAGGCTCTCCTGTATAGACATGGAGTGTACATTAGAGGCTCTCCTGTATAGAGATGGTGTGATGTATATTAGAGGCTCTCCTGTATAGAGATAGTGTGTTGTACATTAGAGGCTCTCCTGTATAGAGATAGTGTGTTGTACATTAGAGGCTCTCCTGTATAGAGATGGTGTGTTGTACATTAGAGGCTCTCCTGTATAGAGATAATGTGTTGTACATTAGAGGCTCTCCTGTATAGAGATAATGTGTTGTACATTAGAGGCTCTCCTGTATAGAGATAGTGTGTTGTACATTAGAGGCTCTCCTGTATATAATGTGTTGTACATTAGAGGCTCTCCTGTATAGATAGTGTGTTGTACAATAGAGGCTCTCCTGTATAGAGATAGTGTGTTGTACAATAGAGGCTCTCCTGTATAGATAGTGTGTTGTACATTAGAGGCTCTCCTGTATAGAGATAGTGTGTTGTACATTAGAGGCTCTCCTGTATGGAGATGGTTGAGTTGTACATTAGAGGCTCTCCTGTATGGAGATAGTGTGCTGTACATTAGAGGCTCTCCTGTATAGAGATAGTGTGCTGTACATTAGAGGCTCTCCTGTATAGAGATAGTGTGTTGTACATTAGAGGCTCTCCTGTATAGAGATAGTGTGCTGTACATTAGAGGCTCTCCTGTATAGAGATGGTGTGTTGTACATTAGAGGCTCTCCTGTATAGAGATGGTGTGTTGTACATTAGAGGCTCTCCTGTATGGAGATGGTGTGTTGTACATTAGAGGCTCTCCTGTATAGAGATAGTGTGTTGTACATTAGAGGCTCTCCTGTATAGAGATAGTGTGTTGTACATTAGAGGCTCTCCTGTATAGACATGGAGTGTACATTAGCAGTGCTAATTTTGGCAGCAAATTTCAATTTAGTTTTAGTCTTAGGACTAAAATGGCATTTTAGTTTTAGTCCCATTTTAGTCTTCTGCAAGTGTTTTAGTTTTAGTCGTATTTAGTCGACTAAAACTCCAGTATATTTTAGTCGACTAAAACGTCCTACATATTAGTCGACTAAAACTCATTTTAGTCATCTATAATCAAATGGGTGTAGTTCAATTGTAATTTGTAATTTGTAATGCATTATTTAAGCATTTCTCTACAATTTCCAAACTCATTATATACTACTACTGGTCCTGGAGTGAAAAATCGAATATGTTATTTGTGGTACTAAGCTTTGAGCATGCACCAGTGTTAATTTTGGCAGCAAATTTCGATTTAGTTTTAGTTATAGTCTTTTGACTAAAATGCCATTTTAGTTTTAGTCGTATTTTAGTCATCTGAATTGTGTTAGTCGACGAAAACGTTTTAGTCGGTTTTAGTCGACGAAATTAACACTGTACATTAGAGGCTCTCCTGTATAGAGATGGTGAGTTGTACATTAGAGGCTCTCCTGTATAGAGATAGTGTGTTGTACATTAGAGGCTCTCCTGTATAGAGATAGTGTGTTGTACATTAGAGGCTCTCTTGTATAGAGATAGTGTGTTGTACATTAGAGGCTCTCCTGTATAGAGATGGTGTGTTGTACATTAGAGGCTCTCCTGTATAGATAGTGTGTTGTACATTAGAGGCTCTCCTGTATAGAGATGGTGTGTTGTACATTAGAGGCTCTCCTGTATAGAGATGGTGTGTTGTACATTAGAGGCTCTCCTGTATAGAGATGGTGAGTTGTACATTAGAGGCTCTCCTGTATAGAGATAATGTGTTGTACATTAGAGGCTCTCCTGTATGGAGATAGTGTGTTGTACATTAGAGGCTCTCCTGTATAGAGATAATGTGTTGTACATTAGAGGCTCTCCTGTATAGAGATGGTGAGTTGTACATTAGAGGCTCTCCTGTATAGAGATAGTGTGTTGTACATTAGAGGCTCTCCTGTATAGAGATAGTGTGTTGTACATTAGAGGCTCTCCTGTATAGAGATAGTGTGTTGTACATTAGAGGCTCTCCTGTATAGAGATAGTGTGTTGTACATTAGAGGCTCTCCTGTATAGAGATAGTGTGTTGTCCATTAGAGGCTCTCCTGTATAGAGATGGTGTGTTGTACATTAGAGGCTCTCCTGTGTATAGATGGTGTGTTGTACATTAGAGGCTCTCCTGTATAGAGATAGTGTGTTGTACAATAGAGGCTCTCCTGTATAGATAGTGTGTTGTACATTAGAGGCTCTCCTGTGTATAGATAATGTGTTGTACATTAGAGGCTCTCCTGTGTATAGATGGTGTGTTGTACATTAGAGGCTCTCCTGTATAGAGATGGAGTGTTGTACATTAGAGGCTCTCCTGTGTATAGATGGTGTGTTGTACATTAGAGGCTCTCCTGTATAGAGATGGTGTGTTGTACATTAGAGGCTCTCCTGTATAGAGATGGTGTGTTGTACATTAGAGGCTCTCCTGTATAGAGATGGTGTGTTGTACATTAGAGGCTCTCCTGTATAGAGATGGTGTGTTGTACATTAGAGGCTCTCCTGTATAGAGATGGTGTGTTGTACATTAGAGGCTCTCCTGTATAGAGATAGTGTGTTGTACATTAGAGGCTCTCCTGTATAGAGATGGTGTGTTGTACATTAGAGGCTCTCCTGTATAGAGATGGAGTGTTGTACATTAGAGGCTCTCCTGTGTATAGAGATAGTGTGTTGTACATTAGAGGCTCTCCTGTATAGAGATGGTGTGTTGTACATTAGAGGCTCTCCTGTATAGAGATAGTGTGTTGTACATTAGAGGCTCTCCTGTATAGAGATAGTGTGCTGTACATTAGAGGCTCTCCTGTATAGAGATGGTGTGTTGTACATTAGAGGCTCTCCTGTATAGAGATAGTGTGTTGTACATTAGAGGCTCTCCTGTATAGATGGTGTGTTGTACATTAGAGGCTCTCCTGTATAGAGATGGTGTGTTGTACATTAGAGGCTCTCCTGTATAGAGATGGTGTGTTGTACATTAGAGGCTCTCCTCAGATCTTATCTCCCCTCACACACAGGGACATGATGTCTGTATTGGGGAGGGCTCTCCTCTTAGAGGTCATATGAAGGACACAGAGGACTGCTTGGCGCGCTGTCTCTGCCCCACATAAGCGGAATATTTCCCTGACAGACATAGCGGATCAGCTGGAGGAACTGGCCAAGGTCACCGGCGGCGTCATTGACAGAACTTGTGACCGGCGCAGGGGGGGGGGGGGGGTTAATGTCGCCAGAGGTGACAATTCCCAACTAAGTGTGTGAAGGTGACACACAAGGACACGGAGTGCGGGAGACGGCTGTCGCCTTTATTAGAACTCTCCCTCCGTATGAGGTAGGCACGGAGCCCTGGCATTGGACTGTACACAGCCCGGGCAGCGGGCGGCTCTATTGGCTCTCATTGGATATCGGAGCCCCACACAGCGCACCGCCCGGGCTGCTATACACTGAGGCACTGTGCTTGCTGAGCCTGCGGTTCTCCAGGCCCCGCCCCTTCCCTGCTTGTCAGAGGAGGGGGAGGAGCCAGTATAGGAAGTGTGTCTGTGTGTGAGTGTGTGACACGGGGTGAGTGTGTGAGAGTGCGCTGTGTCCTCTGCCGTGTCCTACAGCCACTGCCGCCCCACTACAACACTACGGGGGCACCGGGCATGTCACCTGTCCTCGTGTGGTCACACACCGTCCCCTGTGCACCGTGACCCGGGCCCCTCCGAGCAGCGGGATGACAGCGGGACCTTGACGTGAGTTGGGGGCAGAGGTGGGGGTGGGGGGTGCGATGTGATGGGACACTATGGAGAGGGGGAACTTTGTGTATACTGATCGCTGCTCACTTCTATTTATACATCCAAGGCACACTTCTCATCATGGACACATCACACACACAGAGCTGTCATTGGATTGTTGTCATGGAGGGATCCCCCATCCTGTGCACAACATCCCCCCCCCCCCCATATCTCCAATATAAAGTTTGGGGGGTGAAGGATCGTATATGACTTAGGGGGCTCATTTACACCAAATGTGGTCAGGTGCGCTTTAAAACGCAGTACTGTCGCACATGCATGAGAATCAAATGTATTCCAATGAGCCTTGTGTACACCATTCACTGACTACATACTCCTTGTGTACACCATGACTGACTACATACCCCTTGTGTACACCATTCACTGACTACATACCCCTTGTGTACACCATTCTCTGACTACATACTCCTTGTGTACACCATTCTCTGACTACATACCCCTTGTGTACACCATTCACTGACTACATACCCCTTGTGTACACCATTCACTGACTACATACCCCTTGTGTACACCATTCTCTGACTACATACCCCTTGTGTACACCATGACTGACTACATACCCCTTGTGTACACCATTCTCTGACTACATACTCCTTGTGTACACCATTCTCTGACTACATACTCCTTGTGTACACCATTCACTGACTACATACTCCTTGTGTACACCATTCTCTGACTACATACCCCTTGTGTACACCATTCTCTGACTACATACCCCTTGTGTACACCATTCTCTGACTACATACTCCTTGTGTACACCATTCTCTGACTACATACTCCTTGTGTACACCATTCTCTGACTACATACCCCTTGTGTACACCATTCTCTGACTACATACCCCTTGTGTACACCATTCTCTGACTACATACTCCTTGTGTACACCATGACTGACTACATACCCCTTGTGTACACCATTCACTGACTACATACCCCTTGTGTACACCATTCACTGACTACATACCCCTTGTGTACACCATTCACTGACTACATACCCCTTGTGTACACCATTCACTGACTACATACCCCTTGTGTACACCATTCTCTGACTACATACCCCTTGTGTACACCATTCTCTGACTACATACCCCTTGTGTACACCATTCTCTGACTACATACCCCTTGTGTACACCATGACTGACTACATACCCCTTGTGTACACCATTCTCTGACTACATACTCCTTGTGTACACCATTCTCTGACTACATACTCCTTGTGTACACCATTCACTGACTACATACTCCTTGTGTACACCATTCTCTGACTACATACCCCTTGTGTACACCATTCTCTGACTACATACCCCTTGTGTACACCATT